>NC_060253.1:44681475-45931475 GCF_921293095.1 Ischnura elegans | reverse complement strand
GATTACATTCGTTCAACTTCGTCCAATCCATAGTGCTTTCTTTCATAATTATCGATCTTAGTTCCAACTTCAGAGTCACTTATGTTACCGAAATGTTTTGGCTTTCTTAAAGTTGATGAATCAGTAACACCTGAGTGATAGATAGAATATCACTAAAAATTCTGTAGTGTATAGTAGGTTGAAATCATACCATATTAATAGAGTCCACAATGATTTCGCCTTACACAAATAAAACATTCCTTTCCTGTATGACATCCGACTATGTAAATAGAGCTAAAACAAGTCTTGGAACACAGAAGTAGAACAAGTAAATAAATAGAGAATCTGATTACATTTTTTCATAGCTGTCTAAACCAACGCTATCTCCATTTAAACACTGGCGAAGTTCATCGAATTCTAAGACAGCAACATTTGAGAAATATCTCGAAAGGAAGCGCGTTGAGACAGAAAATATCTTATTTCAGCATGGATTGATAACATGAAATGAAGCCTGGAAAATCAATCATCAGGGCTTAGTAGCCGTAAAAAGTCCAAGTCCAGTCGACCTCAAGTTTTGAAAAATTTATAATAATAACTTTGTTACTCTACTCATGTTAAATGCACTGCTATTCTTCGACCTATGGTAATACCTTATATATTGAATCATGGATTTAATATGGCGATCCCTATAAATTGAATTGTTTAGCACAGAAACCCCACAACCGATATTTTTTCGATTTTTACAATTTAGTACATTATGAATCAATTTTTCACTGTTTTAAATACATCTTTTCGTGCAGGAACTACACAACCGCGATTATTCTGAAGGCTTTAGGCCGACCATGAAATCAGTCGTTTAGTGCAGAAACCAGTAAATTACAGGAGTAAGTAAAATTTTTATTGATTTAGCTAAAACTTACAAATTGTTGGTTATGATGTTTCAGTAATAAATGATTCAATCGAAAAAACGGCAGTAATATTTTTTGAAGGCGTAGTTAAATCAACGTTCGCCGCTAGCAAGGTATTCGTGATCATCGATCTCCACGGTGTTTAAGGTGGGACTGCCTCAAATTCACTAATAGGTTGAATCAAAATAGATCAATTTCTCCATCGAGTCGCACTATCTTCGCAGTGCCTCGCAGTTAATGCCCACACGTATGAGTTAAGCGTGCTTTTGCATAAACAAGGCTTTAAAACTGAACAGATTGAAAACTTGATATTGTCGAAAGATGTATAATTCTGATGGCTGCTTCAAGAATACTAAAAGCAGACTCAGAGCGTAAGAAACTTGATGTTACAAGACAGCACGGCCAATTAAGGCGACTGAAGGCTTGAGAATGAGAAGGTAAGAAGACGAGAGAGAGAGAGAGTTTTTTTGACAATATCGATCGACGGACACCTCCAGCAAAAGAATCGATTGTCGCGGAAAAGTGCGATAAAATAAGGAAGATACGCGAAGCCGCTTTAAATTTGGACTCTTCAACTATGCAGATTTTATGGTTTTCATAAGCGTTTCTCTGTAAAGTAGCTGCTGAATTTCAAATTAGTAGATTATTCTCTGGTTCTCATCAGAAGTAAGTTAAGTACATAACAGCAAAACACGGCGTAACTTCATCGATCATGGCAAAGAACAAGGCTTGAAGTAAGTAGTTAATCACAGTTTGCACTGTGCAAAATTAATGAAATTAATTTTGGAAGGCTATCAATAGTTTACATGGCAAAATATATACAATGGTGAGAAATTTCTTCTTAACATGGTCAAGGAGTTGAAGGAATTAAAAATTTACTATTTCCAATTGGTTTTTTCTAGCCACGATTTCGTTACGGAGTAAAATTTTCAAGGTAAAGAACACAGGAAAATTGAGCAGTATATGTATTGGTTTTAAAAAACTCTGTTATTTTTAACCACTTATATCTATCCTCCTCAATATTCCTGAGCTCTTTATTTGAAAATGTTACCCTGTAACGAAAACATGGTCAGAAAAAATAAAAAATCATATAAAAAAAACCTCAGTTTTTATTCCTTCAACTTCTACGATTAAGGATTTCCTCCAAGTCACGCCCGCTACTGTTTTTTTATAATGAATTAAAAACGGCTGCGAAAATAGAAACATTGTGGATTTAAAAAAATGTAACTCACCGTCATATCATTCCACCAAGTATCAGCCAGAGCAGTATATTCGATTCTATCTCTAACTTTCGGTATTTCAACATCATTTTCATCAAACGCGGCCTCGATATCAGAAGCGGTACACTTCCCGCGCCACCAACGGAATATTTCCTCTTTCGGTTTTCCGAGAGAAATGCTTTTTTCAATGCCGCGCAGCACGGAGTGAGAGAAAAAAGTGATAGATAGGCTCGAGCGAGCCCAATAGTCCCTTCAGGAAGGTCTGACATTATCTAGCTGGTCCATCCATCACGGCGATATGCCCAGCGAAGAGAAAAAATTATGCCTTCTACGCTTCATATTTCTTCAAAGGCCGAAAGATAAGAACCACGAACTAATCTCGTCCACCGCTTAGCGGAGCGATTCTAGAGAGACCGCTCTTTGTACGCAAAATGTCTTTGAAGGGTAGAATTTATGAAATGATTGACAAAAAAGAGAAGAAAGACATTCGGAGGGCGATAAAAATAATGGAAAAAAATAACGATCTAAGTAAGACGGTGATTGGTAAATATATACGCTCCTTTTCATGGCAATGCATTTCTCTTCCATCTGAAATATCCACTAAATGAAATATACAGAAAAACATTCTCACGGGAAAGATCTCTAAAATGCAACGCATTTATGAAGAGAACATCAACCTAACCACTGGTGCAACGAATGCAAGTAAGTAAGTAAGCACAAATTACGAGTATGGAGCTATTTAAAAATTTACACGAAAATCGTAAACAACGTAGCTAGGAAATAGATAGTTTCACTATTCTAAAATTTGTAAAGCAACAGAAAATGAATGCCAATGACAGATAACAGAACCAATAGCAAAACATATTTTATTCATCAAAACCGAAGGATTTCTTATTCAAAATACCAGAACTATTAAGGAGAAATGTGAAAAATTTGAATTTTATTTGGAACTCAATATAATTTCAGTTATTGAGTTTTAAAAAATTGTTAATTTAAGGACGAAAACCAACGGAAAATCATCAAACTCAAGAGTCCTTAAGCGGATTGGATCGTAGTTATATTTTTTCAGAGCTTATACATATAAATATTCGAAGGAAATAAGTATTTTGAAGAATATAGGGGTACAGAAAAATTTCCTTGTGTACATCCAGACGAATTATTATCCAGTAAGATCAAGGAGAAAAATTATTATATCCAATACGTCAAGGGAAATTGATGATATCAAAGCTCGAATAATTGCACAAAAGGGTATTTACTGGGGCCAGAAAGTGCATTGCTGTGAATTCATTCCACGGTCAAACGTCTTACCCATTTTCCAAGAGTTTCGGTCCCGAAGGGGTCCTTATATAATTTGAAACTGGGTCTATATTTGCTTTATAGTGACCGTTTCTACATTATTAGTGGCCTAAAGCTCCACTCACAACAACAAAACTTGGCTTACAATAACCCAGACCCGTAAGTGAAGTATTCCTCTTACACAGAAATCGATTGAAAAAGACTTTTTCTAGTATTTAGGACCATCACTAAGCACTGCCATATTCCTTAATATCAGCAAGAACCCTAAATCGAGCTTTCGTTAACTCCTGACCGCAGGATGTGAAGGGAATCCGTTTTTGCTAGTCATGAACTAGTGCACGCACTTAAATGAACATGAAAAGGATTTACACCAAGCTAAGTCTGAGGCAATGTCATGCGTATTGAAATTTTCCATTCCAAAGTTTTGAAATTAATCTAAATACAGATTTCAATTGAATAAAATTCATCCTCAATCGTCTTTGCACGAAAAAAGGAGTACACATTTACTGATTCATGATCATTTACTTTCACGTTACGCATGCGTATTTTGCGACTAGCAAAATCATTCCACGGTCAAACGTCTTACCCATTTTCCAAGAGTTTCGGTCCCGAAGGGGTCCTTATATAATTTGAAACTGGGTCTATATTTGCTTGTCCCAAACTAACAAGGAAAAATAAAAAAAGGGGAATGGCACTATTACGAAACCACTCGTGAACGGAGTAAACGCTGAATGTCTCCTTCCATTCCACAAATGGGTTAATAGCCTGAAGTAATTGAAAAGCAGTCGAGCAAAGAGAGGTTCCCATTCTATTTCCGACTCCGAGGAACAGCAGTGGATGATGGTGCCCAGTCAAGAAGGGCCCAAAGCGGAGATTGGCTCTCTGCATCCACGGCAGCTTTTCATTTCAGTAAATTAGGCTTTAATACAACATGCCAGTCCCGAGTATTGGCATCTACGAATGGAGATGTCTCTAGATCCCACTTGATGCCCACTAGCCTGTACGTTGTATGGAACAAGCTAACGTGAACGAATAGGGAATTGTCCCCGAGAAAATTATTTTCACGCTCATAAACTAGTACTTATAGAAAAGATAATTGTTAGCTTCAAATTCAAAATAAAAGAGGCTGCGAATGGCCAAGCAATCGTTATTTTGAGGAGCCATTAAAAATTAGGAGATATTTTGGCCTCCTTGTTTTACGGTGAAATGAAATAATTTGAACATTAACAAACACCATTTGAAAGAATAGAATATTTTGTGAAATCCAACCAATGAGCAAATACTAAATGCATGTAAAAAGTCATTTGCATATTCCGTAAACCTTAACGACCACATAATTTGGCTATGACGAGCAAGACAAAAATTTCCGCACTTCTGAGAAATTAAATCAGAGTCAGCTCTGCATTTAAGAGACGAATTACGTATCAAATCAAAGTGATATATCGTTTACGATAAATTTCAAGAAAGCCATACAATATCACTGCCCACTACTATAGTGACCGTTTCTTCATTATTAGTGGCCTAAAGCACCACTCACAACAACAAAACTTGGCTTACAATAACCCAGACCCGTAAGTGAAGTATTCCTCTTACACAGAAATCGATTGAAAAAGACTTTTTCTAGTATTTAGGACCATCACTAAGCACTGCCATATTCCTTAATATCAGCAAGAACCCTAAATCGAGCTTTCGTTAACTCCTGACCGCAGGATGTGAAGGGAATCCGTTTTTGCTAGTCATGAACTAGTGCACGCACTTAAATGAACATGAAAAGTATTTACACCAAGCTAAGTCTGAGGCAATGTCATGCGTATTGAAATTTTCCATTCCAAAGTTTTGAAATTAATCTAAATACAGATTACAATTGAATAAAATTCATCCTCAATCGTCTTTTCACGAAAAAAGGAGTACACATTTACTGATTAATGATCATTTACTTTCACGTTACGCATGCGTATTTTGCGACTAGCAAAATCATTCCGGCTCGCGAGAGAGGACTAGATGAATGGCCGTGATATTCGCTAGAGGCCATAAGGAGCAGGCACATCATCAGGCGGGGAGGGTTAAGGAACGGCCGAGCCACGGAAAAAGACTGATGACTCTCTCTCCCTTCAACGGAAAAAATAGATGGCGAGAGATTAACGCCACTATTTTCGGTGGGCGAAGCGTCGGTCTTGATTGGCGGAAAAATCCGAAGGGATTGAAGGAGTCACCTAAGGCTACCACCGGTCTGCAGCGATAACAAACGCTGGAAATGATGATGAGGACGACACTCAAGAACACAGATTGGTTGGTTCATCACTTATGGGGGTCGACCGATATCCAAGGTCATTAAGGCCACTGAGCATTGGTAGCTAGAAAGGTAATGGAAGGATTTTGGGAAAGGGGAACAAAAGGGGAACAAAAGGTAGATGCCTGGGGAAACGAAAGTGACCAGCTCCTAATCTAAAGCCCACCAGAAGTTTAATGCATCACGTAAAAAAGGTTAAATATTCGATAAAATTGGCGAAAAACTACGATATACACGATAATTATTTACCATACATATTTTATTGAAGATTTTCAATTATGAAATACGCAGAACCTATGAAAGCAGGAAATTTCATATTTGGCAGAGATGGAGAACCTTATCCGGTGGGAAACCCGAAATAACTTCAACAACATCATACGCCGGGAAAACTCAGATCTTTCTTCATATTTGCGGTCCGCATTAATAGGTTGGCTTGGCTACGGGGTGGAAAAATTTTGTATTTTCATGAGAAACATAAGGCAACCTTAATTATCATACAACCAACTTTTCGTCGCCCAATATTTGAAAAAGCAATACCGTATTACAAAGCATTGAAATAAGCACAACTATTCGTTAAAAGGGCATGATATTGTTTACACGGGCAAACGATGCTGCTTGTGCTTCACGAAATCAACAATTTAAAAATGCCACTGAAGAGAAGAACGTTCAGAACGGAACATAATTCTCGTATGGAAAATTGAAAACAGACGAGTAAATGAAAAGAAAATACTTGGGATACATGCTCCACAAATCTAACTTTATCATTTTAAACACCCGCTATACTGTAAATGCAATTAGACTATAACGACATGAATTAAAATCGCCTTCCAGCACGATAACATTACGGATAAATTAGGAATGAAAATCAAGTGTTGCGCATAAAGCAAAGATAAAATGTTGAGATTTAGAAATTTTCTGTTTAAGAGAAATATTATTAGACATTTGAACTGTCTCTACCGGCATTAAATAAAAGTTCCCAAAACAAGGTATTTACACGAATTTTCACTCTTTTTCTCAATTACAATGCTAACTAAATTCGGAGATAGGAACTAATAAGCGCTTACAACAAAATAAGAACTTACAGCCTAATAATAAGGCTTCCATAATATCATTTAGGAGGAACACACCCCAAAAGCCACATTCCAACAGACGCACGGGAGAGTGCAAACTTCATGAGATCGGCAACGACAGAAAGAGGTATCAACTTTAAGGGAGGATTAAACAGTTTCACTTTAATGCGAGCTCCACTCTTTGGGAGCATAAAATGAAGAAAAAAGAAAACACGGTTAGGGAGAGAGTCCACGGTCGAAAATGGTCTCCCGATACGCAAATGGGCGACCTTAATCGACTCTTCGATTCGAGATGAAGGGAAGAAGAGCCGATGAGAAGAAAAAAAGAAGGAAGGGATTTTCGCATGCACGCAGCAGAGAAGAGTAGTTCCAATGAACGAATCTCAAGGAAATAAACTTGCAGGTTTACCCTATGCGTGTGAATTTCAAACGCCTGCGGTTTAGTTTGAGGTGAGCTCTACCCAGGGGCGTAGCCACGGGGAGGTTTCAGGTTACAATCCCCCTTGAGTCTTTATTATTTTATTTTATAGATATTATATACATTATTTTAATAAATACTGGCACAAAATTATTGTTTTTGAGTCTTCAAAATCACGTTTTCAACATCAAAAATAAAATTATCCCGGACCCCCTTTTGCCCAGTGGTGTTTTCCATACTCCTTGGAACGGCCCCGAAATCTCCGAGAAACATCTCAAAATCCTAGATACGCTATTGCCTCTACCCTTGCCAATTCGTAAAAACCTTCGAGTCGTATCACCGAATGAATGAGGCAATAGTTTTAAATCATAGCGTAACAATATATGGAAATAAACGCAGTTCCAAAGTGGATTTTCCGAATTGAAATACGAAGTAGTTATTTTAAAAAAAGTGGCGAATATCGTATAAAACACATACCGCGAATAATTAACTACCACGCGATGCCTATGGTTCTGGTCCCAGATCGTGTAGGTCAACAGATACGCCCCTGTGTATAAACAGTAATATAGACAGTTGATCTCATCACCAACACGGACCACTGTTTCTATATATGCACTTCTAAGGAGCATATTAATGATATGGTTTCCAGGACGTTTTGTGAGGAGTAGCGCATGCGCACAAGGGGTCTTGAGACGTGTGCCTTTGATTGAATAGGTATTTCAACGCGAGCTCCTCGTGACTCCCGAGGAATAATCGTTGATGTTGAAACCCATATTTTGCAATAAATATTTTATAACATAGCAATGCATCGAGATGTAAAGTTATGAATCACTGAACCGGTTCATTTCCAAGAACGAGACCGAAGTGAGCGACTCCGGAAAAAGAGTTAAATTCCCTCATCGCTAGCTCGTGGGTGGAGAGCCCTCATTTTCCACGCTTCAAGGTCAAGGCTCGCGGGAAGGGCTATATATCCTAATTGCCGCCCTGGAATCGCGAAGAGGCGTGGTCGCCGCCACACACTATATATCCCCATCCCTCTATAGCGGAGGTATTCACGAAGAGTTATCGCCACGCGGAACCGGGCGGGTCGTTTGAGACCGTCCGGATTAAGCCTTTTCAGCCGCACCGAATATATGCGAAATCGATGCACGCGGGCGTCGCGAATAAAATACCGGTGATGGGAGCAGAAAACGGCGAAAGGTTTCGGACAGCAGCAAGATATTCCGTCCGAGTCTCCATTTCTCAATGGAGACCGTCGTGTATAGTTCAATAAACTTCAATTTGAACGGGGCGGAGGTCTGAATAAATCTTGGCACCACGCCATCCCATGTACTAGACAAGCAGAAAAGACCCCGTAGGTTATGTGATTCAATCGCTCAACGCTTTAATGCGAGTGTAAGTTTTGATAGGTGAGGTAATGACCTACCCCAGGCAGTGGCGTAGCCAGGAATTTCGTTCAGGGGGGGGCTCAAAAACAGGGGGAAAATTTTTTGAAAAATAGAGTACTAAGTAATGGGTTTTAAACTAATTTTAACACTTTTCATAATCGTTAAAACTTCATTTGTTGAAGAAATATTGAGTAAATTCATGATTTTTCAATACTTTGTTTTCTTTTGTTAAGGAAAATAATTGTGTTTTTATATTTCGGGGGAGGGGGGGGGGAGCGGTCCGGACCCCCAGACCTCCCCCTGGCTACGCCTTTGACCCCAGGCGAATCAAGAGATGCGTTACAATTCTATACACTCGCGGTTTAGGGGACAGGTATTTTCCCTAATCTCTTTCGTGAGGTTTTTTGCTGTGGCAGTCCAACACGGTATTTCAACATAGGACCTTTCGGACCATATCCAACTGGTCCATCTACAAGTATTCCTCCACCATCAGTCACTATTTATAACCTCTTTTATAATGATCTGATGAAAAGAATCACCGAGGAACACGTAGACAGGAAGAACGGCATAGGGAGGCCTCGGTTGAAATACATGGAGCAGGTGGTATAACGGGCATAATCCAAAGATTGGCTCGAACCAGCATGTAAGCAGGTTCATAGTCTGAAATCAATTTCCCAATTGCTTCTTGTTAGCCTTTAACATTAACTAGCATTTCCAAAAGATCAAGAACAGAGGTTCGTGATGAATAATTATAATGATGCAATTCGAATAACTAAAAAACAACGAATGATCCAGTTCTCTTCATGGTGAACTGCAATCCAGCGCTGCGAAAGCCGCAAGCAGAAATATAAAAGAATTGCCATCAGAAAAAAATCCCCCTGGACCGGGAATCGAACCACAGACCTTTGGATTTCCTCAAGCAGAAATTTAATCTAATATCCCTCTGCTCCCAAAAATGAGCAAATTACTCATATAAAAACAAGAAAAAATTGGAATGCCACACGTGCAACCAAATCAATTATAAAAAATAGCCCAACAGCTAAAAGTTTCGAAGATTCCTTTTCGTTTATTTAAATTCGCTATGGTTCCCTAAGTTCGCTCCCGGGACCCGATTCCGTATCGGACTGCTTTGGATTCAACCGCACTCCAGACAAATTTTTTTAACACAAAAAGCAAAAGCATAGACTCCGACTGAATCGCCAAAAAATAAAACGACCAAAATGGCCGCTCACGTACTGCCGATCCACAAAATCAAACCACATCACTCAACACCGGGGGTCATTGGGGGAAAATGGAGATTTATTCTGATTTGAGTTGGAGAGAAGGGAACAGGGACGTGAACATAAAGTTTGATCAACGAAATTTCCAATGCGTAATGTGAAGTGAAATTCTGCCAGCATGATCAAAACTGTCAATAGTCATCAATCTATGGCTGGGTGAACATGTTCCTTCCTATTTCATATTTCCAAAGTTTGGCGTCACTTACAGTGAATCTATTGCATTGGCTGAGTTTATGAAACACAACTTGGCGATCTAAAGACAAAATTATTAATCACAGTCCCAAGGAAAACAATAATTTATGAGTTTTAAATTACCAATCACAATATTATACCTACACCAGTTCCATACTTTAAATATTCTAGGCAAAATAATTGTAACCATTCATATGGTAAAAATTAATTTTCGCAAACAGTTGAATTAGTTTTTTGATAGGTTGAAGATATCCTCTACAAAATGCCATTGAGACAATATCAGAAACAAATTTCTCCGAGATGAACCTAATGATGAGTTTTTTGTTCCTGTAATTTAGGATATGCCAACCCAAAACGAATCTATGGCATCTTTTCTCAATTAAAAAGAATCATCATTAGTCAACAAACCTAAGATTGGTTTGACGCAGATCTCCATTCCTCTCTCCTATCCGATAGCCTTTTGATAGCGCATTTTCATTTTTTCAATTTAAAAAATAGAGAGTAATATTCCATACATTTGAGTCAAGATACGTCGATATTAATATCACCAATGCATGAGATAGCCAAATAACACAGATAAGTATTGAGCATCAACTATAACAGTCGTTTAGGTGAATTACTTTCTGAATGTTTTCTTATACATGTATATGTATATAGGATGATTGAAATAGTAAAAAGATTGTACCTCTACCAGGAAGTCTGAGTCCTAAAGCCACGTGGTACGCAGTGAAGCATGATAATGAATTTCCAAAAACTTTGGGAGAAATTAAGTCATATGGAAAACAATGGTATAGTTGAGAAAATCCTGTTGCATATGCAAACTTGAGTTCACAGTAATTAGATAAAAAATTATGTGTAAAATTAATAGGAGGGAAAAGAACAGCGTATAAACGAAACTTAGGACTTCAGAATATCACTCAAATTTTAACGTTATCAAAGCCTTCAAAAGTCCTCTCAATATTTTCACATTATTTATAAAAAGGAAAATATTTGACTTTATGCTTTGAACTTTGAAGTGGCGCATAAAAACCCAAAATTTGACCGTAAATCAATTTATGCGCTTTTGGATGTTGCAAAGCCACAAAACACTGATTTAATTTGGCTTCGCAATGGGTAGCATGCCACAAAATTATTTATTGAAAAAAAGATTCATCTCGTATTAGCCGCGAAAGACATCGTGGGTAAAGAGTGCGTGGTTTGATATATCAATTATGTAAACGAAAAAGTGAGGTGAAAAGGAGAACATAGAGTTTTTTATAATAGCCACATATAGTCTGTGAAAAAAGACTTTCAGTGGGAGTGTATCTGCCGTATACTAAATTTGATCGACGGTACTGAGGCAAGGCTTCAAACTAAGAAGGCTTAGAACTAAGTGGACTACACTGACTCTGCGAGTGCGTGAAAAAGGAGGAAAAAGCTATCATAGAACTCTTCTCAATACTTTCGCCGCATTAACTCAGTAGAGCTATCCAACTGACAAGAACATTATAATAATCTTCTTTCCGGAGCTCCAAAAGAATTTGCATTTCCTTCCCGGGAAAAAAGTAAGCGGAATAAGAGGCTCAATCTATTCATTTGCCTCTGAGACCAGATGTTGTCTCTCTTAATCTTTCCGAGCCGTTTATAATCCGATGTAAATCTTTCGGGTGGAATCGACCGACAAAAGTTTCCTTAAAGCTTTCCATCCCTGAATATCAACATAAATCTAAAAAAATCAGTACACGAATTGCAATCATGACCTCAGAAAACTGCGTTAGATATGCTTTCACGCAAGAAAAATATCGGCGATCGAAAAAAATGATGGCATGGAGGATATCTCGTTCAGGTTAACAACACCAATCAGACAGATTTCATGAGAATTAATGGTGCCAAGCAATAGTTACTGCTAAATAACTGCAATTCGGTGTAAAATACTTTCACGCGATCAACCATTTACTCTTTAACTTACTTCCGTCACCGTAGGTACTAATCTCGGAAAAGCTGCTTATTGCTATACTTGGCCGCTGAAAATTATCAAAAGTATAGATCTTAGGAAAAAGGTCCTAGAGTCTGGAAAGAAATGAAGAAGTATCTTTCTTATACTTACTATATTTTTTATCCTAGGATTCTCGCACTAGCATTTTAACTAGGCACATGTGGTTTTGGAAGCTGTGCAAATTAGGGACCAATTGAGGGCATAAGTAACGCTACATTTTCCTTACCAGCAACCTACCTATCAGGGGAAATTGAAGGGGTTAAGAGACATGAAGCAAAGAAATCAACATTCACCGACGTGTCTACCAGTAGCCAAAAATTATATTGACCTATTTATACCCACAAAAATGCGACAGAAAGTGGCGTAGATGAGGTTTATGCCAATGTGCCCACAGCAAAGACCAAGTATAAACCCCACTGCCCTCTAAAGTACAAAACATGTAATTATTTTGATGATGAAACTATCTAGATGGAGGGGAATACCAAGCTGGGAATATATTTGTTAGCAATCTCAAAATTTTGATAGAAATAGCATTAAGATGATTTTTACACATTTTATCATTATCAACAACGAATAAAAAACGAAAGTGATTTTAAACAATATTTTCAAAGAAGAAAAAATTTGTTTCGTCAATTTTCCGTGGAGAGAGGGAAAATATTTTGATGTGGCTATATGAAAATGGGGTTAATCTGTAAGAAGGATAAGAATTTTTTCGCTACTAGTCCAGCCTGGGGCAGGTATTCTGGTTACACCCTGCACGCTAAATCGCTGACAATGGAGCAAGTGTTGTAATCTAGGTCGCACCATTAAAAAAAAGGAACGAATATTGAGAGAGAAGTTCGATTGCATCTAATCAACACTGCCCCCGTTCGATACAGGGTAGCGAAACCACTTGGTCGTCTCGCTTTGGAGGAGGAAGAGGTAATTAACGCACGAGTTGGTCCCAATCAAAGTGTTAAACGCGAAACCAAACACGACCTTTGAGGAGGGACAATGCGAGCCTATAAGTGGCCCTTGCGTACCCTGAGACCCATAGACGTCAAAGGGAATAGAGCGATCGGACCGGAAGCTTACCCCTAGCAAGGGCAAGGGCAGGAATTAGGAGACTTCGGCCGACTCGCACCGTAACGGTCCACACAACCCAACTCGCCACCTAAGGGCAGTACATTCACGAGACCCATATTAAGCAAGTTGCAAAATTTTAGTCTGCATTAGCAGAAGCGTGCAACCATTTGAGGATGATCTTAACCTTAAGTTAGTTTCATAAACTGTCGCTGTAACTATATTATGAAACCCTGGTCGTGCTTTTTCAAATGTATTAGCAAACCTAACAGTTTAATATTTCATTTTCCCTGATTTGTGGCGTTGTGAACAGTTGCACACGTAAGGTTGAGTGCCATACATTAAAGCTTGGTTTATACACAAATTAATAAATTATTGAAAGATATGAGAGGTTTCCTAGTTTTTAAAGTATATAGAAGATATCATAGCACAGCATTTATTTCTATTACACAATCGTAGCTACAGTAGTTATATTTGCGGCGTAATTCTTCAAAAACTTCTACGAGCGAGCAAAGGGCGTTACCTAGCTTTTATACGAATGAAGGCACAGCGTCATGGGTTTCAGCAAAAATTGTAGGAACTGTTAGACTAACCAGAAAAGGTCGGGGGAGGAAGGAAGGGGTCTGGGCGAGTCATTTTTATGTAAACCACAGCGGCTATTGATATCAAATTGCTATTCAAGCGCGCTTTTGAGTTACATGCGGTCCAATTTTTCGCGAATACTTCCGCTCGTCTTCCTACACTATGTGACCATCACTCCCAAACACATAAAGGAAGGCAGGATATAAGGGAATTCAGAGGGGACATCCGCCCATTCTCCTCAGGCCTGTCCCCAGGGGATAAAAATCCCCATGAAAGAAAAGGGCAGGGAAGGAATGAAGATGTAAAAGGTCAAGGGAAAAAGACGTACGGACAAGGTCACCAGGGGACACGCTGTGATGGAAGGGCTGGGTATCAAATAAAAGGGGAAGGTTTGATGCTTACGTAACATTGTTATGATCAAATTATAAAACACTCACTTCTTGAATAAATAAAAAAAAAGATCAGTACTTACTGCATTGAGTGACATACCTACAGAGTATTTTCTCTTGTATAGATAAGTTTTTTTTACAGCGATTAGTATATTACGTAACTTTGAGTCACGATCAATACTCGATATATATTCTTTAAACTTATACCTAACACCTTAATAAAAATCATTGAAATTAATTCGAAAAATTAGTGGAAATTGCAAAACAATTTCATCATGTCTAATCAAACAAAGTCTCAGACTAAGGCCGTGGATTCAAGACCTGGACATCATCATATGAGTTTGGAAATGGCATTCCGTACCGAACCGAGAACACCATCGAAAACGTGTTACGATGCATGGTACTCTGTAAATTGTAGCGGAAGTGAGGACAGAGATTTAGTTGCACGATTATTTCGCTAATAATTTTTACGGTATGAGACCACATCTATTTTAACGGGACAGAAAATAAATATAAACTAATAATAATAAAGACATCATTGAAATACTAGGCGTGTAAAATTTCATAGCTTTGCTATTGTTGAAAAAAAACTTACAGATGCTCATACAAATCGATGATACAAAGAAAAAGATATTGATTTATATATCAGCATATCGTCACACAAAATCATAGAGGACACGTCCGGATAATGAACTTGTCGTAACTTTGAAATATTAAAAAGGTTCATTAGCCCGAAAATCTTTTTGAACTAGCGTTTTCAAAGGAGAAAATCGTAACTTGATGAATTTATCAACATTGGGTATATGTTAAAAAAATGCCAAAGCTATCCAAAGTTATGCAACACCATAGTATGGGAAGTGGATGGTTTACTTTTTGTATAAATAATTACGCACAATAATAATAAGGTAGATAAAACGATGAACTTAGTGATACCTACATACGTTATGGAAAATTATTTCTTTTCAACTACGCTGAATATTTCTGTATCTGTTTTGTATTCGTTTAGTTGTAATTGCAGCATGATTATTATTGCGTCAACAGCTGAAATAAAGGGTAAATGTTTTATTTTGAGCGTCGAATACGGAAAATGAGTCTCCAAAGCCTCCAAAGCCAAGCCTCCAAAAAAAAATACACCCACGCAGGGCACGGACTTTATTGAAGCAGCGGGAATTGGATGAATGTTCGCTAAAAAAAGGAACCTTCACTGTCCCTGCTCTCGCCGAAAAGAAAACATTGCAGGGAGTAATTTACCAAACTCTTATTTCCTTCCAACTTAATTACGCACAAACAAGGTATTTTTAAACTAAATTCACTGTAACCTAGTATTCACATCGCTGAGAACCAGTTTGATCCCCCAAGAGATAAAAGAAGAAAAGACACAACGATTAATAGCAATTAAAAAAAACACATTTTCTTTAGAAATACTTTACAGTCAAACGGAAAAAACGGATACTTTTGCCGTAAGAAATTCACTCGTCAAACAAGCAACGTGGCTTAATCAACCATTAACAAGAAAAAGTTGCAATTCCCCATTGTTGAATGTTTACTTATTAACATTAGCCAGAATTTCTCTCCATTAAAAAAGCATTCGTTAAAATAAAACTGTATCAGATACACATATAAGGGGATTCCGAGGGGACTCAGACACCAGTGAAATATGAGGAAAGTTTTTAGCGCTTGAGCTGTCTACCGCCCGCCGCTTAGAGTTACCACGGGAGTACATCCTATCCAGCTACCAGCAATATTGTAATTTCCTAATTTTTTTAAATTCAGTTGAATTTAAATTTAACCTACTTAACCTGAACTCACTTAATTGCTCCTTTCAACCCATCCCACAAATTACAATCCATTTACGCTACTGAGCGAAATGAATCCATCTCTTTTATTACTCCTCTGTATTAACGTGTAACGCAATGAAAAATAACTACTATCGTTAACAGGATTCTCGATCCTCCCGGCTTTTGCACTACACCCACAAGCATTCACCAATTGATCATCGTCTCTATTAAGAGGAATAAAGATTGAATCACTATTATTTAAGTATTCTACAGATTAAGGTAGGTTTTCACAGAGTACTTAGCAAGCATTTTGGCAGCCTCTCTCCCTTCATGTACTTCCCTCTCCATTTCACAATAGTCTACTCCCTTTCATTCTATCTAAAAATCCCATTCTCTTCCTTCCTCTCCCTCGTTTACCCAGCATCCAGAATAGAGACTGAATGGTAGTGTACATATCAGCTTCCCCAATACAAGGTAAATCCTCATACCAACCTCTCTGACCCTCATAAAAAAAATAAAAATAAAAAGCATCCACTCGCAAAAGCCGCCGCACGGCGCGAGAAAAGGGTGACTCTTCAGTCCGTCTCTAACCCTCCGACGAATAGGTCCTCCCTTACACTCTCTATCCTCCCTCCCCCTATTCCTCACCGGGATAGGTCGATAGAGCCATCTCGACGAGAAGGAGGGAGGGGAGTCAGAGGATAGGCGCGCGCTAGGAAGGACAGAAGTCCCCCGGATAGAAAGAACACTAGGATAGAGAGGCACTCTGTACCGGACAAAAGGAGGTTTCTTCATCTATAGTATGCACCTATCATCTTCACCTCGAATCACTGATGAATAAAAACTCGGCAAGTGAAGCAATAAAACCCTGATTCACAGCGTAATAAGTTCACTTAACTTGGCGAGACTTCGGAGTTGAGAATTTGAAATAGGTGTGTGTGGAGATTCATAAAAAAAGCATAAAGAGGCGTAACTCGACTTAGCGCGACCATTATTTTAAAAGAGCTCAACTTCTACACATTCTGGTAATTCAAGTGAAATGATAGAAAGAGAGATATACGAGCTTTTCTCTTTATATGATCGATTCCAAGACTTCTCTACCTTTGAAAATGATTACATTTCCCATAAGACAGACTACTGAATCCTCATTAAAAATTAGACGACAAGTTTATTTTTACTTTCCACCACACAAAAGTCATGTATATGGAAAATCTTTTGTTGTAAGTGCAATAAAATTATGGCATTCTCTGCCAAACTAACTTAACCCAAGTGAAATCAATAGAATCTTTTAAATATAAATACTGGAAATATCTTTATAAAACTTTTTCTTTGTAAAAGTCTTTCCCACCTTTGTATATTGTATATTCTTGAACACTATTAAATAATGTCATATGTAATGTAAATGTGCACATCTATAATATTATTATTTGTATTCACTAGTGCCGACTGATATATTATAATGTAAATGTATTGTTTTTCTAAGGTGGCTTTGCCACAGAAAATAAATAAATATATTATTATTATTATTATATTATTATTACATTGCCCATAATTCATGGCACCAATAGTGGCCTCCCTTTTCTTAAACTTTTTGTTAATTACTTCTATATGTCTTAGCAAGACAATCTCCAAAGATATTATCATAAACTATTAAAGTCCTTCATCACACAATAATATTAGATCCGCATCATTTTAGTACTGCCAACCCAAAAAATTACATATTTTTTGTAGGTGTTTTAATCACGCATTAATTACTGAAAATCTCGTCAATCTCTACCCTAATTCAATGAGATTTGCCACGTACTATGAGAGCTGTAGTACAATGATAATTTTGAATTGGCGACGCACCAGAATTATATCAAATTTAGCCTCGCTATATATTTAGGAGAACTACCCAAAATACCAAACTAACTACAAGACGGAAATCGCAAAATTACCTTTACGCCCACATGGCGAAGCAGACGGGAATGAAGTTTGAATAGACTTCTCCGTACATGTTTGAAGTGTACCGGGTTAGAATCAGGCGGCATTCGGAGGGTATTGAAGGCTAGGCATGCGCAACTGGGACTCGGACGCTCCGCGAGTTTGAATATACACACATGGCGTCGAAAGCCTTTACGTCACCTCGTTCTGCATCGACTGGGCGGAAATTATCGCCCCGGTAGCCACCCGCCTCGAAAAGGAGCGAAATAAAAAACAAAAGAGTGGCCATAGAGCGCGGCACGTGGTGTTCACAAGATGGAGCGCACTACGATGTTTTATTTTTTTTCATCTCTCATTCGTATAGAACCGAGCTGTCGTGAACTATATTTAGACGTGCTTTCCCACCGTCAGTCAGTAATCCAAGTCCTTGGTTTCCTCACCAGCCCTAGAGGTCCTCTTTTTGGGGATCCGTATCACACAAAACACCGCACATTCTTATTAAAGGCTATGGTCATGATCGCAGGGAGCCGAACACCAGGAATGAAAAGTCCGCAAAACCAAATATACACACTCATATTACATTACTTCAATTAGCACTAAACACTGTACGCAGTCAGGCGCAGGGATCCACGTTTTTTACGCCAATGATGAATTTTAAACAAAAAAAAATCATTTGACTAAGCCTAGACTCGAACGCTTGGGGAAGAAAACCTTTTCTGGAATTCACCTTGGAGGAAGATGGTTTGATAGTGTAGCTGGTGGCACACTAGCAGTTTAGCTGTTAGTAATCCCGGGTAAGCCACATTCTACTTTAAAATTGAATTTCATCCGTGGCATAACAATCACTGATTCTAGCTTTACTAATTTACCTAATAAAAAATCCGTTGGGTAGGCCAATAGGCATGAAGAATTCGCTGCTATTCGCATTTCTTTATTGTTTCAACCGAAATGATTACAACGATACTTAAAAATTTCTAAAAACTGGACAGAAGGAGAGGTACTATTTTACTCACCGCAATTTTGGTAGTTAACCGAAACACAGGAACAATACAGGTATTATTACACCAATATTTTCTTCTCTATGACAAGATCAAATATATCCCTAAGGTACCCAATTAAGCTACCCAGTATGCAGACCTAACTAGTCGTTTTTAAATGACGAAATCCTAAAAATAACCCAATAAAGAGAAACGCCCACAACATAAAATACAGCAAGTTTTTCAACCTTTTCTCATTCACGATCATGCCTAATCCAATGTTCGGAAAACTAATTAACGCTTAACCACCCAAAATTCTAACAATAGAGCTATTGGCAATTAAAAATAAATTGCGCCGCAATTTCCAGAAGCTGGTAGTTAAGGGATCAATACTTAAATACTTCAGCAGAAAAGAGATTAGGCCAGAACGAACAGGGCGTGGGCAATTAAAAATGAAGGATTTAATTACCCCGTACAGGATATAAATGGATTGGAAAAGGATGGGAATGTAAAAGAAGTAGTTGATAGGGATAAAATACGACCCGAATCAACCCTAGCCATTCGTAAAATATATATGTCAGTCAATTTGAGAATTATGATTTTGAAAATTCAAAACACGGGAAAAGTAACGGCATTTTAAAGCTTTCAGAGTCTTTTATAAGGAATATGTATTTTAGATACCTGAAAATATCCATTTTAATAGGAAAATAGTAATTATACCTGAAACTAAAAATGGAAAGAGGTGAAATTACGGCAATATATATAGATAAAGTACAAATTGGGTGAATAATATGAGCTTTGCTGCGTCAATCTTTCGACAACATAAAAAATGGACTGGTAAGCCAATTTTTAAAAAGCCGATTGCAGTAGCATTTAAAATTGAGAAACCTGGTATTTTCGTGGAACGATCCGTCACTCAACAGTCAAACTATTTGCGGAGAAAAATCGATAGCCTTAACATTTTCAGAGGTAAGCTGATGACATCGTACAATTCTGTCGAGATGGTCAACTCGTGTTAGCTACATCTCGGTCTCGCACGGTTAGTGTTTCATACCTTCGCGTGTGCGATTCCTTCCTTGAATGAGCGGTTCATCTGAACGAGTAAATGACCCAAAAATCTAATGACATCACCAAATTATGTAAAGTGGGCGGCATGTTTCAAATTTGAAAATTTGACTTTTAAATCATGAGAGAACAGCCTAACGAGGATGATTTTTTTCGTCGTAACTTATCTATCCGTTCCATCTTTCCATCCATCCACTAATTTATTGAAAAGTAACACGATAAATAATAACAGCTACTTTTTAAGTTGCATGCTATACACAAATACACACGAGGCAAATGCGACGGTATCATGAGGAACTTAGAAAGGCCCGTGGAAATAAATTCAATTAATGCACTGAATAAATGCAATGAACACACGGCGACCAATTACGAGTACACACCTCCCAACCTCCCAGCTCTCCTCCGTGCGGTCCTTTCTGTGACAGACCCAAAAATAATACGTGTCACTTATGCCATTGCGGGATTATGAACCCTCTCTCAGCTCAGCTTTCCTAGCACACAATCAATCATATTCCGGAGCACACTCAACTTGAATGGGTTTATCGCAGCGAACTCTACCCTGCAGCCCATGAATGAATTGTTGGCAAACTCCTGAATAGCATTTGTTTTGTGTTTTATGGGATCCATCCGGGAAACACAGCGGAATCAGACCAATCGACGTACAATTTTACCAGCGCCCAGTTAAGCATGCTAAATATTACACCTAACCCATTAAACGGATCAATAACCACACAATAGCAGGAGTTAAAGGATTAAATACGATTGAAATCACACGTGGCAAGATAAAAATTCCATTGCTATTAAAATCTATAAATATACCCTTCCAATTAATAGTAGATATCAAATTCTCATGATCGCAGAGATGTCAAAAAGAGATTGGTGGGAGTTGACAGGAAACAATACATAGAATACACACACCAGTGAATGTAATATGGACACTAATTTATTATTCTATTCCAAATTTCAACAATAAAAGGTTCTTATATGTCTTGGAATATGTTGCAAATACTAATATAACTTAAGGAATTATCAGAATGCACGCAAAAATTAATTTCTATTACCACTATGATAGACTACCTCCCGTTATAGCAGTTATTAATACTGACACGATGAGTGGTCTCATCTATTTCTACGAAAATGAATAAATTAACAATTAGCAGTTTTTTTGGAAATATCGTTAAAGTAAATTGAGAGACAAAATCACGCATGACTAGAGGTGTTTAAGGTTGAATTCACAAGCAGTATCTTAGAATAGTATGCCACCCAAAAAAATTCCGAAGGAGGTCACTGTCACAATGTTACATACTGAATGGGGTCGTAAAGTTAATTCACAACAAATTTCGGCAAAGAACTAAAAAATCGGAAATTTATGTTTTACTAGCAAATGATATGAAAGGACATTTTAGCCAACATTTTTCAAATATTTTACTGAGAAAATTAAAAGAATCATCAGAAACATGATAGTGCGTGTAAGTACGCTGAGAAATTTGAATGTATTCAAATCCAAATAAAATTGTATAATTCATAAAACAAATCAGGGTTTTTACAACCTTTAAGCAATACCCACTGTAACTTTAATTCAAATTTTCTTTAATTTCAGCGACTCTTTGGGCACGCAGGACACTTTTTCAAGCGATCGGCTCGAAAAAACTATAAAACTAGCGATCCTTTTAGAATGTCGAGGGTCAGGAAGTCCGCAGGCTGGGATAGGATTCCACAGTACGTGCTGCGTTCTCGAGGTCGACCTCAACGGAACGCAGCCGACGCGGGAGGGAAGGCCACCCCCAGAGTTGGGTCAAGGTCGCGGGGAGGATCCTAAAATCGGGCTACAGGGGAGGCTGTGGCCCAGAAGGGGTGGAGAGAGGCGTCCGTATGCAGGGGGTTATATAGGATTCAATCAGTGGCGTGGCCACGGGGAGGGGGGGGTTTACGGGTAACAACCCTCCCTTGAGCCTTCATTACTTTATTTCATATGCATATAATATACTGTATTTCAATACACACTCGTTAAAAATGACTTTTTTGAGGCCTAAAAATCACGTTTTTAACATGAATAATCCCAAAAAATTTCCCTGACCCCTGGGGTGATTCCAATACACCCCGGAAGGGCCCCGAATCTTCGGTAAACCACCCTTCTATTTAAAAATCCTGGCTACGC
This sequence comes from Ischnura elegans, assembly GCF_921293095.1. Classification (NCBI taxonomy): domain Eukaryota; kingdom Metazoa; phylum Arthropoda; class Insecta; order Odonata; family Coenagrionidae; genus Ischnura; species Ischnura elegans. The sequence goes on along the minus strand of NC_060253.1, from coordinate 45,909,525 downwards.
TACTGGATTCAATTGGAGGGTAGAAAACGAGGAATATAGAAGGTTGCACACAGAAAGACGAAGTCTATGTAATTTTCGCGCGGTATCATCGTGGATAGAACGCGTTGCTGCTGATCGATGGGTCTCGAGCTCACGTCCTGGGTGTAGTAAAAAAATATCCTCGAAGCGCGAGGTGGAAATTCACGTACCTGCGGCTGAAATCGGTGTGAGGTCTACCATCACCCATCCATATATTTATACGGATTGAATTACTGAGTGAATGAGAGTGATGCGATTTTCAAGAAAATTTCATTATAGACATGCTCTTCTATAACCAATATTATGGGCTTGCCTTGGGAGAAGTACCATATATTAATTTTGGAATACACTTTTTATTCTTCTATAGTATTCCCACACTAAAGGAGTGTAAATAGTTTATTTTAAAATTACTATTATCTTCTAGCCATACTTCATTTAATGGAGATAAAATCGGCTTTCCGGGCTATATTATCCAGAAATCGCATTTCAAAATCCGCCTTTGTACATAGGCTTTTACGGTAAGTTACTGAGCATACATAAAACGTTGATCAAAGCTAGAATGTGTACGTCCTATTGAGACAACACACCGGTATTACGTGGAAAATAATTACAGCCATTACAAGAAAAGAACATGGGGTCGTCAGGGAAAAGTTTTTTGTCCCTCTATCAAATGAATGCCTCAGTTGAAGCGAAACCAGATTAGCTACATTAGCTAGAATGCTTCTGCAGTCTCCTAAAAAAAACTGGAAAAAGTGATAGAAAAACAATTAATGGATCACAAAACCCACACGCTATGAATACTCTAATTTTGTCTCAGGACCTTGATGAGTTTCTCTGCGATGTTTAAATATCTTTAAGTAACAAACGCTACAAGTATTTGCTCTGAATTGCTCAGTCGTGGCCACACCGCCGTAACTATTTAATACCACCAATTTCAATAAATTTCCAAATACATAATAAGTAATTTTACAAGAGAGTAATTAAGTTATGTTAACTGACGATACATTTGAATCAATAAAATTGGCTAGCTTAATTTGGGCACAGTACTTGCCCACGTTATGAGGGCCTCAGAGAGTTAATATTTTAAAACGGGTATTTTATAGTGACTGTCAAATGTCTCATTTTTTAAATTTACCTTAGATCAATTATTTCTTAATTATAGCACCAAGCATTCGATTGTGATCCATTATTATCGCACAATACTTTTGGGGATGTATCTGGGTTGAGATGCTATATTAAAAATCACCTCCTAATACGCATACGGGGAAATCTTTAGAAATGTTATAATTCAGAAAGAACAATACATCTAACTGCTTTTATAAAGTCTAATTTTGGGACAATTTAGACAGATAGCTATTTTCAATTCAGCTTTTCAACAGGAATTTGATGGTATAGTTTCCAATAATTTCCAAATAAAGGTCACTTATAAAGGTTACTTGATAGTCATCTTGCCTCGCATTATATAAGGGGATGTCAATCATTCATTCGAAAAGAGTATCACGAACATAACAAAACTAAGATCATGGAAATTAATCATGGCCTGAAATCGAGTATTTCCTTCAAATTAACTGACAAATTAAATGATAAATGATCCCTGGCATAATGGAGAAACAAGCAAACCAAGTGTAAGGTGATATGGCGACGACTTTTATTTTCTTTTCCAATTAATTTCCACGCAGAAAAATGCAAATTAATAAAACTTGTTTTAGAGGAAAAAAAACCATCTCATATATATACATGCTGGAATTTGGAGGTCGTTTCCCAGGAGAAAATACGCCACAAAACACATGACGCTTTTCAAAACGGATTACTTTTCTGGAAGAGAACCTTCTCACTGAAACCAACCAAAACCAGTGTTAATGGGCATAGAAATGAGTTATGCTTGGCTCAAAATTTCATTCCAAAAGAAATAATGAAGCCATTCCACCGAGCCAGAAGAGAAAACGGATAACACGAAAATAGCGAGCCAGGTGAGGTAAGGGGAGCTGTAGACAGAATATTTTAACCGGCGGAAGGTAATTTGACGGCGATTTTCAGGACTTTTGCTTTATTCTGCAAATGCAAGGGGAAGTTGGAATCTTGTTATTCGCAAGCGTGGGCCGTACGGCATCTCATGAAGCCCAAGAGATGACGCCATGGAATAAAGTTTCTCACGGACCCAAATTGCGCATATTTCACTGGGATATTTTTATTCCAGTAATGTATGCGTATTTGCAGAGCTGCTTTCTCTTATTAGCGAGGAGAAGCAATAATAAACCAGAAAGAGAATGAAAAATAGGTTCACGAGGCACTTATGTTTACGTTAATGTCCAGAAAGAATTTACAGATTTTTTTTTAAATTTCACAAAACTTAATGCACAACACTGTTAACCTTTTTTTCCACAGTTATTACATACCTTTAATATAAAGTTCATGGGTATGAGAGAAAATTTTGACATAATTCGAGGAATTCATATAAAGGTATGAATATGCATGGAATATGTTATAAATTTAAGAACGATTCACGTTTAAATTCGTAGGAGCCAAGAAAATGAAAAAATACGTAATAGGAATGAGCTACTGAGAAAGAGAAGAAATATGTTGAAGCAGTCTTATAAGGTTGACGGTAAATTTTGACGTAAATAAGTTTCAGGAATTTATCTCAATACCAAGAAGCTTTTAAAATAACCTTTTGAATTTGAAGACATCAAGTTCAATGAATAAGTATTCATTAAATAGTAAGCAAAGATGAAGCTTCTAAACCCAAAACGAATCTTATTCGGTCGGTATCCAATTATGAGACTCCATTGGTGGCTTCAATTATACGTACAAATTCTAAGAATCGCGTACCAAGGCATAAGCGGTCTGCTAAAAACGGTCTCCTTACAAATTGGGACATAATGAGAGTTTCAATAGTGGAAAAGAAGTCATGAAAAAGAACAATTCTACATTAAAAGCAATATTTTATGATAGAAGGGCAATGATAATGCTGCTGTGTAAATAAGTGAGTGGAACTAAGATAAATTCTATTTATGCTTTAACCTAGTTTTTTACTAGTTTTCTAGGATTCCTGTACGTCCAAAAAATTAGCTGGTGGTGATGGGGATTACTTTTTGTCTAGCTTTTGGCCGTTTAAGGTAAAGCTAAGTTTTTGCCAAAACAACACTCGAAGCCTAAAGGAACTTTACATTTCATTAAACGAGGGCAAGTAAGCTAATCAGCCCAGCTAAAAAGTCCGTTGAAGTTCGAATACCTCCTTCGAATACCTCGGTTTGGAACGATCCACTCTCGGTAATTGGGTGAACCGAGGGGAAGGCCAGCCTTGAGGCGTTTCTTGTGCCATAGGTGGCGTCATTATTTTTTACTGCACAATCGACTCGAAAAAATACACTAATCAAATCGCTTGAGCTAAGAAAAATAATCCTTTAGTTACCTATAACCAACGAAAACAAAAAATGAAACATCAGAAGGAAAGTTAACAAATTCAGTGAATTTGAGAAGGAAATCTTGGATTTCGAAACCAGTCCGCATTTCCCGTTCAGGTCTACCGTACCATCGCTCGAGCCCGAGCATTTTCACATGAAGTTTAGCCCAAGGAATGTTTTTTTTACGTACATGTGCGTCTGTGAGATAGTGATATCTCAACTGAAGTGGCCTTAGTGAGACCCCTTCAATCCTCCCAAAGTTTCCTTCGAGTTGAGTGAATGCTTGTGAACGGTTTCCCCTTGAGAGGCTGGGGTTGGTCACTGTTACGAATACTCCCATTCCAGCTAACCAGCGCAGTATTTTGTTTCGTGCCTACGACGTGATCCCTACGCTACGGCCAATGGAGACGATTTTCGGTATTAAAGAGTATTTATCGAGCAAAGGTATCCATTTCATCATTTTGCAATTAATCAATTTCTTTGCAAGCTGATGGACGGTCTTTTCTGTCGGTAACCTCACGAATACCCTAAAATTTTATTTTTAATCAACTTATAATTTAAATGGTTATTTTAGCTAATTTGCTGGAACTACTTCATTCTCATCCAATAAAATAAAGCTTTAAAAGATGATTTATATAAAGATTAAAATTATTAGGAGCAAAAGGCGTAAAAAATATTACAGAAACAAAAACACGGATAAAATGAACGAGGAGAATAGATAATAATTTTTTAGCCTAAAAATATTCATTGCTAACACGACAAAGTAATGTAAAAGACTAATTATGTGTCATCGAAATGCTACGAACGTGAATATTTTTTCGCTTGGAAACACATTTACGTATTTAAAGACGCGTCTGCAATTGATTTGTCCTAATTCAATAGCATTAAGTTTCACTTATCGTTCTTCCACTACATTTGTTACGACCAACAAGAAGCATGGGGATAACGTGAGAGAAAGGAAGCCCCTTGAATTCCCGCTACCCTCACCACAAAAGACTCGGACTGGAAGTATCTTTCCACTTGCAGGAGCTTGCGACGTTGACCCACAAGATCGAGCGAGCGATAAAGCCACGGTTTGGGGATGTTCCACCACCATGAAAGTCGATTCTACTCCCAAATCCTAATTCCTATCCTTAGGAACGCGATATTTGGCCCGTGAACCAGAAGGATCCCTCAGTCTCACTCGCATAGACTTTCTCCTCACATGTGAAAACCACGAAGATACACCATTACGAATATATATCCACACCATCACCATATGTATCCACATTTCCATTTGTGATGAAAGACTCAGAAATTGCTGTTTACCTCAAAAATAACTCAAAAATATTGACGAATGGTAACTAAATAGCGAATAATCAATATCATGTATAAAAAGAATATGGGATGGGAAATTGCCCCTTTTTTTTTTAAATATAATGAGAACTGTGCCGAATATTTATGTTACAAATTTTATTTGTAGCAATAGTCAATTCATCGTTTTAGTTCGTAAAATTGTTTTGTTTATAACTATACATTTTCTAGCATTTAGAAAAGGTCAACTTAGCAAGTGATGTCATTTCTTTCTTCGCTGCTGTGGCTCCAGAGCAATTATTTCGAGCACAATAAGTCAAGTAATGCATGCGAATAAAATAGCGACTCACGCAACGATTGTTACTATACCTTTTTATCACGATTAGAGTTAAAATATTTTGGCTGTAACCTTGGAGGAAGGATTAGATGAGGGTGAGTAGCAACAACCCCCTTCAATCAACACACGTACGTATCATGTATATAATGTGACGCGGGAAATTTGCACATCGGTGAGCCCCAGAGGAAATCAAATTTCAAAATGGAATACAATATACTTAGAAATTTCAGACCAAAGAGAAAGACCAAACTATATCGAGGCAAAATAGGAGGCTAAAATTATTGCCGTAAATAGAACGAACGCTACAAGCAGCAAAACTCTAATCAATATTATAATGACCTTGTGAATGAAAATTTGATGATATGTGAACACCACTTCCAGGAAAAATATAATCTAAATCAAAGAAAGCGATGCGATTAACCGTGAGAATGGCCACTCAAAACGGCTCGTTTGCAACACAGAGCAATTTGGTATGATTACCAGTTCAACCGGCATATAACCTTATATCAAAATAAGTTTTTAAAGCACCAGGAGAATTTTATACGCTTAATCAGGGTAAAGTAATAGAGTATGTACAGGTCATTATGCCCATATACTATTTAAAGACGTATAAAAATATGATTTGAAGAACATTTCACGATACTAACGTGACTCTCTTCAGGTTAGAAAAACATGTAAGCGAATAAAAGAGACGAGAAGCAAATATAGGAGCCAATTATAGAAAATGTTAAAATACCGAGAAGATCAGACAAAAATTCCTAACTTTGCGGTGCGTAAGTAGTGAAGTAAACAAAGAGATACCATGCATGGATTTCTACAGAAAGAAAAAATTCTCAAAACTACCGTGAACACCACGGCAAAAAATACCAATTCTTCCCCTTCCCTCTCCTCACTAAAGGAAAATAAGGAGGCAGCTTAAAAAAAAGCCCTACATCCACAATTCATAAACAATTTTTCCTTGGGTATCTGCGCAATACTTTTACAATGCGATCGTCACAAACCTGGTCACGTTCGAGGACTCACAATTCAGCTAGCAACGTTACACGAGTAATGCTTTGAGCAAACAAGCTGCACTCTTTCAAGTGAATGCTCGGTCTAAGATAAAAATTATGGAGGGCAAAACACGGTCGCGGAGTGCGGAGAGAAGTTTCGAGCGAGCACACATCCATAGATTGGGAAAACCCTTGGCTCTCTCCACTTCGATTTCGGCGGGAAATCACCACCTAATCCAACGGAGGCCCATCAAGTTCCAGGAAGGAAAAAAAAAGTTCGGAAAACCTCCGATCCAGAACGGAAACCAATAAATAACCGCTGCAAACTTCGCACGGATTGAGGTCCAGGAGGAGGGAGTAGAGGAATCGTTGGTGGTTCTGTGCTGAGGTCGACTTCGGTGGCGGGGACAAAAGCCGGATGGACGGCTTGACACTGAAAGGCCATCAAGAAGTAGGAGCGGGGAGAGCAAGGAGGCATAATGGAAAGAATATGCCGAGTCGTTTCAAACTTTTGAGCGAGGCCGTCACGGTGACCCATGGCGCACAAAAGAATGAACTGAAAAGATGCGAGAAAAATATATCTGTAGCGCCGCAATTTATTTTTCTGCGGAGAGAAGCACTCAAAAACGTTTGATAAAATTCTCGAGTCGTTTCTGCAGTAAAATATTTAAAAATAAAGCTTTAACATTGATAAAGTATGATTTAAAAAGATGGAAACGTTTGAAATCCATAATAAAACACACCGATTTTGAAGTTATAGACAATTTTGTTCTATATTCTACGCACACAACCCCATTTTGCGGAAAAATATTCAATTTATGAATTTATAGTAATGGACGCTTTAAGTGTGTAAGGAAAAAATTTCCATTTTAGCCACAAACACTAATTGATAAATTTTTAGCACTACTTTTTTCCTTGAGAATGCCGAAAATATATTTAGGTGTGTATTCCTAGTTTAAACACTCTCACTTAACTTAAAGTGGCGTAATCAGAGCGTGGACCCCATCAATCGGAAATAAAATGAATCAGCCAAAAGAGATAGAATTGGACACGAAAATTGTCTACCGAGCAGTGAGAGCATCGGTTAACACATTTATCACAAAAATAAGCCACTCTTTTTGTTAACATTTTAGGATAGAAAAGTTGAATTCCTAAAAAATATTTCAAGCTGCACGGGTGGTTTTATAAATTAGTATTGAAATATAGAATAGAAAAAACTCTAAGAAATGTAAACATCGAAAAGTTAACAATATCGCACTATCTCAGGTTCATTAAACTCAATCTTAAGAGAAACTCATGCGTGTTTCCCACGTCAATTGCTTTTTATTTGTCACTCAAAACAAATTTCTTTCTTTTTTTAAGTAACTGGTTTTATTTCCTAACACAGGCGTATTTCAAGATCTTCATGAAGGAAGAACATTTAAAAATTCTTGGAGCATTAGAATTACAATTTCCATTTGAATAACATTTCCCAAAATACTGGCAGATTTCCACCCTTTCGACTGATTAGGAAATAAGGAACTGCGACACTCAATGGATAATATAATGGGATATCGACAGCAGATTGAATTATTGGTAGCTGAAAGCCTCTTCCCTTTGAAATCAAATGAACCTTTTACCATCCACAAGAAAGTAGGGTTCTGTAGATAGGTACCGGCGAACATTTCGCAGCGCAAGTTATGAGACGCGACTAATGGAAAGGTCGTGTTAGGGAAGAAACGCCGCTGAGTTGAACTCTATTTAGTGCTAAGAATATCTACTCCACGCTCATTTGCCTTATTTCTTCAAGTACTGAATTCGTATCGACCTATCGGTTGGGAAAAATAGGACTCCAACTGAGTGATATACTGGATTAATGCAGAAATGTAAAACTAGGAGCACAGCCCTACAATGTTTGCCATAAACATCAAATTCACCTATTTGATAATTTCACACAAGAGCGCCGCGTCGAATATTCAACTTACTAAGTTATACTCCTGCGACCTCATACTGGAAATATGGGATAATACTTGTGATAAACGACAAAAAACTGATAGGAAATGACTGATATGAACAAAGCGTGGTACCCACTAGCAATTTTCCAACATTTCAAATAAGTTACGCTAAAATCACAAATGTTTAAAATTTGATTTCTGGAATTCTACAAAAACCTTAAATCCACTAGAAATAGCTTCAGAAATCAACCTTACTTCACTTCATGCACTTTAAAGTCATTCCAGACCAGTGTAACAATTAACAATAAAATTACGTTGGTAAACTTGTTATCTTCGTTTTTTCTAAGAGGAATTCAACCACGCTCCCAAATTTTATGGCAAATAAGGCTCGCTCCTATTACATTTACTTTCTATCTTTTTTTCCACGATCGTTTTCTTGCCAATATTCTACAGGACTATTTGCTGGATAACGGACTCTGACGTTCTTTTTATCAGTCATAAGGTGGCTGCTGACATTTCTCTCACCAATTTCCCCCAAAAGCTATCATTTCGAATGACACCCAAACCACCTTCAACTTTTAATACCTCGGTTCCTTTCATGTTCTCCTAAATTGCAATTCTTTTCCTCCTCTTCTGTGTTAGCCCAGACAATTTCCTTTCAAATATCGTCTTCAGCACGCCGTCTTTTTTTTCTTATAAAGAGCATTTCGTCCACCGTGTTCTGTCTCCCTCAAGTATCTGTCGAAAAGGGAAAAACATTAAGTGGGTTGTGAAGAATAAGAGAGAGGGAAAGCGTGTGTAAAATTGGATTATGGAAAAGTGGATGGATAAGGGATGCAATAAGAGGTAGATATATTCCAGGGACGTGACCGACCAAAGAATTTCATGGAAAAGGGGAAGAAGGAAATTATAACAATACCGAAGAGACTAACGCCGGCCAGGAATTTTAATTCCAATGATAAAAAATAACGGAAGGCATAGCTAAAAATAATTTTTGATCCTTTAAATGGTAATTTTGTATGATAATATTATTTTGGAAAATTTTCGACAACCCAAAAGAAATACACCGGCATCATTATCATCAACTTCATAACATATTACGCCTGATAAGTCACGATAAATATGAAACAATCCGTTCCTTAACAGAAGAAAATCTTCCGTGAGAACAAACAGTATAGAACCACATAGACAGCAACAAAACACTCGCTCGATACTTGGATTAGAAAGCTGTATGTATCGCCATTCAAATAATTTTCCTCGAAGTTAAAATACGAAATTTATTTTTTTGGAATAAGAAGAAGAATTGAATGAGAAATTCAATAAATTATAACTCTGATGATATTTTCAACCTTCATTTGGGGAAAAAACGTGAAAGTAAGATACCGTCTCAAAACTCACATAAAAACGGGACGAGTCACTCGTAAAAATTTGTACATTAAAAAAATCGGAAAATTTTTCTATCTTCATCCTATTATATGACACACTTTAGATTAGGGTGCTCTGAGAAGAAAAAAAATGTCTAGGAGAAAGAGGTTTGAAGCTGACAAGAGGATTTGGCCTCGATGACAGAAAAGATTTCATTCCCGCTGAAATCTCAGGGCTCCCGGAACTGCATTTAACCAGCCGTAAAGATAACGGCGAAGACCTCCGCTAAAGGAATGGGGCGGAGAAATGTCTTAAGGAAACTTCTGGGGTCGAGAGGGGGATGTGACTTAAACCACGGAGGCAGCCGGTGAAAACGAGGGATTTTTCAAATGGAAAACAGGTGCCAGCAATGAAGAGACGAGACGTACCGTTTTATTTTGAGTTTCCGATTGAATACCGTACTGAGTTCGACACATGTTAAAATTCAAACTTACAACACGCTTTTCCCTAACTTGTTTTCTGTTTCATTAATGGAATCTTGTAATTGATTTTAACTCACTTCCCATTATAGAATTAGCTTGTAATTTAGCACACTTGTTTGCTTTTGATGACAATTAAATATTCAATAATAAGACATTTGATTTTTTTCCGGTTGCGCTCTAATCAATTAACTAAGTATCCATGCGGAAAAATAGTTTTAAAATCACTCAATAGATGGCGAAAATTATACATTTTCGCAAAAATTTCTTCAACACCTCTGTTTTAATCAATTAAATCAATTCTTATAAAAACAAAAATATTTTGAGAATTATTTGAAATTAATTCGCCTCAATTTCTCAACAGCTATGCGTATTGAAATAAAAATATCAACAAAAGACGACAGCTCAAAAATTAACGGAGTTCAATATAAAAGCTGTTGGGAAATTAGTTTTATTTGCTAAAATATACAAACATTGAATAAAACGCATTTATACATAAACGTGACATGCAGGACCTAAGACATGGAGAAAGGGTACAATACACTCCAGACGTGGAGGAAAACCATAACTGGTTATGAAGCGGCACTTGCACATGCACAATCGTCCTTACGATAGTTCTACACACGTCCATACATGTTATTTAAATTCAAAGCTGTCTTTCGGAGGTAAGCAAATCTTTCGAATTCAGAAAAAATGATATTGTAGCGTAAAAATAAAGAAATAAAAAATATTGAAAATGCCAGTCGACGTCCCCTTTCTTAATCCACCACTGGCGATGGTTCCAATTTGGTGAGAGAGGACAACAAAAATACAATGGTATTTTCGAAGCAAGAGCAAGTAATGCTCAAGAGAGAGGGGAGACATGGTTAGATGAAGGGGGATATGCGAGCAATGGATACACGCGATTCGCTTCGAAGGTGGGGATAAATATGTTGGCTTCGGTGGGCGGGGAGAAAATAGAGTGAAGGGCATGGGGCGATCAGGTGCCTCTCGGTCGAAAACAGCAGACGCACACGGTTCGGAGCCGAAAATCCACGGCGGAGGGCGACACAGCGGGTGCAAATTGGATGAAATCAAGGGAGGTTTGGGGAGGAGAGAAAGGAAGAGAATTGCCACCACTTGGCTGTGAGCCACGGCGCTCATCCATTTCCATCTAGCCAATTCGAGCCAGCCATCGGTCCCAAAATTGGAAGATAATAAACAACAATCAAGCCAAAAAAAATGATTAAAAACGAAAGCTACAGCCAAAGGGGAAAGAGCCTTTCGACTAAATGGTCAATAAACTTCGCAAAATATCATCCTAAAGGGAGAATTTCACATTACGACATGTTGTACATACAAAGGAATGAAAAATGTCATACTTTTATGGATGGAATTAGAGAGGGGTTCTATATTTTTCGTCGGTCACTCCAAAGGTCGCACATGAGGTCACATAAAATGTTTACCTAACGCCTACTGTTTAACAAAGTTCAATAAACCTTAAATATGTGTTAGAGTGAATTTTAATGCAAACTGAGAAACCGCTTCATACGAAGTTATTAAAATCACATGATGACAATAAGCTCGAATCCTCATAAATAATTTAGGAAACACAAAATGGATCCAGATATTAGGCACTTAATAGATTCCAATAAGTTGCACCACCGAAAAAAATGAATCACTTACGAAATCTTTATAATTCAGAAAAACAATATTTAGGCGAAAAATAAAGAATGAATACAGCCTCAACTTCCAGGCAAGAAGAAATGGAACAGCAAACGAGGATTTTTAGAAGAGGAGAGAGCTATAAATTCATCAAATGGCGACGCAAAAATATAAAATAATAAATAGGTATAACATTTTATACTCCCCGGCTAGTTACTAAATGGTCACGAGACAAGTATCCTTTCTCTTCATTTTGATTGAAAAAGAAATTTTGAAAATACAATAGCTACTGTTGGAACGAGACTAAACAACCGACTCTTTAGTAATCAAATTGGAAAAAGTGTCAAAAAAGAAAACGAAGTTCATGATTACACCGGTATATTTTAAAACAATTATTACGAGTTTATATTTTTTCTAAACATATTAATTCCATTTGCGTTAATATTTTTTAAATAAAAAATATCACTTGATAATGCTTGTATCTTTACTAAAACAGCGAACACCAACGGTATTCGCGGTGTATTTCGAACGCATCGTTCGCATCAGCAACGTCGCACAACGAACCGGGAAACAAAAAAGTCCAGCACGCAGCTGCATCCCACGGAATTTCTCACCGGTATACCCATTGATGGATTGCGAGCAATACGCCCGAAATCGATGGCTAGTTTTTTTTTACCACCGGAGGGACACAAAAAAGGGAGAAAGGACGCGGCCTTTCCTGGCTCCACGGATTAGGTACGCTTCGTGCCGAGAAGGGGAAGCGTAGGAATGCGGGCGACCCCTGGGGGATGCTAAAAGTGGTCCAGTTCCCGGTGGAAATCACCGTTGTCATCCGACACAAGAATGACCGGCGCGAACGGAAGTGAAAACGGGAAAAGGGAGAGAACCAGGTGTTGTATACATTTGTTAATTTTGTTTGAAAGTTTTCCTCCCATTAAATTTAAGTGTCAGGGAGATTTCTCACGATTTCAACCAAATCTAATTACAAAGCAATGCATGAAACCAGTGACTTTGCACGCAGTCACGCACATGGGTGCAAATTCTATAGTAAAATGGTAGGTACATCTTGGTGTATATAAAATCTAATTACATCTTCAAGTACATAAAGTCCCGCAAGCTGCCTAAATAGACATGTAGCAGGAGGTTGGGACACCATACGTAGCAATACCGTAGTAATTGTTCGGGGAAAAACAAATTCCTACATCTCTCCAATCACCAAAATATCACTGGGAAGTGCCGTCTCGGTTATTTATGTTTGTAAATTTTGGTTAAAAATTTCCGCTCTATTAAATTCAAGAATAAGGAAGGGGTTACACGATTTAAACAAATTTTAATAACATCTGCATAAAACTTCGCAAGTTGTCTCAATAGGCGAGTGGCAGGGGTGTTAGGACACCAGCCGTTACTGAAGTCATAAATGAGGAGATGTGCGTAGTTGGTACCCCAGGAAATTCCTTGAGCTCTTTACTGCTAGGTCATAAAATAAAATAATATAAAGTATCCATTTTAATTTCGGATTCATCGAAAAACTGAGGATTTAAATGTTTCACGCTTTTTTAGCTACTCTGCAGCGAAATTTTCATAGACAATAACATTTCCTCCTCATTTAATTCATTTTCATTCAACAAGTAAAAAGTAAAACTTTTCAAGTGATTTCAAAGCACTCGGTGTACGTCACATTAGACGCTCACCTGTTGTCCCCTTGACGCCTTTACTTAACCCTTTCAGTTACAATTGTTTTCTCCATATTTGTAGAAATTTTTTTTTTTACAATTTCACCTTATTTAACCCCTCAAACACTTTTGCCAGAGTCGATACGTGTATGGCTAAGAGTGCTTGAGCTACTAAGACCAGATATCTTTCAGATAAACACAGAAAACAAATGTCAGAGCCTCACAATATTTCTAGGTGGGACAGAAGCGATAAATTAATAGACGAAACTTCCGGATTGGAAAGGTATAGGAATTCGTTTCTCCCCCGAAAAAAAAGGATCTTAATAAATACTAGATCGGAATCAATGCGCATATTTCGTTTATGTCTTATTATAATTATTTTTTAATTATACGTATCTATTTTGTTAAAACCTTAAGCAGAAAACGGGACAACTTAGTTGGCCACATTTAGAGGCACGATGGCCTCATGAAGGCAATCGTTGAAGGACAAGTGAAAGGGAAAAAGGGCAAGGGACGGCCCGAATGAGTTACATAGGACAGGTTATAAAGGATATAAAAGAGAAGAAATATGTAGCCATGAAAAGCCATAAAAGAAAAAAAATGTAAGCTGATAGGAGAGAGAAATCGAGAGCTGCGTGAAACCAATCCTAGGATTGTTGACTAATGATGATGATCTATTTCGTTTGGTTTCGTCAATTGTTTTCTTCTTCCTCTTTTTTCAAAGGCTGGCGTCTCAGCACCGCCTGCCACACGCCTTTAGGTGGCTTGCGGGGTGGAATGTAGATGACGTATTTTTCTTTGATACTTCCAGTGAAAATAAAATTCCCTGGAATTTCTCGGTCTCCCCGGTTTTTCATACAGTTTGAGCCCGTATTTATAGGTGATAGGAGGGAGGGAAGTTACATGCAAAAAGGGGGAAGCGAACAACCGTGGAAAGGGATAGGGTAGGAATGAGCTAAGGGAGGGAATGACAGGTGTCCTATGGCGCACCCTCATGAATCGATACTGCGGAGTTTCCCTCCTTCCCTATGCCTCCCCTACTCTCAACCCCCTCCACCCCATTCCACTACCCCTACTCCCCACCCGGCTGCCCCACACCCCTCACTCCCCCCAATGCTTCGTCCTGCATACTTCTTTACCGCCACATACCTTCTCTCTTCTCCTCGCCATGCAAATCAAGTGCGTTTTATCGCGAACGGGCGAAATAGATCAGAGGGGCGTAGGACTTCCGAGTAGACGGGTCTCGAAAATTTCGCGAACAAGACGCCTCAACATCGACGAACGTTAAGTCGTTTCCACGAATATTACAAACGATGATCTTCAAGTCTAAATGTGTTGTCATCGAGCGCGCATTTAAATGGATTTACAAAAGTCACCACTCGTGCCGCTGACGGACAAAGTGATTCTGGTTTCACGGGGATGTAAGGTTGAATTAGAACTGTTGACCAAAATTGAAATATATGATGATGTGATCTATTAAATTCATAACTTTTCAATGCTATTCTTTACAATTACATATATAATAATGCAAAATATTGAAAAAAAGCGGATCGCATTGCACTCATCACCGCGCCGCGAGCATTTTTGTAAAACGATTAAAATTCGACCGAAATGTCAACAGAAATCAGCCTTCTATGTGATGGAAGGGGGCCTCCTCTGTGCGATCCTATCGGTCGATTTAATCAGTGGTGTCATTGTGCCGGAACGCGCTGGAAGGTCGTTCCGGCACCACGAAAGACATAGTAGTCAAATAACACTTTTATCGATTTTGTTGCCTCAAAATTTCTAATTTATAAATTCGTAACCAAAACAATAACTTTAATAATAAATTTAAATAATGACTTGTAATAAAAAAAATCACATAGTAATATTTCACTTCTTAAGAAAGCTAAGGAAAGTACGTTCCGACACTGCTAATTTTGCTAAGACGTCACTGGTTTTAATGGTATTCCACATCACCTATTCCGAGGTATCATGTCGAAATTATTCGTATTATGCATTGTGGTTTCGTGTCTCGACACTTTTGAGACAGTATGGAATAGTGGCCGGAGAAAGCCTCGAAATTTTTGCACCTGATAAAAGGTATTGAAATATGAGACATTTTTAAAAAGCAAGTAGGGCGTCTAGGACTTGAAGAATATAAATGCAAATTTTTGCCAATATTTCGGTTTATTTACATTCCTTCATTAAGGCTTTTTTTGCGATGAACTGTACTTTTGTATTCAATATACACATATAATCAACTGAAAAAGAAGGTCTGATGAAGATACATAAATATACCGAAACGGTGGCAAAATTTTGCATTTTAATTCTTTACGACCTACACTCCAACACACTTAGCAACGTTTAAAATAGAGGTAAAATAAAAATTCCTAAAGTAGGTAAGCACAAATACTCACGTCCTCTGCGTTGGGGAAGGGATTGACCAACTTTTCGCGGGTGTGATGCCTTATCTACGAAGAACCTTGTTTTTTTTAACGGCGTTATTTGAAATTTCAGACCTGTATTATATTTGCGACTCGAAAACTACAATGTTACTAAATTGTTTATAAATAGAAAAATTCTATGATAAAAATTTAATTTTCACCTCAACTAGTACTCAAACTAAGACCCTGTAAATAAAAAATAAGCCGTTTTTCGAAACAAGGGCGTTATCATATAGCATCACTTAGCGCAAGAAAGTTTTTGCATTTCATAATTTTTATCCTATTTTATGTTTTTTTATCAATTTTACACAAAAAGGCATCCTTTCCGATATTTGGGAACTTCAAGGATTTCATCATTTAATTATTTTCCGATTCTAGTCCAATTTTCTGCTCCTCGTCCGCGATTCGCACTCCGAGATAACCTTTTTATTCCCGTATCTTTTTCCCTTCCGGGCCATAAAACATCCTTTTCTCCTCCTCCTACTCCTCAGACCCTTTTCCCGGCTGCTTTGAAGATCCTCGTTGATTAAAAGGTGAGCCGGCAATCGTTTGGGCAAACACTCCGTTTTCCCTCCCTGAACGCCAACTCGGTTGGTCGGCTGATCGCCCGCCCACCGCTCGGATTCACCCGTTTTATTGTTCACCACTTCCATTCACGGCTCATCTCTCCCCCGAAATACAAGGGGTTTAGCTCCGAACTCAACCCGATTTTATTATACCCTTAAATGCTCCCCTTAGGGATTTACATTCCGCGAGATATGCATATTTAGGACGGTTCTATGGGCTTAAGCTAGTACTAAGCCTTTCAGCTCAATGATGGAACCACGAACTTAACCCATTTCCGCCCAGAAAAATATCTCCTTATAATTTTGAAGATGTTTAGGTGTTTCGTTTTTAAGGTCGTCTTAAGTAATCTTTTTCAATATTTTTATGATGCATTCATCAGTTTTCTTAATTAACCCGATGCTAGATGTATAAAATCGTTTCTGGCTCGATTTGGTGGAAGTTCGATATACCCATGATGAAAGAACACAAATGGTAACTTCCACACATTTTTAATTCCAAAACTCAACAACCGACCCAAGTTTCAGCACATTGTGTCATTTTCAAGGCCTTTTGTGTTCTTTCGCCGTGGCCACATGGTTACATTGGGCGATAATGGTACCAAAACCTCATGTCATCTATTTTTTTACCAGCATAGAAAAAGACTAAATCTTCAGGGAATGCATAGTTTTTGTGAAGGTAGGTCAAATTCATCTTTTCAATATCCTTCTTTTTTCACTCTTCCTATACTTGCATCCCACTTACAGTCAGTAGCCGCCCCATATTGCAATTCCAATTTGCACACATCATTTCCATCTATTGGAATAATTTCTATCAGTTTAAAAAAAAACTAATAAATTAGGCTAACAAAACCTTCAGACTAATATTTGTAACAATTTTAAGACAAAATTGTGCTTAGTTTTTCAAGAGCCTCATTTACTTAGCACGGAAGGGCGTAGCCACATGGCTACCGTAGGCTAAAATTTCCTCTCAGAAGGATTGAGGGGCAACGCAAATTGTTTAATGCAATATGTTTCAAGTGAAAAAAGGGATTTTGTTAGACTTTAACCTTCCAATTAATCCCGTAAAACAACTTCGACATAAATGGGAGCTCTTGCAAAATTAAAGCAACGGTTTTGCCTCAATAAATGGCCTTAGTACGCACAGTTAAAACCTTTCCCAGACTTACTTTATTTAACAATATGGTATCATTAGGGGTATGATTCCGCGAGATATGCATATTTAGGACGGTTCTATGGGCTTAAGCCAGTATTCAGCATTTTAGCTCGGTGATGGAACCACGTGTTCAAATTTCCAGTCAGAAGGGTCAAGAGGCAAAGGAAATTGCTAAATGCAAAGTGCCTCAAATGATAAAAAGGGAATTTCCTACAATTCATTCTTTCAATTAATCCCGTAAAATAACTTCTACATAAATGGAAGCTATAACAAAATTAAAGCAACAGTTTTTTCACTATTAACTGGCCTAACTGAAAACCCTTCTCAGAACAACTTCATTTAAGTATATACGTGCTTACGAAATCTGACTTGATCTGAACTTATTTCTAAAGAGATTAGCATACTGTATTAAGACTTTTCGATTAGAAAGGATTTGCATTCATCTATTGCCCACAGCACTAAGCTAAGCCCAACACTAAGCCCTGAATATCAAATTAGCTAAGGGATGGAAAATGAGATTCAAAGTATTAACGCTAAAGCGTCCAAATAGGCTTAACTCAAAGAGATATTAGCGATAGAAAGCGCTAGTAAAACACACACATTTATGCTACCCGTGATACAAAAATATACCGCAATACAATGGCAACCTAGCCCCAATAAAATTTACGGAGACTCCCATACACCATCGTTAGGCTTGAAGATGATCATGGATGGGGCTAAATCACTATTAAATTTTGGCTTTTTTTGTATCACGGGTTGCAAAAATTTAGGCGATTTACTAGAACTCTCTATTATTAATGTTTCAAAAACCAAGACCAAATGGAGGCTTTAAAATAATTACTCATCTCAAAAAATCGCATTTCCTATCACATTGTTCAGTTTTAACGGGACCTGGTGGTGACACTTGGTTACATTCCCTTGCCAGATTGGGCTTTCCCTTCATCCTTCCTTTCCACCGATAGATTCCCTAATAAAATCCCCTGACCCCGGCGGCCTGTCTTTCACTTACGCCCCCTCCTGAACCGAAGATAAGTTAAGCGTAGTGGGTGCGACAGGGAGGGTGAGCGGTATGGCAAGGATAGGGGAAACCCTTGTGGTCTTAATCTGTCTCATATAAAAGCCATTATGTCCTATCATCGCCAACCACCCAGAGATCCCTTCCCCTAAACCCAGCAAAATCGTTCTCTTTTCCACTCAGGGTTTCCGAATCCATTCGAAAGTGTCCGTGTGATTTTCCTTCGAACATTTCGTTAGGGAGGAAAATCGGGGGAAGGATTCTCCTCAGGTCGTTTTCAATTCCCTCCGCGCTTATTGTTCCGCTTTTTGTAATCTGTTTCGGAGTTTACTGTCCATATTGACGCCTGGCCAGCGCAAAAGTGCAATATAATAAAACATTAATAATATTTGCTACGTTCAAATCATAATTAATCCGAACAAGTACCATCGTTCGATGTAGGGATATAACCTTAATTTTGATAAAGCAAGAGAGATATCCACCCATCGACTCCAGTTTAAACGCTGCCACTGATGGAATTTTATATATAAAGTCGACCCTTGACAGATAATTTTTGTAACTCGAAACAAGGTGTAGTGGAGTAAGTCTAAATGAATACGAGAAGAGATTAAAATTATGAAGATAAATCAATTGTCATAAACCATACTTCGTTCAAATTAGCCCCACTCAAAATTGTATAGCTTTACTGCTACTGCGCAGAAAAATTCAAACTATGGATAAATAGATGAATGAAAACATGCTTATAACCTCCACATTAAGTTATTACTATTGCTTATACGAGCTCGTATAATGAGATTATAAAATGGTGGTCTCCCAGCCAGTCTGAGATAATTCTGCTCTTAATTGCTCAAGCAATCCAACCCTAGCACGTAATCTCCGAGTCTCCAAGCTCAATTCATGTGTAAACGCTCTCCATTCGCTCGCAGAGATTTTGAGTAATCGCGCAGCATTCATTTGTATTTCATTTCATTCGCAGATTAAATATTTCTAAACATGAGCACGAATATCTACAGGGAAGAAAATGAGAACGAGTAAACACATTGGAGTGTCGTCTTAAGGACCTTGATTTCGTTCCTGGGAGCAAGCAAGTCTGGCGGGAGGTATGAGAATGGGCCAAATGCTTGGAGAGCATTCCTTGCCTCGAAAGTGTCAATCTCTCTTCCAGTGAGGCAGTTTCGCACCAACCCCTCCCACGAAATACCTTGCTATCGCTACGAGCCGCGTTCACGTCAGCCAACGCCCTAAAAACCCATGAACATCCCTTAGACAATTGACGCGTAGGTATTCGTCCGTTATTGGCTCGCGCACCACCCTACTCACGGGCTATTCAGCTACCTAAACAGGTTTAGCCATCTGAACAGGTTTAGCCAACCGATGGCTAACCAAAAAGTTCGATTCCTGGTCAAGGAAAACGATCTTTCCTCCGTGGAATTTATGCACTTTGGAGATTTTCAAGACCTACACCTTTTACAACCTTTTGTTAAATAACCCTAATATAAAGTACATCCCTTTATAAAAGGACATTCCTGAGGTACGAATTTCTCAATCCATCGCTGAGATACTCGATGAAATAAATTATAAAACCAAATTGCATTTCAGAGAACGCCACAGTCTTAGACAAATTGATTACTCCACAATCAAGAATCTTCTCTCAATAACAGCAACATGAGGTAAATTGGTTTTTGTTGCCGATGTGGAGTGAATTGTCTATGGTCTTACGACTGTTGAAGATGAATATAAGGCCATCGACAATCTTTTAATACATTAATATGCAAGACATCATAATCCAAATCAATATAAAATATTCAGTCATAGAATTAGGAATACTAAAAATAAACACCGGCAAAAAGGCCGAGATTACGTTAACATTGACAGCTCAGCTTCTGAAAGTCTTGTATGATGTGATGCACAATGTGGTGGAAATTCTTAATGTTAGTTAAATGAGACAATAATGCAACACTCCCATAGGATTTACTTGCAGAGCACTTGATAATGTAGTTGCAGCAACAAAACGCGTCGTGTTCAAATATACCCTGTGGAAATATTGCAATGTCTCGTTTTAGCCAAAATTCCTATAGTAACGTTTTCCTATAGTATCCCATAGTATTCTTGTAGTATCGTTTTAGACAAAAGTATTTGCCCGGATAAATTATGATTTACTCTGGCAATCGCAACTAAAGGCTTTCTGACAAAATAATTCAGAATTTAGAGAAGTTTCACAACCTAACACAAATGGTTTCAACTTCGGGGCAAGAGAATGACCTCCGGAGTGCAGAAGGGCATCGCACTCGCTCCCAGACCGATTCATGTCTTACAGCGGAACGGAAGTTACTTTCTCACTTTCCGCACATTGTCCTATTCCTTCTGTTCCCGTCTCGCCGACCTTTGCGCACCATGAATGATTAAGCCGGCGTGCGCTGGCAAGGAAAACACACCGAGCAGAACAGTTACGCCACAGTACGCAAGGCGGCGCGAGTAAAGGGCGCGGGAAACGTGGGCAAATAAATGGGAAAGACTGGGAAGTAACTGCGAGCAACCACTCCCATTAAGACAAAGCAGAACATCTCAGTATTCTGAGCCATTTAAACACAGCCACTTTAGGCACCCAAAAAAATATAAGATTAATTGGTTGGTCGGTATTAATTTTCGTGGATACAAAAATTTTATGCATGGCCAAACTGCGTTTACTGACATAAAAAGGAGATTGAATCCGGATAAAACGGGTTATTTCAAGTGCGATGAGTTGGAACAGTTCCATTACAGATTAAAGATTCTGCAGAAAAACACTGAATTCAATACACAACACGTTTTGGTGCTTTCGCACCATTTTCAGAGGTCAAACGCGTAGTGCAGTGAAGTGAGTTAAGCTTTTTGAGCAACCGCAAAATCTCTTACAGTCATGAAATTATATCTCTTGCTCTGATCCCTACTCATAATTTACTCTATGGCATCGAAAGGTTGGGTACTCGAAAAAGGGAGCATATGGTTTAAATTTTCGCAACCTTTGACACAATATCTTACGGTCATTAAAATAAATTCTATTAAAACTACTCGAAATTGAACCCATGAATTTGAAAAGAGTATTAAAAACGGGATTAATTTTGACGGAAAAAACTGAAAAAGACAACTAAGATACAAACTAACCTTAACCCGCGAAATATTAGCAAAAAAATACAAAAACGTCTGGCCCCAGAAGAAGGTTCGCGATATCATGAGAGAGCAGAGGAATATGGAAGGGTAAAAAAATACTCAGTGTTAACGCTCATTCCAATTGGACAGTACACTAAAACCTACAACTTACCAAGGAAATAAACAGTATTTTTTAATGCTGAGGAAATTGAATAACCTCAAAGGACACTAACTGGTCTAAACATGGAATTTAAAAGTACTTTCTTGAAGATGTTATGATTGAAAACTACCATTACTGAATAAAAACAGTCTCATGCAAACGCTTTTGATTAAATTTATCACTTAGGCGTCAAATTTGAATTATATTACCTCAAACGGATAAGTTCAAGGCATAATGCATCACTTACTTATATACATAAGGCACTTCCTTATCCGCGAAAATTTCCAAGGTTGATCCTTTGAATAGCAAATACACGGGTATTTGAAATCACTAGTCACACAGCATTCCCAGAATTACAAACAAGAAAGGCCTTCCAATAGCTCCTTTCTCTTTAAACTGGTGTGGGCGTTTCTCGCCCAGCTAAGGAATGGCGGCTATGCCCACGACAGACTGGTCCTTTTACGCCGTAGAAAGCTTCGCGAAGGCTAATGGGAGAAGAAAACATTTCTCCAGCGTCCCTCCAATAGAGGAGGAGACTGTGAAAAGGGTCTCGAGACTACTAGTTGCTAAAACGAGAAGAGGAAAGGGGCGTTGCATTGGGCGGCCACGTGAGTGGCTCTAACGACGGAATAAACTCTTTCTCCCTAACAAAGATGGAACAGAAGAGTAGCTACACTTTGGCAGAGAAACGAAATGAGCCGTAGGCTCATTCTCATCGGGAAGAGTACAGTAAAACCTATCATAACGGACAACTCCAAAGAGCGAACGCCTCCCATTAACGGACACATTTTTAGGTACCGGCAGCAGAACATGAACCTAATCGCACTGACACCTCCATACACAGAATACTCTATACGACGGACTCGAAGAAAATGTATATTTTTGCCAGAATTACTTCCAATGACAGGCACCTTATCTACTTTCCTGTGAAAGTTTCTCTTCCTATAAAATAAAACGACATTTCATGGAAGCCCATCGCTAACAAAAATAAGCTTTCAAGGTAAAAACAAATTAGATTTTAATGACCAATTCTCATGATAAAAGAAAACTATTTTCACGTATGGATAATAGGTAATAAGATTCTTATGTTTTATTACACGACGCAGTTAGAGCACATACAAAGTGGGCTATACTTTTCTGGCCAGCGGGACCCTCTGAACAGCGGAACATCTCAATAGCGGATCAATTATACACATGTCCGCATTAGCTGTATCATGAACGAACCCAGTCCGAATAGCCAAGGACGGAAAAGTCTTAGAATTCAGCTGTTTGTAATGAGCTCAATAAACATTTTCTTGAACTGTCCGTTTCAGTGCATTATTAAAATAAAAAGAAGCCTATCATCCACGATGGGAAGATTAGCAGGAATCGGGGTTAAATAAAAAAAAATATTTGGCAAGCATAGATTATACTATAATATCTAATCATGTTCACGAAAAAGTCATAATAACGAGATGAACCCCAAATCAATTAATGTAAAAGTATAAGAATGGAAACCAACCCAGATACCCTTCGAGACAAAATTGCTTGAGCTTTGTTCTAGTTCTTACATCCGCCAAACAAATAATTTACAAAATTGAGACAAAATTCGTAACTTAATGTAATTTAAGGCTCTTCTTTCTAACCTTTGGGAAATTTTCTAAGCAGTAAATATCAAAATTGACTTCAGGCTCGATGTTATTACGAAAATTCGTTTTCTTTCATCCTTAAAACTTTTGCCGCTCATAAACTACGCCTTTGCCTGAGCCTCTTGTTCACCACATAACACCAAGTTCTCCGATGCATATTAACTCAAAGCCATCCCTCTCAATAGACCTTGTGCACCTTCTTATCCAAAAAAGAAGCATGCGCCTCTACAGCGCCCTCTCCTCGGTTTTCTTGGAAAGACTTCGCCTCCTTTGAATCCCTTCGCCTGCCTTTCCCTTTTCTTGAGCATCTTTTTCGTCTTTCCACCTTCTCGCTCTAGAGGTGAGGGCGCTCACAATGTGCAGCCCTCCCTCAGGGGTAGGTGCTGTGGGGAAGACGGAAAGTTAGCCCCCGCTTCGAGCCCTCCCTACGGCCATACGGCCCTCCTTTTAAACCCAGCGCGCTAGCGTATTCACACACTCCAGATTAATGAGCGAAGGGGTGGGTTTATATACAGTGTGTCCCAAAAAGAATGACCCGATTTTAAATAAGATTATTTATTAGGAAGAAGGGCTTAACATCAACATATTGTATACTAAATTACTCACAAAAGACAAAAGTTTATAAAAAAAACCATCATAAATGTTCAATATATCCTCTATTGGCTACGCGGACGACATCTAGCCGATAGCTGAATTCATCCCAAACTGAGTGTAAGATGTCTTCTGTCACTGAAGCAGCTGATATTCATGGTTTTTGTTCATCAATGTCACGAGGTAAGGGAGGAACGTAAACACGCTGTTTAACATTTCCCAAAAGGAAAAAATCGCATGGTGTTATGTCAGGGGACCTAGCCAAGCCAAGAGTGTAAAGCCTGTTCTCGCGGTCCTGTACGTCATCTTCAGCGAGACAGGCTGCACCTTATTGTTAGACCAATGGTCTAAGGGTTGCACGCTCCACATCAGCGCTCGTAGTGACATTCAGCGGATTTTTCTAAAACTATAAACAATGCCGATCACATATGGCGCTGTTTCGCTTGCCTAGTGACATTTGTTTCAATATTACTACAAGTTAAAATCGGGTCATTCTTTTTGGGACACACTGTATATGTAGGCAAAAGTTACAGGAGGGCAGGAAGAGGGGAAGGTGGTGCCCTTGAAAGACATTTGCACCGGGAAACTAAGTAGAGGTATGTATGATTTTATACTTTCCCGGCGAACATAATAAATAAAATTTTCTCGGGTTTCCGCTCGGGTAAGAAATTCTAAGAGCGCCGACGTTTCGGGTTCCCTCCCATTCTCAAGGCTACTCAACCCTTTCGAATGGGTGACGCCGGTGCTTTTAGAATTTCTTACCCGCGCGGAAACCCTACAGAAGTATAGGTATTTTAATGAAATTAAAAAAAATATAATATTTTGATACTATGCGTTTTCACCGAGCTCATTTATTACACAAATCATCATAACTACATGTATTTTTTCACGCTCTTTATGGGGGATAAGTTTGTAGGACGTTCTCTTTTTCTGAATATTCCAGCTTGTTGCCATTCAATCTCACGAGTCACTGAAAACTAAGGAACATAAAGTTTTCATTTTAGATTTTTGAAACGATTACAAGAACACCATTTTCGGGTGAACTGCTGGATGGATTAAACTTAAAAAGCTCTACGTTTCGGTCTTTCTGCTGGGAAAGTTCGTCCTGACGACTCCTCGGAGTTTTTTTTATTCCACGATACGGGAAATAAAACATAGATACGATCGAAGCTTCAGGACCTTAGCTAAGAAATTACACAAATATTCTGGTATTAGCCCTTCTGAGTTTATATTTCAGTTAGTTTCTTCACACAAAACGGGCTTTCCATGAAGTATTTTAATGAGTAATTTTAATAAAAAACTGATATAGAGAGTGTCATTGACATGACAATAAAAAAACCTAGTCTCGTCACTGGGTTATATTTGAAATTATTAACAAATGAAGTATTATCTTCAGAAATCAAAAATGAAAGCGATTTTCGTCTCCTGCGCAAAAGGCTACGACTGAAAAGATAAAATTGGAAATCAAGTGATTGATCGAATTGGCTGACCAAGACGATGGCGTTTATTTTCTTTCCGCTTATTTCGATTGGATATTTCACTTATATTAAATTTAGTACTGAAGAAGAAGGAAAAGTATCAATATTTAATAACTTGTATTTTTAAGAGTTCCATCTGCAGTTTTTCATTTCTCATTTTCTATCGCTGAAATTGGGGTATCAATGTCAACCATGACAGTTATTCACCGCGAAGCCGCCTTGAGCGATATTGTATACATTACTCCGACGTCAAGCCACTTTATTTACATGGAAATAGAGCTACGGTCGGCCAAAAAAGCTGGAAAATGGAGCACTTTAAAAATATAATGACTGAATGACCCACATATCCGGTACCCTAATTTTGCTTACTAACATCGATGGATGCCTACAATACTTTTTTCTTCATCATATACTCGAAAAGTATTTGTTTTGAACCGCCTAGTTGCTGGGCATATTCCTTAATGAGGGAAGGCGCTAGTGTGTTCGGGGGTATGAGAATATGTCTGGAGCGACGAAAGGCAGGAATGAGAGGTAAGGTGCCTTACCAAACTTAATTACTGCCATCTCCAACAAGAATTTCGTCTCATACTTTTATGCAACCAGAAAAGGAAAACTTGTACTTCAATATAAAAAAAGGGTTCTCTCTCCTCACGGCAGTGGCAAGGGAAAGCTTCACCCCTCTCTTCACATTCTGAAAGACTCTGAGCGCGGTGCGGTTGTGTCGGGAGGGCACTTTCGCAGAGAAGACGCATTATACAGTTCCCTTGAAAGCTCGACTAAAAATGCTACGGAGAGTGCGGCGAGAGAAAAATAATGAAAGCTGGTTAATTTTGAAGCTCGTTCACACACTGGGTTTGCCTTCTTTCCCTTGAAACCCCTTCATTTGTTCCGACAAGATGTTCAGCGATCTAAAGCACAGGTTTCTCGACGGAAGGACTTGAAGCAAGCGCTTACTTGTGGAGCGCAAAGACGCTTCTTCACGCACTCAGTGATTTAACCCGAAGGTTGGTTTGGATGATTGAGGGTAGAGCACGCCCCTAACTAAGCTAAAAGAGTGTGGATCCCATTATTTCAGGTATGGTACCATTTCCTTTCCCACAGGGTACAAGGTCTATCTCGAGGGAAGGATTTGAAAATGAAGGGAACACTAACTTGTGGAACGCAAATACGCAGAGATGATGGGAGGTGCTAATAATCGATACTCGGCATAAAACGGGCTATTTCACCACAAAAAATGATCGAAATGAATCGATAATTAGGTCTGAGTAAATGTTACGGCCTTCATGTGAGCTTCGTTTTGGAGCTAACGTTTAATGCTATGGGAAAAGGTCTCGACCAAAATCGAACCACGGGCCGTTGCCTTGTATGGGCCACTGCACAGACTACAAACCTATCCAGGTTACGAAATTCCTTTGAAAATATGAATTGGCATAATATAAAATTAGCAATGGACTTTAGAAATTCTCACGGAATATAGGAGATGAATATTGTAGTGTCATACACAGCGGTCCCAGAAAGCCATATGGCCGTGTTTCTTTCCGTTCCAGAGTCATTTTTTCCTACGCCAATACATTGGTACTTCACCGCTTTCTAAGCGGTGTGATACACTAAAACAAATTAAGAGAATATGAAGAATTTCGTTTCACTTGAAAGTTAAGAAAATATTTTGCAATTTAACGCAAAATATTCTTACCTATAACCAGACACTATTTATAAAACTGGTAATGCTTAAGAGAGAGTTCAACTGGAAAAAATATGAAGGGATCATAGCAGAGAGCCCGGCTATTCATACTAAGGACCTAATCTTAGGCGACCGTTACGTAACACTGGTATCTCGACATCTCTCTTGACTCTAACCTGAATTCAACGATCTATATTTACTTCCCAACAACGCAAACATGAATAATATCTCCTCCAGTTCCAATCTTTTTAAGAAACTATCCTCTGGCTCTGAATAAGCACTTATCGGTGGATCGCATCATCGTGGTACATGCTCTTCCGTATTCACTAGTTTAAAATGACCCATGCTGAACATTCGTAATACCAAAATTCATGCTATAAAACTTTTACGAGGTCTAAAAAATTGAAAGGATTGTACACAACCAATTTCATAATACTTATGCAGATACGGTCTTTTTAATATGAATCAATACCTTTTTCAGTTAACAAAACCCTAAAGAATTTTAAACAATAAATGTTTTTATCAATGAGCAAAAGCTTCTGGAGACTAATATTGGCCAATTTCCATCGAATTATCATTAGTCATTTTAAGTATATAATCTAATGCAAGCTTATGGGTAAAATTAACTTTTAAAAGCGGAGGACTGAAGCTTTGGTACGTAATTATTGCGGGAATAAATGTTAATTGAAAGTGGACCGTTTTATGAAACAAGCATGAGACAGGACGGCAGCTTTCAAGCAAACTTTTTACTTGGTGCCAACGGAATTCCCATCAATGGACGTCTTTCAAGTCCCTTTAATGCCAACGTATAGCGCTACCTACACCAATCAGGTCCGTATTATGCAAGAGTGTATAGAGAAAAAGCTTTTCGTTAGGGTCGTAAGGAAGAGCAACTTCCTTAAAAGCAGACCTAGTTCGGGGTGGTACGAGGCATTGGCGTCTATAAGACGGCCTTGTCGTAGCTCCTTTCAAGGTCCCCTTAATTAATATATATACCCTCGGGAGCCCTATACTTCAAGATGAGGCTTGAGCGTAGACTGGGGTAAAATTTTTCACATAGACTTTCTATGAAGAAAGTGAATTATCGCCGCATGTGTAAGGAATATACATGAAATCGACTTAAGGTTATGCAATGCTAATAACATGACTTTCAATTATGAGAATTTTCGTATGCTATAATGAAAACCCTATTTTACAATAAACATCACCAGAATTCCTTCAAATTGTTGATAATTATATTATAAAATAAATCCATCATAAATATATATGATAAAATGATAATTGTATATAAGACCATGCACTTACGCATATTTATCGACTTGATTGGTGTCGCATTAGAAAATGAGATCGTTTGTAATACATTTATAAGCAAAAATTATTTTTCCTACGCTTATCCGACAAGAAATATCTATTGAGAATGATTGGAAACTTGTTATACTTGATTTGAACGGAAAAAAGGTACAATTTTTTAATTTCACCAGTTTTCCTGGAGGACGACAGAAAATCGAATAGCGAAAGCCAAAAGTGATGGCCTTGATGAAAACCTCAGCCCAGTAGGGAAAAAGACGATAATCATACCAAAATAATCCAGAGTCCGTTCTTCACATATACATGAACCGTTTAAAAAAATAATGCAAAAAATAATTTTTGGGCAAAGTTTTCGCATTTATCAAAGAATAAAGCATAAAAATAAGTCATCAGAGATTTTTAACGCTGATTACTTTTGTACAAGGTGACGTTTAAAAATTCGTATTCTCCAACACAGCCATATTGAAATGGGCACGTCTATTTCTTCCTTCGCAAAACGCTTCAAATGTTCTTTTTAAGAGGAAACTCTAACATTTATACCAATTTCATCAATTACGAGAGGAAAAGGGTCAATTTCAGTGGCTCCGAGAGACATGGATTGAATAAGGAGGAGCACTCTGAATAGGGGCCTAAATATCCCAGCAGTACCAGCAAGGCAATTAACACCGTTTAATGAAGTTAGTACCTTTTAGTTCCTATAATAGGTTGGTAAGCATTATTTAGCTGAAATGACGTCACATGTTGAAATAGGCTCAACTAAAATATGCACTATCGTCAACATTAAATTTTCATTTTTCGCAGAATATATTTCACTTTCAAGTAAGTTCATCAAGCCGAGGATAATTTTTCTTTTAAGTATGTTTTTACAGAAATCTCCTATTCTTTTTCCTGAGGATGAGTTCACTATGGACCCCAAGTCAGGTAATTAACAAGTTCTATGAGAAATTTTCAGGTCATAGCTTCCAGTTCAATTTAATGATCATATATTTGAAGCCTACGCTGGAGATAATAATGAGGATATTATTATTTCTTTCCGAATTTAATTCAATACAGAGAGCTATAGTTAAAAATGAGCTTTTTAGAAGCATTTCATAATACAATTCTCGGAAATAATTAAGGCTATCGAGGATTCACCTCTCGAAATAAGCCTCGTAGAAAGAATTCCGGAGAATTTCGATAAATAGGTCAAATTTCCAAATCAGCGAGTGGAATTTCGAATGCACGACAGAGGCGTCCCCCGTACAGCCTCAAGAAGGCGAGCGAGTCGGAAAAAAATTCAACTAGTTCGAATTCCTCATCCTGCGATAAAAAAAAGTTCGCAATATTTTTTCTTCGAATCCTCGCACTGAGGAACGCCGGTTTCCACACACACACACACACACACACACACACGCGAGTATGCTTCCAATTTTCGTACGTTTGTTGTTTTTCAATTAAGAAGCGGACGGCGCTAATGCCTCTTGCGATCCCCGCGGAGTTCCTTCTATGTACTCCTCCGAAGTCTCGTTCGCAAAAGCGCTTCAACGAAAAAAAGTTCCCGATTCCATTCGAGAACTTTGAGCTTATGCCCTCGCTGCTCACACACAAACGGGGAGCTAACTGCAACTTTAGCCCCGAGCAAGCGGAATCGTGAGCAAACTTAGCAATTGGAAATTTGCAACCCATAGTGTGTTGAAACTGCGCTGCCGAACAAAGTCAAAGGTGAGCTTATTAGAGGAACATAAGTGCTGACTGTTCCGGTTTTCAAGATCCCAGAGTTAATCAAGTTGTGCGTAGAGGAGAATTGCGATAACTCTAGGCAGTCACAAAATTGCTCTCAATTCCGGGTAAATGAAAAGGTCAGAAAAACAAGTATTTAAGGAGAGGGCAGCTGAAGGGCGATCTGCAGACCATATGGTATATTATAAATTAAGTGTTCAAGGAAATAAATAGCCTAATTGGATCATGAGACTCGTTTTTAAGAAAGCAGAGAAACAAAAAAATCTTAATTTCAAGCAGAAAAAAGAGTATTAAAGCATTAAAACGGTTTTGTATTGATAACATGAATCGAAGAGTAAGCAAGAAGACGCTGGAATTGATTTATTCTTGTCGGGTATTACACCAGGTCAGTTGGTCCAAGTTTGTTCAATGTTGGTCGATGTAACACCAGAGAAGCATAAATCTAGGCTATCTACAGGAAAAGCCGGAAATCTTAGGAAAAAAATATATTTTAGTGGTAAGTGAGGTGGAAGGACAATTTTTTGTATTTAACTGGGTCTTACTTACAATAGTATAATAAGGACAGTCTGCTCCCAACATTTAACGAGATGTAAAACCGTAAGAATTCGTCACCAAACAATTCATTGACCCCACCGTTACGACGCGGCGACCATCAAAGTCATACAGTGATGTCAAGAAAAAAACCGAGCTCCTCATGTAACGGCAGTGATTTTGGACCAATATTTCCCGTTTACACCACATGAACACTAAGGTGATCGAAGTTTGAGACGCGGAAGTTTCTGGTATAAATCCATTCCGTTGAAAGCAACGAGAAAGCAGACTCGCTAACAGTTCTACGTTGCACTCTCCCGGCCGTTGATATAAAAAAAAGCGAATTTTCCACCCTTTTCGCCCTCTTTCAAGCCCTTTTCCGTGGCGCTAATGCCTTTCCACCACCATGCCGTATTCTTTTTTTTGCCCAGACGTCTCTCCGATTTTCGCACCACCATCCTATCCCATGACCCTGACGACCGCATTCCCCTCCTAGATCGAGTGCGAACGCAGATACTTTTTTCGATTTATCCGTACCCTTTCGTTTAGTTCACCGCCGATACATTGGGTACAAAGATCAAACTACACCACTGTCGTCATAAGGTTTCAATTTAAACACAGTTGATATTTCATTATATTCGATGGATATCCAGGAAGGATGGACGAAAAAATTTACTATTTCTAGTCAAATGATTTTTGTTCAAGATAATAAGCTCAACTATGATTGTATTTTAACTGCCAACTTTAATACAAACATTTTTCACTAGCATCAACGATTGCTAATTTCCTTTAAACTTTAAAAACTCTGAAAATTCAAATTTGGATTTTTTGATGGGAAATTAAGCCATTACACCGGCAAACCCCGAGCAGGGTATGACTTATCACCCATGAATCACATAATATCACATTCACATCTTGCAATGCATATTTTTTTAATATTGAATTTGTTTAAAATATGAAATTCGAAATCTTCTTTCGTGGAAGAAACTCAAATGGATATTTAAAATAACCATTATTAGTTTTTATAGACTAAATCTTTCTAAAATTTTAATTTCCATCACTCCAATGCCATGCATTTCAGGTTTAATTAACCTTTATGCCATTTTATTATCTCCGAGTAAAAGTCCTGCATCTCCTTGGAGTCGATCTTTGAAGACTAAACGTGTTACAGGGATAGACCAGCCGAATCTCTTCATGAAAAGACTTCTCAACCAATATTCTTCCACCAACTACGACCAATACCTTGGACAAACACATTTCTCAATTCTTTTCTCATATCTAGTCGTAATCCCTGGAATTCCCAGCCGTCATTTATACAAGATTTCTATTCTCTATAAATTTTCAGAAAAAAGGTTATTTGATTATAACTTACCTCAGAGATAAATTACGTCACTAAATGTTATTTATTTTTATCATGTGCTATCACAAGTTATCTTTTCAAGTCGAGCTTTTTCTCTAATTTTTCTCTTCCTCTTGTTTGATTCTGTGTCCTCATTGCTTATTTGGGGTAATTTTTGTCAAATACAATTGTGCGAAATGAATTTTTTTGTTTGGGCTGGAATTGGTGTATTTCTATTTGCTCTTATGGTGAAACCCACATCATTGATAAACTTCTATCCATTCATTTAATACTTTTTCTTATCAACGCATCTATTGCAAGCATGATGGTAGGCTCACATATTCTATTTTACCACTTTCATCCAACCTAACCCTTGTGGTACCCTAGGGCACGGGACAGCATGCAGCCACCACAACATAATACGCTCTGTCGCACGAGTTCCCCATCCGAAGATATTTTTTCTCTTTTTTCTGTATTTTTTAGAGAGGGGAAAAAAGAGATAGGGAAGGGGAAATGAGACATTACAAAACCGATCGATTCACTCCGCTGGAAGACATCCTACTACGACGACGACTCGAGTTCACCAAACGAGGCAAATCGATATCCTTTCGAAAATCGATATACTAGCTGGCGTCCGGTTTTTCGTAAAAAAAAAACTTTTACAGACGAGTTGGGTTCCACCTAATGAAGGAAATTTCACGTAGACTTTCGAAAATTTTCATTTCTCTTATTCTAACGAAGCGGCTTAACTCGAACATTTATAAAAGTTATTTTCTATTTCAAGAATTAATTATTCCATTCGAAAATCAAAAAAGTAGATTATTGGAGATTTATTCAAATGAATTTATTCTACACTATTTATGAAATTAATTGACCTTTAATCTGATAATAGCACGGAGTGATGTACAATCCAGGGAGTTAGTTATATCCATTTTGCACAAAACGTGTTTAATTTCACATCGGATTACGCAATGCAACTTCATCTAATGATGTCACTTCCAGTACACTAAAAAATGCGCCTGAATTTTGATAGAAGTTATACATATATGCAGTCATTACATACATAGCTCCCGACGATCTTCAACAAGAAATGTACATGGTAAATAATGATGGCTAGGGGTGAAGTAAAGTATGTTAAGAAGTTTCACAACTGCAGGCCTTTTAATATTGTTTGGTCCGAGGTAAACGTCAGCATGCCAAATTTATACATATATCCATAAAATCTTCAGGAATATACATAAAAAATAAATATCAATTAGAACTGGCTCTAGAGGAAGACAAAAATTACATGCTTTCAAAGGTATGCAACTTAAATCTAGTCATAGCAAACCTGCTAAAGTGTCATAATAAAATTCACCGTAACGGCAACGCATTCAAATTAAGGCTTAATTAAAATGTGCTCGCTCTGAAGGAAGTAGCAAAAACAATCTTCGGGAATCTTCTACCACTCTGTATAATGCAATTTTGAAAAAGAGTCGCCATAATTCGACTGAAAATCCACAATTAGAATCTATATTACATACGCCAACACATTCATTGTTTAGAATCCCACGTAGCCGAGTGAACGAGGTAAGATGAGCCGGGAGGGAACAATATAAATCCGTAAAAAATCTCGGGGAAAGAATAATGGTTTCCAAAAATATAGCGTGGCAGGAGAAAAGTAAGCAGTATCAATTATTTTATTTCCAGAAGCGAGGGCGAGCACCAATTTGGATTTCTTTCCTCGAACTGCAGGAGAAGAGACTTCTTAACGACGTCATTAAAGTTTCCCATGGTAACCCAGCATACGATCGATTTTTAAATCAGGTATGCGTGGTATTAATATATTTTTATATAGTTTTTCTCTTAGACTTAAAATAAACTCTAAGGTATACTTTTGATTCTTTGTGTACATAAACAGCCATCACGGGCAATTACGAATTATCATCTCATGCATGTTATTCGTCCACAATTTCGTCGGAGAGCGATAACTTTTGGGAAGAGAATCAAAGTTAATAAGACAATTCTCAAATTTTTAGAAAAACATGGTGGTTTTGAAATAGAAATTTGACAGCCGTATAATAATATGCTCTTAAAAATTTACTACAGTCCAAGTATTTAAAATCGACGATGGAAAACAAAAAAATAAGTCTAACCATGAATTACAGAGCATTCATCACCTTCTAAAATAATAGACCGATTTCGAGCAGTTCAGTGTAAATCACACGCCCCTCGTATTCATGAAAATATTTAACAAGACCTTTCGCGTCTGCATACACAGACAATTATATGAATTTATTCCAAGAAAAAAATTCAGACTTTCAAATTATAAGGTAGAATATATAGTTTGAGCCTTACCATAGAACGAAAAGCAATGCTCCACGCATGCTTCCACTAAAGCATTTCGTAAACAGAATGCGGAAAATAGTTCTTCAATTTGGAACAATAAGTCTGTATGCACCCTGTCCTGTACTGATATACACTAACCTCATTTCAAGCCCTGGAAGCGGAGCATACCAATGCTAAATTTTTAAACTGCCTCATTGTGCGCCATATAAATAATTTTAAGAGCCTTACTACACCTTTGTGGACCACATACCTGCCTTCAAACTTGTATAAATTTCAATGACTGTAATATTTGCTTCTAAGTTAATGCATCTGTGCATCTTTACTCTCGGAAACTATAAACTCCTTCATTACTATTTCACATTAAATGTATTAAATTTTAGTTTTATTAAATTGATATTATCGTTGTAATTAACAATGACAGTAGTCTTCCAAAACGTCCTACAGTGGAAAGGTACCTCGGTGGGATGACTGATGGCTGGATTCATCTCTAACTTTCCGATAGCCTTAAAAATACTTTCGAAGAAAAATTACTCCACATAATATTTTTTAAGCATAATTATTAGATGACAGAAGTTATTATTTTGACACTTTAATTCTAGGAAATCAATAACGAGAAAATGTTTTGAAGAACGACCAATTACAAAAATACCTAGTCAAGATCCTCTCTTTTTCCGAAGCCGTTACGAATTGGCCTAAGAAGTTGCCAAGGGAATTATAATTCCCATGGGGATGTAAAATGAATCAGGGCACTAGCCTAAATACCGAATTGAGGATATTACAGACAAAATGCGCAGAATTTACATAATTTACTGAAACCAGAACACTTATCACTAAAATATATCAATAACCTCATAAGTCAATAAATATTGGCGTGGTTATTTCACAATGAAACTATTCACATGCAAATAAAAAGGTAGATTTCGTTACCTTTTGTATCAATATTCTATTGACCATAAAAGACTAGCAGAAGGGTGTGTTACATAATAAAACTCCTGTCCCCCGCTATTCTTTATTCGATACCCGAATCCTTTTTTTAAAAGTCTCCTTTGCCCTTTCGTGACTTCTCCTTGTTTCTCTCTAATGGGATTTGATATGCTCCAATCCTGAGATCAACCCCTATGATAACTACAAATTTAGATGGAAATCGAAAAAATTTCGGCATTACCCTTCAGAGTACCGGAGATTCTGACTAAGGGGTAAAATTTAACTATTTTCTCTTGCGATACCACGATAGTACTACTGCCAAAAAACGAAAAAATCAAAAACCTTGGAGTCTTACTACCACGGTGAATTGGAGCATACATGAAATCAAACGACAAATGCTTTGAAAAAGGTTCCATCCATCGGATCTAGTTTTAGAGATGATATCGTATTGATGATTTTTTCTAAAAATCCAATGCAATGGCTATCAGGGTCATGTAAAGGTATATTTGTGCTTTTTGGAACCGAAAAGAAACACTGCGCAGAGTTAAACCTAAAAAAATAACGCATAAATTTATTGTAACTATTTATCAAAACATTGGTATCTTTAGAGAGGCGTACGTCATTTGTAAATACCACATTTTACAGCATTGAAATCCTTCTTACCCGGAATCTGGCGTATTTTAAGTCCTTTTTTCGACTAAAATTTATTACCTAAAGCTCAACGAAATACTTCTAGCCTCTGAAGCTTATAAAAGTGCAACAAAAAAACCCATTCTGGAAATTAACCACTCCTATACGTATTCGGGTGCATTCTCAATAATGGAAACTAAAATTGGTGGTTTGCAGCGATACTTTGTGTAATTTGCTGAACATTTTGAATGAATCACTGAAAACTTTGTTTATCCACAGAACCTTTTTATTTATTGATGTCTCCATGTTCCTGGGTTTCACCGCGTGGATTTTCTTTGTGACGACGGTTTCGCCGGTATTCCAACCGGCGTCTTCAGGTCGACCTGAAGACGCCGGTTGGAATACCGGCGAAACTGTCGTCACAAAGAAAATCCACGCGGTGAAACCCAGGAACATGGAGACATCATCTAGACAACGCCGCGGAAAACTACGCATCAACTTTTTATTTATTATTATTAAATTATGAAGGTTCATTCATTTAAAAGGAATAATTATTCATAATTTAATCAGAAATATAAAAGTTATTAACTCTGCTATAATACTGCCTCCGTTGAATAGGAAGACACTTGCTACACTCATTAAATTCTATTTAAAACAACCCCAACGCTTGACGAAGAAAAGATGAATCATTCTGGTGAAGAGGATGACGTTAACGGTCGAAACGTGATTTAACAAAAATTCTGCGGAGAAAGAAAGTTTAAGAGATTTATTCAAAATGTAAACTAGGTAACTAGGTACACGATTTAAAATTTTCCTGGTGAATAATATTCCGGAACTCTTCTCGGGCACTACACCAGGTTAATTCAACCGTATTGGTCGACATTTCGGAAAACGACTTGTCTTCCATTTTAAATGCTTGTTATTGTCTGAATGTCCAATTTCACACTCAAATTCATTGGAAAATCTTAAATAATAATCAATCTTCAATCTTGAATTGGACATTTCGACAATAACATGCCTTGAGAATCGAAGACAAGCCCTTCTCCGGAAAGTCGGTCTACACGACTGAATTAACCTGGTATAGAGCGCGAAAAGAATTCCGGAATGGTTAACTAGGTATTAACCAGTCTGACATCACTACCACTAACCCAGTTACAACTCAACCATACATTCGAGCGCCTGTGATACGTGTGCAAAGTCGGCGAAGAAAAAAAAAGGCACAAGAATGGACGAAGTCCCACACG
Source organism: Ischnura elegans (assembly GCF_921293095.1). Classification (NCBI taxonomy): domain Eukaryota; kingdom Metazoa; phylum Arthropoda; class Insecta; order Odonata; family Coenagrionidae; genus Ischnura; species Ischnura elegans. Next base: position 45,872,536 of record NC_060253.1, on the reverse strand, counting down.
TGAGAGAGGAGAAGTAGGATGGGAAAGAAGATGTTGAGAAAGGACGCTGCGAGAGAGGGAAAAACAAAGGGCCGTGAAGGGAGTGACGGGACGGTGGGGGGAAAGGGGGATTGGCTGCCAGACTGAGGGAGATGCATTCGCGAAGGACGCAGGGCTGCCAGCCGCGCGGATTTTCAGCAGACCATGGAAGCGGCCTCCAGGCTAATCCCAGACTAGTAGTATGCCCTTTCGGAGTGTAGTGCGAGAGCCGAGGTTGGCCCCTCCCTCCGACCAGGAAAATCTATACGTGGGAAGTGTCATCGCCTCTACGGGCAGGATCCGTCTCAGTTGTCATGCTCAAACGTGAGTACTGTAGATCACGCGCTGAATGCCCTTGACAAAAGAGACTGAGGACTCTACGTAACACACTATGTAGACAATTTACCATTTACTAAATTCCAACACCGTTTTCATTTTATCACGAGTCAAAATAAAAAGAAAAAAAACATTCTGGCCACTATCTCACTACTAATTTTCATTCATAAGGTATTCTTAAGGTACTTATTAAAATTATTAAGGCACTAATTTACATTTTTAAGGGATTACTTTTCTTCTACGGCGAGCTGAAACCATTTTTAACACAGACTTTTTAACTTTTAGGGAGAAAAATTAGAAGTATAGTGGAAAGATACTAGTGAGTTTTTATATACACACATTACATGTAAGTATTTACGCTACACTGAGCCTAATCCTCTTCCACTCGTATAATACGCACTTCTCTGACCTTTCAGGAAACAACATCTCTATTAAAAAGTTCGCGCTAAGATGGAAAATTCATCACCGTTCTTAATATTTACATAACTTAGAGATAAAACACAAAAATGATATAAAACTCGTAAACACACTTCCTCCAACATATCATACTTTCAGTAAAGAAATAAAAGTTTCCACGGGGGCAGGTGGAGACCCCCCTCAAGACGTTTAAAAAATACACAAGATTTTTAATATGGTTATCATTAAGTTTGTTTTGCTTAGTGTATTTAGGAGCCTCAATAATTTAATTAAGTTTTAACAACTTTCAAATTAAAATAAAAAGAACATTTCGCATAGCAGTTGATGTACGTTGTTTTTAAACTCAAATAAGAGAAGACTATTTGCCTGTCAGGTCTTGTGCCATCCCAAAATATCATGGATCCGCACTAGATCCGGCATAGATCCGCCAATATCATACTCTTTTCTTCAGAATTTTTCAATCCACACAATGATCTTTATCTTTACCTTGATTCCACTGCAATCCTGAAACACAAGCCCATACCATTGAATAATTCCTCAGATTACATTGATTAATTCCCTTGATATTTCTTCGATGCCCTAAACTCAGGATTTTCAGCGGTTCCATAATAGACTAGTCCTCTTCCACGGGCAAAGGCATCGCGCAGCAATCGATTCCCTGGCGGTTCTCTGTTAACTGCCAACAGCACATTACCAAGAGTCGGAGAGAATCCGGTAAAAGCTACAGCAATTACGAGGATAAGGACAAGGGAGTGTAGGACTCCACCAGTATTATACGTACAAGGCCGAAACGCCCTTCCTCCGAACCCTTTCCCTAGAGGGCAGCACCGCACTGCTTCGATATCACCAGCGGACAACGCGAAAAACTTCCTCTAAAATTTTTTTGGGAAAAACAAAAAGACGGAGAGAAAAAAGAAAAATTAATAAACCCGCGAAGAAGAGAAAGGAGAGAGAGGCACTCTATGTACTTTCTGCTGCTCCACCATCTCTTTCTCTCCGTCCACGCTCGTTTTAGCTTCCCGTATCGGACCCAGAGAGTTCAAATGAAGAAAAAAATATTAATTTCGCGGCAAAGTGGAGCGGGGGAGGAAGAATCTCGGGGGGTGTGGGTTAGATGGGACGGAAAAAAAAAGAACTCCAATGCGTGGGGGAGAGTGGGCAAAGGGCCTTCGACGAAAGAAAAATACGGTCGAGTTACCATTCACGAGTTTAGAGCCGACTCCATTCCGATGAATGTATTACCCACGGCGAGCACAGTAAAGTCATCGAAATGGTTATACGCAGTCAAGTACGGAATCGCACTTGAGCGCTAAAATAAAAGTACATTTAAATGTACATATATATAGTACCAACCGTAGAGAAATTCGCATCAACGTGAAATAACGGATAAAAAAATACAGAATTTTTGCTCACGGCTTTAAAATATCTGACGTATTCTGCGAAATAATCGCCGAACCGAGGTATTGTTCATAACGGTTTTTGTTTTTTTAAGTTCCCAGCTGCAAAATTCATTCGCTTACGACGAGCATTGGTGAAGTTGGGTACCCATTTGTTTAAAAGTGGGAATAAAGGAATAATCGAAAGCAAAAAATTAAAAAAATAATCAAGAGAATTACCGTTATCAATTAAGGTAATTGAAGAGAGGGACCTGAATATGGACAATGTAAACACGAAAACATGCAATTAGCAGTCCCAAAAAGAATTTGCTTAATTCGGACAAAAGATGAAAAAACTAAAGTTATGCACTGCATGATTAGGGTTGAATTCCACCAGCATGGAAAACAATTAAATTTTTGTATATTTAACCTTAATCCATCATGAAAGTCGATGAGTAACGGAAATGTAAAAAAATACATTTAGTGCACAAGAGATATGGAAATTTATGTAGATAAGTAAACCTAAGCGTTACAATGAAGCCGTTTAATTTCGAAGAGAGGTTTTGATATGACCTCCATTTTCATTTTTATACATCAAATACAAAACCTACAGGCTATTATCGACAACTTAAAGGGAAATAATACTGAATTTAGGGAAATGAAAAAAACATACTCGGGAAAATCTTCCAACGCAAGCTTTGTTCACAGATAAAGGCTGATTCAATATATGTTGTTCTTTAGACCACATGACTTTCATTAAACGCAAATTGCTTTGTTAGTTTTTTAGACCAGTAACGATGAATTAGTTAATTTTGAGAGAAAAATTGGTCCGAAAAATTGAGGCCTCAAATTATGAAAACTTAACACGATTTAAAATGATATTTTTCAAAAAGTTTTAATTTTCCAGAATCTTCCTCTATACTTAAAATAACAATATGGTAGCAAAATTCACGTGTTATCAATTTTAGCTTTTCATTGCCACCGTTTCAATGTTGGTTTAAACGTTGCAAGCAGCTTCCATTCATTTGCGATCTGGTCAAGTCACCACGAAACTAATAGATGGGCCACAAAAACTGTGAAAATTTTATTTTCAAACAAGAAAACCACGCTGATAACGTAGAAGTGGCGCCGAAGGAACATTCTTATGCTTCCTGAAAGTATCGATAGAGCCGGGGAAAAAAAGCATAAAGATCGTCTATGAGATGAGAAAATGGTCGAAAACGACTCTTATCGCGGAAAAATTTTATTAGCACTCAGGCACACATGACGGGAGCGATTTTGGCCATTCCTCATTCTCGACTCGGAGAGGAAATCGGGCGAAAAATATTTCCACCACTTTTGGGGAAAAGAGATAAAGGTACGGGGTGAAAATAAAGATGGGAAAAAGAGAGAAACGAATGACCTTCCACGCCAGTTGCTCACTCGGAGGCATGAATACGTGTGTGTGCAGGATTATGACCCAGCCGTTAAGACAATGTGCCGCGAATGCGAAGGGAAAGCCTTTAGCGGCGAATGGTGGCATTCAGAAGGCACAGCTTGCCATCGACCGCGACCATCGCCCGGAAGGCATTAACGCAATTTGGGAGTCACCCGCGAGTGCGCAAGCAAACGCCGGGAATATCTACATAGTTCCTCCGACGCGACGACAAAAGACTACCGAGATGCGCAGAAATTATGAGCACACGATTTTGTATGAAAACTTCACGACAAAAATGGACTCAGAAAAACTATTAAATCACCAGAAATATCTACATAGTTCCTCCGAAGTGACGACATGAGAGTACCAAGATACGCAGAAATTTTGAGCTCGCGAGTTTGTATCCAAAATTCACAACAAAAATGGAGTAAAAAAACTTAGGAAATCACCATGTGTTACTGGTTACATGATATTTTTGTCGAATTTTAAACTTTATAAAGGTATATACAACGGTTTTAACGAAAAATGTATCCATTCCTGAGGGTTTTCGAAGAAGCACCAGATTTGGTAACTCGTGACGTCAAAACACATTACTATTATAAATCTAAACTTCAGTACTTGTTAGACACACAGCTAATTTTATAAATTCTATGAGCTGTAATTACATAGACAGAGTTGTTTTAACTTTTGTTGAGTTCGCGTTAAGTAGAACTGACGCGTCGTGAATTATCGTTCTTGGTGGCGTTGTAATCCGTATCCTCACAAAGTTACCAATGCGTATTCGTCCCAAATTGACTAACAAATGTAATTGAATTCAATAACATAAACATGAAAAGATTGATGCTTAAACTGACCTACTAGCGGAGCCATTATCACTCTTGCCCACAAACTTATGTAATGCTTTTAATCTCAATAAAAGTTACGGCGACCACTTCACTAAAACTCAAATCCACTTATTATTGCTGAATTCAGAGAATGTGCTACTCCGACATTTTTTATCATTGGAAATTTTCTAAGAATTTCAGCACAAATATTGAAGGACAGAGTGATAATTTAAGCTAAATAACAAGTAAAAGTTTAAAAGGCGAAAAGATAAGAGATAAAAATCAATTTCTAGTTCTATGAAGAAATGCAATAACAATGAGCTCATATTAAGACGACTCATGTTCAAAATTAACGGGCAAAAGCTTGAAAAATATTTCCAGTCGCTTGAAAAGGCACGAAGCTTGGGCGAAAACGTCTGGGGAGAGAATTCAAGGATGGAATTTCGCGAAGGAAAGGAGAGTATTTCTATCGATCCAAATTTTCACGTTAAAGCCGTTCCAGGCGGTTTAACCACAAGGTAAATGCGGAATAAAGAGGCACATCTGCCCCTCTCTCCAGACAATATGACAAAAAAAAACAATAACCGCCAACGTAAAAACACCTAAGAAAGAAAATAACGTGCTAAAAGACTTCTCAAATCGAGCTATATTGGATATACACATTACGAATATTAGGACATTAACGGAGAAATCACTTAACTATACGAATGGTCACTTCAGTCTCAGACACTCAAAATGTCTTTTAAAAAACATTAACTAGAAAATACGAGATTCGTTACTTCAAGGAGCTCTTGGTCATAATATCATATCCGATAAGTGATGGCGTTTGATGTCACTCGATCTACAATCATCACTATTCGCATGTGTGATCATCCATTCGCATCAAATAAGTGCAGGCTGCTGCCTTATAGGTAAAGATGACAAAGAAATTATACATTTGGAATTAAACGATGATAAAAATCAAAATTTACAGCGCACACAATAAAAATAAATTATTTTATTTTCCTATCATACCAAACTTACTCATGTACAGAAATCCCAAGTATAAAAAGAAGAGTGACCTCAATCTAAAAGACCTGATGGTACCTGACCATACCTAGCTATCACAAGAAAAGAACAAAATAAATGATTCGGCCCTCAGCTAATCAATTTACACAGCAGCCATTTAATTAACTATTTTTGCAGCCAAACATTAAAAAAATCAAATTGAAACGTTGCAAGTTTCTACGTATACAATGAGAAATCGCTTTCCACATTTAAAAACCTACCTACAATTTTTGTTTCATATTTTGGAGAAGTCTAACAAAATATTTCTTTGTCGGAACTTCCATATGTCTATTGAGAATATAAAACATACCCACGTGATGCAATTTTTACGGCATATTTCCCAACTCCTCAATGCCTTAATCCGCAATATAAAAGGCCTCACTTCAATAAACAAGCAGTTACCGTCAAGCGGAGTAAAGGGCGTTGCTCCCCTGCAGGTTGTGGGGAAAATTAAAAAAGGAAAGCATGTACTTCGGAGCATCCAAAGGGAATAAGAGAAAGAAAAGGCGTCTAAATGCACATTAAAGCCAAATTACTAGGAGGCATGACTAACTCCGCCGTATTTACCACTACATACGGTGAGTTATGAGGTCGTTAACCGGCTTAGAGCCTACAAAACGCTATTTACACCGGGGAGAATTATCAGAACTTTTTAACCGGACAATTAGTACCAATTTGTCTAAAGTCCAGGCAATTCTTCGTCCCGTGAGACATAAGTCGTCCTCGACTTTAGGAAGGACATGGTCACACCACGACGAAGGTTAAAAGCGAGCGGGGATAGAATATTCTCCACATATACTTGAAGCATGTTCATTTCGGATAATCAACAGCTGAAGGAATTTGAAGGCAAACATAAGCAAGAATTAACTAATGCTAAAATCACAACTTCAAAATCAACCACTGGCGTGGAACTTCATTTGAGAGTTTACCTTGCTTCACATTACATTTCAGCAAAGTTAACTGTAATTACCATCGTTTCTCTACATTATTATTATTATTATTAGTATGATCCATTAAAATACGGAGTTTAAATGAAAAAGGCAAGTAAGTGGTAAAACAGAATTTGAAATAATTCACACAATGATTCAACCCAGCGATTGGCAAGGGTTTTTACTCTGAGTCCGTGGTGAGGGTAGAGCTCACTTGCTACTTGATCGCAAATTCACCTGAATTACTCAGTTGAGAAAGTAACCAACAGAAAAGAGGCGGGAAAACGAAAAACGCTATTTGAGCGAAGAAAAATCATAACCACATAAATAAAGCAGGCCTTTTAAAAGGACTTCTTAAAGGAAACTGTTATCGTCTCGGCCACAAATCAAAGCGATATAAATGAAGAAGGATACGAGAAATAAATAGTAGAAACCTCAGTAAGGTAGGAAAAAATAGCAACGGAAAAAAAATGCTTTGGGACCATCTGGCTGAGCAAATTCCGGAAGAAAGAGGGGACAGTCGACTTGAGTGAGGAGGAAATTCCCCCATTGGAACGCGAAGAGCTGAGTAATACAGAATTATAACTCCACAGGGCAATGGAGGCCCATGAAGTTATCTCAATATTGATCGCCGGGAAGGTGAGTGGAGTACATCAAATTTGGAACCAAAACGGGGGAGAAAACTTATCGCTTTTCAAATATATCCCGAAAAATGCATGCTGTTTTGTCGATACGGGAGATAGAAGTTGCGTGAGACACGCTAACGTGAGGAGGACTGTGGTTTTATTTATTTTTTTAATCGCTAAACCAAGAAAAAATAACGAAATTTACATGAAAAAGGAAAGGTTGATCCGAGTAAAGCGCCGCTCCGAAAACCTGGGATTTATTTTGGGACAAAATGCGCAATCGACCTTAAGGGAAAATTATTAAGACGTCCGCAGGACGAGAAAATTAAAGGTAAAAGATAAAAAAAGCAGATAGTCGGCAACCAAAACACAGTGTTGCAGAGCACATCGCAATCAATGGCCTAACATATTAAAACTTCAAAATATAAACTAGGTTTCATGGAGGCTTCATATTTATCATAATGAAAACACTTGTCTATTTCCACATTTATTTATTTATTTCAATTTGGTTGAAAATGGAATTATGTGCCGAATCCTGGGTCGGTTTAAATAAAGAAGTGTGGAAAAAGGTAAGTGACTTATTCATACTAAATATCAAATATTTCCATTGAATTACACCAGAAACTGTATCTTTGAGATTTCAAATGCTTAGTGAGCGAGAAAAAAACACTCTTTAAGATAAGTAACAGGATTCCTGAGAGATTGCTGGAAATAAGGGAAAAACAACAGGAACACCATAGATATTCGTTTTATGTTGAATTTCAGTTTCCATATCTCTAAATAGTTTGTTAATAAATTACAACGAGAACGATAGAAGTGTTCAATAACTCGTACTTGTAAAGAGAATGTACCGCGGGCCACTCGGCCAATATTAAGAAACTTCAGGAGGGTTGTAGAAAAAACATCGCCAATTTTACGAGATGAATCGAGGTATCAAGTCAGGTATTCTCGCTCATAATACTTTTCATTCAATATTAAACCCGAAGTTTGGTTTGGATGGGTGAAGGTTGAGCTCGCCACATAATAATCCAAAACCTTAAAGAGATACCGAAAGATACATTTTCCTCTGCACATTAATCTCTTAGGCCCATTCTTGAGGCGTTTTCCTCAGGTAATCCTTCTCAGATCAAAGAGCAAGCATGAATGCTCCTTAGCTTTATTCATTCACATTAAGTTAAATTCAATGCAAAGGTCAGGCTGGATTGGTGAGAGCAGAGCTAGCCTAAGACCCTGTATGTGTGCGAGTATCATATTCATGAAAGGGAGGACAACTATTTCCGGGGCCACCTTGCACTTTAAAGATTTATGCTCGTGTGTGTTTCGAAGAATTCACCCTAGAATTTTCGCCAAAAAGCATGGATAGAGTTCTTCCTCTTTGGTGAAGCCAGTGAAAATTCAAAATATTCCGGGGTCAAAGAGTCGAGGAAAGCTTTCTAGCTAACCGCTGACATCAAGAACAGACAAAAAACTTCGCTGACCCCGGCGCGCCGGCGGCGTTAGCACGGTGGACAACGAGAAATGCACAGAGCAGAGTGGATTACGAATGGCAACAAGGACTGCACGTGTTCACGGTTCGAGAGATTTATGGTTTCGTAGAAAAAAAAAGTGTATTTGTTTCCGTTTCGCACGGCAAAGCATTCGAATACACATTATGATTTACGAGATACGTAACAAAGCCAAAAATATTTGAGTCCACTAGACCTGCTAGTACAAAATTATATAGACAAAATGTGTAGGGAAATAGAGGAGGGATCAAAGGAAGGGATAGAAAATTCAAAGTAAAAAAAATACAATAATGAATAACAACTCCTCTCGTAAATATTTATTCTTATTCATACCAAAAAATAATTATGAGTTATCCAGTAAAAAATTCGTTCCGTTATCGATAAATTTAAATTAATTTTATTGCTTACAATGAGTATTTATTTCCGAGTAAAATTTTAGAATTATGTGAGAAACAATAATCCTATGAACAAAAAAGAAATTAGTATAGTCCTACAGATTTCACCTATTTCCAACTTAGATGGATAAAACTCCTCAAACTACAATTATAAGTAGCAAATCACCGAAGTTTCCTGCACAAAAAATATACCAAGAAGAAAATTTCGAGATCTCAGAAATATATAAACGTTTCAAGAAGAAATATTAAGGGAAGTAAAATATTGTGGAAGGAAAGTATTGGCGAAAAATAAAAACACCAGGAGACTGAGTATATTTCTCGCAAGCCAGTAATCTCATAATGGACCCTCTCAAGAGGCGCCACCAAACAAATAGGATACCTTTGGGATAACCAAAACATTCTCCTTTCTCATATCATCCCATATTTTCCATGGGAAATATCCAATTTTATGCATTCAGCAGGAAATACAGTAAAGGCGTCGTATCCAAAAATATACCTACCCCACCGTATCCCATACTATAAAGTATTGATTCTGGAGTTTACAGAAGGGACGCATGAAAGGCCCTTTCTCCATCCACACTACCATGGTACCATTCGTGTCCCGAGAAAAAGCAGCATTCCGTGCCTCTTAGGCGCTACGCGTGTAAGGGTATAGCTCGAGAGGGTCGGGGTCGCTTTTCAAAGGGTTTCCTCCTTTCACTCCCAGTCCCATTTTCTTCGCAAGACCACGACGATATCCATAGAGGTGGATTTCTACGAATAACGTCAACATACACGACCACCAACTTCCTCAAATTGGGTAATACCCACTCTCCTTTCACTTGGCATTTATGACGTAGCGTTATTACCCCGCAAGACTTCTCAATAAGCGTTTACAAAGCCAGAACACATCCGTTAACATAGAATAGAAAAAGGAGTGCTTGGAGATATTTGAATACGAAAAATGAGACCCACCTAACATTCACTTACCTGTTTGCACTGTGGTAACGTTTTTTTACATTTTGCACGCTGACTGCGGGAAAAACTTTTTTAAACGTTTAACCATTACTCGACAACCTGCTGCAGTTTCCCAAAATTTTTATTGCTACCCGAATATCTTGTACTTGGGCACTCTCCCTCATGGTAAGGATCGCTAAGGGGCTTAACTCCCCTGGGCCACCCCTCATGGCAAGGGGTGCCTCCTCGGATTTCCTATCGCACTGTCCATTTCGTATTGTTGCCTACCTGCTCCACACCGTTAGTTCGCCTACAAAAAGTGCCTAAATGTAGCCCCATCCCTTAATAATAAAGACGGATAGGTCGCCCCATATTATAAAGGCTCACTCTCTGCGAGGGACTCAGCCACACTAGAGGAGAAAAATTTCTTGCTTCTCTCCCACACAAGATGGCAGCTAAAATCACGAACTCCCGCAACCCAAGGGCTGAAGTACATTACTGCTCCAGGGAAAAACGAATACCGTTAATAATACGCATTCAGCAAAACATCTCTCTTATCACTTCGTTTCTGTAGGACCAAAAATCATGTAGAGGTTCTGAGATGATGTTCTACGTGTCGCTATGAAAATGTCTGTTCTTAATTGCTCAATCAACCTCCGCCTTCTCGGAGCCTCCCTATCTCAGAGGAAATATATACAAGAGATCGCGTGATGGCTGCGAAGTAACCAAAAGCAGAGGCCAACATTGAAAAATCAACTTCGGAATTCTTATGAATTAGCATAAAGAGATTACATTTAAATCTTGGAACGTATCTTTCTTCGTGAGCATAACATTGAAAGGACATCAAATATGAATTCTAAGTTAACAATAGGAACACAAAAGATACCATCTGATGGAATAGAAAACCGGTGTAAATAAATACGGTTTATGAATTAATTGTGGCTGTAGAATTATCTAAGCGACATTTTGGGTAAAACATGACTACACGCCAGGGATTTCATTCAGAATCCCTGAGCATAGGTTTGATTGCTCCGATTCTAAAGGCCGTTTTACACGGTACACGGAATTGCGCAATCTGACGTACGTGCGAAGGCGCAATCAAAATTGCGTCGTGTAAAGCGGCGAATTGCTAGAACACATGCGAGAATGCGTGGATGCGAGATGGCAAAATAGCCCCTGTTCTAATTTCGTTCATGCATTCGCGCAATTCCACGCCATTTTAGAAATTAATGCAGTTCTAACCTGCGCAATTCCGTGTACCGTATAAAACGGCCTTAAAACTAAAAACTCGTACATTCTCTACTACCTGAGTTGCTTAAAACAAATCTGCTGTTTTGGGTCACACCAACATGAGTTTCATCTGCCACGTTGACCCTTCCTGGAAATGCTCACGACGTTCATAAGTAACTACACCTCGCATTGCCGTAATTTCCTCACCTTTCGAAGACTCTCCACGTCAAATAGCCTACTCATCGGAGTAAGCCGACCAACCCCACGCACCGGAGGTCGCTCGTAAATTTGCGATGCCTCGCGTTCGCAAGAATTCTCGATAACGCTGAGCAAACATTTCTCGCCGGGAGGCAATAATGCTCGTTCATCCGCTCCGAATAAAAATCGATTTTCCCAACGTTTGATGAGGCTCAAAAATTAAAAAGACCGGGGCATTCTTAGAGTGAATAACTGGGATAAACTAGTGGAGTCCATTCAAGAGGAAAGTCGAGATAAGGAATTCAGAGGCGGGGAAAAAGTGATGAAGTGCACCTAAATTAGCAGGAATGCTCAGAAAAAAAACTCAAAATAATTGATGAAATATAATGACTGATGAGCCATTTAGAACGCCCTAGTGATTTTATAAAAGATACACAGAATTTTCTGCATTTTTGAACTGAAAATAAACGGAACAACACCAAATATTATGGTAGAGACGATTTTGAAACCCTTTAAAAGTGGGAAAAAAATTATGATAACATTTTGAATGTGTTTAACCTTTCATTTTTACCACTTCCTCAGTTGATATCAACCGTTCCTTAAAATAACCAGATATGCCATGTTACAGTTCTTTTTTCTTCATTAAATTTGCAAAAGCTCTAATCAAAAATGGTGAAATATGGTGCAAGTTTTATAAGGCCTGCTATCAATAATTTTCCCTGACCGCTTGATACCGTATTTATGGGAGCAAAATGAAATTTCCTCCAAATAAAACAACAAAGAACGAAACCACAGAGACAACATTAGCAAAGCTCAAATGCGCTGGCCTTCTTGTAGCTTCGGTGAAGTGGAATGCCACGTCATGACGAAAACAACGAAATCTTTCGCGCGGGCAAGATTGATATCACGTCAGCAAGAGGTTGCGACGTGAGCGTGGGCAAGTATATATTTAACAGCACGCGACAGGTAAAAGGTTGATGACCACAAAATTGGCCTGAAACACCAGTTGAAGTAATAAAAAAGAACAAATTTAAATTTCCTCTGAATATACTACTTTTCTAAGTATTGTGAATGCGAATTTCCGATCAATGCTTTACGACAGGTTGATGGATGCAAAACGCGTGATGATAAGAAAAGGCGTTTCACCTACCACGTGATGCTTGAGGGATCATTTTTCGAATCATACCCATTGCGAGAGCCATGAGTTGCGAAAAGAAATATAACTCGTAAAAGTAAAAAGACTGAAGCTTCTGGTAAAATTTTGCCCACTATGAATGAAATATGTAGTCGACCATACGTCCGTCCTAACGGAAAGGTACCATTTGGGTGGATAAAACCTATTGTACATTTAAACCAAGCGGACCACCATAAAATACTAACTTTTAACGAATGCGTATCATGAGCCCTTTCATTCACCCAGTAGTCGAATGAATTCGAGCCTGGTGCTTCCATTTCACCACGGCTTTCTCGAGATCACCATAGCAGGAGGCTTGAGATTTCAGCTCGCCATATGACATTAATTGGCAAAAGATCTTTCAAATTTCCTTCAATGGTTCAGAATGTACAACGTCCTCTAATCCACACTAGCAAAATTTTAAGTCACGGCAGTATCATTAATATAATTAGAAAAAAATCTTTTGATAACTTAATAAAAATATTCTTTCAAAAAAAAATTCAATGAATTCATCGATAAACTAGGACCACAAAAAATAATTTCACTGAGTGGAAAGAGGTCGAATATCACTATCCACCACTGGTATCGGTCTACTTTCAAGTATTTTTTACACCTGGGACGACCAAACCCACAGCCGATACCAGGGGTGGATACTGATATTTGGCCTATTTACATTCAGAACGAAAATTTGTAGTGTTCTTCGTTTATTTAACAATATTCTTTTAAGCAAACATATCATATTCAATGAATGCATCGATAAACCAAGAACACAACAAATCATCGTACTGAATGGAAAGAAGCCGAATATAAGTATCTACCACTGCTATCGGCCCAAGACTACTTTCCAGTATTTTTCACACTTGGCACCGCCAAATCCACAGCCTCAATTCATCAGAATCCCGACGCGAACGACCACCGTTTCCGATAAGTAATTCATTGCAAGGGGAATCCGAGATTGCACGGACGAATGGGGCGAAGCTTCGATGGAAGAAAGCGGGAGAGAGAGGTTCAAATCACGCACCGCGAGTTGGATGTATCGGATATACATTTACTCCGACTCTGAAGCGAAAAAGAAGGGTTCGCCGAGAGAGAGAGAGATAGAGAGGGAGGTGAAGGGAAAAATAAAATGAATTCTATCGACATCAGACGGGCAGAACTCTTGAGAATTGATTCGACCGCATTGATGCATGGTTATAAATAGCAAAAATAAGGTCAACGCGATTGATGGAAATTGATCTTTAGTCTCAGTGTTACTTTTTTTACAATTATTAACTTTTATCCCAGTCTGCAGCAGTTATCGTACGAAGATATATTCATGCCTGAACTATGTCACTCGCGTGTACCGCAAACATCCTATGAATAAAAAAGATATGATTCTTTCCCGGCGAATAATTGGGCAAACATTTCTCGGGATTTCCACCGGGTTAAATAATCCATTTTAACCGAGATTTCGACATTAAGCAGCAGTGAGGATGAGCCCCGAACCGGAGCTCGAAACTTCGGCATAAGTGGTTTTTTACCCCGTGGATTCCCAAGAACGTTTACCTGTATCCTATGAACATTTCGCCGAAGCAGGTGGCTCTGTGAAAAAACATACGTGCCATCTCCTGAGTTTTCTCAGATGATGTAGTAGCAGTAAATAATGAAAAAACCTTCTGCAGGCTTGATTACGTAGAAATTTATGGGAATGATAATTATTTCGCATTTTATTCCGCCTCATCCATTTTCAAAGATGACAATTTCACTGGATTCGTTGTCAGTTTCTTTGCTGACCAGACGAAAGTGACCTAAAATTCTTCACTGACTTGACAAAGCCGGTTGCAATGATCACAACCTGTCTTCCCAGAAAATGGATTACGACGAAGTAAAACCCGGAAGAAATAATCACCCGCGATAGCGACATGAATATGGACGACAAGGACAATAACCTACGAAAGAAGTTTACGTTATTATCATGCAAGATGAATTGCAGTAATTGCAGACAAAACTTTGATGAATAGGAACTCCTTGAGCCTTAATTAGTTGTCGCAGACATAATGTAGATGAATCGTTCCATCAGAGAGAGAAGAAACCGAAGGTCAATGACACGAAATCAATTCCGTGACGAATGTCTGAGAACATGAAATATTAGCGTAAAATCTTTTTCCCAGCAATACCATTATCGATGAGGTTTATTAACGTTTCTGTATAACTTTGATATGCTGTGAACAAAATATTGCTGTTATCAATGCCTTTTGTACATTCAAACCTGTAATACGATACATTATCTAAACTACTAGAAAAATGACCTACGCCTGGTTCTCGTGTGGATAAGAACCAATTACATGTTTATATACATTTACAAGTGCATAAGATCGATCAATAAATTCAATTCAGAGAACCGGAGACAAAGCCGTGAATTACCATCAAGTGGAATTTATATCCCTTGTCTTCTGTTTACCACAATACAGCTCGCAGAGTTGATCATGGAGTGTTGATTAGAGATCACTTGTGACCTAATTTATGAGTACGGATGAGAATTGCAATCTCAAACCTTCAAGCACATCATTACGATGCTGACTCACATTTGACCGAATTGAATACCAGCTTCATTAGACCAAAACGCGTTTGTTATCCTCGTTATCTTAATGATGAGAAATCGTTCCTTGTTAATAAAAACGAATTAAGTGGCTTACAAACCCCAGAAACACGGTTGTGGCTTCCATTGAGAGAGATCAACCGAAACGAGAAGGCTACACTACAACTCAGATAAGATAAACAAACGTTGAAGAGGCTAGAGCCCAACTGCTGAAAAATCCTCTAATCATAAGGTCCGGAATGTCTGCCCTAATGAGAAAAGGGTACTTAGAAATTTTACTTTGGAATACCTCGGAAATACCTCAACCGAACTAAAGTATACCAATAGAAGGCTTAAAACTTATATCTATGAACTAAGGCGAGAACATAAATGAAGTATGATAATTAAATCAATCACAGGTTAATCTTTCTCTTTCCCAACACAACAGTAAATTAAATAAAGTTAAAATTGTATAAGAGATTTTCCCAATGAGGTCTCACCGATTTTTACTTTACGAAACAATGGATAAAGTCTTAGTCGAGAATTATCCACAGATAGCTTACTAACACTGAAGAATCTCGTATGCGGACAATTAAATCATGTTTTACAGATAAATTCATACATTATAGTATTTAAATAGTAAGTGCGGTAATTTCTGAGTGAGCCCGCACAATAGGGTGGTTTCCTTATATTTGTTTATTGCCTAAATCGAGAGATTATTACTCCTGGAGTACGTATTTCACGCTTTTAGATTTTTTAATGACGATATCTATTTTTCGCGTTTAAATGAAACGTGAAAATTTTCAAGCACGCGAAAACGCGACGGCTAAGTATGAATGTCGGGAAATCTCCGTGTGACGTCGTTCTGGTTCCCGCTGCCGTAAGTGAGGTGACCTTAGGGCGAGGCTTTGAGCGCTGATACGACGCAGGATGCTATCAGGTAGCCTAGTACCCTGCTAGCTGGTAGCGCTTGGCTTAAATAAGGATTATTAATACCTTATCAAACGAAGAAAACTTTCCGACCTTAGCCAGTTTTAATAGGTGATTATTAAGACATGTTTCTCTGAGCTCTGTTCCTCATGTATGCATTGGTAATCTCAGACGATGTAAAACTCCTATCTACTCGTATAGAAACTAGGTCCCTCTGACGTCACGTGGAGTGTCATCGCATGGGCACCAATCTGGCCTTTTTCAAATGAAAATAAAATTGACCATTGCCATTCGTCTAAACCGGTATCTCTAAAACCAAACAATTTGTATATTATGAATACACTAATGGTGGGTAACGAATCGCAATCAATGCCTTTCGTTTTCTTTGATGAAGGAAACTACCCTATTGGAGAACTCACAATCCGCCTTTCATAATTTTCACACAGTGAAACTTCAACACAAATGGGAAGAGAAGTTACAACTACTTGCAACTATTACAACAATTACAACTTGCGACTAACTATTACAATTATTTAAGTATCTTATTACATAAGTTCTAGAATACAAATATTTAAATACAAAAATCCGTAGTTTATTTAGCTAGATGATGCCAACTTCAACTTTATCCATCTAAATTATACCAATTCTTTGCATTAGTTTTTAAAGTCAATATCCATAACCTGCGTTAAGCTATCACCGAAAAGCAGATATCGATACCTCCAACGCACAAACGCCTAACAATTGCCCACCGAATCAAATCCGCTCATCTAGTACTACTAAGGCTACTAGATGAGCGGATTTGATTCAGTGGGCGATTGTTAAGCGTTTGCGCAGAGGAGGTATCGATATACTCCTAACATCTTAAGACCGAGAGACAATTTGAAAGTATATCTACACTTTTACACACATGGATTGACATAATAAAAGGAAAACAACTGAATGATCTTTGTCAACAATTTAATACACATTAATCAGGAGCGAAACCGTAATACTCACATTAACAACTTCAAGTTCATCACACGGATATGAAACAGCTATATGGTGAGCCAAGAGATGGAATTACAGATGTGCAAAAGCTTTGGCCCCAGTGCGCAATTGGGAGGTCACCAAAGTCTCCCGGAAAGAAAGCAACAGGCAATAGAAAATGGATCCAATCAATAACGTCAGTACCGAGCCAAGCAGGGGCCTTCAAATAAATAAAATACTCCTCATCGAATGTCGATAAGGATGGTGGAATGGGAGGACGAAAGAAGAGGCACGAAATCGCAAGTCATTCGAATGGAAACTTCATATAATATACGTATCGATCCGGACATTTGAACGCTCTATTATAAATATTGAATTTCATTCTACAGAAGGCAATAAATGCGGGCGGCTCAAGCATTAGTCTTCCACCCCATTACAATTAACTGTTTTTACGATATACATTCTAACACTGGATCACTACTTCGTTTTCCTATACTC
Organism: Ischnura elegans; assembly: GCF_921293095.1. Lineage (NCBI taxonomy): Eukaryota > Metazoa > Arthropoda > Insecta > Odonata > Coenagrionidae > Ischnura > Ischnura elegans. Next base: position 45,855,157 of record NC_060253.1, on the reverse strand, counting down.
TGGGATAAATTAAATAGATAAATAAATTGATTTCTCCACTGAAAGTATGAATAGAAAAAATAAACAACATATTTGTGGAGCTTCAGGTATATTTACTTCTATTTACCAGGAAGAATCTACAAGAACTTATTTATGCGTTCATAATATATCTTATAAAATACAGCTGTGAATTAAAAAAAAAAAATAGCATGAGCAAGAAAAACATGAGCATGTAAAATAAATCAAGAAACGAGAAAATATAAGTATAAGATAATGAGGAGCCTTCAATTACATAAGAATACGAGGAATGTATCAGTGGAAAAAATTATGAGAAATTTTTTCATATAAAAAAGAAACATGAAATCGTTACGATCACGGACACCGTCAATAATATCATAGTTTTACCGTCGGATTGCATTACTTTGCCAGCGGTGCCCGCATCTAGTCAAGGAATCACGCAACAGAAGAACTAAGAATAAGTAGAGAAAAACAGAAAAGGAGAAAATAAATCGGCTGCACCCATATAGCGAGAATAATGAGCTTAGATATTGCGCCGTAATTACTAAAAGGGCTTTAAAAGTATTTTTTGCATTTTACAATATACACTGAGCTCGCATGGAAACGGCATTCTAACTGCATTACCACACGGAACATTGCAGCTGATATAAAAGGCACTTTTAATATGGGGAACAAATTGGAAAACAAATAGCTTTGGGCGTGACGCTCATGAACTTTGACCCGATGCGTCTACGAGAGGGATTATCAAGCCAGTATGACCCAGTATCGCCCGTCAAGCCCGTCCTAAATTCCTCACACCCGATAAGCGTCTAATGCCCCGCCCTCACAACGTTCTGCTCGGCGTTAATGATATTTCTGAACCAAATAAAAATTAAGTAACTGGATCAGAATGCAAAATAACTACGCAAAAAATTGTTTCCGGTTGGACTCAGTTTTTATCTATGATAAAAACTACAACTGGTAATTTCCACACTTATTTACAAAACTCAACTACCAACCATGGTTACAACATATTATGTCATTTTTAAGGATAACATAATAAAAAATGACAATATATGTTGAAACCGTTAACATTAAATTTATAAAATAAATAAAAAACCAAAAAAGTATGTTGATATGGTCGGTAATTGAGTTTTCACTAGAAGTGTGGAAAAAACCACTTATATTTTTTATCACGGAGATAATAACTATATTACTATAAATCTTATTCTATTACGAACAGAATTTGTCTATTCCATGCCCACATTGGAAAACAAAAGATATTATCCTTATGGATAAGAGCGATTACCAAATATAAGGATAAATAGGGAAATTAACGACTGGGTTTTTAACCTAGCACATCATTTGGTGAATTTACTCCGCTTAAATGTATTCGCATTCTACTTGACTATTTTCATTCGAGGTTAAGGCTTCTCTGGCAATTAAAAATGTTGTTTGCCAACTATAAGCACAAAAAATAAAACTATTAAGAGACAATTATCTTTTTAATGCAATCTAATACATATTTATAAAAGAAAATTTAATTCCAGCTCATTAAAATCCATACTCACGTACTAACCAAATTTTCGTCCTTATCCACCAAGTGTTCTAGCCATTTCAATTTTTTAAGCTCATACAGACAGTGTACCTCTTTATTCCTCCAGACAAGACGAAATTTACCAAAATGAAAGGCTATGAGAATAAAATAATAATTAAAAAAAGTCAGATCAACTTTTACTAGCACTACCACCTTCAGTAAATTTGTAAGAGAAGTAAATAGACGCGGATTAGTTATATACCATTGTGCACTACTCGTCGGCCTAAAAACTCTACCCGCGACACTAAATGATTTACTGCTGGACAGGATGCAAGAACTTTCCCTCGTTAATGGAAGAATGGATTTTCTACTGAAGAGGGTCAAAAGGAGGCATTACGAATTGAGGACGGACTTTGCTACATGTTTCATTACAAAGCCGTAGTAGCATGACATGGGTCCATGTCTACTTTCGGAAATTTTTAATGACGTTCTAGAGCATCATTCGGCTCCGGGTTTTATATTTCGCCTGAAACTAGGACAAAATACAACTGCCTCATTCCCTGCTACGAAAAGAGCAAGAATACTTTAAAAAATTCTATTGCTTAGCATCATATACCTTCACAATGATTATTGCTTTCTATTGAAACAATATCATGGCAAGCAGAAATAAATGTGAGGAAAAAATCATGAAGTTTATTAGAATTTTTTTTTCTGTATAAGGTATAATGAGAGAGAACAAATATAGTTGTACGGTCAAAAAGATATTCAACGTAATTTTTTTTACAAATAAACAATTTTCCAGCAGATAAAATGGGCAACTATAAAAGTGTAAAAAGTCTACTATTCGTACACGATAGTCTAGCGTGGCCTATGTTGGAAAAACGGATACAAAATATGAAAAAAACATTAATAAAAGCAAAATATTAATGAAAAACGTTCTGAAAAGTAATACCACCAGGACGGGACTGGGAGCAGCTTGTCTTGCCCAGGAAGAATATTGTTAAGAATGACTTCATGAAAGTCATGAACGTCAATAATGTTAAGGCACTCACGCCGGTGTCGTGGGACTATTCTATCATTTGATGGCAACTAAAATGCAATTTTCCACTTCTTTAAACGATTTAACTGCGACATTCAACATGAAGACAGACTCCCAAATAATGATATATTTAATGCGGACGTCTCATTTAATAGTGTAAAAAAAGAGGAAAATTGCATTTCATTAACCAGTAGAGAAAGAATAATAATCTAATTCCTTATTAATATAATGTCTCATAGCTATTCGTCACGATTATCACCATCAATATTACTGTATTTTAATATGGAAATTTTAAAGGGAAAAAATGCTACTGTACGATCACGCGTGTTAGGGCACTAAATTCATCTAACATCTCAGCTCAGGAAACAATCGGGGTGAAATCCAGGGAGCACTATATATATGTGGGTGTGTGTGTGTGTATGTGGAGCTAGAGGGCGCAATGTACAAGGAGACATGCTGGGAAGGAGCATTAGAGAGAGGCCACAGGGTAGAATGTAGAGAGAGAGAGAGGGATAGAGGCAAGCGAAGAGAACAATGGGGAGTTTTTGCTCCCTGCAAGAGACAGCTCCATACAACTGGGTGAATAACTCCCCCTTCTCATTCCCTTATCTGCTTCCTTCTTCCAGACGAGGGTGGCACAGGGAGAAATGAGGTTGGCGTATTTCAGAAGGGTTGGGAGAAGTAAAGAGTAATTCAGTTCATTTCTGTTTCGTTCACCAAGATGGACTTGTACAAATAGTCGTTCCTTTTGCAGATTTTTTTTCAATTTACGCAAAAAATAAACTAACCCCAAAATTCTCCTTAGGCCGTTTTACACGTGGCACCAACTTGCACAATCTGACGTGTGTACGAAGGCGCAGTAAGAATTGTGTCGTCCAAAACGGTGAATTGCTATAAAACATGCGAGAATGTGTCTAAGTGAGATGGCAAATTAGCCCCTGTTCTAATTTCGGTTCGCGTAACTCCACGCCACAAAGAGAAACTAATGCAGTCCTAAAATGCGCAATTCCGTGCCTCATGCAAAACGGTCTTTAGAAATGAAAGATTCGAGAAATTCCTGAAATCTAGTAACCTACCGCTGGAGTAATACGGTAATCCAAGATTGAATCTCTCCAAATAAAAATGACTTTTACGTCGCAGAGTTCGTCGTTGGCGTAAATTAACTTTCTACCCGTGGGCGTGAATACATACAAACTTATAGGTTCCAAGTACGTCTTTCTCAGAAAATATAACAATCCTTAGTAATTAATTAGATACTTGCTAATTAATTTGCTACCTATGATATTTTTCCAGATTCATGTTAACACGAGCCAAAAGATTCAGGTTAACTTTCGACAAGTTAACAAAATCTAAAAAGGCCGACCGGCTTATATGCTACCTTACCACTTTCGACAGGCTAATGCATATACCCCTGCCCTTAATTGGTTGCCTAAGTAACAGAAAAAATATTTTCTGAGATTTTATTTCCCAATTTAATGGCTACACGAGGCGGTAGCATCAAGAGCCGTGTATCATTTTGGTGGGGCGCAGGAGGAACAACGTGAATCGCAAAGAATGAGGATGAGAATACGGCACAGGCGTTGTAAAAGTTTGGGAACGAAGGAACGAGAGAAGGGTGCGGCTCAATGTTTTATGTAACCGAAATAATTGTACCCTATCCTACATAATACAGGATCGGTCACAGTTTTTGACCTGGCGGTATATCCCCACCGCTGAAAATCCGGGCGACCGTCCTTCCCGGACAGTCCAAGATTTATACTCCAAGACACTGAATCAAATTAAACGTAAGGGTCAAGTGAAAGAAAAAAACTCAAATTATTATTGCTACAAAATTTGCCAATGGAACGAGATGATACCCACGGCCGGATTCGTTCCTTTTCCTCTCCCAGGCAGAACCGTTCGCGGCACGAATCCGTGCGGAACGACTCATCGCGCGCCCTGGGTGTCAGCGCGAGGAAGTCGGAAATCCTCGCCATACGGAGTATACAATGCTACCCTCCCTCATTCCCCCCCACCCACCCACTCAAACTCGAGCTTTTTGGCAAAGTGCCTCCCTTTCCTGTTTCACGGAGAGGATTAGGAGGGAGCAAGAACGTCCGATGCACCACCCCTTCACCTTAATTTATATCTTGACAATCCGTCATACAATGAGTGAGCACCCTTTTCTTCTAAGCTTGAAAACTGCTGCTCTTGCGGAAGAGCTGACAGCGTAATTTGCGACAGAATGGACGAGTTCTCAAAATAAAAAAGGTGAGAGTAAGAAATAAAATGAGACGCGAAGCCGACTGCTCCGTGAGTTCAATCGCATCTTCTTGCACATTCTCGTGTGGTAGACTTCGGGACGAGACGATGCTTCCCAAGCAATTTTCCGACCGAGTGCATTTTCATCAAATTGACGACATTATCCGAGGCACGCTGCGCACGTTGCGAGTATTATAACGATGCTTGGTGAAAAATAAGCCCGTACATTTTTCGAAACGTCATATCATAGTAAATATTTCCATTCAAGAATGTGTCCAAGAGGAAATGAGAAAAACAAATATTTATTTAATTTAAACGTGAAAGATTCTATTTCAGGCTTTACTTTGCGAGACCACGAAAAAAAGACAGTAAAATTAAATTAATAATTTCAAACCAACATTCAACCATGGTATCGACATGTTCATAAATTTGATACGCAGTGTCGAAACGATACTAGGAAATAAAACATTATTCTGGAATGTAGAAAGTGAATTTTCATTTTCTGTGAAAGTTTCTCTCAAAATACCGCGTCAAATAAATATAAATTGGCAAAAAAAATTGGAAGTCAAAATGTAAGATATCACGGTATTTTTTGTATACACTGTCTCTTGCAATAATATTATTGGTTTAACATTTTGTCAACCGATGCAATCAAGTTATAGCTATAAAATGGTGAAATACGACATATTCTTTCTTCCTAACAGCAAAAAAATTTGCTGGATTAAAAAACCTCGGAAAATCTATCTATACACCCAACAGCACTAAAAAAAAGTCGTAAGTGATTAAAAGCACTCGCCCAAATCAACGTCATCACTGAGTCGACGCGAAGCGAAGGGAAAAAATGAAAATAGTTTCAGGTGGGGGATTTATTCCAGGAATATAATTACCGCTAGCCACTCCCCTCGTCTCTCAACAAAGAGAATGGGACAGGAAGTCCGTATTGGTGCATTCGGAGATAAAATGCTTGCGGGGAATGTGACGTATCTTCATCAGCTGGGTCGCGCACGACCGCGGGTGGCCTGGCGAGGACGAAGAGTTCCTGCAGTATCAGCACCATCGCAATCGTTAATAACGCGCAGAAGAAAGAATTTTTAAAAAAATCTACGTAGGTACGAGAAAAACAATTGAGATACGAGCCGTTTACATTTAGAGCAGTGCAAAATTGTGGTGAGCCGCGAGAGGAAAAACGCAGACGAGATAGAAATACGAAGAGTATATATGTTTGCGCAATTAATAGCAGATACCTTCTGAGGTCGTTTTAAATGAGGCACGCACTTGCACAATCTGACGTGTGTACGATGACGCACTCAAAATTGTGTTGCGTAAGGTGGTGAATTGATGGAAGGGATGCGAGAATTCATGGACGTAAGACAGCAAAACAGTCCATGTTCTAATTTCGTTTCTGTATTCTCGTCTGCATCCTAAGTCCAAAAAGAGGGCGAAGATATACTTATAAGTGATTAAAAGCACTCAGCCAGATCAACGTCATCACTGAATCCACACGAAGCCAGGGAATAAAAGGAAAATTGTTTCAGGCGCTGGTATGCATTCCAGGAATATAATTACCGCCGGCCACTCCTCTAGTCTCTCAAAAAAGAGAATGGGACAGGAAGTACCTATTGGTGCATTCTATTCCGTCGATGCTGCTACTTCGTAACTACTTCAAAAATTAGAAGATATACTTCGCTTTAACTGTTAGATTTATAAACTTGCCTTCCCTCGATCAAAAAACGGCTTATACGAATGCTAGGGAGTTTCCAAATAATCATATCAGTGCACACATTACTTATTTAGTGCACGCAGAGTGCATAACTACCAAGGCCAAGAAAATATTCTTCCAGAGGTAGCCTATAGAAATGTGATGAAAGGAGTGCGTAGAAAAAATCTATATAGGAAAAATCCCTCTATGACCCCAGGATAGACGTTTCCTTTGCTGAAAACTAGGACAAAAATGGATTTCGGGACTCGGGGGTCTAGGCGGGTCAAATTACTCAATCGCACACCACCTTTCTTTTATTTTTGTTTAACAACAGGTGACCTTAAACCTCTCGCCATATGCCTATAGAGAAGACTAGACGCATGTAAATGTAGATGATACACTGGGGTTTTATGAAGTGCAACACGTACTCGTTCCTCGCCTTCAGAATTCCACGAAAGATAAGGGGTTTAAGAATGCGGAGGAATGAGTTCATATAAGTAAGAGGCGAGAGGGATGAACTCAACGTAAAACTAGGAGGTGGAGGGTCTCTCGGCGGAATCCGTTGCATTAGACGAGAATTCCAGTTCCGGGCTCTCCAGAGAAGTCCCGCGGGATCATTGTCAAAGGAATTACTTAGCCTAATTGCTTCACACAAACCCAGAATGAAGGAATGAGATTTTTTCTTTCTCTCTCGTGTCAAGAGCTTGAAAATGGAAGGCTCACCTACACTCTGCACGGGCAACCCTTCATCAACATCTACATACTACCCCGCAAGCCGCCTAAACAGACGTGTGGCGGGAGCTGCTTAAAAAAAGAAAAAAAAGTGTGCGTGCAATGCAGTGATTCGAGATGCACTGAGCACTCCAAGCACTTATTAAAATATTTCCTATTTGGTAAAAATGAACTCCTATCGTATCCGTTCGGCAAAATATATCTACTATTTATTGCTCCAGTCGCATCTAGAAACGTAGTGAGGTTGAAATATTATGCTTTGCGTGTAGCTCTGGAAGATATGTCTTCTTAATTGCTCAAGAAATCTAAGCTTATCATACAATTAGCCAAATCAGTCCAACGTAGGTCACTTTTCTTCTCCATTTTTGCTGACGAATAGTGTGCTAACAATCACCACACACGCCTATTATTACGACTTGCGATGTAGTTCGTAAAATCTGTCGATCAAATTGATAAAACGATCTCAAACACTACCGTATTACGATTATAAAATTATAATAAATATGGTATTTATTGTGTTTGATAAGTAGTGAAAACGTTATAGCCAGCATTCATTTTCACTGTAAAAAGTGAATTATCAACAATAAAACAGGCATGCTTGGTGTCATTATAGTCCGAGGACATTTTGAATTTAAAACAAAAATGTAGTTTGATTGAAGTCTACCACTCAGCAGCGGTACAAACAGCAAATGACTAAAATGGCAGTCTCCTTGTAAAGTAAGAGTAATGGTTGGTCGGCCGTAAGAGATTAAAAGGTCTAGCCGCAGGTAAGGTCGGTAGGCAAAATATCACTTTTATTTATTGATCACACGCACGTAGAAACGTAGTGAGGTTCAAATTTTATGTTTTCCATGTAGCTCTAAAAGATGTGTTTTCTTATTTGCTTAAGGAATCGAAGCATAGCACGCATTTCGCCAAGTCAGTCCGACCAACACCTTTTCATCTCAATTATTTGTAACGACTGGTGTCCGAGTGTCCACCACGACGAGACTACTGATGCGGCTATCGGCCAACCCAAAGAATATGAATTGAAGGAGTTCGCAAAACCGTCTTCTGTAGAGTTTAAGGGAATACTTTGTGAAGGGAAAGATGGCCAGGAGAATGCTAATGCATGAGGAAGGGCTGATATGACGGGAAGAAAAATATTACGCGTAGACGGGGAGAACCAACCGGAGCAAGGAAATATGTGGGACAGATTATGAAAAGACGTGACAGCAATGAAACTCGCACGACATGAAAACGCAACGAGTTGGAAGCAGGAGCGCTGGAAAATGTGAGAGGACCAAAGAAATAAAACTTAGGACGTGAATTTGACAGCAGAAATGATTTGATACACGCGTCCGTGGGTACGTTAAAATCAATTACTCAACTAGAAATATTGTGCAGAGAATGAAAAAGAGACCAATGTAATTCGGAACAGTCCTACACTTTTCCGAAATCACTGCTCCTCCAGGAGAAAGAGGAAATTTTCATTCAGAAGGGTATTTCGGGTAACCTCGACGCGATGAGTAATTTCAATTGAAATGAATACCACAACTTTATCTCGATGCAATTAATGTAAAATATGTACATCAAAATCACAATATATTCAAACTATCACATCAGGCTATCCACAGATTAGCTCTCAGCCAAAATATATTCTCTCCACAGATAAGAAATTTTTGTGAGCATGGATAATGGATTTGAATTTGCAGAACCGATACAGGCAGGTGTTGTTCCCAGCAAGACCAATAAGGAGATCAATCAAGGAGATTTGGCAGGTAATCAAATAATTATTAATATAAATTAAGCACACTTATTTGAGATTTGAGGAGGAAAAAGAAACCAGGTCTATTGTCTTCCAGCTATCTGTGGTCGCTTTTCCATTTCTCACTTCTAATGATAATGTAACTAAACAAGACATCCGCTTCCCTTAAATGCTATCCACGTACGATGTGTTTTAGCCCTTAAACCACTGCAGAGCACATCTTTTTGATATTTGTGGTGGAAAAAGAAACCACAATTATCCTCCAAAAATCCTGATTACTACGCGGAGTACGTGGAAGAAGCCTGTAGAAAAGTTCTATTTTCATTCACCGTAATCATCAGCATACAAATGGATTGATACACGCCGAAGCGGAACCAGCATTGCATTCACCAACACTTATGAGGTGTCTCTCTAAACAGAGGTACGGTCAAATGCCACCAAAATTCCTGCCCGATTCGACCACGCTCCTTTCACCCAACTCACTCCGCCTTTCAACGCACCTTCCTCCCCATCCCAATATACTCACCTTCCTTCCCACGCACATTCAACGATATTTTGAGCCAACGCCGCACCGCGATCCTCGCCTTTTTTCCGTGGATTTCCCTGCATGTGGATATTTCCGTGGGGAGGTAACCCTTTACCGCCACCAAGCCCGGCCATGCGAATGAATAATAGAATGGGGTTTCTCTCAGTTGAAGCGAGAGGTGTGGCCCGGCTCACAAGGTCGGATGAATAAGGTAAAAGGAGAAGAAAAAGGGGAAAAAGCACTAGGAATGAAGGTGTGGGCGTGCTGGGATTCCAAGGGTCCCCTACAGAGCTACATCCAAACTCATTGACACAAGGTTGCAACATCTGTCGCTTCACAATCCTTTTCCCTAAAGAATTTCGAGCTAAAGGCAAACATCAACGTTCACACCCAAAAAATAGGCGAAATACAGGAATACTCGCAACGGCAAACATTAAAACTCAGACTTCGACAGGAGATCGAGAATACATCTGCATACTACCCCGCAAGCCGCCTCAATAGGCTTGTGGCGTGGGGTTTTAGAACACCAGCCGTATTTAACTCATAAAAGGAAATTTTCAAACGAAATTACGATAAGCATTTATTAAGGTTTCTTATCGTGCGGGAGAAAAACGAATTCCCAAACCTATCCGTCCGGCAAAATCATCATCATTAGTCAACAATCCTGAGAATGGTTTGACGCAGCTCTCCATTCCTCTCTCCTATCCGCAAGCTTTTTCATAGTAACACATTTCTTCTCCTATACATCCTTTATAACCTGTGCTTTGTAAAAACCGATTTCAATGAGGATTGTGGCCTTTATTTTAGCCCTACATTTTTGCCGAGCCAAATAATCCTTGAACCTCTACCCCAAAAAGCCACCAAAGGGAGGGTCGTGTTACCCTTTAATTTTCCTGACAGTCAAACAGTAATTATTCGCATAAGTTATTTATTTCCTGTAATCATGGACCTCGAAAGCCAATAACCAAGAGGCATAGTCACAGTCATGAGAAATCAAACTTCATTAGCACAGGTATTCTGTCGCTTGTTTACGATTGAGCATTTTACCTAAAATCAGGGGTTGCCACACTTCTATTCTAAGTCTCCTAGGTATTTTTCATTAATGCGCAATAATGTCTATCGCCTTTCAGTCTACCTCTGGTCCCTTTTCCTCAACTCTCATCATCGCTTTGCTGGATCGCAAATTTCGAGGCAATAAAAAAATGGATACTGGTTCTTTCTGGAGGATACACTGCTCTTATTTTAGAGGTGAAGCCCCTTCACCATAAAATGAGCCCATTTTTTAAATAAATTTGCCACAGTTGTCGTGAGAACATATTATTATCTAATTAAATATAAAAAATATATTAATTAACTACCTGGTAACTTATCAATGATCCTTGAATATCCGTTCTTCGGAAGCAATGACAGAATCAGGGTAAATACGGCCTTACTACCTCGATTCTATATGCTAAATATCTCGAGTAAATCAAAGGTGAGTATCATAGTATCATCACAATTTTATCGACATTACTAACAGGAGTCGACATGGATAGAGGTAAAGATATTGGAAATACTCATTTCATGTTCAGAATTTTGTCGTAAATACCGCTCCAATCCTAATAATGCTTGCGGGCAATATATGTTTGGGACATCAAAAAGGATTCGTATAAATATTTTTTCTCCATGTTTACTGCACGAGTGAGCATGGCTCTGAAAAGGGGGTAAAAAGAAATGGTGCGCCTCGTCGGTAGGACCAGGAAATTGCGTTTAATCAGGGGAAAACAATTGTCGTCCATCACGTCGCACTATAGACGGACCCCGAAAATACGCCGGTTTCATGGCTTACACGGATTTCCAATATATATGGATGAGCTCTTGGAAGAGAATGGGAATTACATTTTGAGGTAGTGGTCGGAAGAGGATAGTCGGAGTCTCCCTCAGCAAGTACGAAGTATACGAGACTTGGCATTTTTGGAGGCGCGGCGTCTCAATCTCTTTCATGTCAACCTTTATCATTTTTCGCAGTTCTAACGTCAAATTAACGTCATATTATGACTCAAAAGTGTACAAAGCCTCCAAGGACGTAGCCATCGAAGATATTGAGAATTTACTCATTAATTGACAGCTGTTTGTCTGAATCTATGGAAATTGGTCACATAATTAACCGTGTCAAACTTCTAAAAGTTCCTCTAAGTCTGCAATGGCACCTACACCTTTGAACCGTCATAAAGATGGGGTACATTTGTACAAGGCCAATTGAAATTGGAGGAAACCATATATTAACTTCCCGTTTACATTCAGCCGAGAATCGATCAACAAGCATTTAAATTGGACGGAGTGTGCAAAAGCCTCATGATTTGCAGTTCAAAAAGGTGACCGCGGTTTCGCCTACCCTGATTAGCCTAACCCATTATGAAATGAAGCAAAGACTGCAGACTTAATAGGACAATACATTGACCACCAGATTGCCGACATAATTAAGCAAATGGAAAAGATCAAGAGCAGCGCATTGTTCAATGAGTCAAGATAGGTGGTTTCCTTTCCAGTCAAGAACAATTTTATCTCCCTGTAATTCTGATTCGCTTTTCACTCGGGCTTTCATTATAAATCATTCCTATTTAACTTTTCGTTGCTTAGGACGGGGTACCGAGGGGAACACAAACGTACCAGACGAAGTAGGCGTCAGAGACGGAAGAGATAGAAGCCTCATGCTCTGTGGTTCGTAACGTGGTTTTCTGTAGCGCCGCCTGTCCCGGCCGTGGACGCCTCGTCTTCCTCGGCGGTTGCGTTGGAGTATCGCGGCCGGCTGCCGCGAGCGGTCACGAGGTCGGCGGGAGGGAGGACGGGGGTCTTCCCCGGGCGAGGGGTCGGCGAGACGGGGGGCGGAGGCACATGGCCAGGTGGGTAGAGGGGGCGGCACCACACCGGACTCTCCCTCGCGCGGCGTCAGGGGGAATTAGAGACGAGACGGTCAGATGAGGCAGGAGTAAAAAATGCCGCCCCCGGGGTTGGGAAACACTGGTCACCAGAGGGAAAACAAAACACAAGCGCACTGGGCGGCGATTCCTCTTCCTCCAGGCGGTCACAACCAGGGCAGGAGAACGGTTTTAGTAGCACTACTCCCGATGGGCACGAGTTGATGGTGTGCTAAACACGGAGCTACGTCAAACTCGCTGATAGGGACGTAATATCGCATTCGAGATGAGTCCCTTTCAATAGAAATTAAGGCTGAATCTTGCATAATCTCACACTTCTTCCAAAAGTCCTACCTTTCCGACAGGCTAGGAGAATAATACTACACAAACACTGTGAAATGTATTGAGGAAAACAGGAAAAACGGCTGAAATAACAGGGCTAAACTAAATATAGGCATTCGTGAAGGTAGATATGTGTTTGAAAAAAGAACCTTTACTGCCGGAGAGGTAGCACCGGTAGGTTTTGGGAGCAAAATGACTACAGCAAAAGTATAAAACTAAACACGACAAGACAAGGTTTAAGTAAAGATCAATCGGACGAGGAAAACAATTCGTCTACAAGGGAACCTATGGGACTAGGGGGTAAAAGAACAAGCTGGAGATTTTGAGAGAGCTCCAGATAAACCTGGAAAGACTAAGATAAACAAAACACAGAGGAATGAGGTAGGAGGAGGTACTAAGATAAACTCTGGGAATGAGGAGAAAAGGGAATATTTCTCCGTGGGACGGAGGGAAATTCCTCTCGAGCGACGTGTACACAACACGGGCTGTTTGTGTGAGCGAGGTCCCTCTCTCAGTGTCTCTCTCTGTCGATGGGAGAGCGAGCGACTCACCCTTCACCGACAGAATCCGCGGCGCAACTGGTAGGGCGGCCCAGGGGTGGCGAGGGAGCGGAGGGGAGGGGCAGTGGCGGGAGGAGGGGCAGGAGGGGAGGAAGGGGAAGACGGAAGGATGGGGTGGGGAAAGGTGAGTGGGGGAGAGAGTGAGAGAGAGACCTAGAAGACTTAAGGCCAGCACACATTTAATGCATGCTTTTGTATAACACTTTCGGTATCCCTGCAAAAAGGTATCGGAATCTCTAAATATCAATAATAAAAATTAAACATATCTTCGGCAACATCCAGTTCATGCAGGAATAATTCTCGGGTTTCCACAGGGTACTGTTTTGAGTACATATTACCAACGTTTTAACGGCTAATAGAGAAGGCTGCTTAAGTGCTCCACAGGGTAATCTCCTCAATGGCTGCCGACGTAGGCATAGGAAAACATAAGATCTTTTTTAAACGGCTACGTCTGCCATGGTCTTCAGGGATAGAATATGATAGCCAAGTTCTTGTCAGTATTTGTATCCTCGTGTGCCTTTCAAAAGGGCCTTGATTGGTTTGCTATCGATTGGTGTTGTTTTTGTAACCCGAAAATTATTCCTGCAGATCATACGCCGGGAAAAACTTAAATAAATCCTGCATACAACGAACGACTCGTCCTACCCGAATAAACAGGAACGCTGAAAGTTCAAAGAGTTTCATGCACCGACGTAATGCAATAGCTTGATAAAATTAATGCTAATTGAAGCCTATATTACTGATTTTCAAGGACGTCGCTTTTAATTACACCTCGGCGTCATCAAGGAGTTGTTCATGCATAATAATTTTTTTCTGTCTTCAAAAAATAAGAGACGTTAAGTCAATATGCCTTCATGCACCTCCCGCGTCTATAAACCCCTCCGAATCTCGGTGAAAGGGAGATGGATCTAAATCAACTCAAATAATTGTTAGTCTCTTTGATGGTGGGTTTGAGATCTCTCTTGACAAACCGAAGTGGGCACGAGTGTTGGCCCTATTACAGGAATGGGTATTCGTGTTCATTCATTGATGTTTGCTGAATTCCCTTCACATAAGCCATTAAGCTATTTTCGGGATATTAACGAATAAATAAGAATGAGACAAAAACATTCACGCAGAGTGTCAACGCGGAGATTGCTTTCGACTGGGTAGATTTTAAACACGGTGGATTTGGTAAGCTTAGACTGTGGAGGTGGGAATTTAGATTTAATTTAGAAATTTGATTTAGATAAAATTAACTTGGTAAAATTGCCGAGACTTCAACAACTATTCCCTATGCTTGTTCACAAAACACTAACCAGGCAAACCCTAATCATACCAATTTATACTTATTCTTTCCCCAGCACGTTCGAGTTTCATTATGATATATAAAAGCAACCCTAATGATTTACAATTTTTGCTAATTGTGCCAACGCCAACAATGATGTATGACATTATTAGTCCCTGACATATTAAACGAAGATATATGAACTTAATCGAAATAGCTGACCCGAAAGAGCATTGAATAGAAGTCAACAGCTGCGCACAACATCGTCCTACGACAAAAAATAATATAGAAGGAAGGTAGATAAAGAGCATTTCATGGTGAAATGCTATTGATTCATTGCGAAAAAAAAGGGAAAGAAATTTTTCGACAAATTTATGGCTAATAAAGAAATGAAATCGACAATAATAAACCCATACTGCATATGAGTTGAAATGATTCATTTATATTAATACAGCCTGAAATTGTTATAATGCAAGCCTCTATTTCTCCACTCCGCTAGTTAGCTCTTTCTGTTCCCTTCCTTCTTGTATCCTCTTTAATTTGTGCTTAGTAGTTAGTAATCTCTAGGTATTCCTACAGAAAATTATCTTCAATATATACAATATGACTGCGAAGAATGAAAGGAAACATTATAGGTTTTTTCATACGAAGAGAAACAAAGATATAAGAGTTCCATTAAATGTAATTGTACGTCTGCATGAGTTTAAAAAGAATAATAATAATACACGTTCTTCATGCCAGCAACATGCAAAAATTTCATTTTTATATTTTCCCCATTCGAGGAGAAGAACGGGTTCTCTCGTTCTGCGTTCAATTTAGTCGGCAGGCTCGAATAATGTCAATTCGTTCAAGTGAGTCTGCGAGTGAGTATTCGAGAGTGGGCAGAACGTTGACAATTCCATTTTTGCGAGACAGCCACTCCAGCAGACGCAACGCAGCGGTGGTTGTGACGACAGGGACGCCTTAGAGGGGAAAATCAAATCATTTACACAGAATTGGAAAGGATGAGGAGAAAAATGACGGCCACGTCACTAGAGTCGAAAAGGACGAGCACAAAATAAAGAAATCAACCTTACGACAAGATTGACGGCAGAGTTTTATATAAGAGTGGAATAAATGTATCATCTTTTCAACCGTAAAATATAACTCCGTTTCAATATAACCATTTTTATGACAATCAGTGATTACATAGGAACACTGCTATCTGAATTCTTATTAAGGCTACGAATTCATATGTGAAATAAATAAGAATACGCTGAATAGGGCTAAGTAAAATTCTCACTACTCAATAAACAAGTTCAATTTTTCTCCTCCGAAATATTCTTTTTGAATAATAGTTCATTCCCAATATCTGCAATACTTTATATCTGCCCTGTTAAGAAAATTTAACCGTCAAATGCTTGTATTTTGCAAATAAATTCAATCGCTTTCTTGTTTTGGCTTACTTCTTTTACTGAGACCATCAACATCAATTATGGTTTCCTTAGCGTAAATACCAATTTAGTTGTAAATGTTTAAAAGGAGAGAATAATAACTAACCGTAAGTTTTTGCTACAATAACTCATAAGCAACTACAGAAAATAGATTAATATTGTGTATGAATAAAAACACTTCCTTTGCCATTACATAGAATAAATTAATCCGGGATATTTAGTTAAAGCTAATTATATTCGAGCATACACATAAAATAAACATATACACTTGGATAATATACATTGTGATCCTGATAAGTTTAAATAATGAAAATATTAGATTAGACATGGTGGCCTTCTTAAAGCAAAAAAAAATAGAAAATACATTACGATATATGCATCATGATTATACACAAGAAAAATACTTTTAGGAGTATATTCATTATTTTATGCCCAAACTAGGGACGGATGGATGAAGTTTATTTTATATCCATAAACGAGGCTTGAAACAAACTTAAATAGATGAGAGGTTCTCGTAACAAATAGCAACTGAAGTGAACTCTAAAAACATGCTACCTGGAAGGAAATAACCTGAATCACTAAAGCATTATTTTTCGAACTGACGTGAAGTTAAATAAAGCATTCAGAAAAAAAGAAACGAAGCGGACTTAAAAACATAAACTTGGGTCTAAAAAGAAAATAAAATCACCTGAAGTAGCTAGATACTCCATCACAGAGCTCGGATGAAAGAAAATCATTAAAACATGAGTCGGCAAAAACCTGATGTTGTAACGAGGACACGGGATGCATAAAAAATTGTAGCTACCTCAGCGTACAAAAGGAAAAATATAGAGGGGAGTACGTCAAGTACTTAGTTCGACTCAGAATTTATCTCAACAACTTAAGGGAATTTTTTCATTTTCCGCAATATTATTTGAAATACCCATAAAAATCTTCGTCTTCGATTCCTCCTCTACTGCATTTAACGTTATGGCGAAAGAAATTTAATCGAAGAAACAAAATAATAAACTGACACCCCTGCGGTGCAAATCCGTGACCAGACGAGATTTCAGGAAGGAAAGCTGACGTCTGGTGAGGAAGGTGTCTTAACGTTAATTGTTATAAGGTTGAATATGTTCCAATTTGTTCCTGCACTGCCCACAATCTGAGAAAAAAAAACACGAAAAAATTCAGCTAATACCCTTGATCACCGGCAACCCACAACGCTTACCTGCATTGGAAGATGCCAACCTCAATTTATCCCAAAACCCTATGGAAAAACAATTGTTACATGAAAAGTTACTCGAAGTTAAGCGATGGGAAGCAACTCCTTGCATGCAGAAAATAGTGAGACCCCTTACAAACATATGCCTGTAAAGGTTGATAACAGTTCGTAAATAAGAAAACTTATTCACTTTAGACTTATCCCATAGCTACTGAACTACTCCTGAAAATTTACACATCTCAGGCACTGTCTTTTTGAAGCTTATTTTGATTTATATTAGATACATTACATAAATTTTATAGTCTTTCGTCATCAATTTTACTACCAACTTTTCTCGAAGTACTAGCATATTCACATCTTTTTTGCCGTCGGTCTGTATTTATTTATTAAGTGCTAGTATCCATTATTTATATGGATAAAAGAAGTACATTATACAATAAGAGTAACCCCGAGATTAATCCAATACATGTATATAATGCGTATGTGTTAGTGGAGAGTAGAGGAATTAAGTTTCAAATAGAAGTCACTCATAAATCACGAATAAGCATGAAGAGCATGCCCTGCTGTGGTAATCCAGCTTGGAAAATCAAATATTAATCAACATTGTGTTTAATCATTAATTAACGGTGAAGAGATCATCAAAACAAAGTAATGTGAACAACTAAATGTTCAGAAAAGAATACAGATCACTCATATATATTCATGGCGGAATCTTTTCTTTGACATGCATTAAGGAAGAGGAGTGTTTCCTCTTTTCAACAAATTTATTCATTGAAAAGAGAGGTAAGTAGTGTATTCATCTCGTACCTCATTATCTACAATGAACTCTCATACGGTCCATATTTATCCTTCCTCAAGCACGGTAAAGCTCCATAGAGATCCGGATTCCATTATAATTCAATAAATCACAAGTGCCATGTAATTTCTACGACTTCCCATAAAAATACGCATATTAACGTCAGATATAACGAAAATACGAGATGTTGAGGATACATAAACTTAAATGCAACCTAAAATTAAATGATAATCTCTCTTTAAATTTCCAGGATTCCGTAGAATACGTTATAGCCAGATAAGAACCCATGAAGGATAATTTAATAAACGGTAAGGGCTGTCAGAATGTAATTTCGAAGATGATTGAAAAACTTCGTTAAATAAATGAATCTCTCTCAACCAATCACAGCAAATAGAGGACAAGTATTCTACTCCTAAAATTGGAAATGAAGATGATTTCTATCCTTCTGATACATGGATGAAAATAAGAGTGTAGGTCATATTTATTCTTTCCGAAGATTTCCGTTATAAATGGTTACACGATCCCAAAGGATCGATTTGAAATATTCATGATGAATCTTACTAGTTGATCATAAAAAAAATGAATTAAGATAAAGTGGAATGTGATTATATTCTCGACATGTTTCCTTAAGGGGTTTCACAAAATATCTGATATCAAATAGGTATACCACCAAAAATAAATTTTTAAGGAGAATGGAAATGTAAACAACATAATGAGAAGACAATTGCGATGTGCTGAATACCAATATACTCTCCGGTTTTACCAATTACATGAAGAAAAAGTTGATTAAGGTGATTCATAATAACGAAATGTGAGGAACTTCAGAGTTCATTATTTAAATGTGAAATTATAGGGAATCAAAATAAAAGTATTCTTAATCGGTCCCATAAAGAGAGAGAATATACGCCTAAATTACTACTAAGAATAAAATTACACTAAATAAAGCAATATTACCACTTCTACACGTGCAATCAATTTAAGGACCTCTCCCACTACAACGATTTTGTACATAGTTCCTTTCGTGGCGTAGTATTTGAAGCATATGGCTGTGGCATTTAAAAGAACTAAAATCAAGGAAATGAAGATCTTCAGGTTATACCATGCATAAAAATGTACACGTATATGTGTTTATACGTGTATCTATGTGAAATTTCCAAACTATAATTCATTACTTGCCATAAAAATTTTCGAACGGTTGATTTAATATTCACCCAAGAAAGTTTCCATTATATTGTGTATCAATCAATAAGAGGTGGACGATATGAAATTTTTTTTAACTCTCCATATTCATCAAATGAATGGAATCAAATATATCTAACCATTCAGTCAGTCAGAATTAGAGCTTTAAGAAAAATCTCACCGGAGAATCACAGAAAAACGAGACCCTTAGCAGGTATCGGGTGAAAACACTTTGTGCCCTAATTGGCGGTTCAGATAATATCCTCCTCGTGTGATGTTCGTCCCCTCGAAGTTCGTTCCCCTTCTTCTGCCACCGCAAAGCATGGCTAGGCTTTCCTCCCAACGCTCCCGCAACACCTGTTTAATTCAAACTCGTGTCTCCCGTCGAATGCCTCTCAAGATGTTCTCCTCGCGTGCATGAAGTCGAGGACGCTTCGACGCTCCTTGAAGGAAAGCTTCCCTAATTCTAAACCAGGAGTCAGTCAATCCTCTCGTCTCGCCGAGCATATTCCTCTCGGCACGAGATCGCTTTGATCCGTGTGGGGAAATGGACTTGAACCACTCCGGCGGATACAAATAGCCCCGGAGGTAACAAACCGATTCACACCAGTCTTACCAAAGATCCGAGTGAGAAATCCAATTAAAAATAGCAAACACGAACTGTCGCAATTGGTTAGTGAAACAGAAATCGATTTTCTGGTAATCTAAATCTACATTTACGTACGACACGGCAACCAGCCTCAATGGACGAATGGCGGAATGCGTCAAGGACACCAGTATTTTACCATTACGTGAATGAAAAATAATATAGCAGCACGTAGTGAGATTTTCGTCGGCCTTAGATTGACCCAGAATACATTTAAACCCTTAATTGTTAGGGGGGAAAGCCTATTCCTATCCGTTTAGCAAAATATCTCTCTAATATTATCGCCAAAACTGATCTGGAAATATAGAAGGGTCTTAAGATTATGCTCCTCGCATCACTTTGTTAGGTATTTGTTTATAATTGCTAACGCTAAGCATAGGATGTAGCTCAGAATCTCTTGTGACTTCCAACTTAATTCATGCAAAAGCTGTTTAACGTTTTAAAGGAAAGCTTATTGAAGATTGAAATCATGAAATTTTGCAGTCGGCTTGTGAACTTAGCGTAGACTATTCGGCAATCCACATTTAGATACTACCCCGCAGTGCGCCGCAATGGACAGGATGCAGGGTTCAGGACACCGGCCGTTAACCCAAACGAGAATATTAAAACAACTAGGTGCGCGTAGAGATATGTCAGCCAGAGTTCAACACAGCATTTATCAAAGTAGTCATTTTTGGGGGAAAAAGAACTCTAATAACTACACATTAGGGAAAATATCTCTTATATTTCACGACTTGCATTAGGCCTAGAAAAAAATTGCGGTTCAAAGATGATGTTCTTCGCGTCACTATGAGAGGTACCTTTTCTTCATTGCTAAAGCAATCTCACCCTAGCACGAAGCTTCAGAATCTCTAACGTCTAGCAAACCAATGCAATAAAGTCAATTACGTAAAAATTATTTAAGTGGCAATCATGTTGCGAGTGTATAAAAATGGATGATACTATAATGCTTGGGAAATCAAATCCTTACTTTGGAATCCACAAAGAATGAATTGAATGGTGAATTTAAAAATACACTTCGTCCCTTCGAATAGTTGACGACGGTGGTTTCGAAACGTCTAGAACGTATACGGCTTTTTCCATTCTAGGTTTTCATCAAATTGTAATTCAAGTGTCATTTCATTTCTTTCACAAGCTTTACAACCAATACCATAATGCATAAGTTGATGGCAATAACACGCATTAGCGGACAGGTTTCGCAACTATAACATCACTGATAACCACAGTACCCCAAAAAATAGCAATTTGGTGGGGACACTAAAACCTTAATTTGAAAAATACTCGATGTGTTTTAGAATTGTTAACGATTGGAAATTTGCAACCTGAAGTACATGTAACATGACTGTATTTCAAAGAATAGCTAACTTACAAGAGAAAATACAATAATGTTTGATTTGAATCCTAAGGACTTAGTGAATTAATAACATATACTTGGTTCATGAATTATACTCCGCATAAAGAGAGCCAACACAAACCAATAAATGAGGTATCATTACGCTTTTCCTCGTGACAGGCCTATATATGTAAAGAGTAAATGAATGATTGACAATGTGACTGATATCTAACATTAAGTGATAGTTTTCTCAGTATATTCCAATACCCAATACGGTTTGATGCTGAGGATGCGTATAAGAGGTATGTAATTTTGACCAAAATGTCACTAATGAACTCTATAATTCAAAAGACAATGCTTCAGGGCAGATGAGGTACTATACACAGCGTAACGTACAAAATAATACAGGATCACCCAAGATATCGCTGAAACGCCACATGATTACCTACTCTCACTATGAAATGTGTGAAAAAGCTCAAGTGGGTATCACCAGCTACCGCGGAAATAGATTGAACTTAGATTCGAAGTCTATAGAGTTGGCCTCCAACTTGCATGACTATAGCGCCGGTTGCATAATTTGCAATTTCAGAGAATACTGTACCACGAACTCCGAACGCGAGGGATCACTTAAATCAATCAAGGGACCTGAGTAACAGGCAGAACCATTTCAACTGAACCTTCTGCGATGCATAATTTATGAACCCTTTGCCGTACTCCCCTGTGGGGTCATGCATGAAACGGAATGGTGAAAAAAATGGCGAAGAAAATTACATTCTGCGTCGAAAAACCGACGGATTAAATGCCTGCGCGAACATGCTAATGCCCCACTTCCGCGCTCGGTCAAAAGGCCGAAATATTTACTATTGGCAATTAAGAGCGATTTCATTGATTGCCCAATGGAAAGCACAACCTTACGTGATTACCGGACGTTAATACCGCAGGTTCACTTAAAACTGAAAATAGCTTCATCATCATTCATTATTGCTCACCAAAATAACACTTTCTAAAGGAAAAAAAAGAAGGCAAAGCTGCATTGAAAATGTGCCTAATTTGAAGATTCTCGAAATCTAGTTTCGTTTATCATTCAATTTAGTCCAGAGAAGAGTTAGTGGTAGCGATAGGGGATTGGTATTACTGCTGAAAGACACAACACTGGGTGTTCCGCGAAGTAGTGTAATGAATACAGAGAGCATAAAGAGTTATTTAGCCACAAACACATAAATTTACACAAAAAAACACAATGTTTGTGGCAGGAAATGGTGGGAATTCATGATATTAATTAAACAAAGTTAACAACTTTCCTCTTAATTAATTAGGGCACGATGCACTTCTTTGTAAAATACCATACAACACCTGATAACGTTGTTTTACACAGTAAGACTCGTACTGTGCTAATAAAGAAAGTGGAAAATCTGTAGTTGATTAATTAGATAAAAACACTAATACTTTCACTTGAAACACTATTATGACTACAACCAAAGACGCAGTTTCTACACTTAATAGAATTCCTCTGTAAGGCAATCACGTATTTACACAGACTTAGTACCCCGATTACCCTTTGGGAACTTGGCTCCGATTCGGCTATCCGCCGTGTTTATTAATAGGGTCACTTAGATTTCTCCACTATTACCGTTTTCGAAATAGTATACTTACGTAAAGATGTAACGATATCACATCGGGGTAAACGATAATTGTGAAATTGCTACTAACGACCCAATCTCTACCGTTTGCTATGATTATTTTTTTTCAGAACGAGAGAAAGAATCATTTCAACAATTTCTGGTTAGGCTTTCATTAAAACAATGTTCAAAATCCAAGACACCAGGAATGAAAAATAAAAGTAAACCTTCGCTACTGGTCCAAACCCCTATGCAGTTTGATACATAGGATAAGAATTAATAAATATCGAAAGATCTCATTGAGTATCCGCAAAAAACAACAAGAAGCATGGTATAAAGTAAGGTAACCAAATACTTAAAAGTATTTCCCAAATTGTCTATAATGTTGTAATTTTGTCACAATATTTATTTTTGAGAATCCTGATAAATAATGCTGTCGACGATTTTTAAGTGAGAGAGTGAAAGTAAAGAATATTCTTAAAATAAAGTTTCTACAAAGGCTTAAAAAAAATGATGCAGGAAATTCACTTATTTCTTCTCGCTCACTCTTCCTCGCAATAGTCATTGATTTCATTGGATTCTAGAAAACTCGCGAATAAATAATTGTGGAAAAGATATAAACATAGCACGAAATAATTTTTCGCAAATAAATCATTAAATCTGACTGAGAATCAAATAAGGATCTCCCAATTTCCGCCCAGATACACTGCCATTTACATAGCTATTAATAGTCTCTCCAAACGAATATCCAGACTGTGTACAGGGACAGTACAAAAAATCGCATAAATGGATAGAAAATTATAAACGTTTGATGCAAGTACTTTTATTAACCGACATAACTTTTACATTCTCTGTATGTAATTCATTTTCTGGAGTTCATTTGTTGTTTGTTGTATTTCCTTTTTTATTTTGTAGTGTTTTATGTTAAGGTCACAGAGATAAAAACAAAGGATTGTTGTGGAAAAAGCCATATTGTTATGTAAGGCATAAGGAAAGATAAAATAGAGTCATGTGATATTGAAGTTCTTCTATATAATCGCTTTGATACATTACGTGTAGTAAATGGGAAGTTTTTGGGATAAAAATATTCCAAGATTCTTATAACATTTAATGGTCTCCATAACAGATTAAGGATGACGCTTCAAAACAAAATAGAAATGAAGTTTTCGCCACATCAAGGGAGCGGGTGAGTGTCAGCGCGTAGAGGGCATCTTCTTTTGACTGACAAGAGGCGCCTGCGGATAACGCCCCACAGCTGACTAGCTTAGCATAAAATTTGAATTTAGACCAAACGTGCATGCGTCAGAAGAATAAATCCATCGGTAATTTTTACTGGGCAAAGGCTTGCAAAGCAGTGTGACGTACTCTCTTGACACTTCTCCTCCAAATGGTAAGGTAAACGAAATGCAAATTAAAGAGTAAGAATTAAATAAAAATAAATAACTTAGCTTCAAAATTTATTACCTCATTAATACGATGAAACTAATAAGAGATGACAATAATACTTAACGACTTTGACCACTTCTGGTGAGAAATCGTTTTTATCTCCCTGGACTAGTGAAACAAAGTGAAGAAATATGTCAACGAACATGAACACAGGAACAGTAAAAAATAGTGTCTCAGATTCCAAATAGACACTGAATGTACAATGTGGTGATTTATTGAAGAAATAATGTCATAATCGTTTCGTTCACTGAAAACCTTTTCCGCCACGGTCGTTCGGGGATTACCCTCAGATTTGAGCAGAAGTTTCGATTAATCCGTTATAGCAAAAAACAATTTATGAAGCAAAAAGCTAGAGGAACCCACAAAATAAAGTAATAATAAAATGAGATTAAATGCAAAAGGAAGCAGAAAAAGTAATGCTATCTACTCCGTGGTTCACAAAAGGTTTATTCTAATTGAAAGAAATTATGGAAAAATTATGTCACAAAAAAAAGCGTAACTATAGGACAGAACAGAATGAGACCGTTTTACACCTAGACTTATCAAGTGACTCCAGAAAACTAGGCGGGATAAAAACAAATTTGAATGTGGCGGCTCAAATTGAACAGACACACGAGGGAGTTTGGGGAACGGGGTATGCAAAGCACTTGGTTACCAGACAGACGCGCTAAAATTGGCACAGGTCCAATGGGATCTCGAGTTATCCAGCCCGCTGTATATTTCCGACCGGTATCTTATTTGCGCCAAATGACGGTTGCTAAGCTTTCAGGCATTCGGCAGTTAATTTCCTTGCTCATCCACCTGAACCCGAAGACTTACAGCGACCTAACATTTCCCCCTTCCGCCACTGAAATATCGCTTCTAAAAAAGGTCCCAATGGTGTTTCCCCGTTCGTTCCCCGTTTGCTTTTACTGTGCCGCTCTCGAAACCGTAATTGCGGTGAGTTAAGAAGGAAAATAAATAAAACAGTAAAATACTCAGATTTCCCTCCAATTCCTAAAATAAATTTATATGGGGTTAGAATTGGGAGGCCGTATATAAGCTCGCTCGAATATTTGATAAAATGAATGAAAATGGCATATAATTCATTATATTAAATGTAAAATATTGAGAACTAGAGCAAGATATAACAAAATTGACTAGATATGATATCGCCAGCCGAATCATAGAATTAAAATCAATAAAAACTCATGATAAAATATACAAATGATAGAACGGACGCGAACACTGGTTATCGAAGGTATAAAGAATTGCTTACGAAAAAAAAGAAGCTTTAAAACTCTTAGCTTAAAAGTGATTTACAGCTATCAAATTATACAACTTCGAAAGAATTAATCATGCTTGCTATGCAACAGTTAAGTCTATAGGAACTATTTCACCGATTTGGACCTTCCTGAAGCCATTTTCGGCCCCGTTATACTGAGTTCTAAAGTTTCTCATAATGATATCGTCATTATGTTCCTTCAATAAAATGTTTAGTTATATTTCCAGGATAGAAAATCTTAATACTATAGCAATCTAAATGGTGGGTAAGAAAAATGCCATTGCCATACAAATATGACCAAGAGAGACAACGGACATTTAGGTTTGCATGATGTTTGCTGTTTACTTACACTCCATCAAAATGAGATAATCCCATAAAATTTCCCAAAATAAAGCCGAAATTCAAATGAGTATTCCGAGGAAAGAAAGGCTGGACCAAATTCAACGTTTACA
The DNA here is from genome assembly GCF_921293095.1 of Ischnura elegans. Taxonomy (NCBI): domain Eukaryota; kingdom Metazoa; phylum Arthropoda; class Insecta; order Odonata; family Coenagrionidae; genus Ischnura; species Ischnura elegans. The sequence continues at coordinate 45,829,222 of NC_060253.1, read as the reverse complement.
AGACAGAACACGTAAAAAGTATAATAAACTACGCAACGTATTCATCAACATGCGTAAAAATAATATTCAGGAAGCAATCATAGTAAATTGTGTTGACCAGAATTTAGTGAAAATACAGGCCATGAGTCAAGAATGGTATCAAATGAATCAAAGAATGAATCAAAAGGTATTCTAGATAATAACAAACAGAGAACAACAGAAGCGTGATATGGAGGAAGAAGTTTAAAGCTAACGGGCTTGAATGAATTTTTTCTCTTCCTGAAGACGCTTGAAATTTAAAGAAATAGATCACCGATTTTTTTGTCCATTGAAAAATTCATCCAGAGAATATTGGAATACGCTCGAAAAATTCAGCCAAGAGAGGAATTATTTGAAACAAGAGCTATTACTCAAGCATTAACGAGGAACGACTCATCCAGACCTACGAAATATCGTGAGTAAACCTCAAAGGCTCTTCTAAAAGAGATCCAATCATACTTAGTAAGCAGCAAACATTAGAATTAAGTGGCTAATACAAAATTCTGCTTCAGTATTCAGGATTTTCCAGTACAGCAGTAAGGCTGATAACAGTGTACAGTGGAACGTTCTAATGAGATATTCACGCAACAGTGTCGCGATTTTTTTACGCTATTCCAGCATCCGTTCACAGCCTAAAATATTAGAGATAGAAATAGTTTAAGCAAGAAAGATAAAAAAAAAGCTCTATCAAAGGCTTTCTGGGCTACATCAGCACACGTTGCGCGTCTGATGTAATACTTCCGGGCGGAACAGACGACATACCCCTCCCTCTGAATGAGCCTGAAATTCAAACGCACGAATGCAATACAAAAACAAAACGCACAATTCTTCCACGAAACACGAAAAGAATCGACAGAATGCAATTCCACCCATGAAATGATCTCGAATAAAAAAGAGATGTAGAACGAAATAAAGCGAGAGGAAGCGACATCTGCAAAAAAAATAACGAAAAAAGGGAAGAAAATCATTGAAACTGAGAAAAAAAAAACAAAAAAAAAAAAAACAACTCAAAATACGAATGCATTTTCCCTTGAGGGCAAAAATGATTTACTGGAGAGAAAATATAATATAAAAAATGGCGGACAGAAGCAAGGGGAGGGAGCGAAAGAATGGTGGGAAGATGTGGAGAGAGCCTTGTGGAGTGGATTTTTATAGAATGAACCCCATCCGAAAACGTGACTCCCCTATTATATTCTCAAATGGGAGTCCCACGTGCCAAACAGGGCATCCGTGATTAAGAATGGGCGAGAGGGCGCAGCCGATTGGTGGTCGAGATAAGGGCCGTGCGAGGTGAAGACAGAAAAGGGGGAGGAATGGGGCGGGGAGGGGGAAGACTAAGGAGGCCAAGCAAGGAAACCCTCCCACCTTCCGCACTCCCTGGAGGTTGGCTGGAGGGGTGGGGTGGAGAGGGGTACAAAGGAATGAAGCTAAGAGAGGCAGTGAATCATTTTAAAGAGCTAGAATCGCAATGATTGAAAATGCGTCATTCACTAACACGGCCGTCTTAACCCGTCACTGCATTTTTTATCATATATGACACACTACACTCATTCTTAAGGGCACAATTCTTCCTCTCTAACGCATGATCTATCAGGTACGATACACCCCGTCATTATACTACGTGGTTCTCGAATCAGTCAGAAGGTGCCAGAGGTGATCAGCTTTTAATTATGTTGAAGGAAGTCAGCTGCCCGGTGATATCTATACATGTAATTAATACAGGTACGGGCCACCTCTTTGGCCAAACTCCGCCCCAGGGAATTCCACCCTTTACCCTATCCTAAGACCGTTTTGTTTTTTTAAATTTTTTGAAATAATTTTGTGTGTGACTTTTTATACCCTGCAAAACTTAGGTAGTATATGAAATACTTATGAGGAATTACAAATTTTTCTTTACTTTTCATTATACACATTGAACGTGCGAGATTATGAATTTTAAAAATCTCTTAGACTAATCTTTACAGGCAATCCTATCTCATTTCTAGGGCGAATATGTAAAATATAACTTCAGTACGGCAATACAACGAAACACAAAAATTATTCGCTTTTAACATTTCTACTAATGAATCCTTCAGCTAACTCAGTTAAAAAATCGAATAAATCCTGAAGCTACATTGTGGAGATTGAAAAGGCGTAATTCACTAATACGGAGACACGTCTTCAACAAGGAGAGTTCAAAATGATTTTTTGGCATTTCATCTAATATATCCTTGACAACAGCACTAAGAAATGCAATCAATCAAGAAACTGCAATGTGAAGATTGAAAAGGCGTCATTCACTAACAAGGCAGTCTTAAATGATGAGTGTTCCAAATGATGCTCATGGCTGTTATGAAGGAGACACTGTGAACGTGCAAGATCATGAAATTAAAAAAAAAAACTCTTAGGCTTCCAAGCAAAGGACTGGTTTCGATTTTATTTTACATAATCATTAGACATTTACGTCAGAGAATGAAAGATATTACAAGAAAGGAATTCAGCACGAATTTGGCTTGGCCGAGATAAGGAGAATGCAAGAATGCGAGGTGAAGAAAGTAAGGGAGGGAAACGGGGTTGAGGGTAGAAATAATACGGAGGGCAAGCAAGGAACTTCCCCCTCCACTCCCTGGAGGGTGACTGGAAAGAAAGGGGTGTGATGTAGAGATGCCTACAGCTGCGAAGCAATGAGGCAAAGACTGGCAGAGAACCATTTTAAAGAGGCTGTATCGTTTAGATTGAACAAAGCGTAATTCAGAATAACACGATAGTTGGAAAAACCATAGATACCACTGATACGCTTGACTGTTAACGAGGAAAGTATATTAACGTACAAAATCACGAACTTTTAACGTACTCCGTGAGTTTCTCAATAAGTAACCTCTTCCATTTTCCTTTTAAATCATCATCACATCTACATATCGAAATATGACAGATGCTAAGAATAATGAAATATACACCGAAAAATCATTCATTTTCTTGGGGATTCGAACCCGGGTTTCCCGGATTAACTTTGCGAGATGGTGGTTCAGTAGTGGAATTGACAGCATAATACATCCCGAAAAGGATCGAATGCAATTGCATTCGGAATGGATTTCGGAAAAAAGAGAATCAGAGAGGAACAATGTAAAATGAAAACCATCGACTACAAGAAGAAAATATAAAACAACCGTATTCAAACAAGAATGTATTTCGTTAGAGGGAAAAAAATTACTTACAGAAAAAATATAATAAAAAATAGGGGAGATGCATGTGGGGAAAGCTAAAGAATGATGGTCAGATGCGGAGTATCTTGTAAATTGGATTTTATACAACAAACCCAACCCGAAAACGTGGGTCAGATAAGTAACTCACCAGCAATTGATTTGTTCGAATCCGGGAAAAGATGCATGGGCCATGCATCTTTTCCCGGCATGCATTGCATGGCATTTTTCATGTTGAATCTCATCCTTAGTGTAGTTATTCCTTAGCAATGCGTGTTAGTGTCTACAAGTTGCTTGTTACATACAGTATCGACATCAGAGAATCATCTCCTTTATCATGAAATTATAATGGGAATAGACTATGAAAATGCATGACCAATTAGAAAGGTTTGCGGAAAGGTAAAAAGGAGCCTCAATTTAACTTGGAACAAATACATAAAGCTCCACAAGGTATAGGACCCATTAGACTTTATCTCTAAAACGGACATTTGGTAAAACTAAAACAAAATATATGATAACAAATACTCTCAAAAATAAAATAAAAAGCAGAAAACGGTTTTTATGGGTCAAAAAAATGAAATGTCGAAGACCGCCAATACACTGTTTCAAACGAGAAACAAAAATCTCATACTGGGAGTTTAAACCTGGCATTGAACAATGAAATATGACACTATGCATATCCTAAAAATAAATTAATAGATTTCAGTTATTACTGCATCAAAAGGAAAATATATAATATTCATAAAATGGATGTCGCGAATCGAGAAAACAGTAAGTAAAAACATTAAATGGGTACTTAAAAATTAAATAAGGAATATTAAAGGCTATTACGATTAAATGATAATTACAACTTCCAAACCGACAAAATTATAACAGTAAAAACTATGAAAATAATAAAACAGAGTGATATACACAAAAACTGTAATTTTGGGTCCAATTAAAACAAATCTTTCCTTTGATGACAATGAGTGTAGCTGGAGCGTCCGACGAACATTACAAAAGAATGAAAGACGTGTACGTAATTCCATGCGGTCAAGGAAATGCGACATGACACAAAGACTGAAAGATAGAAATGAACAAAATAACGTCCAAGTGTTTACACTCGTTACGGAGAAAATAAAAGTGTGGCGGGATGCGGTTTAACGAATTAATGCAGCCCTAGGTTATGGAGGGTTACCATCGGAAACTCACGGGGTAGGTGGCGCCATGGAAGAGGAGGAGAGAGACGGAAAGAGGTGTTTTAGGAAATGAGGGAAAGGCTGTTAAGATTGCGGAAAGGCGTGTGCTTAGCCGTAAATGAAACCGAGCAAGCATTCGGCGAAATTACGGTTTCCGTGACGGATGCGGAGGGCGGGACTCAAAACGTAATCCTGTTGACATTTCACGCCTCGGGAAGTTGCGACAGCTCGGGAGGTGTTTAAAGAATGAACACCGCGGAGATTACTGTTGTAACGCGAAGACTGAAAACAGAAGCGAACGCATCGTTACTCCTGAACACACAATTACAAGAATTCCCACTACACTCGCCAACTCGCAACAAACAATTTTGAAGGGATAGAATTGTTTTACAAAAGACGAATAATCATAGCGTTTCAACATGAGTTAATGACTTTCATGAATGAGTTTCATAATGAATTAATATATACCGTTATTTGCAATTTTTTAATATTTGCAATTCCACAAATAAGTTAAGGACCAGTTATACTTAAAATTACATATTCCATTAAATTTTTTTTGTCTTGTTTTCAGATCAGAAGTCGGGGAGAAAATACGAAAAGAATTAAAAACGAACGTGGAATGAAATTACTTGCACAAAAATGCCAGTAAAATTTAATTTATTAATTCAAGAGAATTCCACGATGTAAATCCTAAAGCAGCTCTCTTTACTAATTTGAGAATAGTGAAACAAAAAAGACGATTATTATAATTAAACACAATGTTTTCAGTATTAATTTGAAATAAACGTAGCGTTTCGACTACTAATATGACTTATAAAATAAAATGCTATTTGCAATTTTCCAAAAATAATTAATTTAACGACCGGTTTCATCACATATTGTGTTGTTTTCAGGTCAGATGTCTGGATGCTAACACGTAACGGATTGAAAACGAAAGTGGAATGAGAGTAATTGCGCAAAAATGCCAGTGCATTTAATTTATTAATAACAATAAGGAATGATAAATATTAATAATTCCACGATATTAATCCTGAAACAACTCTATCTAATTATTTAGGAATAGTGAAACAAGACGCATATAATTAATCATTTGAAAAAGCGATGACGTTTTATCTTGCCTTCCTCATTCATAAAACCAACAGCTAGAAGCTTCACTTCGAGGAAGCTAACAATCATTTCTGAATAAATTTGTATTCTTATTCAGTATTTTTAATATTTTACAAACACGTTTCACTGCTTTACAGCATCATCAATTAATTGAGTAAAGTACTGTAAAAGAATAAAAGTTTTCTTTAAATGGAATCCTAATTTCTTCGGCTATGAGGTAAAAAATTACGTTAGAACGATAATACAAACAAATATAGAATTTTTTCGTTTTTGATACATATTCAAATAAATCCTTGAGCTGAGAAATCCAGACGGTACACTATGAAATAAATTCGTACCCTAACCATTCCGCAGTACTTTTAAATCACATTACGACGTGCAATAATCACAGAGAAACTTTGACGCAGAATGTGCTAGCCGAACGGAAATGTTCTGGGGGAGGGCAAGCGCCAAAAACTCGTTCAAACAACTCTGAGGGGATTTCAGTGTCATAATTTAAAACTACGTCACATCATTGGCGAATTTTTCTACCAACAGAGAATATATCATGAAAATTGTAAGGCAATTGATTATTTTCTGCCTTCACAAAATTCCAGGGAAACTAGACTTTCGTTTCCAAAGCAAAAATATGCCCCGTTCGCGTGGCGTCGGTTAAAACTCAACCATTTTCTCTCACCGACTGCGCAAGAGTAATAAGTCCCCCAGACAAATAATAATAAGATAAAATTCTCACATTCAATACAATAATTTATGGTCGTATTGAATAAGTGGGCACGGCAACATAATTAAATAAAAACACCTCATTGGACTCTTTCAAATGTAATCAGCGCAAAAGCAAGTAAAACATTTAAAGTCGAGATACCTTTTTAGTGTTACAAACTCAACGTTCATGAAAAATATCTCGAGTTTCATTTTTTCGCGGTGATTTCAAGGACTTATAAGGATCGCGGTGATTACAAAGACTTACACGGATTATAGGGGGCTATAATTGGCTTCTCTCTCCAATGAAACAAAAAATGGATACACTTATCACTATATAGTCTACCGATTATAAAATCATACAATTCTACACAAACCTCCTAAGTAAACTAGCTAAGTACACCCTTTTCGGTAGCTAAATTAGTGTCCTCTAAAAGCAATGGAGAAAAAGGAAAGAAGTCATACAGCTCACTTGCAATATGTAATTTAAGTTCATTCGAATACATATTTCCACGTTAATGGACTAAAATAACTCACAAAATTATTTAAGTGAAGTGAGCAGAACGTCATAGATGTATGCAATAATAGAATTACGCAACTACATATGTACGAAAATCGATATGCTCCACAAAATATATATTTGTCAGGCTATCAGAGAAGAATGTTTGAAATAAATACAGTTCCCCTTCAAAATTTCATTACAACCAATTTATAAAAATTACGCCACTATTTGAGTACGAAAATCGTAATGTGCCATAATCGTAATATATTTGTCACGTTATCAGAATAGAATATAAAAAAATACATTTCTGCTTTAAATTTTCACCACAATTCTTATATAAAGCAACGGGTCCTTAACTGACTGACTGATTAATTCACTAATCTACGTTATGCCCTAGCTATTTATGATGAAGCTATGGCATTTTTAGGATAAACTCCTTGTGTCGTAACCCGGCGCACTAAGAATGGATTTTGTTGAGAAACAATTCTTGATGTTGTTTTTACCCCTTTTATGCTCTATATTGTATGATAAGTATCGAATTCCGTGCAGAGCTTTTTTCTTTTGATTTTATAAATTACAAACACTCCAGATGTTGGTGGAAAATTCGAATAAAGGCGTGGAAAAAGGAATACAGTCAGTTATTATGATCAATTTTTTCATTATGCCTTGTTATCTTTAAATTATTATGTACGTAGATCGTGATAATTATTTTTCCTTCATTTAACAACTGAAATTAACTCTGAAAACCAGGTGTAAACACGCATAAAAACCATGCATAAAGCGAAACTTTTTAAAATTAAATCTGCTATAATTTTCGAAAATACTACTATAATAATTGTAAAGCCATATTTTGGTCTCAAAAACCTGCTAAAATTCTTCGGTAATACAAAATGAAAAACGAAAATATGAAAGCAGGTATCAGAATATTCATATGGTAATTTATGTATCCTGGGCGTAGAGCAAGCTCAACACTGCTGAGAATCGCTAAGCTGCATAACACAAAGGCGCCAAATTCCTCGATGACCTCAGCGAATTGATTTTTGTAAGCTAGCTAGTTCCACCAGATCCTAACAGATGGCGACTGCTGCAAGGTTCACCGCTAGCGCCGCGTATTGGAGAGAGACGGAAAATTCTACAAGCCGCGATCACCAGCTCGGAATATTATTTTCAAAAAGTAATGCATAGTTGATTCCAAGGAAAAATACGTAAATCGTATAAACAATTGCCAAGGAAATAAAAAGTAAGACGAATTTTGCACCAAGGTACTCTGTCAGATGACATAGATAAATAATGTCATCTGAACGATGCAACTAAATTACGTCATGAATACAGACTTAAAATGGCAATACCAAAGTGCTAACGTACTAACAACACTTAAATACGACTGTAAATATACTGCAGCAAATGCTTTCTATATACGCGGGTGTGTGCTACCGCAGTGAGCAAGTCTTATTCAAAGAAACGATACCAAAGAATGAGAAGTTAGATGCTGTTACATGACTAGGCAGCTCGTACTACTAATACTGAACTGATATAGAATAATTAAAGACTTGTTAACAAATACTTTCTTAGTAAGAAAGCAAAGTAATAGATTGGAATGGGTTTGGCGAATCACATTCCTTTATGAGCAATAAAAAATTAATTTTTTGAAGTTACATGGAATAATATCTTGGAATAACTAACGTAAAACGAACACAAGAAAATCTTAAATTAAATAAGGAATCGAACAGTAATAAAAAAACGATTAAAAGTAGTTCTAAGAAAGGAACGGTAATCTGGACAAAAAACCAAGAAGGCTTACGAAGCGCAGTTCACATGTACTGAGTATCAAGATTTAAATTGCTATAGCTGCAGTCATGCAGCCGTAATGTTAAAAAAAAACCACGGTCATTATTCCCCGTTCACGCTCCAGAGTTTTAACGAACACTAAAATTTAATTAGAGCCAACACCAGAACGTCGTTTGATGTCCGGATACGTATAATCCTGCTATGTTGCGTCTCACGGACATCAAATTATTTTTAAGGAGGCAATTAAAGCTTGCGTGCCGCAGGTGGTTAGCTGAAGGCTAATGCTCAACTTAAAGGTTAAGAAAAAGAAGCCCAGTCAAGAGAAGAGGGAAAAGCAGGCGCAAAATAACGGGTCTCCACATATTTATCGATTTTGACTTCTATTTTACAGCTGAAAATGCGTGATCAATAACGATTAGATTTAATCGGAATATAAAAGTAAAGGGTCCACTTCATAGAGGGGTCAAATAATACAGGTCTTTATAGGTTTTTGTCCTCATTACATCAAATCTCCCATACAATCGACGATTTTACAAAATATACATCATAAATTGCTCCTTGAGCTATGACATAAATAAAAAGGGATTGGGATTTTAAAGTCGCTTGGCGTGCGTATACAGTATTCCTATATGAGTAGATGCTTTACTTTTATAAACCGTGACAAAGAAGTCAGAAAAATGGTATTTATAATAAACGATGGACTAATTAGACGCAAATGTAATGCCGCGTACAATGTAATAATATTCGATGAAGAAGAGTCCTTAAATACAGTGCCATTTCATGGTTTTAAAATCCGAGAAACTTATTCGTCAAATAACTGAAACCGAGAAATCGCATTACTAAATAATCAAGTATATATATAGGAAACAAAACCTGCAAAACGACTTTAAATCATAGCTTTAGTATTCCAAACACACCCAAACACTATAAAATACTGAAATAATAAAACGGAAGGTAATTAAAACGCTTCCACGGAATCATTCACAAGTAGACATTTCAAAATTCAGAAAAGGAACAATCGTCATCATCGTTAGAACTAATAATTTAAACTTTCAAAGAGCAAGAAAATACACAATAAATCTAGTAACGCAAGAAGAATTTGGACAATACCATTACGTAGTTGAATTTAGAGAGCAATTATGTAAAACTACCAGATATAGCAAGGATTTCAAGGAAAGGATCCGTCTACATGAACGACCGTGAGAAAAGGATATCTCTCACGTTCACTAAGGCGGAAAGAGAATTTATGGCGGTCCACCAGAAAGGGAACAAAGAGAATTTCACTCGTGGGAAATCGACCGGAGAATTCTTCTCCAGAAAAAGAATACAATTAAAACTTGCGGAGAACCTTTGCCTTTAATGGTAACTTCTGTCACTACTTTACTCGCCATCAAAATGAAATATGGAGAGACCCGAAAAGGATTCGGAGATGGTGGAGGCCCTCTTTCGAGAGGGTGAAATATATTAATTTACCGCCAAAGGGGGAGAGAAAAACAGAATTTCCGGAAAAAAACAGTAATTTTTGAAGACTCTTACCAAAGATTCAGCAGCAGCGAGACTTACCTTGAGATTCCGAGGACCAACCAACGGTGAGAGATGAAAACCCTAAAAATACAAAGTGCTCGCGGGCTGAAATTAATACCGTAAGTACGCCGGAGAGGAAAATGAATTTCCAGGACGAAGAATTGAAGCTCTCAATATTGGAAAAACACAGCTGAGGGCTAAAATACCAATAAAATGATTTTCAAATCAATTGAATTAAGGAATGATGAGAGGAATTCACACGAGAAACAATGCCGCCAAGACGATAAAAATGACAGAATATCGTAAATTGGTGACAAATATACCGTGATCAGGATAAAATAACTGTACCATAAAGATCGATTTAAAAAAAGGCAATATGCATTAAGTAGATAATACTTTTACTGCTTGAATTAGTGTTGTAATAGAACCAAAGGAATTACAATGGCGAGAAAGTATAAGACATATTAAGAGAGATAAAATTAAAACGATTTTGGATACTAAAACCTATTCACTATGACGCCAGAATAATACTATTGATTGACCGAAGAGTACGCATAATTCAACTCTAATCTGTACCATTAAAGATTCCTGAATCACGAAATACTCTCTAAATAGTTAATTAGCTGGTAATATTCAGTAACTAATAAAAAATAAACCACATGAAGGCATTATACACATTGTAGTTTGATGTCAAATCGTTAAAGAAATATGAAATCGTTAAAGAAGTGAGAAATTTATATACACATTTAATAATCATGAACCACATGCAAGTGAACGCAGAGAAATTCGAGTAAAAAAAGGTTAAAAGATAAAATTAGAGCAAAAAAGATGCCATGCGCCAAGGATCAAAAGTGTAAAATTATTGCTCGAATGAAATACATACATTTATCCCAGTCCCTTCAAATGCGACGGCGAAAGACAAGAGAAACCTTTATTTCTAGAGACGCTATTAAAAGTGTCACAAAAACGGACTATCCGTTTAAATTATCTGCCACTCGATTCAGTCACAATCACACGATTGTATACTTAACCAATTCCATCTGAAGTGATTGCGACGAAAAACACAGACAATCGAGACTTAGGATGCGCACAAGTACCGTTTAGAAACGATGCCATTCAGACAGCATACGTGCATATCAACATGGACATAAGATAATGGAACAGGTAATGGCTCGATGCTCAGTCTCATGCCAGGAGAGCAGTTAAAAGCCCACGAATCAGACAAGCGAAGAAGCTATGGCAATTACCGACGATAGGAGACTAAGTTATAAAGAGAATACAGCCATGGTTACAGGGAAAACGAGTCGAAAACTGAAACAGAATGATAAAACCTGAGCTTGATTTATAATTTATTATTTTCATACATAAATCAGCCTGAAGATAAATATGTGAGCTCTAAATTATACACTGAGCGAAAACCAAAATTCTAGTATGTGGGTATTTACACAAAAACGAGCGACACGTGCATTTTGATATTTTTAACTTCCATTTTCCAAAGCATATCTGACCATGTGTACAGCAACATCTCTTCGCCGGTTGAAATATCCTACGAACACATCCTCTCATCCTAAATAAGTCCCCGTTTGATCTTCCACATACCCTGAACTATGAAACAGCACTATATTTCACACAATGTGTAAAGCTTAATGGTTGATAAAATGGCACGATGGTGGTAATAGTAAATTCCAAGAGGACTGAGACTGAATTACTTACAAAGGAACAAACGTACTCTCCGAAAGCATTCAGACAAACCATCGGTCAACTGCGAGGAGGATGTTAAAAATAAGAGTAAGAATGAAAACAGAAAAGGGTCGCAACCATCTGGTATGAACCTTGAAAATACGTTAAATGGGAGAAATATAGGTGGTAAAAATACCCGCTAGCAGAAAAAATACCAACAAGAAATGACCATACGGAGGGAAAATGGATAAAAAACGTACCAGAAAAAAATGTGAATGAAAAACACAGGAGAGGGACACTTGAATAAAAGATAACAAAGATAGAGATAAAGAGTAAAGGGGAGAGAAAGAACACAGCCGCTGACTTACTCGGAGACAAATTGAGAGGTAGAAAATTGACAGGGAAAATAAAAAAGAGGAAGGCGTATCGAGAGGGATTACGAGATCTTTTAGGGAAACAAATTATAGGTACAAATGAAATGACAGTGAAGAACCGTACACCGGCAAAAAAAAAAGAAAATGGAGGAAAGGGAGGAGTGGTTTTGATGGAGAGAAAAAATATAATGAAAAGCACAAAAAAGATGAGAGAGATAAAATTTCAATTCTGACGAATGGAAAATTTGAATTACCGAAATTGGGCCCGGGCAATTATGATCATGGTTACTCGAAGAAGCTAGAATTAACACCAATTAATTGAAGCTTTGGAAATGTATAATCTGATAACTCATCACAGGAATACAGAATTAGGCTTAGCTTAACAGGAAAATCCGAGTGCAAATTGAAGTTAGAAAAACATATCTCCGTAACCGGTTCTTCGATTAATTTAGTCAATAATTTTAGGGATATGAATATGACAGAAGACTTAATATATTAAAATAACAAAACCTCTTTAACTATGGGAGTAGCAATATGTTTTCGTCACCTTTCGCTACTGTTAAATACATGAAAACCGATGAATGAATTCCTAAAAAGTCAATCTCTCACATTCACACATTTAAAAAAATAAATAATGAGGGCCATGTTATTTACTCGGGTTAATATCACAGCTTCCTCGACTTTTAATACATTTTCATAGCATAGCAACAGTGGGGCCGACTCCATGGGCCTGAGGGGGCCCGAGCCCCCTCAAAAATTGTTTATGGGCGTGACTAAAAATGTGTCAGGCTTGTCGATTTTCCTCGGAGTGTCCAGATATCGAGATTCGAGTTATCAGGGTTCTAATGTTGATCATATGAATCTTCTAAAATGCTTAAAAAACTAAAAACGCACTAATTATAAAATTTCCTGGGCAAGATCCCCGGTTTGGGCCCCCCCAATATTTTTTGTAAGTCGGCACCCCTGCATAGCAACCATTAATCCATTAATAATTCCAACTAACCAGGCAGTATTCATACGCTGATTGCAATCAATCCTCGTAAAAATACTAAATTATTATCTTACATGGATTCTCATATCCGCAGAGCACGATGACAAACAAGGTTACGACGAAATTAACATGTTCCGACAGAACTCTAGTAAGATGACAAGAAATTAATAAAGAATGAACGTCGGTGAAAGAGTGAAGAGGAATGTATAATCAGATAAAATTCTACATTCCTTCTTAACGGACACACTAACAAACAAGGTTACAACGTTATTGACATGTTACATCAGAACTCTAGGAAGATGGCGAGAAATTATAAACGATTAATGTCCGAATCTTTTCGGTAAAAGACTGAAGAGGAATGGCAGACGATAAATGGTACAGAGTTGAAACCTTGGGAGGAAAGAAAGATATTAATATACTTTTGGCCAAATGAAAAGATGACTGACTGACAAAGGACCTGACAAAAAAAATAAGTAAGAGTTATCCTCCTCGTCCGAGTTGGAGACCGGCATAGGAGGGCACGAACGACGAGAGAAGGGAACTGAGAAAGGGGAGGAGGGGTGGAGAAGCGTCTTTGGGGAAGGAGAAGAAAAGAATTTGCCACGGCAGGGTGCACGACTGACTTCCTCGGAGGACACACGGGTAGACGGAAGAATACACTCGAGAACAGGAACCGACTCACTTCGGAGGATGGAATAAAATCCAACAAAAGAAAGATAAATGAATGGAGAGAAAAAGAAGTTTTTTTAATATATAGGTACACAAAATTCCTCTCGAGCAAACGAGGCGACTTTTTTTCCTCCGAGTCTTATATATAAAAAGATGAGAGGCAGCGCACCCAGGTCTCGAAAAAGTATAGAAAGAAAATGAGATTGGGCGAAGACATACGGTGGATCCGAGAAGCCTAAAGTATGAGAAAAATAGCGATAAGATACATTAAATTTAGCACTCAGGAAATGCTTCAACGCAGTGTAATAAAGTGAGAATACGCAATACTGGTGAACTAAACTCAATAACTCTCCCGCACAAATTCTTTCCTCGTTGGAGTGTACTTTATTACTCTAAGCCCTCATTCTATCCTAAAATGCGCTTTCAAAAAAGCTATTTGGCTCTCTCCTACGACGGTAGTGAGTTAATAAGGCCAACAAGTTAATACCGGTAAAAATTTGAAACAAAGCAGATATGGCTAGGCTACTGAATATGCATTTTGAAATGTTTTTGAACGTAAAAAAGGAATAACAGAGAAACACTCATGCTTCACATTTATTACGAACAAGAGAACAAAGTAGTCATTAATACTACACTTTAAATATACTATTCTCCAAAGTACTTCGCATTTTTCGAACTACCTTTGCCACCACCATTTACTCTACGAAAGTTTTTCCATTTTTCCATATTTCTTTCGCTTTCCTTCACATCTGTATGTATTCATCCATAACGTAGAATCTGCTGGGTGAGCATAGGGGCTCACCAATACGTTACATGTGTTTCAAAAACATAGAAAGTATAAGAACGTGGGCCATCAAAAGGTAAATAGGAACGTAAACCATGTATTAATTTGAAAAATGAATATTTACGCATAAGTGAATAAAATTAACGTAAAAGTTACAAATAAAATTCTCTTCAAATTGCACCTCCTCGACTGACGCCGCTCAATAAGTATGGTTTCCGTATTCTATTTTTCATGAATAGCTTTTATAAAAAGTTAATTACGGCGATAATTGCATAAGCATTCGAAAAATGTGGACTAATTATTAAATATAATTCTCTAGTTTTGACAAAAAACGAATTAAAATTCTGCTATAACTTATAAACTGTAATTAAAATACATTCTAGACCAGCTACGAGACTACGTTTTGAGTAATTGGTAAATGAGTGCTGAAATTGAAATAAATTCACGCTGTTTACATTACAATGGCGCGTTGACAAGCTAAAATGGAAAAAAATGTACCGTACAAATATAAATATTAAATTATCCACACAATCGTATCCTCCGTTTGATTTTTAAAACAATGGATACTACCTGTGATGGAAAAAATAATAACTACAAAGAATTTTATTTGTTTCAAATCAAGCAGTCGAGAAACTAACTCCATAAAAGTGAGGATTAGTTATCATCAATGATAACCTCGGCCCGTTAATACTGAAAACTTCTCAAAATACCAGAGGGATCGATAAAAAAAGCCGACTAAATCGAGACTTGGTAGGAAAATTACCAAATCGGTATGAATTTGAAATTGGCCTGCACCCGATCAGTCACCACGAAAAAAAGCCGAAAGGGTTCAAGGAATATAAGTTCCAGGATTCGTTTTTCTCCTGCGTCTTTCAAATCGTTTGTGACCTACGGTTCACTACCACACCCTCTCAGAGGTGATATTCAGCGCAGTAATGCACATCGGCAGCGAAGGAATTCGGGAGAGAAAAGAAACTGGAGGCGCATGAGATATGCGGAAGATAATGAATGGAGATATGCCATAAAATATACTCTCTCGGGCCGGATCCCGGAGGAAATGAAAGCACCGAGCACAAAGCACACGACACCGCAAGGAACACGCGAGGTAAGAACACGCGCTTGGTGAGAAGAAGAAGACAAATGAAACGCGAAAAAAATGGTGGCGCAAGGGTGAAGGGTGGACTATTTCTTCTCCTTCGATGTCAAAGTCTATGGTATGCGATGAAGAGGGATGGTAATGCTCTCTTTGCTAAAGAAAAAAGGTTTCACGAAGAGGTGGCGGGGAAAATCCTTAGAAACCTTTTGCATCAATTTTACGAACACCTGGAAAGGTCACGATCGTAAAGCATCATGTCATTACCCACACACCTGGCGTGATGGATATTCAGCTGCCACGAATATAAATCAACAACTTGCAAGACACTCAGAGACGGTAACTACAGCACATAATCTCAGCCAATACGTAGTAAATTAAATTTAAATAAAATCAACTGCCCTTCCGGTAAACATTTCTGTGATACAGCAAGAATAACTAATGGTTTTTATAAGTACCACACAATTTTTCGCAGTATCACAAAATATTGGATGACCCAAAACTTTCCGTTGACCATTACATTTAGCACATGATTATAATTCCCTACTAAATATCATTGCTTGAGCCAGACTTTCAGAAATGCTATCTATATTCCCCTATGAAAAATTTCGCGCGAACGTATTTCGAGGAAGCATTACGACAAAAAATTACGAAAAACATTTGCGGAAACTCACTACATGAGAGTCTCACTATTCTCACAATGTGGGTGATCGAGGCTATAGATACATCTGATACGGAAATTTGATCAACATTTAATTGGTTTTACATTATTACTCTTTCTTCCTTAACTTCATTAATTACAATTTCTACTAGCTCTGATACGTTCCTTATCACCATAGATAGTGCCAAGTACAGTACAAGTATAGCACAAGAGCCAAGTACAGTATTTGAGAGGCTAGAACTTCACGAAATAATATCAACTTATAATGCTCTCTGAATATCTTTACTAATTCAATCGAGTAATAGAAATGAGAGTGTAATTTACCCTTCATCTTAATAATTTATTATCTATTATTTATTAAGCTGCTCAAGGCAACACGTAGGATCGAAGATTAGTACCTTGATGAAAAATCCAATCACAAACAAGCCAAGCGGTTGAGTAAAAGCGTAAGCATCAAGAAGCTTTGTGCCCAGAAAGCGGGCCACAGTAGTGCTATCATTAAGGATATGTGAAAGGGTGAAGCATGAAAATGGGGATAAGCGGAGGAAGGCAGATGAAAAGAGAGCGCATATTCAAATCACAAAAGATGCATTATTCCAAATTGTTTATTGATGTAAAGAGCGTTTTCCACACTTTTGCTCAATTGCCGTAGGGTAATAAGTACCGACACCTTATGTCATTCTCTACATGAGGGAAAGGCAAAACATAAATTATGAAGAGAAACCCGGCGTCAGTATTAGCCTTACCTTGAACCTCCGAGAGATTGAATATAGCATACCTCCTGGAGGAAGCAAGAAACCACGAATTTACATCCCACTCGGAGGATAATGTGTTGAACTTAAAGAGTTCTCGATAAAGACATTTTCTTTTTCTTCTTCTAAATTCTTCATTTCTTAAACAGGTAACCCGAAATATATCCACCACCGCCGAGATTTGAACCCGCGCCCGGTGAGAAATAAACTCTATCTCATAACAAATAAAACGACAGGCCTGAGGATGAGCCCCGAGTCGGACCTCGAAACGTCGGGAGAAATGGACTTTTAACCCGGTGGGAATCCCAAGAAAAGTTTACCCACGAACTCTCTACATGGTGTATTTCAAGTCTGCCGCGAGAGCGTGCAGGATAGAATTTCATATGAGGAAATCTTCCCCTGTACCGGTATTCAATTTGTATAAGTAAATAGTGGTTCGATTCCCTTTCGCTGGTTCCTTTACTTTTGTTTTCTTTTCTATTGGTGGTTCGATCCACTTTGCTGTTTTCCATCTAGTTTCCTCCACCCCAAGGTAAAGAACGTAAACACGCGGAATCCGCCAAGTATTTCGATTCACCCAGTTAACGACTCTAGGGCTGGTTAAGGGATTTTTTTCAGAGGCCATTAATGTGAATAAACACCCTAACCACAAAAACATCCCGATAATTGCCGTAGTCGTTGGCGGCGGGGTAAAGCTCTTGTCTAACACACAAATGTTCGCGGGTTCGAGTCCCGCCTGGATAGGATGCCCCCATTCTGGGCATGGATGTTTTTATACGTCTGATTGTTAAGTTGAATCCCCCAATTTTAATTTAAAAGGGCAATGGTACTATTTCCGGTGGTACCGGAACAAATAAACAATTTATTAGGCTAGTCTGACGGTTCAACCGATTCAAGCGTGATGTAGTGAAAGTTCGACACATTAAAACGAAAGGTAGTTGCACTTTCCCACAGTCGTTCAATGCGTGCGACGCGTTTCGGCTCAAAGAGCCATATTCTGGTGCAATGCAAGTCGTCGCATGCATTAAATAATCGTGGAAAAGTTTAACCACCCTTCATTTCAATAGTTTGACTGTGTACAGAGTGGCGATTATGATAAAAAATGGAATAATGCATGCTTTATGGTAAAATGAGGCATCTCCATTCGAAAAGAGTGAAGGATATATAAAAGGAGGTGCGACACTTACTTTCTTCAGGATGACCTGTGGCGTGTTGGTTATGTGCTGAGCGTGGTGGTAAATATGTTCGGCGGCGGCGGGGTTGCCCTGGTGTCGGGGGACTCCGTCCAGCGCGGTGGCCTCCCTCTGTTGGGGAGGCGACGGGGGCGGGGGCATCCCCCCGGGGGACGGAGCGCGGCCCCCGACCACCACGCCTCCGCCTCCCACCTCGTCCGCGTCTTCCTCGCCGCCCGGGCCTCCGAAGCGCGACTTCTGTCCATCCGCAAGGGGTTGGGTTGGATCCACACACACGGCAGGGTTAACGGATGAGGACATCGGAGGAGGAACATGGTGCGGGGTAGGGTGAGGAGAGAAGAAATACTACGTGTCACTTACTTAGCGGGAGGTGGCGAGGAGCATAATATATATCAGGGATATACGGGGCACAAAATAATATAACATACGCTACATAAAAGGGCTGTGCGACACATGAAAATATGCTATGCCGAAGTTTTGAGGTGACGTGAATCTCATGCTTCGTGACTTTTGTAAAAATCTTCTCTGGTATGGCATTGAGCAAGGCTACAAAATGGCCAATTTTTCGAAGGAGAAAGGCTTGAAAATTTTAGGTTATATACAACAGACCCCGTTCAAGATTTGCCAGCAATTCGAAATTGAACATTTACCCGCAGTATTTTTTCTGGAATTCAATTTATATGTATTTAAGAAACAGGCAAATGTTGACAGAGGGTTATGCTATACTCTTTCAAAACTTCATGATCATAGCGTAAATTGCAAACAAGCAATACGTAAACAAAAAATACATACCGCCGGTAGAGAGAAAAGGATGCGTCCTTTCAAGTTCATCGCCATCAGGCCTGAGACATGGATAAATTCTTAGTTAAGTCTTAGCCCTAATGATGATGAGGGAGTCACTCGTCGAAACACTGGCCATTTTAAACATACGGTGGACACCAGAGATGATTCTACAAATATTTTTCACCGAGAAAGCCCAAGATAAGGCATATGCATAAAAAGTGTGTTATACATGAAGTGGATCTTTTGTGGTTTAAAAACTGTTCCAATAACCACATGGAACAACCATTTTGTGCAAAGCGTGAATTAAGCATTGATGAAGCTTGGTTCTTACCTTCCACAGTTTGGTTTTTAAGTTTAATGTGGGCATTGATGCAGTATTTTAATAACATGTGGCATAAAAATACCTATTAGGTGAATATGTGCATTATTATAAGGGTGAATTCATGCTTGCTTGAACATTGGTCCAGGTACAATTTGGAAAGACTAATTTTGCCCAAAATGAAATCACCTCAAACTTAAGTAATAAAAATAAGTCAAATTTGGTATATGAAGTATCGTGATTTTGCACAGGGAGCCCGTAACGCAGGCAATAATTTTGAAAAAAAAAATTAAGGCCTTCTTGCATGAATTCTGACGATTTTTGCGACTGTTCCATTCCGGTGAAACTTTTCATATGTGCGTTCACTCTCATGAAGAATGCACTGTCATATTATTAAATTTGAGCCTAAAACTACAAATCCCACGTCACAAAAGACACTTCCGTAAAAGCAGGAGGCCACTTATAGAAAAAAATAAGATAAAATATCTTTTGACAAGATTTTTTATGCGTTACTCTATGGCGAAAAGGAAAAATATGAAACCTTTTTCACACTTTTCATACAATCGAGAGACAACTTTCCGTCAAGATTACTCGAAATGAATAAGATTTTTTTGTTTAGTAGGTGATCTCGCATACGCTGAAGTTACTTACGATTCAAAAGTAAAAAGATATGTATAAATGGACTTATATCACATCACACACACAAACTATTGTCATGTCGCACAGCCCGAGACAATAAACTATAAACAGCTAAACAGAGGAGCATATATCTATTCAGAGAAGGGGGATACACGGCGGTTACCAAGAAGGAACAGGAATAATAATATGGGATACCGGAAACAATTACACTGGCAATGTTGTACGGACGACTGACTCACAGTAGGATACGAACTATACACAAACCAAATATTCACACAAAGCAGTTCATCCTTGTCTGCAATTGGGAATCAACTGGGTAGGGGACCTTTCCTAGAACACGTAAAAGGAGCAATGGGACGGAAATATTTGATAACGATTAAATATCACCTCCCTCGCAAATAAAGGATCTTTTCGGCAAAGAATCAAAGCATGCTTCATCAAGGGATCCGTTCCAGAAGAATGAAGGAATTTGGAGGGAAATATACACTTTTTCTCATCGTTGCAGCTAAATTGGATGAAGTTGAGATGTCCGTATATATAGCTGGGAGAACATACTCCAAACAGTAATTTATTATCACTTAGTAGGTAAAATAAAACGGGTATGACGAAGTAAAGCAGAGCTTTGTGAAAAAATTCAACATTTTTATTTATATAAGTTACATAAATTTAATTTATTTATTATATTACCCACTTTTCATAAAGATAATAAGTTGAAGACACGATTATACTCAAAATAATCACCAGAAACAGGCCCATAAGATTAAAAATGAAGTTTATACAATTAGCAGCCTAATAATCACCGAGTCAGGTGTAGTCGATCATAACTCGCGTGACAATGCTTAAAGGGTATTAGCAATAAAGAATGTTTATAAAAGTGCCAGGGATTTATATGCGGAAATGGATAAAGTTTCGAAATATACATGTATAAACAAAGATAATAAATTTCGAAACAGCTTGAAAATTTCAAAAGTTATAAACTTGCGGTCATCAGATATTCGTTCAACGTAGGTTAACTGCGAAAAAGAAAAGATCCGATTCCTCAAGATTTCCATTTTATATCACAATAAAATACAACGGATGCAAAGGCCATAGGTTGGGTTCACCAACGATTTGAGGTACATTTCATCTGCATTCGTCCCACGAATCTCTCGTTTGCGCACTCATGACAGCAATACGCAGGAGTGAACGCCGGTGAAACTTTGCAGAGTACGCGAACGGAAAAGGGAAGCTTTCAGGGCTAAAAAGAAACAGCGTAAATGACTGCAATGCATGGGAAACAGTCAATACCGCCGGCATCTGCAGCTGCCAAACTCCGAAACTTCCGTGTTGACTTTCGCAGCTTCGCTTTGGCCCACACTGTGTATCATTAAGATTTCTCTCATCACGCAAAAGACCACGAGGCAGAAAACGGCAGTTCTCCAGCTTCGAAATTACCACGAAATGTAGGAATTTCGCATCTAACGGTGTTGATACACGCTACCCCTTGAGACTTTTCAATTACATTACTGTCACAAATATGATAAATTCTCTCTGGTGTTACTTCGAGGAAATCTTACTCACCTCGCGCTGGGAAAATCGAACTCAACAAATGATTCTACACTTCATAAAAATAATGGGAACCGGTTTCAACAGTAAATGACTGAGTAATTGTTTACCTCCAATGAGGAATGGGATGTTGTCACCTGAATCGGTTTTATTAAATAGCGAGCCTATCTTCACCAAGCAATTCGAGTTGCTTTATTAAGGTAACATAAATATAATATAATAAAATGCCTGATGCATACAAAAGTATACAACATAGCAACGACAATCGTTGATGGATAATTTTATCTAAAGAACCAAATAAACTTACTGTGCGAGTAGTTATACCTCAATGCACGAGCATGCCACGTAAAAAAGATCTTTTTCCCCTTAGGCTAGGTTGCACTACTACAACGTTACTTAAACATCTCTTACTGATATACAGACACTGCAATGTTATTTATACAGAGAAAATTATTTCCCTACCACAAGAAATTAAAATGTAAAAGCTATTATTAATCGATTGCGTAAAATACATAACAAAGAATCGATTAGAAAATAATTATGCACCAGCTGCTCGACGTCAACTGTGAATAATGACTAAGGATTAATTAATGAATTATTACGGCATCACCTAAATGAAAAATAAACAGGGCACATACACCAAAATACAATTTTCCCCCCACGGCATTTCGATAATTACGGACGAAAAATAAATACCCCGAAAATCAAAAGGCAATTGATACAAATGATTAAAAGAGAAATAACTTCTTGAAAAAGAAGTTAGAAACTTCATACCCTCGAACATACTGTGGAGAAAGAGCATACTTGAATTTTGGAATTGTAACGGCTACAACGGGCTAAGTTAAAAACTAATTAATGTCATCCCTGAAGCTTAAGGAACTTAAAAAAATATTAACTCCTGCCAATGCAGTTTTCGTCGGGCGAACTTTCATTGCCGATGAAATTCTTTACATAGGAGTCCTCATAGAAACAAAAAAATAATTTATTAGAGTCACGGAAGTCAAGCGTTTTTGTGAAACTATTGCCTATGAAACTCAAGTCCCTTTCACTCTGATATTCTCCTGCTGGCTACCAAACTATATCGGTCCATTTGGCCATCGACCGAGATCAAATAAGGAGCCAGCTTAAATTTCCAAGTACGCATTATAAAAACGAGAGGAGAGAAGAGAAAGAGCCTTATTTTAGCCGAGACATTCCAACCGCCGGAGGAGAATATACGGTGAGGTAAAAGGAGGCAGCAAAAAGTAATGGTCCGCAAAGAAGGGTTTATCAGTCGAGCATCTGAGGAACACAACACAGTTCGAGCAATGGCGCACCGCACCCCAGTTAATTTCCCGCCTTCGACGCCATGGATACCGAAAAAAAATCCCAGATTATATCTGCGACCCCCACTTTCGGTCGATATCACCGAGATATTTTTTTAATAAGGGCACGAAGGATCAGTGAATAGAAGGGGTAAAATGAAAATAATAAACAATCGAGGGAACTCAACGCGGATATTCTCGACTTATTTATACAATTATATATTTGTACGACATGGAGTAATTAAATTGTAAGCGGAACCAACCTCTTCACTCGCTATAATGCAATTAGATGTTATTGTTTTGCCGCGAGAGAAAAATATGGAAAAAGGGACACAATTTCCGTGACAAATTAACGCTCGGTAGGCAACGGATTTACCCTAATTATTCACCAACCCCGTCATAAATAAATATAAGAGGGACAGTGGAAAATATAATTGAAAAAAACAAAACTCTCGAGGCATTAATTGCGCGATTGCGCGATGAGAGAATCCTGAAGGTTGAAAAACGGCAGATATCCACTCACAATAGATCATCCTAATGTAATTATCAACGATATCCAGTCCCCGACCGATGAAGGCGGCTATAAAATTAGGAGGAAAAAGCATTTCTCTCAAGATTTGATGAGGTAAAAGTCGGGTGAGGGAACTGTTGAGTGCTAATTCACAAAAATCCGATGGGAATATATGCGAATGATTTCCATTGGAAAACTAACTGAGTTAAAAGGCAAGCAGTGCTAATACAATACTCCCAATATGATTTCTGCTTGCCTTTATTCACCACAATCAAACGTAATGAACTCCGTAATGAGCCAGAGCTGCGTTCGAATCGAAAAGCGCAGTGAGGAATGAAAGACAGAATTACAGCAATGCGATAAGAGAGCAACAAGCCATTTATTCAAGAAAAATATTCTGAGGTGTCGCGAGTTACACTGACTTTTAAAGATGAATTCAGAAAAGTACTATTGTATTTCAATCAGTATCGTCTTGATTGCAGGCTTCAAGATACATTTTTATAGAAAATATCAGCAAGCTGCAAATATTTACAGCACTTTATCTGCACTGACGTTCCGAAATAATGTAAGCAGAGGTGGGAATCTAACCTGAATAGTTATACTGGAATGAAATAATTGACATGAGTTCCCTTCCATCATAAATCTCTATGGCAAACTCATTGAAAATTTAAATGAAATAGACACTAACAGCTAAAATACGTAGAATAAAATGCTCAATATTGCCCTAAGAATAGTGTACTAAATCAAGAAAGAAAAGTTTACCAGCAAGAAAAGAGAATGAAATGGTCATAACTTAGGAGGTTTCCTTGTTCATAAGTAATTCGGTAGTAAGAGGGCGCACGACCGATCTCTATTTGTGACGCATTTATCATTTAAAAATCACCGAATAATCATTAAATTTTCAGGGTAAAGAAAGAAACCGAACAAATTTTCTTGTACCATAAATGAAAAAAAACTTGCCTCAGCATTTCCTCAGATGCATTATGCTTATATTTGCGATAAAGGAAGACACATGAATCAATGTTCTACACACATAAAAACTTCCAATTAATAGCGTAAGTTCAAAAAGAGCAATTCAAAGTGCAAAAAGACTAAACACGACCCGTCGAGAGGAAATTCTTTCAAATATCCCGACAAAATTTCAACCTTAAACTAGAAAAACTAAAAACAAAATCGAGCTACCACTGCATCAAACATAATTCATTTTGACCGACAACGCTAATTTTTACAAGACGAGCATTTAATTCCTTGCGACACACGAAAAGCGGGAGCCCTGGTGTTACCTCAGAATTCGAAAAAGAACCGCTGCTGCCTGCCTCTAATTAAATTCAGATGCCCCGATGATTACTCTTTGCATTCCAAACGAAAAATGGACGATAATTAAAAGTGACTCTGGAGCAATGGAAAGGACATCCGTCACAACGCACACATTCTCAAAGCGAAATGTTTTTGTTATCACGTCACCTTAGCTATGGGACGGTGCAAAACAAGGGACTATCGTCTTCTAGCGACCCACCCGTTGCGGACGCTGTTTTGCATGAAAAACGACGCGGGGGGTGTCCCCGGAGGCTTTTAAAATGAAATAAGGCCGCAAGGAAAAATAAAAACGAACGCTTTATTCATTTCACCCTTGCGATCGATCCAGCCGGACTACCTCATCAGGTTAATGACATGCGAGCCCGAAATTAGAGTTCCGGAAGTCAGGTACGCGCAGAGCATACAAGTTGGATGTAAACTTAGTTTTTCTTCTGCAGTAGTGCCTAAAAGGTTACATAAAGGAGATGAAGATGTCCGAATTGATAGTTTAACCGAGGAAAAAAATTTTAATTTTTCGTATAGCCAACCTAATCTCATCATCCATAGCATATCTAGGAATTAAAAGTAAAATGGAAAACTACTCGTCATTTGAGGAGTTTATACCCTGAAAATCAAAAAGCCAACGTCAAGGAAAAATATCTTGTTCAAGAAGCAACGTCGACAAGCCCGCGCCGTATCTTTAATGAGCTAATCACAAGTGTACATTAAGGGCGATAAATAGAGGAGGTAATTCGGAGTATTCGCACGGAGTAGAGGTAATTCTATTCTGAAACACAAATAAATACGAAACATACATTCAAAAATACGAAGACAATCATTTTCAAATATTTGCAGGCCTGAGTTGCATTTGGATTTGGGATTCAAAAGATGATTGAATGAATTCAACGCTTAATATAGGTTATCGATACTCCACATTTTCAGCTCTTGGAAGAACGGAGAAATATAAAACAGTCACGCAATACAAACAAGATCTGAGAGCTACCATGAGTAAAAGCAACCTGGATAATTAAATCATGAAATCATCAATCAACCTCAAGTAATTAAGCATTAGCAAATAGTCACCTCAGCTTTAATGGCATTTTTCAAACGGGTGATAGAAAAATACAAAATGTATTAAAACTCTAGCTTGCATAACTATGAATTTGAATTAACAGCAACAGAAATGCCACGTTACCAATACGTCATCTTTTCCTCACTATCTCGCCAGAATTATTTACTTTAAGGAGCATTTTCAGAAATAGAATTTTTTAGCATTTACATAAGATAAAATCTTATTTTAATGAGTTGAAAGCTATATAATACTCCAGAATGAGACGAAAATTTCGCCCTATGCAATTACATGACTGAAGACAGGAAATTCCGACTTCCAATTCAGGTTGGAAAAAATGTCTCCCACCCGGTTATTCAATTTATTAAGCAACCATCGACGGGGAGAATCCAATTGAAACATCGGGGAGGGAGGTGTTCGTTTTTTCCAACTTAAATTGGCTGTCGGAATTCCTATCTTCGGACATTTTCATCTAAGCCAAACTGTAGCTTAACATAGTTATTTTGATCTATACCCAATAGTAAAATAAATTGCGACGTAAATTTTAAAATGCTCCATGGGTTGAATGATTTATAGCAAATAAACTGTTCATAGAAACGATGTCCTCGCTCTAGAAGATAAACGGCACCACCAAATGGATGAAAAATTTAGAATTCAACGTGAGATCTCCTCCCTGGAAGCGTATGGTGAGCCACCTGTGGTTTCCCACGAACCTTTACCGATGGAACTCGAAGAGCGGAAATGTAGCCATCCGAAATGTCCAGAGACCTCGTCCAATTCAAACTTCGGGCCACTACGTCCGAACAATGTTTTCTTTACGGAATCTAAGACCAGCCAAACATAAGCGTTAAAATAGGAGAGAACTGGGATTACACTCGGTAACAATGTCGAATACACACCTCACAGCAAAGAACCAGCTCAAGTACGAGAAAGAGAACCAAAATTGGAAACAACAGCAGGGAGTTTTCAGCAATGACACGAAGCTAATGCTCTAAACTTATAAACGGAACCACAATAATTTGAAAATACAACATATTCACGATAATAATCGGGGGTATCTACCTTTAACTTTTTTCAGTTAAGCATTTCGTTGTCATTAGATGAATCGCTTATGGTGTAATATATCATATATCATATAACTCCATTAAAAATAACATACAGCATTAATATAATAAATAATAAAAGTAATAGGTTTAATAAACAAGCTAAAGGGACGACCTTGTATTAACAAATATCACAGTAGATCTTTATAAACAAAATACTCGAATACAATCGATGTAATTAAAAGACGCTAAAACAATATTCGTTCACTAAATTACCACAGTCATAACAAGCATAAAAAACAATATGAAATTACTACTGCCAAATAGGAGAAGACATAAAATATAATTAGAGCGCATGACTTCTGTAACTAAAATTGATCATAGAAGAAAATCTTTGAGTTACTCGAGAGGAAGCATTTTGATATTTCGTAGTCCACCCCAATTAATTTCAATTCTATAGAAGAAATACAGAAGAAAGAGGACACAATGTTATTATTAATCAGAGGCAAGGGTCAGCGGTTCATTTCCAAATAATACTCGCATTACGTATTATTACAAGACAGAATTGAGATGGAATGGAAGCCTTTTTTGTTTTTCGTCGGGTAATATTCGCTAGAAAAATATATGGGCATAAGAGGGAAAGAAATCGTAACGAAAACATAAAATGAGAGTAAGAGGAAAAAAATACAATCTGGGATAACAACGATGATCTCATATCGTGGTTGACATCCTCGATTCAATGCGAGGAATAATTCTCGCCGAGAATAACAAAGCCTGCGACGTATGAATAGGGAACGATACACCAAGCATCCATTGAATTTCAAATGTTTCGTTCACGCTTGAGCGTTTCGTGTCTGAAACAGCGGTCCTAGAAAAATAATTAATTGTTTCAATTCTAACACAATGTTCCCGAAACACGAAATCGAATCCTGACAGTTCATTTACGAAAGGGATAATAAATCTTCTTCATACAAACTGCTCATAATTCCGAATCTGTACTTGGAATCGACAATGAAAGCGGTACGACTCATGAATGGCAACGGGATCATTTACAAGCATTAATTGATAGAGACCACATTCAGATTACAAATCAAATGCCGATGAAATCCGCAGTGTTCGCGGTGATTCGAGAGATAGGATTTTCGAGGGAAAATAAGGTAAAAACACTTTCACAAAATTAAAACTCGTGCTAGGTGCCGCTGATTATTTTTTTTAATTCCTAGCTCTACCACCAAGCTAGTATGAGCTTATAACTGCAGATTTATCACTTACGAAAATATCCCACCCTTCAAAAATAATCAAAATAAACTACGACTGAGTATCCATACGATATTTGATTTAGATGACGATAAAATAAAACCTTGATGTATTTTTATT
Organism: Ischnura elegans; assembly: GCF_921293095.1. NCBI lineage: Eukaryota > Metazoa > Arthropoda > Insecta > Odonata > Coenagrionidae > Ischnura > Ischnura elegans. The sequence goes on along the minus strand of NC_060253.1, from coordinate 45,801,144 downwards.
CACAGATTTCAGTAGGGATCTTAAGATGCTGTTGGCATAATTAAATAAAATCCGCGACTGGTGAAAGATGTGTAAAAGTCATATTTTTCATGTTCTTGAGGATCTATACACTGAAATATTCACTGTTATCTACTACCAGCGAATTCTCGTTCCTCCGAGGAGCTCGTATTAATACTAAATATATTTTAATAAGCAGCCCCACATGCGTTTCTAATGAATTCAAAGGTAGGTCTTTAAAATATTGATCTAAAAGATTAAAGCGTTAGTAAATACTATTTAGTGAAATAATTTCTAGCCCAAAACAGATCCCTCGTAAAACGATCAATTCATAACTCTACAAGCAAAAATATAACATATGAAATAAAAAAATGAATTAATTACATAATATTCTTATCATTGTACGTTTATTGAGTAAATTTTTATTAAATTTATTGGTATCTTATGAAAGGAAATGAAAGAACATTTAATAGGAATTGAAAATTCCTTTTTATACCAGGATTAGACCTGTTACTCAATTAAATCAAACTTCAAAACAAAATATAGAATAAATATGTAAAAACCGCAAAAATAGTGATTAAAGCTAAAACTATTCCGCAATATGCCCATTCCAGTCGTAAATTCCAGAAGACATTATCACCTCAACCTTCACGTTATAGAAAGACCTAAAAATGAGCGACTTGATGAAAAAGGCATTCAAAAAACGCGGTTCCGAAATCGTTTGCGTCCTGACGAGCTTGCGATGAGCGCCAGAACACCAGACGGGCTCAAAAGGGAGAGTCCAAAGAGAGAGACGTTAGGAAATACGATAACGACGGCGAAATCTTTCCAAGAGTCAGTCGTTCTCCGCAAGACCTTCATTCCTTGAGTGCTCCTACATTTTTTTTTACTTCCCTTCTGTATCTCCCCCTCCTTTCACTAACGAAGGACATTTTACCCTTAGACCGCATGTAATTCCGTTCCCACTAGTTTACACAAAATAACTGAATTTAAATTCCCTTTAAAGAAGGGAAGCTTCGTGGCTGAAATGTCTGGAGCTCCGTTTCGCCACTTTATCCCTCGAAGCAAGTGGTAATACCTGGTTTATCTAGGAAACCCATATCGATATGTGATTTTATCTCAAAATCGATCAACCCATTACAACCTTCTATTGCTTCTAAGTAATTAAAAAAAATATATACATTTTCAGCTCTATTGGGGAAAGATTTAAATTACCTGTTATTTTGTGCTGCAAAGTTTAACGACGAAATATATAGCTGAAATAATTATGAATTGGTAGAAAATTTTCACATTTAAAAAATGAAAAGTCTTGAAATTTAATTTCTCCCAGAAGAAGTTCTGAGTTGGAAAGGTTTAATACCTTCTGTGAGAAAATATCCTCATATCCTCTATATTTCGACAAAAAAACACAACAGTGAAAGTGGGTTGCGGCACGATAATTTATAATAATGTATACATAATACTTCGCAAATTTATGTTTCACTCTGGCCTTATTAGCGCACGAAGTGTGTTTTTATTATAAAGCATTTCGAAGCGTGACATAGGAATACAACTGAGAATGTTGAATAATACAACGGAACGAATCGCTCCGTAAGCTAAAGTTGTGGAAAATATGACAATTTCTAATTTAAATTGAACTAAATCTTAATTTATTCTGACAAAATAAATTTAGGGAAGAGACACGTCAGTTATGATCCATATAGGGAATAAATCGCCAATGATTATTTGACTTCCCATGGCTCCCACCACAGTCACCATCGTATGAAGTAGGCAACTCGGAGCAAAAAACTAAAAATTAGTCTCATCATCACCTGAAACCTTTTTGAGTTACTACCAAATGAATGCTGTATTTAAGTCAAATGACGTTAGTCACCTGAAATTGGTGCTGCGGTTGATTCCTTAATTTCAAAGAGGGAGAATTTAAAAAAATACATGGATCGCATCACCTACATTCTCTGTAGCCTCATTAGTTTTGGAATAATGGAAAAAAAAATATGTAATACGTAATGAATTTGCGAAATGAATTTGTTTAGGTTTGCGCAGTCGCGAACCTACATCCTTAAATTTTCAACGATCACCGCCTACCTACGTCCATTCCGACTTTTTCCCATATAATTATTTTTTTCGAAAATTCCCTTCGCCCAGTCAACCGCGGGCGTATGGATCGACCCGCAAAAAAGCGGTTTGGCAACTCTCAGAGCTCTTCGAGGGAGAGAGAGCAAGGAAGGGGTAGGCAGCGCTGATATCGCGCGGCCAGGAGAAGTGGACGGTTTCTGAAGACGATATCGGCCGTATATGGGGGTAAAGAGGCGGGTGGAGGTTGGTGGGATGGTGAACGGGGAGGAAATGAATAAAAAAAGGAATAAAAAAGTGGTTTGGCTCGTCAAGAAAAGGGGTCAAGGGTGAGAGACACCGCCTTCGCCCGTCTTACAACCACAGCATCTTTCCGGGTATTCTTGGACAAACGGCAAACCTATACGGTTTTTCAGTCAGGCCCGAAATCGCAATTCATTGAAAGAGTTCGGAAGGTGGAAGGGAAGGATAATTTATGGCAAATAAATTATTCTTTGTTTGCAGCCATTCTAACATGCTAAAAAAATAAAAGTTAAAATCCCCCACTTTTCATGAGTTGATGACGTCATTAGGGTCTCGGCTCATTAACTCGTTGAGAGGGACCCAATCATTCAAAGAAAGAATCACGCTCAAACGACAAGGAACCACTTGGCAACAATGTGCCATGCCGAGCACTGGGGGAGAATTTATAGGATTTCGAAAATTAAGCGCACTTCCAAAGGAAAAACGAATCTCTAGCGCTTCCCTTCTTCATAATCCTAAGGATGATGTTAAATACTACACCATATAACTCATATATTCAATATTCAATCGTAAGGAAAATTTCGATGACTCGAGAAAATATTTCTGATGCAGCAATAACATTTCTTCAAAAATCGATAATAATGAATAATATTAAATCTATCATTCGTTTTCTCGGGCGTGACTTCATGGAATCGACTTTAGATAATGAAATTTAAAAAAAAACTACAATTCCACAAAAATTTATTGCTCCACGACCTAGGTTTTCAAGTGATTCGTCACCATCTGGTGTGACGTACCACGTTGAAACATAGGCCGTACAGTGATAAATTCTGGTGGAATTATAAAGTTTTTTCTTAAATTTCGTGACATCAAATCTAACTGGCATTACACATACATTCCAACAGTGACTGAAACAAGTGAGAAGTAGCTTCTTCCGAAGAGAAAAATACGTACACCGGAAGAAATGAGAGTAAGGAGAGAAAAAATAGCGGACATTCTACATGAAAAACCCACGTAATCCAAGAAAAGCGCTTTTGGTCCCTGACGGAGGTGATGAAGATTGAATGAAAAGATAAGAGAAAGAGGAAACTTTCACGTGAAGCACATTATAAAAGATAATATGGTGGTTGGGTAGATTAAGCCACACTCCAGCATGATTAACTTCCTAGGGATTAACCTTTGAGGATGCAAGGACGGATCTTAAAATGAGGATAATAGAGAAAACATTATACTAGCAGAAAATTAGGACCAAGAATGATTTTGAATTTGCATATCTTTTTGGAAAAATGTCGAATGTATTACATCAAAGTAAAAATGTACTACCGAAGGTAAAAAAAAAAAATAACTAGAAACAGGTATTAACTAGAAAAATATTCGATTTTCAACACTATTTATTCACTTAAATGTGTACTTTCTACTTTGGTGGAAACGTATCATCTAAACTAGAGCAAAGAAATAAATACCGATACTGAGAAAACAAAGGTACTAGCAGCCACAAAAATGTTTGATTTTCATAATTATTTCACCTTATTGAGATTACATTCAAGTGAATATAGATTGGTTTTCTGTTTTTCTTTTTTTCATAGTTTATGCCAAATAAATAATCAAATAAATGATTCTAATAACAAATCATGAAGCGTAGACAAGGGAGATGATAAGTGAATATAGATTGGTTTTCTGTTTTTCTTTTTTTTCATAGTTTATGCCAAATAAATAATCAAATAAATGATTCTAATAACAAATCATGAAGCGTAGACAAGGGAGATGATATCTGTTCTTAAATCACTATGGGTAAGCTACAGCTAATATTTCCTACTCATAAGGAGGATAAAGAGATAAATTCATGTTCAGAAGAAATACTCATTACCACAAGATTATTCGATTATCAATAACGATACGACGTTTTTCAATGATCTTTTTTGTGAACAGAAAGAACATTTTTCCTGGTATTTTATGCGTAGTTTACTCCAAAGAAACAAGCATAGCGTGGAATATAATTGACTAGAGTTTGGAGGCAAGGAGCACGACACTCGCACCCGCCTTAAAATGCGTGTTTTGATCCCCTAGAGCAGGTGTAACACCCATGTCATTCCGAGAGCCATAAGGAACCACAAAAGAGCTTAATGTGGCCACTCGTAGGAACTCTCCCAGACAAAAGCACCCCATTAGGGATAATGGACGCTAATTTGTAAGTGTCGCCAGTGCTTTTGGGCATTCCTGCGGGCAAGCATACACGTTTTCAAAATTTGCTTTTCTTGTGAGCGATAGTAAAAAGCCAGCATAGTAACAAGAGGAAGGTAAGGGGATGACGGCAGTTCACATTTTGATTATAAAGACTTATGGCATCAAAAACAGGCCTAAATTTGATTTTATATGAATGTCACGACGAAGTCGAACGCGACGCGAAAAAACTTCATAGGAAGCATTTTTCATCGAACGAATAGTTATTTTCGAATAGTTATTTACGACGAAAAACTATATTAAATATGATTACCTCGAAAATATCAAAATATCCGTCCGATGGTAAAAGTTTACTATACGGACAGTCATTCAACAAATTTTTTTCCCACGCTTTCATTTTTGGATTTACAGTCAAAATCCAAAACTTTCCTTGGATTCTCAAGACACCCCTTCTCCAAGGACGTGGCTCATAAAATATGGATTACGGTAACAATATAAACATTGCTTTCCTAATAATATAATGTTTAACACATTACATTCAACGTTTTAAGATAAACGTAGCGCTTCAGTAATATTTTTTTTAATAATTAGCAAATGAATACCGCTCCTACTTGGGGTGGACAGTTTAACGTCGTACTTCTGCTTTTCATAGCCACTGCATACAACTCTACGCAATTCTAAAATAATAATTCCAATGGCATTTTACGAAAGATCAGGGTGCAAATTATTTCCCTTTCAAAGAGATAAGATAGCAAAATTAGCAAAGCTTCACCTTTAAGAAGATATATTCATGAGTTTCATTTCCAAAATCACTTTTAATCATATGTTTCTGTTTCAGTTACACTACTTTCATTTTCCGAAGTCACTGACAGACGGAATTGCTATCTAAAACATCCAGAACTACTGCGCAGGTACGAATTGGTTACTTGTAGGGATAACTTTCGACAATATTCACAAAAAATTACGCGTTTAGGCGGGAAATCACCTTTCTTACGACGAAAGACGCTTCTTATGAAGGGAATTCATGAAACTAGCATATTTATTTGATGATGATGGCCTATTTTTTTCATAACCTACTTTTTTAACAAATAAAAATCAAATGCATTAAAAAGATGTAGCTCACTAAACAGAAAAATTTTGTTAAGGAGAAATGGGAGATCATAATTTTGTAAAAATGTATCAAAAACAAAGGAATACAAACTTTTACTTCGTACAATAAAGGAGTAAATGAGCTTGCAGCATATTAAATGAATTATGCATTTCCAATCCCTCCTTTACAATATAATTTAGATTGAAACATACATTATAATTCCTTCTCAAGGCTCGTTTTAGAGATAATGGACTATTTACTTACACAATATAATGTTCCAAGTCGATTTTTGGAGCCTTTTAAGCTGAGTTGAACCCAAAAAGCATTCCAAACGGGGCAATATATGTGACGATAAAACTAATAGAAAGGAGGAAATGTCTGGCAAGCTTGACTATAAATTAAAGTGGGAGGAAATCGCCCAAAAAGAGCAATTAACTGCTAAAGTGTCCACTACCCTGTGAAGCGGATTCCGATGCCGTTTCGAGGGCAAACATAATACAGAGTGGGAAATAACAATATCATTTTAAGTCTCAATGATGGATATGATGCCAGACGGAACATTTTCTTTTAATTGCTTCGGATAATATAGAGATATCAGAGAATAAAAATACGGTAAATAAATAGTAAAACATAACGTCTTACACTGAATACAAAAACGGATACACCACATCCTTCCCAGAGTTTTGGACATTAAAGCATTGAATAAGTATACATCAGCCTTAAAAGGCCTTTAAGTAAAAAGAGTATTTACAGCCACAGAAATATTCATTACACTTGTTTTTATTGCAAATGAGAATACCATTTAAAAAAACATTAAAAAAAACAAAGCATGTATACATGAGCAAAAAAAACTTTACCAAACACACCTTGCATCATGATCAGCTGGTGAGATAAGGAGCAGATTTTTTAAAAATCGGTACAAGGGATATGGCCTTAATGACCGTAATAACTTCATTTTCACAACCCGATTACATAAAAAATCACAATTCCAAACTAATAACAATAAACATCTTGAGAAAACTCATTCACTGACTACAGAACAATTCGATCGACGCCCAAAAATACCATTCATTCATTCAAATTCAGAGGAAAAACATTCACAAACAATTCACATCGCGCGATTTAGAATGAAATGCGGGAAACTGAAACTTTTGATGCTAATATATAAATATGGAGATGAGAGACGTTACTAGGAGAGATTTAAGAGAGACTAAGCAACGTCATGCAAACAAGGCCAGAACTAAATGGACTAAGACTTGAATCTTAACCCATTTTTATAATGATAGAAGACAAGAATGTGTTCGAATTCGAATATTTTAAGTTTCGATATTTTGAAAAAGTACCAGATAATATTTGGTTGCTGATTGTGTTATATATTGGAATTCTTTATCTGAATTATGATACAGATGAAAAGGAAATTTGCATGAATTTTGGAGAAAAAAGGGAATAGGAGATTATAAATATCATATTTCACTTAATTGTGCAGGGAATAAACCAATACTAAAATATTACTAACATTATTTAAATTATTATTATTCATTTTTCTCGAAATAATTGGCTTTAGTAAGATCCTTGTAAAATCAATGCAGTAACATAGCTATCTTAACCATCAGTAGCTACCCCCAGAATACATTATAATTTTCAACCAAGCCGTATTGATAAAATGACCACGTATAATATCGCTAGGTTACCAGATAGAGCGGTAATATTATGCCACAGTACAAATGACAATGAATGCGTCCATAAATAGTATGCCTTAACCAGCATAATATATTATTAAAAGACAATGAATTAAATAAGAATCGAATGTTACATTTAAGGGAGCGAAAAGATAGGGAAATAAAGAATTTAACTTCTAACTCCCTACAGAATCAAGAAAATATTTTCACTCCCCCAACAGGCTCATCTAGGAAATAATTAAAGATTTTGCAAAGGAAAGGGTTTTTTAGGTCAGATGCCGCTCTCCATTCTTAGCAGAAAGCTTTGTTAGCATTCCACTCGTCGAAACGAAAACCGCCAGCGATTCGTTCAGACAACATTTTAATGTTCGCGAATACAGAGAGTGTTAGCATTCAGTTTTCCTCGTTCCGAGAATTCACTTCGGCGAGCCAATGCGACAAAAGCAGCGGCTATGAGATTATGTCTGCATCGCATTTGAGTAAATTAAAAATGACAGTCGCAACTCGCGTAGTAAGGTAAAGGTGGTTAAAGGTAACCGATCGTTCACCTCTTGCAAGTGAATTCGACGAGAATATACCTTTTGAACGAATATACTTCAGCATTTGATGTGGCGTAAAATTTTTGTTTTTGAGTAACAGGCAAACATTGGCGAAAGTTAGTAAGCATAATACTTCTTAATTATACGGCGATGAATGACAAACGTTTTTTTATCTATCAGAGACGTCTTGAGGTCGAAGTTCTTTCAATCCAGAAACATTTCATAACATAGGTGGATGGGAAAAATCCATAGTTAACCATGAGCACCTACAAATTTAGTAGCACCGGAAATCCAAGAAAAATACAACGCAACCACTGAAAACCTTCGCTCCAACGATATTTTTATTTTTAAACGATTATGAAGACAAAACACGACCCCTTCCAGCGGGAGAAACGCGTCGTCTTCAATTGCATTAAATATGAAAGAGAGAAAAATGATAAACAATAAAAAAAAACTAGCGAAGACTAACAAGTCCACGGGCTCAAAAAACACAAAAGATACAATAAAGGCATCCATAATGTTCCGGTGATAAGTTGATCTCATCCGTCAATTCACGCCGGCAAATATTCGCGTGGAGCTGTTTCTCGCCAAAACGCGCACATCCCAAACTTCAGCAACTCGCCACATATTGAACTCTTAGATGGTTAGTAAATACGGCGACAATTTAAAGTGCGACAAATCCTACTATACATACTCACCCTTTCCACCAATAACGCACGGACGATATAACGTATTCTGACTCACGGCGTAACATAATCCCCCCCACCAAAACAGTCAGAAAAAGGTCGCCACGACTGCTGACGCGGCCGTAGGATCCAAAAAAGGTGACGCCCTATCATCACCCCTTGCCCTTTCCTTCACCCGCCGAACCGAACAAAAGCTATCGGATGGGGAAGCCCTTTTCGTATTTCTAAATCCCCCTTCAAATGCCACCCACAGCGGGTCATGACGACTTTGGAGAGGCAGGTGGAAAGCACATGAGGCATGACAATCGAAAGATCGATATATGTATAATACGATTGAGAGTTCAGACGATGAGCGTGCTAGTGTTATCGGATGATATCAAGGGTCTTAGGAGAGAAGAATGCATCTTGAGAGGACATACAGCCGCTTGAACACGTAAACTAAGGGTATGCTAAGGTGATAATGTGTTCAAATGCATGACAGGTAGCATTATCAATAGCATATTTTGAAAGAATAAACCAAAGAAACCAGTAATAAAAGGTGTTGTCTCTTCTCGAAGAATTGTATAAATAAATACATCTAAGGTTTCTCGCCGAGTAAGAGAGAAACGCCATTTTATTATCTGCACCGTTTTGCCACAAATTTTCTTACTCCACTGAAAACCCGAGGATAATTTATTAATCAAAGAAACCAGGTTTCAGAGATAAAATAGCTTTCAAAAAATTGTGAAATAGATAATGAGGTAACATGGCAAACCTCGAATTTATACTTATTATCTTTGATTTTAAGTTATATTTTGCCAATAGGGATTGTTTCTTAAATTCATAGCTTTTTCGATGGTGAAAACATCCATATGTACACCAATGAGTAGGCATAGAATGAGTCACGTCCTAACTCAATATCAATCGGAGTACTAGTAGAATCAGATAACGTGGAAGGTCTTACGAGATGGGTAGCATGTTGACTGGAATAACAACATTCAGTCTGAATATATTCCCTTTAAGGGTGGTTGCGAAATCTTTTAAATACACTCACTTCTGGTATAATAATCACTCATAAGTTTACACTGACTTTTATCAAACCAGCCACTTTTCCCAAAAATGTATTGTTATAATACACAAAGGTTAACTTTATCATAATAATACCAAAATTATAAATTCCTCAAAACACTTCCTTTTTTGGGGTATAATGCTTTAGTTGATTTTCGTTCGGTTATTTTATAAAATGCATTTCCTGTTTCATTACTCAGTATCTGTTGCCATTTCGACAAAATTAGTTTATTTAAAAAAATCGTAGTACACTACCCCGAAGAATAAGAACGCATTGGACTAAGCAAAGATCTCTACATTTTTTCCATTCTACTGTCAGTGAGGTAAAAAATACTGTACCAATGTAATCAATAAATTTCACAAAAAATAATTTCGCAAAAAAATGCAATGAATTAGAACATAGCTTCCTCTCAATGCTACGGGGATGCAACGAAAAATACGTTTTCTATTTCAACGTAATATGAAGGTAAACGCGGATACAATCACGATGATTGATAAGTAAATAATGCATTTAGAAAGGTAGATAGATATCATGAAACGGAAAAAGATTTGTACGGAGAAACGTACACAATGGAACTGAGTTCGGCAGCAGCAAAAGACAGACCTTACAATTTCTCGAGGGATACTCTGACCTACGCGAAGGGAAATGATTAGAATCGGTGAAGGTTCAAGTTACCCATTACCAAACGATCAGCTACCTCGATCACAAGACGGCAGAGCACGGTTTCCCAAACAAAAGGCTCACGGACTTGGAAAAACCTTATTTAACACCTAGCGTTCTGATCTTAGTACTGTAGATCTGCACCTCAGTTTCCAATACTTTTGTGTTATTTCCTAACAACCAACCTTTGATACGAGTATTTCATATCATTTTAAAGAATGAATTTTGCTTTTGCTTTTTTTTCATTATCTTACTTACAATTAGAGGTTATATTTATAGGCTTACCACTATGTTAAAAAATGGCAAACTACGATTTTTCAAAAGATGGATGGCATAATATTAAGCCCGTAGCAAAAATCGAAGGATTTCACGTGGCGTAATATTGCGCCCATAGCACGCAAAGTGATAAGGCACAAATTTCCCTCATCTCTTCCGAAATAACTTGGTAGAGTCGTTCATACTAAAAATACGTTTTAATGGAAAATAATTATAGATCTCGTTTACCTTCAAGCCTACCATCAAAACGTAAGCTTAGCCAGGGTTAGGAATTCGAGAGACCCTTCCACCCAATAGTCAAAATGAGGAATTCCGTGCCAAGTCGGATAGCAAAAACCCTTCATGTCTGCGATTTGGATAAAACTCGGTTCCATGATTCTCTATTGGAGGGAAATCGACAGTAGAGTTAGCTTGGCCCCAAGAGTATCGCGATTTGCGCGCAACAATGAGCGCAAACTAATAGCGCGTGTCATAGAAATTTATGATTTAAATCAACGATGAATAATGTATTTATGATTTGATAAAATATTTTACGTAAGCGCAGGTACGATGAATGACTTCAAAAGTATAACTTATTTATACTATAGTAACATTGTAAAGGTCTTTCAATTTAAACACTGAGATTAATGAAATAATTGTGAAAACGTAAAAAAAAATCATTTTGACGCACTGATAGAGAAAAAAATCTTTTAAGCCCCTCACAGTGATGTTTTCTGGCTACAATACGGTCTTTTAAATGTTATATTTACTATTTTCTTAAATAAAATGAAACCAACGAAACACTTTGCTTTGTCTTCAACATATTTTTTCATCTGAGTACGTGTATGTAACCGAATCAGACGTATCACGAACTTCTTCGAATCTTCACTCATAGAATACACACCTACTGATTGAACTCGAGTCATTGCTCAGGGAAAAACATATTCAAGAGGTAATACGGCAGAAAATCATCCCGTCTTGTTGAAAATATCTCATTGGAAAATGTTTCCTTTTGGATCACTTCGTATTAGAACCTATCGCCACTACAAAGTTTTTTTCCTGCCACCACCATGCGCCTTCATCCTTGTAATACCTATGAACTTTCTCGCCTCCACACGTGTACGAATGGATACAAAACAAGTGCTCATGTACCGAAACGAAACGGAGAGGAGAAAAAACACATATATGGGTACACGGGACTAAGTCCACCGAGGACCTTTTTCACGAGATTAACAAGGGCTGCGACGCAACTCCCACCTGGCGGTTGCGGGCACAAAAAATGTAATATGCCTCGTCAAAATAATAATGACGCCCCGAGTGAGTGAGAGAGAGAGGGAGAGAGAGGGGGAAGAGAAAGAGAGAGAAATTCGAATGCGCATTAAAAAGGTGGCCCCTTCACACAGGGTGATGTATATATGTACATATAGAGAGAGGGAAGGTTTAAAGGAAAAGAAAAAAGATAACCCCTTGACCTCTCAGTTGACGGACTGGCTGGTAAACCGCAAGAGGAGGTGGGGAAGCTGTTATAAATGGAACGCAGGAAAACGCGAAGATGGATACGGCTGCCGCACACGCAAAATAAAAAAAAACAAAACGAAGAAGGGGAAGAGAGCGCTCGTGAAATTTTCATTTTCGTGCGAAGTTCGGGGATGTGCTTGGAGTGGACATCCTACATCTAAAAAGTACGCCGCAAGCCTCTTCAATAGGGGTGCGGCGGGGGCTATTAGGTTAACAGCCTTTAGCCAAAATAAAAACAAAACAAGTTCCACATTTGAGATATTTGGCTACTAAGTCCCACATCGAATTTATAGAATCCCCATTATTGTTAGGGTGTAAAACGAATTCCCATACCCGTCCGCACGGTAAAATAACTATCATATATTATCGTTTCCGTCGGACTTAGAAGTATAGTGAGGTTCTAAGATGATGTCCTCTGTGCTCTACGTAAGAATATATTCTTAATTCCTTAAGCACCTTATAGGCAGTTTTACACGGAGCACGTAATTGCGCTGGTTAGAACTGCATTAATTTTTCACCTTGGCGTGAAATTGCGCGAATGAAATTAGAACAAGGGATTATTTTGCCATCTCCAAGGATATTCGCATTCATTCTGGCAATTACAGCGTTACACGACGCAATTTTGACTGCGCCTTCGTACAGACGTCAGCTCGTGAAATCACGTGCCATGGGTAAAATGACCTTCATACTGGCCTTAAGCACAGACCTCAGAGTCTGCGGTGGCTCCCGGATAATTCATGTAAACGTTATGTAACGATGTCCCATAATTCGTAGTAGTTTTGATAAATCCCGCAATTTTCCCGGATCACGTGTTCATGGATCGGATTCCATCCCTCAGGCTATCCCAAGACATTTTTTAACTGGTCTACATCCCGCTATCCCTATCTTCGGTCCCGCAGTCTCTCACCCCAGTCTATCTTTCCGCCAGACAAATAAACACGAGATCTGTGAGGCTGAGAACCAAAATAGTTCATTTCGGAAAATAAACGCACACTAGCCATAGGTGAGCTTTCCCGGTGTCACAGAAGAGTAAACTAGAGAGCGAGAAAACGAATAAACAGGAAGGGATTGGAATGGTTTAGTTGCTATGCTGTGCTCTCTATTCCAAAGTCCCGGTGTCAAATTCCAGCATTAAACGTGAGTGAGAAATCTTTGTAGTCGGCCGTGACAACTTCAAAACCATTTTTATCCTATTCATAGCACTCTCCTACCCCAAGCAACAATGTCATCTATATTTTACCACAGCATTTATGGTTCGCATGACGCGTTTCATTTTCTCCGTAACATTCTGAAGTGAATTTTGAACAAAACTATGGGCATCTAACGTAAAATAAATTCCGTGAAACAATTTGCCACGTATGGCTCAAACACTGCTAATAAACGCAGCCCAATCTGCCCATTAATGGCACCTACTACTAACGTAAATTCCCCTCAGTAGCCGTAAAATGATCCCCAATAATCCTAGCCATTTCAAGCTTTCGCATCTAAACTCAAGATCTAAGATAAAACCAGGTGAAATTAAGCGGAAAAGATGAAATAAGCTTCTTATGATATCATCCATCACTCTCCCTTCTTCAAACCATTTAAATCATCTCCATTTACCACTCACCTACTACAAGCAACACTCCTACATACCCTGCCACTTCCCTTCCCGACAAACAAGAGGCGTCACGGCAGTCAACACACAAACAATGCGAGGAAATGTAATCAACATACATAACCGAGCGGTCGGACGGCTTCGTGCGGTTACGGGAGGGGGAGGCCTCGAGTTCCAAATGGACGCGTCCTGGCTCCATTCGCTCGGCGACAAATTGAACGAGACAGCGAGGTCGAGAACATAAAGCCTCTTCATCACCACACGCGGAGCCCAACCCTTGAAAGAATCACTCAATTAACCAACGACGGACGCAACCACCTACGGCACCAATTACGCCGTAAAACCGTTAATGCGAATAGTATTTAGAAAAGGTAAACGCACGCGAAAGGTATTAAAGGCTGGAGATGATCAAGAAGCGAGTCTGAGCTATGAACGCTCTTGAGAGGCAATAGCACCACTATTACGATAGGGGATGTTCAAATATTAAGTAAGCACCTCTTGGGAAGAGGGATGAACGAGTTTGCCAACTTTTGCCGACAAAAGGGAAGGGTGTGCCATCACGGACGTAATATAGGAACTACTCTTTACTACATTAGTCTTTAGCGAAGAAAGTATATTCAACTGTTCACCAGCTGACTCACTCAGTGATTAAACGGTCAAAAAAGTTTCTAAACTCGCAGGAACTAATTGTTCATTTCTTCATAGTACAGTTAGCTACAACACATAATAACAAATTTTCACCACTTTTAGACGACACTTTTGTATCGGGTAAAATGTGGAGAGGGTATTTCAAAATGTAAGAATGGGATCAAACGGCTTCACTCCAAGAAATTGCAATGACTGAAGTCTGCTATAAAGCATGTTGCAAGATATCTAGAAGGAAATTATTATGCGTAATTTGAACAAAAATTGTCACTTCATGGTTATTTAAAATCATAAAATGACTATAATACATGAAAGGCACACGTAGCGAGACACATTTTCAAATAATCAAATCCTTCATTTAAAGCAAATCTGCTTCCTTTACCGTAGTTTCATTACTTTATGGCTTCAATTATATTGAAAAATAAAGGTAGTGTTCCTATTTCATTTTCGATATTAACCTTTTCAGTATGATATTTTTTCTCTATGTTGTTGAAAATTATTATGCTTTGCTATTTGACCTTAATTATGATGCCATGACCACTTAGCCAAAAACATTGGCTATTTTTTTAGTCAAGTTTTTGGTCTATGCCCATAACAATGGACAAGTATGCACACTGGGAGGTTAAAATACCCAAAAAGCCATGTCCATTTTAATGGAAAAAATGACTGAAATGGTTAAGATCTAAGTTATCCGATATATTTAAAACCACTATATAAGTATTTATTTTACTTTGGTATAATTACATGTCAGATAAATTTTTTAACAAATCATTGTTATCTAGTATTCCTTCCGTCATATCAAGCCAGGATAAAAGTATAAAAATAGTATCTTTTCTAGCAGGAAATAATCTTAACTAACTCAAAAGATGGTCAACCGCAGAAATATTGGCTTCATGTGATGATAACGTTTTCCGGCTTTAAAATTAATTGGAGTAGCAAAACCCAAAAGTGAAGATCCCATAACAAGGAGCATATTAGCACTCGGAAACTAGCAGCCCCCGAAAACAGGAAATACAGAACTGGGTCACCAATTACAACGTCCAGATACCAAGCATGCGGGCAAGAGGGCACGAGAGGCATCAAGTATTCTGTCTGCCTTTAGTGGAAAAGACTATCCAGTGAGCGGAAAATTAATTCCAACGTAATGAAAGAATAAAATAAAATTAAATGCAGGCCTAGAGCACATAAAGGTACATACAAATCGAATAAAAAATTACACAAAAATTCTATAACCTGCGCAGCTTTACAAAATCTAACATAAATATTCAAAAGATAATAAAATTTTAAAAAATATCTCTCTACCTCTACAATAATTCATGGCCTAGAACTGACGAATAGACTGGTGAAATGCTATGCGTGAAGTTTGCCGTTATATGGATGCGAAACGTGGACCTTGGGAAGGAGAGATAGGGATAGGATCAACGCTTTTGATAAGTGGGTTTGGAGGAGGCTGGAGAGAGTGAAGTGGGTGGATAAAATGAGGAATGAGGAGGTGCTGAAAAGATTTGGGGAGGAAAGCACAATATCGAGAACTGAAAAAAAGAGAGAGGGTAATTGGATCGGGGACGTTTTAAGAGGGAAGGGGATTTTAAATACAGCAGTCGAGGGAGCAGTGGATGGAAAAAAGGAAAGAGGAATAAGAAGGCTAAAGATGACCGTCGAAGTAAGGTTAAAAAGAATGTATAAGGAAACCGAGAAGGAGGCACGGGACAGAAAGACGGGGAGACAACTTTGATGCTTGGGTTCTGCCAGTGGGTAGAAAAGCAGTTGATGACGAAGAAAACTCATCGCAAAAATAGATGCTCAAAAATCTATTCAATACATTTATATGCAGCAGCAGAAAACTTTTGAATTTGTAATAAAGACGATTCATACGGAGTAAATAGTAATTGAAAAAAGGACCTTCAATGATAACATTTACAAAAGATTGCATGTATTGGGATGCATGCGATAATTTGATTAAAGCAATGAGCCAAGAATTACTTCTTACAAAAGAATAAACTAAATGATCTCTGCATTCCCTTCGGGTTTTCAACGCGTCCGTTGGGTTTTGGGGACAGCAGTTTCGCTGACATTGCCGTCAACGTCTTCAGGTCGAAGGTCTGTTGTCGCCAAAACCCAACGGACATCTGATCAACGCCGCGAAAATCTTCGAACATACAGAATAAACCAAAATTGTTTTCACGAGAAATATTCAAAATTCGAATAATAGAGAATTGCCTAGGACATCTATTCCCACGAAGATTCTGACGGATCAAAGGTAAATGAGGTGTTCAAAAGATTAATATTGATTTTCAGCAAGAACAGAACAATCCTGTTGACGACGTAGCAAAAAATTTGCATGCTCAATATCATTTTAATTTTAGCGTTGATTGGAAGATAACAGCGGGATTTGATGACCGCTTAATTACGAATTTTTTTCCACCTAATCTATGAAAGGGCTAAAATGATTACCCCAATACACCTGGAATCGATTATTAAAATTTCAACTCAATTATTTGAAGTCAATGTCCACGCTTCCAAAAAGTCTTTCCCATTCAGCACGTAATCAGGACTATTCATAAAATAATGACATGGCATACCATACGATACATTCATTCAAGGAAAATTTTCAAATATTTGTGTCAACGTTATAAAATTACATGTTAAAAGACATTGAAATATCTATATCAATCTAATTCAGTCATACATGCTGGGGATTTAGATAAAGGAAAAGATTTAATGTTATACGAAAGGATCATATAGAAAAATACGAGCGTAAATTCTCCATCCCTGGAATACCCCTTAAAGCCCAAAAAACCGATTAATTATATTCATGAATTTGGTATTCAGACCAAATATCTTTACCGTGAAGTATTATAAATGAAATAGTGCTCTACCAGCTTGAATATATTCACCGAGGGCCGATGCACTGGCAAAATTGTTATCCTCAAAATAATTTGAGAGTTCAAGGATAAAGTGAGAATTGAATACATTTTTCAGCCTATTAAAATTTTTTAAATTCCCTGTCGTCTATGACATATAAATGAATATAGCAAAAATCAGAAAAGCCTTCAAAAAATGAATGAACTGTCATTTAACCCCGAGAGCTTTTCAGTCGAATAAAATAGTCCCGCTAAAAAAATATTACAATAAGACGAAATGGTAAAAGAAGGTATCAATTAAAAAAACGAACAATTCTGGAGGGATACCCATGTTCATACCGATTTCTGGGCCTTGATCAAAGCGAAACGAGTCTTGTTTTCTTCAAATTACTTGATTTGAAATATTTTTATCATTTAAAAACTTTTTCCTATCATTATATAGTGAAAATTGTGTGGCTATTTTTATTTGGGATCAATTAATCCAATTCCTTTATCGACCCAAAAATCAAAAACCTTGCATTTAAAAGTAACAGCGCGCCGTAACCGCCGCGGTGGTTCACTATTTCACTACCTTTTAGGAGACTGGGTCCAGGAAGCATTCAGAAAATGATAATGTACAGTATTCTTGCTGTTTCAAGCTCAAATACCCACGAAGTTGATAAAAAATCAGTGAAATGAACACATTATGGGAACACTGACAAAAAGATAACTATAAGTACAGACAATGCATTTAAAATGAATTCAATCCCTTCGATCCATTGAAACAGTCGTAGTTGACGACAAATGCACGAGCCTAAAGAAATGGTTGACAAGTTAGGAGGCACTTGAATGGATTCAAGCCGCATGTGCGAAGTGTGCCAGCATATGCATTCCGCGATCAAATTGGAGTGCAACTCTTTGGCGTGCGTTCTATGAGGTAATAGAGCAGGATACTCGGCCGCCGCGATCCAAATTCGTGTGCCTTGGCTCCAGTCCAGCCGATACCGATAGCTTCATAGCGGTGAGACGTCATGCTAGGGGGGCGGAGGAAGCCAATGATATGAGGAAGGGGGAGAGAGCGCTATTTGTCAGGATGTTTAACAAGAAGTAGAACATCCAACGACGGCATTATGGGAGAAACCATAAACATCCCCCTCTCTCTATCTCGTTTCCGTAAGCACGGAGCAGAACAGATACGGAATGCACTACACAGGACCAAGTCGAATACTCGGAATTTATCACCGTCGCCGTTCGGACAGGAAATGATTCACATAGCTGTAACCGAGGTCTGTTTAATTAGACCTGGCTTTAAGGTCAGTGTTTTCGTTGGATATACGTGATCTAAATTGCTAAACACGATAAACGTTAGTACAACAACACAGGTATACATTGGAAACCTTTCATTCATAAAATTGTCATTAATGATATGGTTAATACCCATTTTTAAATTTACTTCAAACCCCCAACTACCTTTAAGCCTGTTTCCCTTTCTGTAACTAGGAATAAGGGGCAAATTCGTCGTCGGATGCAATCTTGTCAAATAAACAGACATAAATTAAACTAATTGGAATGAGTATATGCGACAAAATTACGTCCAATACTACAAATCCAGTTAAGTGCAGTGATTAATTGAATATATTCCAAAAAAGGAATATTTACTATCTTCCTCATCTATCTACCTGAGACAATGTTCTGAACAGGAATGTTAAAAGGTATGAAGGAGGAGAAATATGCCCGAGGAAGCCTACGTGACAAGGTGGGAGTATGAATTTTCTTAATGGTGCGGTTAGGGCATATTTTGGCGACGATGAGCCAGATGAAGCTAATTTCCTCGCATTTAAAACGGCCCCATGGAAACAGGATCGTATTATTGGCCTCAACAATGCTAAAAGCTTCCAATGGACCATCCATTCGTCTGGCACGCCGCCCCACTTAGACCATCCATTAAATCACATCCATGCAGACATCTTCGATGGATAAAGTTACTTAATCCCGACGCAATGAAAGAGGAGGGGAGCGATGTCTTAAATTAAAAGCATTGAGAAATGCACTGTTAGCATGCCTGATAAAGCTCAAGGGATGACAAGAAACCGCAAACAGTACGGCGAAAACAGAAACTAAAAAAACAATGGCATCACGCGGAATTCAAGGGAAGAGCTCTGGTACACAGGCACCCATGCCTTAATCGCACCCGAATTCTAATACAAGTAATAAGTCATTTTATTTTTTATTTATTCATTTTAAATTTACTCTCATACTACGGAATAAAGCACACATTGGCCATTTTATATCGGGGTGTTCAACAAATTAAACATTTAAACGAAAATCAGGCCCTCGGAACTCGAACCCGCGACCTCTTGTTCGGCAGGAGAGGACTTTACCCCGCCGCCACCTCGGCCGGCATTTTTTGAAAATCACACAGAAATTCACACCTTAACGGTGTAATGATCGTATAAGTTAGTCCCAATGTCCACCACAATAACCCTGAAAATTATTACAGCTCAAAGTCGGTATGAAATTCCAAGATGTATGCAACTGGTGACTCAATAAAGAAGGTAATCAATATATTATAAATTGGCGATTTCGAATATAGATTTAAGAACAAAATAGACTTATAGAAATATGCAACAGATTTTTAGCACGGTGATCATTCAGATCTAGAACGGAACGTGTAACCATAACACTTGTCTAGATAGAAAAAGTAGCGGTAAAAGAGACAAATGTAAGCATCAAGAGTAAATTAATCGATAAATATATAGATAAATATATGATAGAGTGTGCAAATAACAAGACATTGTGATTCGGGATGATAATACAATGGCACTTAAAAAATAAAATAATTATTACATAGAATAAGGAAAATAAACTAATCACATTTTTATTTATCTAATTCCATGAATAAATGAAGCTTTTGATATCGAAATGAAAATTGAACAAAAAAGACTAAGAAAATAAGGTTTCACTCTAGTTTCAAAGTTAAAACAATTTGATGACGAATCAGAGTCCATTAAAAAGGATTATTCTCACAGTATTTAGACAAGCAAATACAATTTTTAAGAGTAGAAATCTAATAATTTTTATAAAAATAATATCATTTATTTGGTGTAACATGAAAACTGACAATTACACTTTACTAGCGCTTCAGCAGACCATTTATGACAACAGAATATGAATTATGAACGCAAGCCAGCTTGATTATTGCATGATCATAGATACAATACGTATAATTGAAATAAAAAAGAGCGTCAGATTAAAAAAATCATGACGATGGTGATTCAAAATGAACTTATTGGAAGGACATTAGTAATAGCATCGGAAAAAATGGTAATATGAGTAAAGACAAGACATCCGAACTCTGACACAACTACCGCTACTGAATCAATTAATCACACGGAGTTAATTATTCAAAAAGATGATATTGAATATGGTGGGGGAAGAATTCAATCTAAAAGCTCCTCTTTTGAATATTCAAACAGTAATGATTCCCGTGACAATAGTTAAATAAAGTAGAGGCGATGTATTTTCAAAATACGCATATAAAATAAGTAAATTTCAAGTAATAATTCATATCGTATTACTATGGCATTTGAAGGCACAGAAACAAAATGCGGGAAAATCTAGCCACGACAATAAAATATTATCCGATATCATAACGCCTATCTATTGAAATGAAATAATAATAAAATATTTCAAATCATAAGTCACACCATATTTCTCCGGCATTTGAAGGCCAGCATCACAATGCGGAAAAATCTAGCCACAGCCTAAAAATGTTATCAAGACTCATACCCCTAATTCATTTACATAAAATGAAAGAAAGACGGAATTTCTTAGAAAAAATGTATAAAAACATCCCAGATAGGAAAAAATCGCTATGGAACCCTCTATAGATCGCTCGACACGAAATAGTTGGATTTTATATATCGTTCACATATATATGGCAGTAGCACACCGTACTAGGCTTCCAAAAAATATGGCTTTGACAACAATAAACGTAATTCTTACACGCAGAGGATCCCAGAAGGCACAGGAATATAAGTAGGCTGCATAATGATGCCTTCTTACACCCCTAATTAAAGGCTCGTAGTAGAAAGACGATTAGGCAAACGGCTGATGCATTACTCGAACCAAACCTGGATAACAACGGCGACACACTTACATCGCTCGTGACACCCATAATTATCGAGTAAACCTGAGTAGATATCACGCAAGGACAACCAGGAGGCAAAACGAACGAGGTAAGCCTTATCCTGGTGACACACATCCTTCCACTACATTCTGCATAACGTTGGGGAAGGTGAATCGTGCAAGGGACGTATGAAAATTCAAAATTCATGAACCTCAACGTCTCATGCACGTCACCGAATATCAATGAGGTCCCGACTTCCAGCAAAGAGCACAGATTTATAATCCACTTTATTTCACTTTGATTAACTGCTCAAGTTATGGAAGAATTTTAGTACTGGAGGTAAGCCACTATCATACAGAAGGTAGACGTTCGACCGAGCACGAATATAGCGTTACACTGTGCAACTTTCTAGGTATAGTATTTGGAGGTGTCGACCGATAGCTGAGGTCATTTGCGCCTTGAGGGAAAGGTAGGTAAGGAAGGGTGGAGAGAAACACTGCGTCGGCATCAGTCTCCTCCTAACGAAAGAAGCCAAGGAGACAACGGCTTAACGTCCCATCCGACGGACGGAGTGTTGCGCTTGAAATGTCCTCCACACAGCATTCAAGCAGGGATCTGGCGGTTTCTGAAAATTCTCTGCCACCGCCGGGATTCGAACCCGAGCCCAAGCACAAACTTTCTTAACACCGGATACCCCAGTCTGTTTCGCTAATATGGTCTTAAAAATCTTATATATAATCTTGATAAATTGCCCCCGCAGGAATTCCAGTAGGAATAAAAAAAAACTCGATTTATCATCGCCTATTTAAAAAATCACAAATGAGAACAATAAAAAACTTCACTCAAGTATTGGTGAATTGTTCTCAAATGTTATTTATTTTTATGCATATTTAGAGGATGCAATCAGTGACGAAATAAAATCATTCGCCAAAGGTTTCAATTATAATTTTTTCGATAATCAAAATTTATCGACAGATTTAGGACACATAAATGCTGAAGGAAATAATAACCACTTCATCAATAAATCAGCACAATGAATTATTGCACACTGTTTTATTAAAAGACAAAACCTAAAAAGCTCGAATATTTACTTTCCAGAGGAATATCAATCATAAAATCTTTTCAATAAGCAGAATTTATCGACAGATTTATAAAAAAGATAACAAAAAGTCAAAACTACTTCCGCCATTAATCAGAACGATAATGAAAATGCACACAATTTTTCCGGTGAAAAAAGATTCAGACGAAAAGCTTAATTTTTCTCAACGTCAGCAGAATGTGACCCACTTCATGTAGCCACAGGAGAAATGTAGCCACGTTTTTAGGTATATGACTATATAATTGAATGACAAGCAGATGATAATCTCTTTGAAAAACTGCATATCATGGCAACAAAGATAAACTAAACGCAAGTGGCTAAAGACATTCTCCATCCAGATTGCTTGTTTGCCTCTTAAACTCACGGCAGTTCGCAAAAAACACTTATGACAATCTTCGAGGAAGAGAAACTAGTATTTCGCAGAGTGTGAAGTACCACAGTGAATTTTTTTTCAAACAGCAGTGATTTTTTTCCATTTAGTCTTTCCACACTCCGGCTAAAAGGTTTCACGGGCCCATCCTACGGATTAGCCCAGACCCTTCACCAATGTAGGCTGAGTTCCAAAATCTGACCCAGAGCTTGACCCGAGAAAAAGTCACTTTCACCATTCGCCTAGAGGGCTTTAAGGGGAATTATATTTCCCACGTAAAAGGGTCTCACACTTAATGGAGTACAATTAATTACGAAAAAACGACCAACAGGGGTCACGAAACTTCAGTGCTCCCCGATTTTCAAAGCACTGCATGGAACAAGCGACACTGCACTCAGTCACGCGCACGGGTGTAATAGTTATATACACAAAGGTTGGTATTCCCCATGAAAAAAAATAATTAGGCTTAACCGAGATTCGAACCCGAATCTCAGTAATCGGGAGATTCGCGTTCGAATCCCGGCTGAGACTAATGAAATTTTCATGATGAATTTCATCCTTAAAATATGTAACTTCCTGATTTTATTCAATTACACCGAAAAATCATATGATGCGTATTGTGCTCAATAAAAATGCGTATTAAGGGTACATTTTACGCCTCGATTTTCGATAAGAAAACGCTATAGATAATATTAAGTCCTCACATAGTAATTAGCCACACCGAAAAGAATGACGTATGATCTCACATAGTCGAACGATTGCGTTTTTTACCAAAGCTCTTTAGCTCAAAAAGTTCACTTCTATGTAATAAGTGCAAACAAAAATCACTGCAGGATGAGGATAGAAATTTAGCCCAAGCAATGGGCGAAATAAACACGCTTGTGGCTAATTCTAAGGTGAGCTGTACCTATCGAAAACAACCTTCGTGTAGAAGAATGAATGAGTCATCCAGAGAGGCATAAATCCCAGACATTAATCAAGTGAATGTATGCCAACATCACAAATACCAAAAATCCGATGTTCCGGAATCTGCTCATGAAACTATTAGCGAAATAGAAAATTCATAATGACGGAAAGGATTGATATAGCCATATTCGAAAAATATAGGGCCAGGCACATGTGGCAATGCACTCAGTCACGCGCACGGGTGTAAAAGTTATATACACGGTTGGTATTCCCCATGAAAAAAAATCTGGACTGGCATTGATAAAAATTACAAAGAGGAACTACTCCATGAAAACCATCTGCTATGCAGAAAGTGGATGTTAAATATTATTTATAACTAGCCATTACTCAGTAGCGTACTTCGCTGCTGGTAAATTTCCTCATTTTCACAATGCGATACCAACGCATTGTTGCACCCTAAATTCACGCACACTTACCGTAATTACGGATAATTATGAATGGGAAATAGCCTTAAAAGCACTTGGGTAGAACAGAGCGCTCAATAGGTGAACATATACTCCGTGACCACGAGAAACAGACGACTAAAAGGTTTTTTTTTTTCAAATAACAAAATGGGTCGAGTGGGTCTGTTTTCAATCAATGTGAATATGCATTAGAACAGATATAAAACGTAAGTAGTTTGAGGTAGACAGGACTTTAACATATTTTTATTTTTATTATATTTTTATGCATATGCAATTATTTAACATATAAAATAATTTCTTAGATAAGCTGCATCTCTCTCACGAATTTTAATAAAAAAAAAGGTGGTAGCGAGCAGTGAACACTCCCATGAAATGTACACTATCTCCAATTGATGTTCCCTTGGCTTTGACCTAAGGAAAAAAATACCTGATAGCGAGAAAGCGTCGACGTGATTGATTTTCATCTCGCAGTGGTCAAGAATGAGGTCAACAAAATATCTAAATTCATATATCGAATTCGGTAGATGGAAGGGACAAAAAAGTTAGATACAGATTCTTCACCATTATGCCGTTCTCTTATAAGTTTAACATTAGAAAACGCTTATGTTATCGTTAATTTGAAATGAGTTCATGGCGTAATTTGTGTTCTGGTTCATTTACTCATTCCAGAGTAACTTTCCATTGAGGAAAGGAATCTTTGAGAAGGGTAAAACGAACCACGTGATGATGTCATAGTATGATGAGTCCTAGTAGAACTTGAGAAGCGGTGACACGCCCAGTATGAATCCGGCAAGTTATTAACTTACTTGCGAATTGGTAAAGGCCGTCGCGAATAAATGGAAATGCAAGAGACGGATGAAAAAATGGAAAAAAATCTCTATATTTTATTCGACATCATCGGCAATTAAAAAAATGAATGAGCGTACTGGAATGAATGAACGAATGAATATATTTTTTCAAGATTAAATCATTTAACGCACGTATTCGGTTACGGTGGGCTAGGTAGTGATGAGAGGTGAACACGAGGCCAGCTTAGTTTTCACAGCGGTGCACAGAACGGCGGCTGACTCCCTCTATTCTATTACCAACAGAAGTAGTCAATTTGAGCAATGACAGAGTTGTAAATTAGTGAGAGAAATACCCTTTCCCACAGCGGTAATTGAATCGTGTGCCTTGGACGGACTTTAATTTCCGGAAATATAATAAATTAGGACTCCATTAGACCATGAAATGTAAATTTGATTATTAAAAGGTTAATGGACCAGGCCTAGAGAGAACCTGGAATTTTACATATTAGAAAGTAAATTGAAAAAAAAAATATAAATCCAAATCTGATTATAGAGTTTTTCATCATCGTGGTTACCTCCAATGACGCCCAAGACAGTAGATAGGAGTATTTAATTGCTTTAGAACATATTAATTAATTATTACTGTTTTTCACTGATCGCCAACGAAAATTAATCGAGCTTCACAAATATTTTCACCATTTTTATTTACTAAAAGTAGCCTTGCTCTCTTTCAGAGAAAACCATTGAAAGTCTTTTCAATTTACGAAAACTGGAGCTTTTCATTATTCGCATATATTTCAGAATAGGAGAACGTTCCTAATGCCGTTCAAAGATTGTCGACATTTCTCGGAAAAGTTTGAACGCCGTGACCGGCCTTTAGGGATTTAATCAAAATTTTCAATCACTACTTCTTTGGCCTATTGATAAGGTTAAAAATTACACTTCGACGCCAGGGGTAATATTTTTAATGTTCGGTGAACTAATTTCAATGATCGAATGATAAAAGGATCGAATAGCGACCTTAGAAAGTCCTTATTACTCCGAGAATATTCATCGCTACCCTCGCTGTCTTGAGATTTTATGATTGTTACGAACACCCACATTTTGACCCATTTTTAAGTTTAATTCATGGCGGTTCAGAGTTATTTGCTGACTTTTCTGGTACAAGGTAAATAAAATGTATTTAGAATAAACAGTTTCACTACCGGACAAAATATTATCGCATTCCTTCCAAAATTTCACTACTGTTGTCGAATTTTTTTTTTGGATTGAAGCATAATTTTTAATTAGGAAACATAATAAAAGATACACTGTTATACGTTCCACAAAAGTTTACTTAACCAACCCAGGTGTCGACATTACACTACGTCATTTTCAAAGGTGCCATGACGTGTCGTGTCAATGACATAGTGTAATGTCGAAACCTGGGTCGGTTAAGTAAACTTCTGTGGAACATACAACAGTATATCTTTAATTATCTTTCCTGCCACCAAGTTCCACCAACTATCGCCATCCAGCCTTAAGTTGATCATAATTTACAATTACCCATTTTTTTACCATTTCCAAGATAAAAATCATAACATTTTTAAGTTAATCGTATAGCTTCCCTAATACTTGGCAATTTCATTTCAATGAGAATAAAAGATTCGTATAAGAGTGAAGAAATGCTCTTAATCTTCGGAAAATTTCGACCACTTCCGCCAGCGTTCCAGCAGAGAATTGGCTATACGGCGCGCCGCGGAATCAAACTCCCTTCAAATTACCGTCGACATTTTGGGATTGAAAGATAATTTCCATTTACCACTTTTTTAAACGACTGTTAAGATTAAATCATTACACTTTTGAGTTAATTTCAGAGCTTCTTAAATACTAGGCAGATTAGTTTCATTGAAATTAAACTATTGGTATACCAGTATAGGAATGCTCGTATTACCCATTTTTACGTTTAACTAATTGAATTTTTGATTTATTTGCCAAACTGTTCTGGTACTGTGTAAATAAATTTTATTGAGAATAAACCGTTTCTTTACCAGTCATTAAATCTCTGTATACCTCCGAAAAGTTTACCCCTACCATCGACATTATGGTATTGAAATATTATTTACATTTACGACTTTTAGGCTATTTTCAAGGTTAAATAATCAAATACTCGAGTTAATTGCAGAGGTTCCCTAATACTTGACAGATAAATTTCATTGAAAATAAACGATTCGTACACCAGTCAAGAGATGCTCTTATCCTCCGAAAATTTTCGGCAGCTTCCGTCGGCGTTCTGGCAGAGAATTGCCTTAGACTCCGGCCGCTGCGTCATCAACCTCCCTTCAAATTACCCCGCCACCTAGCGGGTGAGCAGACGCCGTTCATTAATCGTCCCCGCGACGGCGAAGTCGCAGCAAACTGGATTGGGCATCGCAATGACCTCGGGGACGGGTCACGCGGCAAAAGGGGGTGAGGGCAACAGCCGAGAAGGGAAAGGAAGAGAAGGACGGTAGGGGGACGTGGTCTGCCGCCGGCGAGGAAGGGAAGTACTAAAGGGTGTATTTTCATGCATCCAATTTCGAGTAGGGACGCCGCAGCGGCGTTCATCATTTATTTTCATGCCCCGGAGAGGGAGGCTAGAAGAAAACAAAAGACGGGTTTCTATCCGCAGGATCTGCGCACATAAACGTGTTGCTCAAGGAGATTGGATTCTGAAATGAAAACTATGTCTTTTTCTACACATATGAAGTAGGTATCCACTTATCCACGTGAGATAAAATCTCCATCTATAGATAGGGGAAAATAAACAAAAAACGGCTTCTATCCGCAGGATAAGAGGTCATAAAGTTATTGCTTAAGGAGATTGGATTCCGAAACGAAAACAATACAGTTTTTCACCACACACAAAGTACCAACCTATCTACCAGAGGGTGTGAGTCCATTCTAGGATATCCGCCGTGCACGTGGTCTATATTTCCCAATTCTCAAACTCTAAATAAAACCACTTTTTTATAAACATTAAACACTTGCCTCCCGAACAAAAGTATTTTCACAATCCATGAATACACACACGGTCTATTTCTTTTACGATGAATGCACTCACGCATTAAAAAAGGAAAACACAAGGATTCAATGCGACGAAAACTTTAAGTGAAGCACTCCATAAGCCGCCGCCTTCATTCATTACCTTATTGCCCCACTGCCCCGGTGAATGATGGGAGATTCGTGCAGGGATAGGCTTAAAAAGGGTAAGATACGATGCATGATGGTAATTTTCACTCTATGGTCCACAAAAAATGTTTTCGAAGAGATACAGTTCACTACTACCTCTCTGAAAGTATAGATACCCGAGCTTGAAGCTGCGTAGTTTCGTAACGGGTTATTCCATTAAAACGCATTCTATATCAAAAGGCTGTCTTATTGTGCATGTCACATAAAAATACTGATTTTGCTGCCTTTTTTGAAGGTATATTTTACACCAAAAAGGGAGAGGTCACCGGTTTTCATGACTATCCGGGCGATAACGAAGTTGGCGCCGTAACAAAACCGAAACAATTACTTTTATTAACGTGGTGTTGAAAACAGAATTCGACTCATTTTCATTAACACCATACAAAATTTCAATTTGAACACCTAATTTTTACTGTAGCTTCAGTTGATTTTGTCAATAAACTTTAAGTAATGAAAAGTAGGTGAAACTTGTACTGCAGAAACAAAAACTTCATTATAATTGCTACTACTATCGCCATTTACTAACTACTCTACTTCACACTCGGGAACCTTTGATTGTACAATGAACGGGGAATGCTAGGATCAACCACCACCAATCAATCAAAATTCTGAGTTTGGCCTTCGTATTCAGAAAACTATCGTCATCCATTCATAATTATTGGTATGTAGGGCCTCATTCCGCGTCTTCCACCACGATGACTTTAAGGCTATGAATTTGGTGACATATCAGAGCTCGCCTTCTATCCATAAGTAAAATGGAATTGAGCCAGAATCAAAAACGCTGGCAATTATTCACATTTTCTACCATATTTATCTACGATATCTATCTCCCAAAAGGAATTAAATCTGATTTAGGCAGTTTTTAAGTCTACTTAGACCGATTGTATAAGATATTCTCTTTCTTAATGTGCAATTCAACCACCAATTCCTTCAGAGAGTTTGAAGCGCCAAAACCTGCTTTCTCCACCCTCCGCTTGCCCAGTTACTCCGACAATCTGGGTTGACGATCTTTTAACATTCCCTAGGCTCTGACAATTTTTCCTATCAAGATCTCGAATTTTACCCTCGTAATATCCTCAAGAATTTTCGCTCTCTCAATGGCGCAATAAAATGTCATGAGTTCCCTGCGAAAAGCTAATCAGTCGAGCGATTTACATCGAAAGGAAAATGAAAGCATTAAAACGATAAAGAAGAGATACACTTCGGAGCTATAAGAAGAGGTTAGCCATTGACGTTTTTCAGCAGTTATGAAGGGATAAATAAATTAGATACAGTTCATGCGTCATCTCATAACACAATGACTGCCTACACCGATTTTTTCCCAGATGGGGAGATAATTGTTAAACTTTGAATTTCATTTTCAAGTGAGAAGCCGTTAATATTCAATTGTCAGCTGCTAAAAAATTCCTCTAGAGAGAACATGATCACGTTTAAGGCCTACTATTTACCTATTTTGGGTGAGCGTTGTGTGAAGGGTAGTGTACTTAGATGCTAATTAAAGTTCCCAGACTCAAATTCCGGGTAAAGTCATAGAGCACCGTGAATAAAAATTCTCCAAAGGAGAGGAAGTGCTGGCTAAAGAACCAAATCTGTGAAATTGAAACACTGACGCGTAGTCTGGGGTGAGCTCACCCATTACCCATTAAAACACAAGTAACCCAATCATTCAATCCAATCGGGTAGACTAATTGGGTGAGAGACCTTTACTACATGAATGATGCACCAGACTCTGCGAATGATTAACTCACGTAAGTAAACTTCATTAATTTGCTCCGTCACTATGAACCGAAAAATACGATGCGATGTCATTTTTGATAAGATTGCGCATAGTATTCGCGATACTTTTCCATTCCTTTCACAAGACATCCCATTTTCTTTGAATATTTATTTTACCTTCGTGGGAAACGCAAATTACACTCTCTGTCCTTTCCCTTAGACCGGATACAATATTCCCGTGGTACCATAACCGGCAGCCCACGAGGATGATTACGCCAGTGCCAGACCATTTTACGGAAAATGGATAAAAAAAGCGATGGCTAAAAAGAACTCGCGGTAACCCACTACCCTGGGTAATTTCCGACTCGCGCTTAAGTATTTTACGCTAATCGTTCCCTTCTTGGTTTGAGGCCAAGGAGCCGAGGCAAAGCTCAAGAGAGAGACGACGATTGTGTCCCGGCATAAGAGAGGGCATTGCGGAGGAAACGAGCAATAGTAATGAAAATTCAATTCTCTCTAGGGCAATATGGGACGAGAATTTAACAGAAAGAAAAGAAAACACAAAGCCGCAACTGTAGGTACTTTTGCGAAAAAGCGGGGGACATATCCCTTGAAGCTATTACGAGGGTTTAATCATGATGCGTATTCCTCGTTTCCTTTTATTCCGTTTTCCTTGTGTTTCTGAGCCGACCAAATTTTGAGAATTTTGTGTAGTTGCGATTATTAGGAGATAAAGGTCCGTCAACAATGAGCTGGATTGCCCAAGGCCTTTCAAAATGTTGATTCTTCGCATGTTACACGGACTGAATTTTCGTGTTTTTTTTAACAAAAACGAAATACATTGTTGCCTCGCCAATCATGATAGTAGCATTGATAAATATTTGTTTTCGCTAAAAATTAACGGATTTTATTAGGCCCTAAGGTATGGGCGTTTCATTCAGTAACATTAAACCTTAAGATACCCTGTTCAACAGCACGCAGTGGCTCGATAAGGAATTCAATCAGGACTGGGTAAAAATACAAAATAAGCAATTGAATTTAGGGATTTTCGGCGATTGTGGATGGATTTAATAACAACAAAAGGCATACTAGCTGCTTTTAGATGTAAGTACTACTATAAGTATGCTGTAAAATTACAGCAGTACGTTTCTGTTTCATTCAACCAGAAGCTGAAATTGTAATTAAAAATCAGAATACAACAGTAAATTACGCAGGCTTAAGGCGCGGCGGGTTAAAGCCATCAACTGCCAAGCCGAAGGTCGTAGGTTTGAGTCCCGCCTCGGTAGGTTGCCCAGGTCATGGGAGTTTTCGACCTTCCTAAGTCGTCGTTCGTTTGATTCCCACGCTGTAAATGCTTCTAATGCGCTGTTTGAGGGGCGGTGAAGATTAATAAAATAAATAATATGCACTAATATATGGTATTTATGAACTAAGAATGAAAATAATTATCACAAAGGATTATAATAGTAAAATATGAACCATTTTCAAAGTCTACGAAACGATGAAGAGAGAGTGGATAGATTGAAGAAAATATTCCACTAATTGTTCCTCTAAGTAAAATTAGGTCATCATGCAATTAAAATGACATACATACAATGCCTTCCAAAATTAATTTCCTGGAAAAGAATTGCAAAATAAAATGATACTCTTGCAAGGTGGCAGTAAGCTCAGTAAAAATTCTGCGAAAAGGATCACTTTTATCCCAGATTACAAATGGATCGGACACCAGACAGTGTCTGGACAAGAAATACGCAGTGAGAAAGGCATAAACGAATAAAAATCATTTTGAGATGGAAAACAATTTGCATGTATGAAATATTTTAAAAACTCGCGGCAATAAAAGAGAGAATAATGGGTACATTCTTTACTAAACGCTCTAGACGCTTTTTTATACCCTCCAATCGAAGAACATTTTTAACTCCATTTTCTCGTAGATATCGTCATTTGTCATCAAATATAACATTTTATGGCGAAAAATAAACGAATAGGACGGCATTATAAAAACAATTACATCTCGTCACGATAAGAATACAATTATTGCCATGGAAAAAAATCCCCAGGATTGCGAATGCAACCACGGACATTTGGCTTTCTCGGCCACTGCGCAGACTTCTACGTTGTCAAAGTTTCTTTGCTACCGTATCAATTTAACGACGCAGATTGCGATGTATGTTAAAATCACGAACCTGGATAGCGCAGTGGCCTGAAAAGTCGATGCTCGATTCCCGGTCCAGGTGAATTTTGTCCAAAGGCAATTACTGTGAATTTTAACGACCTAAGGCGGCAGGTTTGAAATACATCACACAAGAACTATATTTTAAGGAATACTAAATCCGTTTTCTTTTAATATGACATATATGTGGCAAACCAATTTTCAACATTTCGTCCTTATTTACATAAGTACTCCCGAAAAAGCCAAAGTATAAATGTGGGTTTTCAAATGAAATTTCCAGAAATAATAACACGAAAAGCTAGTTTTACACTCGATGAAGTAGAGTGAGAACATTTCATTTTGACACATTCATTGACGAAAATGACATAAACCTCGTTCCTCGAACCAAATTCCTCGGTAATGAAATCCCCAGCAAACATATTTAATAATGAAAGCCAAGCAATCGTGAAAATCCTTCGCCTGACTTTCCTAAAAAGCAGTAGGTCATTTTTTTATCCTCACAGAAGTGAACCTCCCGACGCAATTCACGAAAAACTAATTTAAGCAGCTTTGCATGCGGTTTGAAGCGCCCCACATCACTCGTGGAACAAAAAATGACACCATACTGCGGCAGAAATCCCCGAGTGCCACATTCAACACCAGAAATAAATCGCTATAACCGAACACACATCAATGAAACTGATCCGTCGAAAGAATCAACAAAGCGGAGATCATCGAAAAAGAGTTACCAGTCAAAGTCCGCACTGATTGGATAAAAAAATAGAAGCTGTATCACTTTCACACAGGACCCCGAAGGGTAAAGAAATAGGGGAGAGGGATGCTCCATCAATACAGCGCCACATCAATCAGAAAAAGTAAACACAGCCAGAAATCGATTCACGTATTGCCTTCTTTGATTCTTTTCCCTGTATCCCCGGATTATTTTTTCGTTTTCACTATCTTTCGGAACGCTTATTTCCTTCTCGTTTTTCCTTTATCTCTTTCAAAGTAGACTGTGGGGTGCGGCTAGCGCAAAATTGAACTGTAAAAAAAACATCAGAATAGGCCCCTTCACACCAGAATCCGCATCGATTTTTACAGAAAACTGTAAGCGTGCAACACGCACTGGTTTCGCGAATTTGTTTATAATGATGAAGATTTCTTATCTTCATTTATTAATAACTAAACTTTGCTGCTATTTAGAATTATGCCATCAAAAAAATTAAGCAAGCTTAAAATTGTAAAAATGGGAATTTTCATGATTTTGGAGTAGGATAAGTGCGCGATGACTATCAGTTACATATCTTAGTAGTTGTAAATACTCGAGTTACTTTTTTATGCCCACATTCATTTGATACAAATCTCATGCAACGACATCAAATAAAGACATTGAAACAGGACTCTAAGCCACATGACTAGTACCACAGAGTGACACTTGGGTCATTCTCCCATAATCGCACAAAATTATGTCCATGGACTGCGATAAAAAAACCAAAACTGTTAAATCAAAACTAAACTGGCATATTATTTTATGTACCGTTGTACTTAATTTAGTGACAAACTAGCGAAGAAAAACATTATTTACCCCAAATTTAATGCCCAAAGACTGTGATTCTCCATGTCCGTGCATAGTCCCACATAGATTTTCGAAGAGGTGTTTATTGTACTGACAACCTTTCTAAATAACTTATTATAAAATCAATCATTAAACAAGTTCAGTGATGGAAGCGCATTATACTGGAAATAAAGCTAAGCATCACTTACAGGTCGCTACAAAAATGTTTCAGAATCACGCCGCGTTTAATGTTTAAATTAGACTTATATTATAGAAGCAACGTTTATTACCATTCATTATCAATTGAGTTACACAGGATGATACATAATATAATATTCAGTTATATTTTCCTCCGCATCCAGTTCACCCGTCAAACGCTCCACTCTTCGTACGACGGACACAAGAAATTCGAGAAAAAGGATCGCGGTACAACACTGGGTAGAGCGCTTGCTTTCCGACCGAAAGGCTTTGGGTTCATATTCCGCGAAAGCCTACAAACAGTCACGAGTACATTCCTCGAAGTGGGAGGTTGGGCAGGGAAAGTAACTGTTCCCCATACCCAGAAATTGACGAGCTTTTGATTCAGTCTGGTGGCAGCTCTACCTTTCCTATCCACACCAATCTATGGGTTGCATTAATGGTTGAATAACTGAACGCGAAATATGTGGAAACGCCATTAATCATAGTATATGCTATTGAGTGACAAACACAGGGAATGGATAAATCCCCACATTCAGGACTCATTTTTAGGTAGTAACCATAGTTGCAGTTAATTCTTCCCTTATCATACAAACAATTAAAACTAGACTGAATTTCAATTAATCTCCTCGCGCATGGAATAGAATGGAAAAAAGAAAGGCAAAATGAGAAAAGGCTAATATTGTTTGGAAAATATGGCACAATAAAAAAGGAGTGAGTACGAGGACGTGATGCATTATACCTAACTAAGCCTTGAGCGGAAAGCCGTAAACTTGGGGTCATGGCCCCCTGGTGGCCTCGTAACTGAAAGCGGGGGGGTTTTAAAAATTTTTGAACGCTTGCGTTTTATTTTCTTTAATCTATTTGAGACTCACAAGTACACTTGGTCACGTGAGATTCTCTTGGGAATAAAAGAAGGAATCAAGTGCGACGAAAAGTTTTAAGGAGGTGGTGAATGGGTAAAGTTCAAGCAGCTCTTCCTAAAGTAACAAAACTTCTTGAATTCTAAGCTCAAAAAGGAAATCTCCTCTCAGTAAACGGATATAAGCATAGAGACGTGTAGTCACCTGTATGGAGCTATTCTACAGTATAATTCACCCCTCTTATCTAAAAATATAATAAAGTACAATTCACAGGACAGCATTACGAGTGCTGCGAATCCGGACCAAAATTAAGCAACGCGAGACAATTTTTGATATTTTTACAATGTATTTTGCACATTGAACAGAAACTAAAGCACAAAAACCATATATTTTGCATTTCGAATAAGCTTACAGTAAAATTCATGTTATAGAATGACATATCCAATGCGTATCCCAAGTTGTAGCTCTAGCGTGAAATTTAAACGTCATATTCTGCCGAATGATACCTTTGACATGTAGTTTTCCTTTCTTCAGAGGTAGGTTTGCAATTACTTCCACCCTGATTTACTCAGTGTTGGGGAAAATTTAAACAACAATCAAATGTAGTTATGTGCAAACTCAAAAAATTGATACTCATCTCAACCATTTACTACATTACACGACGCAATCCAAAGGTTTTCAACTCTGATTCCTCGTATCACCAAAAAAATCGTAAGGCAGGTTTATACCTCAAGACGCCACACAAAAAGAGTGAAAATAAGTGGCTGATGGAGCAGATGATAAGATAAAAGAGGCGAAATATACGGGAAGCCCAAAGCCGCCACTGAAATAAATTCACGGGAAGTGGAGTAAAGGGTGGCGGAAGATGGGGTGATGGATGAGACACCGGTGCAGTAAAGTCTGAATTCACGAGTAGCTTATTTACATACGTAACCATTGAATTATTCCGTGTTTGCCGAGAAAAGTAATGCACCAACGCCGGAGTCGAAAACTTCGGAGACAAAAAACTGGTTTAAACGGTCGTTACGTTAAATATATTTTTATCCTCACCATTTATAAATAAATTGCAAAACTAACAGTGGGGAATGATGTAATAAAAGTGATAAATGTCACGTTCTCAAGACTCCTATACTCATTATAAATGTATTATTTAATTTGAAAATCAAAGATAAAAGATATTTAAGTAAAAAATAAATAACAAATGATGAGTAAATAAATATCAAAATTAAAAAAAAAACCTTCCGATTAAATCCAATCCCCTATATATTACGTAGCACAAAACTTATCATAGCAAATTGTTAGGTAGAAAACACTCTAGAACGTTTTCTCCACGAACAATGCACCTACTTTTGAGAGCCTTCTCCAACATGTTGACTACACATGAAGACGTGAAAGCCTCGAGTTGACAACTTCGTCATCGTGACATAATAACTGGAGTAGTCACTTAATTTGGGATTTACACAGTTCTGTTGCAGCGAGCACGAAAATGAGATTAATCAGCAGACATGCGGAGATCTAAGTCACTAAAAGGGCTCTCGAAATTTCAGCATCGAATAACGAATGTATCTCCTTACTCCCGACAAAATCTTCAAGTCAACTACAAAATATATGGAGCATTTCTTTTTGGAGTACTATGGTTAATCTAGACCGCTCAACCATATTCGCCAAGTTGAACGCCGAGGTACATGAAAGATTATAGCATGAGACAGCTCCCGTCATGAATTTTTACCGTAAGCCATGAAGAGCGCTGAGCAAACGCATATCGTGGACTGCTACAACCCCATGAAGTTATCGGGGAGTCCCTTGAAGGCGCCTAGGGTACCATACATTCACGCTGCCTCGACTTCCTTCCTCCCACCGAAATGATTTAGTAACTTTGCACACGGCAGCTCGTGTAACCGACCCCAGAAAACTGCCGATCCTACTCTTTTGCTTTTCTTCCGCGGCGGAGAAGACATGCACGAAGATACGACCACCGGGTGATTCAAATCCCTCACAGTGTAAACCGGGAAGAGGATAAGCAGAAACTTACATGAATAAACGAAAGTGAAACGGATAACAAGAGTATATAAATACGTATA
Source organism: Ischnura elegans (assembly GCF_921293095.1). Taxonomy (NCBI): domain Eukaryota; kingdom Metazoa; phylum Arthropoda; class Insecta; order Odonata; family Coenagrionidae; genus Ischnura; species Ischnura elegans. The sequence goes on along the minus strand of NC_060253.1, from coordinate 45,764,559 downwards.
CCCTTGATATCCATAATAAGGCTATATTACTTCGCAAGGCACCTCTGTAAGCGTACAGTGAGGGTTGTTAGGGCACGTTTGTCTAATTATAAATGACGAAGTTAGGTTTAGCCGCGTGAAACATTTCCATCATGGAAAATTAAAGGATAAACTTTGCTAGGTTCACTAATATACTGAATGTGTGAAAATCACACCGCTGTGACTCCGTTCGGGGTGAGGTCTACCATCAGCTATGAAAAAGACATCATTCCTGATCTTATGATAGCACATAAAGTTATCTTGAAACTATCTTTGGAAAAAGTCTCACGGTTGGCAGAAAGTTAGACAAATATTATTTTCGAAGGGTTCTAAGAACATTCTTGCATCTCTCTCTTTATAACAGACCCTAATTCTACGATGAAGTTTTCAGGCTAGGGCCATAAAGCATGACGATAGTTCTTTTCCAGGATTCTTGAACCAGGCGCCTAATCATGATTAACATCCCAGGCGTTTGCATCTCAAAGAGCAGCTTTCAAAACTTGAAACCGCGAACTATGAAAACTTAGACGAAGGTATGCCATTAATAGGCATTTACGGCAAGTTGCATTCCTTTTAGTCAATGTTGACGTGAAGTAATAAAAGAGATAAATTAGGTATCCATAAGATGAGTCGACCGTTCAGAAAATGGCTGGCAACTTTTAACGCACTTTTTAAATTTAAAATCATTAAACCATAATAGGAATTACTCGATTGGAAGTATCAAATCCATCATGATTAACCAAAAAATAAAAATAAGAAATAATATTGATGTAAATGTTAAAGTTGTATCAGCATTTTTCAAATCTTCGTGAGCCACTATCCGTGTTCTTCATTTGGCTTACGTAAAATAATACTGGGTTCAGGAAGTGGAATTTGACGGAAAATGTGTATAACTGTCGTGAAATTTGTTCATTATGACATAGGTCATATTTTAAATACTAATATGACCCTATACCAGCTGAATCAATTAATTTGGACACCTCAGCTATACATAAAAGCAAGCTTTCTTATTCTAATGTGAGCTGGCACTTCATGCATATGCCCCCTCAGCCAGAGGCCAATATTTCATGAGTCAATGAGTTACTATAAGCCCATAATCGCCGATTAATATCTTATTAATACAGTTTTTAAGCCCATAACTTAGAATAGCTGAAGAAGCAATATCTGCTTCTAGCTAAGAAATAGGTCATTAATAAGAGAATTATGAACAAGGTATTTATTGGTCATTCAACCTTTTCACAACCATCAGAGAGCTCCAAACGAGCTGGAGAATAGGGATAATTTAAGGAGTAGGAAACATAGTAGGGTATTAACTTTTATTTCAAGGAATTCATCATTGGTAACATACAGTGCATGGAAGGTTCAATCGTTTCTGCATGCCAAGCATATGGGGTGATGAAGAGGGAAAGGATCGTCATTCAAAGGATCACTTATGGCTAGGTTGCAGGAAACAGGCTTCCAAGGAACGTAGGCATACATATTTTGACACACAAAAAAAATCACGCCGCTTAGTTACTCGACGTTAAAAAAAACAGTTCATCTCATCGTTCAAGACATTTGTACAACTGCCAATCGAGCATACTGGCAGACAGGTTGCGTGCAATCATTCACATCACACAGGTGTAAGCACTGAAGACAGGAAGAGAAGAAGTCAGGTGCACATCTGGATAGAGGTTTCAACGGATGAATCAAAAAATGTCTGATCAGGAATTTCTCGAGCTTTCAAGGATAAACTCGAGCAAGCTCGAAATTTCTGCGTTCCGATAGCACAAGGCCCACTAATATAATTTCGAGACAAAGACACATGGGAACCAAAAGGCCTCCATATGAAAAGTGCTGTATTGCAAGAAAGGACGAGGAGGTCAAACAAATCTATTGTGAGCGAAAGCTGATTGGGCATAAAATTACCACAAGGACCTTTTACTGGTCCAAATACTTGAAAACGTCGTTAGTAGAAAGGTGATCACACTTGCCGCATCCCATGCAAAAAGCGAGAAAGCGTGGAAGAGGCGCTAAAAGATATCTATTTCAGCGGAAGCTGTCTGGGCATATGTGTACCCTAACACCATGTATAAGGTCCACATGGTTGTATATGTCATCGATAGCAAGGAGGCGACTTCTGCCGTAATCCATACTCAAAGCGGAGCTGGAACACACGAGCTTCACAAGATTGGTGTTGGTAACACGTGGGGAATTCACGAAGAATACAAAGAAAGCGATCTGCTTCAGGGCGTAGGCAAAGGCAAAGTAGAGAATGGACAGAAACCGCGTCGTTTTAGTACCAAAGCTACAAGATCTCTGTCCTCTCCCGTATACCAGGCGCCCACATGTTTATGGGCGAGCTTATCTTCCCACCCTTCGGCCAACAACAGCAACCGACGTTCCACCAGCATGCTTCCGCAGGACGTAAACACTCGTATTCCCAGCCCGCCCACGCCCCCAAATGTCTTCCATTCCGCAACAGCCGAAAGCTTTAACAACGATGTTGTGCAAGGGTTGAAAAGACGAAGAAGTAGTGGTAGTAGTAGTAGAAGGAGGTAACTGAACTGGGACGATAATAGGTCCGGGTGACGACCATGGGGTGAACGCAAATGTGCCGGTGGAACTTGTGGAGAAAGACGAGAGGAGATAAGGGATGAGTGCAGATATAGAGAGACAGTGCGAGAAGAACAGAGATAGTAGATAGAGAGATGTGGGGACTTACGGGGTGCGTTGCCCAGCAACAGGCGCACGACAGGCCCCCTTGCGCAGCGGCCGCAGATGCCCTGCCCCCGAACCTACCCCTGCCCCTCTTCCTGCCCCCCCTGCGGCCTCCCGCCTCCTCCTCTGCCGCCTCCTGGCAACTCCACTCCTCCCACCCCCACTCCTCGCCACCCGACTCGCTACCTCCCCCTCCGCCCACCCTCTCCTCCACCACCCGTATGCTCTTCGTGGATGCCACGTAGTAGTGCTTCTTCGTCGTGGTGGCCGCGTGGTGGTGCCCGCCGCGCTGGTGGTGTTGGTGGTGCTGAGAGGAGGAGGTCGAGGATGAGGGTGGCGAGGAAGGGTCCTGATGGGAGGTAGCCGTGGGGCAGAACCCTATCTTACGGGCTCGGTGTCCTCCGAGTCCACCGCCGCCCCCGGAGCGGTTCCCGCCGCCCACGCTAGGGCCGACTCCCGGGAAGAAGCCGACGCCGGTGCCGCGGGTGCGGGCTCGACGTCGCCGCACCTTGTTCGGCACGCCGTACATGTAGTTGGAGAACCGGCGGCGGGAGTGGCGGACTATGGACACCCAATCGATCATGATGGCGGGGTGGGGATGGGCTCTCGGCGAGGTGAGAGAGTCAGGCTGCGAGGGAGGGAGGGGAGAGGAGGAAGAAGGCGAGCTGTGATTGGCGGGTGCGTGGGAGGGAGGCCTCCCGAATGCTGGAAGGGGCTAAAAAGAGGGGGAACGGAGTGAGAGTACGTGGGAGTGAGAGAGAGGGTTGGGCGCAAGGGGTCGCGGAGTTCAGCGGGGATCCCAGCGCGTCCCCTCGCCGAGTTGCGACGTTGTTGGGGACAGATGCAAAGACGTGTCTTCTTCAGGCTCCTCTTCTCCGTCCCACCTGGAGCAGCACTTTCCACGCAAGAACTGCCGAAACTGCGGAGGTGTGCCTTCCCCTTTATGCGGAGTTTATCGGGTGTTTCTCTACCGCTAACAGCAGGAGAATGCGTCACACTCACTTCTTCCTCCGAATCTTCACCACGCGCACACTTAACACTATTTTTCTATTTCATCGAGGTGATTTTTGCGACTATTCTGTAGAAGAATTCTTTCAGATTCGTCGTCTTTACTGAAGGATACGATGCAATATCGAGCCTTTTTTTCTCTTCCTTATTATTCACCACGTGGTCCCGATTACCATTGTCTACGACTTATGAGTACATGTGGCCATCAAAGTACAAATATTCAGGGCGCTCAGTTAACTGCGGATTATTTGATGTAAGTGAGTTACGTGAAAGTTCTTTCCGACACGATCGCCGCAAAGGAAAGGAAGATTATAAATTATTCCCAGGTTTTCACTCTTAACAGTCACTAAAGCAACTTAGCCATGTTAATTTCTGTTCCGTAAACATTAAACACTGTGAAAGACCCTCATGAAGAACGTAACGACACTCTCCTTCCAATACTTCAAGTATACGACGCGGAATTCGGATTGTTAGATTCTTTTCACTCGCGGCTAGACGAAACACGTGACGAGGAATTTTCACGTATTGTTTGAACCGGCGAGCTTCCGTTTATAGGCGTTTTATGAGTTAGGTCAGGGGTAAAATTGTGAAAGATAAACGACAAAAAATTAAATTTTGTACCGGTGAAAAACTATCCATGTATCCTCTCAGAAGAGGAGGCAATAGAGAAGAACACGTCTCCTTCCACACACCTGCCAAAACACTGGCGGCACCTCCGCTAACACTGAGGAAGTAGCCACATCGTGATACCGTATACTGGAGCCGGGAGAACTGCTATTTCTACTCCTTTCCACCCACACTGTTTATCCTCCTTGCCCTATCCCTTTCACTCCGGGGATGGTACACAGGAATTTTTTAAATCTCCAGGGATAGCCGACACCCGGAATTCCACCAGGACTAAATAAAGAATGTGCGGACCACCTCCCTTCCTTTTATTCCTTTCTTTCTTCAAGAAACCCACCCCCGTGACCGTTTGCTCATTCAAGTTTCAAGTATTCACCCAAACCCTTTGGGGGTTGAGGGATGGGAACACGGTGTGTTTCTCTTCGTACAATCTTTTCGCTTCCTCTCGGGAAGACAAAATAAGGGAATAAATTAGAAATAAATCGCTCACCTATCTATAAGAAACAGTAGTGCCCTAACACTGTTCATGTGACAATCCGAAAAGGATGAAAACACGTGCAGAGGATGGAAATCGTGCCTTTCGCGATCCTTCTTCAGGATGAAAGTTTTTTTTATTATTATGATATTTTTGCCAGTTATATCATTGAATAAAATGGTCCTTTTTTATTCCCGGCAGCGAGAAAATTCGGAAATACGTTAACCCTTTTCTTATTTCAGATGGGCAAATCGAAACCGTATAGTCCTCACTTTCTCCGACTGGCTTTACGAACTGAGTGAGAGTAGGGATAAGACCGAAGACGAATGCCGCTGGGGTTCAAATATTGGATTGGAGGTCTCGTCTCGAATACAAAAAATTCGCCAAGTACTTGGCACCGGTTCAATCATTCAAACTCGGCGCGCCTCTGGTGTCTTTCCCGTTATTCCCTCACGGCCCGGCAATAAGAGGGACGGCACGATCTATCTACCTTGGGACCACGTGCTTTTGTGTACACACGCGAAACAGCCCCCTCCTGTTCATTTTTTTCTCTTATGGGGCCGAAGAAAACACGATACGGAAGTGGGGGCGGAACGACAACAAAACTCTCCCTGATACGAAACGATTCCAGTTCGCAGACGGAGCGTCGAACCCTTTTGAAACGACACAGTTGGATCAATCTCCCAGATTAGTATCACACTTTTCGCGCAACTATTTAAGGGAGAATTATGCGGTCAAAGTTACGCGGGTGACTATAAAATCACGAGTGAAAGCTACGGAAGGATGGAAGAATTTTATCCTCTATCGCGTACGCTATACGCCAACAAGCGTAGGGTCAATGACTCGCAGACAACTTTTACGCCACAACCGCACACTTACGTGCAATTATGTAACCAAAAGAATTTCAATTTAATGCCACAGCAACGGAAGGTTTTTAGAGCGTATCAACACGATATCAAATAGCGTTTGGATCCACAACACCTTTATCTCTACGAATGAAGCACGATGATCTTACACACAGTAAAAGCACAATTATATAATGTTATATGATCTTGATAGGCGTAAGTAAGACGACCGCAGCGCTACGGATTTGTACTCGGTAACGCTAAGACGCTAAGTAACGTTTGGCTCCAAAAAAAAAAGCTTAATTCAACTACGGAGACGGACGGCACGTCAAAAGGATATTACGGAAATGAACACACAACCCTCTTCCTTCGCGAAACGGATCGGCGGAGTATAAAAGTATGCCGCGGGAAATAGTTCCCGGGAAGGCAAATAGATGGCGTGAAAAAAAGGGGAAGTTGATAGAGTATGATGCTTATCCTACGGCGGTACGGAGTTATGATTGGCATGCGTGCTACTATGAGCACGAGGTGGCGATGATAGAGGGAGTGTAGTTAAAAGATCACCCCCCTACTGAATTGGGTTGCCTCCACGGCAGAACCGGGGATAGAGAATGAGCGTGACGACAGGCCGACTTCCGGCTGAAGAAGCTAGCCGAGGTCGTAAACAGCCACTCTATATTGAGGGAACAATTCCTGACTACCACCACCACCGTGTCCTCTCTCTATATACAACCTTCCCACCCTTACAAACACTGCCGCTCTCTATCGAGCCTTTCTCCTTGCAAAGGCAATGCTAATAAGGGTTAATGATCGTGTTCAAGAGGCCGGGGTTGGAGACGAGGAGTGAAAAGGGGAATGCGAAATATGCGCTTTTCCGTCGAAGAGAGGATTCTTCGACGAGAGAGGAAGGAGAAAAAATAAAACTGCAAGGTTTGGAGAGCCGACACTTGGATCGAAAAAAAAGGACAAGTTATATAGCTGGAGGGGGTCAAAAGAGTCACCTCAGGGAGTGAATGGGGACGAAGAAAGCGGACTATTGGAAGGAGGTAGTGAGACTAGGGATAAAAAAATTAAGAGAATGGGTTAAGCAGGGCAAAACATCAACAATAGGGATTGAAAGTTCATACTGGGGCGTTCAAAGTATCACAACTCAGCCTAAGACTGAACACAAACTACTGTGAAAAAAATAACACAAAGACTGATTGGTTGCTACGTCAATACATATACATTATATAACCAACAATAAATAACCCCGTTTATTTAAAAAATGACAGCACGCTGGTACCGAAAGCTACAGTAGTTGAATTATAAGTATTTAAATACAGTAAATGATTTAAGAATTAACTGCTTAGATATTTACCTCAAGACATGTGGTTAAGGATATTATTGGACGGATGCCTCAGTTTAATTCTTTCCGCAATGGTTTTCAAACCTTGGCTAAGGGAAAAATACTCTCTTTACGCGTAACTGGTTGGAATCTTGGTACATTCATCAAAATCTAATCAAATACACCCGATAGGATAGTTATTTTCAAAATGTAGTCCAAAAGCGAGTTTAACAGTGATATGATAACATTGACGATTATTTTTAGCTGAAAACTAAGATTGCTGAAGACCTAATCTCGTCTCCACCGTGTAGAGGAAGCACAGCTTTAGTAAAATATTTTAGCACAAAATGTATCGAATAGCTAAATACTATATGCACAGTTGCATGAGATTGAGGGTAGTGACTAAACACATAAACTTTCCGTAGTGATTATTAAAATACAATAACACCAAAACCGAGAAATTGAAACATTAATGGATCACGAATACCGGACCATCAAATCAAAACGGCTATTCAATTGTATTTAAGGCATATGTAGGTTAAGGCCATGAAAAACATAAAACAAGATCTTTAATAATCAGTAGCAACAGGCGTGGAGTAGAGGCTAAATTTGAGAAGCCGAAACTTCAAAGGGAAGATGTCCGACATGCTTCAAATGCTGAAACAGAGGCGGTGTTCGTCGGCGATTAAGGTCTGAACAGATTTGCTAATCCCTCAACCCTGACTGACGAGAGGTCAATCACAAGGCTCCGGCAAAATTGAACCAGATAAGGGAAATGAGAACGTGAGTGTTTCAAATCGGCAAAGTGGACACTTCACGACACACTCCTCCTTACAATAAGCTCTTTAAGAGTCAACCACTCTTCAAAAGGGATTAATTTTCCCACGAGAGAAATGTAGAGAGTTTAAACTACACGTGCCAAATCTAAAAATTTATTCTGTTATAGACAAATGTACGCGTGGAACAAAAGTGATGAAAACGTACAATGACCCTCGCGCCGTTTTTTGCGATAAGGCAGACAGCAAAACTAAAGCGGGACGGGTTTCGAGCAAAACCGATAAACCCTTTCCTAAAGGTAAAAACACGGAAGAGCTTCTATGTCATCCTAGTTCCGCGGATTTTTTCCGACGGAGAACGTATTACTCGGCCGCAGGCTAGAAGCTCACGAGGTAATGCAAGAGGAAACGGGATTCGAATTGGATTGAATCCTGGGGGTTTCAGTGGACTAGCATCAAGGGGAAGGAAACCCATGAAAATCCTTACGATGTTATTTCCGCAGTCAACACACAGCGAATGGCAATGCACACCCTTAATGAGTGATACACAAAATGAAAGTGGGTCAGGAAAACACGAGGTACGATTCAGCGATAGAATAAAGAGATGGACACAATGAAACGTGATTTGTGAAGACGTTGTTGTGTATATGTACACATCAGGAGCCTTAATATCTCAATTTACCGCAAAGCGACGACTGACCACACCTGAAGTCAAAATACCAAAAGTACACCTAAGAACAAAGTTCTAGATAAAGAATTGCTTAACTTAACCAAGAAACCAAAAAAGGAAGTATTGACAACGATACTAAGTTACTTGAATAATACTGCTTTAATGGCAACTGGTAAAAAACGTTAGATTCGAATATTTTCAAGTCTTTTATCAATGAGGTCTTCACTCGCTACTGCTATGCATGAGCTTATATCAATAAGTAATTTAATAAGAGATTCTTAGCAAAAAGTGCAACAAGCAACAAGCACTTAACACTGGACGGCGATTGATTTACACAAGCTAGAATCTTCAAAAACTGTTAAAAGCGTAAGTAATACCGCAAAATACTGTTCCAAATTTTAGTAGCTCACAAAATATTAGCAAGCCGAATAACGCAGATTATAAATCATGACTTTCAAAAATGTATCTGTAAGCTTATAAATATATATACGATATTTCCTAAGAATATTGCTTATATTGGCAGACTTCCATACCCTGTTATTTTCTCAACAGCAAAGACGAGGATAAGCTCGCTAAATCAGGTACCGTGATGACTAGAGTAGCGGATACCACCAATGCTATTCCGTTAATGGAACAACAAACATGAATACAAGCAATAACAGGACACAGTTGTGTAATATGTTCAAGCTCCACGAAATCACGAGAGTCCAGATTAACATAGACGATTGAATCCGATGCTTTGAGCAAAATGCGACATTAAAATTGGATACAACCACCAAATTGGAGTTATATTAATCTTACAGTGAGATCATTCTAGTAAGTGCGATTTTCTGGCTTAATATGAGAAATAATATCCTCAATCCGTGACCGAGAAAGTGTTCCTTCACGAAAAGTAAGCAAGATAGGCGAGTGGTTTGCAGAGCGGCGGAGTCTGTGCACAAAAATAGCCGCCGGAAAAATATTTTCCCCCGAAATAGGCATCAAAGAACTTCGGAGGCCAACATCACCATTTCTCTCCTCCAAAGAAAGGATTAAAAAGGGTTATGAAATTTAAAAATTCGGCTCTCCAGATAACAACAACACTTTCACAGACAGTGGACGATATCTTGTTCACCCAAGTCTTTAAAGTCAAAGGAAATATTGGACCTATTCCGCGACATGAAAGATGAAAAGAAACAACCCCGTACCTCTTTAAAAGGTTAAAAACGGACGTTGGCTGAGGCGGTAGAAAGTATTTAAAGAATACAAACAAGGGAAATGCGTGACGTCATGAAGCCAGGGCAATTGACGATCGTTTTAAACGAGTGCAGTGTATAGAAGGATCAGTGCCCAAGTCGTAACGGCATGAAGGTCACAAATAGCCAGCCGGTGTTTTCCCAATGAGGTATCAGCAGGAAGTAGGAGTTTAAAGCGACAAAGACGGGCCAACGAAATGAGACAACACTCTTGGACTATTGGATGGGAAAACGAGGGATGCAAACACTTTCAACAAAATGTCCTACGCGACGGATTGATACCCTGCTAACCTATTCTCTCCTCTGTAATGCTCCTGAAGAGCCTGACGACACGGAAGAGAGGGATTTTCACCCTGGACAACTCTCCACTCCGCGGAAAAATATTCCCATTACAAAATGAGGGCTCGGAGCCTTGATTCGGGCTCGGAGGAGAATGGTACGGCAAATGACAGTGGGCAAAAAACTCGTCTTTAGCAGTATCTTAACTACCCAAAACAATGAAGATTCCTCTTTTGCTCTGGCTGAGATTACGCCCTTCTTCATACGAAAATTTACTGGGGAAATTCAAGCAGGAGCAATACAATTGGGAGTTAAGCCAATGAATGGAGATGATACCGAAACATGACATAAAAAGGGTGGGGAAGAATATAATGCATTTCTTTAAAACTAATTTCTTTCATCTAATACTCCAGCTACATGAATTTGTAAAATCGTTTTAAAACGTCAAGGGACGCGGTGAATGTAAGTCTGCATACAGGTTGGTGCTTATTGACAAGCAATAAGTACGACACGATCAACCATACAAAGAAGACAAAGAGGACGTTAGGAGGAATGAAGAATGAAAGCCTCCAAATATTGAGGATGGTTTATGAACAGAGATCAGCAGTGGAAAGAAAAAAAGCCCTAACCTCAGAACTGCCAGGACGAGAATATGCGATGAGGTGAAACCCGTATTTCGGACAGTTCCCTATGCTGGGGCTGCTTCAAAAACTTTCAATCCTGCTCAGGATAGGGAGAAACGTTGGTTGACGCGTTCAGACGGCCGCGAACAAGGCTATCAACAAGATGGAAACGAGAAAAGGACGGAGAAGGACGAACGTGAGCATGCACCGTACCTTGCGGTCGGATTGACGCTTGGGCGCAGAGTCAGCGTTGGATCGACGGGAACGGAACGAAAAGAATTTCTTCCAAAGAAACATCGTGTCGAAGGGTGAGAGCAGGTATTTCAAAAATAGTGCGGCTTCAAAAGGATGGAAATAAAACAAAAAGAGGTGGTAAGCAGCCAGGGACGCGTTAACGCGAGAGAAAGGTGAACCTTTTTCTGTCTCGACAACTTTTCTCTTTAAATTTCACAAACCAAACCCCTTGTCCGACGCGTGCGATGACACTCGATGGTCACACGAGAACCTAGTCTCGATGTTGGAGAAAAACGAGGATGGGAGCGATGAAGGAGATACAAACCGTAACTCTTCAACAGTGTTTACAAATTAGCGAATCGCAAAAAGCCAAGCGCTTCACTTACAGATCGAGATAAATATGTTGACAAAGATGAGTTAAACATTAAACGGAGACACATTTGGCTAAGGGGATATACGAGGCTGAATCTGCCACAGTTTCAGAATTTTACTCAGAGAGATTATTCAAAAACAAGCAACGAAGCTATACAACTAATAAGAAATATAATTTGTGGAAAAAATTACTTGTGCCTCCCTTTTGTTTTTGGACTGAAATATATTTTCTGCTATAAACGGCTAATTTGAATCTAGTTTTGGTCCGAAAAATAAAAATGTATTGTTAAATTATTACAAAATCTAACAGGAATACTTAAATAGAATACCTGAAAAATGAACGAGGGAGGAGAATTTATACCGCTATATTAAATAATAATAAAAAATACGTCCACGATGGCTGAAAATTGAAGGAAGACAGAGGGGCTGAGCTGTAAAGCTAAAGGAAAAGGCGGCAAAGAGGGTGGAAAGGGTAAGGTTAACAAATCGATTGCCTCTTTGGACCCCTTCCCTTTTTAACCACCACCCAACCCACCACCACCCGCAGGGCACTTTCCCTCCCGAAAAAAGAGAGACAGAGAGAGAGAGAAAGAATAGCTATAAGCGGGCAAGGGAAACGGAGACGGGGGTATGTGGGGAAAGTCGGGGGATTTTATGGGGACGAGGAAGGTCTGAGCCCGAGGAGTGAGAACAGTGGGAACGATAAAGAGTTGCTTGGGGGGGTTAGCGGATGGAGGTGTAAAGGCCGCCCGCCCCAAGGGCTGGTGGATTCGTCGGGAGGATAGAAAGGAAGTAAAAAAAAGAGTCAGGAAAAGAGATGGGGGTGAAAACCTTAGGGTGCGGATGCAGAAAGAAAAGGGGTCTAGGGGGAGAATATGGGGGTTGGAAAAGCCGCCTTCGGGAAAAGGTAAAAAAAAGCGAATACGCTCGAGAAGAAAGTGAGAGGAATTGGACGAAGGAGAAGAAATGGAAAAGGAATAGAGAAAAAAAGGACTTGACAAGGAGCGAAAATAGTAAGAAACACAGACGAAAAAGTAATTTCGGAGGGATAAATAACAGCTCAGAGCAAGGGGATGGCCGAAAGGAAATGAAACGAAATGTAAGGGCGGAAGATACTCCACAAAGGCGGCGAATGCATACACTTTCTGACAGGACGGATGAAAGCCAAAGCCAGCGGAAATCTAATGAAAGAGAAATCCGAAAGGGAAAGTCGCAATATAGGCGTCCCTGGGTGAGAATATGAGTTGATCACTGAAAAAAAAACTGCGACGAAAGAGTATGATAAGTTATGTGCGACAGAATCCTCGACGCACCCGATGAGAGCGAGCGTCAAAGTCTGAGCCAAAAGTGGGAAAGGAAGAGTATGCAGAAAGATTAAAAAGGTAGATGACTAAAATTTTCGTGCAGCTAAGATGATATCGAGAGGGAAGTCGAAGAATCCTCGACGGATACGAAAATGCCGAAAAATATGAACTGCTAAGTGAAAACTTGAGGATGAAGCAATAAAATATCTAATAGAATTTTTTAAGCACACCAGATGAAATGAACAACTTACAGTTTGCCAAGGCGCTATAAGACAATAAGCATTTTTTCATTTAAAGATAGATAAAGCCAGACTTCACATATATTTTAAAGTTCTATATGAGCCGTCTATATCCTCCACGAGACACTAGATTCTCAGTATGTAGCATACAATATAATATTAAAAAATCAGACGATTTTGCCACCTTTGCGTGTCTTCCTTTTACGGAAAGATTAAGACGTGTCGACTACACACAAGAGAGGTAATCGGTAACGCGACTTTAAATCCCCTTACGAAAAATCTTCGTGATGATAATAGAGCTACTTTCTCGATCGCCGATCGTAACGGAAAAATAGACAGATCACTTATGTAGGTGAGCGATTTCGCGGGAAACAGTTTGTGTTAGAGAATAGAGAGGGCTACCTACGAACGACCGACATATAAGCACACCTTAACACAAAGCGATGTGATATAGAGAACACTTCCACGTGACCGAGCAACGTTTCCCTATTCTCAGGCTGGGGAAGGGACTCCGCAACGCTCTTTTCCGCCTCCGTATCTCTCTTGGAGTTCAGGGGGAGCGGCGGTGCTGTGCTGCCGCTCTCCGACGGCCAGGGCGCGAAATCGAACGACCTGGGTACCTCACCGAGCGCTCTGGGGAACTATGCGCGGGAAATTCGGGCCGCGCTTTCAAAAGATGTCCGCGGTCAAGCAGTGAAACGTGGCGCATGCACAAGTTTCGAGCGTCGCGTGCTACCTTGGAAAGTTTATGGCGTGCTCACCCTGCTCTTTAATTACTGAAACGTCACGCGCGGGAAGTCGGCGAGTCAAGGGTGAAAACTTTTAACGGCGTCTAAGGACCTGAGGAAACACCGGGAAAGACTTGGCACAACGATCACTAACCCAAAGAGCTGTTTTTAAAGTGATTTTCTCCAGGCATTGAACCAGCACGCGAAGTAAATCACCAATGTATTATGCACGATGAAAATCTCATGGGGCCTGGGTATGCAATCCTCACTTTCCAGAGTTCAATACACCGCCCAAGGAAAGGAGTAATTTCCTCTGAAACTTGACCGTGAGCAAACATTAAAGGGCAACTTGACGTGGGTACAGGCTCTTTGAAAGTGCGACGGAAATTGTTATCTCGGACAAGAGAATAATATGGACATGCGAAAATAACGAAAACTCTTTCATCAAAAGCTCAATAAAACTTCTCGATCAAAACGAGCTTTGAATTTGAATTTCAAAGCGGATGACTTTGAAATTCCCTCAAAAGTAATCTAGGGTGCTAAGACGAGCTCATTTGAACACATAGCCAATTTAAGAGCTTGACCAAGAAAATTGAAATTTCAATATAAAAAAAGAAAACTCCTTTCACCAATTAACAGTTTACGATCGTGACTCCTTACGGATAGTATATTCAGTGAGTGTTGGTCTCTAAGACACGGACGAGATACTAGAAATGAAAAGACGCACAAATGCCTTAACTCACATTAGAACGCAGAAAATTCTAATGAGAGAGTATTCCATGGGATGATAGAAGGAACTCTGTTTACCCAAATTCTACCAACGAAAGCGTGACCTTTCCCTACTGACGAATCCTTAACGTTAACATCCAAGTAACGGATACTCCGTAAGCAGAATTTTTGTAAAGAGAATGACACGTTCACTCGCTGTAAGTAATCACTGCTTTCACAGCTAAATTTCTCTCAGACACACACTGAATTCTAGGCTCAAGGGGGAAATATGAATCAGTCTGGCGAATTGATTATTTGCCCCCAAATCATCCAATCACTGCCCAAGTCAACCAGCCTTGGTTCTTGGCGGTTAAACCAGCCGGCGTCCCCTCAGGAACCTATCAAGCTCCTGCTACGATGTACGACCGTCGCAACCAAGGGACACATGCCCCAGACGACGCCGACGTCCAGGTAAACAAAACACTGCACACGGGTGAACAAATGACGCACGACACACGTCGCTTCAAACACCTTGAAAGACACACACTAAAAAATCGACGTAGTACAAATGCGACGCACAAACCGATAGCATCCAATCCTTCAGTCTCTTGGCTCGAAAATGATCTTGCACGAATACCTTCAACAGATTCCTCCCACGTAGCGTTATTGATTCTTCATCTTTCTATCCCACTCACAAGGAAGGGTATCGCCTCACGCGGGAGCAAAAAAAAGGAGGAGTAACGTTCCACGAAGCAACAAGCTAGGACGAGCTGCGCGGGATGTTTTCCAAGGAGCACGGCACGGCAAAAACGAAAGCAACACCGTGCAATGTGTACAGCACACACACTATTAAACCACGCGAGCGCACAACAGCGCCGGCCACGGACGACTAAGAAACAAAAGAGCCACGATATTCCCTTCTCGCACCATCTGCCGACGGGATCACGCAACACGTCCGCGACGCCAGTAGCGCCGCCGGTGTGGGAAGCGGGGAAGAAAATGATGATGATGTGACGGTGAGTGGATGAGGAAGCGAGGGGAAGAGCTGAGCGTAGAAAGCAAGCAGCGATCCCGTGCGCTCCTCCACGTACTCTATTTCCACGCTCTCAAACCTCCTCCACTCCTCCCTTCAGCGCCCTCCCTCCACGAAATGCACGGGGAAAATTTACATAAAAATTGTAATGAATCGAACTTCTTCTCGCATGCCTCAACCTCCACGTGTGCATATATCCACACACACGAGACGAACAGGAAAATCCCCGACTGACAGTCCTTGCCTTCTCCTTCAACTCATTTTTTATGGCGCCCTATTTCACTCCCCAAAAAAAAAACTTAAAAACCAGTCTCTCGCCGGCACTTTTGGGACTTATATTCAGGGCCAGCCACGCCCGTCGCGAAGAGCAGTAGGGTAGAGAGAGTGAGAGAGAGGAAGGGAAGCTGGTACTGAGTTAGAGCGACGTACACGGGGAGCCCTCTCTCTGAGTCGTCGAGCCACAACGTGAACACTAGAATTATACGAGGGGGAGAGTGAGGTGGGGGAGGATGGAACATTTTGGGATGGGGAAAACGGGTGGGGTAGGTAAGTGGGATGAGGGGCGGGAAAGGTTGCGGAGTGGGGAAGGAGAGTAAATGAGGGGAGGTAGAGAAAAGCGTGGGAGGGGAGGGCTGCTTCCTTTCTCTCTTTCCATAACGCCTCTCTATCACCCAACCCCGGGAGAAAGAGCTACTATAGGGCGGTATAAAGCGAAGAATCGAAGAGGAGTAGGAGGATGAATGATAAGCTAAAGATCGATGGAAAAACGAAGCATAAGTTATTTTCTTCGTACATACTTGTTTCAAAAAAGACTTAGGCATGGCCTCACCGCTGGCAATTTTCAACGAACACGTATGTAGTGCAGAGAAGAGCTCATTTAGTAATTATTTCAAGCCTTTTCCTTAGGGTGACAGACTCAGAAAAAGGGTTTCATAACATAAAAACCTAAAAATGTAATGCAAGAATCGAAGCATTCTAGGGGGATAGCTTGGATAATTTACTTCTTGGGTTTTACGTCAGTGCCCTAGGTTTCATTAGAATTCTTTCCCAAAATTTGTCAGGGATGAGGTTAGAAACTAAATCTAAATTATCATAAAGATTTTACCGCAAAAATTTGTGTAAAATATCAAGATATAATGGATAACGCAAGATCACCTGAAAGCTGTATCGGGTTAATTAAATCTTTGATGAGTATATTCTCAGAACTCACTGGGACTAACATTTTTCCAGTTGTGTTGAATGTTAGTTAGATTAATTTGACAATTTAAAGTTTTCATCGCCCCAATTGCGCCCAAAAAAATACATAAGTTGGAAACTTGGAAAGGACTATATACATGTTGATCTAGAAATATTATGGACAAAAAGTGGGGAGGGGAAGAAGAAGGAGTATCGTCGTGGTAAAAGTTCGAATTCAAGATAAGTAGGAATACATTTGTTTTCTCCTTATCTCCTCTAGTGTGAAACAAGCGTAATCACGCTACTGACAACTACAACAGTTTTATCGTGCTGACTATCTCACATTGACATTACTTTTTTAAGACAGGGGCTAAGAATAAGTTTCTCTTTAAAGGATTTCTTTATAAATATCAGTAAAATGTAAAATAAACGCATTTGATTGCTAATGGTAAAATAATTCAATCAATCGCAATCGATGGTACGGAAAAACTGATGAGGGAGCTGTGGAGTCTTAACTATCTGCATAAACCTAGAATAAATAGTAGACTTCAGTGGATATTGAAATACATTGCCTTCATAATTTTAGCAAATATTTTACGCATGAGACGTTCTAGGAACAAGCAATGATAGTAATGGAATGAAAATGAAAACAAACAAGTCATGAAATCATTCTATTTTGATAAAAACTATTACACAATACATTTCGAATGATAACTTTACATACATTTTGATTCTTTCCTCACATGGAGAAAATTCCCTCATTAATTCATGATAAAACAACCATGTTTATTTACTGTTGACTCTGTTAAGATTTGGAGAAGCTTAGGCATTCAATAGAGCCCATTGCCACATCAGAAAATTAAGGCCTACTTACGGCAAGCTAGGCTCTTAAATCCCGCCATGAAGAACGCCAAATCTATTTACTCTCTCATTATGAACGAAAATAAGACTTGAGATAATGACATGACGATATTATCAGTGACAATTCCTCTTCCAAGTGATAGAGCTCACTCACTTGACCTAATTACTTCTCACACTCAACGCAAAGAGAGGAATCTCTTCATCGTTGCTATCCAGCCAAAGAAATAAACATTCCACCATTTTTAGCATAGCTGCCTGTATTAAAGCGCTGACAGCGAGCGTTACTGCGAGAACAATTTTATCGATTCAGGTGAGCGGCAACCTTAAGATGCCTTAAAAAATTGGATTAAATTGTTGCTACAGGCCATTGCGATTTCGCATCTCATAACTTAATCTGGATTTCAGGGTACTAAAATTTATAAATATTTTCTACGGCTAGAATGAATTAGTGCAATCAACAAAATATACAGTTTAAATTGGGCGTCAGTGCTGAGGAAAAATGGACTTGTAAACTAAATTTTACATCGCATATACATGCAGTTTCAACATAAAAAATAATTAGGTAAAATAAAATAGTTTCAGCAAATATTGGTTTTTTATCATCAAGCATAAATATTAAGCACTGCTTCATTTATGAATAGTAGGCTACAACATGGAAAAATTTAACGAATGTAAACACAAAATATGCGTTTGTGTAATCCATGACTTATAATTACATTACACATGCTTAATTGCACGGAGTTTTCATTAAATAATAGAGGAATGACGTCCGCTATCACTTTCCGTACGTTGTGATTTCTGCCGAGGCAATCCCCTTCAGAGAGGGTTAGCCAAGAGGATAAGGAAGATGAAGGAGAAGTAGGGCGAAAAGAGCGAGAGAAATAAAGAGTTAAGTAGCGATAAAAAGGGAATGAGGGAGAAAGGAAGGGAGGAATAGGACGGACAGGAGCGATATAGAGGACGAGGGGTAGAAGACACGAATGTAAGACGAGGAAAAGGGGAGTCATAGCTTGACTACAGACGAGCGGGTTCTTAATTACGTAACTATATCAGCACACTTTGATGGCGGGCGGGACAATGGATCCTTCCTCTACCCCCTTACTAACTTCATGATTCCACGACACTTCACACGCTTACCATATATTTTCCTACCGTCAACAATTTTTGCAAGAGCAATCAAAACAATCCAGAATAAAATTATTACAGAAAGGTATTTTTCTGTCATTCATTCCGCATACCCTCCGTTAATACAGCAATGACAGGGACAAATGAGGTGTAATTTTCAACGTTGAATCACCGGTTTCTGACGAAAAACACAATCTCAATCTTCACTTTTTACCCATTAATTTGACTTTAAAGTTTCGATTTATCCATTTAGATTACTCGCTAGAGGTATATCGAATTCACAGATTTTTCATTCTATACATTAAATGAAGATTTAAAAACCCGTCAAATCCATAACTTAACCAAAGTAACGTAACATAAGCATGAAAAAAATAAATAATAATAAGTAAAAGTGAAAATTTTTCGCACGGGTTACCTAGTCCAGAATAAATTAAAATCAATTTTCACGCATTTGAACAAGGTCTTTTACTACTGACAAAAATAACAAATACTTCAAATCAGACGATCTACATTAAAATAGCGTTAATTTGTAGATCACTAACATAAAAAAGGACGTATTACGTGGGAAAAAAATGGGAAAAAGATTTATAAGAAACCCTTTCCCACGAAGGGTACATCTTCAATAGACTGAAAGAATGATTAAAAAAAGCCAGATATTCTGAATAAAAAAGAATCGCTGACCTTTAATCGCCATCAATAGACATAACATGTATTACAAAGTACAATTTCCACATTCCTTGTGTTAAATTTGCACAGCATTAAAAATAATTGCCAATGTACTTTCTTACAAAGTATTGGTAGAACGGTGAAAAGGAAAGCAGGAGATAAAGGAAGGGAGAAGAGGAGGAGGGAGCTAACGATAGAAGATGAAGAGAGTTAAATGATGCGAGGGAAGAAGATGCCCAGAACGACAAAAGAGGATGGGAGGAAGTACGACACGACTGAAGGGCAGGAACAAGTGAGTTACAAGGGGCGCAAAAGGGACTACAGCCAAGAGGGTAAGAGAAATTACCGAAATATCGCGGCGTAATTTGATGCCGGAAGGAACACAAGTGATACAGCTTCTCTTCTCCCACTATTGTTAATGCTTTTGAGAAAATTTCTTAGCTGATACATCAATTACATAGCAATAATTTAATTGGAAATAATATCTAGATCGAATGAGAGCCATGTCTATGTTTAAAAAGCTACGACCCAGGAAGAGATGAAACTACACACATTCACTCAATAGGTAGACTGTTTTATAGATAATATTGTATACCATTACATGGATATAAAAATAAAACTCAAATCAGTGTCTATGGCCTCAAATAAAACCTCAGGCAGAATCTTCACACGTTAAAAACATCCAAATGCGGCATCTTACGCAATATTCAACAACGAGGCGTTTCGCTTACTTCAGGTACAAGTATGTACTTCAAGCACAATATAATGGGCGGGTAATTCCGACATTATAAGTTACATTTGCCGTTCGTTCTTTCATTGAATGGCAGATAACTTTCTAATAAGTAGGACATCTACTCGATTTATAACTATATACAAGATGCAATGCGGACATATACAACATTATCAAAAACTGCACTAATCCTTCCACGCGCGTTAGATAGGTATAGAGAGAGAAAGAAACTTTTGAAGGCAGTGAGGCTGGGTGGGGTGGATAGAAGGTTTTGGGATAGTGGGCTTATGGCGGGTGCCAACGGAAAGGGAAGGCGAAGATGCCGCAGGGGACGAAATAAGAAACGGAGAGGGTGGCGAAGGGTTGGGGGGGCGGTGGGGAAGACGTGAGTGGGAAGAGAAGAATGCCTGAGGAGAGATAGAGAGACAGAGGAAAAACGGAAGAAGAAGAATGGAGAGGAAGGAAAGGAGGAGAGGACTCGAGCACTACTGCGGCTGTCAGGTAGTATACGGAGAAGAAAGGAGAAATCACTCCGTGGACTAATTTGCATCTTAAGTCTCTCCAAATTACTTTCCGGACGTTTAGACGTCAATTAATATCTACATACTGCCGACGCGATGAGGAACGCCAAACGTTTAAGCTCTCGCGTCGGCAAACAGGATTTTTGGGGGTAAAATCGCAGCCATCCCCGAAAGCCAAAATTGGTTTTAGATGGAGGCCATACAAAATTGAAGTGGCTTCGATGATCACCATAGAGGTTCATTTTGCTAGCAATAATTTAAAGTGATTTCCTAGCAAACCATTTTATCTGTTGTACTCAATTACTAATTACAGTAATTCGACTTATAATCTCCATGTTCAGATAATTGATTATTATTGAGGAATATAACCGTAGTGGTGAAAAGGCCAGACCACAAACTTATGATATCAGATCTTGGAGAAACTTCCATATACCTAGGCCGACGACTGAAATTTATCGACAGTCATACAATTACTTAGGGCCTAAATTGTTTAGTATGTTGCCGAGTAATGTAGCAAACTCGGAATAAAGATGGGGATTTGCATCCGCTGTAAAAAAATGGCTTATGAGGTGTGAGGAAGTAGAGCTTCTACTAAGACAGGTGGCTTAAAAAGTTTACAATAAAAGGTATATTGTATATTCTATGTATTTAATTATGCGTTTATATAAGAAAAATAGTTATCCTTGTGCAAATATTTGAAATATCATATTGTAATAATGAATACAATCGGCTAGAGAACAAAAAACTGAATGCAAAGAAATTTTACTTCTCATGTGTGCTAGCACCAGACCTATGTAAAAAGTTTAAGATGGTAGCCCCATAACTATACAATAAGGGGTACTTATATATTCCATAATTATGTAAGTATGTCCTAATGTAATATACATTTGAATGTAAATGGAATAAAGTTATATATTATTATTATTATTAATTTGTTCAACATTTCCCCTTCACTCAGAAAATGAGTATCCAGGCTAAAACACTATGCGAAAGGCAACAGCCATAACTATGAGTTATGAGGAAAAGGTTTCATAAAGCCTCAATGGCGAAGGAAGGGAGATTAATAATGAGAATATTTAAGGCCACAAATCAGGGAAAATGAAGTATTTAATTATTAATGTATTAAGCTGGAGGAAAACGGAAAGACCAGGAAATATACCAGGAAAATCATAAGGTCGAAAATGGAGTGGATTGCCAGTAAGCAACGAGGGCTGACAGAGATAGCGTGTTTTAGTAAATATTTGACTATTGAGGGGCCTGATATAGAATGAAGCAATATAAACAGCGGAAACATGGACCCAGAAAAAGGCAGATGAGAATAAGTTGGAGGCATTCGAGATCAGTGAATAGAAGAAAATAGATAATAAGAGGGACAGAGAAAGAAAAGGAGGGAAAGGTTGCTAAAAATAATAGACGAGGAATAGAAAATAGCGAAGGGAATGACGAGAAATATGAAACTGGAGGGTGTAATGACACTGCAGATGACGTTTAAAACCGTGTTAGAGGGAACAATGTAGGTTGACATGAAAAGGGGGTGATTATTATGCCTATCAGAAGAATGTAGCGAATTATAATTACAGCCATAACCACAGGCCTTGGAGACGAGCGTTCCATCTCGTAAAATTAACTGGCGAAACTGACAGGAGGAACCGAGTGAAAATATACTCCTAAAAATTGACCAGGCAGCAAAGTATATACATACACCAGGATTCGCTTCCGTCCAACCTTAGGCAGACCATCAGATGGCTTTTAGAAATAAGTGGACGTCTATTATTGTCGGACGTCATTATTACTACCAGTAGTAGATCATTGTATACTTACACTTTCGTCAACTCCAATTTTACGACTTCTAAAACAAGGAGTTCTATATATACCGCTATTATAGATGAATGTATACTCTTACTAATTCAGAAGATTACAAACTCAATTTATTATCATTAATAGACAGTCAATAAAGTCGTTAACTGTCTTATTCAGTCTCCAGCAATTTATTGACTAAAATCAAACAAGGATAATGCATTGAGAAGTGTTTACATGGTTTTCATCCTGAACGGTAGGCTTCTTTAAATTTATATGTGAAATGCTTGGTGATAGACCGTAAGGAGCATGCCCGATGACGAATTTCTTATGTAATGGTCCCAAAATAATTTCTTTTTGTTACAGAGTGTATCAAACACGGCTAATGTCACTTTAGCCTAGAAACTAGCCATTCCAATGTAATTATATAGATTTCATCATGGTTTTGGTGCAACTTATGGTAACACTACACGTGCGCCTCACTGAGCTTGTTGAATTTTCAGTTGATTTGGGTTTTTATGTTGATCTTCCTCTACTTCAATTTGATTTAGTCGAACGATACAGCAAAATAAATCTTTATTGTAATGGTGCACAGAATTGTGGCATACAATATTATCGTGAAATTTTTATTAGTTTCAAAGAATAACTCACAGAAAAAAAATTGTAATTAGCACTCAAGTACCGCATTTTCCAAGAGTAATATTTAGTTCATATTATGCTAGTCCAAATATCCTAAAAATATTGAGCAAAGATGAATAAATTATGACTTTTAGTGGTTAGCTCATATTACATTAGATCTTATATTTGATAAACAGTGAAACAAGAGTGAAATATTAAGAGTCGTTTCTTTCCGTCGGTATTCATTGAAGGTGCTGCTTCAGGTTTTTCTCATTCTTGCTTCTCGTTGGTCTTTGGTTTTAGACCTTATTTCCACGTCGAGGACACTTGGCGCTCATATTTCGGTTATCATAATTTCAATGCATGACGGTTATCATAATTTCAATGGCGTCCTTTATCGGTATCATTGATAAGTATTGCTTTACTTGACCCATGTACCAGAATCAGGCAAGCGGCGTATGTACTCATAGGGTGTGGAAATACTGCATTCTCCCACGGATCGAATTTTTCTGTGCAACGGATATAAAGCGAGAGGAGAAGGGTGAGGAATTAAGAATTGGCCCGAGGGAGAGCTAACGAGGAGGAGAACGGAACGACGGGAACGCTGGGAGCTGGGGAGGGCGGCAAGGGAGAAGAACACTTTGAGCAAGAGAAAGGGCGAGGGAGGAAAAAGGGGGAGAGCCAAAGTTAAGTGAGGAAAGAGACGCAGAGGGAGGCGAAGAAAACTGAGGCGCACTCCGCCCGAAGGAAACGCCACGGTCAAGGGCTGAAACGTTACCAGAGTATTTTTTACTCCCCTAAAAGGAGAGAAAATTACGTATTACACCTGAGATGCAAATTGATTATTGCACTCTAACGTACAACATTTTTCTATTTCAAGTGAAAGAAAATTTATCAATCGCAACTTTGGTTATATCACTCTTACTTACAGTATTTTACTATTCGAGAAGAAAGTAAACCAATTAATTTCAAATACGGACAGAATGGGTTATAATATCCAGAAAGAAAACCAAGCCACAACAAGGAAACAATGGCCCCAATCAGCCATTCCAGAGTATGACTGGAAGGAACGAGGCAACGAATTTTCTTTCGATGAAATGGAAAAATTCGATGAAGGAAAAATAATAACACTTCTCTATGATAATGATAAAGGAAGCGTTGAAATCACGAAAAACCCCATGCCCTACAGCAAGAAAAACAGCTAAAACCTGTCGTCGGCGTGGAAATGAGCCCTAAGACGGAAGACGAATGAGATGCAGAAACGGGGAACACCTGAAACAGTAATCTGGAAGAATTTGCTTCACGACATTGAAACTGCTGTTATGGGAAGAAAGTGCGGAAAATTGATGGTACGATTCCGAGAACATAAAAGTACAAATTCAGAGAAAAATGAACCTCACTGAGCGAGAAAATTGACGGATGGGAAGTAGTCAAAGTTGAATGCCAGTAAAGAGGATCAAACGAGCATTTAGCCAAGATATAATAAACATCCGCCGTCAGAGAAAGCCTCTCAAAAAAATGAAATATGACGAGGTGATCTTCAAGCGGCATAAAGAAATCATAAAAGGAAATCGAAACGGATGAAGAGGATAAAGAACTTTGGGAGAGGTGATACGGAAAGCAATGAAAATAGAATGAGATCATTGGGACGAAAAATATTCGATGATGGGAATATAACCAAGTGAATATTTCTACCGGCTTTGAGCGACTGCAAAATCGAAGATTGATTACAATATGGAAGAGGACAACGGGCTTGGAAATCGGATAAAAAAATGTGCTTCGAGGAAATGGAAAAGGAATGACGACAGACACCAAGGTTGCATAGAGAAGGGATAGGTATCAGTGTCCAATGTGAATATTTAGGAGATACAACATAATGTGTACGCAGTCGAGATATGCCCCCAGAAACGTACTACACGTTAACTAGTCCGGGAAAATTTTTTATGGCTATGACCAAGGCAGACGGACGGAAGATTGATACTTGAGTTCCAAGACTAGAAACAAAACATTCATACATAAGTATGAAATCTGGGATTGATCCTTGAATGAATCACAGAAGATGATAGCTAGCTTTGCCTTCAAAACGTCAGGCCAATCAACAGGTGGACCCGGCGAGAAACCCGAAAACTATTCACATAGTAAACACGCCGGGTAAATCCGAGATTCTTAATTACAAATACGTATCAATTAGATAAGGTATTTGTATAAAATTTAGGAGAATGAAAGAAACCTCGATAAAAGAGAGATAAGAAAAAGTTGGTAGGATATGTGAGAAAAATAAGGAGATTATAGAAACAAAAACACAAAAAAATGACACTAAAGCGTATTTCAAACTCAGACAAATTTATACCGAGGTAAGTGGGAAAACACAGTCCCAAAAGGAGGAGGTAGACCGTAAGCAGAAAATGAAACAGCAACTTAACCACCAGCCAAATAATAGAGGAACGTAATTCATTTCCGCGAAAACAAAGGGTGCATATTTCAAGCCCGTAACTATGCCTTTCATCTCCATGGCTAACGCACCAAAAATGAAGGAAAAAACAAAAGGCCTCACCAAGGAATGATACTCAGCCTCAGGTAAAATGTTTTGCACTTATTTACGTGTGAAAAGCAGTGGGCCTACATCAAGACGAAAGGTAAAAATACCTATGCAACGAGAAGTTCGGGGTGGTTAACAGTGAAGAACAAGAGGCTAAGGCAGAAAATAATGTAAAATTCAACAAAGCTTCCCATAATAATCCTGACCCACTGACGCAGAGGAGCAGAAATAAAAGTAATGAGTTTTACAGGGAGAAATTTGAGTAAGGTGCTGTAGTGTTTACAATAAAACTAGATGACAGTGCTAAATATCTGTATCTGCATCCATTTCTGAGTTTCTCATGTAGCAGTCGTTGGAAACATCAAAATGGAACGAGTAGGGGCTAAAATACCGAATTCGTAGCAAAGACTTTTACAGAAGCCGGCGGCATATTGGCATATTAAAATGCTGATATCCTAAAAGTACTAGAAGATAATTAATATGCTTAACACGGTACTTGATTTCATAATAGATAAAAAGCTAGGAATACATCAGAAGGAAATACAACAAATTCAGACAAACGACATAAAAATTCACTTTGTACCATTCAAACTAATACTCGTTCCCGAAAATTTTTTCGACAAGAAACAGGCCATTATCAAAGCACAAAATAATATAAGTCTATTTTCAATAAAGTCCAATTAAGTTAAATTGCGAGGGTGAGAAGAGGCCAAAGGAGAGGGAATAGAGAGGCCAAATTACAAAAAAGGATAGCTATAACGTCAATACAGATCTACAGTCGCAAAAAATGAACGCAGACAACAGGATAAAAGCAAATAGGTATATTACATTCCAGAACAACTTCTGTTTCCGTAAATAGGAAATCCGATTCGTTCACACGAAGCCGACGAATGTCCATGAAATGAAGGAAAGATAAAAATGAAAGGGAAACAAACTTTCCCTGCTTAAAAAGGTAACACCTTAGCTCCAAACTGGAAATCTCACCGTTTATCACCACATCAGGAAAACCCTGTCAAGCGCGGAGATTCCTCGAGAGGCCAGACCAAAATCAAAACATAGCAGAGCGAAATCGCAATAAATCTACGCGGACGTGTAAGTCCCAAACGGTCGATGAAACTGATGGAGTACACATAATTAAACACGACCGGAGGTCACGTTTGGGGTCTACCCCAGCTAGAACACGAAAAATAATAGGACGAAAATGAAGAAGTGAACGCCCAATTTACTAACGTAATTATCTTCATAACGTCCTCACTAAATATTAATTACTGCGAACGTTGTCCACTAGCGTACAGCCTTGATTGCAAAATTAATCAACCTGCTCCAATTTAAGTGTGACTACTCCGTTTTTCATTTCAAAGATTATTTGTACCGGTAAATCTCATTATTGGTGTATTCGTGATATTTGCCATAACTGAACACTTTTCACACTGACAAATAACAAGTAAATATTAATGTCTGCAATTCCTTCGGCAAATGCGTAGAAAAAAAATAACGGTAATAATGTGAAATTGTTTCAGTGTGCTTGAGAGAGTTAATGATATTCACGTATCCCTGAAACATAGCTACGGCCATTTATCATTATCAAGAATGGTAAACAAATAAGTAGCACAAAGTACCTTAAATTTAATCCTATTGTGATTCTCGGATAAAAATCAAAACTGAGGAGCAAATTTGCACTCGTCAGGCCGCGAACTGAGCCACAGGCGCGCAAATTCTACACATGTATGGTAGAGAGGAACAAGATCATTTCACTAGGCCACCTTGCCACTTCGAAGATATTTGTTTTCGAATGCCCAAAAACTTCGCCACCGGCATTTGGGGCGCGAGCATTTGGTCAGCAGCCAAGCGCTTTACTCAATACGCCAGGGGTCTCCAAACATCTCAATGTAAGGGCCACATTATATATATCCCGCATTTATGCACGCCGAAGGAATAAAAATAAACAAATCAGAGCCAGTTTATTTCCTCAAAAATTAGAGTATAACAGGGAAAAATTACAAAAATATCAAGTTGAAAAAAATCTGGATAAACTAAAAAGATGCCCGCCTTTCGTTTTAGGCAACCAGATTAGTGTGACGAATTTTTTCGTAACAATTCTATTGCTATGACTTCAAAATTTCATTAAAATCAGGCTCAAGATCATATGAGCCAATTGTAAGAATTTTAAGTAAACAAATAGGGATTTGTTTGGCCGGCCGCATGAAATTATGTGCCGGGCCGGATGTGGTCAGCGGACCATAGTTTGGAGACCCCTTAACTACGCTACCACGCTCTCCCAATTATATGGTTCAACCTGAAGCCGACCACGTACTACAACTCTGAAACGTCGGTGTATATCAAACCCTAGACCAGGGTGTGAAATCCAAGAACTCTTTTTGCTCCCTTGAATACGATCAACGAGGTAGAATTTCAACATAATGACGGAAATATTAATAAAAATGTAAAGGGGAATATCTTCTACTAAGTTTGAATACTTGTTTAGAGACTTCGACAAGTTTTTCGCTAAAAAACACACTTAGGATTATGCATAAACAAATACGACCACTGCAATATTCCAGGGAGTTCTCCAAAATTTCCCAAGCCAGAACAGATAAATATAATTAAGCAAGATGAGGAAGTTTATGTCGTTAAGGAAACGCACTTTAAGGGGAGACGACTCTATAGCAACAAATAGGGAAAACGACGGGATATTACTGCTGAGTTAGGGATAAGGCTAACAAAATTTACAGGGAAAAGTCTGCTTGACAAAATGTCTCAACAAGATGTGTCAACCAAGTTAGGCATACAAACAAGTACTAAGAATTAAACATAAACAAACGCGACCGCAGACTCATCCAAGGTACTGTCTCATCCCAGTTTCCATCCCACACTCATCAAGTTCCCAGAACCCCAGAATACCAAAAACATCAGGAAGAAAAATTGGCCGTAAGAAAGGTAAACACATTAAAAGGAGTGGTAACAGCAAGGAGGGACTCCCGGGGAAGTATATAGGGAGATGGAAGGAATATACAGGAAGGAATATACAGGGAGAGAGAGACTGATTAATTCCACAGGAAATGATAAGAAGCAGTGGAGTAGGGAGGTCCCCTCCCATATCCAGAGCGCGTGGGTTTGAAATGGAAGCTCGAAATTATTTTGAGTGTGTTTGAAGAAAAACTATGGACATTTACTTGCCAAATATATAGATGATAAAATTAATCAACTCGCTTCAGTACACATCTATCTAGCTTTGTATTAGAACTCAATAATTTTCTGCGAAATAGCATCTAATTACTTCTACCCTCATCAAGCTTTTCTTTATTTCAAATTCTTCGCAGCGGCTTTAAAAGCGCAAACGAAAACCTTCAAACATAATAATGATTGTATAGAGGAAAATATGGCCACAGAGGAGACATTTCTAAACAGAGTCGGCAAAGGCAACTGAAATTTACTGAGAAATCCATTGTCAGTTTCTATGACTAGAAAGTAGCTTCAACAGTAGACCTAGAACAGGAATATATTCCCACTTAAGAAAGAAACGATAAATTAAGAGAAAATTTTCCCAACTGATGGGAAAAATAATTTGTTTTACCCACAATAAACATAGGACTTTGATAGATGTTCGATCAAGTTGGGGGAGCGAAATATTTCACAGCATGCGCACAAGTGTTTTATTATTCTTGACAAGGCTAACGGCGGATGTGCTAACCGCCGAGTCTTCAACCCGCGGCCCCCGGGCCGCTTGCGGGCAGCCGGCTAATTTCTTGCGGCCCCTAGAGGATAAAGAAAAAATTGTATGGCGCCGCGCCCGCCAACGACACACTCGTCAAAAATAAGCAATGTCAAAAAAAAAATTTCTTGATTAAACTTTTTAACCAATTAATATTATGGCACCACGATATTACATGTTTATTTTATTGATGAGGTGGTTGAGTGACGTGGAGCAGTGTGACCCTCCGGAAGATGTGAAATAGATTTTTGCTCTCGCATTTTAAAAGTTAAAGACCCCTGTCCTAACACCTCCCCCACACGCATCTTGAGGCGAATTGCGGGTTAGTACCTAAATACAGTCCTTCCATCAATGAATCCCATAACATACACCCAAGTATTTTACTATCCTCGAATAGGCTAACGCCTGATATCCTAACACCCCTCCCTACCCGCCTATCGAGGCGAATTTCGGGATAGTACATAGCTGCAGTCCTCCAATCAAGTTTTGCACACCAACTAGTACGAAGAATTTATAAAAAATTAACAACGTTACTGCTTTATCTTAGGGACTACCCGAAATTTCAAAGCCACAAGACAATAAAAGTGTACGTACGCGAGGAAAACACACTCGAAGGGGTGGGAATGGCGAGAAGGGTCGCCCAGGCAAGTGTATGCAAAGAGAGAGAAACAGCTTAATTCCACAGGAAATGATACGAAGTAGATGTGGAGGGTGGTTGTTCCTCCCATATCCAGGGCGCGTGGGCTTGAAATGAAAGGCCCAGAAAGTGGAGTGGGAATCGAGTTTGAAGAGTGAAGAGGGCGTGTGAGTGTAGGGAAAGATGAAGAGTGGGAGGCCATATTACTGCGAGGAATACAGATGGAGGTAGGGTTGGGAATGAATAGAAGACTATGTGTGGGAGAGATATCTCTCTTGAGCCCCCGCCCCACCCTAAGGGGTGCGGTCGAGGAAGTTCCCGGAAGGGAGCAAGAGGATGGATGGATGTGCTGGGGTTAAGGGAACCGAAAGCTCCAACAAAGAGGGTTGACTCATACGGTGGTGTCGGGGAATTCAGGAAAGGGGCCACACGACGTACAAGGCCAGCACAAACACGGTGAATATTAATCAAGTTAACATCCACATGTAATACGAAAGCTAATGAGGATAACCTTGGCAAACATAAAAATTCTAGCGAGAATAAGTTTCACTGCCTTATACTGAAAGACTCTGTAAATAATTTGAAACCATTAATCGTAAAAGAGAGAATATATCTACATATATATAGGCCGCATTAATAGACATATAATTTTAGCAGTGTTCCCATCTACTTAAAAATTCGTTAGGTGCTGATAGCATTCGCACTCGATAGCCTCTTAAAAATTTTCATTCTATTGACAATCCTTGAAAAATTTACAGTTTTACACTCGCATCCTGTGTGGTGTTGGGATTGCCAGGACAGCAGCCATCTATAACGATAAAAATTGCGCGTTGGAGCGACTCGACTACTGTGCTCCAGCTAGTATTTATTTCAGTCATTCGTTGTTGCAGGGACGAGCGAATTCCCTAACCTATCCTTTCGGCCAAATATCGCTCTTATTTTAATCGTTTCTGCCTGCTGGAAAGGATGCTCTGGGGTAATGTTCTCTTTGTCGCTCTGAAATATATCTTTTATTACCAGTTAAAGAAATGTAAGCCTAGCTCATTGCCTACGAGCATGCGTATTTATCTCGCATTTGTTCCACCAACATAAGCAATAGTCCCAAACAAATTCAGCTCATGCGATTGAAGGGTTTTTTATCATTATCGATTACCCTCAAGTGGTAATCCAATAAAAAACTTAAACAAGGATCGTACATGCATGAACCCAAAATACACACTGGGATATTAAGACACAATTTACCATCAATAGTAAATGAATTCTGCCTGCATCGAGCAATGTTATAAAAAGGGCACATGGAATTCCGAGAAAAAAAGCAGATATGCCAGATTACTTTAGTAACATGAGGTTTAAAACTTAAGTTCCAACCATTCCCTGAGAAAGCAAATTTCATAAGCAAATTAGCAGAAAAAGATTTTATGAAAAACTAACTCAACATATTAGCCTTTCAATTTATTGATGGCAAGTTAAAAAACTACGGAATTCTGACAAAAAATAATTATCATGCACCAATGGAAGAGAAATCTATCGGAGAGGATACATTTTAAATGCCTACACATAAAAGTCGGGATGAGATTTTCAAAGGTTATTGGAGGCCACCGGCCACAAATTTACCTTTTTCAATAATTTTCCCTTTTCCAGGAAAAAGGGAAAGTTAGGAGCGTTAAGCAAAAAAAAAAGATTTGAATACGGAAAACCTGCTCCAATAAAATAATTTATGCCGGCAAAACTATTATTTCCGAAGGAGCCACAAATTTCTTCCCAGTCCTGCCATAAATCACAGACACGCCCGGGTGTCAGGCGACTTTAAGTTAGTTACATCACGAAACGGAACACCCTAAATTACCTGCACCCTTCGATTCTTCGATCGCCTTCGATTTTCCAAACCTATTACCACAGTAGGGATTTAAAGCAACGGCTCAAAAACCCAGACGGAGGTTCTCTATCAATCTAAACAGCTAAAAATAGCTAATAATATAGGTGGCTGGTGACTATATTATAAACGACGTCGGCATCAAGTTCTTAAAAAAAATTAACCATCATCATATTGGTTTATTTTTTAATAGTAAATATTAATTTTTTGAACTAATTTAGTCATACATCTATCCACGTATATAAACTTTAGTTATTAAAAAAAACGAAATGAATACAATAAAAAGTTATTACGACAACAGGTATAACAAAAAGTTTGTAAAAGTTAATACACGTGCACAGTAGTTTTTTTCGCACAAATAAGAACTAAAAATGGAATGACAGTATACACTCTCGATGAATTATACTTCAAAATGTTCTCTTATTGGAGTACCCACTACTTTTTATCTCACGACCACCACATCATAAAACATAAATATAGGTATATAAACTCGGAAGTCGGGAATTAATTACGATGAATACTATTTAATATACCTCCTAGACAGATAAAAACATACCTGAAATGATAAAAAAAATACCTCAGCGATATTTCTACAACATAAGAGTAAGGTTTACTACGAGTAGAGTACACGTTAGCCCGAAAGCACCCTCACCATGATAAACGAAGTCATTTGAACCGGTAAATGACCTGACAAAACTATCCCCACCATAATCACTACCTTTGCTTTCTCCTTGGCTAATTCAAACCTATTTTTTCAAATCTTCACCATTTGGTGTACTTCATCATTTTTCATTTATGAGGCTCCCTACAATACTGAAAATTATGCGATGGCTCTATAATCACGATCAACAAAATATAGATGTTTCGCCATGAATGAAATTGCGGCGACTCACGAATAAACATAGTTGAGACGAACAGTTTCGACTATATGCCATTATCAAGTGTGATACTAAAATTAGCAGTCAATATATGTGGACTTTGCTTGATTTGATCCTTCATTCTCAGTGATTGGCCAAGGGAATTTCGTTTCCAGGCCCGTTGATATTCTGAAATTATCTGCAAGGGACCCGCCCAGGGACTGATCCTCTCCCGAAGCAATTTGTTGGTCGCCTAACCAAAGAACTCTTCCGGGACAGGCCCCGACATTGGGTCCTTCCCGGACCAAATGAAGGACATGGCAGTAGTTTCGCTTCCGTGACGACCTCTACCATCCCACCAGGGACGTGATGGATGAGCTTTATAGGAATTTATAAAAATAAAAGGAAATTTATGAATCTAAAAATTAAAAACTACCAAATTCTGGAAAAAATTACCACGTTCAAATGAAATCGAAATTTATGGGAGACAATAATTTTAAGTACCAATACATAAAAATTTGGACGAGGGTTTAAAAGGTTATTAATTTGTGGACAACTTCAGTTAGTTACATCACCATTAAATAAATTACACCATCATGAGAAAGTCTAATGACTAAAGGATAGGAGGGATGGTACAGCTAGGAGAGGGCAGGGCTAATAGAGGAAAAGCAATAGAGAAGAGATAGGATATAGATGTGAGACGCATGAAGGGACCAAAAGAATGGTTTTGGAGGGAACTTAAAGGTAAAGAAAGTCAAGTCCCAAGGAGAAAATGAAGCTCAAAGAGAAAAATTGTGAATAATATTGCATCATTGAACACCAAATAGTTCTTCAACCGGTGCTGTCCGTTAGAACTACTGCTCGCCGTAGAGTGATTTTTCTGGTTACCGTGTTTTTTGAGGCTGATAACCGAATTGACATAGGTACTCCTTCCTTTCAACAGTATTCCCCCCATGATGGAAGCTTTGATGGACTAGGGGTAGACCGTTTGGCTACTAACCATCAACATTTGATAGAGCCTCCAATGGCCGCAAATTTTTCGGCCATTCGTGTTTCTTTTTTTAGCGGTCGATTTGTGAAAGCCGTACAGCTCGATTCCCTTTACCATGTGTGTTTTGATTTAAATCCCGCTTGTAGTCTTCGAAAATCACAACAAAAATACTCGCGGCATGAGTAGGAGCACAGAAAGGGGCTGCACCTCGTACACTGAATGAGCCTACTCGGAATGAGTCAATTTTTAAACTCCTACAGCAATGGCTCAAGTCTACGTCCATCTACTCTCACCCATCATTCAACCCGAAGGTTGGTTTTGCTATGAGAGAGCAGAGCTAACCCCTAAGTAAGCCAAAGATGTGCGTATTTCGCGATTTATCGTTATGTGTAACCATACTAACCATCAACATTTGATAGAGCCTCCAATGGCCGCAAATTTTTCGGCCATTCGTGTTTCTTTTTTTAGCGGTCGATTTGTGAAAGCCGTAGAGCTCGATTCCCTTTACCATGTGTGTTTTACTATGAGAGAGCAGAGCTAACCCCTAAGTAAGCCAAAGATGTGCGTATTTCGCAATTTATCATTATGTGTAACCATTTCCTTTCTCTGGACTACCAAGTACCTTGAGGATTTTATGCTTTTGGGTGCCACACGGCTTCAACCGGGATACGATCCCAGGATCCCTCCACCATCTATTTGCTCTGCAACAAGGCGACTATTTTCCTTTTACTTCCTCTCGCATTAACTCTCACAAATGAGTAATAAAACGACAAAGGATGGACAATTTCGGGACTGAGCACGAGAAATTAAAACAATATTCAAGAGGAAGGACTGGTTGGAAGGCTTCTCCTGATTTTACGATCCAATCTTCCATGGTGATGAGGCGAAAGAGGAATAAATGAAAGGCAGGAGAGAGGCAAAAGAGAAGACAGAAAAAGAGAAAACGAAAAGTTTCCTCTCTCTCTCTCGTCTATTTCTTCCTCCGCAGACACAAGGACCTTATAATCCTCTCCCTCCGCCATTTCACGACGTGTTTATTTATAACCGGTCTGGATTTTCAAAATAGATTGCACGTGTGTTTCATTCCTTGGGGCCTTTTGTATTTGGTTTATGTGTTTTGCAAGAGGTACGCCACTGCACGCAGCCATGGCCTTAAAGTAGGAAGGTTAGTTTTTTGGGGAAGCGGACGAAATAATAACCGAAATGGCCAACTCGACGATTCACCAGGACTTCTTGGCTGAGTTTCGAATCGTTGATTCCCGAGATTTAGGAAAAGTAACAAAGTACGGAAATTGGACGACAAGTAAGGTAATGGAGAGTCCGTGCGACTGCCGGACTCGGGGTCACTCGAGTAATGCGACTCTAGGAAGCATAACAAAAATTTGCAGGAGTAAAGGAAACTACATTTCCAGTGATGCCAAAAATACCTTAAAATGCAACTGAAGAAAATTAATTGGGAGAATGACGCGTAATTTCAATCATTTATCGCGTTTTTATATAGAATTAAAATAAATTATACGGTAAAATCAAGGGAAAAACTAGGAAAAAATTATTTATCTGAAGATATTATTATGACGCAATATTTAAGAGCGCACTGATGCATAACGCAGCATATGCAGCAACTCCCAGGTAATGACAGATGCAATGACTCCTCCAAGGCAATGACTCAAAAGGATTGAACCATAAGATTCTTAAACATTGCCTTATAATTTGATTTCAAACAAATAATTTTTAAATTTGCTCATTGTACTTCATTTTTTATTACTAATGATCTATCAAAATGACTGGATTCCATTTCCTGATACTTAATTAACTATGAAAGACATAATTACGTATCTTTAAATTCAAAGAATCTGAAAAGGGAAATAGAAGAAGTGATGGGGAGAAGATCAATACTTTTACCGAATTTCGAGGGTCAAATTCTAAGTTCAAAAACGATAAAACAATAATTGCCATAGAAATACCAAAATTCTGTTCTTTCCAAGAAAGCGAATTAATCTGCCAGGTCTATTAACAACCAGAGAAATTGTGTGCACATCAAAAACAAAAGTGAAAATAACAATTAGGGACATTATCTGAAACACATGAGATCATCTACAAACTAAGTATTGAGATAGTAAAGTCTTTAAGGTCTTTAAAGTAACCAAGGCATCTAAAAGTTAGGAAAGGGGAGATTACTAATATTAAGTATAATCAAACGTAATGCACACATTTTTAAATCGCACCTTTCATCACCGCTGCTTCGTAATTCACAATATTCTGCCGTCAGAAAACAGATTATTAGAAATGCCCATCCCACCAAGAAAGAACTCACCTCATAGGGGAAGGAAGATAATTAATTCATGGCACGCTGTTAACAAAGGTTATAAGAACCCTTAAAAGGATTTTTATCCCTTTCACTTAAGATTTAGCAGCTATATTTTAAGTAGAGGGGAAGAAATTAAATACGAGGATTTTCATTCACCGAACATGAGAACTCTCATGTTTAACTAGAGTATCCTTTGATCCTACAAAGAGAAGGTTGCTTTACACGCTTATATGAAGGTATCCCATTAGACAGCGCGGCAATTCCTTGATGATCATAGGTACTTAAGAAACGCTTATTCAAAAAGCAAGCGTGGACACGTCGAGATTAAATCAAAGCGCCGGCCTCTCTTACAGGAAGATCTCTCGATTGGAGGCACGAACGTAGACCGCATATTTGAGCAGAAACTCCGGTCTATTTACGGCTCCACGATGGTTTAATTATTTCACAGAGCATTATTAGCACGCTAAAGTACCGCTCAAGGACTGAGAAACACTGGATTCTGGGAGTGAAGACCGTTGCCAACGTAAGGAAATAAACACAGGAGAATAACAGTATAACACCAAAACAGCTGATTCCAGGTCACTTGCGTAAGGGCAACAAAAGTTATAGATTTTTATTTTTTAAACATGAATGCGAAAACACCATCGCATAATATATTTATGCATGCATAAAGAAAAAAAAGTGTTTTGATAAAATGTATGTTTGAGAAAAATTACTTTCGAGTTATGAGGCTGGCAGCGAAAGTATTGTGATATTTAACTGACGGACTTACAGGTCCATTTCACGCCATAGTGGGCGACGATATAACAAGGAATGCAAAGAGAGTAGCACGTACAATGTGCATCAATTAAGGTTACATCAAATTAGGTAAATAAATGACTCTGAAAATTGAAAAGAACATTATTATCACAAATCAAAGTACATATAAGTTAAGAGAAAAACCGTACACTTACGATCGCATGACAGAACCTAGCGGCATAAACAAGCACCAACGGCTTTCTGCGTCGTAAAGATAGCACTAAAAATTTTAATAGAAAATATTTCAGAAGGAAAAGAAAATGAGAATGACTTCATGGTTAGATTTTCAAGCTAAATAAAAATTTACGGAAACTTCACATATTTCGGAGACCTTAGCTCGAGTTTAAGAGAATGAGTATCTCGCACAGTCAATTTCAAACTTTGGTTCACCTGCGAGCAAGTCAATTGATATTTAACACCATCGAGGCAGCAGCTGTCCTATGAAATTTCCCACACAAACTTTAATTTTAAAGCTTAAAAGGAGATAATAGATTTTGAATCAAAGCAACTTGTAAATTTCGCATAATTAATTTTAATAACGACCAGTTTAGTCCCTGTGCGGCATCGTCAGGTGCAATCGGTCGTTATTAAAATCACTCATGTGAAATTTACCAGGTTTTTTGATTGAACATGAAGTAATTTCACCTAGTCACGCCCAAACTATCAAATTCACGAGATAATAGTTCTTAACCCTGTAGGCTTTACAATATGAAAATAGGCCGTTAAAAAACAAAAACTAGCCTATGGGTGACGTCAAGCTTCAGAGAATTTTCAACCAAAAAAAAAACACGGCTTCACAAAATCTGAATTTATAAAATAAACACCTTACTCTTTGATTTCTCAGGGCAGCGTTTCCTCAAAGCTCAGTCGAAAACTACCGCCGCCACCACGATTCCCATCGAAAAACGCCATCGTGCAGGACCAGCGTCATGTAAATTTAGGCGTCTATTGATTTACGTGCTCCTCTAGCGCACTCCCTTTGACGATCTCAAGAGCCCAAGGGGGAAAAGAAGGCTTAATTTGACCCCAAAACGGAAAAATGAAAAATCGCTCCGTCGCAAGGCTGCTTCTCTCGTGTGCTTTAGCCCTAGTGTGTTTGCCAGAATTTTCCCACGCACAAACATACTCACGGTACCTGTGTAGATAAGAAATTGATAACGCGGAATTAATATGGATATATCAGAGTTGATAAATTTGATTCTAAGATAGGTTTATTTTATAAGACATTTTTTTTTCGACATTTTCAACGATGTACAATGCATTTTAATGGATACACCATATGAATTGCAAAAACTGTGATGATGAATTCAGAAAACGGAAATAATTATAATCCTACGTGGATGAGTAATTAATATTGGCAATCTTTATGAATTTATACGATAATTACGGTAAAACTATAAATAATACGAAATAAAAGAGTATTTTTAAGAAGCTATTTGTTACGCAGCACCTGACCACTATGTGCGACTATTCAAATCAGGTGATATTGAGGCACGTATGCAACTATGTTTCACTATTTGTTTCACATGTGCGTTTTAAGCTTCAAAAACTATGTTAGAT
The DNA here is from genome assembly GCF_921293095.1 of Ischnura elegans. NCBI lineage: Eukaryota > Metazoa > Arthropoda > Insecta > Odonata > Coenagrionidae > Ischnura > Ischnura elegans. The sequence continues at coordinate 45,726,592 of NC_060253.1, read as the reverse complement.
GAATGAAGAAATGGAGCGATAAAACTAGACATACGTGAAGAAAAGCAACTAATAAATATAAAATAAGAGTGTTTACGTACTGGATACATAAACGTGGGTTATGTATCCAATACGTTGGGAAGGGCACTTTATATGTTATTAACTTCATTGCTGTATTTCGCATGTACTAAGCGTTCTAAGAGTTAGTATACAGTCAAAATTCAAAATAAGGCGATATAAATAATTTAGTAGCGCATCAAACATTCTTCAATTTTCTGCAAGTTGGGTACCTGAGTACAAACAACGAGGGTTAATTTGACCCGAAAACATAAAAATGAAAATTCTTCGGCCTCGAAGCAAGTACTCTCGTATGCTTTAGGGAGAATCTCGACTACAACGAGGAGGAAAATGCAGAAGGCGGAGCCAAAATAAGAGATTAAAACAACGCCATTGCGGAGCTAATGGCCTTCCAGTCTCCTAAGCAGTCAGCCACCATTTCTGGAACAGCCAAGTTTCAGCCAAGTCTCGGCTTCGCCATCCCTCCCTTGTCCATACACTGGGAAGATTAACTCTTGTGTCAAGGCCTCAAGGCTTCCCTTTTACCCGAAATAATTTGGTGGCTTTCCAACAATAACAAATGTTTCAAATTAGCGACGGCTATATTTTCCAATACTCAGCATTAATTTTAGTCGTCGGGAGAAGTAAAATAATTATTCTCATCACACAAAGTCCACTCCCGAATTATCAACACCAATTTCTTGAATTAAAAGTAGTAACAATTTAAAAGTGTCAATTAAATATCTATAAACGGATCCGAAAATGAAGAAACTAATTAAAAGCTAACATATGAAGGTATATTACACCACTGAATTGAATTCAATATGCCAGCATGGATGCACGGTTACAAAGAGCAGTTATTAAATTCGAAGAAAAAATCATATCATTGAAAAGAAAAAATGGGTGATATAACTGTTTCATCTAATTAGTTAACACTTGATAAATAACACAGCATACTGACCGGGATTTCCGAAATCAGAATTCAGATCCTGGTCGTGGAAAAGGAATATACATAGAGAATTCCATCTATTACACAAGTTCGGAATGAAGCTAAGAGTATACCATTATCAAGGCTAATGAGATCGGGTAAAAAATTATGAATTAAATTAAACAATGAATGAAAATTTACTTCAAGAAATAGTTTCAATAACTTTTTCAGAGAGAAGTGACTTAACTTTTTGTAAAATGTCTATACACGAACACATGGCTTCTTAATATCTCTGCTAAATGCTGAATGTAAGCTACACCAGCCAGCATCTCCTATGCCAATCATTCGACGTGTTTTGCCTTACTGCACCAAAAAATCGAAATATAGCAGCACAAAAATCATGGAAAAAGACTTAACGGGAAATATGCCTAAAAAAATCAAACATCTGTCGAGATAGAAAGACAAAATAATAATCAAAGGGCAAGTAATCAAGGTAATTAGCATTACTCAATCCCACCAAACGGAAATGGGAGCTGTTTCATTCCTCAAAGAGAGGAACTTCTGAAGACAGAAGTAAGAGTAAAATTCTTTGACGTATATAAAAGGAATGATGCGAACGCCCTCTAACTTGACTAACACTATCACACATTTAGTACAGAAGCAATTACATATTCAGTTTGCCCTTGGAATATATTTTGAGTGAAAATTAAATCAAGTGGAGAGGGATATAAAGCATCAATGATCAGCTGTCCCAAGAAAAATATACTCGACAGCAAAAAAGTCACGACCCTTGGTTCACATCATATTAATATCCTTATTTTCCTGGAGACCTGACACACTGATATGAAAAGATATGAGGCACGTCATATTTCTACAAACATACGTCCATATATTGTTCACAATAAAATGTTTTAACAAGCAGTGTCAATATTGCTGAATGGAATAGAAAAGATTATTTTGAAAGTACCTTTTGAGTTCTGGTTTAAAAGAATTGATGTCTTTATATATCTTTTACTCACAGGGGTAATTCTTTGAACAATTTTATGCCCATTTTCTTGGGAATCATTTTAGGTACTCTTGTACGTACATAATTGTAACGGATATCATTTTTTGTCCCTGCGTAGTATGCATGGAATTCACTGTTCACATTAAAGTTAGCAATATTATTCTTATACGTTACATACGTTACGCTGACGTTTTATTCATCAAGTTGTACGATTATACTGCAATGCTAACAGAAAAAAATAACAACTGATTAGCGAGGAATTACGTCCTACTGTATTTTATAAAATATAGGACACTCAAGTCAATAAAAGAAAAGCGCCTTCTCAGTAACTGACACTCTAACGTCTTAACGATAAAAAAACATCCCTTTCTAAGGTATCAAATCTTAATTCGACAGATAGGAGGGTACTCACACGAACTTTGCAGAGTCTTTCGTTGAAGTTACGCGGTCGTTAAATATCACACATACCAGAGCAAAGGCGAAGGACTTTTCTCGCAAAAACGTTTCCACAACACAAAGAGAGAGGGAACGGCCCTTCAAACAATGGAAGGCGAGGTAGGATTCGCTATCTCGATGACCTTTAGGCGGAGACATTTCGCCCTGTGACCTCGTGAAGGGGCCATTCCATTCGCAGCAGCACGCTTTTGCCCCAATTCCAGATGGACGACCGACGACACAAAGTTAAAAGACCGACCTCGAGGCGTTTTGCATACTATGCATACACAACAAACAGACAAAAAAAACGGCCTTGAAATTACGGGGAATATTTCATTTCGTTTCAAAATTATACCACTGTTTCGACACATCAAATACTTAACCTTTCACATGTTTCGGGGAAAAGGACTTCAAAATAATAGATGGATCACGAATAGTATCAATTTTCAATATTGCTTGAAGAAACAAAATAACCATACGAAACAAATCCTCTACGTCCAAGTATAATTCAAGAAGTAAATGAAAGTACACTCCAAAGTGTTTTTATTAAAACAGATAGCTTCTCGCGAATCCTTCAACAACAACTCCAAGGAAAATGAATAGAAGTGGTAATAATTCTGGATATTTTTTCCAAAGCGCGTTAACATTTTTTCCTCATGTTATCTGTAATTGTACTTGACTGATACAAAGCAAATAGAAACATGCAACGCATATATTCGATAATTATGTTCCGATCTATCTCACTAAAAATACCATCTAAGGACGAATATTGCATTGAAATTTAAAGTCGCTTTAATAAAACCGAGAAAAAAAGCGAAACTCACAATAACTTTGTCGCGAATTAACAATTAACTGAGGCAACATACATCAATAATAAAACTTTATGCGAAGTATTTCCAATAAGCTGCAGTTATCTGAAACAATTCGGAACCTCAGTAATAAATATAAAGAACGTAATGATTCAAAAGGGAGTAATAAACGGTGACCAGAAAGGAAACATTAAATGTCTCACAAAAATTATTCCATTGAAGTCAATTCACCATTTTTTCCTCAAATTAGAATAAAATGGCATTAGAAGTTAGCATGAACGAATAATGAATCGAAAATGCTATCCATACAAAACTTCAAGGCAATCTTAAAAGGCTTTGATAGCAAAGATTTTCTTGCTAATTAGCATTATAACTAGATACAATTCTCACTATCGCCAACGATCGATGTGATTAATCACTTCCACCCAAGTCAACGCGGGAAAAGATCTTGTACCGAGATATTGCCCAGACATAGGTCTAGCTATGAGTTACAAATTCGTAAATGGCGTGTTGGGACCAGCCCTGAGGGTATAGAAGTTCTCTCGCCAGACAGAAAGAGTCATAAAAACTCGATCGATCGACAACGAGACTCCGAGAAGAAAGTTTCAAGGAGACACGACCATCTGCTCATTCGCGCATGAGAAAAAAAACATCGATAACAGACCCCGTTCATTTCTCCACGAATCCATTCTTTCCATATTGATTCACGCGCGCATTATGCATGACGATCCGGATAAAGGCAATAAAATGTCCCAACACAAAAAGAATCATCATCGTTTTTAATGCAATAATGTTTTTGCTAAACGATGAATCCTTCTGGTATACATACAATGTTGCGACGAGATAAACATCCGCAATCCCATGTTTTCTTCCGGTTCCTAAGTTAGCACTACGCCAAATGGAACGATATATAATGATTCAAAATAGAGCGATTCACATACCCGGAAATAAAATATTAGCCGTCAGAAACAAGTAAAATAAAAACATTCCTTCTCTAATGCATTTTACAAAATAAATGTACATACAAAAAACAGGTAGAATACCACAGCAAGTATCAGGATCCGCATATTTCTCATTTTTGACACCAAACTCAGACTAGTTCTTGAATTTATGTTAGTAGTTTTTTTTCTACAGCCTCTGAAGAAGTTACATTGGATGACAGTGTATACGAACAAATAATCTAAGCAATAAATAATACATCATATAAATACAATAAAAAGAGAATCATTTCATCATACTTACGTGCATGAGCAGACCAGAGCTATTATTTGCAATTGGTGTGACAATTCAAATCAGATACGATTGAGTCATCATTGCAATTGTTGAGATAAAAAAATTTAAATCAGATTTAAAACTAATATATTTCACTATTCGCAAGTAAGTTTTAATCTTCAAAACTTTGTTAGATGGATCAAGAAATGCATAATTAAGATATGACATGGATTAAGACTAGAGGAAAAAGGCAATCACTTCACAGACCATTTTAAGGATATTATGCGAATGTTGTTTAACGCGAAATTTCAAAGTCGAAGGTTTTTTCATTATGTACACAAAACGATAAATTAAAATATGTATTGCAGGCAGTCTGGAATTTAAAAATCTTTGGGACTTCCTGTTCTAAGATATTTATGTTCGGATACAAGTGTAACATGAGAAGGACAAAATCCATGAAATCGATTCACAGAGTTAGCGAAACTCCCTCGCAAAATTAGGCGATGGACTGATTTATGCCGCAAACCTATAATTAAATGAGACTAAAATTTACTACGGTGATATATTCAGCCCACAGACTTTCGTGAAGCATATCCCTCAATCAAAAAGGCCCATATTTCTAACACATCTGCGATCACATCTTCACTAACAATGCAATTCCTTATGGGAAACACCAGGAAAGGGGTCATCAGCGGTTACAGCTACAAATCTTTATGAGATAAACACTATAAATTGGTTTTATTTTTTCTTGGTCGCAAAGGAAGCAACCTGAGAGTGGTCGTAAACGCGGAGAGAAAGTTTAATTTGTCTTTAAGATAAACACGCCAGCAGCAGAAAAACCACTGCTATCACCCTTAATTTTAGCTGGCAGTATTAAATTCCATTAACTATTGAAAGAAACGACCAGCGATTTAGTTACAAACCTAAAGGTCAGTTATAAAAAGAAATAAATCGACGCATCGAGAAATATAATTTTAACGATCCTTTCAATTTTCAAAGAAATCCTTTACTCACATAATATTTTACCAATTCAAGACAAGAAAACGTCATATAATGTTGCTAGAAAAGGTCAATTAACTACTATGAAAAGTGGTCAAATTGAGCTCCAGTACCGAAATACAAACAATAAGCTGAATAAAGGTCAATAAATATCATTCAACAGGCAGGACTTTACAGGAAAACTGGGCAGTAACTAAAACTTAAGGAAGACTTCATCTAACAGCGCTCAATTTACGACCTTCACAATGGAACTATTCTGCTTCTTAAAATGTGACTATTTTGACCAATTCAAAACAGCGACCTAATTTTTCTTGTCTTCACGTAAAAATATTGATGCTGTTGTTCGATACGTACACACGACTAACTCGTTTGGATTACAGAACACCCAAAATGTGTTCACAGCATCCTAAGAGCAGATGATTGAGAAACCAGCGGGCTAAAAGGTAAACAATCCCCAAAGCTCGTTTACACAAAGGTTCTTCCATCTCCGGCCAATTAAAAGGATTAAACTCTCTCCGACCCTGAATAATTTATCGAGCAATTGTTTCGAAGTTATCCCGGATATATGCTGCATCAGCAGGAAATCGCTGAATTTCATTAATAAGAAAGACCCCGAATTATCATACCGAGAAGCGATACGCCAGTGAGATAAAATGAGGTAATTACGGAAGAGAGAAACAATACTGACTATGATAACGAATACAATGAATATTTATTTGAAAGTCTACCTATACATGCCCCGGGACTTATAAATATAAAAGTTAGTATTATTGATGTCAGCAGTTTGACCTCACGTCCCCCTACGCCTGAACCCCTGAGGCTCTTCAGCGATTTTTTTCCGATACAATGGCCATTTTTCAACATGCTCCAGAAATTATAATTTTTTACACCAGCGCTATCTAGTTATTGTAATCCTAACTTAATCACTCTGAGTGCTATTGAGCGAGGCTTAAAATAATTATGTCCTTTTTTCCTTGCAATATATTACGAAATTATGTACCTAGAATCTTCATCATTTCCGATTCTGAATTCCAACAATAAGTGGAAATTTTTCCTCTCTTCATAGTATAAAGCGTAAATACTTCTCATCCACACTGAAGCAAATTACTCCCTAGCTTCATCCTTTGACCGTATCCTGCCCCTAATGATACCAAAAACACGCTATTACAGCAAGAAAATGCTGTTCATTCAAAGCCTTCAGTCATTTTTCTTCACCGATCTAAACCTTACTCATTACTAAATTCGCCATAAAACAACCTGAAAAGTTTCCAGTACAAGCTTTACAGAAAGTCTTTCAGTTACGCAGTTGAAAGGTCTTGCCTTTGAGCCGGCTCCTTACTAATTACCGCATGTGTACTTTTTCATTAAAAAAGTAAGCGGCACAATGACAAAACATGCTCCATCATTAAGTCATTACCTTTGATACAAAGTTAGGCGGAAAAAATTACGATAAATAAAATTTTAAACGAATAAATTTAAGCATTCGATGACATCGAACACTATATTATGCACATATCAATAGAATGAATGTAGGCTTCATCCCTAAGATTTAGAAACAGTCCAGAAGTTTTTCGCATGTATTTCAAGAGTGCGTATGACCGCTCCCTCTATACATTTTATCTCTTAAAGTAATGATTATGGAGCAATCTTGTGGTATTGAGGGCGAGAGAGTTTAATGACTACGATGTATATGCACAGATTTTTATTTCTTATCTTATGTTTATAGGGTTGAAGGTTACATTTTATAGTAGATTTTTCGGGTTTTCAAGGCTAATTTTGCGCCCATTAGATATCAGCCGTAGAAGCAACGGTACTTATTGCAGACACAAAAGACATCACAGTGTAAGACAGATTGTGAACGGTAAGCAAAAAATTCTAGGCATCAAATGCGCATTTAAAGTTAATGTGGCAGGTAATGTAAAAAGAAAATATGAATTTACTCAAATTTACAAGATGTCAATTTAAACTATTGCTAAACTAATCCAATGCTAAATATTCTACTTATTTTGTTAAAAATTTTAAACAAATTATTGGTATCACAAGCCCTTATATACATAATTAAGTCCTTTTTTTTAACCATACCACACACGGCATTGATACCCTTGTTTTTTGGTTGCTAAACTTAAGAATACGCTTGTTCGCGTCAAGGAGTGTGGTGAAAATGGCATAACACCGGAAGAGAGGCATTCCCATAAAACTAAGAGATCAAAGCGATTCGGTCCGTTGGCTATTCAGGGAGATGACTAGCAACTGAAGTCATTGGTGCGAGGAAGAATGGGTGAAAAGCCAAGTCCTCATGTTACTCTGTCCTAAGTGCAAGGGATCAACGAACCAATAACTTGTAACGTTTTTTATTTTCTCTTCAATGGTTCACAAATATTGTTATTACACTGTATAAACAAACTCGGGAGCAAAAACTCACCCGCACGCCACAACTTTTACAATCCTACTCCCCATACACAACCCGTACTCTCCCTCCCGCGCCATCAACAACAATTGCTCCCTTCTACCTCTGCTGCTCATTATTGCCCGCTTCATTGCTCTCCTGCTATCAATCGTCATACCAACATCTAACTCAAAACAACTCAAAATTAAGGGTTACAATCTCCAGCGACAGATGTACTTCAAAAGTTCTTTAATTGCTTTTTTTATCCCATGGACTTTGTGCTTACGTGAATTAACTAGGAAAGTTAATAAATGTATTCTTATTTTACTTCCACAACGAAATTAGTACAAATCACATGTAACTCTGCTTTAAAAAAAAACATCCACAAATCAACATCCTTTGCAAAGCACACACGCATAAATGTATACAATGGATGTACTTATAAGACGTGCTACGTACATGTGACATCCGCGGAAACGATACACATAAAACTGGTTTCTCATTCGGGCGGATTTACTTTTACTTTCGAGGATATGATTTTTTGTTGATGATTTTTTTTTTCGATGATGTTTTTTTAGAACATATTCACCTCCAAAAAATTTACATCTATCCTCATACAATTTACAAATATTAATAAATATATGCACGGGAATTGACCGTATGACGTATACGTATACATATCAAGGAGAAAATCACAATAGATAACTTTTTCAACCAATACAAACAAACCTCAGTTCGCAAAACGGCGTAAACAGGATCAAAACTGGGGGGGGGGGCAAGCTTGGGCAAGCCATGGTTGTTCAAGTTGTAGTTAAGATTTAAGCATGGAACAGGTGAATAAAATAAACATTTTAAGGAAACTGGAACAGCTCATTATAAGTTTTTAAAATTATTTTCTTGAAAAAATATTATTTTCCTTCAAGACATTTGCGATTTTGCTTTTAGGGGGGAGGGTAGCAGCTGCCCCCTCCTGCCCCACGCTGGGTACGCCCATGGTTCATGGTTATAAAAAAGGACATAATCCAAATAGAGAGAGATTAGAATGAGGTTATAACAAGAAGAAAATAATATAACGTTACCAAACCACGGAGATATATGAGCAGAGGAAAAGATTGGAGTATTGGATAAATTCGAAGGGAAGACTTTAAAAATCCGCTCTGAGGCTGAGAAAAAATTGAGATTCTAGAATACCCTCTCTTTCCCGGGGGAAAATCACCATATGATAACGATAAATACGTCGGAAGACCTTGAATGATCAATGGATGGAAAAAAAATTGCGCTCCGAAGTCGCGATAGGAATATATAACACGGCCTACTTGGATTTTACCGACGCGACATACACACCGAAGTGACGCCGAGCGCGAAAGGAAAACTAATGGGCCTTCAGATTACCCCACGAATCGCTGGAATTTCAATTCTTTTCTCAATAGACACGGAAAAGCGAGGTGAAAAAGGATTGGAGTGGACTAAAACCACCCTTGAAATACAACGTGGCTTGCCAGACAGAGGTAGTAAGGTAAACGTGAAAACCAAGCGTCATAATCCAGGGCTGAAGTACAAAAGCAAGGGAGGGTTTATCAATATATTCAAGAGTAGCGTACATTATAATACGACCTAAAAATGAGAAAGACTAGGAATAAAATCATACGTCAAGTCAGCGTCTCGTTCATTTCCACTTCATTCTCTAGTGAATCAAACTGATGGTCTTGATGCGTGAGCTCATTTTTTAATCAAAATTTCATTCCGCATCAAAGTATGACACAGGGGTAGCGATTCCTGAAAATCTTTGCTTCCCTCTTCATTATTTACTATTATGCTTCCAATATATTTTTACAAAGTATAATTTAACATATTATAATAAAATACTTAAAATTTGAAGGATTCAAATACCGGGTAAAGCAGCGGGACACCCCCAAACATTTTCCTCGACACTTAACTTTCTCTCGACGTAATATTTCTTTATAGTTGAAATGCTCTAGTATCTTGGGTAGGACATAAGATAAAGTAGCTTATATTGCATCATATAAAATAAATTACTAATGACATATCATATAACATCACCTTATATCTCCTAGCCTTATTTAAGGGAGAGAAGGTGTTGGTACTCATTTCAATTACTCAAAGATTACACTAGAATATTGGTTTCGAGGGGTGAGTGTAAAGAACACACTAGATTAAGCCACCGGCAAAAACCCTTTATCCCAATGTTTCTTCTAAGCACCATCAAAAATGTATAAATTTTCTGCTCTATTCAGGAAATATCTAAACTACGCTTGATTTTGTGGAGTAAATTACAATGATGAAATATTTAGCTGCCACGATAATTATGGCTGAGTGCAAAATTTTCAAGTTGAAAATTTTGATTTATAGATCAATAGCCTAGGCCACCACGCTTCCTGTACGACAGACATTTTCTTTTGTTTCAAATCCTCTTTATTTTCTTTAAGATAGTTTCTTTTTGCCTCACTACTTGGAGCAACTTTCCCTTTCTCTGTCTCCTCAACAATCTCCCCTTATCCTTCATCAACAACTCCCTAGCAACATCAATCATGTAATATCAAACGTCACATCCCATTTAAAATAAAAGCAAATAGTACTGAGGTCAGGTTCTATGTGCTCCCACATTGCATTCGTCGCATCAAAAGAACTACCTTGAAGAACCCAAAGACCCTATCCCAGGAATGCGATGGAGTAAAAGAGAAAACCACGCACATTCCCGCCATGAGCCACAGCTTTGCTGTGCGGCGGTTGTGTTCCTCCGAGCGGTAAGATGCACGTCTCGCGCTTCGCCTCCAACTCCAGACCGCCATTAAATCAACGCTCCGTGCTCAGTGAACGTATTTGTCGGGACCTCCACCCCTTCCCTCCGAAACATCCCCCAACCCAAGGGCGAACTCTCTTTCACCCCCATCTCAGCTCCTCCTTCCAACTCACCCATTAATGAGCAGACGTAACAACGGTCTATCTTCACCAATGCATGTTGGAGTGCCATCACGTTGTCATCAACATTTAATACAATACTTACATAATTAATACCTGCACGGAAAAAAAATATTTGATTAAAACTATCGAACTGGTGTGATAGGGAGTATTTTTGTTAAATATACTTAAACTTTGGTGCAAATTATTAAGCACTTGATTTATTTTACCAAACGCTAGCGTGAGCTCTTGATATATTTCATCAAACATTTTGGTATTGCATAATTTGGTCAATTGTACGGAAGAGCTTCGTAAATATAACCGAATTAATTCAATACGATTCTGAGTTTGATAACTTTTATCGAAGTTATGATTAATTTTACGAAGGTGATTGCTTGTTTGGTAAAAATTATCAAACTCTACATTGCTATGCAAATTTGGTTTGATAGAATTTACCAAGTGTTTCGTAATCTATCGAACGGTCTATCGTTCCTCTTATGTTTACACCAATGCACATTTGCAGTTGAAATATTCTTAATCAGGCCTTACATAAAAGATAGGTTGGTAGAAATGATTTTGTTTTCATTATTTGTGATGGCGATAACGTTTTAATTTTGTTTACGTTCATTTTTCTGTTTTTTTCCTGCTTTGAATTGCAATACTACCCGTTAGCTGGTGCATCAAAGACATTGATTGAATAGCATATTATCATAGATAGTAAAGCTGTAAGGAGATGTTTGTGTATTTCGACAAATTAAAACTTTAATTAGAGGTATTCCTGAGGTATAATCATTCGCGATCATGTTTAATAACATGTGATAAAAGCCGTGATACTAGACCCAATCCATGCTAAGGATATCACCCAGCACGTTAAAGCCATCTCTATATCGATGTAATAAGCCTGCAAATAAAGTTCTCTTGCGCATCTGCACTAGATATTCATACGGAGTAACTACGTAATGCAATTGTGTGCATCAAGTATTCCTCTTAAGCATACAAAGGGAAACTGTAGTCACACCTTATTCACATTTCAAAACAAAGGTTAAATACTTACAATAATAATGTATTATAGCGTTTAAGTATGCATTTATTATGGCAACCGATTTAGACTAGTTGTTGAAGTCCGTTGCTACCACGCGGGGGGCTCACGCTCTAAGCTTCATGCAGGCTTGTTATTTTTCCACTTTTTTTTTATTTCTTTTGCAGAAACTTACGCCAAACTCCTAATTTTACGATTTTCAATCATAATAGTGTTTTCTGGGTTGAAAATCTTTCACATGTGCACGCTACGTCGGTTTTATTACCCTTTCGATTTCGATATTTTTTATCGAACTGCTGTAGCCATTTCGGTAACAATTACCAAATCAGTTTGATAGAATTTATCAAACTGGTTTGGTAATAATTACTGAATTTTTTGATGTGCCATATGAACCCAAAAGTTTGATAAATTTCATCACAATTCGATAGTTCTAACTAAACTTTTTTTTCAGTGTGGCTACACGATGCATTAACACGTGTGATTAAATGAGCAAGTCTATGACCGCAAAAATTAACGAAAAATTCAAAATGCAATTTTCAGAATCGTACGAATAGAAAATACAATCTGCTCTAATTTGGTCCATGCATTGGTAAACGTTGCGTTACGATTCACCAAAATCGTTCTTGAAATTACACAATGAATGTTACTGGTAAATAAATCGCGTAATCAGGCCTCAACAACGCCGTTACAACACTGAATTAGTACTTCAAGCAGAGCGCTATCTAGATATTATGACCGTTCACTTACTCAAGTTAGCGAATAAAATAGTGACTCTCGATAATATTGTAGCATAATCTCAAAATTGAGTAAAATGATATAGTCTTATTAGGACTGAATACATGAAAAACTCAAAGAAAGTAATGAAATTAGCATATAGGCACATGACTACAACAAAATAAAGCTATATATACTAAAATAGACTATATTTTCAAATACAAGCACGTAGGTGCAAGGATCTAGATGCATGACGTTTAATTACTAATGGTTAAACGAATTCCTAACCGCTTAAAACCACGAAAATTCGTTCCGTGACCCAGACAGAGAAAGACTCCAACATCATTGAAATCCAAGCTACTCTCCTATCTCGCTTACACCGTGCCCCATAGCATGCTATCCTGATTTTCTCTCCCAACCTCCATCTCAATCCACGTCAAACCCAATACAAAAGCCGTAAGTCGTTCGTGCGGGGTAAATGTAGAGTAAAACCTTTTTCCAAAGAAGAAGGCAAATGAAAATAAATTAGCTATAGTCTGTCCATTAATTTAGATCATTTGGCCGTTAAAAAGCAAGCCATTCGGAGAAAACTTTTAATTCCTGTTGAAGGAAGTGGGGTTAGATACCAAAAGGACTCCTTACGAAACAAAGATGAAGGCCTTTCTTTAAATCAGGTGATTGTGCCAACATTATTACGTTTCTCGTAGATATAAATTGGGAAATGAAATAAAAGGCAGTTGCTCTTTTCCACAATTACTTAATGCGTAAGACGCGTTTCGGCTCACTCAGCCATCGTCTGGAACAAGAACAGATGATAGTTCTTTTCATTTCAATGCGTTGAACTTCCACTACATCACGCCTGAATCGGTTGAACATATTTAGGGAATACGAAAATATTTCATCAACTCGATATTGACATGAGGTTTTCCATTCGTTTTGAAGACAATTTCACGTTATTACTTCCCTATGTGCACTTTTTGATCATTGACTATACTCAAAGCTATAGTGTAAATTTCTTGCATCGGGATTTTCGTCTTTATATTGTAAGTATTAACGCAAGTAATTTTCACTATCTCGATTCACTAGCAACAAACCATGAATGTAAAAATGTCAGAAAACTTGATCTATGTATTCCAGGAGGATATTTGGATTGATTGTTGAGAGCAACGATTGTTGATCAGTTTGTAATATTATTGATGCAAATGGCGCAAAGCAGTTTTTCGTGTTTTTGACAGTGTTACACCAATCTTAAAAATCTAAAAAAAAAAGTAGGAATATACTTTGATGTAGGGGTAACAACATATATTTTTTTCGGCGTGTCTATTGTTTCCTAAATTTTTAAATTAATTTTGATTATTTCAAACTTATGTTAAAGTTTAGTTTTCGGTCTAAAAATTTTGAAAAAAATCAGGGTGGTAGTACGTAATCGCATTTACATTTTAAAATCAAGATAACGATTTTACAAAAATAAAAACTGGAGATATAGTCAAAAAACTAAAAATCGTGTTTCAATTTTTTTAGGGGTTATTATCCATTGTTAAGGCCTGAAACTTTGGGGAAACACATAATTTTTGATGCACTTCAAGTTTATATTTTTTATTTTTCAAAACATCGGGGGGCACTTTTCATCATCTTAACCGGCTAGACCCTTTGCATAACAATGTACAGTTTCATAATTTTTACCAAACAAGCAAGCGCCTTCGTAAAATTAATCATAACTTCGATAAAAGTTACCACCCTCTCAATCGTATTAGTTCAGTTATTTTGACCTAACTCTTTCGTAAAACTGACCAAATTAAGAAATATCAAAATGTTTGATGAAATACATCAAGAGCGTTTGGTAAAATAAATAAAGTGCTTCATAATTTTCATCAAAGTTTAAGTATATGTAACAAAAATACTCCCTATCAGACCAGTTTTATAGTTTTAATCAAATCTTTTTTTCCGTGTGTGAATAGCGAGCGCTAGCGAGCCTAATAGACTGTGTGTTGTGCTGCAGGTTCTCTCTGTAGAAGTGACTTTAGTCTTCTGGGTCACGATGCGGTGGAAGTTCTCAATATTAGTTAAATAAACCAATATTTCGACAGGATTTGTTCGAACAGGACTTTTTCGTTGTAACAACAGCATTATCAAGTCAAATTTCAGCTTAACAATGTTGTTATAAAAACGAAACGCACATTTCTCGAATAAAAACAATAGAAATATTGTAATGCCTCATTCAACTTATTACCTGGCTTAAGTACATGGTGATTTATCAGATTCGAGTCTACCTATCATTGCCACTCATAACCCAACTGAGACAGCTCAACACGCAACAAAGGAGCCTTTCTTGTACCACGAAGAAGCGGAGAGAATGAAGAGCAGGAAGAAAAGCGCCATCGCAGAGCGCCCGACGCCATGTTTCTCAGCCCATTCCTTCTCTCTCACTCTATCTCAATCCAAGCCACGCACGACCATTTGCACCTCACCCGGACTATTTCCCAACTTGAGGCTCAAGCGTCTGCTCCGCTTTCTCCAACTCATCCCTGAGCTTGTTTACCCCGGAGAGCAAGGAAGAAGGAAGATAGCCAAGAGAGAAGGAGAGAGGGATAATTCCCAGGGAGAATAGACCTCCATCACCCTCCCCTCTACCCTATATCCAATTCCGCCCACACCTCCGACTCATGTCCTTTCTTTTCTTGATCTCCTCCTCATCCCAACTCCACATCCCACTACACACACGCTGGTCTTGTCATTCTCTATCTCTTTTCCTACAAAACCCTACTGCCAACGAGAGTTTCTGAAGGTGCCTTTGCTTTCCATCCAACACCCCCTCCCATCCCTTCCGAACCACCCGACCACACCACCCTTGTCATTGGTTCCTGGCCAAGTTTACGGGGGAGTCGGGGAATCTTTTTGTGTTTTTGGAGTTGACCCTAACTAATTGTGTGCGAGCGGACGGAGGATGTCGACGATTGTGTGTGTGCGAACGGGAGTAAAAATACGAAATTAGAGTGTAAAAATATATACACTGAGGATATATATGAGTTCCCAAGTGTGTTCGTCAGGTTAGAGTGCGAATATTAATACGATCGTCGTTATGGTGAGTCCGAGACGATGGGATAACACCTGTTCCCGTTCTCCTATATCACCATTAAAAACACGTTATTCACATACATATTTCCGTAACTTTCTGTAGACGATACGTCAACTTTATTCCACAGAAGTAAAATAATTAATTCTCAGCAGAGACAATTAGATCTACTGAGTATGTTCTTACTTTATAAAGACATGAAAATATCCTAGTTCAATTTTTTGCTTTTCCTTTTTTGCAGTTCATTTGCTACTGTGACAGTATAAATACAACTTTTATTTACAACAACTGTAACACACTCAAAGCTTTTTTTCAATAAGAAATAGTTCTTAGCTATAAAGCGGAGTTTATCCATAGAATTTTAATACGAATAGTTGAGTCTATTTGCAGGCTTATCATCGTTTAGTACAGATCATTTTAAGATCATCATAAGAGTTTTCAGAGGGTGGAATATTTTAACCTATTTAATTGGAAATGACCAATCTTTTCCAGATAAAAGGTTGACAATATAACCAAAACAAAAATAAGTTGTTCAACTAATGAATTAAACTTGATTATGTAAGTGTTCCAACTAAACAATCGGACTTACACAATGTTAGGTTGAAGTAATCGTAACTATCTATAATACTATAAATTGTCCAAAATCATAATAATAAATTAGGCTATCATATTTCTTTTGTGAAAAAAGTCAAGTGCATATAAATTTTACCTTTCCCATCCTAAAAGTAATATTTGCCCCACACTAGGGACCACATATAACATGCGTTCCGACATTAGGGACACTTGCCAAAAATAAACCCTCTCTCATGTCTTGAAAAATAAAATTTGAGAAGATTAGAATGGGCGGGGAGCTAATAATCAAGGCGGACGACTGATTCATAGTGATGAATACAATGTGATAAGTCGTTCATTCCGAAATGGCCGCGTGAGTTAATGGTAATGACTTGGGGCGTGGAGGTCGCCGTTTTAGGACCATGCGTCTTTGTCAAAATCGGAAGCGACATTTTGTCCCGAGATATCCAGGTATGTGGTCGGTAGGAACGTTGACGGGTGGGCGTTGGATGCGACACAATGGGTTCCAATTCAATTCGGGTGTATTCGTGTCCGGAAAAGAAAGCTAAAAATAAACATTATTTCGTATCCATAATGACTCTTCACAAAAACGCTGTAACATAATTCTATGTCACAAGGTTTTGAAATTGCTCGCTTATTTTATATTTAGCGAGATAATATTAACGGAAGACTATCAAGATACGTAGAACTGTTTAAATGAATTTGAATAAGAGTGTTACATTTACATCGTTTTAAACGTTTACCTATCAAGAGAGGTTAAAAAAAATAGGACGACTTGCCAATACATATTACCGCTCAGCAACAGTTGAGGAGCACGACGAAAATTATATGAAAGGTAAATGCAAAAAATCCGACAAGAAAATCAAGAGAAATCAAACCTTTTGGAGAGTGTTTCAACATAAGTTGGATCTCAAATTTTAGAAAGTAGCAAAATGAATGAGATGAAAGTTAAAGTACCCTTGATTTTCCATGAAGGTACCGTTAATTATGTTTCAAATTTGCCATAATTCATACAAACCACAATTGAGACGTTTAAAAGTTAAACAAACTTTCATTACCATTTCTAATAAAAATTTCCAAGAAAATTTACAAATCCACTCCAATGAAGTTTTCTTCCTGGGCGCTTTTCTGCAAATCATTTAACTAGAATAACACTGAATTTCAAAAGCGCTATTTGAGACTTCCATTAACCGAATCAATTTTTATCATAAGTTTTTAGGGGAACGATTAGAACGCTGCATTTACCTTTTTAAAAAGATTCCTTTGATATAAAGAATTAAATGAATTGAAAATTTGTGAACAGAGACCTCATTATTCTTTGCATGATGAATATATGTGTTTGTATAACGAATATATCTACCGTAGATTTATAAAGCGAACAAAGAGTCGAGCATAATGGTCCTTCGTATAAATGATTAATGCCAAAAAGAGATCAAGAGGTAAAATCAGAGGAGATTCGCTAATTTCTCTCACAATTTCTGAGAAATTATAATTAGAATGTTTAGCATTCAATTATTCTGGTTCCCATTGAGTCCTTATTTTGAATGGAATGATGCCAGCTTTATTGATTAGGAGACCTAAATTATTAAATTATAATGCAAAGCAAACTCTTTTAACTGCTCATTTTGACTCAGATAATTGACCATGATGAATACTTGTATTAAGCCTTCCTTCTGGCACGGGGCTTAAATGAAACTAAGTTGGGTTCAAAGTCGCCAATTAAGACCCAAAATGCCACCCCTGAATCGGAGATTTTAGAGGCCTAATTGGCAAGAAAGCTATCTTAGAGAGTGCCAGACTTTGTTAGCTTCAAATGATCGGCCAGCCGAAGTTCGCAAAACTCTCGCGTCTACCGGAGGAAAATAATTACGATTTATGAGCTGGGAAATTAAAATGCACAGCGAATAAATCATTGGAGGTGAAATTACAAAATCATTGTCGATAATCAACGTCGGGTCATCTTGTTGAGCTTGCAAAAAAGTTCTTCTATTGGGAGGCTGATCGCCAATTGTGGACATTTGGGAGTCTTTATTAGAATAGCGGTTATTTTTTGCTTTCCGAGTGTATATGAAGCTCGAAATTCAGCTCCTTCTCGCAATCAGGGATAATATTGACGAACCGTGGCCATATGAGGCACGATGAATCATACGAAGTATCTATAGAAATATATCTTGTTTATTAACACTATTCGTTTGCACACAAATCATTTTTCAACTTGAATAAATCCGCATGATAAACGACCCAATCCTTCCTTCCCTAAAAACTCAAACATAGTCTATCTCCTATTAAGACGAGGTATAAATCAATTATTAATTTTGGCGATGGATTTCAATTTCATGAAACGACCTTAATAGGCTTACCAGTCCCTCAGATTTCCCTGTCCGAGAAGATTTATATATACACGGGACCCAAAAAAGTCAAACAGATAGAGCTGTTTCATTATTAAATTTAACTCGTGTCTTCATTCTGGGCTGGAACTATGCCAAGATCAAAACTATTCATTAATTTAATTTTTACAGACATTACATAATAAATGATCTTAAACCATCACGCAATTTGCGAAAAAAGGTAAGTATTAGCATATATACTTACTCTACGGTATTAGGCGCCGTGGTGAAGACAAACATTTACTCATAAAATTCGACACCAACTTTAAATCATGCATATGGTCTTGTTCATAATGAATTGTTCACAATAAAATAACGCGAAGATTTTTCTCTCACAATATTCGTTTAAAAGTTACAAATTCACGGAGAATCTTTGACCAAGGTAAAGACCTTGTCGAATAGAAGATTTATTTTAACCTTCGATTTCCTACGAAATTCTTTTGGCAACTTCATCTGCAAAAAAATATCTGAACAATTTATATTCAGGTTATAACACGGCATATTATCATGAATAGTAATCACACGGCCAATAACAATAAAAAAAACACAAAACCTAAACCATATTCAAGAAGAGAGAGACATTTTACCGGAGAAAATGAAAATTTCGTCTTTTTTCAATGGTTGGAAGAAGTATCCAACTTCAGACACTAACGCCATTTTTCAACTGAATGGGAATCGAATTAAATCGACAAGAGCCTAATAAATTAGGGTTAACTACGAAGAGTTATTGTAAGTCCCAAATTAATCACACATTTCACGTAAAATTTATGCTTTGCATATTGAGTATTCAGGGCCAGCAACAAGCCCCAAATGTATTAACACTCTACCAGTTAACCAGCTACCAACACTCTACCAGTTAACCAGCTACCAAATGGGAAACTCATAGTAAAGGAAAACAATTGAGCCCAATCATGCATTCCATTTTTCAAAGTAAAAGCAAACAGCTACTAGCTTTCTAATATATTTATTTCATTTTATACGGCACTTCCTAATGGTCGTACAACCAGTTGAGAAATATTAGAATAATGAAATGACACAGTCTAGTCTACATAAATTATTCAACTTGCTTAACTCCGATCGTTAGATAAGCACCCCATCAAATTCCCAGCAATAACGCTAATCAATACGTTACATCCGCGAGTACTAGAATTTTACGACTGAACTGTTACATTTCAAGCTGACACTCAACCATTACCGTGGTGGCATGGAATATCTATCTTAAAATCACATTTTTGAAAGACATGTTATTAGTGCAGACCTTAACCAAAGCATTTATTTTTATTCGTCAGTTTTTCAATCAATTATATAACGGTAAAAATACACTATTTTTCACTATGTTTGTCATAATAAAAAAACCTTAATGAAGTCAACGGCAAGCCATGTTCAGAAAGCAGATTGCGTGTACTTTACCATGAGTGACACATGGAGTTGCTTAATGTTAACAGGAAAGATTCTTCGCGCGGGTTGCTTCGGGAAAAGAGATGCGCGAATAGTCAAGAATGAGCCACGAAATTATTTCTGGAACAATCGCACGACTCTTCCCTATTTTCACCGAATAGTGTTTCCTTTTGGAACGGTTTCAATCGATTTCCACACAGTGAATAATTATTCCATTTGGATGTTTTCACCCCTTTTTTTATAGACATATAAATCTTGTAAGCTTCTATAGGAAAACACTAAAAATATATCCTTTACATATTTCTGATAGTAGCCCTTAAATTAAACTGTAATTTAAGTAATTTAAGTAACAGTGAAATTATTTAATTAAGATCCAATAACACGGTTAATAATAAATCGAAAATAAAAACTTGTGAATAATACTGCGCATATAAATCTTAAGTATAAAATACAAGTATAAATAAGTCTTAAATTCTATAACGACAATTGATAACTATTCTACTCTCTAAGGTTTCAAAATACATCTTGAAATATAAAAAAACAAATGAATAACGACAAAATACCAGCAATGACGACACGCTACCAATGCCTTGGATTTAAAGAAAAAAAAAACTTAAGCTAAAGGAACTAGTAGATCCATTACTTAGCAGATAGACACAATAATCACCAATCGGAACGTAAAATACAATGTCCCAAAAAGTTTCGGATACAGGGATGTTCCTGCGCTGATGTCACTCTGTGATACTTGCATTCAGATAGTAATAACAGACATTTTTATATGAATTACGTTAAAAATTAAGTTTAAATGCGATGACGTGGATGCAAAAGAAAAAATAATACGCTCGAATAATCTCATAAATATGCACATAGAGAAAAAAACTTTTGAAAAAAAAGAAACTTTTGAAAAATGGCAGTTTGCAGAAGCTATTTTAGTCTATGTATGATCGAAATTCCAATTTTTCTATTTCTCACCAAATAGCACGAGCGAAAGCAGGTCAATATTTTTCGTAACTAAGCAAGATTTTTGCGGAGACTAACAGCAATGATATTCGGAACGCATCGCATTCACGTGAGTAACGCAGGACCAGACATGGAGGAAATCGGACGATAATGTTCTTTACTTATATTTCAATATCCATAAGAGATAAATGCAATAAACGCCTTCGAATAGAATAGAATATTAAAGAGAAATGAAATTTATATTCCGGGATTCAACGCCGCATATTTCATTCCATCCCTTCTCTCTAAAGCAACAGAAAAGGGCGGTGCTCCCGACTTCTTGTAATTCATGGAGAAATAGAAAAGACATGATCATTAAGAAAGTGATTCAATTTTGAGGCAAGTTTTTATTTTACGGGCTCAGAAAATATCGTTTAAAGATCATTGGAGAATATCAAAAAGTCACTTGTCAAACTCTGGCGCATCTGCACAGCAAAGTGCTGCATACATCTGAAGAGTAGCGGAAAAAGAAACCAAAACATCGAAACTAATATGTTCCTGCACAAGCAGCTAAGTACCAAAAAATGGCAGCCACTCGATTGTACAAAGTGATTACCTTTCACCAGAAATCACTGACGGCACCAGGATTCTTATAATACCTCTTATTTAGGTAAAATATAAGGGCATTTTACTCGGATAAAAATATACGAAAGTTTACGTTATCTTAACAAAAAATACGATAAAAAATTCGCTCGCATACCACAAAAAATTAGTAACCGATGCAACACACCGTACTTCAAATTTTGGCTAGTTTTGATGATGCCGAGAGAAGAAAATTATTGCTCAGCAAGATAGTAGTAGTCATACAGCCCTCACTGGAGTGCAATAGAGGAAGATACTATTATTCGTTGTGAAAAAATAATGCCTCTCAGTAATTAAATAGCGCTAAAGAGGGCATATAAAACAAGCAATGAGGAATTACACAGGGACCACTGGGAAGACCGAACAACCGAATAACGATATCCGCATGACTACAAAATTAAAGCGTATCTTCTGGGTCGCGAAGCAAATTGCGCATAAAATTATACGTTCTAGAGTACATGGCAAGCAGGAGGCAGATTCTGAAGCAATGAAACGTAAGAACAATATTTACTAATAGCATTGAATGCGGGGCTCAATAAAAGAGACCATCGAGGATTGTAAAGCACAAAGCAATTTTATTCGCATATTCAGCGGAATTCAAATAAATTAACCCTGGTACCAGAGAAAATCTCTCATTCATAGCATACGCCGGAGGCAAAATGTTGAATGGATTAATCAAAGTTTAATACGCACTAATAAATCGGTCAACAGACAGAAATGATAACGCATGCGGATTACACGTAACGCGATATCTGGTGTCTGAAAATGATATGCGACAAAAAAAGAACATGAAACCACTCCCGAAGCTCAATTCAGGCATAAATATCCACAGACCTTCAAATAGTGACATCGGAAAGATAAATACGAGTTTCGAATGGTTTAAACCATTAATTCAAACAGAAGCAACGGATGGAAGTAAAAATTAAGTAAAAAATGAAGTCCCTAACGGGCAATACTGAGGGAAAATGAGGGTGGAAATACATCAACAGAAATAGATAAAATACAGAAAAAGAACAAAATATGATTATTATATGATATTGAAAATGCCATTTAATGTATTCACCAAAAATGGAGTTTTAAATGTAACACCTACAATTTAAACAATGTAACAATGGAGAAAGAAAATGAGGCTGGGAATATAACAGCAAAAATATATACAAAATACCAATATGACTAATTTTGACTATTAATTATTGGATTCACTTAAAAATAAGTTCAAGATGAAATACCTACAATTTTAACACTGTAAAAATGTGAAAAAATAAACAGGGGAAACTTATTTGACTTGACCGAGATGCAAACCTGGATCTGTTAAATCCGGAGAATTGCCTGTTTCCAAATCCTAAATTCCACGGAGGATGAAGACGCTTTGATATTCAAGTGGAATGGAGGATTCATTTACGAAGAATCTTTTGAGTGCGAAATGGAGAGATTCGGATTAAATTCCGACTTGGTTAATAATTTTTCTTCAGAGGAGTTATGGCACTTAAAGTGCACCTGTGGTAAGACGATAAAATGCGCTGCTGCCCTGGTAACTCTGCGGCTATATTGTTAAATTTTAAACTTTAATATGATATAACATACACCTTCTTAAGGCCTGGTTACACGGTACATTAGAATGTACAAGATTCTGTACATTTTTCTGAATGGTTTTCTGAACAGATTCTTGTACATTCTCATGGACAAGATCCACGAGTAGGTGGTTACACGGTACATTTTTTCGGACATTTTTTCGTACATTTTTAAATGCGCAACAAATTATTTCAACTTCAAATATAAACCAATGGGGAACATGCAAACTTTTTTAAAAGTACTAGAATAATAAGATCCTTACCTCAAATGTACTTGCCGAAAATTTCGCGGATGAATAATGTTTTATAGCTGAGATATGAGTCTTTAAAAATAATCTTCATCGACTGTTTGAAAACACGTGACGGAGCGTGCGCGCGTTACATCACGGCCTGGAATCCACTGATGACAGACTGAGGAAGTGGATAGAAAAACTTTTTGTGTCTTTGTGATAGAAAAAAGTGTCTTTTTAGGGACTCAAACGCAAATTTGGCGAATATAATTGCTGCTTTAACGTCAAACTTCGGATTGTGAATATATTGGGTTGCCAAGGCGTTGTTGAAATAAATAAAGGCGATTGTTTGGGGGGCTTTGGAAAGATTAAATTAAAATAAGTTGATTACAGATTGTGATCTACGTTACACACCTACATCATTTGCTTAATGCAGTAAGTATATTGTAGCATGGACCTTCAATAGAAAAACGTGTGAAAACCATATAAATAGTGTATCCCATAAAACCATATAAAGTGCCCCGACGTCTAGTACCTCTATTTACTCGCCGGAGAAGTTTTTTGCTTGTGTTCGAAGGGACAAAAATAAGAGTAATGAGTGGTTGATGATCCACAGAATGGAGTCAAATACATTATCTATATTGTCGACGGGATATCCTCAACGTAAGTACACTATTAAATCAGGGTTGCCGCAAGATTTTATCAAGTTACTTATTTCACTTTGTAAACAACTCTATAAATGTACCTATCATTCTATCCATTGTAGGATCAAATTATAAGGAAAGTGGCTGTTTACGAGAATAAATACTGATTACGATTAAACCACGGTGAAAAATAAGGAATGTAATGGGCGGCCGGCCTCTCGTGACAAGGAGCCCCTAACAAGGAATATTCTCAAAGTGTCTTTCGCCGATATCGTTAAAATTTTGTTGGATAGTAGTGTTCCATAATAAAAGCACATTTTCAAAATTTCTCGTGCCCTTATGCCTTGTGATATAATAAACAGGACATAATAAAGGCAGTTGAATTTTAGATTTGAAAGCGAGTGTGTCGTCATTTCTCTCCATCCTTCTCCTGTGAATCGGCGCACGCTACAGGAATATACGAGAAATATGAGGCTTTTGGCAAGGTAAATTCAATATTTATTACTGCGATGCCCATAACGTTCGCTGCATGTCAACGCAACACCTAAAATTTCGACTCGCTTTGCAGTCGGTCTCGATTCAAAAACGGGAACTTGAGTAAATACAGCGTAAATAGTACTTGAATCTTATTTCTTTGCCTATCACATGCTTTTTTATGACCTTTTAACGATCATTTGGATCTCAATCTTGGACAATTCTCGCGGTTCAGCGCCTTTCCATCTGATCCTTCATTTTACCCATCCCCTTTTCTTGTGTTCCATTCTTTCGCTACCTATATCCAATCAGTGAGATATCCAAGTCAAGCAAGATCATATCAAATCGAAATAACTATTGGGGCCGTACGTAAACAAAGAAGTCGCCTATAGAAGCCAGATGAAATGAATGTGTCGTTTTCGTAGTCTGCCACCAGGTGACTCTGAGTTCAAATTGTATGATTGTCTGAATGAAATTAGAGCAGGCGTTCAGAAATTCATACATTCTTACATTTTGCGTGGTTACACGGTGCATTTTCGCGTTCATTCTGAGATTCAGACATTCTCACATTTTCTTGTACATTCTCATGTACCGTGTAACCAGGCCTTTACAACAAGTCTTCCGCAGGATATTTTTCCAGAAAGGCATTCATAAATGATATCGCAAGATATGGAGTAACATTTACATATACCCTTTGGAATGCTAATGATATGTACACGTGCGATTTCCGATCAATGAAAAACGCTAAAAACAAATCATAACTTCATTGCAGGCAGGTAAAGTAATAAAACGAAGAATTTTATAGATATATAATCAAAGCCATCACGTTACAGTAATTACACCTATAACTTAGGCGAAACATAATTTCCCATGCGATAGAATGTTGTTCCAGTTATTTTTATGATAAATTTTCGGATCACAAGGATAATTATACGGGAGAAAACGTTACAGGCGATTATGAGAGAATATGAATACAATTATGGCTAATGTAATACTCACAATATTATTATATCAAAGCCCTTCGTACAAGTGTAACAGAGAGAAAATAAATTTACTCAGGGCGATAATTGTCGCTTATACAAAACACAAACAAAACAAATACACTGGTTTACGGAACAAAATTTAATCAAATATTTGGCATTAACTTTGTTATTCAAAGGAGTTTCAGATAAAAAATGAAGAAATATCCGAGTAAAAGCTAAATGGTAGTACCTACCTGCGCAGAGATTCAAATACGTGTAATGAAAAATCGGTATTCAAATATCTTCCAACTATCCAAGATAAATATATCAAGCATATATATTTTCTTCGTGACCCATTCAATTTCCACACAAGCTCTCATTTCACTCCAATGGGTGGCAAAAGAATTATGAAAAAATAAGAGGACTTCAGGATCAATAGCAATGAGAGAAAAAAAAAGAGTGCAAACGAACAGCTGCCATAAATGACGGAGATTTATCAACATCAAGAGACCAGGTTCATGAAAAACTTTCCAAGAGGGATCAAAGCATTCCGAAGATGTGTCGAGTAATTAAAGAAGCAATGCTATAAAGGTGGCGATTATTCAGACTGTATAACATGGAGAATATAATACCTCAAAAAGAAAGAAGGAGAAGACAATTAAAGAGGAAATTATTAATTACGAAACAAAAAATAATAACTGCCCATCGTAGAAATCAATCAGCAATCTATCTATGTAAGCAATCTGAGCAAGCTATCATGCAACAAAATAAAATTAATTGCATCAAAATTCACAGCTAGCTCACACGAACGAGTTTCACAATTAACATGGGCAATATTATTATCAGCTCATTATGCTCGCTAAAATACTCAAAGTCATTAATAATAAAAAATCTAGTGAACTTGGCATTTACGGCAACTGCAATGCGTAAGTCGCCAATGTGTCATCCTCTTCAATTATATGACATTAAAAAGGGCTAAATATTAAATTTAATGAACTCTTAACGCATGACAGCCAAATATACATGAATAAATATGGAGAGAGTTAAATATTGCAAATAAACTTTCACGAGGATGGCAATTCCAATGGCTTGAAGCTCACACGAGAAATCCCAGATTTTTGCCCAATTTTTGCTATAACAACGAGGTGATAGAGCAAAATTTAGGCTAAAAGTCTTTACTTTTGCGTCCATTAAACGCAATACCGATTATCTCAAATCCACTTTATAAATCACTATTATAGTATTATTATTTTGTATTGGCACTTAGTTCATCATAAACACAAACTTATTATTGCATTAAATATTAAATTTATAAGCATTTTAATGGCTAGCCAATCAGTTCAGAGAATTTACACGTCTACTATGAGAGGTCTGAATACTTATTGAAGGTAAAATGTCTTGTATGAGTAAGGAATAATCATTTTAATAAAGAAAAATGACATAATTGTTTATAATAAGGAACAAAACATATCGTGAATGTACATTTTTAGTACTTAGAAAAGACATTTAATAAATATTATCATCCAAGATAACTTTTTTAGCGTTCTTCATGGAATACTGCTAGTTATAAGTTTTGCGCACTCATTCCAACAGTTCAAGCAAAACACATAAAATTGAAGTTGTGATTCGGAAACCATTATAGAAAATGCAGTTACACCGACAATGATAACAAGAAAAAAATATAAGATGTCAAAAAGTATCGATCAAGTCATTACATAACGAATGATGTAATAAGAATTTCATCCAAGCAATTCTAACAAAAAAGAAGGAAGCTAATGAACTTGGTTACTCCGAAGTCGGAATGGTGTGAAGTTTAGCCTCCGACCACACCGAAACTTATGAGCTCAAGAATCCTGCTTCCGTAATTGATGTTGTGTGCGGGGTTGATTAAAGGCTCCATTATGGCTTTCAACTGCATACCTCAGGAGGCGCCCTGGCAGTCGACGATTTAATGCTTCCCCAGACTATCCGAACGCTTCGGGCCTTGCAATGTTAAGTTGCCCATCTCCTACGACAAGGGGTTTAATTTTCCAAATTGGATACAGTGGCATTTGTAATTTCGCATTTCGAGCCAAAATCAGAGCACCGACGTAACTTTAATCACGGTAAATGACTCGCTTTGAATTTTGAAGTTTCGAAATGTTCCGAAACGAGAAGAAAATAAATACACAAGCCTGTCATAAAAACAAGAACTTTGTGCAGCAGAAAAGTAAATATTCAAATACCTAACGCTGATTCTTTTATCTTTTTAAAATAGAGCTTAGTTAAACTAAAGACCATTATTTTAATGAATGGCCCTTTCAATTTACTTCCTTGAAGACTTATCTACTTGAATAAATAGATAAAAAGGAAAAAAATTAGACATCATTAGCTTAATTCAAGTCAATACATTAATCGCATCTAGAATCGTATTTTTTAATCGATAAAAATCAAAGTCACCCAATAAAGTTAAGTATTTCGGGTTATGAATGTATTCCTTTTACGTGAAGTCTAAAGTAATGATCGTGAGGGAATTCTATCTCAGCAGTGAAATAATTGGCTGATTTTGGATTGAATATAGTACATTTCATCCTCGGGATAAAATTCTGCTCTATTACCACACTGGATTCTGTACGGAGTATAATTATGTCACTATTAAATGAGATATTGATCTGGTTTGTAAAATCTCTTACAGGCTCAAGTTTCTTCACGGCAGACTTCGAAAGCATCGATTAATTGCACTGTTCTTCGAGAAACACAAACTACGTTAAATTTACGCCCGTACAATGAGCAGAAAGAAACATAACTTCACAGGTTAAAATTCTTCCTTGATCGCACGAAAGAGAAAAAAGTTAATTCTTTCATTTACCTACAATGAATTAAAAGAAGGTATTCAGGCCATGGAAGACGATTAGAGAACTTTTAGAATTACTAAATCTCGTACTATCACAGGTGGGTGAGTCATAAAATTAAGTATGATAAATAGAGATGCTATATAATAATTATATTCGAGCAGACATGCATCTAATAAATCAAAATATCCATGCTTATTCCACAAATAGGTTTTTACAAAGTTTTTGATACAGGTGCTATTGATGATGATGTTGGGTTACCACTCATTTACACTAGAATCGTCAGAATTTGTTACATCAGACGTATTTTCCTGTTTTAATCACATTCACTTTAACATGTGTCCACAAAAGTGGTCACTTCTTAAATGCAATTTTAGTTGCAAATAAGCGAACATTCTGAAATACGAAATTAAATTCCATATGCAAAACATCTAATGAAGAGATCAATAAAATTTCTCTGTACACACTTAACAAACAGATGTGCACCGATTTTTTAAGGACCATTGGTGGGTAAAGTCAAATAGAATAATGATTAAGCAACCAAAAGATATTAAGAGAAGTAGAGCAAGTCAATGTGCGAAATACATCCCGAGCGAAAATTCTGAACAGCTAAGAGATAAAAGGGAGCGATAAGACTTTGAGCATTTTCCCACAGTTCGGCCTCCGCCGGCCGAAACAAAGCCGCCGAGACGAAAACCTATCTACGCCGCACATTCCATCCCATAGCTTCCTTTTTCTATTTTCCGACTGTACTTCATCACTTCATTTTTTTCTGTTTTCTTCCGCGGCCCGAGTTGGCTTACCGCCGCGCCGCGTCACCTCTTCCTGCTATATAATGCCCCCATCGACCACCGCTACTTTCCCCCCCCCGGCCCTCCAACCGTCGGAGAATTGCAGACTCGGCTTTTCCATTCAACCCACATCAACCACGTGACCCCGAAAAGAGGAGTGGGGGAGGGGATGAAGCCCTTGGTGCTTCAATCCGTCTATTTATATCGCCAAACACAGACGTTCCCTCCCTCGCCACACCCTCATTCCTATTACTTCGCTCGCTGCTTCCGACTACTCCCCCTTCCTAGCCTACAAATACACACGGGTTCCTAGGCATGATCCATGGTTTGATCATTAAAAATTTCGTCCTCAACGTCGAATGTACCGACGGGTAATTTCATTACGAAAGTGGATGTGTTACCGATTAATATGGCTTGTTCTACAGGATGGTCTACCAGTCTAGAATAGCCCAACGCAGATAAAGTTTCCTCGTAACTTGGCAAACAACAATGTTAATCGAAACGCTTCGCATTCGAATGAGCAAATCGCATTGACTCTCACACTGAAAAGGTTCAAGACCAGACAAAGAGGAGATAGGACAAAAGTGTTCTTTATCAAATGTTCCACATTCTGATCCATAAGTAATGAACGCAACAGACGCCATCTTAAGAATCTACAAAGACAAATGAAATGTTCATTCATGGATTCAACGCCGCCTCTTTTGTTCGATCCCTTCCCTCTAAAGCAAGTGACAAGGGCCGTCCCCTTCCTCCTTTCAATACATGGAGAAATAAAAAAGATGGTAATCATTAAGGAAGTGACTCCTTGAGGCCCGTTTTTATTTCACCAGCTCAGCAAAAATTGTTTAAGGACTATTGAAGAATATCAAAAACCTATTGGTCTTAGAGGCGTTGCTTATTGCAGAGAAGTGTTGCTTACATCCAAAGAGCAGTGGAAAGTAAACCCCAAAACAACGACCTTAATCTGCTCCTGACACAAGTAGCTTAGTACCTAAAACACTAACGGCTAACTGATTAGACAAAGGGTTTACCATTCATCTATTCTCTTCCGATTTTATAACCGATCCTCTATGTCCAAAATCTAAGTGACAGCTACTTACCAAATCAACGATAATCCATCAATAACAATCAGCGAAGGCAAGATCTTGACCAAACTCGCTAGTCACTATTTACCAATTACAAATACTAAAATTCAATTGACAAATATAGAATAGATATGACATAAATTATATCATGGCTGAATAATGGAAAAGAGTGACATTAAAAAAAATAAATTCGAAATAAAACGACAAAGTTTAATTACTACTAAGAATTGGAAAATATGCTAAATATTTCATGAATATTCTTATGCTGTAAATGCTCAAAACCGTTTTAAGGGGTGGAAAAGTATTAGGAGTAGGTTAGGAGGAGCTTTGCCATTATGGCCACTTTCCCCATTAGGGTAGGATAGGGAATGAAGGGTGGAGAGAAACCCGGCGTCAGCAGTATCCTGCTCTTTACGCCATGCACTCAGGGGACTGATAAAGATCATCCCATGCCAGATACAGAGTGCATTAGTTGAAGCCCTCCATAGGAACTCAAGCAGGGATCGGTGAGGAAAAAAGTACCGTACTTCCAACCAGGAAAAATCATTTCCTTCAACTGAAATTCGAGCCTAGGTCCAGCGAGGTATTCCACCACTCAAACTACGTATGAATCTTCTTCCTCTGCGGAATTATTGCGGGGAGGATTTCGAGAATAGGGTGATACATGCCTCCAGAGATACAATGCCACGAGGTAGTACGTTTTTGTATGAAGTGCCAAGCACCAAGGCTAAATCCAGAATTTAGCCAGAAGGCTAGGGCATTCAAAGTAAACATTATTTAACCTATACCATGGTAAAACCAACAACTCATTCAGCAACATACCTATAGAAAGTCTACCGTAAGTGCTCATAATATGAAAGAATTCTCAGGGTGAAAAATCATTTGCCTTGACCGGGGTTCGGACCCGGATCTCCCAAATTCGTGCGAAGTGTTTTTCCTCTTTTGAACATTAGGTTTCTGCGTGCTTTTGGAGATGAAGGCACGCTGGCTAATCCGTCATTATTTACTTGGATAATGAGCTCTAACAAAAATCTCCGCCACAGTCGGGATTTAAACCCGGGACCGCGGAATGGGAGTCCAACACTCTAGCCACATCTAAATCGAAGTCCATTCTTGGCAACAATCGATCGGTCAAACTTCATACACATACCAACGTACCAACCAATCTGTCACCGGGGATGTAACGTCGCCTTTCACGTCATTTCCGCCAATGGCTTCTTCCCCACATCCCTACTCCGTATTCGCGTCTGTTTCGTTTTCCGTCCCTCCGCTAGTGATTCGATTACATTTCCAGTTAGGGGCCTGTCCATCGTCGTCCGGTCGGATCCACGGCAGACTTTGGCGACGAAGGTTTGTTTTTCGTTTTCCCGATATCCCCTGGCAGGGATTGAGACTGTGAGTTCTCCAAGGTGATTCCATCAGCTAAATCTTTCCGGCTGCCCATCAATTCGAAACCTTTCTATCAAAAAGAGTCGCCACACGTAATAGCGCATGTATCCACGAAAGATCCAAATATGACTCATTGCCCTTATTGGTGAACAAGCGAACTCACCATCCCCAAAAATGACATGTTTAATTGTACTTTATTTATGTTGCATACGTGAACTTATTGCTTAAGTGAATTAAGATGTTGATAATTGATGACGGAATAGTTATCAAGTATCAATATCTCTGTTGCCAAGAAAAAAGTTATCTCAACTACAAAAAGAGATGGAAATTTCTATTATCAACTTTCACCTCGTAAATTTGAGAACGCTAGAAGTTATTCGGGGGTAACATTGATTGGCCTTTAACCACTCAGTCGTATTTCACTGACTTATTGATTAAATTTTAACTTCCATCCTCATCACAATATATTTATCTATGCAAATTTGTAATTTCGTGCTTACTTTATAAAATATGAAAGTTATTGTAAAGTGCCACTGGGATTTCGTGTTAATGCACCACTCAGGCCACCTGCATCGCCTTAAACGAGAATCGTCTATCATTTTTTCCTGTACTACGGCGAAATTTTAAACAAACTTATTATCTTCATCGACACGAAAACAGCTCATTTCGACCTTTTACATCGGGGGAAACAACGTGTAGCACTGACTTTCAGACACAACCATGCCCTGGGTAGAGACACACTACCCAGGTGGGACTCAAACCCGCGACCTTCGGTTTGGTAGTCGAGGACTTAACCCCGACGCTACCGTGGTCAGCAAATTATTCCGTTTGTCATTGATGAAATCCCAATGACATCCAATGATAAAGTTCAGCTGAGAATACCGGCAAGCAAGGGCAAAGCTTAATTTTATTCCGTAACAGTTTGTGCAAATACGCATTTAAACCTACATCATGTCAGAAAAAATGATATAAGACTTAGTGGAGAAAAATTTAAAAACGACGCTGATTGTTTACCTATTAACCTCTCTCTTACAATCATTTCAACAAATGACTTCACCTTTGCTTTTTTATCACCATTAAATGGTATTTTAAACGGTTTTTAAGTTTATTGCCAACAATTTTGAAAAATGGGACGAAAGAGACAAATGCCATGATGTTTAAGAACATTTGAAAAGAGCCCTTCAAATTACAAGAAATGGCATCGAGAGTGCTATAAGTGCCATCTCCGTAAATTTGGGGATCACCAGTCAACTTACAGTCTGAAGGCGTGGCAGGGTAATAAAATTACCATTCCAGGCTGCGAGAGCAATTAAGAAGGAGGGATACTTATCTTGAGAGGTGTAGCGAGGCAGATAAAACGACAACCATCTCCACTAGATCGTGGCAAAGCGCCGTTGACCTTATTGAACCGACTTCGATGCCCGTTTTTCTTGCTTAACCGCACTATGAGCAATTTTTAACGATACAACAAAATATTGGCCGCTTTTAAAACAAAAATTTCTAAATACACGGCATTGACAATTTACATTATTACTAGTCTAGAACACAAATAATTGGGACGGATAGCATCTGACAAGCAACCAATAAATTTCTCTGCCAGCTTTTACTTAACAAAAAATACCAGTGGGCTTGCTTACAAATTTTACCATCAGACCTAGTACGATAGAGTTTATAAAGTAAAGAGACCCGTATTTTTCCCTTTTTTTCAATCCGTCCAGCTACCTACGGCGAGAAATCGACCGGCAACCCTTTTTAAGAAAAGTTGATGACGTCACGGAATCCTGGCAAGCGGGTGACAGCTTCTCAGTCATTCCTCACTTCTACTCACCAGTCTAACGTGGTTGCTTAATCTCTTTCGAGCGATTCCTTTTCTCAATTAACAGTTCTCCATGAACGATAATATGAACCGGACCTCTAATGACGTCACCAACTCATGAAAAGTTAGTGGTAACATTTGAATTTTAAACCTAATAGTATGAATAAATGAGGTGCATATTTTGTCATTTTTAATTCATATACGGTATTCTTTTAATGGATCGCGATTTTGGTATGACTCCATCATAAAGTTGAAATCCTCATCGCTAAGCCAGGTGATATGGTCATAAAGAGCAAAACGGATATTTAGATACGAGTATTAAGCCCGCAGAATAAAGGATGAGAAGCAAGTCAACGGCCAAAATTTGAAAAATAATTTTGATATCCGAATGAATGTTAACAAGACGCGATTAGTCCCAATAGTAGGGCTCCCTGATGTTGGAGAAAGCGGATTTTCGGCAGTTCGCGCACTCTTGTAGTTTTTGCGGGATTATTAGCGCTTGCGATGTAATAAACAACTTTATCTCATACGAGAAAAGTGTAAATGATTTACAGCATAATGAAATAAATTTTTATAGGGATTCAATCCCGAAAATTCACTTTGTAGAATATCACGCAGCCCTACATTTTAGATAGAATAGAATGCACTTAGGTTGAAAACGGCTGCACTTCCTTAGAATGAGATGGCACTTGCAATAAAAACAGAATTACTGGGAAGAACAAAAAGAGCTGTTATGCTCTTCGAAAATACAATGGGTTAAAATATACCGTGGAAGAAGAAAATATCTACAAAAAAGATGTAGCTCAGCAGAGTACTAAATCGCGAAGTAAAGTTGAAGCTGCCCGTGCCCCAGCTTTGCGATCCAAGGCAGGGCAAAAGCGCTGCCGAACATCAAGGCTATTTCCAAGAAGCACTTACCGAGATTGCGTCACAATGCTGCAATTTTAAACCCGCAGCCTTAAAACCCTTTGCATCTTTCACGAAATTTTCCTGTCCTTTGTCTAGTTGACCAAAACCAAGTTTGTCGGACCGCAACACCAACACAAGAGTGGTCTGATAAGTTCTCCACCTGATCAGGTAAATGACTGTAACAAGAACAGCTTCATTTCGACTATCGTTCTTGCTATGCTAATACAGTGGAACTTGGTTATAAAGTCATCAAAGGGACCAGAATATTTTTAACGTTATATCCGAGTGACGTTATAGAAAAAGCAGCCTTAAATCTGAGTGAAAGGACAAAGTAAAAACGCAAATGTTCTGCTATATACAACACTGTTTATTGAAATCTACTCGTACATTGGAATATGTATAATAAAAAAAACGTTAATAAAAAAATGATATTCACAATTAAATTTTTTATAGCCTAATTAAAATCTTACTTTACTGTCGAAAAAAATCTGTGATCTTCTTTAAACAAAAGAGTTGCATCCCGTCACCAGCTCAACGTCCAGCTTGTGACCTGTTTTTGCTATTAATGTTTCTACACATGGTTTCTATGAAATTTGGGACATAATACAATCACACTACCACTTTTGCAACCTAAGAATCGCAAAATTTTTGACGCCATACCCGAGCGTCGCAATATTTGTTTACGATATAAACGGGTTTTCGTACAACATAAAATTTTCAATTTTGACTGGTCTGTATAAAATGTGACGTTAAACCCGAGTTGACGTTACAGCCGATGCCGTTATAACCAAGTTCCACTGTATATTAATAGAAACGCCTCATTCCCATTACCTCATCTGCGATTTTCACCAGAACAGCAAAATAACACTAACCAGCAATAACAAGAATCCATAAAAGTTGCTGGTTGGGCTAAAAAATAAACTTCAGCCAACGATGAAGGAAAAAACAATTACGAACGTATTTTAGCTATCAGTAAAGGAGGCCGAGAAGTTATGAAGACAACCTTAATATATCCGGAGAAAATATTAAATTGGAGATATCGCCAAAGGATTATAATAAAAATACCAACAGACGCCGGTCAATATTCATCTTGATTAGGGTGTTTTTCAAGCAAAAAAATATAATTTAAAATAGCGCCAAATGCAGCAATGAGCGAGAATACTCGATCAACAACTTTAATACAGCGTTTTTCAAAATAGAAATGCAGGGTCCGTTCAATAAGTATCGGGACTGATTAACTGTAACCTCAACAATGCGGTGGATGGGTGGTTAGGCTGTCCCAAAAAAACACTTTTTTGGAAATTCCAAAATCGTCACTCGGATTTCGATGACCCTCGGGTATACAAGGATAGGCAAAAAAAGATTTTCGAAAAAGTTTAAATAATTAGGTAGCGAGGGGCGCCTAAATACCAACACCCTTAATTTATCATACGATTTCCCAAACAATGTCAAATTAAGGGTAATCAGGGTAAGTTGTGGCCAAATTGTGTGCTAAAATTTCGTCGGTTTTTGCGTATCTTTCACCGTTTAGGCTTTGCGGCCCGCGTAGCCTGGCGCCAAGAGTGGCGCTAAGCGATGCGGCTCGCGCGACGCGGCGCAACTGACGGCTGAGGCGGTCCCCCTCCCCTCCCACACCCCTCCTCCTCACCTGCCGTCGCCCGCCATGTTCGCATGCTTCAGTGACTCTGTCTCTCTCCCAAATTCAGATTTTGAACTCCTTTCGTAGTCCAAATCATGTCGGCACGTATGGTAATAATCAATCTTATCCTTATTTTGGAAAATCGTTATAAATTTGTTAGCCTACTGAGAAAATTATTCAACAAAACCAGGTTTCAGTTGAACAAGCTCTTTCCTCGTACCCCCATTTAGCATTTACCGAAGTTGGGAAGCAATCTGCAGTAAATATTGCTTTTGTTCTTCGTCGTTTGACCATTGGGTGGCGATAGTAGCGATTCTCCTTGGCCACCATCTTCGTTCCTTCGAAGTCTATACTGTGACCTGCCTCACTCCACGCGTGTTCTGACTATCCTCCTACTACTACTATCTACTACTATCCAAGGCTGATCAGGGAAGCCTTGGAAATACACAAAAACAATAATTTCAACCGAGACCAAGGCCACCCAATCAGCAACGTTTGGAAGAGAGTATTGACCAATCAGCGTCCGGCAGGCAGCGGGACAGAGCCATATAAGGCGGCCAAAAACGAGAACTTCTCACCTTCGACCAGAAGACGGGAGCAGGATGGCTCCCGAAAATGTTGTCATCCAAAAACAACCAACGCGGCTGAGGAACCCGAAAATCAGCACTGACCATGAGCAACGCCGCGGAAACCTACGCCAGAATTTCATACACATTATTATTCTAGCACATTTAAATATTAAATATAATGGCGTGTCTTTAACTATAATAAGTTAAAATAACTTTAAATTTATCTTGGCCCCTCAAACTACTATAAATGTGTCGTACTTAAGTTATTGCTAAGCCCTAAAAAGTCCGTTCATGAACGAGATCGGCAAACCCATGGTCTCGAAATCCCCAGACTGAATTTGACGAATAATACTGGAGGGTCCTGACAGGCGCAATAATACATCGCCACACAGCTTACCTTCCGCATTTGGGGTAAATCAAATGTTTATAGTTGCTAAAGGCGCTATATAAGGGAAGGAGTCCCGGAAATGAGGATCTAAATACGCCAATGATTGATTCAATGCATGTATTTTTTCTGCTTCACTTCGAGCGCCGGTCGTGGCAGCTAGTAAAACCAATATGAAATCAATGCATTTCGTAGGCGGTTATTTCTGCAAAGGCAGCATCAAATATGTGTAAAAATATCCACAGATGGGGTTGATGTAGTTGGTCAAACAAACGCTATTTATAAAATAACTACCAGCCAACACCTATCAATATTCTCCTTTTGCGAGCACACTCACGAAGAGTGATCACACGATCAATTGTGCGTGATTGTAGGTTATTTTTTTTTTTTAATACAAGCATTCGAAGCGCATAGGAAAAGAAATTTACAACGACTGCCTTCGTCAATGTTTTTCGGAGAAAAACAAGCACACTAAACAATCAATTTGAAGCGCTCCGAAGTAAACACACAAGCGAGGAACCTTCATGCGTAATAAATTACCGAACGCTAAAAATACATCTCCCGCTATTTGTTCAAAACTGGCGTTCGACGCAACGATTAATGCTGAGCCCAATAAATTAAGCGAAAATATTCAATGGATAGTTTATTATGACCCGGTAACTCCATTTAGCTAATGGACGGAGTATATTTAAGAGAAAATTCAACTAACGAATGCAATGGATTGAACAGAAAATGGACCTGAGGCCATAAAAACTTCTGAAACACTCATCCGCTCCACAATGTTTAAATTAAACATAAATTTACGGAAATCGACGCCCATTCAAACAATCGCATATGCAAATAAAGATCATGTTTTTTATAAGTAACTGCTAATTTTATTCTGTCATTTCCTAAAATTCCTTTTCATTATAAATCACAATGTGTCGCAAATCGTCAATTTACATATGATTTACCAATACCCAGTAATTCAACCTTAAGCCTGATTTGGGTAGGTGGGAATAGAGCTCACCCCGAACTAACCCTAAGTCGCATGAAATTCACACATTCGTGGAAGAGGGGCCACTCTCTTTCCCCGGGCCATCTCGCACAGGGTATTAATTTAAGTAACACGAAGTGATGACATCAATCTCATACTACAAAAGAAACCCTCTAATTGACTTCTTACTCTTGTATATTGCATATGCCTTAAAAATATTATTTAACATGCCACAAGAAAATGACAATTAAGTTAAGTACTTCATATTTAGAGCTTTCTCGGCAGACGCTATCGGCGAAGGCTACACGAGCTCTCCATCAGCTCGATAAATCCATTTCCACTGACAGCGTTTCGATATTCGTGCCATAATGACTGTTCACAACTACATTATCGAATAAAAGTCCAATTAATACGAAATACAACCAAATTTTTGGTTTGAATAACTTGAAGGTCTAGAAGAAGCTGGCTGAGTTCAAGCTTAATACTCAATGAAGGAGAAAAATGAAGCGCAAAAAGCAGAACTTGAGGAATTCGCTAGGATATGAAAACGGTGGATCCCTCCAAAAAGCGTCTTTTTCTAAGATAAGAGAAAACTCTCAGGGAAAAACGGAGAGGTGGAAGCGCCCGCCGTCATTGAAGGGGAAATATTGAGTGAAAGGGTTAAGAAGCTCAATTTTATGCAGCATTTCACCATAAGGCTGTTTGATGGATCAAAGAATAGAGGGATAATGGTCATTCATGCATCGGCAATACATAAATCCGTAAAAGGCCTCTTCACTCGCTTATCAGTGAAGGAACCCTTTAACAAATTTTCGAGCACGAAAAGCTGAGCCTGTTCGGTCAGAAACTTAAAGTACTCCGTAAAAGGTAATGATAGTTCAAACCAATCAATCGAGATACAGATAAGATCATGCCTTCTGCGATTAAAGGGGAGGCACTACCAGGAATTTCAAGAACATCCATTCCATAAGTATTCCAATGTTTAAGTAAAACTCGAATACCAGACCCTGGGGACAAAACTCGAGTATTTTACCACGTCGTCAGAAACACTGCCATGTTACTTCGAACAGGCGTTCCTGCATACCTGTAGCAACCTGCATATAACTGGAATCAACAAAAAAGCCAGTAATCCAATTGATATACAATCCTAGCAAAATATAGAGTGATATAAAAACAGACAAATCCGAAAAATTAAAATTGGAGTATATTTTTCCTCGTCGAAAAAATATCGTATTTAAGAAAAATAATAAATCGAATTCTTATGCTAAACGAGATACTTCTTGCATTATCAAATGTACGCTGCCAACACTCATCCAGCACGAATAAAAACACCGCAATCCATGAATGAAAAAGAAGTATAATAATATAAGTATGGCAGTTTCATGGCCAGTCAGCATCAGTCTCACACGTCAATAATAGTCCAACGAATAACAACCATATTAAACCTTATTAATTAAAAAAAATCAAATTAGATAATGAACATTTGGGGAGTCGATTCATGTATAGAATACGTGAATAGTCAAAATATTTCCCACATTTTTCAATGTAACAATAGTTATTTCCTGTATACGAATGCCTATTGATTATCATCCCATTCTACCCAAGGCGTAAGAATAACAGGTTGTGGCGATCAACTGCAACATTTACGACGGTTAACACACAAAATAGTAGACCAATGTATCTTAAAAACAGGTTTTCTTTTATTAAAGACAGTCACTAGACAACAAATCACATTTTACAAACAGTAGATAAAGTATGTATGATCTTAGGTTTTCCCGGCGTATCAGTTGCAGAAAAGTTTCTCGGGTTTTCCACCGGTTGATGTCGTCCATGTCTCCCGACGTTTCGATCCGCGACTTGCTGATCATCCTCACGGGATCTTCCGAAGGATGATCAGCAAGTCGCGGATCGAAACGTCGGGAGACATGGACGACATCAACCGGCGGAAAACCCGAGAAACTTTTCTGCAGTGGATAATGTAGATGCTATCAGTAAATAAAGTAAAAAAAGTTACCACGGACTGAATAACCATGCGCCACGCACTGGGCAGGCAAAATGGCAGAAAGCATTTGAATAATTGCTGATGCGCCAAAGAGCAGAAACCAATTACACTCACTGACCATTACCGGGCAGCAGATGGCGCTAAGTTTACCGCGGTATTCGCTGTAACGCATCAATTTCTGCCGTGCTGACGCCATAAGAAGAGTTCGGAGCGCCGCGATAAGGCCAATATGTATAAATGGCTATGACCAAGGAGGTTAAATCATACTGGAAGCCTCATATATAGGGGATTCCTTGCCATCAGACTTGAGCCACAACTCAGTAGGGTTCTAATCCTCAAAGGAGGCTAGATTGATAATCGTAGATCGAGGAGAACCGATTTCAATGCTTCATTAAATGAGTCGGAAACAGAATACGGCCGTTTTAATTTGCGAACTAAAAACACACAAAAACTCACCATGTCTGGATTGACATGACAAATGCAAGAATTATTCTTTAATACGCGTGCCTAACACAAAAGTGCCATTATTGCAACTGAGAGGGCGCGCCATGTATAAATGCATGTAAAACACCGGTTTTCTTGTGTTGACAATTGATAATTTTAAACTCGTAAATGGTAACCAATAAAATAAAAATATTTTTTTTACTTATCCACACATGAATTCAATATGTGTATAAATCCGTCGCATTTTTAAGTTAAAAACAATTTTTTAGATGTTTTTCGAGATTATCGCTCAACGCACCTTACTATTGGCTTCTCCCTGGCTTTCATGATTATAAATTTGATGTGCACCTTAATCGTGGACTTAGGCAGGAAATAAAAGAGGACTCGGAAACTCCCATACATCTCTAAGTATATTTTTGAAGTATCCCAAACTAACTTTTTGTGAGACAGAAACATACACTCCGAAGTTCAAAACCAACTTCCAGAGGAAAAATATTCTCTACCGATCAGAATTTTTCAATACTATACGCTCATTTGAAAGAATTAAGTTTTCTTAAATTCTAACATAATGGGTAAGGGAAGAGTCACGTTACTTAAAAAAAGCCACGTTGTAAACTCTAAATGGTCGATAGAAACATGTAAAATAACAAAGAGAAATTGTAGGCAAGTAGCGAATATAGGTATTTGCAGTCAGGAAAAGTTTATAATGGAGATAAATGGCTAAAATCTTCATCAATGGTATCTTCAACGTCTTTATTGATAAGTACTTTCAACGTCTTTATCGATGAGAGCTCGCAAAGTCTTCATACAATACTCAACGTGTATATTTTTCCTCCTTATTAATGCACAAGAACGGAGACGTGGTACATCGATATGTCGGCCGCATTGATAAAGAGGCTTCTGCTAGCAACACTTTAGTGCGCCAACGCATTCCCCAGAAACCTTTATGGGCTGTTTGCTGCTGGGTGTTGTTCACTCACCTGTGGTGGGTATGTGACCGCTCGCACGTCATCCGGGCTCACGGACCTCCTCTCTAAGTTGAGCAGCGCGTGGGTGAGCGGCAGCAAGCTCCCGCCCTGCAAAAACAAAAGCGAAGCATGAAAGCGGCAGCGCAAAGCAGCGCGCACGCATAGGAATGCATGCACGGACGGCACCTGCGGAAGGGACGACCGGGCCGAAATTCATGCAACAAGGCACAGAGTGAAAGCGCGCGAGACTTGTAGCAGAGATTCCCCCAGCCACCGTGCGCAAGCTCGGGACGAGCCATGGACCATATCATTATTTAAGTTTTACACTGGTTAAGGTTTGTTTATGAGGAGTATTTTTTTAAATTACCATCGCAAGTATTCCCTCCTAAATTGAAGTTCTCGTTTCAATACACTAGAACAGAAGAATTGAGCGGGTGAGAAGCTAAGAGGTACAAGTTATTTTTGCTATAAATAGAGTTAGGTACAAAAATTGAAACAAGATGAGAAGGGAAGATGCCGTGGTGCCCTTCGTATGGCTGAAAAAGATCCTAGGAAACGATTTATCAACCCAAGGAAATATAAGTACTTCAACGAGGGGATGAGAAGCCAAGGAGTGCAAGTGATTTTTGTTATAAATATACGTCTAACAAAATGTTTAACTAGTAAGTCTCTTTTTTGTGATGAGAACGAGTGGAAGGTAAAATGCACTACTAAATATCTAATTGATCTCGTTCGTTGTCTTTACATAATCCTGTTCAGAAAATAACCCCTTGTACCTCGGCTTCTCACCCTCTCAATTCGAAGAGAACATACTAAGGGACCAAATAACAGTAATAACAATTCCACAAAATGATCGTTACAAATAAAGTTACGAAATATAATTCAATTTTTGTTCAAGTAGCTCAAACCAGTAACCTGAAAGGCAGAAAATAACGTTTAACGCATGATTGGATTCGTCAGTTCAAAACAGGGGTCTCGTCAAACAATGATATCAAATTTACCTTAAAACGGCCAATATATCTAAAAACCAGTATATGCGTAGAAGTTGGTGCTTTCTCGTGGCATAGAATGGATAAATTTCTACAGAGTTCAGAATAAGTATCATTCCCGCACGAGCGGCCTTTAGATGCATTACTAGTTTAACCCTTAAGCTACGATTAGAAATTTTCATGGTGCATTAAGTACATTCATGTCAACAGTTGCCGATATATCGATTTCGATATTTTGTCTTTGTCTTTTCGTAGGTGAAAACTTTCAATCGTTGAACAATAAAAAAAAATGTAGAAAAAAATCTACTTTGGTTAATGAGAAAATTTCAAGATGATAACTCAAGCTAGACAGGAGTAATGCTCACGAAAAATGAAAAACAGAGGACTATGCGATAGAAAGTGATTCGTCCCCTTAACCATAAATAACATACTATTGAAAGAAAATTTAACCCTTAAATTTCTTATAAATGTATCCCAACCATGATAGATACGTTAGACTCATTTGACATTTACAACTTCTATGTACGAGAGGCAGGTACCGGCAAAACATCAAACAATTTTCACAACAATATTTTAAGCATACTAATTATTTGCATTTCATTTCCACACTCGAGTCGCAAAAATAACTTTTTCCGGGGAGTTTTTTATTTTCAAATCAACCAGAACCCTCACGAAATTTGTATTTGTAAAAATACACTATAGTCGAGATAAACAAATGACATTAACCTCCTACTCATCGATACTACCCTCAACATTTAGGAAATTAGTTCGATTGTATGCGAATCAATGTAGGAGAACTTCGACAAACTTTTCCAGCATGTTGTTTTACGCTGGTACCACAAACACGTGACTAATAAATGCTTTCACTATCACGCTCCATGCAAGTCAATAAAAAGGCTGTTGATTGAAGAAAAACAAGGTCACAGGAAAAAAGCATAAAAAAAACTAAAATAAATGTCAAAATATTCGATTAAGTCTGCCTGCGCCTTCACTGCTGGCGATCTAATTCCAATAAGGACGACAGTCAATATCCTTAGGTTTTTCCCACGTTCACTAACATCTTTTTACACTTGGTCAATAGTAACTTTGTTAAATTATAATGCTAATTGTTGATTGAAAATGGAACTTCTACTTATTTTTATGTAATTTCTCTGCATTTAATTTCATGAGCAACTAGACAATGTATTTAACTGCATATATTTACTGTTTGACGAGGGATTAGATGGAAGATGGGACTTTCTAGTTCCAATCTCGCCCAATAAAGACGTATTATTATTATTATTATTAATATCTAAAACTTATCCTGGGGAATATAATCCATTGTTCACCAAAATGCTCGCTACACTACAACTAACCGTCCCGAAGTCGGATTATATGTACAACATTGTTGATTAACCGCAAGTACATCTGACTTTTCGATAGATGATCTCTTGAGTATCCAGTCAAATTTTCATTTTCATGAAAAAAAAAAGGCCATAAAAAGCAACTTGAATCAGTATGCGTAGCACTTGAGAATAACACCAAGGCCACAAACTAAAATTATTAACATCACCATTTATATGTAAAGATTTTCACGAAACCCTAGGCAATTGTAAGATATGTCACGGAATTTTTGCCTTATCGATCCCTTACTATCCCTTAGACAATGAGCATAGTTGGAAACTTACACACATGTTTTCTATGCAGTACGGGCCCGATACTAAAATAAAATTCCTTTCCGCTACTCAGCATGCAAGTTTCATCTTTTGATCTCATACATTAAACCGGCACCCTTCCATCTCAACCTCCATTTAATATTAATTATTATTAATTATAAACGGAGAAAAGCGAAGGGATAATTAATATTGGGATATATTTACCGGTAAAAGTAAATTTAAATGGAAAATTATACGAAGCACCCCGACAGTGCCGTATCCCCAGTATAATTTTCCCACTACAATTTCCATTAAGGCTTATTCCCTCTCATTCCATCAATATACACTTTTCTCTTCCTCCCCTACCTAGCTCACCTAACATTCATGGAAACTTTAAATTCACCATGCAAAAACGGATTTTAACATATAATAATATAGTCACGTTCCTAAATAAAAAGACAACGTTGCTGCTCCAAAATGCCGGAAGAAACATGCAAAATAACAAAGAGACATTGTAGCCAAGTTGCGAATATAGATATTCGCAAACAGTGAAAGCTGCTGTGTCAATTTTCCTTTCATGTACTGCCCAAAGAGCTGAACTGCTCCACCATTTTAATTTGCGACCACCTATTTTTTATCTTTATCCTCACATTCCTCACTGGTGATTCTTTATAAACCCGCATAATATCAAATTTTCTACATTTCACCATGTATATTCGCCTTATAACCTGGTTAACTCAAACTAATTAGGCACCTTTTTGTCTTATTCAACACTTTTCTTTGCCTTTCCAACTTGCAGAGAAAATCCACATTCATCCTACTTTACGTTAGTCATACCTGAACGAATGAATACGGCCGGGTCTGCTTCCATTGAAACTTCCCGGTAAATGAATGGTAATAGTAAGGAAAACAATACGAAGTTTGTTTTGCAGACGAACACCATGTTTTGCCACATATAGTCCATTGGAGCTTCTAAGAGAATTCTAAGTGGTTACGTTCAATACTAAGCAAGATAAAT
Source organism: Ischnura elegans (assembly GCF_921293095.1). Classification (NCBI taxonomy): domain Eukaryota; kingdom Metazoa; phylum Arthropoda; class Insecta; order Odonata; family Coenagrionidae; genus Ischnura; species Ischnura elegans. The sequence continues at coordinate 45,681,771 of NC_060253.1, read as the reverse complement.
ATATATATTCCTCATATATATTTATGAATGAACGTTGCGGTCCCTTACTTCAATTCCATTTAATATTCAACACTTCATGTGAGCGATTCAGGGAATACGGTGCTAACTAGGAATAGTGTTTGACTTCTCGCCAAAGGGTTCTTCATTGAAATCAGAAAGTACCCTCAACTACCCTTAAATCGAAATCTTCGCAGTACGAGATGGTACCGCGGTCGTCCAGGGAGAGTTCTACCCATATACTTCTAACCATAATATACATGCATCAAAACATATCTTACGATTGAAACACTGCACGAGCGACTTAGTTATTCACCAGTTAACTTCCGATGGCTGATTACTCTACTGCTTTGGGACTCATATCGCGATGTTGTGAACAACGGTATATGAAAAAACTGGGTTTATGGGAATCCCAAAATTATTCCTTGGAAGAGGACCACGCAATCCTTCCTCGAAAAATCGATCACTAGGCCAATCTTATTCCAAAATATCTCCGACGTGAAAATTGTAGTGCTTCCTTGAGGCGCCTTTCTGATTTGTAACATTAATATCCACACCGGTTTTTCCTGATACAGAGACCATGACTCATGATTCTTCAGCTCGGGAAGTGTTCACTTCAGCCCCACGTATTCTATTCATGAATCAAATACTCCACACTTTCGTTCCATGTGTAACCAGCCCCATGCTTTCGACTTAAGATCATTCCACTGCAAATAACCCAGCTCAATCGACGAACTTCTACCACTTCTTGTCTAATTTATTTTGTTCAAATTTGGAAGTAACCTCCGCAAACCCGCATTCACAACTCTTGTCTTTTTCCATGTAACCTCACCCCTAGCAACGTCTCCCACAAAAAAAATCCCACCGTAAACAACGACTACCCGTACTATTGCTACACAAAATGAATGACTTTAACCTTTTTACTGCTTTATAACAATGACTGCTACCCCTATCCTAAAGTTCACTAAGTAAATATCCTTTACATCAGGTTAACTTTAATATCATAGGTAGACTTTCACAGAGGGACTTTCACAGAGAGGAAAACGCATTAATTTACTTGGCAAACGGAAGAAGGTAAACTCTCAGGGAGATCAAAGAAGTAACTTATAAAAATTAATATTTCATATGCAATCAATGGCAATATGTAGATGGGAAGAACGGAAATAGAAGACCTCGAATGAAATATACGGAACAGGTAAAGAAGGTTGAGAAAGAGAAGGAATACGTAGGTGTGAAAATATCAGCTGATAGGAGAGTTGAATATAGAGCTACGTGAAACCAATCTTAGGATTGTTGACCAATGATGATGGTGCAATTAATTGGCCGACTACCACAGAAAGTGAACAGAAAAATGAACTATTTTACAAGGCTAACAATATAAAAAATCGTACACCATGAGCAGTACATGATTAACTCATTAAAAAAGTACTCTTTCACTATAATCTGAAAGCATGCACATCGCGAGAATCGGTTGGTACATGCACCCACACTCATTACGTAAAATTTACAGTTATATCCTGCTACCTTCAAAGAGTAGGAGATATCTTAAGGATTCCCTTCTGCCCCTCGAGAATAATTATACCCTCAACACCTGCGGCGATTCCTCCATTATTTCTCCCGGAGTTTTGCAAGTGTAAAGTTCAAAACATGGTCTGTAATCGAGAAACGGGTTAAATGGTCGGCAGGTCAAACAATTAAGAAGTTTCTTGGAATTTGTTTGGCCTAGGGGTCTTCCTCGATGGGCAAACTGCAACATCTGTTTGGGATACCCTATACAAGGCCACATGAAAGGTGAACATACGTATCTATTCACTGTCTACCTCAGCTTGGTATTAATTAAGGGCAGCCTGTAGTTTGCTCCCCGTAAAATATTTCTCCTAAAACGCTTTGACCATCCAACTAGAAATCATCTTGAATACAGAGTTGAAACTAAATAAAATAAGTTACATAAAAATATTTAATATTAACCCAAAAAATGGTCGGGGATTTTCCTATGGCGTAATGCTTTAGCGTGCAATATTTTAAAGCGACTGCACCACAAGTAGGAATGACTGAATTGTATAAGAGGATATTATGTTGTAAGAGTTTATTAGTGACCTTGATTGTCCATCAAAATTGCTCATCGTCATTTTGAAGGCAGAGAGTACAATTTTTTGTGCAGTAAAGTTTCTCGGGTTTCTCGTATCAGGTGTAGAAAATTACGATACAATTTTTTTATTTATTTTTCATATCGACGACATTGTATTGAACATTAAGAGCTATTTTTTTATTTCCGTTCTTCTGCTCTCATTTTTTTTACAAATATTCCAAAAATAAATTAAGCTTTTTTCCTTCCAGGAATATCTTTATCCTACCTTCATTAAAAAATGGAACATCTCGAACATTTAGTATTTCAACTTCCTTCCAGCTTCCTCTCTGAGATTTTTTTTTCTTTTTCGATTCCACTTCCGTCTATATTTTCATAATTACTGAAGGCAAGCCCTTCCTATATTATTCTACACTCACTCGTTTATAGGAGTTTTTCATTAAAAGTAAGCAATCTATATCGTATTGGTTCTGAAATTCTTCACGCCCTTATGCAAACACATTCATTCTTCTTCTAGGGGGAGAATAATCGTCTTCCTTCATGTACCATCCACTCATTTTACTATCAGTCCGATAGATGTATCAAATAAAGATCTATCCTAACTTGATATTACTGCGCAAATAAATTGCATTGATTTGCTATTACTAAATCGAAACGGTCTATCTCCATCGCTGTGTCAAATGTCAAAAACATTGTCACGGCTATTGCATAAGTTACTTTATTGTGACTGGTATTGAATCAGGCTATCATGTAAAGGCCGCGATACACGGTGATTGAACATGTTGATGATCATGCAAATGAAATAATTCGCACTACCATCATTCACGGGATCATGCGAGCAAAAATAGAACATGTTCTAATTTCCATTGAATGATCATGCGCATAAATGTTCATTCGCGAATTTTTCGGTTGTACACGGCGAATAATTTCATTCGAATGATTATTCAGCATGAAGATTCGCATTATCTTTCACCGTGTATATCGTTCTTAAGAATTGTGGAGAACATTTGCTACGGACATTGGGAAACACCAATAGATCACGAAGGGAATAAAATGCTTATTTTATCGGGAGTATGAGAGTGACGGAGGTAAGATAGCAAAGGAAGGGTGTACCGAATAAAAAATTTCCACAGGAAGAGAACAAACTGGTTTATAGAGGGGAATATTCGAAGTGAACAAGTACGCATTACGAGAGTTGATCTCATACGATAACCATGCATAAAACCGGCATGGGGATATTCTCCTCTTTCCACATTTACGGCATCTCGTTCATTTTTCTGGAAAAATCACTAGCATGTGAGAACTGGTATTATCCTGTAATCCTCTTTCCATGAGTTCAACTTCGACGAATTTTTGGCGGAAACCTAAACTGATACTTTCATTTGTTTCTTCGTTATTGTTTTGAGCCTGAGAATAAGAAATACGAGAAGAAGGGATGAAGAAAGTTTTCTACTCTTAAAGATGAATACATGGAATCCGAGTAGCGTTCCTCGACGAGGAAAGTGAGGAAAGCAACAGCGAAATCGGATAAAGAAAAGGTGAAAGCGGATGAGAATGGTGCAGAAGGAAGCGAAACTGGAGAGGTATTTAATTAGCCCCGTCATCAAAAACTATCCAGCGAGAGAAGAAGTCCGGCGAGGAGTTCTAGTGGAAATTGAAAATAAAACTAAAAGCAGAAGGCCAAAAGAGACACTGAGAATGAATGATGGAACTCCAGAAATTCATTAATACCATGTGGCAAAATATGGGCTTATAGCGTTTTTATTATTTCTTAAATTTTTTTAAAATACTTCTTGAAGCAGCAATAAAATTGCGGTATGTAAAGGGTTATCAAAAATAATGGTGCGGCTTCAGTAATTCAACGGAAGAAACATATTCTTGTGGTTGCACATCAAAAGCTTTGTTCATTGGATATAAATTCGCGACCTAAACCACTTAATGACCACGATTAATGAAGTAATGACAATTATAAACGAAGTAATGCTAACAAATGTTTGGGCAGAAGTTGAGTATCGTTTGGACACTTGTCGAGCGACCAAGGGCGCACACATTAAAATGTATAAATTATGTAAAAGAACTATTTGAGACGACAAATTCGAAAAATAATAATTCTGTTAACAGTTAAGCCATGTTCAAAACAGCACCATTCTCTTTAGAAAACCCTGAATTATCGGCGAGTTATACAATACCTACATTACGTACACTGACGCGTCAAATGAACTTCTAAAAGATGGCTGAAACTTCTGGTAAGGGATACTATTTTCATGGAAATATTGGTTAACTAACGTTTATATTCCTAAATTAATGCCTTAAATAGAAAATAGATATAACACTAAAATATTCGATCCGATCAAATCCGAAGTAATAATTCGATTCAAATACCTGGATAAATTATGATAGAGTGCCGACAGAAAATAGGCGCCCTCTTTAACGAGATACTGAATTCGTAAAATAAGTTGCATAACTATTACTTCGCCCTAAGCACTAATGTATGCACCAGTGGATCTTGAACTATGGCTTAGTATTTTCCGGTGGCTGGCTTAGAACGTTTTACATGTTCAGCCTTGCAGTGGAAACGGTCAATACTCATTACAAGCATCAGGTTTTCTTATAACGGACGTTAATCTGTGTTGGGATTCCAGGGCTATTTTGGCGAGGCGCCCTACCAATTTTATGGTCTGGTTTGTTTTGTTTTACTGACAGAGTCTGCTTTCTCACTAGATATCAACTCCGGAAACCCGTGGCGCTTGCCCTTGAGGTGAGTAAGGTGTTGCTTACATGGCATGAAAATAACCTATACCGCGCATCTAGTGCAACGCTGGTGGGACTTACACGTTGTTGCTTTGTTGAATTTGAACATGAACGATTGAAATTAACAATGTTGCACAGAATCTGAAGGATTTAAGTACAAACTAAATTATAAAAAACTCCCTGAGGAAAAAATTAAACTAATCCACTGGATTGAACGAAACGTTACCACAGTAAAGAGTATATTAGATACTATGCATTATTTGCGGATGGGCATATATCATCAATTAGATTTCAATTTGTAGGATAAAGAATAATATCATAAAAGGAATATATGGAATGATGCTAGTTTCCACAATACTTTCTCCGCCAGCCATAACACACACACTCGTCCGTGGGGAATGTAAACACTTAGTTGAAGACTAATATGATTCATTTCCGTAAGGAATCGAGCAAAAAATATGAGGGGTAAGGACGAAATATCCTCATCAAAAGCCACACGCGAACAATGGGTTAATGCATATGATTTATTTGAGCTGAGATTTTGGCTAACTTTGTATAACTCATATATCAAAGCACGATCAAATAGAAAAAATAACCTGAAGGTCCGCGAAATGGGTTTTATGAGGAAGCAAAAAAATCTCCACTCTCTCGGGGTTAAAAATAATCCCATCCTCAGGGAATATGGAATGAGAAATCTCCATTATTTTTTTAGCCCTTCAGTGAAAAAAATTTGGTATGGAAACATTCGTCCACCAAAGAAAAAGATACTTAAGAAGTGTGAGATAGAAGGAGATAAAATAATTCATCAAATGCATGATTCCACACTCGGAAACTATGTAACGCTTACAAAAAACACCAAAATACTTCACGTCAATTAATATGTAACCACAGGAGAGGATTTAGTTGGATCATTAAAAATTCATAGGATGAACACATCAACATAGGAATTCTCTGCCACTCCTTGTCCTGCTTCATCTAGTCGTAACGTCTTCGATCGTAATGGAAAGTCCGAAAACCTGTCTAAAATATGTTAGCTAAAACCACATGGAATATTATTTATTAGAGTGTCAAGCCGTCCAAAATAGACAGGAGAAAAGAGAAAATTTGAGCAAGGGTGATTTCAATACACAATATTATTAAACTTAACTGGAAAAGACTGTAAAATCACAATGAAGAACTCAAAGAGCAGTATAAACTGATATATGGAGGAAAGAAAAGCATCAGCGTGGACGTGGATAAAATTCGCGCCTAAGCACCATATCTTTTCCAACTGAAGTTCCCACATTTTATCAGGCAACCATTCCTACCGACAAATTACCTCGCACGACTTCAAGTCAAAGTCGCATCGGAAACAAAGTTAGCTTCATTTCGAACCCGTCCAATAATTACGCATATTTACGACCTGTATTCTGCGGTGGATGCAATCAGTCATCGATCCCAAAATGCGAACGAAACCGATGGGTACAGAGGACTATAGGCACATTAACATGGATGCTCACTGAGCACTACTTGTGGTCTGGTGTCAGAGGAGAGCACTCGAATGCGTGGGCCACCTGAAACGTGCCGCAAATTACCGGAACAAAACAAATTTTCAGCTGACCCCTGAAGTATAAAGCTGCCTACACCGTGGACGGCAAAGGATGCAAAACAGTGACATTAATAGGAAGAGGACTGGTGGGCAGCGCCGTTTCATCGAAGCATGAAATGAAAACGCCCGGGTGTCCGAAACTGAGGTCTCTGGTAAAGAGTAGCCAAATAGGTAGGGGGACAGGGCCCGGCACATACTAAAAGAATACGGTAGAATGAATGGGCGCGGAAAGCCACAGTGAAAAAGCTGGTAAAACAAAGGCAAGCGCATATTAATGTTGAAAGTAACAACGATCGTCTGCTACTTGGTTTTCAAAGGTTGTGACTACCAAAAAAATGGCTAATTTAATTTTCACGCGATAATTATTCTTGGATGCCAATGGTATTCACTCTACTGCTCCGTCAGCAAAACTATGCATGTATTAAGTATTTCCAACCCACCATTAGTAATTTGATTTATGTATCTATATATACCAGGAATAAAATTCACCTTAAAAAAACGTATGGCTTACCCGGAATTGAAACTCTCCCGATCTAACCCCGGTTCCAATCCAAGCATTGCCAAATTATGCAGAGTTTGAGTTTTCCCGGGGTATAGTCTGAAGGAATAATACTCGAGTTTCCCACCGGGATACACGAGTATTATTCCTTCGTAAATGCGAGTATTATGCCTAGGGCTAGTCTGCCATCGTCGTCAGGGGTAAAATGATAAGATTCCACGAAGAAGACGAGATCCTGAAGATGATGGCATACTCAGACTTCAAAACGTTGGTTCCAGTTACCCAAAACACAACCTGTGGGAAACCCGAGAATTATTCCTTCATGCCAAATTATTTCTTCATGGTGACACTCATCCGTGGTTTGATAAAATTTCAGCCGTGCGGGTGACTGTGAACTGTGTGACTAAGTCAAGTATCACACACAATATTTCGATCTAAGCATCATCCAGAAGGCGTCCCTTCGCCATTCTTGTCGTCCAATTGCCCTGCAATGATTGCCTTCATCAGACCTTCATGTGACATTAAATGACCGATTACATATTTCAGCATTCTTACCAGTAATTAAACCGAATATATAACTAAAGTATAGCCAGTCCTTATCACCATTCGTCGATTACTCCGGCAGAACAAAAATCATCCGATGTTAGAGCAGTGCGACAACAGATTTATGGTACCGTGGGGGTGTATTTACGAGCACCGAAAAACGTTTCCCTGGAGCCCAAATTGTGCAGTCAATGGTCACACATGTATTTAGGGTGGTAGGACCTACCGTGGGACGAATTTGAGGAAATTTTCCGTCACAACAGACCATAAACAAGTCGGAATGTTAATATCCAGATTGGACGGCCAGATCCTCATAGCAATTGGCGGAAGGAGGATTTGCAACCGCTATAAGACAAAGTTATTCGAAAGGGTGGGTCTTATATGAAAGGGATAACTTCGCGCAATTCATGCTCGACGACAGAACAGAGAACACACTGCTATAACTGAATGAAAGAAAAAAGTTGGGAATACTATTCGAAGCACTAAATAATGTAGGAAACAATGATACAGGAGTATCCATTTCAATCTCATTTTTTAAGTTAATCGGAGAATATGAAACCAATTATAAGCACTCCTCGACTCAATAATCTACTGAGAAATCAAATTTGAAAGAATACCTTGGTATTCACACACACGCGTCGAAACCACCAGATGTGTCGAAATCTGTCGTATCAAGAAAATAAATCTATAGTTAAAAAACTAGACACTCTTTCAATGTGAAATACAGCCTCCTCATGGCTAATCCATTTACTATTGAACCATAAAAAAATATTTGTGCATATCTTTGAGCTCCTTCCCTGCCTTTTATTTTTTATATACCATGACTCCTATGAATCTTACTATAGTCCATCGATGGAAAACGAATTTTGAGCTTCCTTTACCATGTGAAATGCTTACTTGGGACGCCGGTATCACCTATGAAGAGGTATGGTACAAATAATATAAAAATTATATTATGTTTCTTGATAAACTTCAGCCGCCTCGTTGCAAGACACCTCCTTGTGCATGGGCCATGGAGTGAGATCGTCATGTACCCTCATTTGGTTAAAAAAAATCGCTATGTAAATTTCTAAAAAGTTTTCCCGTGAGTTAAGGCAAAAAGTATGATTGATTATTTTGGCTCATCTATATGCTGTCATGACTACCGTCGATCAGGTCTTCCCCTGGGGTTTAAGATTGATGTCTACCTTTTTGATTTTTGCCTCTGCTTGTATAGTCACTACCACCTTGGACATTACGTCAATATCGAGGAGCCATGATACAGCTGAAGAACGAACTACAGTTGGGAGTGTACGCATCAATATAGTTGGGTTTTTACGCTTAAATTCACCAAGTAAAACGATAGCTAGTCTTTATGAACATTCGCTCATGCGTACTATGAAAAAAGACAATTTACAACAATAATTAAAAGTCGGTGTATCATTCAGGGTAGTCTAAAAAACGCTTCAATTACATTCTTTGCTTTTTTTTTCAAAATAGGAAACCCTAAACTCTAAAGATTAAAGAAAAATCCTGTGAAAGTATTATTGCGGTAAGTGTTTAACGCCATACCCTTAAAAGATGAGATGTATGTATTATTTTCCTATGTCTTGAACCTTTAAAGATTTAGAGCGCGGGCTAATCAAACTAAATAAAAACGCCAATTATACATTGAATATACACGCAATGCAAAGTCGTTTTAAAAACCATTTAGAAAGCCTTTAAAATTACCCAACACAACCAATGATCGTGTATACAGCTCTGTTTACCTTTCATGTCCAAGAGCATTCACTTGCAAACGGAAACGCGTCAAATCCAAAACGAAGAAAACCTTAGGTAAAATCACAGACAAAACAGGGCCAGAAGCTTTTATTTTTGCTTACTGGAAAATGATAGCCTGAGTTCTCCATTAGGCGTCATTCATTTGTAACGCTGAACCCTAGGAATTCATTCTCTAACGTAGGACGTAATAGCTTCAAGAAGACCGTCATAGAGATGGATAGTCCAATTCCACAGCGAAATAGCTTTCAGCTCTCCCGACAAAGGCTATAAAAGTCGCTCAATGCGTTTCTCAGCTATTTCGCAAATCAGCCATCGATTAAGGAGGGAAATGAACAGCACTTGGGTCGCTGAGAAAGATTTAGGGCATTCCCGGTAAAATAACGCGATAAAGTTCTCTCGGGTTTGTAGCCGGATGACATAAGCCCCGGTCCTAGGATTTGAAATCCGTCACTAGTGCTCAGGGAAAAGATTTGGCCAGAGATACCCCATTATTTCATGGGAATCTCATGGCAGACTTAGAATCTTAGGACACGATGGATTTTTTCACATGGCAAGAAACTCGAGACAACTTGATCAAGCATTGGGCCGTTGCCTTTAACTGGAATTCCATTAGCTACATAGAAGAAAATTTTTGTACACTCCGGAACTGACTCCAAAATAATAAAAAAAAATGTTTGCTTCAATAATTATTGGCGAATGCCTCCATCCATTCACTTGAAAAATTTGATTCGTCAACATGGAACACACAGAAAGAGAATGAGGGAGAGGGCGGTGTTAAGACTCACGCGGCCAGTGACGTCAACAACTATAAACGCACTTTTCAATTACATGGTTAACAGCTTCAAACAGTGGCAACTGCATAATTCATTCGAGAATAACAATAAAACCCAATCACGGTTAAGTAGCTCGGTAGAAAACCCACAATAGTATCGCAAACAATAAAACGCCAGTTGCTGCTTTTAGTTTCCAAATACATACTACACCTACGAGGTGGCGTGCAAACCACCACCAAGGTGAGCGGCATGGGAATACTAGAATCTGTGGTTAAAATTATTTCGATAAAATGGCGCCTATTTCTTTGATCGAAAAGGCCAAAAAAGCATACCTCTTCATGACACCAGATCAGAGAGACTGATCTCAAGCTTGGGGCGTATCTACTTGGTAACAAACATACGCAAACAGGAATAATTTACAGGCGATATATAGTAGTGGGCACGAAGGAAAGCCAGCACTACAGCCGCGGGTCACTATTCAAAGCAATAAAATTGTGATAAATAGACTATATATGCCGGAAGGATGGATAACAAAGGCGAAGATCTTTCTAAGTCAGGTTTTCCTGACAAAAAAGGCTGGAATGGTTAAACGAGACCAGATGTATCCACAGCGTTAACAAAATTGCTACTCAAAGTGGCCACACTAAATCTCCTCGTCGCGGATCAGAGAAAACAGACGATGCTCTGCTTTACAGAGTAATGCGCGTTATGGCAAAGCAAGGGAGATTTCTCGGCGTATTGAAGAATTCCCAACCAACAAAACAGTAATATTTTCGATAACAGTAAGGGAAACACAAAATTCTTTGTATGTACCTATGAGTCAAAGGAGGAGTCATGGTACATAAATAATAAATATATGGTAGAAAACCAAGAAACTCTTTCACGTCAACCTCTTAAACGTCAACCTCGAAATAACTAAGCTTTACTCCACTGAACTTTGAAAAAATATAAATATCTAACAAAATGATCACAGAACAGAAAAACGAAGAAAAACAGAAATCCTACGCGAATAATAGCGAGCACGATGCACTAATAGAAAAAAGTGGAAGCGCTTTCTTTGCCGCGCGTGTCCGCTTAGCTCCGAATGGGATTCCACGCACGTATCTGGCAGCGAGATGGATTTGTCCCAATAAATCACCATCCATGCCCGCAAGGAAAGCGAGAAGAGAAAAAATGGAGGCATCGGCGCTGCGCACATTCGTGCTAAAAAAAGTGATATTTATATCCGTAAGGAATCTCTTGCGTTACTCGGCTGTTGCGCGTCGAAGATTTAGAAAGGAGGGGCACTTTCTCAAAAGGAGCAGCTAGCTGTCCCGTCTTCTCGACGGCGTGCTTTCTTGGGATGAGTTTGAAGAGGAAGAGTGCGGAAAGGAGTCCTCGTAGCAGGAATGTGCGTGTCATATCCGCGGGAAGAGTAATTCATGTAGCAACGCCCGCCGCAGTTGAAGATGTGCCAAATTTTCCCTTTTTATCGCCGCCCTTTGTCGGTAAGAGTAATTTACGAGGTGAATGTGAGCACTTTCTCTGTGGCTTGGGGATTGTAATAATTAAAAAGAAAAAGAACTCCTAACCAGGTCCGTCTCGTGTTCGACGAGGTCGTTAAAAATACTTCATGCCGGAGGGAAAAATCTTATGTGTACTTATTTTCTAGCAACAATTTTTTTTTAACGATTCATTCAAGCATGACAAAGATAATGCATAAGCCTTAATAGTGGGATAAAACTTTTTACATTCATTAAAAGTCACTGCTGACTAATTTTCATTTTAAGAAGGCACAGTTGACTTGGGAAATGTAGTTCTAAGATTTCAACATGCGTGTGATCAAATTAGAGTCATTATTAATAAAAACCGCGCCCGTCCAACCACATAAATCTACAAATGAAAACTCCGTGATACATATGAGGAATGGTATTAAATGATACTTTCTGACGAAGCCTTCAACACGGGAAGAGTTTAATTTAAAAACATACAAAATAAAAGAGCTATTGATTTATGATGATAATCACGGCTGAAAAGCTTCTACCAGCTGTGATTACCGGCTTTTCTGAGACGGCAGTAAGTCTAAACATCTGCTCAAGGGATATGATGAAACACCCGATCAACTAAATTATTTACATTGCATGTATAATAAAATGATTAATACTGATTTTTTTGTCAGCAAGGTTTCTAAAAGGTTCATAATAAAAATCTGATTAAATATTCACTGTGCTAAAAATTAGCTACAACTTATTCCATCATGTTAAAAAAAAGTATGCTATTCATGTTATGATTAAAGTTTTTTCCGTATAATTTTAGCAATTTATCATTATTAATCTTCCACTATGAACTCGATGATGGAATTCGGCCATTGGTATTTGAAGAGAATAAATCTCTCGTAACAATTATTTCGCCTTTTATCGCTCCCGCATTGCTACCTAACGCTGCGTCACGATGCAGGAAATTCGTTACCAAAAGTATGCAATGGAATATTGGGGTACTGCTGCAGCAAAAAATATAGAGAACCGTAAGCTATTAAAATTAATTTATAAATTAGCATAATACCCAGGAAAATATCCAATGCAATGGAATGATGATACGAAGGGGCACTCCAAGCACTGTGAAAATAATTTAAGCACTACAGAGTATATTCACATACAACATTAGGAGCCTCTTTTTATTGCTTCCTGCATGTACAATTTTACGAGCTGGATACATCAGTAATGCAGTTTATTATGTTAAATCTAATGATTTCGATTTTATCTCACTAAACCTGTCTGATGCCTAAATGGTTTAATGATTTGCTAAATACAGTTAGGGAGATTTCTATGATTTTTCGGTGATGGTGCTGCTTGCGTCAGAACTCATCGAAAAATACGCAGAAATTCCTGAGATAAACGTCAGAGTTTAATACGTTTATTAATGAATCCTTACAGCATTTTAAGTGTGGAAAAGAATATGAAGCATTCGTAAATTTGTAGACATCATACCGATCTATATATACTCATTCGACGAATGAGGTCTCTGTTTTATTATTTTTTTCCACTCCACGTGACACATATTTTCTATTATTTCGTCCGAGTCACGAATGGACGAAAAATTCAAAGGACGCAACTACTCAGCACTCAGTTGTGAAAGGCTTTTTTCTCGTTACAATGAATGAGGAAATTCTGCAGTAATTAGACCTCTGATTGTTAAGAATTTTTAATAAGCAAAGTACGCTTTCGTTAATGAACCATTTAGTACCAAAATAATTGAATGCTCAAATTGATTATTGTTCTCCAACAATTGGATATGAACGAATCATTACGCACTTACTTGGCAGTTAATGGATCGAGTCGGAAACTCTTCACTCCTTCATTCATAGTTTCCCAGAGTAAAGGAGACGCCAGAGGGGATGAGTATAAATTGCGGCATGGAATGCGGTTATTAATTGGATGATGAATAGATGGGGCTATTGTTATCTTTCTCATACGAAGCCATTTAGCGACGAAAACCATATGCTTGGCACGTCACGACGAAGGCCAGAAAAGATGGGAACAAAAATTTCAATTCGAAATTCTCTGAATTCATACTTTCACATTTTAGCGAACGGTTTCAGCATATTTATTTCACAGGGTATTAACGGCTTCCGAAATAATAAATCATGAAATCATATAAAAAATTAAAATCAACGTATCAAATGAATTTCAATGGCGAATAATCAGATTGATATTTCACTGAAATAACATCGTAATTAATTTGAAGACTTTCACGGCAAGTTCACATTCGCAGGAATAAATTAACTTTCTTTCAGAATGAATCTTGAGATTGGACTGCCGAAGGACAAGGGCCCAAAAATCTCCAAACTTTCAGTGAATCACTAACTACCGATGATATATGGATGGGCATCGAGTTTTGTTATGAAAAAAACCATCGCATAAGGAACAAAAATACTCGCGCCTCTCCCAGGCTTAATCAAATAAGCACTTTAAGTGACAAGTCATTTCTGAGGCGAAAATAGCAAGTTCCATTTTAAAGTCAACAAGAAATGTAACATTTCTAATTCTAAGAGTTCAAAACACTCAATTTACTCAGAGCATGAATATTATGTTCAAGATAATGCTTTAGGTTAGAGGACTCTTCAATTCGCCAGCAGATAAAAAACGGATAGAGACATAGATCTGGATTATCGATGGCAGGCATAGCCATCGACGTGGACAAATAATCTAATCTCATTAATGTACCAGGTTTCCATGAATAAGACCAATGAAATCTAAAAAGTACAAATCGAAATAGTGACTTTCTCGACACAAACTCACGAGAGATAATTATTACAGGGTAAATATTAAATATCCAATTATCGGAAAAAATTATTTTGAAGTAAAACACCATAAAATTAACAAAAATGAGACTTCAATAATCTATTTACTCGCCTCAGAGAGAAATTTTAGCATGGACATTCGTTATTTATCCGCGTACCGCTTTTCATCACATTCAGGCCACCGACGTAATACACACAATATATCCAACAAAGCGGAGGAGAGCTCGGTATCTTGACAAGGTGCCTGATACACAATACCTACGTCAATCACAGCAACTAAGGGATGACAGGCGAAACCATAACAAGACTAAATTTTCCACCCAAGAAACACCGAGTAAACCCAATAAAGCCCTTTCAAAAGGTCTTCCTCCATTGAAAGGTCTTCATGGAATAAATACCACGGCTTAATTTTACCCGAAAAATGAATGATATATTCCAGTAGCAAGGGAGAATATATGAAGGTTAGGAATCACCGATCCCCCTAAATGAATTTCATCTTTTAAGCTGTCCATCGCCCGCAGCTTACAGCTATCGGAGTACTTCCTATACACCCACTTATAATTTTTTTTATTTCACGTTTATGTTCTATAAAAATACGATGGGGCGTTCCAATTGAAAGTTACACGAGTCCTAAATTTAAATTGAAGGCATACGCTTCAGTGATGCAGACCCATTCAAGGAAAACCCTTCCGTTAAAATCAAGGCAAAGAAATTGAATGTCAAAAAATCTGAAGTCATAACATTATAAAAGCCGATAACCCATTTTCCTCAGAAATGATGAACTGCCCTGACAGCAATTATTTATGGAAATTCTTAGAAATAGCCAAAGCAGAAAATATTAATTCACATAAAGCAACCACAGAGTTTATTCGTCAAGAAGACACCGATTTTATTCGCTTTCCCGTTTAAGATATATCCTGTCATGAAACGCTACAAAGAGTGCACGATGAGAAAAAACTCGATGGGAACACGTAGATGACTGTCGTAAATGCGAGAAAATTAAAGGAGATATCATTCTTCCCAATTTGAACCCTTTGCTTATGTAGAAACTAATGAACACTGTTCGAATTTCACAGGCATATTTCCAGACTTTAAAACTTTATTCTGAAAGCACATTCAATTCTACATTCCTTCAAAACCGCAACGGAGTTAGATGACTTTCCATTCTACCCAGAAGAGTGTCCACTCCACGTATGTAGCCTTAGAATACCGCGGAAAGGACGGAATATCATTATGGTTTTAATGGATAAGGGTTTTTCCCTCCACTCTCTGTCATGCAGTCGCCCCAAGTCATCGATACCTTCTCCATCAATCCGTTTTTACCCGATGACGCAAAGTAATATTTGCCTACGCTCGCGACACTCTTCAAAACTCACTTATTGATTGACACTCATGAAAAAATTAAAATTTACACACCTCGTCTTTAATTAAGGGAAAAAAAACTGTGTAGTTCCAATTCAAGTGTCGAATTCTAAAATATGTTTAGAAATTAAATTCGAAATGCAAACAAAGAAGTACACCTGAGCCAGGATGCAACGGAACGAAAAATATTGAGAAATGGGCAGGTCTATGGCAGCAAAGCAAACAAGTATCAAGGAACATAGATATGTACATACCTGATATAATTATTACATAATAATTCCAACATTTATTAGTTTGCGAAATACCAAACTCTCCCTTTCCCAAAAAAATCGAACCGTATCTCCTCGCGACCTCATACACGTCTTATTGTTAGACCTACAATTAGATTTTTTGATCGACAAAGAACAGCTTTTAGAGTGAGGCAGGGAACATCATCTTAGAACCGTATTATATAATTCCAAGGTTCAACAGAAACGCTTACATTAAAGAGATATATGAAGGAACAGGAAGAGGAATTTTTTATTAGAATAGTCCAAAAAAATAAAGGAATTTAATGAATACTAGGTCGAACTCATTAGGCAGTCACATCTCTCACTAAGAGCACTGAAATCTCCATTATTCCGGTTATCGGCTTATGTAAAAACACATTCCCGCCACATACCTATCAAGACACCTTGCGGTATAGTATCAAGTGCAGACCACCATTAATTAGCCTTACCTCACACCCCAAATTCCCAACAGAATATCATCTATAGGATGAGATTGGATTTCTACAGTCACTTCTGCAGGCTCAACCGATTCAGGTGTCATATAGTGGAAGTTTGACATATTGAAAAAAAAGGTAGTCGTACTTATCCACAATTGTTTCATGCGTACGACGCGTTTCGGCTCATGGAGCCATCATCTGGTCTACCATTACGAATTAAATGATTGTGATAAAGTACAACTACCTTTTATTTCAATGTTTATGAAGGCCTTAAAAGTGTAAAAAGCACAAGAAGGAAAAAATGATATGGCAGCTACTGAGAACCCATCACAGGTAGCTCGCCCCGTCTCTTTACCCATCAAAGACGACCAGCAGGAAAAAAATATATGTAGTCATGAACCCGGTGAAGGAGGTCATGATTGATCACTGCCCTTAACCCACGTCTGAGTTCAACCTATTCCTCACACCTACTATGTTCCACCCATTCCCCAAAAAGAATTTTCACGGAGGAAACGAAGCTTGGGAGGCAGTCGGCAAGACAAAGTGTGACGTAAGGGGTGTGAAGGCAGGGGTGTGAGTGGAACGAAAAGACGAGCAAGAGAAAGTTGATTTACACGGTTGGAAACTATGCCAACATAATTACGGCTGAACTGAGAGACGGAGAGGGTGCCATCATCGCCCTAGACGGCGCGGGGAGAAGCGGCTGATAAAATTAATTGTCTCACAGCACTTGAGTTGAATGGAGAGAATGAGGAGCGGGTTGGCTGAAAGGTTGGATTTTCCGCAGAAAGAGAAATTCTTAAAGCTAATCGAGTGAAAAACCTTATTATTATTCAATTCTGACATTTTTGGAGCAAACAAATTTTCCGTTTTCTTATCTGCAGTTAAGAAAAATTCAAGTTTTTTCTTTCCGACGAATGGTATTGAAAAATTGTATTCGGTTGTTCACCCAGGGGCTCAGGTTCTCTTTTAGTGCCGGCATTTTGATGTCTGAGCCCTCATGAAGATCGACGACTCGGCCATCGAAACGTCGGCAGTAATGGAGAGCCTGACCTGGACGCTAACTTAATTATTTACAAATTACAGAACAAGTAGCGAATGAAACGCAACTTTTAAATAAATACATGGATCGTGAATACAGAGTTTATAAATGGCCACGAAAAAAACGTCTTACCAACCGAAATCAGTCTTTAAACATACAATTTAATACGACGCAACGCGTTATCAACATTAATTTCAATTTAACGAAGTTATGCAGTGTTTATTCAGCAACCCCTCCCAACAAAAAAGTATTTATTCTACGTCTATATCTAGAATGATAAATTGATTTTCGTTCACATGCTAGACGATGAACAATCACCGAACCTATACAAACCAACGCGTTGTAACGAGCTCTTTTCCAAAGGTAATATTTTGGACTGTTTTCTTGGAAAGTTTCATCAATTTTATCTTCAAATAAATCCCAATAGTGGCTAAAATAAAATATAAATCCAGATTTAGTGAAAAAATGCGCATGCCTAAGAAATTTTTATTTAATAATTTTCATCCTAATGCCTAGAAATTTCGAAGCAATTCTATCCCAGCCATCTTAATATAAGAACTTCCGGGGGGAGGGGTTCCGCAAAAATTATAAAATTTAAAAGAGCTTTAAATCCCATTTTCACGCCTCGCAAGAAACTTAGCCGCCAGAGTGGAGAGAATTAAATGCTTGCAGGCCGATTACGTCATGGCGAAACACCGCCGCTCTGGGCGTGAAGGCGGCTGAGGGGACAATTTTCTGAGCGCTAAGAGACCACTAATAGCCTGCACTCGAGCGCTAAAGAGAATTCAGGAACGAGACAACGCGTACAACAAATGCATTCTTAACGAGGCGGAAACTCTTAACCCTTAAGAAGCTCTGCTTAAAATTTCATCCCTTACATTTAACCACATCACATAAAGGTAAAGGCTTATCGCAAAAGAAAGGATTTGGAAACCAGTCTCCTGCTAACGGTAGTGTTCGAACATATCGAAACTCTGGGCGTGGGATTAATATAAAATTCTGTCAACTCGTGACTTAATACCTCGAAAAAAGAAACAAAACCGAAAAAATAAGAAAGCGCAAGATTTACCCTGCGCATTGATTTTTACTAATCGTTTCTTCAATATTTCTTTCTAGAGTTTATAATAGTGCGATGTCTTCCTGGAAAAACTCTTGCCTTAAAAAGCAAAAAAGGACAAAAATTCAATGGTCATTCGGGGTGGCACACCCATATGGGACTTGAGCCTCCACGGTGATAGTCCACGAATTTAAAATGTAAGAAAATTTAATTATTTGTGCGATAAAAAATCCTGAAGTGTGCGAACAATAAATATTAGGAGAAAGACGTTCGTATTTATCCGATAAATCGTCCGCCTCAAATTTTCCCGCTCCAACCTGCACACAGTGTATTTAAAAGGCGGAGGAATGCCATGTAAAACATTTCCGAGGAGATTATAAGAACTGAAGGGAAAACATCTTCCCCATCAAAACTTAAACGGAGACAACCCGAATACTTTTATGACCCTAATGGACACAAAATTTAAGAAAAATACGCCAACAGACTTTTTGCCCAAACGGAATAGGAATTTAAAAAAAATTAAGAATAGTCTGTTTAGCATATTAAATTAATGGTCACATTTTCATACCTTTACTTAAGTTATTATATTTTGTCACTTATTTAGGTATAACATAGACATAGGTACTATCAATTATGCTACTTGGAAACGTAATAACCCTCTGAGAGTTTATTATTTAGCAGCAAACTATTAGGAATTATTTTTACATTCAAAAATCTATGTCTGTCTTTCTTTCATTTTCCATAAAACCTCAACGGATAAACAAGCAAGTCGTCGTATAAATCACCTTATCCACTGATTATCTTTAGCAGCCATAAGCTCTGTCTGCAACTTAACCTCATACCGAGCATTTTTTCCTTGTAGCCAGAGTAAACACTTCGCCATTAGACTTTATTTCCACGCATAGATCGTTCGTAATCACTCTACGCAGTCACAAAGTATAGCACTTAAAGGTACTCTCCGAGGTCATTCCAACAGAAAAAATGGACAGCGAGGGGCATAAAAATTTCCCTTTAAAGTTAATTCATAGCCTTTAGTGCGTAGAACGTCTTTTTCTGCCATTATCTCTGCCTGCCATTGAACTTCTTAGAGAGCATCTTTTTTGTTCCAAGCGTGATAAGCGGTTCACTATTAGAATTTATTCACGTACACAGACAGTACGCGATCGCACTATGTTCTAGTCACAGGCTTAAAACTTGAACGTGTTCTCAATTTGACGTAATTTAACACAAAAACTGGACAGCGAGGCTTGAAATTTTCCCTTTAAAAATAAATTCGAAGTCTTTTGCACGATTTGTGTCTTTTTAGAACCCCACCCCTCGATGCCTTTAGCGTTATAACCGCGCCCATAAATTCTTTTACGATAAACATCCGCTTGGATGACCACCACCGCGTTTCGGGACGGACACGTAAGATATGCGGGCCGCAGGAACGAATGCGCGGCACAGAGGGGCGATAAAAACAGCGCCCGGGTCATTGTGGCTTGACAGGGATGAAATAATACTGGTAGTTCTGAGAAGAGAAAGGAGAGGGCGGATTATTCTTCGTTTTCAAGAATTGTATTGTCTTCCTTCGTAGTACAGTTTGTTTGGAATCAAGGGTGCGTCGACGAAAAAGGTCATGCTATAGATCTTCTAGTAGATAGGCTATTTTACAATGGAAATAAGGATCAGGTGCCTAGTTTTTCGACATAACGAAGCTTAATTTCACGTATCAGGTTTTTTAGAGGATCAACATCATTAGGTGGTGAAAAATAATGACCATGATATCGATCTTCAATGAAACCCGGGTTCAATGAAATTTCCACTGCCATAAAAGAAATCCAATTGATATTATATGTTAAATTCTTATATCTCCTCATAAGCATGGTAGTAATAAAATTACCTCAGGCTATTCCATTAGACATGAAATTATTTCAGAAAAATTGAAGCCATTTCGAACATATCCATTTCACTAGTTGTGATTCTCTCCTCATTTACAAAGATTTATTTTTTATGGTAATACACTAGATCGATTTAGGGACAATGAATGAATAGGTATATTTTAAAATAAACTGATTGAATACATTTTCAAAAAGTTTCGAAAAATATTAAATGGTTTTACAACAAATTAACATTTTCTATTATTCGCACTGATAAATCGATGGAGGTAGTTAATGAAAACTGGAAAACATTCAACTTCCACCAGGATGAAAATTCTTAAAGAGGTTCACTATTCATCTCGACTAAGCGCCACCTCTATCTACAATAAGATTACCCTTAGTCTGTAAGCCTGAGGAGCTTGTACACAAGCAAACCACCCGCAGAAATTCGAATAGCCCGACTCTAGTTTATTTCTTCGAAATTTCTGTACTCCGAGGCATTACCGCACAGAAATATCATGTCTCGAAACAAAACTCAAAGAACATAAAGATGTATAAATCAAACCCGACAGCTGCGTCGGACGAAACAGTCAACCGGACCAACATGGGTTTTTAGTGCTTCGCTTCTTTTCGATGCGAGCTCTTGCGCGGGGTTTTCGAAATTGCCCATTTATATATATTTCCCGCTGCCCGAAACCTTGTTTTAACTCCTCCCCATCCGCTGTCTGCTACGTGGGGGAGTCGAAGTGCCCATATCGCGGGGGAAAAAGGAATTCTTTACACGAATGCCGATGCGTACGTACCCGGGGACGGGAGACCATGAATCACTGGGAACCAGAGGGAGATGTTGCCGGAGAAGCGGCAGATGTCGGCGTTTGGTGGGATTTTGCAAGGGCGGGGGAGAGAGAGAGAGCTATTTTACGCTATGTCTCACCCCTTTCCTCCCTCGACTATCTCCCAGTGCCTACCCCATTCCTATATCCTCCCCCGCCCCATAGAACATCTTGTATGCATGCAACGGCGTTGCAAATAGAATCCTAGAGGGCTTAGGGCGGTCACGTTGTGACGCTAGGAAAGAATCCGGACAGGCGATCTCTTTCGATAGCACAGAGATTAGATATTTTGGGAGCAACCGCAAGCCTTTATCCCCAGATCAGTTTGCTATGGCGACGTGGACGGGGCTCTAAGTCTCGATGGTGGCGTAGATTTTACGCAGAGGGGATCACTTTTTTCCACAATAATAATATAATCCTTGGGGTTCGGTAGCGCTAGTGTGACGTTTACGTCATATTGATGTCAAATCAAAAATAAGAAACTAAGAACACAATAAAACACGATCCTCGACTAGAAATTCCAGCATGCATCCTTCAGTGCTGCAAATAGAATCGTAGATGACCTCGTGCGGTTGCGTAGTGAAGCCCGGTAAGCATCCGTACAGGTTTTGCATTTGTGAGGAAACTTTTATCCGCAGATCAGTTTGCTGTGGCGGCTGGAGCTGGCCTCAACGCTCGACGGTCGCGGGGATTTTACGTTGAAAAGTTCGCTTTTCGTTTTTCCTGACCCCATGGAGGGCCACAATGACAGCATAATTTGTAATGCGTTATGTTAAAGTAATCAGACACTAAAACTATAAAAAAGCTTCTTCCCCTTTCAGCATTGCGCACACACAATTCGGGTTTTCAAGCAAACCCTAAGCCTCGTTATTCGTGCAGCAATGAAGACGTGATGAGACGCTGTGAAGGCAACCGGAAAGTAGACCGTAGTATCGATCAAAATTTGGGCGAGGAAAAAAAATGAAGAAAAAATTTCCGTACAGTGAATAATTACATTATGCAATGCAAATAAATTTTTAAAGCATTGAAACTACACAAAAAGGAGGAGATGGTCTTTCGGGCGATCAAATATTGATTATAAAGCCAAATTTACGAGGATGACACATAATGACCATTCAACTAGTACAGAAAATTAGATTTTTATGGGTTTTCTGGTTATTTCCATCCGACATTCCATGAATTTTCAGGGCCAAAATGTTCTATTAGACTTTTTGATGTTTTCCTCGAGTACTAGTGATAATTCAATAACAAAATAAGCACATAAAATCATTTCTCACCCTATAACATTGCGTTCTTTCATCCTCCTAGAACATCCCACACGCATCTTTCAGCGATACAAATGGAATCCTAAAGGGCCCCGTGCGGTCTCATACTGACGCCAGGAAAGCATTAGGACAAGGATCTTAATCGATAGCGCATTTGCTTTGGCGGCTGGTACGGGTATCAAGTATCGAAGACGGAGTGGATTTTACGGCTTTCGTTATTTCCCAACCTTAGGAGGGCATTAAAGGACCGCAAAGACAATTATAGCTTAGCGTAGATTTTCTATTTTAATTTCTCCCAATTTTCTATAGTTTCATGTTTACATATTTTTGCAATTTTTCGGTCCCATTAATATATGAATCTTTTTTTATTTGTTACAAGGACCTATATTATTCAAATATTTTTTTTCTATTTTACGGAATATTTACAGGGAAGTGATTCACTGTAGTATCATTAACCTTGGAAAAAATCAAGTACATATTATAAGAATGAATTTCAACTGTTCTTGACCGATACCAATATTATATGGCAGTGGAGTGCCCATATATTGAATACATAGCAAATCTTGAAAGGATGAGGAAATATTTATTGACTTTAACCGCACAAAGAGTTTCCCAGAGTTATTTTGCCGTTTTCATGACTTTTCAAACGTTTCTGGTTTTCTACAAGAGTTCCTATCGTTAATTTGTTATTTATACGCAGGTATTAATTCAAAATCAAAAATTAAACACATTAGAGCAATAAAATACGAATATACCCCTAGAATATCCCGAACGAAACTACTACGGGCTTAACAAATAGAATCAAAAGCTTGGTGTGGTCACGTAGTGACGCCACGAAAACGTTCACGCAGATAGCACACTCGAATGGAACCGCTGACTTATACCCCCAGATCAATAATCTTTGGTGGCCACAGTGGGCCTAAAATTCCAGGCATTGCTGACATTTTTTGGATAAGAGATATAAGGTCGTTATTTAATGACTTTTCTGTCCCTATCAAATGGTCCAAAATGATAAAACTAAACAGCTAAGAATACGATAAGAAAACTCATAATTAGTGTAATTTGGCATATTTTTAATATCCCGAAAAGGCAAATGTGGTAGAATTATATACGGCTATCATACATATATCAATGTGGTTGATGATAATGCTCTGACACCCCGATCTATCCCATTTTGACTTGGGGTATCAATCATGTTTTCCGATTTCCCATGCCTAGAGAGAACCAAAACCGGTAGAAAGGGTGAAAATGTTTGAAAGGAGTCTTCGGTAGCACTCTGAAATACTGTAATCCATTGATGACCTAAGAACTATCTACCTATAAGATAAATTTTCTCCAAATTTTCTGTTACAATCATAATTTGATAAAGCAATTTAAGCCATAATCGGGAGCAGTAGATAAAGAATTATAATACCTACCATAAATCGGTGAAACACGTGTGGAAAAAAAGTAAAGAAAAGTACACATTATTTTTTAAATGGATACCCTTGAACAACGATCGAGATAAGGTAAATTAATCGATAAACTTCATGAGTAAAAATATTCATATTCCGTGCTGTTAGACTCACAAAGAACGCAGTTAATATAATGAAAAAAATCGCCTAATCAAGTGCTTCACTTTCATTATCATAAATTAAAAGGAAAAAAGGATACACGCGATACTAAAATGCTATTAATACAAACAATTAAATGGATTAAAATAAATTTGGACTCATTTGCGCAGTTATTTATCCTCATTATCTCATTAAAACATCACATTAAGGCTCTCTCGGAACAGATGATGCGAAATTAATTCATTTGTAATGATAATTAACCACAAAATTTATTTTTTTAAATCATCTGCTTTCATATAGTGGCCACAAAATCAACATTTATACAATATGCCATCATTAAATCATCAATTTCCCGAACATATTCATGGCCTAGATTGGTAATGGTTACACTCAACATCTCATGGATACATACGACTGCTGCAAAAATCCACATAAATTAGGTCACAAGGGAGATTTTGAAAGGTTCACATTCCTCTTGCTCAACAAAACAAATGGCATTCGAAATGGATGTCATTGTCAGTGCTTACAGAGTACTTCCTTTTACTCTTGTTCCTATTATTAGCGCCGTAATGTCCTGAACTCTGCGAAAGCACTCGAAAATTTTGTTCGACGTGAATGAGGAAATAGACATGGCGCCATGAAACGCAAGTTGGCGTCGGAAAGTTTAACGATTCCGCAAAGTCCACCTGATTACTCATCATCCCAAAACGCTTCCATTACTTACCACTACTACATGGCGCTAATCAATCAAAAGCTATCAGTATTCAAGAGGGGCAGTTACTACATCGGTTTGGTGACGAGGTGGTAAACACACTTATTCAAATCAAATCATTAGCGAAGTTTATTGTCCCGAGGAAGTTCGGCGTGACTAGTGGAAACTCAAACAGCACGTGAATCACAAAAACAGAGGGTGGAGGATGAGATGGATGATGGAGACCGAATATTTGGGTCGTATTTTCCTAAAATGAAAAATTAAAATAGAAAATTCAAAATTATCCAGCCTTCGATTATCACTTAAAACTAATTGAGGGTGCACGTTAAATATTATTGAATATGTTAAATAGGCACCGACAGCCAAAATCATTAATTTTAAGGGGTAGAAAAATTGCTCCAATTGAAATATCGACTGCGCGCGCACAAATTATACAGAACTCGTTTTTTCTTCACGTCGTCTTCATGAATTTAAACGTAGTATTCGAGTGTTTGATTGCAGCTGGCACATTTCCATGTATTTTGTTTTTCCACAAAAAATGTAACGGCAAATTTTAATGTGAAAAACTTTATTTACTTTCAGAATAATCATATTTTGCACACTATATCACTTTAGTGATTTGGCAGCGAGAACAAAAATAGTATTTTTGATTATCCTTGAACGCCTCACAACCGTCACTAGAGCAAAGACCCGAGAATTAGTAATCGCTGAATCTGAAAAAAATATAAAAGGCGATTCCTAATAAGCATAAGAAAAAATAACGAATACGTTCTTAACTCCTAAAACATTGTTTGCCTCCTAGCACTGTATTTATAAAGTCGTAATGTAAATTGAATGGTGCTGATAAATATAGTGGTGGATTTATAAATTGTGATAAATGAATACTCCATACTCTCATTCAACAGACCAGGAAAAAAAATTATATCAATCCGTAACCCGGCACCGTTATTACCCAAATTTATACGTCCTGCTTTTTGGATGAAAAAAGTTTTTACTTCACATAAAAATATAGAAAATGCACTACTTTTTCATTACGAATGAATGTGTAATGTGCGATCAGTTTTCCTCGTTGTGCGGCACCTACCTAAAATTTCTAACAGCGAAAACACTGACCAGGCACTAAGCTTCTATTATTCCTCGGAAAATTTTACCGAGAAACTGCAAACTTTTACTTCAACCATCATGAAGCATTTAACGAAATTACGCCGTAACCTTTCCTTTCATTGTCACCGGATCGGTTCAAAGAAGTATGTATGTTTTCATGGAGCATTTCCAATGGTATGACTCGGTTTCCGGGATTTCCTACGCATAGGTTCATATTTAAAAAGACAGTCTCGCCGGCTATTCAGCAGGGGTCTTCCGGTTTTCAGTTTTCAAGATGAGCCAACGCGGAAGAAACCCCACAAAACGAGTTCTATCACCATCTCTGTTCATTTATGGCTACTGATAACGTTACCATGCGTTCAATGAAAAGGAATATTTATGAATTATCTGTTTTTCCGAGGCCGCGGTAATCCATCATCCACGCTTTTGGAAATGTCCTCTATATAATGATAAACTGAATATCTCTTGGACCTATGCCACACGCATTCATATGGAGGCATTTTCCATTTCGCCTCTTCCGTCGAGGGTCCAATCGATTTTCAGATTCCCATCATTTCACCCATTCAGCCTGCTTCGCATGGACTTCGCTCCCTAACTTTCTCTATTCGTCCCCATCGGCAGTAGTCCTTTCGCAGTCTGCTATGCAACTCACATGCCAGCCTGTCTGCCAAACTCTAGGCAAGCCTAAACTTTTATCGTTTCCATCAACAAAATCTCCCGAGAAAACTTTGATGACGCCGAATGCGATGGTCAAGAAATATTATCGACTTTCTAAAAAGATACGGTAAACACGCAAACACATGGATAAATACAGAACAAAGAATGGACGAGACTTTGCATTGCCATTCTCTTCCATTCACAAGAGCAGGTTTTCATGAAGCCATAAAGATTTTAGCCACCCTCGATAAACCTAATATAAAAATTCTAACTATAGGGGTACTTTTTAATATTAATTGAAAAGTCGTACACTCGAGAAATAAATTATAAAATGGGAAGAACAAAACTTACGGCTTATAAAAATACGGCTCGCAATGAATGTATTGTCATCACCAGATATGTCAGCAATACGAATATTGCATTAACCCAGCTCTACGCTTAATTCTCATATAATAATATTTTTATTAAAATCTGATATATAATTCTCGAATAATATTTAAACACAGACATTCTTCTTCTTGTTTTACATCCTTCAACACCTGGTCCATATATCACTATCTCCTTGGCCTATCTTGGCCTTTCATCCCCTACAATTGCCGTTTAATATTATTTTTCCTCACGCTATCTTGTATCATGATATTACCGATAAAATCGACCTGTCATCTTAATGTAAAGAACAGAAATATATACTACCCACTGACGAATTAAAATTTCATGTGAACAAAAAACAAACCCATTCCTTGTTTCTAAGCCTCGTTCACACGAAAACTAAAGTAAAGAATAAATGAGAGTGATATGAATAAAATAAATTCCCATTAATTCCAAGTTTCACCTGACTATCACCACCCTGTTTTCCAAAAAAGCAAATCAAATTTAAAAATGGATACAGAAATGACTGTAAATCGAAAATAAGTGTCATTTTAATACTTAGATATAATAGAAATTTCCACTGAATGATGTTGACACTCTACTTATTTTTAGGGTCAATGGTGACCAGTGGCGTCGACTCCATGGGGCACAGGGGGCCGGAGCCCACTCAAAAATTCGTTATGGGTGTGAGGAAAAATTTGTCAGTCTTGTCGATTTTCCCCGGAGTGTCCAAATATCAAGATTCGAGTTATCGGGGTTCTAATGTTGATCACTTGACTCTTTTAAAATGCTTAAAAAGCTTAAAACTCACAACTTATATAATTTCCCGGGGCAAGATCCCCTGTTTGGGCCCCCCCAATATTTTTTGTAAGTTGGCATCCCTGATGGTGACCCTTTTCAATCATACAATGCATTCCAAAGATACAAATATTACCAAAGAGAAATTCCTGTTTAAAAAATTCTACCGGTTTCGTTTGCCTTGAATGAAGCATCTACTCGGCAAAAGTCTCCCTTACCTGTTCGGACTTCCATTGGAACTATTTCATTTTAGGAAAAATTTTCAGTTTAACCCGTGTCTAATCTGTATATTCTCAAACATTTCAAGACCTGAGCGAATTTTTCAAACCCAGTATGGGGGAAATCAAAGCGGTCAAGGTGGAATGATGCGTTACGTAAACGTTTCCATTTCAAAGACCTAAGCACCTGTTCCACATTGTTTTTCCATTGAATTACGAGTACATCTACCACGGGCGCGTCCTCATCTCTCAATTGAACGCTTGAAGTACCTCATTGAATCACCTAAGCGAGAGGTGTCGCCTCCGGCTACGGCAGCGGGTTACGAGAGACAGAGAAAGAGATGGAAAAAAAGGACAAAAACAAAGATGAGAACGCCTCGGAAGCTGTGACGCTTTCATCACCCGGCATGGCTGCAGGGGAAGAAGAAACACGAAGGGTAGGGAGGGAATGGGATGGCCAAGGGAGCACAAAAAGCTTTCCCAAAAGGAAACAAACGACCCCTTTCTGCAGGCCTTTGTTTTTCTCGCAACCGAGCGAGAGAGACCCCGACACTGCCGCACGTAGGACGTATCCCAGGGAAACGTCGGTCGCACGCGGAGGATGGGTCACACTAAACCATCCTCCTCCCCCCATCTTACCCTGAAAATCTTCGACGCACTCCCAAGACGCAGAAGCCACGCCGAAGAACAAGACTGAGCCCTGTCCACTTCGGATCAAGAAAAGACAGCTGGCTCTTCTTCGCCTGCTACGCAGTAAGCGGGGGGATACATCCACTAAAGGGTCGATTAGATTGAAAATGTTTGCAAGATACAAGCCGGCAAATTAGAAATAGTCTAGTTGACAGTTGGTGTCGCTCACTAACTTATTTACTTCTTAATGCATGTTTCTGAATTTCCCTAGCATTTCTTTTTCTAGCATCTTTTGCATGTTCTAGTTTCATAGGCAGATTGCCTCCATAAGTACGATATAATAGAGTATTTGTCATATGTATTTGTGACGCGTAGTGCATGTTAGTGGATTTAAATTTTAATCCTCGTTTGCATGTTGGTGATTTTTTCCCCCTGCTAAACACCCTATTAGGTGGCTTGCAGGGTAATATGCAGACGTAGATATTCACAAGGTGCTCCTAAGCTTGTCCACTGTAGCCGTGTATACCAGCTATCTCGTAAACAATCTGCGAGAGAGATTAAAGAACGGCTACTTTACCCGCGGATAAATCACTAAAGAGGGAATGGAATACTCCGAGATCATCCGAAAAAATGGTTGTCCCGACGAATCTCGAAGTCCCGAAGAAGAAGATAGGGAATGAGAAAGTTTCAATAGAGAAGCTGTTTTTTTTTATCTTTAAGTCAGTGATTTCACCAGCTGCAAGTAACCTCGTTACCAATGTAATCGTGTCCATAAGCTAATAAGAAGTTTGCAACATTGAATGAAAACTCTTCACTGGAGTCCTATGATAATATGTCACACCAGAGAGTTTATTCAAAAAGTTTATCTGCTTCAGATATATATTACTTTAAAATGAATAGTATCCTTGAAAATGTTATTCGTCACAAAAAAGTTCAAAGATATTTAGTTTTTTAAATAGGTCCGGAAGGAAGCATGCGTGCACCCATTTTTATATTGATAAAACGACTTTTAAACCCGACTTTTACACACGACTACAATAACTTCAATTTTATAAAAACATCTTTTTTTTCACTATTATAGCATAAAAACCGATTCAACCAGGTTTCTACAGGAAAGGCAACAAAATAAATCAGTAAACAATAATGAGGAAACGGGCTAGAGATATGATTAAAATAGGGCTTTTACAAATGCTTCAGCGAGGAACGAGAATTGGGGCGAAAAATTGGTCAAGACAAGTTCAATCAATGAAATTTTTCCTTCGGGCTAGGATGAGCTAATATTCTAAAAGTTATAAAAAATACACATGATGACTAAAAAAGATTCTTAAGGCCCGCTAAAATAAAAATAAAAATATTTCCGAGAACAGGATACAGGCGCGAGCACCGCCAGAAATTAATTTCAGAAAACTCATAACAGACCGGAAAGAACTGAATTGGACAGAGGGGAAGATTGAATTTTGTTTACCACCATTTACATTTTCCCAGGGATTACTTAAGCAATTTCTTTCAGGGAAGATTGAACGAAAAGACGAATTAATATAAAACACCTTATTTTAACGAAGAAAGACAGTGATAAAGGAAGGTACTGAAATCCAGAGCATTATGGGGAGACTTGATCTTCATGCAAGTTATCCTATATCACGCATAGGCACTACTGGTGTTCAGCTCCATTCGCAATGAGAGAACTAGGACGGTTAGTTGGACCAAAAATTATTTCTGGGGCCTTTTCAAAAATAACATATATCAATAGGACCACAAATTATTATTACCTCGGTGGAGGCGGTAGCATTGAGCCATAATGTTACAAGACATGATCACTTTTCCCATGCATACATTTTCCAATCTCGAAATTCCTCTTAACACCCAAAGAAGACCTAATCGGCCACATCACGAACAATGATAGTCTAATGAAGACAAACGTAGAAGATCGGGAGGAAAGGAATATCTCGAATGAGTTCTCGTCTACTCCAATATTAGGAACAAAACCCTCATCACAATATTGGAAATAACTGATATCACTAATTCAATAGGAACAAAACCCGTGACACCGCGATTTAATCTTCGAAAAGTAATTTCAAGATGCTAGAGCTAAACACTTTGCTTAAATATATAGGACCTGCAATCGCTTTATAGCTATAAAAACTATA
This sequence comes from Ischnura elegans, assembly GCF_921293095.1. Taxonomy (NCBI): domain Eukaryota; kingdom Metazoa; phylum Arthropoda; class Insecta; order Odonata; family Coenagrionidae; genus Ischnura; species Ischnura elegans. Next base: position 45,651,182 of record NC_060253.1, on the reverse strand, counting down.
AAATATTAATCTAAGACTAAAGTGATGGGAAAGAGAAGTTTTCCAACAACCCTTAAAAGAAGACTGTTGAATTTAGTAGGCCACATCATGAGGCATGCTGGCCTGATGAAAATAATTCTCGAAGGGAAGTTGGCCGGAAGAATGGCAAGGGATAACCCAGAATGAGTTACATGGAACAGGCTATTATGGATGTGAAAAATAAGAAATAACTCTTTTTGAAAATGCTACCTGATAGGAGAGCGGGATGGAGATGCTTCACACAAATCTTAAAAGAGTTGACTTCTGATGACGATGAAAGTTTTCCCTTTGTAGAGGCTTTGCTGAAAATGTATCATACTACTATGCCCTAACGGTAAGATATTTAATTACAAATACTTTACTTTGTATGAGGTATTGCTATAAAATTACACCTTTGGATAACTGTAACTATGCTTTTTGCAGTAATTAAGGGGCAATGTTCCAGTACAGATTAAAACTTTTTTGAGCAGCATATTGCCTTTGATAATAAATAACCTTGACCAAGAGTCATAAGAGACGATGGGCTGCTCTAAATCCCCTTATGATAATTGTTATTGTGCTCTTGCTGTCAAACATTTTGCTATAATAATTAGCTCTGTATATTGTGCAACTATAAATGAAATTTGAATAACTATAACAATGATTTTGCTGTAATTAAGGGGCAAAGTTCCAGAAGAAATAAAAACTATTTTTTTACACACCAGATTGCCTTTGATAAAAAATAACCTTGACCAAGAGGGAGAAATATGCATCGATGGGGTACTCTAAATGCTTTGCGGCTTTCCGTTTCCGCTCACATTAAAAATCATCGGAAAACTTATTGGGCATTCACTGTCCGCCTCGCCGCATTGTGACAACTACGAGCTTACGGCGGACAGAAATTTTGACGATGTCTCTCCCAACGAATTTAAAGGGGGAGTACAAAAAGGTTAGGGGGGAGAGGCTAATTAGGTTTTTTCACACGCCAAACCCCTTCCTCTTCCCATCTCAGCTTTGCTAGAAACCAATTCACGGCGAACCTCTCTTTCGCGGAAACGAGGGCGTGAGGCATAAAAAAAGAGCCGTAAAAAACCTATAACGGCGTTAATGCCGGCCGTTTCTTTGCCCGAACCAATAAGAGGGAGGAAGTGGGGAGGTTTGAAAGGTTGGCGAAGGAGGAAAAATGCCAGAGAGAGAAAGAGAGTTGACGGGAGGTCGTGCGCGGAGAATTACTGCCGTACGAGACGAGAATACTGAAGAGGCAGGGGAAAGAAAGGATCAATTTAGGAGTTCAGACAAATGAATGGACCACGCAGATGGAGAAAATAATAGATGAAAACTAACCAGGAATACTTGGTGGATATAATTATGAGCATGTGTGATGGTGGCAGGATAGAAATATTGCTTCCAGACCAAAGGGGCTAGGTTGACATCTCGTCGATACTTAACCAATGTATCCTTAGATTTCAGACTTAGGTAATCACAGCGTAATTATAATGGTAATTAAGGGCAAGTATTTCTTAAAATATTTAAGGAGAGAGTATACGTCAATGCTAAAGAAGGAGTCCGCAATCTGGGAGTCTTTAGAAATGAATTGCCCACGCAAATAGAGAAAATAATAGAAGAAAAATAACCAAGAATACCTGGAGGATATATGCGTGTATGATGGTGACAGGATAGAAAACTTGCTTTCCGACTGGAGGGGCCTAATTCAAATCTCGTTGATGAACAACCAATGTATCGTTGGATTTCTGCCTGAGGCTATTGCTGTGCTGTCTAGTGCTGTTTCAATGATATTAAAGGGCAGGTATTTCCTAAAAGAATAGACGATATTGAAGAGGCTGGGGAAAGAAAGGATCCATCTATGAATTCGGACAAATGAATGTCCCATACAGATGGAGAAAAGAGTAGAGGAAAAATAACCTGGAATTCCTAGTGGATATGATTATACGCCTGTGTAATGATGACTGGATAGTAGGGATTTGCGATTTGTACTTTTTGACGTCGAGTATCGAATCGAGTTGAAAACAACTCGCGAGTATCGAGTCGAGTATTGTAATTCATGAACTAGGCAATATAGCAATGCGTGCTCCAACATATTCTAATTTTTTTCAATTCCCATGCACATTTTCTATTTTTAATGCTTAGCTTGATGTAAAAAGGGGAATATAACGAAGAAGGTTGATGGTAATTGTTCACAGTTAGGAGATGAATGAAGATTAATGTGTCTTAAACAGTTCCATAAGCACAATTGAAATGATTTAACCTCTAGTAATACGTCGTCAATGTATGTATTCAAACTGCTCATAAGAAGCCTCAACAGAGATATTGTACCACTGCAATTGAGACTGTATCCTTAAATGTAATATTTGAACCTTTCAAATTCTCATGCAGAAAAAAAATTGTTCTAAATGCTCAGGCAGCAGGTTTTGACGTCTCCACGTTACAGTATTACTGCCTGCTGAAAAATGTCTTCGGCAACACATTTGTGTAGCTAGACAAGTATTTCCTTCCCAAAGTTGCAAGGTTCGGAAACCTTGGGAAGTTTTATTAAAAGTTATATCAACGATTTATATGGTTCTTGAAAATTCATGAAATTTTAGTGGACGAAGCGAATGAACAATAGAAATGAGCTTTTTAGATTAAAAAAGGAGTTTCCTTTATTTCTTTCTTCGTGTAATCAACCAAAGACTCTATTTTCTGTTAGTTCAAGAGGGAAACTAAACGCAACAAAGGAATAAGCGAAAATTAACATTGGACGTACTTAGCGCTAAAAAGGCTAAAAGATGGCATTTCTTGTGACGTCAAACACCGGGAAAAACCAGCATTGCCCGCTGAAACGTAAAAGTTGCATTTTTTTCCATGGAAATCCTAACAATTTTTACGTATTCCCTCGGCGTTTGAGCAAAGAAAGTGGGGTACAAAAGTATCGGATAAGAAAGTACGAGCGATGCTGTGGTACACTCCGATTACTCCGAAAACGGCGCCGGGGCGGAAGATGGTCGGACTGACGAAAAGGTATTCGGCACCCACGGTGGCTACCATAGTGGTTGACTGCTACGCATGCAAAAGCTAAAACTCTAGCATAATAACGACTTTATAAACGATATTACTACACGATTTTCATGATAGCGCTCTCCGTCGGCAGATTTCTGAACTTAATGACCTCGACAGCTCTGTAACCGAAACTACTCGACTCGACTTTTCGAGTACTCGCACATCCATAGTGGATATAAATCTCTCTTCCATACTAGAGGGGCTGGGTTCAAACCTCGAGGATGCACAACCAATGTTTCCTTGGATTTCTGCGACGGGTTTCCACAGTAATGATACAAAAGGGCTAATGTTTCCTAAAAGAATCAAGGAGAGTGTATTCATGCTAGAGAAGAAGCAAAGACAGCCAAGGAGACGACTAGCTAATCGATTTTGCTATGCTATCTTGCATTTCAGGAACGACTGAAAGGGTTGGGAGTAGCCAAAGAAAAAATCACAGCGGGATATCGAATACGTAGGTGAGCTTTTGCCGAAATATTTAAGGCTTAAATTCCGAGCAAAAAATTAAATGCAATAGGAAGGAATGTACTAGGTCGCCTGCAGCCACAGCCATAAGAACGTCTACATCTAAAAACTACCATGAAAAACCAAGTATGTTGATATGTGACGGGAAGTGTTAGGACAACACCTATGCGTGTTTTGATAGCTTTGACTACCTAAATTCGACGTAGAATTTACTTAAGTCTTCATTGTTCGTCGGAAAGAGAATTCCCACTCCTATCCTTTCCCACACAATCTCTTATTTTATCGTTTCTGACCGCCTTGGAGATACAATCCGTCTCAACAGTCTCCAGCCTGCTCATTGCTCCGAAACAATTGCTGCTCGCACGCAGCTATAGCTGACAATTCATCCTGCATTCATGTGTATTACATTCAGTTGACGGATTAAATATTTCCGCGCTGGAATCTAAATGCTTGCTGTGCATTCGAGTTATCTACCGATTCGATCGATAGGTTTTTCTTCCTCATAGGAAAATCTACTAGGATTGGTAGCATATTAATTGCGTAAGCTTGGTTTCGCTGTTAGTAGGGCCCGCCCGCCTTGTGTCAGTGCGGGACTCCTCGTCCCTTCCCTTCCTTCCGTATCCCCTCCCAGGAGGCGTCGTCGGGCTCCTATCGCGGCGGCGCCTCCTTCCCTTCTCCTTCCTGTCCTCCCCCTTCCGGGTGTAGAGGTAAAAAGCTCGCGCTTATAGACCCTGCCCCAGGAATGTAACCCGCGAGCCCGCCCCAAGGGTTTCGTTCACACTGTGCATTCGAATTGCGGCCTGACTAGTGCGAAGTAGTACTTCCGTTTCAATATTTCATCCGAGAACTTTCTCACAACACCATCTACGCATCTTAGATTACTGCCATCTTCTTCAGCGCTCTGCCTCAAACATTTCTTGCACATGTCCCCCACATCAGATTTTAAGCTGTCGCAACAGCCAGTATGTGCAATGGCTTCCCAACTCCATCGAGTCGTGATTCTAATACCGGCGATGCATAGTATTTCACGAAAATGTTTACCTTGAACATGAAAATGTGAAAATTCTATGGGTCCACATTTTTCTGAACACGGAAGAGGCTGGGGAAAGTAAGGATCCCCATAGGATTCCAGGCAAAAGAATGGCATAGGCTCATGTAGGCGTAAAAAATAATAGAAAAATATGAGAGCATATTTTTTACATGTGCGCGGTGTCTAAGTATCTGGCTTAGCTGAAAAGGAAGTATAAACGTACTTTCCAGATAAAACACAAGATATCTTTCAAAACCAATTTCTCAAGCAACGCACACACACTGAATTAAGGAAGAGCAACCTGTTAGTTACACGTCCTCCCTTACTTAAACGGGTCCAATTGCGTAGCTGAACAAAATACTCGCAAAACTCCATCAAAATCTTTTCCTTAGTTCAATTTTTTAGATGACTTTCTGCTTCTATCATGAGGAGCTAGAAAAGACTTCATCATGCCCGTGCCAGAGATTAGATTCGCAACACCTCGCCGAGTGCTAAAACCATTTAACTTGCCTAATCAATCCAACTCTCCCCGAAAACCAACAGGTGAAAGGACACAACGAGAAAACTTAGAATAGGCACTCGTTCCCAAGAAAATGAATGTCTCACCTTGTATTCGCAAATTGCTACATCTTCCGTAAAGCAAAAAGTAAGTTTCACCGCCGTAAATATCACTTTAGAGCACTCCGTTTTAGCAATTTCTCTTCATTTCGGCCAATAGTCTGATTTCCTCCCAATCCCACGCTTCCCTTAGTGACTCGTTACGCACCTTGGACGCTTTCAAGCTCCCCAGCACGGGACGAATGAAGATCTGATTTCTAGTTCCTGAGATAAGCCCATTATAAGGTTCAGTTATCAACTAATTATTTTTCCAACTATAAATATTTGGAGCCATGATTTTCAAAAAGGCTGAAGTTCACCAAGCATGAATTTAAGATCAATTGTTTTTTTTTGTACTGCTTTTTTGAGGCACTGGAGCTGCTTCTACATTTCTTTTTTTTCAATGAATTGATATTTCACACAAAAATATTAATATTTATGAAGAGAAATAGAACAGATGATTTGTTAGCTTTCAGAATACATATATAGTGAAAGAGGTTGGTCCCAAAATATTGCCACACTAGCCTGCGCTGTTTTGGAATCCATTGCTGCAATTGGAGTAGTTAAGACGTGACTGTAAGAACCATTTTTTCATTTTTCCAATTTAGCCATTCAGCAAATAAACATGTATTCGTTTGCGCCGAAAAAAATGAAAATAGACAATGTAGTGAATACTTGAAAGTTTTAATTACGATCCCAAGAATGTATTTCCGCTGATAAACAAGCCTTAAATAAGAATGCAAACCCGATTTATGAATTAAACAGGGCTTACGTCCTTGAGGTACAACGGTATTAGTTAATTGCAAGCCTATAGCTCAAACCTATGGTAAATTAAGATCACAAAATTTTAAAATGAACATATATTTAAAATCGATGACCTTTCTTCCGATAGTTTTCAGTAAAAATGGCAATTATTTTGACTACAGATTCAATATTTCACACAATTTAACCAATGTTTGCTATGAAAACAATTCGTTATTACGTTCAGTTACTGACAAAATTTAAGTATTAAAAATCTAACGCGAGGATAGTCATGAAGAATAATGTTAAACACAGCGCTTGAGGTGACCACTACACATTTTCCATAATTGACACTATTCCGGGGAGAATAAACAAAACTTTCGCCGCTTTCGGAACGATCGCCGAATTTTTTGGCATTATCGTTCATAAGACCATAATGAACGTAAAGAATCAAATAATAAATTCTAACACCATAGATATAAATGGTCACCAAAAGACTTTAAATCTTTTTTGTTTCCGTAGAAATAATTAAAATATTGCAGAAAAGTCACGTAAAACCTATTCTTGCCAAAACACTCATTTATTGCGAAACTTAAAATTAGAGCGCTCTCAATACATTTCGGTACTGGGATATATACATTAAAGCCGTTTTACACGGGGCACGGAATTGCGCAGGTTAGAACTGCATTGATTTTTAAAATGGCGTGGAATTGCGCGAATGCATGAACGAAATTAGAACAGGGGCTATTTTGCCGTCTCGCATCCACGCATTCTCGCATGTGTTCTAGCAATTCACCGCTTTACACGACACAATTTTGATTGCGCCTTCGCACGTACGTCAGAGTGCGCGATTCCGTGTAACGGCTTTTATGGACTCTCATGGAAAAACCACGAGGAATAGATACAATTCCTCCTGCGGGTAAGCGTGATATCCCAGTCAAACGCAAACAAACAGTAGATACTACAGCTCCCAATACGACACAGCTAGGGCTTCAACGGTCATTTATTGTGGCCTCCCTGATTGAAAAAAGAGAGAAAGAGAGAGAGAGAGAGAAGCAAGCTGGAAAAGATCAGAGGGGAGAAGAGATTAAAGGTACGGAACACATCATTTTCCCGCAAGTTTTCTTACCCTTCCCTTCAGAAGCTTTTTCTCGTTAGCGCTCGGATTTTCTCCAGCCCTTTACTTTTCCTCCCGTCAAAAGGGAATGAATAATAAACCTTCCATTCTCATAAGGACCGTCAGACGCTCCAACTTTCCGCCGAGCTGCAAAACTTGAGAGAATCCCCGCGATCAGGGGCCGAAAAAAATATTCTCTCCCGCCCTCTCTCGGCCTAATTCCAAAACACACTTTCGAAACTCGAGCATTCCCCCCCCAAACCCCTTCCTCCGCTCGGGAACAAATTGGCGTGCGTAGTACGCACCGCTCCCTCTTACTTTCCGAGTCGACTAATCGTAATGAGGAGGGTCGCAGAGGCGATGCAGCAGTATAGGAAAAAGGCTACGGTTTGAGTGCAAGCCTTCGTTTAATCTTCCCGAGATAAGAGGATGGTATGCAATGAACCCAGGCTCAAGAACTGGAGGAAATTGTCCGAAAGAGTTCTCGGGTTTCCCACCGGGTTGATTTCTTCCAAAGTTTCGAGGACGTAGTCTGCCAACGTCTTCCTCGTTGAAAAAAATGAAAAGGTTGACAATGAGAGTCATTCCGCCTCTTTTAAACAAGTACATGACCCTTAAGGTCTCAGATTTTGATAGAGATTTGTGTATGACTACAAACATACCCCGATACGGTTTTACGAAGAAACATTTTGCGATTATTGCGCATTTTAATTACTTCACATTTACATTTTTGCTAAACATTACTTTTTCCGGCTATTACATAAAATATCTTCATTGTGTCCCCTCTATTCATTTATGGCTATTTCATGATTTGATTATTTTCAGCTATTGATTTGAAGTCATTTTCAGCAATATCGAATCCTCATTTCTGTTTGCTTTACGAGTATCTAGGTTGATCGCAAAGAGAACACAAAGGCGGGCTTTCCTGGCTGCATTATAGGAAAAATTCTTCGGTTTGAGATATACCGATCTTCGTATAATCCATTTTATGCCTGTCATGAAGCCATGCAAAACTTTGGACAGAAATGAGAACAGGTAAAAATGAAACACTCGTTACCAGAGAGTTATAGGTGTACTTCTGTCCCTAATACACACTTCTTAGGTGTATAAGAACAAAAAAAGCGAAGGAAAATAATTCTTTGCTCAGCTTGCATTGGGTTGAATTCCGACATGGTTTGAAAAGTCATAAGTTAGACACCATGAAACCATTGATCTACCTACAACAATACTTGAGACATTACGCAGTATTACTAAAAACACCAAGCTTAAAAGTGTTAGATACCTTGATTATTAGTCTCAAGATATCCACTATATCCACTGAAATCTTTATTGGTGATATTACTCAGTTATAACCTCTTCCTTCCCGAGCAATTCAATAAGAATAAGAATGACTAAGAAGTGGCTAATATATAGAATATGTGAAATAAAAAAAACTCCCGTTTGAGAAAATATACTGCTTAAAGAATAAACATTTCCAATTGAAACCCTGGTCAGAAGTAAATATCTTCCGTTTGAACGACAATGAGCCACTTCTTTTCTTAAAATTAGACATGAGATCACGAAGTAATGGCTGAAAGGGACATGTTCATAAGTAAAATATGAGTGACTGGTACGGCCGAGGAAGACCGCATTTCCAATTACACTCAAAATTAGTTATATCCATGGGCGCCGGGAGGGGAGTGCAAGGAGATGCACTTGCACCCTCATCGATCATTTAAAATTTTTGGAAATGATTGTTAAACTTAAAATAAATGAAAGTAATCAGTTAAAATATTAAATAATAAGTTAACCACTAAAATACCATCAAGAGAGAGTAATAAAATCGCAACATCTGACAACGTAACGCCACAGAAGCAGCACTGAATGGTGCCACCATGGCAATAGGGTGGTTTCCTATTATTTTTTTTATTGCCTAAATCGAAAGATTATTACTCCTGGAGTACGTATTTCACGCTTTTAGATTTTTAAATGACGATATCTATTTTTCGCGATTAAATGAAAAGTGAAAATTTTCAAGTGCGCGAAAACGAGTATGTGTACAAGTATGAATGCCGGGAAATCTCTCCGTGAGACTTATTTCTGGTTCCCGCTGCCGCCCTGTGAGGTGACCTTGAGGCGAGTTGAGCGCTGATACGACGCAGGCTGCTAGCGGGTAGCTGAGTACCCTGCTGGCTGGTAGCGCTTGGCTTAAATAAGGATTATTAATACCTTATCAAATGAAGAAAACTTTCCGACCTTAGCCAGTTTTAATAAGTGATTATTAAGACATGTTTCCCTGAGCTCTGCACCTCATGCATGCATTGGTAACATCAGACGATGTATAACTCCTATCTTCTCGTATAGAAACTAGGTCCCTGTGACGTCACGTGGAGTGGCATCGCATGGGCGCTAATCTGGCCCTTTTCAAATGAGGATAAAAATGGACCATTGCCATTCGTCTAAACCGGTATTTCTAAAACGAAATAATTTGTATATTATGAATACAGTAATGGTGGGTAACGAATCGCAATCAATGCCTTTCGTTTTATTTGATGAAGGAAACTACCCTATTTTTCTACCGCGGCTACGCCCATGGTTATCCATCACTCACGTCCCTCTTGTTTTTGGAGTAGCTTGACCGTAAGGAGCATCGCAAACTTGAGGTGGTTGTAGTAAAAGGGAAAGGGTTTTTTTTGTTGCGTCCGCATGACAAGGTTCGGGGTATTTCACGACCCAAGCAAGAAATTGAAAGGAATTGAGGTGGGCAAAATTAAAAGATGAGATAGATATTTGAATACAGAGATTTTTTAGAAATCCATACAGTTCCTACTTCACGGACTCAAATTGAAAATATATATCAATTTAATGGAAGAACGATGCACAAATAACAGCCACAACCACTGGGAAATAATATCTGTAAAAATATAAAAAAAAACTAAGCCTAGAGAAATTCAGGCTGAGCTGCAATGAGATGAACTCTTTCCCAATTGAACAGGGTGAAAAAATAATTTATAATAGCAATACTAATACTTGAAACAGAATGAAACTTGTGAGTTCCGAATATCATCCAGTGATATGATAACGGAACTAATTTCAATTTCAGTATGTAATGGTCCATTCCAAAAGTAAAGTTCCATTTCGATAAGTACATTCTATCATTTTGTAAGCGTAAGATAAAAATTTAGCCTCGCCGACGCTAAAGTGACTTTATCCGAGTCATCCTGGAACTCGCCCCATCTGTATTCATCGAAGATAAGCCTACCGCAGACTCCTAGTCTCTAGCGGATTAAGTCACACTCCGACGTTGAAGCAGGTACGCACTGAGTCACCGAAGTTCGGCACCATCCACCTTGCCAAGAGTTCGAAGATATAATCCTCTGGCAAGCGCTATTCATGTTGCTCTAGCCTGAAACCGCTGTGCTGGGTCGATGGTGGGAGTTGACCTCACCCGCTGCAGAAAGTTGTATCAAATAACTGCTTCTGAAAGCGCTTAACCAAATGCTTCCAAGTTATCAACATTTTTCTTCACTCGCAGTATATATTAATTGGGGTAAAATAGTTTTTATTTACTAACGATTAAAAATGAAATCCTTCCAGCACCACGAAGGTGATTAATGGTCACCTCTCAGTAACATTAGATTTGATTTTTTGAGTTATATCGACAACTAAGGACATAAGCAGGAGCTTGATGTATTAATTTATCACTATAACGATACATACAATTTATATTACATGAATAAAAAATAAAAACAGTACTTGTGAATTTTAGCTGGAGAGCGATTTGACAACTATGGTCATTAGCATACAACATCCTAATGATTGTTATTTATGCATTTCCAACTATTTCTAGATAATAGACATAGATATATAGGCAAAGTGTAAGACCTATCAGCTCCAACAACGTCACGTCATCCAAATAGAATCGATTTTTTAAAACCTTAAATCCACATACCCTCAAGTATAGGGCGAAAGGAACAGGCATTCTATATCATTACAAATTCCGCACGAAAGACAATATGTTAACCCGATAAGCTGGCAGTCCTTCACGTGATATGAATATTCCCATCATCCCTTCCACTTCCAGCATCTACTTTTAACCTTCGCTCCATTCCTTTGCTCCGCGCCACAAGCACCGACCGATTCGCAAGGAATAAATCTTGAATGAAATGACTGCAACGTCATATCACCCGGGAATCCTTCATTCTTCGCTCAAGATACGAGAATAAGCGAGCGAAGGCATTTGCGTCTGAAGAGTCAATTCTCCTGTACGGGAGAAACTAGCGACGAATAATACTTCTTAGAAGGGTCTGACTGGAGACGAGCAACTAGAGATAACATTCAAAAGGAATACGAAAAAGAAACGAATGGGTTTCAATGGGGGAGGGTTTTTGCTCAACCACGGTGCGACACGAAAGCTACTAACTAGATAGGTTTATGTAATGGTGGTTATAATCAAATTAAGCTCGAAGTTAATAAGCAACTAACACTTTCTCGGGATTCTCACCGGGTTAAATTCTTTTTCTTTAGCCAACGTTTCAAGCTGCGACTTGGGGCTCATCCTCATGGCTAATCCCGAGGAAGAACCCCAAGTCGGAGCTTGAAACGTCAGCTAAAATGGAGAATTTAACCCGGTGGGAATCCCGAGAAGAGTTTACCCACATTATTCGCCGGGAAAGCATCAAATCGTATTTCACGCAGTTGACTGGTTTAGCCGGGAACACGAAACAGGAATGAAACTACAGCAGATTGAAATTTTACAAAATATTCATTGCTTCAATTAGTACTTCAATAACCTGATTAAACGTAATTTACCAAAACTAATTCGTAATTGAAAGGATAACACTACATTAAAGAGCAAAAGATTCACCTAGACACATACTACATATAACAATCTTCTGAAAAAATCTTTTCCTCTACTACTCCTCTGATACAGAGCAGAGGTTTGCACATAAAAACATCTGCATCAGTTCTAAATACTTGGCCACAAAAAGTTGGCAAAGACAATCAGTCTATTTCATTCGTTAAGGATATGAGAATATATATTCTGAAGACAATGCGCCCGTTTCTAGAGTCAACGTTCCAGCACTCGAGGAACTACAAGACACACAATATCTCCCAGACGGATCAGAGTGGAGACTAACAACTGAAGATGAGTTGAGAAAGGCGAACGAAAAAAATTGAAAATGGGCCGAGAGGATTTTTCGCCGCCCAACCAGAGTACGACATGAAAACCACCAACTCGTACTTTCCGAGTCATTTCATCAGGCACTCGATGCAGCGCCGTCTAACATGTCTGGAAAGTTATGATCCGCGAGTCACGAAGTTTGAAGCCGAGACGGTGACGCTCACAAAAGGCATCCGTTTGCTACGGCGCGCTGGACCGAAGTACCTACATTTTAGCCTTCGTAGTCCCACGGCAACATCCATTCTTCGCTCCACCTCCGACTCGTACGGGTTCTCTTGTTTGAATGGGAGAAGCCTAAGCCAAGGAAAACACGATACGTACTGCTATCGCACCAATACCTTTGAAAAGGTCCTGGGTAAGGAGTTGGTGAGGCCTTTATAATACTTATTAGGGGAAATTATTCATTTTATTGAATCTCGTTTATACAAATTGTAAATAAAAACGGTTGAAATATACATAAAAGAACGACACGCGAATAAGCAATTTGCTCTTCGTACTAAGATTTGATACTGTAAATGATGGAACGAAATACATGAATATACATGAATAAACGATAGCTGAAAAAATAAAACCACTTTGCATCGTCAAAACACTGTTAAAAACATAATCTTTTCTCTTATTCTCACACAAACCTGAAGTGATTTTGCTCCAAAGAGGAGCATGCGTTACATATTTTCATAGATACAAATCTTACTTAACTACCGCCACTTGGTAAGATTATTGGGGAATCATCGCTCATTCAGAAGAACTCTTGGACAGGTTTACAAGGGATCGAAGTGTAGTGATCTGTATTGTGAGCCTTTCGAAGAAAACCTTTCAATTAATCTGTCTCGATTGGGTCGGTAATCTTGTTGACGTGCATACTGACTGCCTCAAAACATAATAATTCGTTTAGATAGCTCAAAATTCAATGAATACTCGTTGATATTTCTTCTGCAGTCACGATGAATATTGGAAGGATCCCGTAATTACGAAGTACATTGGATGGCCAAGTATTCTCGACCATTAACTTGGGGGACCAAGAAAGGAAACATACAAGAACTTAGTTTTGTTTTTATTACGGAATAATCAATTAATACACAGCAAAAATAGACAAGGACGTACCAAAATGAGCAAGGAGAGTCAATTCGTTCAACCTCATCTAACATTTTTAATTATTCAGGTAATCAGTCTTAGGTGTGGCAAAGAAACCATGGCAAAGAAACTGCGTTGAAATGCATTCTCCCTTAATTATTAAAATTAGTAGCTGAATTAAACGCAATTGGAATAAACGTATACTTGAAAAAATAACGCAACATAAAAAACGAGTAGGATTAAATTTTCCGTAATTCCTCTGCAGGAGAGCTGTGGTTCGCACATAAAATCATCAGTATTTAAGCTAAAGCCTTGGCCACGGCAGGTTGACTCAGGCAAATACCAACAAACACCATTACAGTTCATTTGCTACTATTAATGAGTTTTACAACTTAAGAACGTAATTGCAAGAAGGAAGCGGAACTCGGAACGCGCCCTTATGGGTGAAGAAATGGAATGGTGAACTCGAGAGGCCAGAAAATTGCAGACTAGCGGCAGGCTCTCGAATTCAGAAATTCAGGGCGAAAACGGCAAGACTATCCAGTTCATTTGGAATCTAAAGCGATTCATATCAAGGTATTTGAATGCGATATGACAAAGTTATTTCTTTAATTAATAATAATTTAAGTTTACCCTACATGAAAACATAATGAAAATGTTCACTATTTTCACAATTTATAATAGTTGCAATCATAATACTAAAGGAACTGATACACTAAAAGTGCAATTGATTACCAATACAGTCAAGGCCAGCTGGATACTGCAAGCAACATTCTACACAACTTTAAAGAGTCGTTATCAACGGCGATATCTATCCGCGAAACATTTCTTCGGTTAAATTTATATTTAATTCAAAGATACACATTCTATTCATAGGTGCATTCATGCATTATTCATATTTAAACTTCTTGTATAGAATGTCCTTTTTAGCCCTACATTTTTTGCTTTGACTAAAAAGTTACATACAACTTATGTTAGATATATGTTATCACAATCCCAAGAACTAATGACCTTTCCACTTTAATAAACTCATCATAATATGACGCCGTATCTTTCACTGCCAAAGTTCACGTAACCATAAGAAATTTTCACTATTCCGTTTCCTTCTTCTAAGAACCTCATACAAAATAAAAACAGGATAGTAAAAGTATAAGCCACCATATAATGTGTGAATTTCATACTTGAATCGCTTGGTTCCAGGAAATACGTTATCTAAATTTTCAAATCAACCTTCTCATTGAACCATCAAGTGGATTATCTTTTCTTACGTAGTCCATCTGTAAGAGGTCAACAGTGAACTTACATTTTTCATGGCCGATAAATGAATAAAATAAAATTTAAATATACCTTTAGTGCTTTCTAAAATCTTTCCATTTCTTCTAATCAATCAAACGGCTGATTTAGAAATACTTAGTGCCACATGGAAATAACACAGATAGCGGGTTGATATGTGTTTGTTGATGTATCTCCAATCGATTAATTAAATGAAAGCCTGTTTCATTATTTTCTCCGGACTTTTCACTATGCATCAAATGTTTTCGCAACAGACACTCCAAAACGCAAAAAAAGACAAACAGTACAGCTCTACCAACTATTCAAAAAGCTAAGGACAAATAATAGCCATTTAATATCGATTAGCAATCTCACTTGGAAATTACTTACAGCTGAAAATGAATATTTAAAAACCGTGGAGTTTAAAAAATAAAATAATGAAAGACATTAATTTAATAGGGGTTGATTTTCCGAAACATGACCTTTCCTTCAAACCATTTTAGCGAAATAAAAATTAAGTTCAGCAACATCTGGTAACGGAAAATACCAGTATATCTCACAATAAAAATCAACCCCACAGTTTACCATTCAAAGAAAACCTGCATAAAATTTCAGCTCTCAATTGAAATGAGAATTTCAGAATCCTATTCAATTTCCATTCGTGTTATCCCTCTATTTAAAATAATCACCATAAAAAAACAATGAATGGAATGATATGAGTTGAAGGGGGTTTTAGCATCAACTTCTAGCACCAAAGGCAATCCAGGGAAAAGAGACTTGAATCACGAGGTCAACGACCCAATGATACGGCTCGACCAACGAATAAAGCTGTAGAAGCAAACGTAAAACCTTAAATGGATTCGTCTGTCGTAGCTGAGGGATATGCTCGGTCGCCTTTGCGCCCCCCGCCACCTATTGCTGGATTCCGGGAGTGGGTACACGGCGCGGCGTGCCGCTACGTTGAGTTGTGTACCCGCCCGTGCAAAAGCGTCTACGTACGCTCCTTGGGAAAGGCCGTTATTTCCTGTTTACGATCTCATTACCGATGAATACACTCACTGCTGCGCGTGGAAAAGAATGACCGCAATACGCTACTATTTTCTCTTATTTTTTTCATGCTACTCCACCAAACAGGAACGGGGATGAGGGCATACGGAAAACATATTCACTCCCAAAGAAGCTATTTCTTTATGCATGTAAATTCCTCAGAAACGGTCACATTCCCCTCTTCGTGGCATACAAACAGCTTTCGTTTCCATTAATTATTTTTTTATAAATGGTCATATTTCCCATCCACCCCCAATATCCAACATTCGCCATAATAAGCCCGAATTCAAAATCCAACTGCTTGAATTGAGCATACATATGCAGCACAGTCGCAACTGTACCCTATAGAAAAATAACCATCCTTTCTTCCTTTCTTATCAACATACCATTTTCCTACAATCTACCACCCTATTTCGTAATGCTAACAACATACTAAAAAATTTACGATTTCATAACAAAATTTTCTTTGATAAGTGACAACTATAAATAATACAAAATGCACTATGCATCACATACCTCCATCAAAAAAAGCTTAAAAAAATTCACTCCGAATCAATTCATTCCATTTCTTCGTCCATATTTTATGAAGTCTGTATTAAACAGGATGGGAATATCTAGGATTGTCTCACTGTCGTTCATGACCAAAATATAGCAAAAATATCCATTATATAGTGAAAATATCGACTACAACCATTATTCTGATTTTATTTAGCATTAAGACCTAATGCCAAACTTTATTCATACTTATTTCGTTACTGGTGACTACCATACAGGAGTCTTAGTTGTCTATTTGAAAAACGTAGTAACAGTGATTTTTGACCGAGTTTTACTTCGCGGCTTTCCTCTAACATTTTGATAACAAAGACAATCACCATTTTTTCCAACGAAATTCATTTAATGCAAGGCCAAAAATAAGATAATTTCCTGAATTCAGGCAACTCGCATTTTTCACGGGATAAGTACCTCATAACTTGCTCCGGTACCTAACTATGGAAATAAATTCCCCACCACTTCTACGACCGAGGTATCATGTTTTCCCAAGGAATGGTATTTATTAACCCCATTATTATACCCTCGCCCATTCTCACTACATTATCCTCACCTTCAGCGTAACACCAAGGCCACAGAATACTGTTTTAGAATCTTGGAAGAATATGTTTATCGGGTTTTACTTAGGTTAGATCCGAATATTAATATACAAATGCCATTTTCCACCACGCTTCAGTCGATGTCACCAAGTTTGAGCTCCAGAATGGGGAACAAATCCTAAAATTACTTGAATAAAAAGTCCCTACCTGAATTATAATGGTAGAAAAATTCGTAGATGATATATTTATAACTCAGAAAAATCTTTATCGCCAGCCACAAAATACGACGTCATCGCAAAATGTATATTTCCTGGGGGTCAGTTGTTGCAGACCATAATCATCAGTTTTCAGCTAATTTTAGAATATACTTTGCAGTTTATCTCATTTTATGGTGACGGATTAAAAATAAGAGAAAATTTTATAAATCTTTAAAATATGTATTTTAATTCTGTAATTGAAAACCGGTTTGCTATTCCCTTTTAGCTTACTATTTTACCCTCGATAGTGCTGCATTTTACACAATGCATATTATTGTTTTCCTTCCGCAACAATTGCTAACTACAAGGGGAGTACAATGATAGTGGTTAGTTTCTATTTATTGCAAATAGAATAAAGCAAGTATTTACAATTAACTGGTCCAACGCAAACTTTTAATTTCAAAATTCGGTGATGGTAAAGATTTCACTGCCCATTTATTTGCGGGACTGTTGGCGATCATGTTTGTGTATAGGTTCTAAAATCAACATTGGTATTCGATTAATCACGTTTTCGCTCGTTTTTATCTTCATTAATTTAGCGCTAAATTTTTAATTAAATATAAAATGACCCCCTAATACAAATTTTTAATGGAAACTGGTAAAAATGATTTGCTCCATTTAAAAAATATCTTTAAAATTTATGGAATAACTCCTATTCCTATTTTTATCTTTTTACATAGGAAATTGAAACTTTGGCTCATAGCACCAAGGCTATTATTTTCCTAAATCATTAAAGATTCGTCCGAATCGATTTCAGGGTGGAAATAATTCGTAAGATGTTGAAATACGCTAAGTAGCGTGAAGCACTCCTGGGGCTGAATTCATTACCGAAGAGAGTAGATGTTGCCTTAATCGTTCTATTTAGAAGCGGCTTATTGCACCCTTTAGCGAAAACCTTAACCAAGACCACAGCGCACACGATAGGCTTACCGTATCGTATGTATCCCCCTGTGACGTCGCAAAATTTAGCTTGAAAGCGACCGAGGAAATTTTATCGATTGTGTTCGTGAGGAAGCCATCTCCTAATTATTTTCTTCGTCTTAAAATCCACTTATCTGGAGAGGATTAGAACGCCTCTCCCCACAGAAAGCATCCCTCCATCTACCTCATCTTCCACGCATTTGAGTTGCGGATGCAAAAGAAGTGTTTATTTTGGAGAGCATTAACTCTTTTTGACGGAAACTTTATCTTCATGGCAATCTAATATACCGTACGCAATAAGTAAAACTATTATTCTATGCATGCAATAGCTCATTAACATAGTATAAGAATTATGTTTTTTTAATATTCTACAAGCATAGGTTCAATCTTCAACCAAATCATGAAGCAAAGCGAGGTCATTTTAATGAAAGCTATTATAGTACCATAATAAGTTCTATTCGTGTATTTATAAGACTTTTTGTAATTCAAACATAGTATTACGATTATTTTGTGAAGGTGATCCCACCTACAGGAAAAAACCTACGCCTAAAGCTCCACCTTGTTTTTTTGCCCTGATAATTTAAAATTTTTAAGAAGCAATAAAATATATTATATTCAATATTATACTATACTATCAAAAGATGATCCTAGGACACTTAAAATATATAATCTAATTTCAATCTATTGTTTTGGAATAAAGCAATAGATGAAGGCGAGGGTTCTGAACTAATTTTTTTACTGTGAACTTATGGCAACTTATTGAGTGAAGCGTTTACTACTGATCGAAGGGTTCCAAGTAAATATCTAACGTGAAGCCTGCAGACAGGAACTACCCCCTAACTTGACGAGTGTTATTGAATCACCCACGGCTTAGTGTGGGGTGAGCAATACTCGCATCTTCTACGAGTGGAATCATTGAGTGAGAAAACGTTTGGGGCTGTGAGACATTTCCGTTAAACTTGACACAATTTACGCTCATAGCGGTATTTTTTAACACAAGGAGAAAATAATTTTTACCATTTTCCATTTAAAGTTAGCTGTAGGGGGTCCTTTTATTTTCCATTAAAAGTTTAACGCTAAAAGATTGAAAATAATAGGGAGCGAAAACGCGATTAATTACATATTAATGTGGATTTCAAAACCTATGTACAAACATGAGCGACGAAGTCACAGCAAAAAAATTGATAGTGAAATGTTTGCCTTCAATGAATTTAGAAATTAAAAAGGCTGCATTGGACCAGCTAATAGCAAATACTTGCCATATACTGCTATCAAAAAGTAAACACAATCCACTGACGGCATTCCATATAGTTAGCAATTGATGCGGAATCTAAACAATGGGATGCATTAGATAAAATACTCCGCCACGATCATGAAATATAAAACTAAAAGAAAAACCAAACCGGTTTTCAAACACGGAATTGAAATACGCCTTTTATATATTTATTAAATTACACTTTTTTAAATCTGCCGTCGAAAAATGGCGACATTTGCCATAAAAATAGCTGAAAACTATTGAATTATAGTCGGTTACAACAATCCCCCAGCAAACATGCGTTTTGCTCTAGATAGCACTATAAAAACTGGTACGATGGTGGACTTATTGTTTCAAAAGTCAAAATGATCATATTATTGATTATTCTGGTAAAATAGGTACTAATGAGTGATATTGAGGTGAAAGAGAAACAAGATCGACACAAAAATGAATGGAATTTTAAGGAATGAGTAGTTATTCAGGCCAAAGAAGAATTGAGAAAATAAGAAATTAGTAGCGCAGCCCTTTCCGAGGTAGAGTGAATAGCTGTTCAAAAACACCAAACATAGGAGAACGAAGAACATAAAGAATGACATAGGATGTCTTCCTTCTCGGCAGTCCACGATCATACTGTTCTTAATACAAGCAACTTTCACTATTGACCAATCAAATGCGTAAGCAATTACCATCCACGCGGGAACAGAAAAACATCGGTAACTTGTGATCACTGTTCACCGCAATAATGCACTGGTATGCTTATAGTAAATTGCCATTGCAGTATGAACTCAATCCAGTACATTGAAGTAAGTGCTTTTGAGGGGCTGCACGAATATTATTTCCACAGCGATATACATGATAACGGTGTAATTAATTACAGAGGAACTTGATTATTACGGCCTCGGGCTAACGTCAAGACAGATATAACGTCATTCGTTCTTAAGTCCCACAAAAATAAAAATGTAAGCGCAGATAAAAACTTCGAATTTACCGTCAATTGATTTCAAATCTCGTATACAACGCCAACAAAATCCGGCTCCAAGCAAAAAAGTACTGTCCAAAAGAAAATACGAGATTTCTTTCAGCAATAGGACTTCATCGAAACGTCATGGTAAGTTGTGAATTTTTATTAACATACTTTTTTGTGCCTTTACTTAGACAAAATACTTTATTTTTAGCATGAAAACACTTCATTCGGATTACGTTTTTACGTAAATTTTAAATCTCACAAAACTGCTTCTCATAAATTTAGTTGCTTTTGTATGTACCCCAAAAATCTCATTTAAGTATGTATTTCATGAAAAATCGTAACTTGTGAAGTGAAAACTTCTTTAGCGGCGTTAAGCACTTTTGCGGGATGGGGAAAAAGCATAGAATTCGCGTGAGCGTCACCGACCCGACACCGCGATCGCTACAGCGAGATATACATATGCATAGTGTGTATAGTGTATACAATGGTATAGTTTGCGTCCCCGCAATACTTTTACATACTGAATACTGACATCTGTCTGCTTCTAGTTCTATACTGTACACGTGTACTTTTTCTATACAGTGCGTATTATTTTGTAGACTGTTAATAGAGATTAATATATACACTTTGTTAATATATTGTTAATATATAGACTGTTAAAGTCTTTTTGTTTTAAAAATATTAAAATTGAAAATAAAAATATATAGTGTATATTGTTTAAGTTCATTAAATATAAAGAGCTCGTTGATGAACGTGCAGAAGAGTACAC
Source organism: Ischnura elegans (assembly GCF_921293095.1). NCBI lineage: Eukaryota > Metazoa > Arthropoda > Insecta > Odonata > Coenagrionidae > Ischnura > Ischnura elegans. The sequence goes on along the minus strand of NC_060253.1, from coordinate 45,630,367 downwards.
GCTATAAAAATACAGGTCAGTACAATTTAAGGCAGTTTATTTTAAGTGCATAGTGAACAATTATAGGTTGAAAGCATATTAAATAAAAGAAATAAAAGCATATTATATTTTAATAAATAAATGATGTTACTTTCTATTCATACACATCGTATTTTAATATATATTTAATAATAAACAGTTTGTTGAAAAAAATAATTTCAATTTTTGTTGAAAAATGAGTATCACTGGAAAAATTAGTTCTTTAATAATATTAAATCTATGTAAAAAATAAATGGATAATAATTATTTCAGTTTTCACTTCTGTCGGCCAGTCCCACGACTGCCCGTTTTTTATTTCTCCTGTGTTATTGATCAATTGGTTAAATAACCATTTAAAAGAGCCACTCTGATAAGGCATCAATAATTGTGTCGTCCCTTAAATGACGTCATAACCAAGTTATACTGCATTGAATGCGCGTAAACCAGAAGGTCATCAAGACATCTCTCTCGACAAATGATAATTTGACTAATTTGACTTTATTCGCATTAAAAACCGGCCTTGGAATTTCATGGAAACGGACACTCGGAACCGATCGAGAGAGAGAGAGATAAATGCAAATTACTGACAACACACTCACTCCATACCCTCGTCGATAAGTCAAGTGAGAAAAATTATTCGGATGACTAAAATTGAGACTTCCCATCGAGAGATCTTCAACTGCGACGGGCCGTCCAAAAACTTTCAAGTCAATTAGAAAGTCGGGCAATTTGGAGGGGGAGGTGGAAGATGGGTGGAGAAGTCCTCGAGACTTTTTTATGCGGACGTCGGTGGAGGAAGGTGGCGCCGCCGATCGATGGTGGGAATACCAGGTAACTAGCTACACGCTTCGAGGCCCAGGGATACCTCAGGCGGTGAAATCTTGAATGAGAACAGAAGGCGTCGAAGCCTGAGCGACGGAGGGAGCTCCCTGTGGCAGGGCCGCGAACGAAAACTTCCGACGAATTGAAAAGAAAAAAAAATAAGAACGAAAGGGAACGCGGAATGTGAGAATAAATTTCCTTCCGAAAATGTGGCTATTCAAATAGAATACATCCCTTTCCCTCATTCTCTCCATCTCATATATATCTCAAGGGTAACTTCCTAAAATATGCGATATATGTTTCTCCTCCTCTTCCACGAACCACCTCAACTCACCCCAGACGCTATTTAAGTCTTAAAAAATAGTAGAGAAAAGAACCAGCTTTCGAGCAAACATTTTCTTGACAGTTTCATAATTCACACCAATGAACCATTTAACGCTATATCTAGAGTTGGGTACTCTTTTACATTTTTAACTTAACGATTCACAATGTTTAGCACCATTATAATTTACGCTTTCACAAAAATCAACAGAAGATAATACTCTCAATCCAAAATCCATGGAATAGAAATGAAAATGCATTGAAAACTGACAGGTAAATTAGTTCTTTTCACTTGTTTAATTTGTTTTTTTTTTGACGTTTCATCAATTATTTATGAGAATAAATGAATAAAAGGAAATCATTCGAAATTTCTGCAAGAAAAGGTGTGGTGTTAGTTAAGTAAACAATAAAATATTTTAAGATAGTGATATATACGACTGCAATTTTAGATGTATACTAATAACCACATGTTAAAAAATCAATGAGTAAAATAAGAACCAACCAACCAGCTACATAAGGAAAAGTATCAGAGTAATCCTCAAACTTTAGCCACCAATTACATTTCTATTTATGACAGCCACTTATACCCGCATATGCTAACAAGGATAGAACTTGTAAGATTTAGCATTCTGCTTAATAATTCCGTCTGCTGCTCCCTTAACTCCGGGATGTTTTTCTTTTTAAGTTTCATGATTCATTTGAGCCAGGCGCACGCATATCATGACACATGATGGAATAAAGCTCATCTCATTCATGATAAATGAGATACGTGTACTACGTATAGGTGACGCCCGATGTATAAAATGTGTAGCAACACATTTAAAATATTTACCCTTCCTGTAGTATATTTTTGGCTAGCCAAGCACCGATGAATACGAGAGGGTATGCGCGATCATTTTCAACAAGTAGTGGTGAGGAATATAACGGAGTGAAAATTATTCATCCATGACGCGAGATAGGACAATGTAAGTATTCCCTCTGACAGAATCCTGCATAGCAGCTGATACAGGTGAGAAGCTCAAGCACAAAAAATCGCTTGTGGCCTTCCTTCCGCGTATATTGGAGCATGGTTAGATAGAGAATCGGTAATAAAAGCTAATAAATTAAAAACCCGTCGATGCATACATCTTCTGACGAAGTGATTCGAATCAATTAATAGAAGCACGTTGTCACAAAAACAAGTTTTAAATCATTGGCATCAGATAAAATTGAGAACTTAGTCCAACACAGAAATTCAAAAAGATATTCAATAAGTCAATTCAGAGGCTTGTGATGAGCAACAGTTTCATCGGAGATTTTAAACCCTATATTTATAATTCATATTTTTTACTACCGATGACTTTTTTAATATCCCGCCTCACAATAAATCTTTTGACATTAACTTAGAATGCCACTTAACTTTTCCTTTTCGCACTGATCTGTGCAAATAAATGAATGGAAATTGGGTTGACGTGGTGGCATGAGCGTTGGATTCACACCTCGTGGGCTCAGGTTCATATCCCGGTGGAGGTAGGGATTTTTCGGGCCTTGGCCGATTCCTACTTAAGCGTTGGGTGAAGAACACTTCAATTACAGCACCTAATCCTAGGCGTCTTTCGTTAAGAGCAGGCAAATGCCAACAATTGGGTTTCAACCAATCTTCTCGACTTCGAAAATGGCCTAAAATGTCGGTGGCCTCCTCCAAATACCATGCCAATCAATAAAAATAATGGATTAAGCTGTGGCCATTTTCTACACAACTTGGATTTTGATTCTGCCATACCATTGAAGGAGAGTCATACTGTGAGTCAACTCTCCTATCGAAAATTAATGTGGAAATACGGTAATTTCGATTTGTTCACCCAAATAATACCATCGGAGAATAAGAGGAAAAAAGCTGAAAGTCATCACACTCGTATTTAATTAGAAACCGCTTTCAAAAATTATTACGCAAGACAGAGCAGCCAGTAAAGGAGCAAGGGTGATTAGTTGTAACCATGGGTTTTCTTTCTCTGGGAGGACTGTCGGGCATATTTAACCCAAGCTAGTGAAAGTGAGTGTAAACAGAAAGGATCTCGACAAGCCAAACTATCCTGTGTTGACGTTTTCCCTCACTGCGTTGTTACATAAAGGTTGCTTATATCCACGGCGTATCAAAATATTAGGAAAATCGAGAGGCACAAAGTAGGTAAAATTACACCGGAATTCGATGAAGAAACGTCATTGAAATTACCGAGCCAATAAAATTGATCATATTATCGGGTCATTGTGTTTGGAGAGAAAATTATAAGGCACTTCATTAATGTATAACAACACTTTTAAGTATTCTATAAAAGAACATGACCACATAATTATAATATCACACTTCCTCAACAATGGGGATAGGAAAATGCGACGTATTTCCATCAGAGTGCCGAAAAAGTTAATGATACAAAATTACGAAGGTGAGCATTTACAAGGGCGTTGAATTAATTATACGGAACAAACGCACAAAGTTACTCAGAGTGGAATGAGAATCCTGAAAAACCTCCAATTCTCATGAAAATTCAAGGACAAAGGTCGATACCGGCTCGCATTTGTGAATTAAATGGAGCGACTGGAGATTTATCGATAAAGAACAATGGTCTTGATGGCATTTAGGAAATGAATGAACAAGAGAAGGAAAGAGAATTGAAGGAATCAGTAATTTCACCACTTTTCCACAATACCAGAGGAATAACCTAGCAGGACACTATTTAGACAGAAACACATAGGAATACATTGGGATCTGAGATAACGCCGAGTAAAGCACACAAACATGAAAAACATATTTTTTTAGAACATCCTTCGGTGAAGCAGCACTCAACACACATTCATCAAAATCAATAACAGAAAGAGTATCGATATGACATAATCGAGATAGCGCCATAATTATAACATTATTACAATAATCATCACTAGCGCTAAACCTGTAGTATGTGGATAATTCCGCAGATTTTAATTGTCATGCACAGACGACCTCAATTCCCTTCCCATACAATGGAGAGTTTTTTTTTAATTTCAAAGAATAGTTTAGATAAAGAAAGGTCAGCCACATTCCTGAGATATCATAATGCGTATCAATTTATCTTCCCATTCGTCAGCGCAGAAATTGTGATGTACATCATCAAACTTCCAGTTTGTGCAATCAGCAGCGATTGAGTAAAAACGATATCAGCTCACTATAATCATTGCTTAAGGTTATTATTTTCGCCATCTCATACGACGCAATTCATTCTTATTCCATTCATTGACAAAACTATTTATTTTCCCTGAGAAATACTTCCATAGATACCGCAAACATATTATTAAAAACACAATTTACAAAACGTGATTATGAATAATTCTCCATTAATGAATGGAAATTATGAATAGTTTTAAAGCCTGTGAACTTGCTATCCTCAGATTTCAGGATAAAATTGAACCCTTTATTCCTAAACTTGGCTGAATAAAGCTCAACACAGAACATACGTTATTTTTAAGCAGTTCCCTTAAGTTCCGAAGACGGACAGCAGTGGTGGACCACAGGCCAAACCTCTAAACTTTCCACAGTGGGTCCCATATCACAATGACGTCGGATGTTGACTGAGGAGGAAGGAGGGCAACTCCGCGCGGAAGTTTGACAGGTCTGGAGTACATTTAGGCATCGCCAACTCAAGGAAGCATCGCGTTCCCTTCCTCCGCCCGTATGACCACCGGAGCACGGAAACCATTTCTTTCCCATCCCCTCCATACTTCTCCTCTCCCTCCGCGCCACTTTTTTCCCCACTTAAAACGACTGGACACCCTTTTTTTTTATTCCCATGGCCCTATCAAAAACTGCTCCTTGGAGTGAGAGGGGACTAAGGGCATAAAATAAAAAAGTGGCTTTTAAGGGTGTAATATATTACACTTTTTCCAGCAGTGATATTCTAAAATTAAGGAATTTAGAATGTGAAAGGAAGTAAAAGATATTATTATTAATACCTAAACTACTTAAAAAGAAAAATGTCTCCCACATACTGTGAAAATAAATACGTATGAAGTAAAACGAAAATGGATATATTTGGAAATAATTGCAAGAATGGTAAGGAAATGGGGAAAATACCTTATCCGTCTATATTATATCACCGTACTCATTTCAACGCCGTTTTATCAGGACACCGTCCATTAGAATGGAATTATTTTATGTATGTAATGTTACAACATTAAAATGCAAGTATCATTACAACATAATATTTTAACAATTAGAGAATTATAGCAGCGACATAACAAGCAGAGCTTGCCTTTCTTGGAAAGGACCCCGGATTTTTTCACTCTAGCAGGAAAATGTCCAATTAAAAACCAATCATCGAACAGCATTTCTATCTCGTACTTGGAATTTCAACAGCTGGATACGTCATCAGAAAAAGGTTACTTTTCATATCAACCAAATGAATAACTGAGATCGCATTCCAATTTAAATCACTTTGTCACATCTCGTTAAAAAATGAACCGCGTAATGGATAGTTTATATTATTCGATTACCGATTAATATTCAACCATAAATATCTGTAAAATAAACAGATGAATACGGTCCATATTTTCTAATGAAATCTCGGATTTAAAGGGACTAATGGAACCCATCAAGCGAGTGGCTTCAGATTAGAGCGAGGTCATGCTAAAATTAATACTTACTAAAATGGCAAAATCCACAGTTCTGTTGAAATGCGTAAAAAGTATTTCTTTTCTTAAAGCAGAACCGCATCCACTTAATTTAATACATTCCACTTTATCATGCTCCCGATTACATAGGTACATTAATGACCTGAGACACGGTGAATTAATGTCACATAGTTCAGAAAATATCGGGAGGCACATCAGCGCATTTATGCATAATATTTTTCTTTTACCTAAAATTAGGAAAGTTATGCCGTTTTTCAGGGAGGAGTTACAATGAATTAAGGAATTTCGTTCATGTTCAGGCAATTGGAGGAGTTTCAGACGAGTCTGATGACACTCAATCACCATAGTAATAAGAAAATCATTTATTGGCAAGTTGCGTCAGTAATCATTTCCACGATTAGTTCGGTGACCTGACTGGAAAACAAATACGCATTGGAATTTTACGACCAACTTATCTCTTTTATTCCAGTAAATTCCTGCACAAGTCAAGTGTTGTCTAATGTCCATTGTAACTTGAAGTGAAAGGGAAGTGGCTAAATAATAAAATGAAAAAATCATTGCCTGTATTAAATGAGTCTTAAGAACCAAAAAAACTCATTAAGGACACTCACATGTTCCTAATGTATAAACTTTATGACAAAAATATGTTCTACCGAGAGGTATGAACTGCCCTCGGTCATATCAAATGCCGACGGAAAGTTTAAATTTGATAAACTTAAAAGATATCACCCATAGAATACGTAATTTCATACACTAGATGCCAATTTAAAAATAGCACTGTAAATAAAAGATCACTCTGATCATTTTATTAAAGAGCTTTTATTCGGAAGTAATTCTTTTTCGCAAAGGCTCATTTGAAAAGGCGCTGAAAAGCATGGCTGTGGGTTCAGTCAGTTTAATATACTCATTAAAATACTCTATTCTAATTGCCTGTGAATATCTAATTCACTCATTCAGTCATCAGAACAAAGGATAATTCTTTACACAACACGAAAAATTACAGTAGTAACGTTCTTATATGAACAGTTGTCCTAAAGGAAATAAATTATTGAACCGAAATGAGAGAGAGAGAGGGTGTACTCACTTCGTTGTTGGGGTAAGGCTGGTGGTGTAGGAGATGCTGATGGAGGTGGTGGGCCGGGGGCAGGAGCGGGGGCCCGCCAGGGGGCGCCATGGGGCATCCGCCCCCCTCGCTCCCCGCTATCTCCCACTTGTTCGCGATCCGAATCGTCTCGGCCGTCTTCTGCTGCACCGATTTACTCTCATCCAGAAGCGTGAGCTCATAGAACTCTTGGATGTCTGCAAGAGAGGAAATGACACAATGGATTAGCGCTCATTCACCAAATACACATCAATCACCCTCGTCGTGAAAGGGTCAATTGTTTTTGGTGAGATATGGTGGAACTGCTCGCCAATAAAGGGAAAAACTTACTGTACTGTCCACTGGTTTATTAATAATAACAACGCCTTTCGACGCTTAGCGTCATCATAAGGTGGAATAAAAAGATCAAGTCCGGCCGAGTCTTGATTTTATTATTCAAGTCATGATATTTTTATTTGACTTGATGATGACGGTAAGCGTCGAAACGTGTTGTTATTACTAATAAACCAGTGGACAGAACATTAAGTTTTTCATTTTACTCATTGCGAAGGCCTTGAAATAGGAATAAACCGTATTCATGGTTAACCTGAAGATTTTAATACGTATAAATAACATATCAATAAAAGTTAAAGCCAATTTTCTACACAGTATTCAGTCGCGCAAAGCAGCAAAATACTGTGAAATAATATAGTCAGAGTACAGCAGTTTAAACTTATACTTAAGACTAAAAAGAAAGGGCTGGAAATTCAAATATAGCGAACATAAATATAGAGAAAGGGCAGTTGGAGTGCGTTTCATTGTCGTATCCGTATGAATCATCTCGGATTAGCAATTACGGATGAATTATTTGCACAAGCACAATCGATTTTACAGCCATACAAATGGATATTTATAAAGTAAAAGTACAAATCCTTTACAAAATAAGCCTTCAAAACTAGTAATTGTAACAGGAAATAAAATTAAATCTAAGTCCATGATATTAATTATGCACATTTACCATCAGTACCGAACTATTTCCCGGAAATAGTTCGGTAAGACCAAGTAGTGTCCCTTCAGGATAGACTCGCCCGTGTCACCGCTACAGTGCAGACCGACGGCAGACCTAAGAGACTCAGCCCTCAGGGCAAGCATTGTAAGTGTGCCGGAATCCTCTGTAATATTTCTCTGTACTGATGATTATTGTAGCTCTTTATGTATTGTGTATTAAATCACTCTAAAATAATACCCAGAGCTTTCTGCTTATTGTACCCTAATCTGTCCTGTGCGACAACTTAAGTTGCGAGCTTTCCATTTCCTTTTTACCACCTTAGCTTGCCGCTATGGCTTCCACTAGGCAACTGAAATAAATCAAATCCCTAAAAGTATACGCATAGTGTTTAGTATTAAACCGATTTTTTAGGGTGTCGCGGCAATTTTTTCATTTTGGCAAATTATCGGCCAATAAAAAACGCAAGTTATATCTCTTTTGAAAAGATTTTCAGAAAGGATTGCCTATGCAGAAGGATAATTTTAATTAATACGATTAGCAAAAAATATGAGGCATGAAGAGAATGTAAAATGTAATATGACAGCATAAGGGGTGCATTATAATAATAGAGTTCAGCCCCCGAAGCAATCTTTCCAATTCCGGCTGCCCGAGCTCTTGCGCAAATTTAATAATGAGCAACCCTTTATTACAGTTAATAGCTGATGTCACATGGAGTTAAGAGAAGACGGCACGGAATTAAAGCAGAAGCGAAAAAGGAAGGAAAGAAACCCGACGCATTATATTGGCCCGCTCCTAACAAAATGAGCTAACACAATGCCTTGAGTCTCTTCGTACCCTTAAAACTGGGAAGAACCAGAACAAAGGTCAATTTATTGCTCTCCTGATTTTACGAGAACCTTCACGGAGGGAATACAATGAATAACCCATGATGGGATCCCCTCGACTGGTTAATCTCCCGAACCTTAGCCCAAACACTACGCAAAAAAGCAGCGGATTTCTCTTGGTTATTCGAACATTTTTTTTTCATTCCACTAGCACGAAAAATAACTACGTCTAGCATAGTTAATAAGAAATGGAACGACCATCAAAAAGATTACATTAAAAATTTCATCAAAAACATCATGCGCAAGGATAATGTACGCGACACATTTTAAAGCCTAATTTTATAATATGACACCTAAAAAAGATAACTTTACATTGTCACATTATACTATGTACATTTTTAGTTATATTCAGACAGCCTTATAGCACTGAATTGACCGAAACAAGTCACTTGATGTAAAAATATTAAACAAAAGACCCTCTGGAGAAAAAAAATAAAAACAAAATGACTGGCGAAATAATTTAACGGTAAATGTCACCCAAAATTTCAAATAGGAAAAAGATAGGACGAAACGACCAACTTTCAGTTGAAATAGCCGTATATACTTACAAAGCCGTCCATTGAAAATCTGTAAGCAAGTTATATATACCTTAATCTTGTAAATTTAGAAAGACGTCTCTCTGTTTCATCAACAACTTCCACAAATCGTTTAAAAATAAATATCTTGATAACTTTATTGACTACAGGACAATGAAAGACAGTAAGTTAAATTTCACAAATTATTGATAACCCACGGAAGAATAATGAGCGAGTTTTTTCTTCAAAACCAAATTTATCCGAAACATAGAAATACGTTGGTCCGCAAGCATTAAATATATTCGATTTATGTAGTCATATTAACGTCAGCCCGGATTTAACAGTAATCTTTTCAGTGCGTTGATCACCATTTGCACATTTATCGTTGATGACATTTAAAAACAAATCACGATAAACATTCGAAGTTGATGGATAACTAAAGCTAGAATTTTCAAACAACATTAAATTTATTTGAACGCTGAGTAATACAGGACAAAAATGGATGTACAAATAAAATACACCACATCATAGCAACCAGCTCTCAGAAACTAACAAAGAGTACTTGTTTTAAAAAAATTTGCCCTTACTTGACCTTCAGACCACAACTTGGGAGAAGCTGTCCAGGGAATACCGTGATCATTTCCTGCTAAGCCAGATTAAAAATTTAAGTCTCACGAGAACAAAAGGGAAGAAAACGCCTGAGGGCTTGTTTTTTTCACAGAATATGAATCCACTTTCTCCGAACGAATGTATACATGGCTGGCTAAAAAAATATCCTTTTATCTCTCAAAGGATGATTCTTTCTCAGTTAAATTTTTGACCACTGGGGTGGAAATAATTTTAACTATGAACGTGGGATAGATAAAAATTCTTAGGTGAACGCACAAATTTGCACTCATTATATGAGTGAAAAATTTTTCGTCTTAATATATATTTGTTTCAAAAAATGTAAGGATTTACGGAACTCTCACTAAATATATTAATGAGAATGCACGAGATTAATTGTTAGGCATCGCAATTTAAAATACAAAAATATATATAAATCTTTATCCTGCTAAGATAAAAAGAAAAGAACGCATGCTCAAACTAATGCACAACTCACAATTGCTTTTTTACCTATCAGTGTGAACTCAGCGTGCTAAAATAAAGGGATATTTTGAAATAGCAACGATGATAGTACGCTGGAGGATAGATGTGCTATGAGAATAGGATATACAACCTATACTGACGGAACACGCTAGAAAACCCGGTTAAAATTGAGGATGAAAAAAAAGTTTGAATATCAAGTTCCTAACAATGAGGACAACTCATATGGAATTGGCTATGAATGAAAATTTACAGGAAACGATAACCGAGGACAGAAATGGACAGTAAAATTGTACATTATCAGCAAGTGTTTTAACGATGCTGATTATAGCGAACATGAAAAGAAATTTCAGGATTTGCGAGTGAATAAAAACGAAACTCATCACACACAATTTCACGCAATATTTTACGTGATCAACACAATTTATGAACAATATAATTTCCATAGATTTCAGTGGTATATCATAAATAACAGCAGTTAAAATAAGCATTACAAATGCCAGTTTCTTTCATTTAAACAACAATACAATTTCCAAAGAATTAAGATGTTTCCACTTATAGCGCATGACGCATTTTCAAAGCAACTAGGCACAAAAAGACGGAATTAAGAAATATTTACGGCTCGAAAGCTATAAAAACGCATCCTTACAAAGGTAAAGAAATATTATTCAAATTAATACTTCAAAGGCTAATTTATGAAATATTTTCAATCCGATTTTATCCCAACTAAAACCATGGATTCATCTTGAAATGAAAGGACGAATATTAATAAGGGGTTCGTAACCGATTGAATAAACAAGTAACTGATTAAATATTTCTCGGGCTTAGATCCGATAGATGATTATCAAAGAGACTAACATTTGGTACAATCGGGAAAAAATACAGCACTTTCGAGCAATAATATTCAAAATTTTGAGATGACATTTCCATATTATCGACAAGATAGCATCCTCCAAATCTGCCCTCAAACGATAATCGTCCTTTTACCTTATCCTAAGCTTCATGAAGTCAACGCCTTCTGATGGGGAACAAGCAACAATAGAATTTATTTCGTCCATATAAGAACACAATTTCAAGATTCGAATTTTATCAAGGCACTGAGACACCATTAACCGGACGGAATAAAAAACTTCACTCCAAAAAATTCCATCACGAAGTGGGACGAATGACAAAGAGACGTCGAAGGAGAAAAAAGTCTTATGAGAGCACATCCTTTGAAGTGGAACTAAGTCCAAGAAGTGCATATTCGGATGGGAAAAAGACTCATTGTAGGCGGGACAATTTTAGCACCAAGCAAAAGAAAAATATTTTCGCACTAAAAACAATAGGTGCCCGCACCTCTCCGTGAAAGCAAAAGAAAAATAAAAGCTGTCTCCTTTCAGATCTTAACAACGTTCCTGCGGCCGGGAGTTTCGTAAGCGGCGAGATAGCTTCGTGCTCTAAGTTGGTGAGGAAAAGAGAAAAAAATCTATGCCGTTTCCCATGAAATGCAAGTACTTCTACAGAAGTACGCGCTAGCAAGCTGTCTCATTTTTTTTCTATTTTTTCCGGGAGTAAAAATAAAACGGAACACACATTTGATGAATTTTAAAATACCATTGCTAAAATAACTCCACGTTCAGGAGCATCTAGCGATAATGTAAGGGCGCCGAGGGAACGCTCCGAGTTATAAAGCAAGTTTGATACAGGGATGTGGCGAAGAAAATATGGTTACAAAAACTTCTCGAAGCAAGACAATTTTTCATTAAATGATGATTGGTATCCTTAAAAATTGTAGGTGCTTGACTTCTCCAACACGTAATATAAAAACATGAGATCCCAATAAAAATAAAAATTAGGTGAGCAGCAGAGAAGTAGTGGGCGTCTAACTTGTAGGCGTCGTACAATTCCTTGGAGTGGATGAAGTTTTCTAACGTCGGCGAAGTACTTTAAAAACTTCTTCCACCATAAGCATTTTTCAACGCAAAATTCTCTCTCACGAAGCAAGGTTATGAAGTTATCATAAATAGATGAGACGTTTCAGAGTACCGTTTGACAGCCCCTAAAAAATAAATGCTAAGGTACATCGGAAAATACAACAGAGAAAACCATCACCTGCTAGTGAAAAAGATGCACCTTATAAAAAGCGGAATATTGCATCAAACTTATCAGTAAATCCCCTTAACATGAAATACTCGAGATTTTTAATGAAATCTTATCTTCAAATGGAAGTAAGGCATGCGTAATCTAACGCAAGCATTTATAAGGAAGGGGGCCATCTAAAAATCTATGACTAAAAACGAAAAGGAGGGAGACAGAAAAGTTCCCGTTGTTACAATACTCATAAGGTATCATCCTAATAAGTATGGCGTGAATATTCAAGCGCTAAATAAAAGAAAGAAAACGAGTAACGTTTAACACTACCTGGGAAATGCTGTCTCGTAAGACATAATACTAAAACATACATCCAACTTGGATGACATGAAGGTTGACATATTTAGGGGTCCATAGGACAAACAAGCGCCACATTTCTCAATCAAAAGGAGAGAGGTGTAAAGTGAAACCAAAGATGAAAGAAAAATCTTAATTTATCAAGATTGATGCATATACAAAATGAAATATATAAGCACGATTATTCAAAGTGGTTTCAGAGGGGAATCCACATAGATTATCCCATAATCGAATTTTCAAGACGATTTTTTGAAAATAATAACACGATGTATAATTAAGTGGAATGGAATTTTCACCGGTAAAAGAAATGCTTAGCCTTATAACAAAGTAGGGAAAATCCAATAAATATTAAAAAGGCATTACTGTCGACGTCAAATTGATGTGCCGCTGTACTTTGCAAATTAATACCTGGACTTTTAATGTCATGCAACTTATTGTGGAACATGAATGTTGTAGACGTAGTAGTTTTCCGTAGGTTGAGTTACAAAGTTCATGAAGTTGACGAGACGGCTAATTTTATGGCGCGCGGAGTCATCTATTGCACTCTCGTGTCTTGAATTTTTTTAATTTTTCATAAAACAAGCGATTAATCAGAATTGAGAATAAAATTTCCTTTAAATTACGTATTATTCATTATTATGGCATGCACTGAAGCCCAGATATAAATTTTCAAAGTACAGAGGCACATCATTTTGCCGCCGACAGTAAGAATAAGCCACAATGAAATAAGCTTCCAAATGTAGGATCACTAAGAGCGAAAATAGCACGGATGTCATTCAATATATGGCCCTCCCACCACTGATGAACAAGGTTTGCGGAATTCCATTCCTCAGTCTATTTCACTTCAAATAAGCACGCCCGTTTGGTCAAGCCATTTGATGCTGCTGATCTCCGAGAGCCATAGGGAAAGCATTCCTGGCCAGCGAGCCTATCAAAACCTGAATACCAGGCTCGGTTAAACCAACAGTTGGGATACGAGCCATCCTTTTTAAAGCAAAGAAACCGAGCTAAAATAAGGGCAATGGGTACAAAAATTTAGCGATAAGTGTGATAAAGTGAAATTTTAACTAAATCGCTGAGATTTCACCTTATCCTTATATAACTTTATTTTAGGATCAAAATACACTTTTTTCATTCCACATAATGTGTAGTAATACGTTCCATTACACAACCAAAAAAAATATACTTCGGCAAAGAAGTAAATAGAGCTCTGATCGGCTAAAATTCCCCACACAAAAGAATATGCATACTTATTCGGGATTTTTGATTTAGTATGTTTCCAATTGGATTTACAATTTTAGTATAACTAGGGTAACAAAATCACAACATCACAGGTAATATATGTATAGAGAACACCTGCGGAAACAAGTTTGCTGTATAATGTGCTCAAAGAACGATGCTACTTTGGTCTGCTACTCAATATTGTTCTCCAAAGCTTGCACTAAGCTGGTGGAATTAAAGTGCTCCATCTCGCGTCAATTGACTACCCAAAATACTCTGAGCAGCACCTGTTTGGTCACGATATACGATATAATTACGCGAACAATAGAGCTAGGAGGGTGGGCGGCACAGAATATTGCAATAGTGGTTTCACCGGTGGGCTACCAGGTGTACTGTCGTCAATCGCACATTTAAATGAGTTCACAAAAGTCTCCCCTTGCGTCAATGACGGGAAAGCGAGAGGAATTTCACATGGAAATAAGCTTTTATTAGGGCTTTTAACCCAAATTTATAGTCGCAACGATAACTATTCTATCGGACTCATAACTTCTCATTGTTGTTCTACGCAAGAGTAAAACCTTAACTCCCTCTCGGCTTCGGCCTTTCCTGGTCACTATCCACGACACCGCATATATATATATAGTCAGGCCGCATTTTTACCCTCTGATTTCTGGCTTTTTTCCACCTACCACAGCACCGTTGTCCTCGTCCTTTTTCTATTCCATGTTCCTATCCCTTTCTTTCCTTACCTCTGAATTTATATGTATGTTTGCGCTTAAGGCGCCGTGTGAATGAATGAAGTAGTATATATATATATACATATCCGAAACACCGTATCCTCTTCTATTGTGACCCTATGATGAAACACCGTATCTCCCTCCGTTGTTGAGATAATAATTAAGGAAATAGTGAAATTGCAATATTTAGCCAAAATTAAAAGTGCACCGATCGGTCTGAAAATTGGTTTCTAGATATAACACTTGGTCCAGATTCGAAAGATGACATTTCTGAAAAATCGACCCAAAATGAGGCAAGAGGCAGTTGACAACACTGGTATAGTTAAAAAATTTGAAAAATAGTGTTTAGATATTTTTTCCGAGGATTTAAAATAAATTTAGTCGTGGTTGATTCTATGAATTTTTGTGATATTTCGTCTCGTTCACTCCAAACATATGTCTGAGTCAGTCAGTCAAGGTCGGAAGGGGATTTTAAAATATATATCTATATATATTCCAAACATTGGCAATAAATGGATCGCTCAGCGCTCATCACCAGGCTGCAGTCATTTCTGAAAACCGATCAAAAAGCGCCAGAAATTGCAGCGTGAAATATATACAGCTTCTACAGGCCGGACTGGGGCCAGCTCTACGTAGTTCCCTTAGCTCAACCCATCACGCTTCAATTAACCGTCAGAAGTCCTCTGAACAGCACCCGTTTGGGTCACGCTAGTCGATACTCATTCCGTGAGCTATATGAGTCAGGGGAGCGGGCGGCAAAGAACTAACCTCGAGTGCCAATCAAGTGGCGGGAATCAGTGGGCGGCACTGTGCTTCGCCCTCCCCCTGCGGCGCTTGGACATGAAAGCATAATCGCCAACGTCCGCTTTGCAGTTAAAATGTAGTGCCACTCTGGCTATGACGGAAAATGAAGTTGATGTTTCCGAATGGCGTCATGGAGCGTGGGAGGGACCCTGAATCACCTTTGCTCCAACGAAATATTCTCGGAGATGAGGCCGTCACGCGTCAGTTTACATCTACCGTGTGTCTCTGTCTAAGCTCCATCACGAGGATGGAAATGCTCATGGCCAATGGTGATGAGAATATGAACATTTATCTCGCATCTACTCAATAGAGATAAATACGTTACCTAGGGTCTACCTGAGATAGCATCATTATGGAGTGGAAGAGTTTCATGCAGAGAAAGATAACAGGGAGAACCTACATTGCCTTACCAATATTTTCACAACCACCATTAGAGGTATTAACTTGGTTTCCAGGCGGTATAAGTGAGGTTTTTAGAGTTACTTGGATAACCAAATAACAAAAATGTTGCTAACAAGATTAGCTTGTACAATTTAATTAATTTAAAAATATTAATTATCTCATAAAACTTATATACAGTATATTAAGCCCATAGGCTATTAACGAGGCAGTCCGAAAACAAGTACAAACCACGGTCTCTTTATCTCATACGGCGCAGTCTCCATTTCCTCATCAGAATGTCCATACTCTGTAATAAATTCCTTACCCATTCTTAACATTCAATTACTGCGGAATGTTTAGAGGGAATTTTGATATTCCTCACGTCTGTGAGGAGAGCAGTGAATTTCCTACCTCTACTTTACACCCTAACAAGCGCTTAAGGGTTCACATCATGGGAGGTTGGCTAGAGCGTGCCTGTCAGTCTTGGAACAGTCGTTTGATGTTGATTCGCAAGCGCTGTTTCAGGTGACTCCCCCTTTCCCTATTCTTAAGCAAAGGAAACAATTAACCAGAAGTCGTGGCTGTCACATGAAAGGTATTGTTGGTTCCCTTTTCGGATGGAAATACAGTTTGCCCTTTATCTTGAAGATACACATGATAAGTGAGGATACATGGTCACTTAGGTGTAATAATAATAATTACACCAAAACCAAAAACTACCCAACAGTAAATAATAGGTGAAGAGAATAGTAAAATTAAAGGAGTATCAAATAATGTGTAGGAGGCAAAGAATGTGAGCACAAGAGGTAGAAGGAGAAAATATTTGACGAGGAGAGCGCTTTTGACGAGAATAAGAGGTAAGTTATACTAAGGATTTGAAACACCGTAAGGAAGAGAAGGTTCTTCTAGGAAGGAAGGAAGAACACTTCAGAGGGAATGTTACACAGAGATAAATATTCAATGGAATGTGAATAATAATTAATAATGCGACATATAGCAGTGAAAACCATATCAAGAACCAATAGGACGCTTGATTCCAAAAACAGAATACACCCTGCCACACAAGTAAAGCAGAATAAAATAACTGATTTTAAAACTTCAATGAACAGGGTAACCTAATCACAGAGTTAACACCCGCAGTCCTAAAAACTCTGTTACCACTGCGGGTATATTCCTATATATTTTTTATTTCAACAAACGGACTACTTCTTTATTCAAGCAACGCTCCCTATTCCATTACATCTAGTAAATAGCAAAGATAAAATATATTTCTTATAAAGGTTAAAAATGAAGTTTTCGTGCATCTGATATGCATTGTGCATTTTGAAACCAGAATGGCTCCCCCTTATTTTTTATGTTAGTGATGGTGGATTGTTGGATTGACTGGGTAAAATATCGGAATTTAAATTAAAATTTACCTTAAAAATTTACAAATCATAGAATAGGTATCCAGGCAACCAAGAAGAAGGAAATGATTTTTAAAATGGCTCTATAGATTTGCTGCAATAACTTAAACGATTTACGAAACGTTTTACGTGTTCAGGATGGGATTTCTGCCCACCGAAACATTCAAAGAAATGAAATTGGCAAATGCAATTCACTCACGTAAAATACCAGGAACCCAAGTAGAACGACATGTGTGCTTTACTAGTCTAACGTATTGTGGCGATAACCGCATATTGTCAAGTTAACCGCTTGATATCCTTCTGCGTAATGGAGCGGAGAGTTTCCTACTAGGAAGGAACCTCCTTAAACCATGCCTCTCTATTTTGCCTCACCTCCATTTCACGGTTCAAACAGATCATTTCCTCCGACCGTCTGTTTACGAGGTAGGTATCTAATAAATCCACCTCCGAAGGCGTTTACAGCGGCGGGAGATTTCATTCTCTTCGGCGGCGAAATTAGATAGCAGGGAGGAACATCGCGTAGATTGGGTTCTCCCACCTCCAAGGAGAGGCTTGGGAAATTCCCTTCGAGGGATTATTGACCGTGGGGCAAGGCAGCATTAATTTAATTAGCATCGGGGAGATAGTCTTTATTGGGAATGGGCACGCCCAGACTTAACCTTGAGGGTTTGCTATCCTATTCTTTTTTCGTATTTTCCTGCCCCGGGCATCTCTATATCCTTCTCGCTGTATCTTCTCTTACGGTGGGCGGGAATATAAATCTCATGTTCCTTCACCGTCGGCAGAGATTCCGTGCCATATTTTTTTTCTCCTTCAGCTCTCCCTTCCCACAATTCCGTTCGTGTTATAGAGTTTGCCGTAGAAGGGGGGAGTCGTACCCCCAAGGCGCTCGCAGCTCTGCTTTTCCATCACCATCCATGTGGGAAAGTGATCCCCCTCTCTTCCGACCCTTCTCCTTGTTGGTTCTGTGCCATATTTGTCGGCAAGCTGTTGGCTCCTCCTACTGAGGCCGACGCGATGTCGATATTTCCCACTGCTCCGATGCCAAACCGATATTTAAGATAAGTTAGATCTCGTTCAGCCGAACCATTTGGCTGAAATTTTATTGAGTTTTCAATCGAGCGATATGAGTGATGATAATTGACGATCATAAATTCAAAGCGTTCCTCGTGAGGCGAAAAGAAGATGTGCGAATCATTCAAATAGAATCAGCTCAGTGTTTTTTTCATATTTACAATCAAATAAACGCAGGATGCGCTACTATTGCTTTTTTATATTCAACCAATGATCTCTTTTAACCCAATGCCATGTTTTCGCTATCCATGCCTTTTTATGGCTAACGATAGCAACATTTTTAGCTGAAAGAGAGCTCCCACGTTTTAGTAATTACGCGCATGTTTCACGGCATGTTTTATGACTAGATGACCGCTTCTTTAACATTTTTAATCATTGGCTACCTCAAAACCTAAAAACATTTCAGCTATTAATTATATTCCATACCACTGTATACACTACATTATCGTCGACACTCTATATCAAAATTACTTAAAATCTTGGTGAAACATCGAGAACCGAGTCGGTTTCCTTATAACTTAGTTCAATTTTCCTTATAACTTAGTTTCCTTATTTATATTCACTTTGGCAGACACTTCATAGACACGGCGGAAACCTCGAATAGACTTTCATGACGATACACGCCGAGAAAACACTATAGAATACTAGGTGAACGTTAAACATGAACATAACGCCAACAGTTTCATATTCTTTGAACTCAGTAAAGATATTCATTCAATTTTCGGCAATGTAGAACGCATTACCACTGTTGGAAAGATGACTTCTGTTTTCCTTCGGGTTCTCACCGCGTCCGTTGGGCTTTCACAGTTGCACTGATATTGCAGCCGCCGTCTTCAGGTCGAAGGTCTTCAGGCCCGAAAAAAATGCAGAAATTATTTTATCAACGCCGAGAATATCTTCGAAACTTCACTGTTGGAAAGATGTCCGGTTAACAAATACTATGTAACCTTAAAATATCATATGTAGCAAAACGAACTAAGGTTAGAGCAGAGGTTATTAAATCCAGGATTGAACACCTAATCTTGCAGAACCTATTTGAAAAAATTTCATTCCGCCGATACCTACCGATATTCTCTTTCCACTCATGACTACTACGATATGTATCGGTATCGCTCTATGCGCATCTCTTCTGTCATATTTCTTCCCCCTCGCTCTCTTATTTTTTAGTAGGGCAAGGAGCCATTGTCGAAAGGTTTATCATTATTCAACGCCAGGCGGTCAGATTTTGCGGAGAAAACCCATTACGAGAGATCATGTCTCTCCGGTCGGAAACTTTCAATATGCAGCGCGTAATGGTGCCATTTCTCACTTCTGTGCATTTTTTATCCCCGTGAGTGCCGAAGAGAAGAAAAGAGGATGTGCGACTCATACAAATAGAAACAGCACAGTGTTTCTTTATATTTATAATCAAATTACCGCTGGACAGGCTACTATTATTTTTTTCTTTCTATCAATGATCTCTTGTAATTCAATCCAATATCTTCGCTTTCCCTGCCTTTTCATGGCTTAACATTTCTCTACAATTCTCCAGATTTCAAACATGACTACGTACTGTACTTATTTAAAAAATGCCTTCGCTGTAGATTTTTCTTTAGAAGCAGACCACCTTTATATTATTTAAGGTAACAATCTAACGAAAAAAGCATCTTGTAGGAAGTAATACTTAAGCATCGTACCTACTAGTCAAGGAAATACGAAATGGCTGTTTCAAAGGAAAGGCATGGTCCGTGTTATCTCAATATTTTACCGAAAGCAGAGGAAATATCTTTTGTATTTCATTTCTATGCGTAGTACCTGAAAATGATTCATGAATCCTCAGTTTAATATTTCTATATTAAATAGGCATTTTCATTTATTCAAAATACCAATAAACGGCTATCTTCACTAAATGCAAGGAAATGCCTAACGTAACGTAAGTTCTAAACAGACAACACAATAACCATATTTTTTATCTTAAAGAGAGCTCCAACGTATGACGAGTTTACATTTAAACATGTGATGCTTCGAGAACATGCAGTGCATGTATGAAGTATGATATACATCTTATACAACCGTGGAGATGTTAGAGTCGTGGTAAAAATGTCATATCAAGGAATAAATACACACAGACCCACGACACAGGTACACAAACAATTTCACCACTCTCATGAAATTATAAACGGCCTTGTTTATTTTCATTAAACAATGTGATATTAAACCCCCGGTAAGCCCTCACCTCCTAATTTTCTGTGGCTGTTAAATTTTGGTACAATTATATGTATGAAAAAATTTACGGTGTCTTGAAGATATACTTAAGAGGTAATTAAATGTGAAAAGGCAGATGACGTCAGAGAAAATCTCAGAAGCATTTACTTGAAAAGTTTTTCATATCAAAGGCAATAACAATAGATTGCCTCACGGACTACAGTTATACGTACAACGCCAGGAGCTTGTTCATAATCCGAACAAAGATAAGCCTTCTAGAATATTTTTTAAACATTATCATGCTCTTCAAGAATTTTTTTTACTTACACTGTTCAATGAGTTTGATTTATTTTTTTTACTTTTTATGACTGACAGGGGAAGATTTATCGCGAAGGCTCACAGATTTCTCTTTGAAGCATAGCGTGAGTAGGACAGAGTTAGGACAAACTTCTAATTTACTCTTTCTATAAAAATACTGCACCGTAAACTTAGAATCTAGGGAAGACCCGGGCACTTTAGTTCCCTGCTAAGTCTGCTTCTTCATCATACGTCGAAGAAGTTAGGAAAGATATGAAACACAGCCTATGTTATTAGAGCTGACGGAGAGAATGCCCTAAGCCTAGCTCATACCGTAAGTCACGACACAGAAGACAGTAAACCTTCTTTAGCGCAAGAGAAATTTCCCATTGGTTTAGAGTAGGAGAGAGGTAAATGGAAAACAAAAATTAAATAAGGATTAATGCCTTACGCCTTCTCACACGGAATTTTTTATGAGGTAAAGAAACATGAAAAGAGACATATGTATGGGTGGGAAATTGATTGAACGGGTTATTGACTTGCAGACATCATTTTTTATCGGAATGCCGCCTAGAAAATGAGAGAAAAATGGAATAAAATTGCGAGTATTCTTTCCGCTTTTCCTTTTTTAATTTGAAAAAAAAAATGGTTGAATGAGAAGGACTTTTTTGTCGCAGCTTAACTAACCCTTCTACCCATCTGATACCGTTAATGATTTTCAAGTTCTCTGTACCATAATAGCAATATAAGTACCACATAACGGTCGGAGGTACTTAAATAAATTTCAACTAAGCAGGGATACTCAGAACAATTATTTTACACCGAAGACCGTTTTCATTCTTTAAGTCTACGGCCGCACGATGCACAACACCTTCCATTGCAATACCATCGTTGGAAGGTCGATAGGAAAAAATCTGAAGCCCTCATAACCAGGATGTAATTTCGTCTCAGAGAAACCCTTTGATCCTTAGGATTAGTATTATTTGCGCTGTGGCATCGCATACTCAAGAAAACCTTCAGGTTGACTCACTGGGCAAGGCAAATGAGGTTGAGAATATCATCATTGATGGGGAATGAACAATCGCAAGTATTCCTCACCAGGAGATACAGCTGGGTCATTCTCTCGGATCATAACTCAATATTCATCAACGGAAGGGGATAGATAGAAGGGTAAGTTAGCTGCGACAAAAAAATCCTTCCCATTCAACCATTTTTTTATTATACAAGAAAACGGGATATTTGAAGCCCCCTATTAGTGAGTTGGTGACGCCACCTGAGTTCTGGTTCACCTTTCACTAGAGCTTAAGTGACAACGAATCATAAGGGTCCCATGCACAAGGAAAAGGTGTGGCAGAGACGCGGCACAACGTTCATCACAAGTTCATGCGTTATCAAATCTGCAAAAGGGTGAAGGGAGTCGATTTCTGTCACGAATAGCTCGATACGTACGTGGCTGATTGAAAAAACGGGGAAAAAAATTCAGATATATTTTATTTTCAAGCTATCAATATGGAAAATAAAACAAAATTTTTGAACGAATCCATGGTCGCAGATAGATACAACGTAGATAGAATAGAAGCAAAGCGACCGCATGAGCGAGACCAACCTCCTTCGGTGGGCGGGGGCGAAAGGCCTCCGCCAGTGTATCCGTGGACGGCGCAATAGCAATCGGCTCGCCTCGGGGGCGGAGGCTCCGACTCGTCCCCGACGGCCGTGGTCCAGCAACACGGCCCCACGCGTCCTCCGCCCCTGGCACCAGCCCACCCGTCGCCCACCTCCCTGCCTTCGCCGCCGCCCCCAGGGGCGGGCGGGAGGGGCAGCGCGCCGTCCTCCACCACCCGCGGGGGACCCAGCTCGAACGGCGGCGGGGGCGGTGGGGGAGGAGGCGCCGCGAGGATGGCATCGATGGGCAGCGGAACCCTCTGGAACAGGTCATCCTCGTCGAGCGGGTTGAGTGCGCATGCGCGCCGGCACTGCACGCAGCGCCGCATCTCGGCCCGCACCCGAAGCAGCCAGACCATGCCGAAGAGGGCCATGGTCGTGGTTCGTTGAGCGAAGTGTTAACGTCAAGAGGGAACATAGCCCCTTTTCTGGGCTTTGAGGGACGAGAGAGTTCTTGGGGGGGTTGAAGTGGTAAATTATGGGGGTCGTAGAGACACCGGAGGGGTTAGACCCGAACCAGAACGGTGAGGGAAACGTACGGTCCCCGGTGAGAAGTCTTTGGGAGATTAAATGGGTTGGTCAGCTGGATACGTGTTTTCGACGAGTTCAATACACCTCTCGTCTCTTTTGCACTCTAGGGAGGGCTAGTCACTAGGTACACATTATGAGTGATAAGTTTAGAGAAGCTCCTATCAACTTCATGCAACTTCCAAAGTCAAAAAGAGTCACAGATTATGCCATCAAAGTCAATACTGAGCCAAAAAAGTTATATGTACAGCTGTTAGACTATCTCGTCGCTTTCAGAATCACAAAACTTGTCATGAAATGTACAGCTGTATTAGAATACGGAAACTCCTCGATTAGGTGTACGCGGAAATAAGCGGACGAAACCTTGATTATCTGATAATTCTTGAGTGCCAGAGGGAAGGTAATCCAGCTAAATCATCAGCTGGATCATGGAAAAGAATTATTGACTAATCAGTCCAACGGACGGAAAAATACACGTCATAGTTTCTCAGCACGTATGGCAGAGCATCAACGATATCACTGAGGAAAAAGAAAACACTCCAGTTTCATTTAACCGAACCAAGGCCAAGGCGATGCAAGGACTTGACACAGAAATCGCCACCAACCCCATCCCGCCAAGTTTTGATGGGGAAGTGGGGGTGGGGGCAGGGGGTAGTGATATATGGGGGTCACCTTTGTAAGAGGGGGTAAGGAGGAAAAAAAGGCCTCCGGAGATTTCAAGGTAACTGGAAAAGGGCAGATTTCGGAAGGGAGAAAGCAACGTGGTTAAATTGGGGGAAGGAGTTAGAACACTGCAATGGAGGCAGCTAACCGCCTTCGGGCATTAAATCTCTTGTCCCTCGCCACACACAAGGGGTTGGAAAAGGGTCCAGGGGGTGCAGGGATACTGAGGAGGCGACGATAGAAACCTTCGATGGATGGGGGTGATAGGGAGCGGGTAGATCCGGTTGCCATGGAAACCAGGACGCGCTGGCATCAGGTGCTGGTCACCCCACTGAACGGGTACCGTCGATTCCCCATAGATGTTCTTGCTTCTAAATCCATCACACACAATGCATGGCCACATCCAACATCCACTTCCCACACGTTCAACGCATTATATATGCTTGTAAATTTCCCACCAACACATCACCTGTGCAGCGTACCGAAATGTTTACGATGACAAGCTTCCGATAGCTTAAGGGAGACCTTATCTGCCAAAATTCTGCACTTCTCTCTCTCTCTAATTCAGCATCGATCCGTTCCGGTGCACACGGTGACACGCAGTAATGAAGAGGGTGGGGTCAGGGTACTTCGACATTATCGCCAGACCCTTGGTTCTCGCAAATCATGATCACATCCGTCGTTGACGATAATGAGGGAGCGGGCGTACGAGGCTGAATTAACCTGGATGCCTAAATCGCCGAAGCAAAGCAGCCGCGCACACACGACGGCTCGGCGGCGCAAAATGCACGCAAGACATTCCGGCTTGGACACTGGAGGACTAGGGCCACACTATTCAGTTCCGCTGCGATGGAAATTATGCACTAGAGGGAACATCTCAGGCAAGGTGACGGTCCACACAATCCCAAGCAAGGACAGAAGTGAAGCGAATCCAAAGGACTAGAACACTAATGACCATAGTGAAGGAAGGAGTGTGGAGGATAGGAGGGAAGACAAATCTTCAAAAGTAGGTTATCGTTGAGGGGATTCATCCTCAGCATATAAAACCAGCTCCAGCGAACACTTTTTGGAGGTGTAACATTAATGTGTCCTCCTATAGAGGCGTTCCTTTATTTTAGACACGGAGGAAAAGGAAACAATTCGGATCAGTAACGCGAAAAGGAAACACTAATGATAGGAGAGCATCCATATAAGTCTCCGCACTCGATAAAAAAGCGGATTGGTATAAATAAGGGGGAAAAAACTCAACGAGGTTTGGGTCAATTCCTCTCTCTTCAGCGTCACACGGACTCCAGCAACACCTGTGGCGCGTCAAATGTCTCATAGAAATCTTGGCTGGTCTAGGATTTTTTAGGAAAGAGGAGAATAAAAGGATCGTGGAACCGACAAAAAAGGAACGGATGGGTGTTTGATGGTGGTGGGAGAAATGTCCAAATATCAGTCCGAAATCGATGAAAGAATCTCAGCGGATTGGTGGATACGGGAGGGAGACCATCTGTTCGTATCGTCAAACCTTCAGCAGCAAAACGTCCAAGGCGAGTAATAAAAAAAGATCGCCAAATTGAGATTGACACGTGGTTCCGTTGTCCACCGCAGTACACGACACACGAAAGCGTCCGATACAGCGTCAGCGGCACCTGGGGGCACCACATCACAGCGGTCAAACGACAATGCCAAACAGACGGGAGAATTAAATGCTAAAGCCACAGTCACACAGGCACACACTCCAATTAGCATTCAAACACGAACAAGCAGGCTAGCAGGCGGCCTGGGCTCCCCGGGATCAGGCGAAATTGCACGCTTTGAACTCAGAGTGGTCGCTACTCAAGAGGGAGGAACTTCGTGCGCATCATCATTAACTCCTGGTGGAAGGAAATCAACTATGTGGATGAAAATAATAGAAACATAGCGTCATTTTTTAGGATGGTGAGTGCGAATACAAAATGGCAATCACGTATAAAAAAGGCCAAATACGAGGATGCCGATGTTATAATCCTCCATGATTTTCGGGAGGGGATCGTTTGAAATTCAATTGGGCGAACGTGTCCTCGATAAATCTATATTAATCCGCATAGTGGAACCAAATACGAATTGTTTTATAATCCACGACTTGGATATAATCGCTCATAATTAACCGCAAGAATCAACATCCTCTTTTATTATAATGAAAATTTCAAAGAATTTACGATTTTGACTCTACACTATGGACAAAAATCTACTTTCTTCCGAGTGCACCATACTTTTGTAATTGTAGAAAGATACATTTTTGTCACATTTAATGCTTAGATCATACCGCAAAATATTTCACTTTAAAAAAAATTAATCTGATTGACTGATGCGCATCATTCTCTCTCGGCAAAGAATGAAATTGCCCAATATATTAATTTTTGCGAGCCGCTAATACAGCCTACATAAATATTTGCTTCAAAATAGATGAAGGAGAAATAACCAATTGCGTCGCAACAATGTAATCCATCAAGGCGTATTGAAATAAAGCCATGACTAAGGTTAAATAAAAGAAATTCCGGCCTTGTTGAAGTGGTCTTGAATAGGATTTACCGACGTTAAAGTTGGTTTCTACCCTTTCAGGCTCTTACAGCCGCAATTTGTCTTTTTTTCTCCAAGCCTAAAGGAGACTTCTGGACTCTTTTATTCCACCAGCAGACGTAAATTATAAATGAAGATACCGGCATTTTTCTTGGTGACCCCAAAGTAGCTCTATTTCCACATTGACCTTTACGACTGGAAAATTTATTCCCCAGCATAGAAAGTCGATTTACGAAAGAATACGATGACTGAGGCAGAAAAAAATGCTTAAAGCGATACAAATAAAACAGTGAAGCTTTACAATACATCATCGTTACTTTGTCTCCTCATCACAAACGAAAATCGTAAACTTCTAACACTAATTCCAATAAAAGAAATGAACAAGTCCCTAATCACTTTAGAAGACCAATAAGTGGTTTTCAAGAACTTTTGTAAGGTTAAGCATTGCTAATCTAAACACCAGGACCTCCCAGGAACACTCTCGGATTAGGGTATTGTACCTGTAAATTTAAGGAAACGTACTTAAACGATAAATTTACACAACTACAAGTATCCATTAATTCAACATAATCACTTCGTTAATAAAGCTTTTAAACTGAGAATTTGTATTTTCCTTGAATCATACTATGCATTTTTCCGTTGATATTAAAATTTTACAAGTATTATTTCTGATTCTTATGCATAAAAAGTTTTTGGCAAGGAAAGCTGTTAATTCATATCTAGCTCGAAAACCCACTAGCCTAATTCAGTTGTTTCAAAATATCGAATCAGTTCATATTTCGAAAAATTCTAGGAAAAGATTTATCTTGATCTTATTTTCCAATCGGTAAATAAATGAACTAAATATTATGCGCGCTTATATCGAATTCCGGATTTATTTGTTGCAATAAATAATATTCTATTGAAATCTATTGTTACGTTTTTCACTATTTTTGAGATGATTAGTCATATCAACGCAAACGCTTTCCACGAAGTCTGAGTCCGTGTTATTAATCACTTCACCATTCCATTACGATGCGTCATTAGCGGTTTACCACGTACCGCTCCATTGGTAAAGATTTTTTTTCAATTATCATCAAATTATATTTCCTGATGAAGCATATATTCATGGAGCAGTTTGGGATTACCCGCCCTCTCTGTCCTCCCAAATTGGACTTCCTTTTCAATCCACAAAAAGGTCCACTCCGTTCATTCTATCTATAAATGCTAATCCCTTCCTCAACCACCCTTGCTCACCCGAAAGGCTCCCCTCTCACACGGCTTTAAACACCCCCTTCCCATGATGAGTCCAATTCTCCGCTTACTCCAGCCCCATTCGTATGTCGCGAATGACGACAATTTCAAAAGCCTATAGGTCGAAGGTGAGAAACTAGTTATGTCGCCGCCTTGTAAAGTGCTTTCCGTCATTCCGCTGAACGCTGATTGGCTAGAACATTATTTAAAGTGTTACTGATGAGGGAGCCATGGTATCTGTTAATGTATTCTATCATATAGATTTACAAGGCTTCTCTAACCACCCTTCTTTCAGGCGAACGGGGCTGGAGTACCCGAAAAACTGCACTCATCATGAACATCGCCGCGGGAACCTTGGCAGGAAATCTTATTCCCATTAAATAAATGCTTCATCCAAACTCTTTGCCTCCTCCGTAACCCCTCAAGGAGTTTCTTCTGCTAGTCAACGATGTGTAGTACATCATCGTTTTGAAATGATGAATTTTGAAACGTGGAGCTGAAACCAATCGCACGGCAAATCCAAGGTGACGGCAAAACCTTTCGGTGGAAATAAAAACTTGATTTAAAAGAATAAACTCAGGGGAATAATTACTTATTTTCTATACTATTTGAGGATGGTCAAACCCTTTTTCATAACAGCTAAAATTGATATAAATATGGAGTTAAAAATTCAAAAAGGGCGCTCAAAAGAACTTTAAACGCCGTAACTAGATTCAATAAATTAATATAGCGAGAAAATACCATTTCACAAGGGGTAAAAGCCCCTTATATAAATATCAGTTACGCTCAATTCTATCAATCTAATTTATTTCGGGGAAGTCCTCTCACATCGGGTCCAAAGTTGAAGCGCGGTTTGTGCTGTGATAGAAGTAATATATCTGCAATAGTTCTGTATCACAAAGACTTTAGCTAGGCCAAGCTAGGTTGTCGTGAACCATCATAAGCGTGGCTTACCTCAGTTACAGGGACATTTCCCCAGCTTGTTAAAAAAACGCCCTTATCCTACAAAAATTACGTCATGATGCATAAGATTTTTTGTAGAATGTAACTAAGTTATCTTTGATGATATCTTCAGCTAATATACTTTTCACAAATTTTTACTTAAATGCACCAACATATTTGTCCTACATATTAATCTTTTGTCTTTCGTAAACATAAAAGTCCTCCAGATTTTCTCGTCCAAAAATCATTTCAAAAGGAGTCAAAACCACGCCCTTGTTTTTATAACAATGACACTTGGTTTCCAAAAAATACCTTAAGCCTTAGATGGAATAAATTCAGTCCATTTATAGAGTGCGTGATGTTTATGCATGAACGGGCAGGTATCACGTATGATAGAAATCCCCAAAAACAACATAACTGAAAAAGCAACCCATCGGAAATCAAGCATTTTTCATGACGCAATTCACGAGGACTTCTCACATTTACAAACAAGCGCACACAACGCAGCTTCGAAATCCATTTTTCACATGCCGACGGGAAAAATTCTCTAAAGCCACAATAATGCCTTCGGGCACGCGCGATGCGACGCCGAAAATTTATTTCCTCGAAAACAAACACGGCTGGCTGCGATCCATAGAGGAGATGGGAATGAAAAATTTATGTATTCGTCACGGATTTTTATACGGAAATATTTTAGCTAACATTGGCATGCATTTGCAATCATTCGTGAAAAAAACTGTAAATGTAGTATCAAAAATATGAGTTAAAATTTCACCTTTGCGGAACGGGTTTATGCGCTAAATCCAAATAGTCTCGTATCCAACCACCAATGACCTCTAATTCAATGCTAGGACTCATAGGAAGAGGTAAAATTCTGGCAAAATAACAGAATTCATCACCGGAAGTAACACAGATTTAAACATTATATTTAATAGAAAATAATCTTAAAACATAATTTAACATAATACGTTTAAAAAAATTGTGTGCATCAACGATCAAGGGCGATACCAGAAAATACGTAAATTATGGGTGTAGGCTTGAGGGGAGAATTTAGGCAATAGAGACCAATATTCTCGCTTTGAAAAAAAGGATAAAAATCAGTACGGATGCTCTGATTCATTGAGAGCAAATGCAGGTGTTTCCTTGGAGAAAATAACTATTAAGTGAAAGACATAATATCGCTCGTGTTGAGAGGCAAACCCAGAGGACAAAATTCATACATAACTCCAAGCCAAAAGTTTCCGGAAGCAAAGTATCCTACTCTGGTTCACTACGAATGAACAATAAAAATAATATGCCTTCAAAAATCGTGCATGATCGTCACAGAATTCTCAAATGTGAAAAAATCAGCCCTCATCTGATGAAAAAAGCCATACGACAAATTGAAGAATATAACTTGCACTTCAAGGTCACTATTTACCGAGAATACTTATTTCACTAATTAGGGTATCCTTTATTGCAATAAATCGGAAGTTATAGTTTCACATCCGCTTAAAATTCAGAATGTTGGCATAAAAAGGTTAAGTGTCACGTTAAAAATAGCATTTGTCATAATTTAGGGAAACATGTTATAACTTGAATCTCACCAAGCTCACGTCTGAGAGCAATGAGAATTATGACTGATTGCATACTGACAATACTTAACATTTTTATTATACATGAGCGGAAATGGAGGGTAAATTGATTAGAAGCAAGAAAAATGCAAGAAGAAACATTTTGATAAGTTAAAACCGTACAAATCATTATCTACGAGTGCATTACATCATTCACATATAAGGGAGAATATTAATAACAGTGTCCTTAACAACGGTCGATACCAGAAAATAAATTAGCTATTATCACCGCTATTTTTCAAAATGTTAAAGAATATGATTTAAAAGAGACACGATGCCTATTACTATTCATCACAGAATGGAATTAATTTGGGACTTCTGGCGTAGAATGTTTCATTTTACGAAGTCGATATTAAAAAAATACTCCCAATATTGGAGTTTAATCCACGAATATTAAAGAGCGAAACTGGAGGACTTAATTTGAGTTTCTCTACGATAGCTTGAAAATTCATTTTCTCCACAACGGAAGTCGTTAATAAATTAATTTTGGAAGAGCTCGATCAAAAAAAGGTTAGTCTTCATAGCAGGTACGACAATAAAAGAGATAAAAGTGGTAAACCTAATTTGGCATCAAGCATTGGAGAGTATCAAACAACACGAAGTATTAATTGAAATTCATTATTAATTAGGTAGAGTCAACATCCATAACCTCCTCACCACTAAAAATGAATTTGTGGGAACCCATTTATAACTTTATAACCCATTTATAGTATTATTTACAAAAATCACTTTCAAGCTATCAAGACCTCGTAATCCACCACAATTTTCCGTAACTTTTCATATGTCATTAATGGATAAAACAAAGTGCGTAATAGTGAAAGTAAGCTCCGCAAATTTTCACCTTCATTTTCAGCTAACGAATATCTTTATTGGGTCGTTATGCCCTCATTTACGAGTGAAAATCAGACAAGTAACTGTATTACGGCATTTAAAAATTATTCTTCATTACGCCGATGACAATTAGGAAGTCCCAAATTACGATTAAATCGATTACAGAAGTAGTTAATAAAGAAATAATGGAAGAGTTCGATCCAAGGTTAGTCTTAGGATAAGAAAAAAAATCTACTTTGGCATTACACATTGGAGGGTATCAAACGACTTGAACTATAAATTGAAATTCATCATTTAGGTAGAGTAAAAATGTAAATAAAAACTCGAAGCATGAGTGATCCCCAAAGATTCAAACCAAATGCCCATAAGGCCAGTAGCGCCAGAAAGTAGGTTGCACTGCTGTCATCCATGCAATAACACCCAGAGGAACCCCTAAATATTCCAAATCCTCGCGAATACCAGGCCAAGTATCCGTTTGAATAAAAAAAAATAGGACAACCGATTATTTATTCCGCTCTGGAGCTCGATTGCAGGACCAATAACAACACCGGCGGCGAGCTTGAGGATAGGGACCCAATCGATGTTCACCCGGTTTTATGGCGCTAACTACACCTTAGCATTTACGGTAGGAGTTGTCGGAAAACCGTTTCGGTTTCGTTCTTTATAAATAGCGCTCGTAAATCACATCTGCGCCAGCGGAACTCTGAGGCGGTATTTTGTTTCGTGCCAGAGTATTATCTACTCATCGCGTTATTAGTTGCGGCATAAATCACCTCCAAAAAAGCTATATGAGTGCATGTTCTCGTGGGAGCGTAACTCAGGAACAATCCGGATAGCGCTCATATCTCAAAAAAATAACAATAAGAGTAAAAAAACGACAGTATTTATCTTCAATAATAAACGCGCATACACCACACAACATGGATGCGAGAAATAAAACGTACTGCATCAAACGAAATAAATAACAACGAGCCAGACGAGTGGATGCTTAACAACACGACGTGGTATCCGTCCCGACCATTTCGTATAAACGGAAGGCTTCGCCGGGTCCCGCCATATTTTTCCCGGAAACAAACAAAACACTCACTGGATATTAGCCTGTGCCATCTCTGTCCCCTTTCCCCCATCCACAGAAAGGGCCGCTTGGCAGAGACTTCAGCACCTCGCTATGCAAACGATGAGAAGAGACGGAAGAAAGCAAGAACCGTTCGGGGAGTTGGGGAGGGGGGGGAAGTTACAGGGTGTTTCGAAATGAATGGGTTTTACGACTTTACTGTCCCTACAGAATTTGACTTGCAATTATTTATAATACATAAAATGAAAGAATGAATTAAACAGTCACCTAATCTCCTTGCACGCATCTGCAAGATGTGTAATTAATATTAATAATAATAATAATATTAAAGCTGAGTGAAGGTCTTTAAATTGAAATGCGTTTCAATTATCAGCCATAATGAGGGGTAGAAATGAAAATTAGTAAATAATATAAGTAAATGGGTATGAGCATACGAATTGCATTCCAATTTAAAGACCTACCTACATAACATAACAATAACAAGTCCTCTGATCAAATTAATTTGGATGGAATGAGGAAAATCGAGTCATCCATCCTAAAACATATTGTTAGGTAGTTACTATTTTTACAATGCCGGCGATGATTTTATTTTGAATTAAATACATGCATTTTCTTTTAACTGACTAATATATATATAATAATAATAATAATAATATAATAATAATAATAATAATATGCACTATTTGCATTGTGCTTTGTTTATTTTATATTATATTTTTCTTAATTAAACTTATGAATGCATTGTAAGAAAGGCGTCAAGGAAACGTGATCAATGATTTTTTTCCTTTTCCTGACCTCTATTTTTAAATTAAATTTTAACCTTGGAGTGTAGGTCTAGAAATGAATCATTTTTAACAATAAGTTAAATTAAGTTAAATGCTGTAAACTATACAACTTAATGGACCCATACGATACGTTACGAACTGTGCGCAGGATTATAACAATAGAAGTAACTTTGTTTCTACCATACATAGCTTTTATAATAGAGCACTAAAGGTTTACACATAGACAAACTAATCATTTAAATGGTTTTACAAACAAAATATGAAAAAGTGAACAGGTGAAAACGGTAGAGCTCATTATAAAAATTACTGGGGAGAAATTGAGTTACTTCGATTGCTACAGCAAATTATCTAAGTTTTGAAACTGCTATTCTTTTTGAAACACCCAACATAACCAGAGACAGAGAACAGGAAAACAAGAGGCTCAGAGAAGTGAAGGAGATGATGCTAAAATACCTTACGATTCTGCACATCTTCCACTTTTCTAACAGGCTCCTTTCCCTCCTCCTATATACGACCACATTAAGCTCCTTGGTCGCAGATGTGCTCACGACAAACAGGCACGAAGTAACGTCAAAGAAAGGCAATTCGGATCCGTCGGAAATCACGGACGCCCGGTGTGGCAGAATCACACCTGGATTCCATGAATTTAACAGAAGAAGGTAACTTAAGAAGCCGAATTGTCGCACGGCTTGAGCCATTTCTAGGAATGCAATCCAAACAAAAAGGAGCTTAATAAATTGTAGAAATGGTTTTAAGAGCAAGGCATGATAAATCTGCACCTGATATAGGTAAGGACAATTCTAAACTCAGCAAAATAAAACATTGATTACAATCTTTTCATTGCCTTCACCAGAAGAAACTTACTAAAATTTGAATCTAACATAGGGAATTTTAGCTTCAATTCTCTGGGCTTTGCGGTATATTTGTGGTATTGAATGTGGAAAAACGTTCAAGTTACAGAGTTAGCTCATCTTTTTCAAAAAATAGCGATTAATCTACGATATGAATGGGATACAAATAGCCTCACTGGATGGAATGTTTGAAGGACTGTAAACTGCAATATGTCAACAGGTTTCTCGCAAGGTTAAAACATAATAAAAATGTTTATGCAATTTACAATATATAAAAACGAAATATCTTCATTTTTGCTGTGAAAAATGTTGATTATGTACCCAATATTACATTGCCATTCGCATCCTCAGGCAAAGTAAACCGTGAAAATTTATTGCCTTAAGAAGATTCAATAATTGATACTAAATCAATGCTTTTAATTAAAAAAGGAATTTAGCATTTCACAAGCTGGGGATACATATTTATCTAAAATGCCTGAGGCAGGAAAAAGAAGCTATTTTACTTCCAAAATCTCGAGTTTTGAGAACAGGCGTTCGGCCATAACATAGATTTATCTTTCGAAGACGAGGAAACAGAGGTGACAGAGAGGGAAGAAAGAAATGCAAAGAGAGAGGGTGGCTAAGTCAAAGGCACTTGGTGGGAGGGTCTTTTCCTCTACTTGCTACGTTCCTTCGCATTCCTCAAATGTAGAAAGAACATTCGACATTAATCCAAGAATATAAAGCAAACTAATTGGAGGACTTAACCTGAGTTTTTTTCACGCTAGCTAGAAATATCATTTTTTCCTAAACGAAAGTTAATATAAATTACGTATAGAGAGTGAAATGTCAGGAATGAGTTTGTAGGAAAACACTTTCTGAAATGCTAATTTTGATATATGGCTGCAAAATCATAAGATGCATCCCCCGTCTGGAAACAAACACTAATAATCACAATATTTTATCGGAAAAAGCAATTCATCAATGAACTAAATATCATTACAAGGTTTATCACCAAGGCAAATAATTAATCAGTCACTTTACCTTAGGATGATGAATAATTAATTAACTCCCGACTTCTGCAGGGTAAATCCCTTTCTAAGTAATAGCATCTGTTTCATGATTAAGTATTAATCATTCCTAAGGTGAAGACGCTACCCATGAAAAGGGAGAGGAAAGCAAAACTAACCTGTCATCTGACATTGGAGAGTAATAAATAACATGCAAATGTACCGAAATTCATTTAAACTTAGGTACGATCAACTTCAAAAACCTCCTCATCCCCCAAAAACGTTAAACTGAACATAATTTTACTCTCCGAAGATTAGCAAGGCGCGGTCACTAAGAAAGGGAGAGGTAGACGCAAAGACTGATGGAAGATAAGTCCGAAGCACTGTCACCTTGGTGGTTAGCCCTCTTCTCAACATACGGTCCCCCTCGTCTTCCTCTCTAGAAGAAGGAACAACCCCGTTTCCTTTAAAGTATTACTATGTGGTGAAAGGAGATGCTCTGTGGTTTACGGGGTCCCGAAACATTAAGCATCATTCCTCGGGGTCGAGCCATAGCGTGCAATATTCACGAAACGTAGCTGGAAGGGCCGGTCTCTTCCTGCCCAAAGTGAAGGCGGCGACGAAAATTCCCTCCTCCATCCAAGGGGAATGTTCTCGGCTCGATAAAAAGACACAGGCTCTCTTCTCTCCCAATCCGATTCGCTTCTGGACCCTTACCCATCGAAAAACCCATGAAAACCTCTTCTGCATAGGGTCTGGGGAAAAACAGACGCCAGATGTACCGCAAACAGTATTACCAAACCCTGTCTTTGTTATAATTTATTGGCCCAACCCTGCCTCGCCAACAAACCCTTGACTGATGAAACGTGGCTAGATCAGTCTGCTGACATCTGTGGATATAAAAGTTCTATCTATAAATTATAAGAAAATATATTAAATGATCCATACTAGATAAAGAACAATTATAAACTGTAAAAGTTATTTATAATACATCGACCTAACCATATCTTGTTGATGACGAATCAGATCATCGACTATTAAATTTTGGCATGAAATTCAGCGTACAATTGCGAGGAAAAATAGGTATGTATCAGCGAGGTATGAAAAGCTTTCCTACTACGCATTGAAAACCAGAAAAAAAGGTCACGAAATTTTGTCAATAATTTCGAGTGAATGAGAGCATTTATTGTTATTAATACTATAGCGATGACGAGTAGGATAGCGCTTGCTTCTATTTAAATTTATATGAGTGCACCATATTCCATATGAGTGAGAGTAAGACAGTAACTGTAATATACATGGAAAAGAACTTCCCGCTCACAAGCGAAAAACAAAATCGTTAGGTATCTTTCAATATTATCTCATTGGCTATCACTCTTATTAATACATCATGAGAAAATAAACTATATAGTATTTCAGTTTCGTTCAACGACTGATTGGACGATATTTAGGGCGATGAAATGAAATTATTTCAATCTCTGCTCAGGCCTACCATAACTCATAATATCGGCATTCAATATCGAAACCCATGGATCAAGTTTATGAATGGTTTCCTTTTCTGAATAGTCCATTAACTACACTTAAATGGAAAAATCAGTAATTCAGGTATTAAGGAATCAAATCGAAGTGTTAGTGATAGTATAATTTAGACTATATATTTTAGATTGTATAATTTAATGACTTTGCTCACGCCCTTTAAGCCCGCAAGTTTGAGACTCTCAAGTTCAACTTTACGGAGAATCATCAAGAAGTCTCTTTTTCACGCCAAACTCTCAACATCCTTCCCCTCCGACACGTGGCAAATAAGAGCCAGATCCCCCAAAACAGGGAAACCATACCCCATTCCAGCAATAAAGGCTTAATTAACTCCTTCATTCATCAGGAGACTCTCGTGCCTTTGAAAATTCTCTCATGGGTACTAATTTCAACAAACTAATCGCAAAGGAACTGTGACGTTGGAAGGCAAAAGTACTAATCACACTACTGTCAATTATGGCAACGGATGATAAACCATATCCTGAAATTACTAACAGCGTTGCAGTCGGTGGGTACTGTGATACCAGAGTAGCTTAAATCCTAGGCTAAAATGCTTCTGACCAAGCTCAATAAAACCTAAGAGTGAGTTTATTTCCATTTAAGTGACAATTAGGACATACGAGTGAGAAAATCACTTCATCGAATAGATTGTTATTCAAATCCTTGTAATGAGCATCAATCACCCGTTATTTTATCTATAACTCTCGCGACTCCAATGTAAAATTGAGTGATCAATTATGGAAGAGAAAAACCCTAATGATATATGATATGATCTGTAAGTATGCATACAGATTTCAGCCGCCACTGACATTTAATCACCAATGACACAAGGAAATTCATGCCCCAACACAAGGGATAATGAGCGATGACAAAATCAGGATAGCACTAATTGTAAGTAGTAAATATTAAAGCTCAAGTTTTCAATTGCACTCCATGCAAAAATCGATCAATTTCGGTGATAATGTGCTACACTAATTTGAATATCGAGTGAAAAGACGACATAAATTACAACACCCTGCGCGTTAAAGCGCAAGGCCAAACTTCGAGAGTAGTTTCGCGATACAGCAACTCATTATTGCACAACTTTATTCTACAATATGACAAGATTTGTGATGGGTCAATGGTTTTATTAACGTTCACACAAAAATTCGCCCTAATTTGCAGGTATCTTTAAATTTCCGATAGGATGGCACTAAAAAGTACTGTTATGATTTATATTTACTTTATTGCCCTCAAGAGTGGGATTAGGTTAATGTAAGAGCCTTAAATTTTAATGACGGAAAGAAGTTAGACAAAGAGCGAGGCAACCCAGAAAGTTGAAAACAAATTGGCAGTTTTCTAAAAAATAAACCAGAATATTTAACATCATAACTTAATTATCACTGCCGAGTGTTATTTGTACACTGTGACAAGCTTAGTGCTGTCTCCGTGATTTCATCCCAGCTCCCACAAATTTTCGCCTGATTCTGCAGGTATTCGGACTACGTCCTGTATTTTAATGCCCACTGCGTAGAAATTATGATATTAAATTGAATAGAGCAATTAAGATTAATATTTACGACTTAATTCCCCCCAAAAAGTGAAACGTAGGAAATGCGAAAGCCTTAAAATATTAACAACGAAAAGAAGAGAGATGAAGAGCATCATCATCATCATCATCATCACTGGTCAACAATCCTAGGATTGGTTTGACGCAGCTCTCCACTCTATTCTCATTCTCCTATCCTCCTCTCCACACAGCTCATTCTCCTATCAGCTAATCTTTTCACAGATGAAGAGCAAAGTTACATTAAAGTTGAAGACAAATTGGCAATTTCCGAAAAAATAAACCGGAATATTTAAAATCATAAATAACGGATCATTTTGAAATTTGTTTGTACATTGCGACAAGCATATTGCTGCCTCCTTGACTGCATCACAGCTCCCACAAAATTTCGTCCCATTCTGCAGATATTCGGACTCCGCACTATCTTTAAATGCCCACTCCGTAAGCATAACGATATTTCATTTAATACAGAAATTAAGATTTATATTCACGACGTAATTATCCTCCAAAAAGTGAAACGTCCTAAATGTGAAAGCCTTAACATTTTTATGACGAAAAGAAGAGAAATAAAGGTTAAAGTTACCCGAAAGTTGAAGCATGAATTGGCACTTTTTGAAAAACATAAACTGGACCCTTTAAAATCGTCCCCCTTAGGCCTGCCAGGAACAGAAACTCATTTAACTCATTCAACAGGGAATGAAGAGAAAAGGAGGAGAACAGAATTAAAAGGGGAGAGAAAGAGATTTCGAAACGACGATCTGAGAATCCGAAGAAAGAGAGAATGGAGGTGCTCGCACAGAAGAGAAAGAGAAACGGTCTTTCTCTCTCTCTTTCCATACCTCTCTCTTAAAACAGACCTTATTCAGCAGATTTAATTTTATAGCCCCTTCCTATGCTGAAATTTCCCCAATAAAAGCCCCGTCCTATCTCCCGACAAACCTGGAATATGCCCAAATGCTCCACGGCGCTCCTAAGAAACGTTACGACATCCCTTATCCACTGTGGTACCGCACCCTAATCAGCCATTTCCGAAACGTTTTGCGAACCGCTTCTAGGAAGACTTGCAAGTCTTGTAATTTTCCGCGGGTGAGATAAGTAAGGTATGATCCGTACCTATGGGGAATTTATTTTTCTTCCCAACTCGAGGAGAAAGGAGGAAAGATACAGGAAGGATAGAAATTAAGTGGAAGAAAAAGTATAGACCTTCTTCGGTAAGGAAAATTGGATGGATCATAATAGGCTGACGACAACAATATGATATTGATAATGACTGATATTTTATGCATCCACACAATTTTCTTCAAGAATAAATAAGATTTTAAGTATTAGTTAATAAGAAAAAGTCAATATTTACCCCGAAATCACCGAATACACGTACGTAATCTTAGAAAAGAGGGATTTTAGTTTTTTGAAGACAAGAGTGGAAATGAATGAACCACTCACCCTTTCAAAGTGTAAATAGTTCAAGAAGGAAGATAACACAGGAAATTAGTGAATTTTCGGAAACTGCGCTTTCTCTACAAAAAATGGTAGCAAACAATTAGGGAAGTAGCACATGAAATATATGCCTCAAATCATGTACACCAAATATAGTATACGCTAAGTTGGAAATACGCAAGAATTAAAGTCGGAGGCGAAAAATTCTAAGCCTGGGCACGGTAAGGATGGTTCGTCATTTCTAGCCTATCACAGCAAATACATTAAATAAGAAAAGTCACACCAATGGACAACTTCATCAGCACAAATTTTCTATGTTCTCAAAAGGCAATTGGATAAATAGAATCCCAGCGAATTATAAGGAATAGAAATTTCCAAACAGGGAGTAGCACCGGAAAATATACTCTCGACTAAATTTTATGCGCCATCATAGTTTTTTGCCTTAAGAGTATTACAACTTTTTCTATATCATTTTCATTACAGGAAAATATGTCTCGCTAAGATAATAGGCTAGAAAGTATTTTTTAAATGTTTCCTTACATCTATTATATTGCATATTACATATCTATTACTACAGCTATTGATGTATCAACACAATCTTCTTCAAAAATAAATAAGATTCTAAGAATTAATTAATAAGAAAAAGTCCATATTTACCCTGAAATCACCATACAGGCGTACGTAATTTTAGCAAAGCTCGAGAGGGATTTTAGTGTTTTGAAGACAGTGTAAACGAATGAACCAACAGACCTTTCAAGGTGTAAATAGTTCAGGAAGGAAGATAACACCGGAAATTAGTGAATTTTAGGAAACTGCGCTGTCTCTACACAAAAAATGGTAGTACAAGGCGTTTAAAAAGACTCCAGGCGTAAAATGAGCATTTTAGCACGCACCAGACATGATTGTGAATGGAAGTCCATAGATGTATCTTTTTCACAGACCGGAAAAATGGGTAAAATAATTGCCCTCGTAGCACGCAGGGGAATCCTAACTTGCTTGGTAAAAATATCTTGGATACGGAGCTGATCTGTAGATTTCTAAGGAAAAAGACGAGTAACAAAACAGAGCTCATGGCGAGGAAGCAGCCGCGATAACTGTAATGGGCGTAAAAAACTTGCGAGGCGTAGCAAGCGAGAGAAGTGCTTAAATTTTCATGTAGAGGTGCTTTAAATGAGGAGTAAAATCAGCTTAAGCGGCAAGATAAGACGCACCAACCTCGGTGACGGTTTGACGGAAAATCAAGAGGAATAGATTGGAAGACGTAGACGAAAACGGAGCCAATTTCAACGGCAAATACCACGGAACATTAAATTATCAAGCCGACATTCTCAAATCAAAACTTCCCTGCTCTTACTGGTGCTCATCTAATCCTTACAATTAGACACCTAGTAAATGACTTCTAGTAAAACAATTATTTGCCTTTAAACGGAATAAAAATGAGACTTAGCATAGTAAATAATAACCTTGAAACAAATTATTTAATTTTTTTAATATAAATTAATTTTAACACATTTGGACCGCCAAGTGAATCCCAACTCGGGAATGGGATAATCAAATATTAAAGCTATAGCTGAAAGATGTGAGGATGGGGAAAAATCGCCACTAAACTGTCATCGAAAAAAAAACTATTTCCAGAATATTCAATTATTTTTGCAAAAACTTCATGACTGTCACGACAAAAGAATTCCACGACTTTCCAGGTCTTCCATAAAGGAGGTATTCTTAAATTTTCAACTGTTATCAGCACAGAAAACCCACAGTATACTTCACTGCACCATCTCTCAACACTTAACCCAGCCTTCCTTAAAAGGACTATACCTACATTACCTATTTTTTGTTAATTCAGATGCAATAGGTCTCTTTATCTCTCTACCACCTTGGTACTACTTCAATTACGGGTATATCACTACCCCATAAGGTTATCTTTCTGTCGTCTCTTGTACGAAGTTTATCAGTAGGTACTTCCCTATTTCTAGAATCCATTTGATTGTAACGCTTTTCTCATAAATATATGAGGATTTCTTTTGACAGATGATAATCAGGACCCAAGGTGGGTCCTCTGAGGGTCACAACGCACCGGGGCCGGGAGCCAAGTCAGAGACTTATACGCCCGCGCTCCCGAAGAGGGGTTTGGATGGGACGGAAAAAGGAAAGAAGCGCCGCCGCGATAGGAGCCCGTCGACGCCTCTGGGATAGGGATAGGGTTGGAAGGGAGGGAAGGGGTAAACACCTATCCGCTATTGGCGACTCAAATCACCACTAGCGGCGCTAGCGTCGGTGACGTAATTTTCCAAGATGGCGGACACACTGGTGATAAATTATGTTGCTAGATTAGATCGCAACGAGCTTTATATGGCTATTTTGCTCCATCTCCTGCTATATTTATCCTTAATATCTATCGATTTATTAAGTATCGTATTTGCACGTCACAGTACAGAGGATTTTCCGTATGTAGTGCTCTTTTTCATTCAATATATATCGTTTTTTGAACCGCTCTCCATTACATTGGTGCACATTTATCTATTCCGCTGGTTCATTATTAACATCATTTTAGAGCTTTATCGTAATTTTCAACTTGTAAAGCGTCATGGAAAACACTAACAAGGCGATGGTCCCACCGAGGAAAACGACGATGAGGAGAAATTAAGCGTTTCTTAATGTTATTCGGTGCTCTTATCGAACCCTGAAATAGGAACTCCGTTCTTATACATTCCCTTCAGATTTCTTTTCTGAAACAGGTTTCTCCATAAATCTTCCTCTTATTATACCCATAGTTTAACTGTGCTATTAATGTCCTCACTTATTTTTACTACAATGGCTTTGTAATTATGAAACTGCATGCTAACTAAACATTACTTCATAAACATTTTATCATTGCTCTCTCTAACAAATCACTTGTGTTACGATTGGGCCCATGATTGAACTGTGATTTAAATGTCCTCACTTTTGTTGACTTAAATGGCTTCGTTTTTATGAACCTGCTTTCTATCTGAACCTTATTTCATAAACATTTTTCATTTCTCATCCTAAGAAATCACTAGAGCGACGACTAGGCCCATGATTGAACTTGATATTAATGTCCTCTCTGTTGTTGACTTCAATGGCCTTGTATTTATGAACCTGCATAACAACTGAACCTTACTTCATAAACATTTTGTCATTGCTCCTCCTAAGAAATCTCTTGTTTGATGATTAGGCCCATGATTGAACTATGATTTTAATTTCCTCGCTGTTGTTGACTTCAATGGATTTGTATTTGTGAACCTGCATGCCAACTGAACCATACTTCATAAACATTTTATCATTGCTCCTCCTGAGAAATCACTTGTTTGATGACTATGCCCATGATTGAACTATGCTTTTAATTCCCTCACAGTTGTTGACTTCAATGGCCTTGTATTTATGAACCTACATGCCAACTGAACCTTACTTCATAAACATTTTATCATTGCTCCTCCTAAGAAATCACTTGTTTGATGATTATGCCCATGATTGAACTATGATTTTAATTTCCTCACAGTTGTTGACCTCAATGGCCTTGTATTTATGAACCTGCATGCCAACTGAACCTCACTTCATAAAC
Source organism: Ischnura elegans (assembly GCF_921293095.1). Taxonomy (NCBI): domain Eukaryota; kingdom Metazoa; phylum Arthropoda; class Insecta; order Odonata; family Coenagrionidae; genus Ischnura; species Ischnura elegans. Next base: position 45,587,635 of record NC_060253.1, on the reverse strand, counting down.
ATTTTATCATTGCTCCTCCTAAGAAATCACTTGTTTGATGATTATGCCCATGATTGAACTATGATTTTAATTCCCTCACAGTTTTTGACTTCAATGGCTTTGTATTTATGAACCTGCATGCCAACTGAACCTTGCTTCATAAACATTTTATCATTGTTCCTCCTAACACATCACTTGTTTGATGATTAGGCCCATGATTGAACTGTGATTGTAATGTCCTCACTGTTGTTGACTTCAATGGCTTTGTATTTATGAACCAGCTTGCTAACTGAACCTATTTTATATTGACTTCAAAGTCCTTTATGTTATCCACCTGCCACTTCTCTATGTAGTGTACCACAAATGTTTTTCTTTCCTCCCAAGTTTACATCCCTGATCTGAGTGGAAAACCCATAGCAAGTAATAGTCAACACTCATATAAACTTCATAACCTTGGTACTCTCTACCTACCTCTTCCTTGTATCGTGTTTTCAAAATGTCCAAAAAGTATAGTTTAATGATAAATAAGTATAATAAAAAATAGAATCAGCATAAAATTTTCTTCAATTTTTCTTAAGGCCATCCTAACTTTCTGTGGTATTGCTGGTACCTTAGCTCATGGAATCTATTTTACCTAGTTACTTGTTCTTAGCATATTTTGATGAATAATGGGGGAAGGAGTCGAGGACATTGACAGAAAGTAGTTAGTGGGCTGTGATGATGAAAAGTACATTGGAGTGGAGTGGTAAAATAGTAGGTGTTAAGGTAAGTACTTGTAAACAAAGTGTTGCAGTATGGAGAAGAATTTAGTCCAAATTAGCAATTGCAACCGTATCGTAGATGAAAAGAAAAACTCTTTTGTATTCTTTTAATGTTAGAATAAGTTGTGTTCACACAGTTGATCCTGAGTCAATCTAGTTTATTGTCTACATGTTGCACCTTAACTTTATTTAATATATCCACTCCACCATCACTTTATAAGAGTCCAGTCACACCAAGTGATAGTCATCGAGGGGTATTTGTAAATTAAACTCAATAATGCTGGCCTTGTTGTGGTGGGGCAAAAGCCTCGCTTTGCAAGCTGAAGGTCATAGGTTCAAGAACTGCCTGAGATGGTTATCCTCTCCAGTGCATGGGTAGTTGTTATTGTACATAATTAATTTCTAAAATACTCAATGTCCAAATGGGTCCAAATAGGCTTTTTAGGGGTGCCATTAAGTTTTATAATTAGGAATGTATTATCAGTACAGTTGGAGTTTGTTGCATTCTAATTTACCAATTTCAGAACATCATTTTAAAAGAGGGCTTTTCCTCTGTGAAGCAGTTGTAGGAATTAGGGATAAGGATTGCCCACCAATAATCAGAAAAATTCTGTGCTTCTCAGAACCCTCTCTAACAGTAAACTCTCTATAAATATTTTATTGCCATCCCCACTTGAAACTTGTATTCACCACCAATGATAGGAAGCATCAAGTCAAAATTGCTTAGTCAACATATGAGAGTAAAATCGTTTAGGTTGAGTCTATTTTGAGTATTTTTTTAAGGGAAAGGGGTCAGTGAGTAGGAAGTAAGAAATAATTTAGCGGGCTGGAATGGTTACTCACAAGTACAGGAACTGCATGATACCATTAGGTCGGGTCTGTTCTTAAGCATGCCAACTGGATGTTCATTTATTAATTACTGGAGAAAAACCAAAAAATCTCTAGGTGGAGAGGTAAAATAAGCTATAAGTGGAGGGAGTGATGAAGGAGAAGGTGCAATTGGGAGAAATGATTGCATTGGCTAATTCAGTCACCATATCTACAGAACAACTATCAGAGCTATATGAGTACCTATTGATACTGAGAAGCTTCTTCTAGGCAATAGGAGCATATATAAGAAGCATAGTGAACCAAATGGTACATGACGTATGGTTACAATAAGATACATTATTATCATCAAAGGTGGTGGTTTATTATTTTGCTCACATAGTAGGGAGAGTAACAAATGGAAAATATTTCAACTAAGTACTTATATAAATGATTTCTACTTCAAATATAATATACTCTGAGGAGCTCCAAAGAATATAATATGAATGCCCTAAAGGAGAGTCAACTATAGTTGATAGTAATATACTATAGTAATATCACTTGGTTATTCTGTGGGAAGCTACTTCTGCAGAACTGGGATTAAAATGGAAGAAAGTTTGCATCAGTTAGAAATGGTGTTTTTTTTCAATCAATTAGCCGTAAAAATGTGATTCCCATGCACAATCTTTTTGATATTTCGATTGTTAAGTTTATTTATTTAAATGTTGTCATCTGTATGTATCATACTCCTGATGGAGATAGTAACCTTAATGTAGATAATTTAATGATCCTGCTTGATTAAGTGCTGAAAACTATAAGGAATCTTTGATTTTATGAGGTGAAGTTAACACTGAGTTTGCGACGGCTCACTGCACCATGTCTCCAATTAGGATATCAAAATACAATGAACGTGTTTTGGATCGCGATCCTCTCTCTTCACCTTAGCGCCAACAGGAACTATACCTACGCCTAGCTTTGAGGACACATTCTCCCTAAATAATATTTCTTGAAGAAGAATTTCCACCAAAAAACGCGTCCATGACGCCGAGAGACAACACCTTGCCGATCATTTTCCTCTTGAAAGAAATATAGGATACGTATGAAATGTACGGCGACAGTAAAATAAAGAAGGTGGAATGAAAGGAATTAAACTATAAATACTTGAGACTTATTAAGAGGTTATTGCAGTTAATTTCCGAGAAGAAATAATGGAAATGACTGCAAGCGAAGTTCGAAGACGTGAGAGGCTGAGCTGTGAGAACAGAAAATTCAGTTACCTACGTTGTAGTTAAGAGTTACATAGAATATACAGTTTTGGAGGTATCACAGAAATGCAAGATAAGCGAAAGATCTATTAAAGAGGGTTGATTGTCAGGAAAGAATCCAACACGCATCAGGGATTACTATAAGGCACTACGCAGCCTATATTCGGCATATGAATTACACGTAAAGAGTCCACTCTCACCGCTATCATGAACATGCATGTTCATGACCGCCATCACCACCGCGCTGCTTACATTTTTCGCCGGTAGTTGGCGTCTTCCGGGCTGGAATCGCGAATAGAAGCTAAGAGGGTCCACTAAATAGCGAAATCAGGCATCAGCCATTTATGTGCCAACGGTTTTGGTGGATTTTCCTATTAAAAAGAAAAAAAAAACATCGACCGAATCGTTGGAATCGTTTTGATAGTCAATTCTCTACGCCAGTCTCTTACCTGCATATCATATGCGTACTTGGGAGAAAATCTAGAAAAAAAATTGGCGAGAGGTCATCATTCGCCGCCAAAAGGAATTATAATGAGCAGGGAAAGAATGACGGAGCCAACGCGGGAAACTAAAGGGCCAGTCATTCGTGGACGGGACAACGTGGGAGAAATTAGCGAAACGGAGCCATCCAATCTCTCCCAACAAGGCCGCCCACCAAGACTCCGCTGCCGCCAATAATTAGGTTCCTTTTGACTGAGCCGACCCCGTGAAAAGGGAAGGAAGGATTTTGGGGGAGGAACTGCATGTATGAATGAACAAAAGAAGGCGAAATAAAGGGAGTGGAAGACGGAGAGAAAGAGAGAGAGAAAGGTTTCCTTCCCATCCCTTGATCTTCCAAAGAGAACGTCATAATTGCGGGCAGGAGAGAAAAGAATGTGGGCGGGGCTCGCCGGTGCGTTTAGGTGCCGACGACTGGGACCGTCACCATTTTAAAAGATTTTTTTATTGGTAGATTAGTAGTCCTATCCTTATATATCCCTTATGCAATGATAAATATAATAAAGAGGGTATGAGAGCCTATGAGAATGCGAAAATAATACAATTCTGCGGTGAAGCCATAATACAGCTTAAAAACTAAATAATAATAAATAAGCATATATATTATACACAATACCATCTTTTCCAAAATATGATGGAACGATGGGGTGATTATTTATATGAAAAGTATAAGCGTCAGCAAGGAGCATGCATAAGATTGAAAGAATTGGAGGAAGAGAATTTGCGAGGCCAAATACCATCTACGGATATAATTGGCAAAGGGAGTAAGTATAGAAGAGAAATATATAATAACAAACAAGAACTCCCCTTGCTTTGAACTAAAACGTAAAAATTCATCAATAGATGGAAATCATAAAGAAAAAAGATACACTAATATTATCAATAAAAATCGTTCGTAAAATTAAAAAAAAAATAAATATAGGATTACAAAAATTAGGAAGCATTGTAGCTTTAAATCAAAATAAAGACAAGATAACAGAATAGAAATAAAAGTAACAATGCTATTTATGGGCACCTTTATTGAACCGACGATGATTGACAGAACAGACCTTCATATCTCTAGAAGAAAAATACTACAATCAAATGGATCTTAGAAGTTCGAAAGTGCTTACTGATACACTGTATACAAGAGGAATATACGACAGAAAGATAATCTCTAGAGATAGGCAATATAATTGGAGGTGTACCATGGTATAATAAAGACTAAGAGCTCAGTTGCATTGGAATATATGAAGAAGATGAGAATGCGAAGTGAAGGGATAAAAATTTTATGGAGAAGAAAATATCAGGAAGGAGACATTGAAATTGGCTCGCAGTCCTTAGATTCCCTTAACAAAGATATGTATGAAGAGAGAAGGGGAGGAGAAAGAGAGAAAAAAATTAAAAAGAAAGACCACGTTCAAACGGGGGGCGAAAATCACAAAGGACTCCGGAGTGATTATCGTGATCGTTGGCATGGAGATCTTGGCAGGGTACATACTTACAGTGCTCGCCGATATCAGATGGATTCCCGCGCTATCGGACGATCAATTAGTAAGCGGGAGAAGCATGGGAGACGGATTGCTCGTCGATATCGGCGATAGATGTGCCGTGACGTGATACCTTTCCCTCTGCAGACCGCACCGCGGCAAGACCGCAATGGATAGGGGTCGCACAAACTCTTCTCCGCTCCCGTCTAATGGTAGAGACCTGTTCTGGCTGGGTGAAAAACGAACCGTGACGTTGCAAAATAAAATAATAGGTTTCTCAAAGCAATGCGCGCGTCTCGGAACGGACGAGAGAAATCTAGCATTTAATCTCAGGTGCACTGGGCGCCGAGGTACAAGGAAACTGGTCGTACTCCGCCGCAGCACGCCGCCTTGTAATTGTCAGTGATAATATAAACATTGAGTATGTATACAAAGTTGTCCCACATAAAAAAACCTTTATCACACGATATAATTTTTCTCAAGTAATGAAATAATCAGATGATATATCTTGTGATTTCGGTTTTTGACTCAACAGGAGTTTCGTAACTAAGTTTTTTTTAATGCGATATACCTAAAAATCTATGCCCAATATATCCATTAGAAAGAAATTCCATTCCATATCCATTTGAAGAAAGTTCATATGGATACAGAGAGCCACCTTAGATTTCTATGAGCATTACTCTCTCCCCGGGACTAAAATGTATATTTCTTCAATGCTAACAATGATATTGCCTTCATTTAGAAAAATAAAGGCAATATTATTATCCACTCTAAAATTTAACTCAGGGGACATGATACATCCAGGTCGCAGAAGGTCATGCTCACACTTGCAGAGTTCGAGCTCACACTTAGTCATGGCATGCGAGGAATTTACCGTCACAACCGAGGCCGCTTAAACGCAAGAAATGCGAGGCATAAGGAAATTTAGACAGTAAATTTAACAAATTACAGGTACAAATAAAAATATCTTTTCGATTATGATTACCACCTGCTTCCCTGCGAATGTATATACTTCTTTGGATGCAATTTCAGTCATTTTAAATAGAATTTAGAGTTTAGAAAACGAACGACTATTTAAGGCCGTTTTCTCCAATTCTTCCTCACTCCCCAAGATAAAAAGATCACACACTCCTACAAGGTAAAAATTGCATTATTCCCTGGTAAAGTAATTTCCTCTTCGACGAGCGATAGTGGTGATAGATAGGAATTAAGAAAAAAACATAACCTGATTTACTCACACATTACTTTAACACGAAGGCAGTTTTGAATACGTGAGGGTAGAACTCACCCTAGATTAAACCAAAGTCGTATGATATCACAAATGGGAAAGGGAAGGGGGGTGGGTAAGTTCCTTTCCCTGAGCCACATCGCACTTCGAGGATTTTTGTTTGAGTGTGTCCGAAGACTTCACCCGGGATTTAAACCTAAGAACTTATGATCAGAAACCCAGCGGTCCACCCAATGGCCCACCACGCTACCGTAATCCGATTAAGGAACACGGTAATACCACAACAAAAGAAACATAATAATAATTTAATATCACGGAAGGAAATCCCGATTTAAGAGGAAGGGATTGGATGAGGTTGTCCAATGAGCGCATGAGGACACTGTCCATTGTCCGAGAGGTCGAAAGATGTAAGGTAACGAGTATCCTGGTATGAACCTTATCACGCAGGGAGCTAGTCTTAGGAGGGGGGAAGGCGAAGCGGGGGATTTGGAGGGCCATGAACCCTTTAAAAAACCCTATCCATAAACCCCACCCACGCGTGTGCCTCTTACAAAGGGATACGAAGCGACTACTCCCCTTGTCATGCAACAAAAGAGTTCAAGCCTCCTCTTCAGGCCCTATCCATCATTTCTCTCTACCTTGCCTTTCATACCGGAGAACTCGTTTTGAGAGGCGCTATGAACAACGTTATTTTTCAAGAAGACCGAAGAACACACGGGAACAGCGGGAACTAATTGAAAATAACCTGAAAATAGCCCCAGGAACCGAGAACACTAGTATGAAACTGGTCTTGCATTGTTCTTTTGTTGCGAAAAATAATGGTGATAATAATATTCCGGTGAGCAGCGGAGCGTAATTCTCCAGCAATGGAGATGATTTAGATATTCGTTTCAAGAAAGCCGGGGAATGAGCTGGGCATTGTGGCAATAAATCAATGGACAGGGTGCGGTCGGTGTTGCGGGAACCCATTCTTCCCACACGAACGTTGAAAACGAGCCGGGAATTCGCGTAATGGTTTCAATTAAAAGCATCTGGCGGGCCACATTATAATAGTAGATACGGTATCATTCCTTAGAGGCGATCTAAAGGTTATACTGGTCTTTGACGGTAGTAGGAATGCCATTCACCTACAGACGCGAGCGTTGAAAAAGGCGCAATTGAAGGAGGTACGGGGAGAAACCTGGCGTTTTCCTGCTCTAATCAAAAAGCAGCTCGACTCTTCATGTCCTAACTGACGGATTTCGGGGATAAGTAATTCTATATCAATCCCCGCATATAATTGCCATTCAATCGATAAAATTGTTTGAGAGATATACATTTTTTCCAACTAAAATTGCTCGTCATATTTCCCTATCGTTGGACATTTAACAGATAACTAACTAGTATCAGTAGTATCCTCCGAGAAACAACCGATCGGGAATTCCTCGGAAAAATCTACACCTCCATAGGGATATGAAGAAAGCCAAAACCATAGTTACCACTCTGCCCCTATATACAGGTCATCGATTCCAATTCCAGTTTCCGAGTATAGAGAAACAAAACAAATGAAATAAAGCTTGTCATGCCTGGCTATCATCAAGTTTACTTGGGCTTGCTATAATGTATATACTTCTCATTTTAGGCTGAAGAAGGACTTCCTAGCAAACTTCATTCTTGCCCTAATTCGAGAGAATACCTCATGACATTGGCTTTATGATATTTGCAAGTGTTGAAAGTACGATAATTTGATACATTTTCGAACACAGCAAGGGAAGCCAGGTTGTGTTTTGAAAAAAATAAAACAAATAGCATTTAACATGTTTCAGTCCACGCAAATTAGCTTCTCATGCAAAAGAGACGATGAAGAAAACTAAATCGGCAGTATTTAAATAAATCCATAGGGTAATATGCACCAAATTATGGATGTCATTTATGAAAGGCGACAAGAATAGAAATTTCAATTAAAAGAACTACTGGAACACAATACTATATATGTTATTATTAATGCTTAAACTTTTTGGCTGATACGCAAGATATTTCAGATTTAAAACGACGTTGACTTTATGCCCTAAAAATATTCAAAGATATACAGATAACAATATTTGCAGCAACTATAGAACACGAGAAACCCTAGTTTTTTTAAATAACTTAATTGATAATGCTCCTCTCATCTCTTAGTAATAGAAATATGCATAATACACCCGGAAAGCAGAAATGTAAAAAACAACAAGAAATCCAATTTAGGATCAGCAAACACCATGAGATGCATATTTTCCTCTAGCTCACAAACATGAAACAAACAGAGAGACTAATGTATTCTTTCCTAAACTTTCAAAGAGCTTCCCGTTACAGTATAACGTCGGATACTTTGATATTCATTCATAAAAATGCAAGAGTCTCGAATCACTCAGCGGAATTACGTCACACAGTGACGAACTCGCAAAGGACGGTGATGAGAGAGGCTCACTCGTCAACAACTAGTAGTTTGCGCGTGATTCCTCAAGTGACATTGGATCCCCCGAAACGATCTAGTGCACAGCGCTCCACCGTCCTCCAACACGGCAGGAAAGCATGCCAGATAATGACTAAATTCTTTCTTTTTTTGCACGCCCGCATGTGACAAAGAGCGAGACCTGAGCTTGCCCCACGCCCCCGTAAAAATAGCTTTGTGCAGCACAGTAAACAACGAGACAGCCGGTTTGGGATGATTGTACATTTCAGTACTCCTTACAAATTTAATTTAAGAATGGCAACCTGTATTTACAGCGTGTTATAAAATTATAAACACCCCTGAGAAATGCGTAGCAAGGTTTCCGGGTTGACCTACGCGTCGATTCATCTTCAAGACTTGTCTTTCGCGTCGCGTCGATTCATCTTCAAGGTCTTGAAGATGAATCGACGGTATGAATCAGGGGTATTGATGGAGACTTTCGCGGGGTGGTGCAGCATGCGTAGCAAGGTTTCCGGGTTGACCTCCGCGTCGATTCATCTTCAAGGTCTTGAAGATGAATCGACGCGGAGGTCAACCCGGAAACCTTGCTACGCATGCTGCACCACCCCGCGAAAGTCTCCATCAATACCCCTGAGAAATGTTAAATCGAGCAATTGAAGTTTGTCATACATCCTTTGCATATTTGTTGCGTGAGATAAATTTTGGAAGCTATGTTAGTTTGTTCACATTGACACTGTTGGATAAATATTTTAATTGAAATTATGGTATACCTATTTGGACTAACGTCTATGTATTTGTGTTTCTCACACTGTGCTCAAATTCATCAATTTTACGACAAGGGTAAATGATATTTGAAAAATCAACCATTTTACAGCTACTATCAGTTAATGCTAAAATAAAACTGTAAAAAAAAAACGTTAAAATAAAAAATTCAAAAGTTTTATTTTTAAGCTGTAGGTAGGTACTACGTTACCCATCAAAGGACTCCTTGCGCGTGCAAACCCGGGAAAAGCAAGGAAATAGAATATCCACACAGGCTACGGTGATCCCTCCTATTTATCTTTTTTTCAGTCGTGAATGCATTGGCGATTAGAGCACGGGAGTTTCATTATCGCCATCAGTCGCGTCGCATACTAGGGTGACTCGTCACGATTTCCTCAGTTCCCCGACCTACGCGTACCTTCAGCCTCGCATGGATTCCTGCTATTCCATTAACCGTGATTCTTTGATACTTCATTGAAAGGAACAGCATCACGACGAGGTCACCAGCGCGTAAAATGTGAGAAATATACGAGAAATCACAAATGTATAAAAGGCAAAAATTTACAATAAAGCCAATAATTTGTATTCTATGATCAATTGATTTGCATTGTGTATGCATAAATAACCAACGCAGGTTATATAAAATGTATATTAACACCTACTTACGCCAATATTTCATGAAAAATGATTAAATTGATGGACAAGTGGCTTGATGCCTTTATTTCCTATTCTCTATCAGATTATTTCATAAGTTTAAATACTTTACCCACAAAACCTAGGTAACCAAGACATAATTAACACTCATTTACGTCACATGCCGTGCGAGCAATTACTGATGGTTGGTCGTTGTGAGGCACTCTTACGTGGAATACCTACAGAGAACCTCTTTTTTTTATTATAACGCGTTGAAGTTCTTCGATAAAATCACCATTTTAAGATGTCTAAATGACTGTTCTTTTGTTTAAACTAGTAAAAAAAGGACACATATATTGTACTATTTCACAAAACGCAGAGGAAAACGCCCAATCTTTGGCTTCTTTTTTAGTCTAAACCCTACCGTATCAGTTATTTGTAAACCAAAAAGTGATGGCATGAGTCTGAAAAAAACTTAGTACAACTCATGAAAGCTTAATATTGACGAAGGGATTCTGAAAAAGAACAGTATGTTTAAATTCTTCGTTAAAACTTTCGCGGGTGCTCGTCATGTTGAATTAAAACTTTTGGGCTATGTCGCCGCGTCAGATTTTGGGTGGCCCCAACGTTTCCCGACCGATGCTGGTCGCTTTCTCAAGGGAATCTGAAGAGGTGGGATTTAAAATTGGTATATATAGGTATACGTGTCCTCTCCCCTCCCCCCACCACCTGACACGTATACCTATATATACCAATTTTAAATCCCACCTCTTCAGATTCCCTTGAGAAAGCGACCAGCATCGGTCGGGAAACGTTGGGGCCACCCAAAATCTGACGCGGCGACATAGCCCAAAAGTTTTAATTCAACATGAGTATGTTTAAATTTTTTACGAAAACATTTTTGGACTAAATTCGCCAGTATGAATCTACTTCATTTCTTACATTTTATATATTTGATATTTATACACTTTATAATAATTCACGCCTTTACCACCTTTAATTACGATATAAATGCAAGTATTCTAAATGACTGGAGAAATTCACAGCTATCAATGGGTAAGTAAGAGAAGCATTGCATCTAAAAGTTGGTACATTATGCAGTTGTGTAGCTACGCGGCCATGAAATGGAGATATTGGAAAGTCCATATCCCCAAGTATTCATCCAATGAGTGCATTCAGTTACCGCATTTAATTTAAGATGAATGGGACTGAGAATTGCATAAAAAAACGATAGCCGATTTTCATCTTAAGCCCCCAAGACCGCTTGACATGGAATGACCCAATAGTATTTAATACGAGAAAGTATTATTAATCCTCGTATTTCAATACAGTAAGAAAAAAGTCACGCTGAAGATATAGAACGTCATTTTGCATTAACTTCACTATTCTTCGAATACTCTTCAATTATAAGTATAGGAATAAAAATAATGAACATGAGGCATATCTTGCAGCTAAGGCTTGATAAAGGTAATATAACCAGTGAGAAAGATCCCAACTATTAGGTGTCTATACATTAACTAAAATTTGTAGGCAAAAAAACAGGCACTAACCCAGTGGTTAAATATATTAGCATACGATTAAGCTGTATCCATTAGAATCCAATCCGACACGGATGAGATTCAAAGGAATAAAATGTATAAATTTAAATAAAGCTAAATCATATTCATTATTCGATTCACGCTAGTGTATTTGATTATTCAATTTGCCTACATAAATAATAATGATGCGCTAAAAAAGGAAAAATACAAAATTACTGGCTGAAAATTATATGAGTCAATAATTATTTCAATTGTATCTTTTTCATCAGTAACGACTCTAGAGCTTAAATATTGATGCCATGAATGAGTTTATTCGATAAAAAAGGGGAGGCTCGCGAGAGCTGCTTTGTTTATGGAAACAGCTTTTCAAGCTCTTGACAGCAACATGGAGAAGAATAGCCTAGCCCTCAGAATATGCTCAAATACTCATTCGAAAACCCGTAATTTTCAAACGGCTTTCCTAAAAATTCAAGGAATATTTCAGCTACGCTTGTAAGTATTTCAGTTGGTCAAAAACGAAAGAATAATGAAATGCAATCACTTCGATGCAGGACAAGTTTCAAAATTTCAATGCTGCTGGCCGTTTTATAACGCACCACTAGAAAAGGACAGACATATCAGAATTACTCTGATTTTTTAATACGGACGTCCAATATCTAAATAACAACTGAATTTTGTTGGAATATTTTTCAAATGATCTGATGATGACTCACGTGCTAAAAAACGAAGAGCCCATAATTTAATTTTCCTCAAGAGCATTATTCGGTCAGTATTACTCAAATCATCCAATTTTACCATAGATTAAGTTCGTCTTTGACTCTAACTATTAACAGACAAGCTCTTTGACACATAGAGAACATATGATATATTTTGCATTCTTTTCCATAATAATTACCGCTTTCTGGGAACGGATTGGATAAATTTCATACGCCAAGCAAAATTGCGGGAAATGGAGGCGTACTTTCCAGAGAATTTTCAATTTGAACAGGCGCATCGAATATTTGAATGCTGATGTTATCTAAGCTAATAAATGGAGGTATTTTCAATTCGCTGTTCTAAAGGTCAAACATTTTCATGGGGAGTACAAAAAATGGGTGCGGTAAAAATGGAAAATATGAAAACGGGCACAAAGAATTTTGAAAATTTAAAACTCGCCGTCAAAAGTATTACACTGGCGGTAGTATATATACTGATAAATATATCTCTCCCGATATTGAACATGGAAAGGAAAGGAATGTAAGAAAAATTTAGATAACTCACTCCTAATCAATAATTATTTCCTATAACTATACAGCCATGATTATTGAAAAAGGTGTTACCTTTAAGCAACTTGGATCATGCGATTGGAGAGAGACTGATGAGTAATGTATGCGCATTGGGAACCAATGCGAAAAAAGAAATGGTTACATCTTACATACAACCCAGATCTCGACACGTTATGCCATCTACAGGTGTAACGTGTCGGAACTCGGGTTGTGAATAAAATATAGCCTGTTCAATTCACGTACGTAATATGATTTATTTATTTCAATGTAACCCAATGAGAATCCATTATTCATCAATTCAAATAGCTATCCATCAGATCAGAGCTAATATAAAATACGAAAGGCATTACACGGAAGATCTAACGCGAATTCTTTCCACTACTTAAAAAAACATACACAGAGGAGTACTGTCATGTCATCAATGCAGCCCTGAAGATGAGCCCCGAGTTAGAGCTTAAAACATTGTCTAAAATGGGAAATTCAACTCGGATGGAATCTCGAGAGGAGTTTACCCAATCATTTTTTTAGTAAGTGAGATCACTTTTAGTTCACCTCTCCATGTGCCACTCAGGTCACACTTGCAAAAAGGTCTATACCGTCAGTAATAGACAATCCACTTCAATTAGACGATATTTCCACGGGATGGAAAGATAAGTAAGAGCATAAGACCTCATCAATGCAGAATACACATTCCACTTCTCAGCTCCCAAAAACCCGCATTATACCCACCCTTCCTCCTCGCACGCATCTCCAAATTCCTTTCTTGAAGACTTCTCGCGAAAGGACATCAGCGGGGCTTTTACACTTCCTTGGCATTCAACGACGGGGGAACCTATTCAGTCCGTAAATGCGACTTGTCCCTCTGCCTCCCCAGGTCATTATTCACCTTTCTCTTCGCACAAAAGTCCGTATCTTTTTCTTTTCATCATCTTTCTCTCGCTCTCCTACCCACAGTCCCACGTGCAAAACGAAATTCTCTCACAAAGGATCTCGCGAACAACTCTGACCCGCGAGAAATTGAACTTTTTCCCTTAAACATTCGGCTTCGCGACGGAGGCACAAAATGCAAGAAGTCAGTGGATTCGATGTAATTCAAAATTGAAGACATGTCTCACTGAATGGAGTGAAACACCTTGCGAGGTAGGTAGGTAGGTTTATGTAAATTATCTAGCCCCAGGATTCCCATCCTATCGCTAAGGTCTCACGAGATTACATTCCATTTGCATGCAACCCTATAAGAATCCATTGTTCAGCTATTCAAATAGCTATACATCACATCAGAACGATTTCTACGAAAGGTATAATGCGAAAGACCTAACACGAATTCTTTCCACTACTTTAAAAAAAATACAAACAGAGGAGTCATGTCAAACATAATACGGATTTCCTATACCCTATTTTCTTCCACCTTAATCCGTTACAATGACGCCCAAAGTAAATAAAATGCCGACCGATATTCCCCTTACTTGAGCATACTCAACGTATCGATTGGTTTAAAAAGTCATATCAAAAGGTTTCCGATTGCCGTGTTTTACCAATATCCGTCCAATACCCCATGCATCACTTTAAATATTCGAATTAAGATAGGAGGAAAATGTAGAGGTGACACGGTTTCATAACACACTAACTACTATGCCTAAATTCACCGAAAAATAGATATTTATGCAATAAAATATTACCATTTGGGTAAATAATCCAGCATTCTATTTATGTTCACTCCAGCTGCCTATAGATGCTTTCCAACCACATAAAATCAATTAAATCGAAAACTGAAGCTTGAACGTGGTGGAAGGGTTCCATATGGGGCTCAAGTCACGAAGCTTTACCATTGTTAATACATTAAAAACAATCATTTTAAAAATATGAGCCAACGAAGAGTCGACGCTCGATGAAAACACCGAGATTTCATGTTACCGAGGCATTATATTGTAGTACTGAAGGAATTTGCATCATTTTTTTTCTTTTAAACCGCCATGATAAAAAATATTGATATACCCGTTACAGAAACTTCTTAATCTACCACGACGACCATCTATCATGTTCAACCACCAACAGCGATTTCCTCCTATCTTCAAAGCATGGTACACACTCCCCTAAGCTTTCTATAAACCCGCATCCGGCTCAATCCCACCACCAATCCTCTGTAAATCCCAAAACCAATAACCGATGAAAAAATCAGGCACCTTGATGAACTTCTAAGAATCCAGGGGCTGACGTTATTAGCTCATTCTGTCTACTCGGTCGTAGACCAAGTTATAAAGCAACGGGGTTGTTCACTCGGTTTTCTCAGTTTATTGAACACTTGGTAGATAGAAGCAACTGGTACTTATTTGTGTATACCTGCTCCTGCTAACGATTCCTTTTCTCAAAGAGTGGTTCTCCCTGAGCGATATAATGAACCGGAACTGAAATGACGTCATAAAATCTGAAAAGTGGGCGACAACATTGTATTTTTATTTTATTTTTATTTATTCCTGCCAGCGATTCCTTTCGTCAAAAGTGGTCTTACTGCCCGATTTAATGGAACTCAAAAGGCGGCATACACTCTGAAAAGTGGGTGACAACATCGTAATTTTATTTTACCATAACCTTTTTCCTATCATCGATTCCTTCCTCTATGAATAGTTCCCCCTGAGCGATCTAATGAATCGGAACTCAAACCATGTTATGCTCTCTCCAAAAAGGGTGACAACATGGTATTTTGTTTTGTTTTATACTTAAGGTAGCAAGGCTGATTGAGGAAGATTTTTTCCGTCGTTACTTTTCTTATACCTGGTACCTAACAAATTATTTTCATGAATTAATATGTAGTCTTAATGAATTCCCTACACGTTCTATACGAGACCATGAAGACGAAGCCTCTTACAAGGAACCAAAAAATCCCTTAAGATGAGTGCTCAGTACACCTATCACCATGAATGAAAACCCGCTCGAGTAGTTTCCTCCTCTTTTCTGGTCCAAAGTTAGATCGGAGTATTCTTCGTCCGCCTTCCCTGCGCTGAGAGACTTGAGACATGCTACAACTCTCCCTTTCAGCTTCGCCTGTCATCCGATATTCTCTTCATGGCAAAGTAGCATCATATCATAGTTCCCATAGGCTTTCACGATAGATCCTTCCATTCCTAGTTTAGAATTGCTCCAGAAGTATAACTGCGCTACGCTCGCAATGTCTTTGGCGGAGGAGTACGTGGAACACGAGAGAGATGAGGATCCACAGCTTTCAAGCGAGAAACACTAATTTATGACGGCTGAATTCGGCAACGCTCATTAGTTTTAAAAGGATCTCACGTCCCACCTTTTCGGGCCAATATGTAAATTCATTTTAAAATTCTTTCATTGAGGACCCTAGAAACCAAGGGAAATAAGTGCATTTTTTTATTTTTGAATAATAAGTGCAGATAATGGTTGGTGGGGTACACGATACTGTTGTGGCAAAGGGATACAAGTGAATCATTGATAAGCAGATACATATAGATTAATATATATGTATATGCTTATCAGTGAGTTATCATCATTATATTCCTTTTCCAACACCATATTGTGTACCACACCAACCATTATCTGCAATTATCTCCAAAAATAATTGCACTTATCCGTCTATGCTAATAAGGTCCTCCATTTTAAACCATGGAAATAATAGATAATCGGAATAATAATATGTGATAATGGCTAGGTTTTTCAGAAAAAATGCAAAATAAATACAATCATCTTGAAAACCTTTAAAATTAGTTCAAAATATAATAGTCGAATATGAATCATTATGCCTTTTATTATTCTTTGTATTACTATACTATTCTTTGTATATATTTGCTTTGATATATAACACGCGTAGTACATGGTATATTTTTGGCATCATTCATTCTGGGAAAAAATTGTCCCAGGGTAGCAAAAGAGAGTACTATTGATCAAACTCTGCCCATAATGAAGACTTAGCAATATTCATATTGACTTTTAAGTTATTCTACCCAACCTACCCATACCCCGGTTCGTATCCTAAAGGTATTCAAGGGGTTCAAACCCCACACATAATTATTTGAAGATCGGCTCCAAGGTGCTCCTCCAAATGAGCTCTTTCAAAACATCGAACCGCCTTTACCCGAAAAAAGTATCGACAACGGTCTTCAGTCTAAGATAGACCCTCCCAATCTAGTGGAATGCGCTCTTAAGTAAGTTTTTGATGAAGAGGTTAGAGTAATACTGGAGGAAGGCGGGAATGAAGTAGTCAACCAAACAGACCCGATTTCTTACAAGGTATTCCAGCCACGTCGCGTTGCTTTTGAAAAGTTTCACGTACCACCTTCACGGACTTATATGCACAGAAATTTACGTTCACTCAAATGTATTTACGGAATTTGTGAAACAAATTGATAATTTACTTAAGACGAGGCAAGTTGCTAAATGCAAAAATGTCTTCATCATTTCGACAAATTTTAATCCACATTTCTTTTCAATTGATACGTGTTCATCGCTTTACATAAAAAGGACTCCATGAAATTGGTAAAAGTTAGTAAAAATTATGATTTTAAAGTTACTTGACTACATTTTACTACATAGTAATCGATCTGGATTTCAGACTAAATAGTGTGAAGCTATGAAAAATTATTGTGCATGGATAAGTTTCTTATGGTATATTTGGCAAATGCTTCACAGGACTAATTTATTGAAGTGCAAATAAATATCAAGTTATGATAGCAAAAACTTTGCTTCCTACAAATGAAAGTTGGTGGTTTCTGGCGATACGTTGAGGAATTTTCTGAGCTTTTTGGATGAATAAAATTTGAACTATTTTTCAATAGAATTTTTATAAAAACACGACTATGGTTTCTATGGTTAACGACCGAGACCGCTAACCGTCGAAACCATGGCCATGTTGCAATGAAAATTCTGTGGAAAAACAAAGTTTAAATTTTATTCATCAAAAAATGTCCAACATATTAACTTTAACTGTCTAAGTTCTCAAAATATTCAGTCCATCATATAAATATCACCTTTATATTACTGTAATTTCTCCTGTAAACTGGGATCCTAGCAATCTACCCACAAAATTTAACTCTCTTTCCTCCAGTTGGGTTGGCATTAGAGCACTGCAAGTAAGTCGTCGAGGAAGGGTTGATACGGGACGCAGGAGGATCCTGAGTTTGCAACCGGGTAGAGCTGAATGCTTGCCACGCACATCGCCGAACCGCTTTTGAAAAGCGTCTCGCTCAAATCTCCTTGAAGCGGTGCTCCAAACCGTCTAGGCCTCGTTCACGCTCTGCGTCAACGGGAACAAATAATCCAGGTGCCGCCCAAGGCGGTGCTACAGAATTTGGCGAACCGAAGTGGAGAATTCACGAACGCGGGCAGACTGGCTCCCCGGCTAGACTCATCTCGAGGAAAGAAGGCGATCGTGATGGGAATGCGAGAAGCAGTAATTGTCGCATTACGTGTTTGGGAGGGAATATCCCGTTTAAATTATCCTAAGGCCCGATTATCACGCAACTTCTCATTTAATACAACTGCTTCATAGAAACAATTCGCTCTCTATATTGGATACGGTAAATGAAATAACTTAGCACTCTCCACACAGATTTTAATATGTACACCGCTCGATCTCAACGACCATGCTTCATATTCAAATCTTGCAATGACGCTGAGTAGTTGAACTTGATCGGCGTACATAGTTAAAGAGCTTCGCGGAAAGTACAAACTGGTTTCATTCATCTGCTCCACACTTTTTTCACTTATTTGCTCAATGCTCGGAATTTCCACGAAGTAAAAACCATTACCATCTCGAATGATCATCATCATCCATTAATTTAATTTTCTACCAATATTTTTAGGCACCTGTGTCGGAATGCAAGAACTTTTCGATTATCTACTAGTTTCACTTACCTAGTCTTCACTTACATCACTTGCTTAAAATGTTAATTACATCACTTTCACTTTAAGGAAATGATTCCATTTCCCATTTTGTTTAATATAAATAAATTATAGTCATACGACTAGTTTCGCATTAATGAAGCTGCTACTATGTATTTTAAATGGTGATTTCAGTGACATACAAATTTCGAAAGCTCATTTTATTCTCCAATAGATAGAATCGTTTTCTGCCTTGAGTCTCATATCTCATAACTCATATTTATGTTGGAGGTTTGCATGAAATCAATTTCAATATATTGTTAATTCACGTGCATTTTTTATAAAAGCAAAATTTAAGTTGTCTACCGATCGCAAAGCAATCTACTAGTCGATGCTACTAAAAAAACGTTGCACGGAAACTGAGAGAAGTTAATCTTGAAGTTTTGTACCGGTTGGAAACAGAAATTGGATATATGAGGCGGGTTCACTCCATGAAACTACGGGAAAACAGTGGCGGATCTATGGGGAGGGGGGGGGGGGCTAAGGGGACTATAGCCCCTCCCTGTTTATCCAATTTACACTAGATACAATGGTAATTTTGTTCGAACCCCCAGTAACGCTGGAAAAGCCACTGCCGGTAGATCAAGTTATAAAGAAAATCACGTATGGAACATTTTACTAACAAAAAACGCAAAAAAGGGAGAAATGCCAAAACGAATAAAAAAACATTATCGCTAGTTATAAAATCATGAATATTGGAGATAATCACTCCGTTAGGTGCGTCAATATTGAAGTTGAGGCATACTTTAATCGACTCTCAATGGTAAATACTCCTCTTGATTCAACACGAATAAAATTAACTTAACAACTGTATATTTTTGCACGAATATAGTGAGTTTTGGCCACCCTTGGCAACGAATAGCGACAACATCAATGATCAAGCTTCCAACTCAAGGAAAACTGATTCATTCCCTTGAAAACACCCTCGAAAGTATTCAATTAACCTCAATTACTTAAACGTTTCCTTTACAGAGGGGTTACTTGAATTTCCTCTGCTAACCTAGGCAGCCTTCGGGAAATTTCAGAGAAAAGTATACGCTTCAAGCAGCCCATAAGCGGCTGAGTGGCTGATAGTCGGATTGACACTGGGTTTCACGGAGTTGGAAAGCTCTTGCAGGAAATCGATACCTTTCATTTGAATGTTCTTCACGCAGGATGAGACCACCGTCTGACTTCCCGGGAACGAAAAACATTCGTCTAAAACTACCCAGGCGTCGAGGTTAGAATTCGACTCCTCGACTGGGAACCAACGAGGAAAGAAGCTCGCTCTTCCCCGCTGATATTCATCAGCGCCTGCTTCACATAGTTACGGTTAAAAAAATATCCCATCAACGATAACATTCCCAAGATATGGAAATGTGCGCTATCGACGCAAAACATATTAACTCCACAAGGAAGTTCACACGAAACTAAAGAAATATTTTTAACGATCAATCTTCGTATGGAGAGCATTCCTGGAAATTTAAAAACAATTTGTCTTGTTCTTGATATTAATTCATGAAAAACATCTATGAACTTACTAGTGAAAATACACTTAATTTTTAGAGAATAGAGTTAGAGATTAATATTTAAAAATGCCATTATAAGTGCTATACCGACGAAAATATTCAAGTACATCGAAAAATCCGTTTATCCATAATTATCAATCAATAAGCAATAATTTTCTCGAACGTCCTCTAACATAATAGAAAATGATAAAAATTTACCTAAAAATCTTCAAAAAATAATTCACAGTTTCTGGTTGATTAACGTCGAACGAATTTCACTGACTAGCCAGGAAATTATACGGCCACTAATAATCAATTAAATTATAATAATTTAATCGCAAAGTTAGTATGAATCTTGAGATTCAAGAAAATCCTACAATGGTTAAATTGATACCACCTTACATGTAACCCGTTTACCAAAATATACCAAACCGTCTTTAAGGAAACCAGAAGTTAAGACACGGAGAGTATTTCCACAAGTAATTATTTGCAGAGAACATATTTTTTTCAGGTGCAATACATGGTTGAATTATTTTTGGGTGAAAGAAGATTTATTTCCTCTAAATGCGGAATGAGATCGAAAAATCTATTCCTTACAGCTTGTAAATTTAAATCTTTTTAAGAATAATTGTTTAAGAAAACATTTAAGTACCTTAAGTGTATTCGTAATAAGTAAAAGGTATTCAAATATAACACTGACTCAATCAGACATAAACAAGGATTATCAACTCATTTATGCAGTAGCCAAAAATCAATGGGTCACTATGGTTGTTGTCATAATGCCATACTTTCAAAACATTTTGCCTCTGAAATGATTGCGAAACCTCAAAAAAAAAAAAAAAATTGCTGCCCTGAAATTATGACGGGAACTTGAGTTTTATACACGCACAAGATATGATACCACAGTGTACCCTTCCAACTTGCTAAGCTATTACAATAAAGATAAGTCAGCAAGTTGGATTTTTTTCTCTGACGCTAGCGACCTGATTACTTTTGCGAAACCCCAAGTTTCAGCCTCCAGGTTTGCATGACTTTTTTGGTCATGATTTAAGACACGACCACGCATTTCCACATCCACCATATATTGCTTAATAAGAATCCAGCAAGAAGGAAAAGAAAAGTTTGAAAAAACTGCGCGCGGGAAGAAAAATAGGACAGGTACCCCCCTGAGTTACAGCAGCTAGTATGAAAGTTACAACCAATACTTCCAAAACGGCTCATTTCGTACGAAAGTATAATATAACGAAGGCCATTCTTAGAAAGGAGGGTCGTCACACGGTCGCGTACGGTGGAAAATAGACATCACGTTCGTACACGCAAGTGGTAGTAACAATAAAATTGCGAATTTCGCTCGGACCGACCGTGTCGCATGCCAAAAAAGAAGGATATGAGAGAGACTGGCGAACAAAAAAGAGAATACTTCATCGAATTTTATCAACGGTAAATGATGGCAATAATTCACACCGAGACCCGGAAAAATGAAGTCAAAAACCGAGGTTTCCGGACCGCTGGGAAACGCGCGGGGGATAGAGAGTTATCAAACCCCGTTCCCACCAACGAAAAAAAATATATAAGCCTATATATAAAAAAATATTACGGGGGAAGGCAAAAAGTGGCGCATTAAAAAAAAAGAATAAGAAAAAAGAAAGAGGCTGGGCTACGGAGATGGGTCCATACGATGCCAACTTGGCCCTGTAAGGGAGGAGCCAGCCTATAAGTCTTTCCCTACGCCCCTTTCCTTAACCCCCATCCCCTTGTGAGATCTTTCGGAGGCCATCTCATCCACCCCCCACGCAATCCAACCCTTATATAACCCGTGACCACCCCTCCTCACCCATAGCATCTATCCTTCGACTCCGTCTTTCCTTTTTTTCCGCCTTCTCCTCAGAAAATGATGCACGGAGTCGACTCGACGTGAAATCCAATCCACATACCAATCGTCTTCCCAGAGATTTGGAATCGATTGCGTCCTGGCCCTTCCAAAAAAAAGGAAGAAAAAAAAACACCTCCACAAAACCTCCACTCGACATTCCTGCTAACACCGTTCCCCTAACACACATACACAGCCTATGAAAGGAGCCTTATAGGGAGAGGTGGGTTGAATCCTAAAATTCTCGAATGTGAATCGTATGTTGAGGGGCTCACTACGTCGGAGGGCTCACTACGTAGCTGTGGACCACCGTAATCATCACGTTGGCGCAGTGGCACTTACACATGATTCCATGCAATTTCTGACACCAAAACGATAGGGTAACAATTTCACAGAGGAAAATAATTTGCTTTGGCGATATAAAATTCATTTTTTCCTTAAAAAGAATTCGTATGACGGCATGGATATTTAGCAAACCGACTACATCCGAGAGACTGTTTCGTCATTTTAATCCGGAAAACGGCAGTAAATTCTCGTCCATCGGTCAATAGAAATGTAAGTTTAACTTTCAACATGCATAACATACGGGTTTTAATGTAACATATTTTAAATGTTAAAAATGTATTATAAATGCGAATAAGAGTACAAGGACTAAGATATTTTTTTAATTGATGTAAAGAAATAAAATTTCCGCACCAGAAATAACAGACTACACGAATTTCAATGGTTTGATTTGATTGAAGAACCGGGTTTTGACAATACTCATAACAATCATCGATGATATAAAAATATTGACGAAATCCAGGTCGTCAGTATACGTAACAAAACCACTAAAATTTGCAAAAGACATTGCTTGCATCAAGGAACAATATTGCACATCTAACCATGAGACTGATAGTTTTGTGAAGCATTATTTTAAGTGAGCTCTACAAGTACATTAAAATCAATTAGTAAAACAAAATTTTTATCGCTATTAAATGAGGAAGCCATTAAGTCCTACGAAACTCTTCAACCTTATATCATCATCCTCCGCAGCATCTCACACCCAAAATACGCATGGAGGAATGAAGGTGGGGGTTGGAAGTTTGGGATTATAAATCGCCGGAACCACCCCTAAAAACAAATCTCCACTCCCAAGTCCCTTAATTCTTAATATTCTCCCCTCTTTTCGCGATGGAAATACAATCGATTGTCGATTTCCGGATTGGAGAAGTCGACGGGAATTGGAAGAGGGTTCGATGCATTACGAGGACGGGTCGCGAGGATTGGGAGAAAAGCAACGTGGGGAAGGTACAGTTTGGTGGGGTACGTGCAAAAAAAAAAAAAAAAATAGGTTTTGGGTCGCATGAATCCCCTACCTTTTTTCAACACTTCATCTCCTGTGTACCTTTCTCGCCCTATCTTAACCCGCACGAACTCGTGGTCTGAATGAGAAAAGGTCCACGCACCCCAAAAAAAAGGACCCCGATTAGGTCCCCTTGGATGGGAAAATTCTTTTCTCACAACCCATCCCGTCAATAAAAAACGGACGACACGGAAATGATGGAGAAAAAAAGTTACGTTTCCACATCACACGAGATATCTTATCCCTAAACATTCTCTCTCACTCTCAAAGGCAGTAATGGGCACCCTAAAAAAAAAGAAGAATATAAGATACCACATGGGCCAAGTAAGGCCATTTTCCAAATAAGACCGTAGTACCAATTTCTGGAATAAATATGCCAGAAACCAGACGTCGAAATTTATTCTGCAAATTCCAACTAATCGTGGAAACTAATAAAAGTTTTATTCGGGTAATTGAAAGCTACTTACTCGTAATTCTTAAAATATTCAATTTTCAAAATTATGACAAGAATATTTTGCATAAGCCGTGTATGATCTACCACTTCTCAGGTTATTGAGCAGAGAAATGTGTGCTTCCTATATAAAATGATGTCAGATTCACGAATGTAATTGTGTAAATGAGTTTAAATGCTATGGGTTTAAATACGTTAACCAGACCAATTACTTTTAAATGCCTTTCTCGTTAAATCTTTCCATCCAATATTTCGGTAAATTATTACGCAACTATTGGCTAAATTTCAAATCCAATTGCTCATGTTTAAGTGTTTAACACATTTTAGCATGAAGAAAGTAAAGTGGCAGATCATTAGCTCGTTTTTCAAAGGCTTGAGAACGGGTTTTGTTAAATTACTTTTTAGGAAAAAATGTTCCGGATATGTTGTTCCAGTTTTGAAAGCAGAGCACTTAATGAAAAAATATACATAATAGTCAAATATTAATAGGGCATTATATTTGCATGTAGTTGCCTACCTTAGGAAATCTAAAGCCATAGATGTAATTACAACGAGGATATACCAGCTATTTTTATGAACGGAAGGTGGAAAAATTATTACCACCAAAAAAAAGGAAACAAGGTAGGAATATATTGCTCTCACACCGGCATTTTTTATCAGAAAAAATGTTCAACTTTTTTATCAACAAGCTCTGAACGCTGCTTGCTTTCATGGGGACGGCCACGGATTTTCCGTGAATGCCCGGCCAAGTGCCAAATTCCCATTTTCAATAGGCTTTGTAGAGTGGGGAAACCCTAAGTGGACATTTTACATTCAATTTTCACTTCTTATTTTTTAGTTTCACCGATGAATACGGCACGAAGCCGGTTTTTCGACCATGTCAATATATCTAGGAAGAAATATTTCGTCTGTCACCAGAAACTTCACACGCATCGGTGTTTCGAACTATCTCGTGGAAATTTTCGACGACGCACAAAAACGCGACCGTTGGTCAATGGACCCTAACATTAGCCGCAGGGAACATACCCTAAAAGAGCAGCAAAGATGGACTAGGTCCATTACGGTCCATTGGAGCAAAATGACAGCAGAAATATCATTTAAGCGATTGAGGCGAAAGGAATATCGGCATTCAACAGTCTTGCTTATTTATTTATATTATTTAATTATATAAATTACCCCAGAAAACCGCAAAATGAGACCTTCGCATCGGGGATTCCAACAACAATAAACAAGAGATTACATACATGCATGCCCTGGATAGGGGCAACCTTTCCAGGCGGGACTCGAACCTACGATATTCGGTATTATTCGAGGAATTATCCCGCCCCCGACGAGGCCGACTTTATAATTTAAGGTAAACACAGTGATTTCAGGTTTACATAACTTGTAGATGCGCACCACTTACATGTGAAAATACACACCATGATTTTTAACTCAATCCATTCCATAACGCATCGTGGTGCTTTAGTAACTTTAATGGACACCACATAGAGAAGAAGAGGAAAAATTTTCCACTGACGCCATGATTTACATCCAATCAATCAATATTCAATATCAGTCACGTAATAATTGGGAAAGGCTTGCGCTTCGTGATAGGTACGCGCATGAATACCAACGCATACACGGAGCTGTAAACACAATCAATCGACAGAGCAGTATTAAACTCACATATTTACGACAGTACAACTTTTACAAAATAATCCCGGCTATCGACCAACATACCGCTACAGTGGAGCTGCCTAAGCTTAACAAAAAGCTGCCTAACGGCCAAAAATGTATTGCTGTGCACACCCACAAGACGTCTTAACTACCAGAATAAGTAACCTCTGCAAGTAGTTTGAAGAAAAAAAGCAGTTACAATTTAAAAAAATGCAAATTTCACTTAACTATGCTATTATCAGCAAAAAGTGAAAATATTAGGCTGGGGAAAAAGGCATCTCGCACACTCTCCTTCTGAAAACCAGAGCGTTCTCACGTTTCGTGGGGTTACAATCGGGGTGGAAGCTCAGGAAATTCGTTAACTTTTCAAGAAACATTT
Source organism: Ischnura elegans (assembly GCF_921293095.1). NCBI lineage: Eukaryota > Metazoa > Arthropoda > Insecta > Odonata > Coenagrionidae > Ischnura > Ischnura elegans. The sequence continues at coordinate 45,561,907 of NC_060253.1, read as the reverse complement.
TAAGCAAAATGTGAGTTATTTGTCAATTTCACAACGCTTGAAAGTGAAAATATGTATCATGAAACCTAATTTAATCAATCGAGAGTAGGCTCTTAGATAAAAAATATACTTCCTTGAGATGTTCTTTTCTACATTTATTTTGAAAAATAGACCCGATATGAAGTACACATGAATTATTTTTTTTATTATTTAAAGGATATAAATGCAGTAGATAGCTAAAACTATCTAGCTGCAGCACTTTAAAATCAAAATGTAGACCAAAAATTTCCTTTCAAATCCTTTACGGCCTAAATGGGCGAAGACAAATCAACCGAGCACCACACTAGATAAAGAATTAGCAGCCGAGGTAATGGGCGTTCATATTGACCGCAGCCGGGCGACATAAAAACAATACAAGGATGAACGGCCCATAGAAAGACAGGGTAGAGGGGGAATGATTGTAAAATAATACGCCTCCGTCATACCAGGCCACTCTTTCAGTGTGCGACAGTCCATGAGAGATATGGGATCACACGCCGAACCAATTACGCCGAGTGGAGACAAACACTTTTACTGGATGAGAAAAAAAAATTGTCGAAAAACAACAACGGCGAAAAGTGGGGAAAAAACGAAAATTTGGCAATCCGAAATGTATTTCCTCTCCTCACGCGTCACGGTGTCCGGACGACACTTGCTTTTTTTCCCAGCCGAAACACCGCTCGTGTTTTTATTTTTGGAGCGAAACGATCTTCCCGTCGGGACGTGGAGGAAATTGCTCAATAAAAGGATGTTGAATTAAAATTTATTCCCACGGGGAAGCCGCGAACCGAGCTCAAAAGACGTTTCCCCGAAGGGGGTTCCGCTAAGTACGCGGGCCCCTGGGCAAAAATTATTGGCCTGGGTTCGTAAAGGGATGGTCGACATTATGGGACTTAGGCGATAGACAGCTTTATTAACTCCCAAAAATATAGGTGATATAGTGGTAGAGTAGATCCCTCCTTAGGCCTTCCTTCAATATTTTTTTTCGCCGACTAGATCGGCAAATTTAAATACATATTTGGTAAAGACAATATACTTACTTAGTTTACGTTTTCAAAGAAGCTTGATGATTGATGACAATATGATGAAAAAGTTTATTGGTTAGGAGATACCGAGGCATCTATACGATAGCAAATACGTGGGACCTATAATTTTTCCCAAATTTACCAAGATGAAAATAATTTTGAAAAAAGCTTAATTATCATTTTAATAACCCTAATAATAGGCAAAATGTATTAAGAAATATCTCATCATCCATAGCTACATTGTAATTATGGCATTATACCCACATTCAATAGAATATTATACGACGATAAATACACAGGTTAAAATCTGTTCAAACGGAAGCCGAAAGGTAACAATTTGAGCTTCAGCCTAAGATACTCTAACGAGAATGACTCCATTTACTTCTTTATGTTTGCCGTCGACCAGTCCATGGTTCCTCATTCTCACACGCTACGTTTATATTACCTATGAACACTTTTTTTTAATTACGGGATTTGGGAAAGGGAAGAACTCAAGAGGGTTCTTCTAAGGATGGAAATTAATGGTATATCTCAAGTTCCGAAATAACGGAACGGCGATTCTTGAATTCAAATTTTAGGGATGATTGATTTCCCAAAATCCACCAGGAGGGAATTAGGAGCAACACAAGGAAACTTTCCGTTGTAAAAAAATATGTTCCGTGAATTTCCGCGATATTTAAACATCCAAGAGGGCAATAAAAGACTTAATCCGAAGGTGAAATCCCTTTGAAGCGTACGCATAAGACAAAATTCATGCGGCCGTATTCATAGTTTCCTTAGTAAGTTACTAACGCCTAAGTAGCGTTCTAAGTAGTAGCATACTAGCAAAATGGTATTCATAGATCGTTAGTAAGGGCTACTAAGCCTAGTATGCTACTATCTTAGTAGCTGGTTCTTAGTCGCCCTCCGGCCTTGTTTAAGGGAGCTACTAAATATGGCGGACCGTTGTGGATGATCGAACTCCGGTTTTATTTGTATACTGTTATAGAGTTTTTATGCATTTGTGCCAAAATGGAATACGAGAATCCATTTTTCAAGTAAGGCAGGCAACGTATGTAGTGTGATTGTTGACAGGAATTGAAAGTTTTTCGTAGCTGCGAGGAAGCTACGACTTGCAGTGAACTTGTGCCTCTAGTGTAAGTGAACACAATTTGTACATTCAATGCGCCCCTAAGTGAATTGATTGCGTATAGACGATGAAGTAAAGAGTGAAGCGACAAGTGAAGTGATTTGTGAGTGTATGAGCTTCGACAAAATGATTTATTTCTTTCATACTGGTTTAACCATTTCGATCAAAGGTATCTACTAGCTGTTGCGAAGGGGATATGTTTTATATTTGAAGCAGTTGTTCTTTAGGGAAATAGGAAACGCTTATAAATTTTCATTCGTTTGAACGCTTATAATTTGTGTTTGATTATATTACTTATTCTAGTCACTTTATCGTGAGCTTTCGGCAGTATTTACATTTCGCGTATTTCGTTGCGCTGTTGTTTTTGTTTTGGTTACGGTACGAGTGATAGTGGAGAGTGAGATTGGAAGTATGTTGATGTTACAATTTCTGGTTTAAAAATTTGTTTCAGCATATTTATTTCATTGTCCACGTAATGGTAATGTGAAATAACATCAACTGATTCTAAATCATTAGTGATGAGTGGGAAGTGAGATGTGAAGAATTCTTTCGAAAGTCAACGAGTGCAAATTCTTTTGGTGTGTGCAGAGTGATTGGAAAACTGATTATCATTGTTTACTAGAGTCACGTTAAAGTGTTTTAAATTAAGTGTGAGTCAAGCTTTTCATTGAACCAGTTGATTCAGAATGTACGGATTATAAGTGTCATAAAGACAGCTCGTGAAATGTGAAGTGAAATGTTGTGTGCGTTGTAGTCCTATTTGTGATATGATCAGCAATAAATAAGTGAAACAAGTTACGTTAATTATGCTTTGTTTTTTACATTAACCACCTCTAGTAAACTATATGCCGTATATTTCCACACGCTGTCAATATTTGAAATATTTAAATGTAGCGAAGCAGATTGTTGTTTCCTTGACTAACACTTTAGGAGTTGCAAACATATGTTACTAATTGCTCGCACGTAGGTGTTTGTAACGTAATAAATGTGTGTTATTCACACATTTATCTCAACGCTATTTTCTTAACGTTTCATTTCTGCATTGCAAAAGTTTTCGTTTCTACTCCGACACGAGGTGTATTTCTGCTTTCCGAATACAGATATGTATAATACTGACGTTGCTAGTTATGTTTTTCCATACTAATCACGCATACACTAATGGAAACAAATATCGGAAGTGCAAGAAATACGCAATTTATATGATCAATAAATATACGGCCGTTTGTAAAGCAATAACTGCATCTCAAACATACTAATGCTTCGGTATTACTCATAAATCTACCCTTTCCCAAAGGTATTGCATAATTTTTGTGTGCAGCAATAAAAAAATATGTCTGAGATGCGATATCACATCGAATTATCCATTATGAAGTAAAAATTTCAATGCACTTTGCTGAATCCATTTCTTTTGTTTGATAGTGTTACGAATTTTCCGCGCCGCGGAGGAGTCAGATGCAGTGTTGTCAAGCGTAGCCTAGCGGGTTGAACCCAAATCGCTACCGAGTATCGGCTGCCGAGCTGGCTAGAAGCATACTAAGTTAGTAGCTCTTAGTAGCTCACGTAATACAATCCATGAATACCATATCTTAGTAGGCGACTAAAAGGTCTTAGTAACCGACTAAGTTAGTCGCCCTACTAGCGTGTTTTAGCGGAAATCTATGAATACGGCCGATGGTCTTTTTCAACCCCTATTGAAGTATCAGATTTCCTAGAAACGATTTTGGCTCGAATTCTCATTACTTTAATGCGACCGAAAGAGTCGAATCAATTAGAATCTTAAAACTGATATTCTAATGATTATTAGAATCACAAATCCATGAGTGGTCCTAGTTTTTTCGGGATCATTGCCTCTCCAGTCAAAACAACTACTTTCAAATTCCTCTTATTCTCTCAAGGCCTTGATATCTACCTTACAGATATCCAAAATATACCTATTAATATTTTTGGAGCTGGCAGCGTCTTGATGTAAAAATACACCCGATGAAGTCCTTCACCGTAAACATATTTAAGGATAATTGTCCAAAATTCTCGCTCACACATATTTACTACTTCGTTATCTCCAAATCAAGAAACCTTTTTATCGTATAGTCACCAATCAGCAGGCTTCTTTTTAATTTCACTTTAACCATTTCCAATATCTTCTTCTCAAGTAGTAGAACTAATGGACACTTCATAAAGTTTTACCAGAAATATTTAGGTGCCAATTCATGAAATCTTTAAAAAATATAATGACAGCGACATCCCTGGAGAAAATAATTTCGTATAAATAATTAATGTGATATCGTATTTTTAACTTTTTTAAGATATTACATCCTAACTTATGATTCTGCATTCTGATTTAAAAATTTGCATAGAGAAACTTCATTCAAGCATTCATAGAAAACCAACTACATTCATCCTCACCATTTAATATTTTGCCAAGCGTTGAAAACAGATTTCACTACCTAATACGGTAGAGTATGAATTGAGATCCTCCATTGACCTGTTGAAGCGATAATTTACGCTTTGATAATTCAACAAAACGGGAGCATTTTCCAAGTACGTTGGTAATCACTTTACTGGAACAGGGCATAATTTAGAAGTTATGCATGGTTCGTGCTGGATTTATAGATTTGAAATGTGATTGCACACAGAAGAGCCCGCATTGACGGATAGCCATCACATTTTTGATTTCAGCATTAGAAAAGTAAATTAAATGATTTATTCTCCGAGTCTGATCTGTGATTTTTTTACCTACAGTGTAATTTTGAGGGTACAACTTTTTCCACAGCACAGCTGTACGAGGAATAAACTATATAAAAAATTAAGCATAGAACCGAACTTTCCCAACGACTAGCCTATCTCGTTCGAGGGATTTACATGAATGAGTGCAGTAGTTATCCCTTTGTTAAGGTATAAACGCAGAGGATGGAAGGTTGAATAAGAATTCCGGAAAATAGACAGCTTCGCGAGTGCACAGATAAACGAGTATATGTAGTTGTTATCGCGTCTTGCACTCTAGAAGTAAAAAAAATAGTTCGACTCATCCCAAAAATAAAAGTACGGGATATTTAAGCTTCTGCAGTCACTTCTTTCCGAGCCAATAGCTTAGGTTAGGCAGATAATACCATGAGTGTTCTGATACCTCGCTGAACTGAAAAGCATTCTTCTAGGACTAGAATTTATCATGCAGAAACATCGTAGGTAGAAATGCTTTTGAACCTAGACAATAGCATACGAGACTTGTTGGCTGATAATTTATGATAAAACGCGTTCGGGAAAGTAATAAGTAGATATACTGGTTAAATTTCAATTCATAGAAATAAAGGTACCCTTTATTTAAAAAGATGAATGAATAGATATGTTTAAGGAAAGATATCTACGAAAAAAGCTGAAAAATAACAATCAATACTTTAAAATCTGTTCAAAGGTTATTATCACGAGAGTCATTCCTCCAGGTTCTTCGGCATAAAAATACTTGGCAATATATAATACTGAAACGAGAATAAAGAGTGATATCAGTGAAAAGGTCACAACAGATGTCGACAGAAAAATTGTTGAAAGATTTATACACGCTTTCGTAAATAAACGTTTGGATGAAAAATTGATGCCGTGCGAAAATGTGATTGATGAAAATCTTAGCAGCGCTTAAAAAATTGGATGAAATAATGTTTCATGAAGGTATGAATGCTAATGCTTTAAAATTTGCAAAAATCATTCATTATACCGCGAACTACATTGGGAATAATAATAAAATATAAATGCATATTTCCCAGTCATTTTCACAAAAAATCGAGCATATGATGTTTGTGCCTCACTTTCTTTTTGACTGCCAAGTTTCCAGGAGATTATCGGCTTTATCAAAGATTTGATACCGTTCCCAGTTGAATACTGAAGACTTAAGGGACGTAACTTCAAGTATGCTTAAAATGATAAACCATTTTAATGGTTCAAAAAACTGTGCACTAATACCTAATCAAAGTCTTGATCAAACAAAAAATCAAAGGAAATGCTGATGGAGACTTCCGTAATGACTTTGATAGGCTATAAGGCTTTTTTGCAAATAAAATTTCACCTTTCATGGAAATTTTCCAAAACTACGGTCCCAGCTGAAATTTGAATATAATGTGATAATCATCACCAATCACTTATGAAAACTCTCAGGTTTTTACAAAAAAATCATGCATTATAACGGTTTGCCTTATGGTAATTTCTTGTATTTCAAGTGAGTTTTCCAGTCGTAGGTGGTGCTTCTGCAATGGGTTTTTTGTTTCGCTTCCGATACCGAGAATGTATTTGTTTGGTGAAATGTGGCTAGCTTAATGCCTAATTAAATGTATGCATTAAAAACCTTTGCTTTAAAAGATGATCCAACCAACACCTCTACACTCATCGACTAGTAAAAACAAAGCATTGTTGATTAGAGAGTTGAAAATGTGTTCGGCCGTATCAAGACCGAAAAATAACGCGAGCAATCGGTAAAGAAACACATTTAACCAAACAACGCTACGAACCGTAAAACAAAAAGCAGCAAACGTCAGCGGGGGGAAATCGAATTGTCAGCGAGACCGGCGGCCGGCAGCCGTAGAGGATTTCGAATTCGCAGCCGACCTTGGACGACAGTGCACTCGGCTCCTCTCGTCCAAAGCCTCTTGAAAACTTTTCAAGCGCTCCGGGCTAGAGAGAGCCATATAGTGGTTCGCATGGCAAATGGGCAAGGCGAGGGCCAGAAGAGGCAGCCGGTTGCACTCCAGAATGCAGTGCACTCATTCCGCTTTGCAACTCAAGAGGGTTTTGCATTTAACAGGATTGAAACACGAACCAAAGGTTCATCGAATTGTCCGCAGCAGAACAGTCGAGCAATTCCCGCGCCCGTGAATAATCGACACGTTCGCGTCCCTCGATCCGCCCGTGTACTTCGACGCGTCCCCATGGCATTCTGGCGCTATACATACGCGCTTTTTTCGTTCGGAGAGTGGAGAATAGAGATAATATTTTCTTAAACCCAAAGTTTTTATTACTAACACAATGGGCAACGACGCCCATAATTAACCAAATTTCACTTAATGAAACAAGTAACTCTGTAAGCAGTACGCACGCGTGCTAAGGTGCAACTGTCCATCCAATCAAATTCGAAAATTCACTCATAATTCATGCATAATTCACAAATTCTCAGGGAAATTTCACAAAATTCCTGGTTAACGTGCCTAAATAAATCTTACGAGATTACTGCAATAGATAAGCATTTTAAAACACCCAAAATTACTTCAATACTTTTAAATAATATTATATTTATGCATTATTTTACGTTCATAACATTTTAGACATTCATATTTATTCAATGCAGGCCAAGAAGTTGTTCGACCTCATGAGTAGATATTGACGTCACGCGGCTTTCCATTCTTCGTGTTTTTGAATCTAACATGAGTCAAGAGCGCTAAAAATTGCAATTCTGTTTTCTTGTCGGACATTCCACGTTTCGACGCGGCTGTAAAAATCCTACTTAGCTACTGCACTCAAAATAACGGCAAACACCTTTTAGGACAGAAAATGGGAGTTTAACTAGAAAAATTTTATGCGAAATGAAATTGAGGTAAAAAGATTAAATTCACGGTTGTAGCATAAATTCGTGAATAATTCATGCATAATTCCAGGGAAAATAATTCACGCACAATTCCCGATTTTCCCTATCGCTGTACTCCCTGTATGTACACCAAGGATGGAATTCATCATGGAAAAATCATTCGGCTAAGCCAGTTGATTATTTTCATAGCGAATTTCATCCTCGGTGCGTGTATATGGGACATTTGTTTTCGTTTGTGTTTTACGCTCCTTGAAAGTACTTTTACTTTTTTAAATGGGATTCGCACTTATTATATTTACGTAACCAATGCTCACTCCATCCTCCATAAAATAAATTTTAACTTTCATGGAATGTTTCCAAAGCATATTACGGGCCCAGCTGAAATTCGAATTGAAAAGTGGTAATTAAAGCCATCACCATCACTTAAATATAAAACTCTCAACTCTAAAGTCTCGTGTTTGCCAGAACAAAAACATGTATTATAACGGTGTGTCGCATGCTAGTTACTTAGGCTTGAAATGAGCTTTCCTGTCGGAGGTGGTGCTTTTATGGGTTTTTGTTTCGCTTCCGCTACAGAGAATGTACTTGCTCGCTAAAATGTGAGGGGGCAATAATACACACCCTCATCGTCCAAAGAGTAGCCACAAGAAAACTTAACCCCAAGAAATTCCAAGTTTTCGCTACGCCTAACATATCATGGACATGAGCGACTTTGATAAATATTTTTTTCCGTTTTATGGTTTTTATTAATGTTATTGCCGCCGGCTAAGTGTAAGACTCCACGAAAATATAATAACAGTGGAATTGTCGATACAAATGAAAGATTTTAAATCTTAATTTTGCCGAATAGTTGAACATCTACAGTGACATTAAAAAATAATTGCCCATAGAAAATGATAAGTACCTTGAACGGCGTTGAGTAAAACGTTGGTGTAAAATACATGGAAATTATCGATGCTTTCTCTCTCATCATGCTTCCATTTCAATAAGGCTTTGTATTAATATAAAATAAAATACTTTCTACTACCTTAAAAGAAAAATAACATTAAAATACTTTCAAACGTTAGTTAACTAAAAATAAATCTATAGCAAAACTCCAATTCTAAATACTTATGGGCCAATCACTGCAAATCAACTCACTCATTGCAATGCCACTTATTTATCATTACGCTAAAATAATAAGTTCATAAAAATATAACCTCGGGTTATTCTTGTTCAGAAAATTTGCTTGGTGGATAACCATTGGCCGCAAAAACATTATTGACCATATATATTTTTTTCGATTAATCCAACAGCAATGCATTTTATCTGGAGGTAATGCAACTAAATAATCCAAAGAAGCCTTTGATTTCATTTTTTCGCGAAAAATATAAAGCGACTAAAACTTATAGGCTGATTTCCTGGAAGGCAACATCCCCTTGAAAACTCGAGAGACGACCCGGAGGGGTTTACAACGGCCCTTTGCGGGTGTAGCGGACCAATGTTATTCTGACGAAAACAGACCTCTACACGTGCGGCGGTGGTTCTAGGGTCGGCGAGCAAAGACCACCTCATGAACCAGAGGTTTCTGCGAAGTACGTGATTTTATAACCGGAGCCAAATATTACACCCGAGCCTTTCTTTTCGCAATGAAATACCGAGTAAATGTAGAAAAATTGAGTTCTCGCAACCGTCTGCTTTTTCCGCCGAGCTATTCTGCAACGTGTTCCCTCATCACGCACAATCTAAGCTTCTAGATGAGGTACGTAATGAAAATTTTCTAATGAGGCACTTAAGCAACCGACAATATTTTATTTATTGTTTTCGCACCATGTTACACGCAAGCCTACATCACTAACCATAACGGTAGGTTTAGACAGGCAATTAATTAACTTTAAATTAATATCCTAGTGCCCCCTAGAGTCTGGCTCTGAGAGGAAAAACCTACGACGACAGTGACACATTTGTCAGTGACTCCTTGGGTTGAACACATTTCGGCAAAATTGCATTTGTGAGTCGATAAAAGCCTTCCTTGATTTGAAATTTTTTCCATAAATCTAAGTTCAGAAGTTCGTGTTTTTTTATTAATCTTATGTACCTGCTTAATTGAAAAATAGATTGGCGATAAAATGGCTAACAAAAGTTTAATGTAAGCCCCATACTCTGACTTTTGACTGGTAAGGGTGTGGCGGCAAACAAGAATCTGATTTCCATTTCATTCACCTTAATCAGTTTGATAGCGCATTCATGTCACCAAGAATGAAGCATAAGTTGTTGATATAATTAAACGCTGCTATTGGAATCAAGCTGACTAAACTTTTGTTAAACAGCCAACCTCATATATTTTTACGGTAGGTTAAGGTTTATACCCTGCTACCCTGCTAATAAGCGATTATCTCCTCAATAAGAACCTATGTCTTCAGGTCACTTTAGAAATTTTCGCATGGTGAAACATGAATAATTATCACACGGCTTAAGAATTTTGCAAGGAATCTCGGAATTATTAAAGTATAACTGTTCTGATAAAAACTATTTTCTCCAGCAAGAAGTATAAAAGCAATGGATTAAAATGCTTAGCGTAATTTACGTACGCTAAGAAGGTAAAAAGAAACTTCAACGATAAACAAAGGAATTATTGCTTAAATATATGATACCAGCAGATCAGGAAATATTTTTTACATCGCTAGATAAATGTATTAAAATTTTCATTTTGTTTAGATGCCGATATAGCGGAAAACTGATCGAAATCAGCCCATTAATCAAATAAATCAAAACGCAATCAGAAGATGGTGGAATAATTTATCTGTTCTTCCAAACTAAAACTAAGTTTCTCGGCTGCATTCGTGATTAGATAAAATGCTTCGAACTCATGAATAACATCCGAGACTCCAAACTCCGAGTAGTACTAAGCTAGCCACCCTATTTACATGCATAACGGAATGAAGTCGTTTCGATTACAGAGCGTGCTCTGGATAGGCATCGAAATATTAATCACCTAGCAGAATTTTGAATGCGAAAATTCCGTTTTCTTTACCTGTAATATGCTGAATTTATAATGTCTAATGAAGGATGAAAAGACATTTTCCCAATTTCACGGGATACATTTTGCACATTTCTATTTCCTAGCAAGTGGGTTTTCGTTACAGGTCAGACTGTACTAGCACAACATGACAGTTACGCAATGCAGTGCAAGAGCAAACATGCAGCAGTCGTGAGCAGTGTAGATAACGCTGTTCAAATAACCTCTCTCTCGTTCGTCAGAAACCCCTCCAATAAACGCACGAGTTGCATGTCATACCAGATGGAGCCGAATACTCCGCACCGTGCCAATTTCAGTTGCACGTAATGCATAGGCATTTCAACGTATATACGCCAACATCAGTACCTATGCATTATTAAAAAAATGCCGCCGGTAAACGGATCACCAACATGAGTCAGGGGAAAAGTAGAAACTTACTTAAGGTGATGCAAAATGGCACTTTATACGACGTTAACAAATAAAAATAAGAAATTTCATCGTCCGTTGGCTTACATAAAATTTGTCACAATGATGCACCAATTACAGGAAAGCTATGAAAAATGATTTTTACATATCGATAAAAATCCCAGCACGCATTACCAAAACGTTTTACGGTACACGACGTTAGCACAAGTCATCAAAGTAATAAATTACGCCTCGTGAGATAATTGGAAAAAAATAGAAAATTTCATGGCCTCATGAGCAAGAAAACTTTCGCTAGAATCCTTCACCAGGCAACGGTTACGTGTTTTTCAGCACCGACACCTACAGTATCACAAATTACACGAATAATATCAAGTAAAAAAGACTAATTGGAGAAAGCGAATGTTCGCAATCATGGGCTAAAGTAGGAGGGCTAAATAATCGAATGAAAAAAGCACTGAAGAAGATTTACAATACACTTGGGAAGGATAAATTAACGCATTACCAGACTGGCGATGATGATGACGGCCAGAGGCAAATATAAGGAGGGGACTTAGTAAGCCTGTCATGGAGATGTGTCAATTTCATCATTGCAACAACGTGATAGAATTTCCCAAAATAAGGAAATAAGACAAAAATTAAGTGAACTTGGGGGCCTGATTTATTTTAATGAGTCATGCGCGAGGGACCAGCCGCGGCATAGAGAATAGTCACTAAATGTCCGCGCCGAAGGCGCGACTGCAAGGGCTGTACCGGTGAGTCAATCTCACCTCAACCAGCCACAGATGCATTTGAAATTGGCGCATGTGTACAAAGGTGTCAGAGTAAAGTGTTGTTTGCGTGGAATTAGACATCCTACTCCGTTTTATTTATTATGTACTAAGTATTTTAAAAAAGTGCACGTGGTGCCCTAATTTAAAATGACATAGCTTACACATTACATTTACCTTGGACCGACCAAAGGTATAAATTATATTTGCTGAAGGGAACACGGATAAACATTACTATTTCACCGAGGACGATGTCGTACAGATGCAACAAAACTGGGATACTGATTCAAACACAAAGGATGATGCTAAATTATATCTCAGATGGAGATCGCAAATCACTCCCATTGAGTTCAATTTAACAAAACGACTGTGGGACAGCAATGGAACCATAACGGAACCATCAATCATCAATGGGAAAATCGATTTTATTTTTAGAAGATAGACATCTCTTAAAGAGATTCCGCAATGCGATAGTGTCAATTGCATCATCGGAACAAATTAATGGCGTAAGTAAGTAAAAACAATGAAGTCACCATCACAATAGTAAACCTACTCAGGAGCAATGACTGAACAGAACAGGGCTACGTACTGGTTTATTCCCGAGATAAATATAACGTAGTGCGTTAATTTATATTTTTACATATCGGGTGGAACAGATATTTAAAACAACTAGACGGCTTCCAACACCTCACCTGAGGGTACTCCATCCGTCACAACGTAAAGCCCACACAAGGAAATTTTATTAGCGATATAGTGTTTCACTAATTAATTATAACGAATATGAAAAAGTACTGCCTAATTGGATGCCGGGGATTACGCTCAATTACTAATTTAAAAAAAAGTGAAGGGAATAAAAATATGAACCTGCAAATAATAGGAATCCAGTCATGAATAATTTTCACTCCAAAATACGAATGCGAGCGATGAAAAAAATTATCGCTGCACAAATAGAATTGGAAAATACGAAACGGCATGTCAGCAGGGAAAAATTCCTTAATGAGAAATGCAAACTATTGACGTAGGGAGATTTGGAGGACGTCTCTTCAAAGGACCTGACAAGTCGAAAAATTATTCGATACGGGCAAAACGGAACTTCCCCACCGATCCGAATGAAAAGACGTCAAATTTGCGAGCGGAGGCGTCCCCGCCATTGATTATTATTTTCGCATTGAATGCACAGGGCGGGAATCTCCGATAACTTACACAAATATATATATCTATCTATATATCCGCGGACTGGAAACGACAACTCCGAATATTTCCTCCCCTCTCCCGCGTTGATGCAGACAAATTTACGCATGAAAGAACGCCATAGCTCATTTATTATTTATCGCGTTTCTTATTTCTTTTTTTTCCGCAACACCGATACAACTCTGCTCGGATCGCTCAGGCACGTACTTTTCGACGGAGCTCTCCAATTTTCTTATGTAAATGTCGCGTACTCGTGTTGTTAGCGACTTAGTAGCCGTACACGTTGTTTCCATGCTTTTGTTATGTTTTTGAAGATTGATTTTGCTGCACGTCTCTGTTTTATTATTTTTTCAGCCCATTCTTTCAATGCTCAAATATTTGGCACCCAAAATAACTTTTAAATTTAGTTATTCCAATACATCCTCGCCTTGCGCTGTTGCTATTAACCTTAAATTTCAGAAATATTTTCCACGCATTTCACAGTATTCAGCTGAGTAGTCAAAAACACGAAGGAGAAGGAAAAGGTTGGACTCAGTTTTCCTGTTATAATAAATTTCTCTCAAATTTACTTACAAATACTATAGCATTATGTGTGATACAATAAATACATTTTCAGATCAGGCAGTATTTTTCAAAGAGAACTAAGCTTAGAATTTCTACTGCTTTTTAGACTACTTTTTTTATGAAAATTGAAATAGTTGCCTATAGAGAACACGACTTATTACGACACATGCAAATTTTGAACGTACACGCATTTTAGTATGAGGCATGAGCATTTTTAATGGTCACAAAATATATACGAAACCGATTTTATTATAGCTCGTAAAAATAAATAAGGATTTGCGATAGATATCATTTTCATGCTTGGTCACAAAACGATGGTTAATTTTGTAGGCAACAAACTTTCAAAACAAATTAAGCTAAAATCCACGGATTACAAAAAATAAAGTCGCAATCCCGGGATGTAATATAATTTGCATCGCAGACTTCTCGCGGAACGTAAGTTTCGCACACATCCTGCATGAAAATTAAGCAGAATTCTCGATAATTGAGGAATCGGTGAGGTCGCATTAATTTTAGTCGCGGGCATATGCAACTACACGCAAACCTACTCCATCACTACGATAACCTCACGGACGAGGAAGATATCACCAACGATTTCTCCAATTTATCCGTCATTCCCTCATGACGCAGCCACATAATTCCCATGATCCATGCGATAAAACACGCGCAAATCACTATTAATGTAGGCCAACGAGACTTTAATCGACGCAGGGTAATAACTCGATCCCCCAAGAGATTTAACCGAATGCATTGGAGTCAAAAACACAGTATGCTTTCCAGAATGGGAGCGATTTCGATTAAAAATTTCGTTACCCAGGAAGCATTCAATGCAGAATTTCGGTCGGATTTCCAATCAGCAGAACACCATGGAATCAAAAAATTGCGCTAATTCGTTTTCCAACGCGTTTTCTCAGATTGCGCATGTCCGTTGCAGATTTGACTTATTTGGCCTCTTACCTCTCACAATGTAACACAATTATTGATATTCTTGGGCCACATAACTTACAACGGTTCATTAACAATTTATTATCGGTATTTGAATCGAAAAAATAAAGATACCCTTTCGAAACATGAATATTTGATCAACGATATCGCCAAAATACAATATGGTTTATTTGAAATCTGTGGCATGAACGTCGGTGTAATTCACATTAATTACTATTCCCCTGGATCGGGAATAGAATCACGCACCTTTGGCTTTCCGGGCCACTACACCAGGCCAGGTTCTTCAGTTGCCATGGCAATTTACCGAGGTTTAACGGGACTACGGGTTTGCAGAGTGACGATCCATCAAGGATGGTTACGCGAGGGAGTATAGACTTCAAAGAAGCCACTATCGAAAAGTGAACCCCATAACAGCGCTACGTTGGGGGGTAAATGTGTATTATGCGGAAAGCCAAAGGTCCGCGGTTCCATTCCCCATCCGAGGGAATTATTTCTCATTGTATTTATGTGGAAATACAATTAATAAATTCTTCGGAGACAGGTAAGAAAGAGTACCTAGTTAGAGAAGACGGCAGACAACTTAGGTCATTCGTTCCATTGGGAGGGGTACGGAAGGAAGGGTGGAGAGAAATCCGGCATCAGCATTAGCCTGCACTCAACGAGGGCGCTAAGATTACCACGGGTTAACCAGCCATTCGATGGACGGAGCGTTACAGTTGAACTCCCCTCCACACAAAAATGAATGTGATATCTGGAAACCTATTTGCTCCCGCAGAGATTTGAACCCAGGCTCACGAGGTGTGAAATCAACTCTCTTGCCACGATACCATCTCGATCTACCTCAAATTTCAAGACTAAAGAGGCTAGAATGCGATGA
The DNA here is from genome assembly GCF_921293095.1 of Ischnura elegans. NCBI lineage: Eukaryota > Metazoa > Arthropoda > Insecta > Odonata > Coenagrionidae > Ischnura > Ischnura elegans. The sequence goes on along the minus strand of NC_060253.1, from coordinate 45,546,404 downwards.
TTCCCGAGAACAAACACCTATCAATGACCGATTTCACAGTGAATATCCATACATTTTCATCAATGAAAAAAGTGGAATTTAGGGCTCATTTGAATAGAATAAATAGAAGTCGTAGTTATGATTGCTGGATGAAATAAAATCATCCCTGCAAAAGACATGAACATTCTCATAAGTGCAAAGGGTGGGACCGTGAATCTCGTGGATCTTCCACTGTCACGAAGATAATTGATCTAGCAAATAAAATGACATGAGCGATAATTATGGCTAACATACGAGTATGTCCCGTTATATTTGTTGAAAAAATACATCCATTCCATCCCATATGGATTGTTCCCAATTTGGTGAATGTGGTAAAGTTAGGGGTAATTTTCCACAAATGCGTACATTATTTCCATTTCACGACCGGTTTCTATACGTTTTGCGATATTTTTCGGAATTAATTTACTAATAATCTGTGATTCTAGAAGATTAAAGCTGAAAAAAACTCTCCGGATTGTTTCTAGTTTAATATTTTACTAAGCAAGAAAAAATGCAACTTAAAAGAGCGAGTTCGCGTAGCAGAAAAAAAATGGTTCTACTCTGTATTCTAAACTTTATAGGTATATTATAAACTTTAAATTATATTAGAAGCTGAGGTACTGATGTGGGAGCAATGCTCTGATAGAAAAGAACGCTTTTGCAATAAAAGAAAATGCAAAAATAAAAATAATCGACGGCGTGACGCCTGGCAGAACGTACTGAAACGATGGCATTGGGTGAAACAATTTTTTCGGCAAACCGCAAAGTTAGTGGGCACTTAGACTAATGCGATGAACGGATACGACGTCATTTAAATTAAAAACACCTGGTCTCCGATCGCCACGCTTACTGCGATTACAGTAATTTGGCATCGCCCATGTTTTAGTGGTTTCCAGAGTGACGCTTTCACGGAGCGTGATACGAGCAAAGGGAATTATGAGCAGTGGGAATGAGGAATGAGAAAGCCATAACGAGAGGAAAGATAGGAATGGTTGTTTTTTACGAGGGAAGCAGTGGTGACACGGCTCATAAAATTCATGACATTTACTGGCTTCTACCAGGTTGAATTCCATAGGGATGGTGTAAGTATACTTGCATATGCTACATGAAATGTCCAAAAATACTCAAAAGGTTGCGGCCTCTTTCAAGAGGAACCAAAAACGAGAATTACAATCACAGACGTAAATATATAGGGTAAATTCTTCTAGGGCTGCACACTGAGTCAGTGTGTACATTTCAACTACCTAACGTTTCGCAGGAAATCTTTAATTGCGACGGTATTTACATTTCAAATCAGGGGAAAAAAATTCAATTCCAAAAAAGCTAGTGCCATGGAATTTTTTTAGCTGTTCGAACAAACATTTTCATAAATTTAACAGGAATAATAGAGAGAGTCATAGCTTCTCTGCACAGCATTGTATGGCAGCACAAAACGTTGAATGAATAATAGCAATCCATCAGCAATATCAATGATATAATTGATAGATTAAATGGCATTTCATTTCATTCTACCTAAGTGTGCTCATATCTTAGTTATGTTTCATTTCAGTTAATATCAAGGATTTTATTGGAATTCTTGTGAGACATAGCACACAGCTACACTCTTAACCTGAAATATTAATCAAATGTAATATAGCCAGAATCTTTTTACCTAAAGCCACCACATGTGATTCAGTGCGCAGATTGATTTCTTCATTCCCCTCATAAACACTTTCAAGCCATCAATGGTTGCTGCGCTTGCTGACTACAATTAAGTAAATGCATACTGTTTTCAAATTTCCTCGAGGCACAAATCCATATACTTTACCTGCATATTTTCATAATATCTTTTCGTAGAATTGGAACTCGACATCAAAATCTAGGATTGAGATTCACAATAATGTATTCCTCTTTTCTTGATGTAATTGATTCCCTGCAGGTTTTTTTTCCAAAATGGATGAAAGGAAAAATGTTTTCCCTCAAACTCTTCTACCGGCATATAGACTTAGAATACATTGCTATTTAATAATTTGATATTTCTATGAATTGTAAAGGTTTTTATAACGGCCATTTCCTTCTCGTGATGTTTCTTCCGGAAGATCTTTTGTTTGCCGTTTTCGAGGGTATTGCAATTAATTCTTGTGTAAATGAATTATAAAGATGAATTTCTGAGTGAATATTCAATATTTATCGTACGACGAGGGGTCAAAGGAAAAGGATGGACTTACTACTCCCTATCTCGCCCCGATAAAGGCGTATTATCATTAATAATGGCATAAAGTAAATGCTATCTTTAATGAATAATGAACGTCCAATCAAACAAAAACACAATAAAAAAGTTAGCACAAGATTTTGACGAATCACCAGAAATAAACATCGGTGAGATTATCAGAAAATACCACATTCTCAGGTAGAAATTCGGATATTAAATTAATATTTATTTTTTGAAAAAATACACGACAAACGCAATTCCGTTGTGCTCCGAACAGTGCCGAAATCAGTCATTGCATCTCTAACGCTTTTTCCGTAAGCGGCTCTGACACTGGGGTTAATCGCGATTAACCTCTAGGCGAGATGCCATCAGGACTCCCAAATTGAGCTTCAACTTCGTCGAGGAGAACCACTCAAAAAAATCAATCGATATCGCGATAGTTTTTCCCGGCCCGGCATTCACGGGTGAATAGACTAGAATCCTATAAAACTCAACAGAGAGAATCGATTTCGATATATCGATATAGACCCCATGCTTTTAAAGTGTATGAGGACTCCGCGTGTTGGGGTAGAGGTTTATAAATGACTCAGGACGGAGGGAGAGGGATTATCTCGGCCGGAGCAGATCCTTATTGACACGCGGGCCAAGCTGACGCGGAATATATATCCCCACGGAGAACACTCAGGTTTTCCACACCCTGCCCTCATCCTCTATCTCACCCCACTACCTTAAAGACTACGCTACGCCAGGCTATGCGTGGCAACAGTTCTCGCAAGGAAATCAGCTCTGGGCATACCCACGGAGTAGGAACTTGTAAAGCGAAGTAGATACAGCAAAATCTCAGCCAACACTAAGCCACCACATTAGCAGGATATATCAGAAAATTCAGTAAAAAATTGAGAGCAAATGAATAATTTCAAAGGAATTACAGAAACAGCGGTAAGTGTCCCGATTTAATCAATGAATATAACATTGAAACTGAAAGCTAGATGATAACTGTCGTCACAATTATATGACTATTTACTATATTAACAAATATTGGCTTTGGTCGGGTACTTATGGAAGTTGAACCACTTTTAGGAGAAGACGCGAAATCTTAGTTTGGCGGATATACGAAAAAGTAAAAATCGCTGGAACCATTAACAACTTCATGTGCGCATCTACACCAGTTGGTAGTCATGAAGTCCAAATAACTGAATGGCGGTATTTTGATCTCGCAGGTCCAATGACGACGGTAAAGAAATACTTCTTCTTACATTTGCGAACAAGAAAGAGAATGGAGGTGCGTTAACGTAGGAACTGAAATATATTCACCCTGCGTAGAATCCAAGAGGGTAACAATATTATTCGTCACAAAATTTCTACGCACAGCCATGAAAATATCAAAATGTACGCCTTGTGGTAGCTTAATTACTATTTTCGCATACTTCCCAATCAGTCTATAGCTCTAACCCTCCTTTCATGTTTGATTGGGTAGACTTGCTTTATTAATATATAAGCTTATGCGCAAAACGCGTTTGAAGAACTGAACAGGAATAAAACTGGTCCTATCCAATGGTATTAACTCCTAGAAGTGATTTTAGCCTGAGCATTTTGCTTTTCAAGTCTCAGGTCTAAAAACAAAAGGGGTAAAACCAGTAGTAAAAATTCACTTAATTCAATACTACTGAAAAAAGAAAATTTCAGGCACTGCAGGTAGCTACACACTGTGCACTGTACAGTGGCCTATAATTACAACTTGGAAAGTTCCTAGTAGTAAACACTCGCTTAATTGTACAATACTACTGAAAATAGGAAAATGTCAGGTACCACAGGGATATGTGCATTGCTCAGCGACCTATAATTATTACTTGTAAAGTTCGCACCGGTTCGCATGGCTTAGCAACGGGATATCCGACACGCATATCAGAAATCGCGGAGAGAATAGATCTCCCTCGGTTAGCATCGCAATGGGCGCCGTTTATCCTTCCAACCCGCGCTCAAACACCCTTTTTTTAAATCCTCGGATCGTCGCGCGTAACCCACTCTTCTCCCCCTGACATCCCCGGTGGCGCCAGCAATCATCATCAAGCGACACGCGCATTCCATCTCCTCCCCGTCTCCGCAACCCCTGGCACCACGGAATGAGAGAGGGGTTGAAAGGAGGATGGGATTGCACGGGAACACGGGCCAAAATCCCGGGTCCGCCGCATTAATGGAGCTGCGGCACAAGGGACCCCATCGGATCGGGTGAGCGCACACGGCGAACATTTACGAGCGAGAGGGCCTTCTGATGAGAGGGGCCTCTCTAACTCGATCGTTTGCGAGCACAAAGGAGGAGAACGGTTTCTAACAAATGACCATCTTCCATCAATATCAATCATAGTCATCGACTGATCAATATGAAGGAAGATATTTAGTAGAAGTCGGAGGGATTTCTCTTTAACTGGCCTCGAAGAAACCACAAGGACACCTCAAAATAATTTTTATTACAGTAAAGATGCTTGAAGACGCAATTTATCAAATCTTCATCTCATGGAAGGCTAAGTCCGAAAGTTTAAGAGACCTACAATTCATCCTTCGTGAACTTAAGTGTTGAATTTCAACCATGACTTTAATCACAATACTATCATAATCTGAATAATTAACTACAAGGAAGATAATGGGATAATATTTTCTTTAAAAATAAAATACTATTGTCCATAGAATTTTTCTTCAAACAAAATGATAAATATACGTGGAAGAAAGAAGGCTGCAATTTTTCGGCTCTTGACTTTGATAGCATAATATGCTGCAGGGTAAAATATAAACTTTAAGCTAAAAAATAATAATTTGCAGCACAGCAAGGATACCTGAAGACGCAATTTTGCAGAGTTTTATCCAAAGGATGGATACTTTCGAAAGTTTAAGTCAACTAACTGTTACCACAATACCCTCATAATCTGAATCATAAACTATAGAAAACATTGATTGGGCTTTCTTCTCATAGGATGGGTCTCCTTTACTCTCACTCACTCAAAGATTCAACCCGAAGGTTGGTGTTGCAACTCGTAGGTGAAGGTAGGGCTCAGCTACGACTAAGCTACAGGTGTATTAATTTCACACGCTCCGAGAAAGGAGGCAGTTTCTTTCCCTGAGACACCTTTTGTGCATGGAGATGTCTTAATTCTTCATTCGGGATTTGAATCGAAAACCTCCAGTTTAGAAGCTGAAGGAGAGCACGGGCCGATATCCTGAGGTCGCCGGATTAATGAAGCTGCAGGACTTAGATGAGCGAAGCATCGAGTATTTTCGAGAGAGACCTTCCGTGAGGGGCCTACTAACGGGATGGTATGTTAACGGGATATAAAGGAACATTTTCTCAGAATTGACGGTCTATCATCAATATAAATTGCTCATAATGAAAAATAACTATGCTTAAATCCATATTTAGTTTATACCGATGGACTAGGTAGATAGTTGCACTACAACCTCAATATGTTTATGTACTAGAGTGCGGATTGAAACAAAATTATTTCTATAATCAACATGACAAGATTCAACAAAGTTAACCTGGAAACTAATACTTATGCTGATTTCGAAGGAAGATATATAGTAGAATACTTTATTTAAAGGCAGGATATGCATGAAATAGTACATTAACTGCATCATAACTTTAACATAACTGTGCGAAAAAACCACAGAGAAAAAATCATTCGCCTTGACCGAGGGACCGGTTCGAATCCCGGTCAAGGCGAATGATTTTTTCTCTGTGGATTTTTCGCACAATTGTGCATTGCGGGTGACTCCCGTAAAAGTTATCACCGTGGCTAGTCCCGGTATACTTAAATTCGTTTAACATAACTTTTTAGCCAGTAACCATAATAATGAACCATGACTTAGCTTTCTCCATAATGAACCATGACATAGCTTCCTTCATTGTTTATCGCAAATATAAATGGCATCTCTTTAAAATAATCGTTCTACATTCCTCTAGGGTATCTTGGAATGGTGGCCATTCTTCCCACTATTGATTGTTGACGTCCCACTATGAGTGTCCGGATTCAATTCTCAGCGTTGGCAGACATTTTTTTAGAGACAGTCCGAACTCTGCTTGACTTGTGGAGGGCACTCCTACAGCGCTTCGCCTGCCTGATGGGATATATGGCAAATTTATTTTTAAAAAATATCTCCCATAGAATTTTTTTTTCTGAAATGAGAAATATATTAAGGTGAAAGAAAACTGCAATTAATTCGGAACTTTACTTTGATATCATCTTATTTTTAAGGCTAAAATACTAATTATGAGCTAAAAAAATAAACAGAAAATAATAATTAGAAAAATATTGAAGATATGTTCCATAGTCGTTAGTGGTTACTGCTCCGTTGGAAACATAGAAGGAATAAATAATGCAGGACAACCCACGAGTCTTACCTGCAGTAAAATATCCAGGGCATTTCGTCCATAAAAATCAACATCAATTTTCACACTTCGTTTGTGTCACCGGCACTAATTCGAACGATGACTTTCGCGTGGATATACGCTAAGGTCATGGGATGAGTATATCAGGGAACGAGGTCGAGAGCAAAGCACAATTATGGTACGGTACTGGAATTTAGGTCTCTACATATTGCAATGATGACTCTAATGAGGCGAAAAGGCAAGAAACACACCCGGAATCTTTATATATTTTCCGAATAGAGGATTGAGTGAGGTATCAGAATGCGCATTAATGAACAGGAAGTTAGGATGAGATTCATACAAACAAACTTATGCCAAGAAGACATACCGGTTTTTGGTAAGTTCATGATTCCTTATAAAATATCCTTCATGCCGCAAAAATAACCGCACGAGGTAAAAAAAAAATAGAGCCTGGGAAATACACCTTAAGTTTGCACGAAAAATGTACCGTTACACAACGGAAATTGGTCAATAGATAACGCCTATAAAAAAGTTACCGAAACGTAAATCACCAATTCATCTCTGTTTAGGCATGGGATTGAGTATTTCGAGGCAATAATGAGCACAATGCTTTGAATAAATTCGGAAATGGAAAACAAAAATTACCTCTAACCAAATCTCTCAGAGAGTACATTGAGAGAAATTATTTCGTCTCTAAACTATGAACGCATAGCGATTTACATGAAAATGACCGGGAAAAAGATCAACTCATTAGTCCAAGAGAATAGCCACTATATTAGAGACAGAAGCAGGTTGATGAAGATTCCATCAATTGCAATGAAAAAATGATACAATTCATACCTGCGGTTTAACGCCACCATGATTGATTTTTCAATTCCAAAACAAACTGTGGCCTGTATACAATCAGAAAAAAATATGTCGTCATAAGCATTGCATAAACTAATTTACTGATACTTCTGAAATTTTCTGCAAACGATCAAATAAGGCGTAAAGCGCACTTTCATTATTAAGGATAATATCCACACACAGGATTATGCAGTTATGTAATTTGCACAAAAATTTACTGTAGCTCCAATATTGTTACTGAATTGGCAAATCGCAACTAATTACTTCAGGTATTCTTCTATGAATATATAGCATCCTATATAACTAAAGAATGTGATTTATAACCTCCAAAGCTGTATATCATTACCATGTTCGACTTCCGCCGGTCTCGCATCAAGTTCATCCCCGGACGTGACACCGATAAGTCACTGCCTGTAAGTAGTCCACATCCACCGAGTTCCTACAAAAGCGACGTCATTTTAAATGTATACCTGATGATGTCAGATGGAAAAAAAACTAGGCGCATGCCATTTCCATCAACAGCAAATGACTGGAAGCTCTAAAAATTGAGGCGTCTACGATCAAAATTATTTTAATTCATTTATCTTCACCAAATCATGTCGTTTATTTTATTCAAACTAGGATTTTACGAGCAATAGATTTAATGAAATTAGTACAAAACGTGGAATCATATCCTACTGTTTATAGGAAAAGTATTCAGCCTGAATAAATGACGATGTTTTCTACCTTTCGAAAATTCAATCATTGCGGAAAATATGATGCTTTCTCGATCTCAATCGCCAGTTGCATACACTTTATTTCTTCAAACGGTGAGGAATTTTATACACACGTTTTCCCGTACACTTCTACCAGGCTACATGCATGTTCACCGATTTACTCGCCGTTAGGGAACTTTTAACGCGAAGCCTGTCTGGCTTACGGCATAGCCGCGGAAACCCCTTGATGTGGCATGTACTAGATGTAGATAGGCAGCGACACCAACCGGCGAACAGTGTCGCCGAAGGAGAGGCAGTCACGGCGGAGACTTGGAGGTGCTGGGTGAGAGGGTCTCCGAGAGTCGACAGCAGAGACACGAGTGTGTGGGGACGGTATCAAATAAAAAAAAGAAGATAGAGCCGCGGGAAGCGCATGCACGTCCGCATGAGAGTAAAAAAAATACTCAAAAAGAAGAGAGGAAATAGGACGGGAGGCATAAAAAGGGACAAATGTTGCCGAGGCACGCTGCCAAAAGCTTAAAAAGTCATTCAACATTGAATGGAGGGGTGGGTCCCTCCCAGAAGAGCAACCCTTATACTCCCCCATTGGAGAGGACGCAAAAATAAAAAATACAAGTAAGGCGCGCACGAGAATAAACAAATGAAAAATGAAAACAAACAACCATCACACCCATCCTCTTCTCTATCCTTTCCCCCTCCCATTTTCTAACCTTTCACACCACCTTGACCACCCATCCCGAAAATCCGGGAAAAATCCTAGCTACCGGGGAAAGAACTCATTGAGTAGTTGTAAACACTGTATTTATCTCGTTCGCTATTCATAATTGAAGCTCTGAATTAAAACTATCGGCGAAACACAACTTTAGATATTTCACTGCTCACCAGTGCATTTAGAAATAAAAATTTTATTACTTCCATTGGAACTTCAATAATCAAAATGTCAATAGAGTCATACTAAAACTCAATATTTGTTTTTCGAGTAAATGACAGTAAACATTAATCGCATGCTAACAGCAATCGGCGAAACATACTTTTGGATATTAAATTGCTCACCAATGCATTTTTAAATAACAATTTAATTGCTTTTCGAGGAACTTCCATAACCAAACTATCGATGAACTGATAATAAAACTCAATTTTTGTTTTTCGAGTATATCAGAGTAAATATAAATAGCATGCCAACAGTAATCAAAGCGTAGAAACCTATGATTGTGGAGTAATTCAGAGAATACTATATTTCAAAGTAAAAATATGATACTTTTCCACAAAGTTAACTATTTTTACTACGTCGTTCAACAGTTAGGTCATCATCTGTACCTGGAGATTACATAACGGTTCAAACGTGTGGTGCAAGTAGTAATTCTCGTAGAACTTCCTTGAATGGCAATGCAATGGCAATATAATATAGAAAACACTATAATTAATTCGGAAGTAAACGGGAAAAAATAAACATATACTGGAGAAAAAAGCCGGAAATATTACTCCCGTAAATTGAGGAATGACTCTCTTCTACACTATTTTACATAAAAGGGAATGGCAAGCACAAATTTTTTTTCTATAGTCCTGACACCCTACTTAAAAACACGCGGGCTCTTTTACCCTATGCCCTTTTATCCTCCGCTCTAAACAGGAAGATACGGATTCGGATCGATGCTAAACCAAGTTATTTTTTTCATTGCCAGTTTCATCCTACGTGAAAATAACCTCGCATCTGTGCGCATGACTGAGTAACTATCAGGTTTCTTTTGACATACATTGCTGCACATAAACTCATAGGAAAGTTGCCGAAAAAAATTGAGATTCACACAGTGATACAACGGTAAAAAAAAACCGAGAGTACCATTTATTTAGCAGAGTAGCGGCATTCTTTCACACCTCTGCATATATTTACCTCCCGAAACCCAATTGCCGGAACAACACACGCGGACCATATTATTAAATACCTTAATACCTTCCCCTTGTAACAGTGAGGTACTGGTTCGAAGCCAAATGTCTTTTTTGTGGCCAGTTACGCCCGACGCGTAAATAACTCGTTACTATACGCGTAACTGAGCATCTGGTTTCTTTTACATGTATTACTGCGATGGAAATAAGTAAAATAATTAAATACAAACAGCAAACCTACGGTAAAACCTCTGGAGTATTACTTACGCAGCATAGTCGTTACACGCTTTCACACAGCTAAACACATACACGACGGGAACCCTTAATAATAAACAAAGCAGAAACATTTTTTTTTCGAACCGTCATCCCAATGGTAGAATTTCCAGTAAAATGAATAATTTAATTGTAAAACTGGGAGTATAGCACATGGAGAATGATATTGCCAATTCTCTCAAAATACAATGGAGTCCGTGAAAACAAAGTGTCAATGGGCCAAGAATGGTAAGGAATACAAGTATTCCCATTGGAAAAAATAGACAAAATAGATCAGTACTCACTGCAGTGAGTGACATACAGCGCATTTTCTCTTGTACAGATCAGTATTTTTACTACGATTAGTGTATTACACTGTGATTAGTACATCAAACTGCGATTGTTTTAATACGCAGTAATAGGTATCAAGCTAAAATTAACCGAAAAAATTCATCATAGAATAAGGCCTGGGCATCATCATATGTTTTTAGAAATGGCATTCCACACTGAACCTAGAACCACCATCGAAATCATGTTACATTGCATGGTATTCTGTAAATTGACGTGAAATGAAGACAGGAAAATCGAATAAAATAGCGCCTTTTTTCCCATGTATGAGAAAATTCCCTAAACACATGCACGATTCTTCCCTGTTCTTTATGAAAACGGTAAAACCCCGGGAGGTTTATTAACGTGGAAGAGTGGCTAGACATTTTCACACTCCTATATACACACACGAAGTGTACCCTTAAAAATAAACAAAGAAGAAACCCCCTTTTTCCAAAACCCTCATCCCCAGTGCAACACACGCGAACCCTATTATCGTGCCTCCCCTTCCCTTGGAACTTGATCGATTTTGGGCCCGCCATTCGAAGGATGGATGGATGGACCGACGGACGAAATCGGAAAATTCCATTTGCGAGACGCGAACGAAACGCAGGAGCTACTACTACAACGTCCGTACAAAACAGGATCCGATAATTCTCTCTCATCGCAAAATGATTACGAGAGACAGGAACTGAAAGGGGAAGAGGGCGAAGCAGGGAAAGTCGCCCGGAAGTCTGAAAGATAGAGGGTGAGAGGACGGCCTCAACCCCTGCTTCCACGGATTAATTATCGTACCTTTCAACCCCTTTGCCTCCCTCCGACAAACGCAACAAACATTTCGCCTGCAATAAAGAATTCAAACGGGTTCGTCGGATACGTAATAGAATTGGACCAAGAGTACCAGGGAGTGCGCGAAGGTTTAATAAGCTCTTATAAAAAACTTTTTTTTTTAAACCAGCCTTTATATTTAGATTACAGGGGATGAGCAACGTTTATATATGACACAAAGCAAAAAAACTCAGTGACCCCGAAAAACCAAAAGTGACGTATTAACCCATTAATCCCCAGCGTTGCGTAAACGCAACATTATTGAATTGAAATTATTATAGAAAACCTTTGCCTCAGGATAATTTTTTCTCAGGGTTTCTGAATTCCTGAAATACCATTCGCTCTTTTTCAGTTATTTTTGGAAAAATATTCATTAAAATAATAATTTTTATTTTACTTCGAAATTTGCCTATTTCGAAGCGCTGAAGTACTACAAACTGTAAATATTTTTTTACAAAGATTTATTGGGCGATCTTGCAAGAGGTAATGTTTTCTCTTAGCTCTAAGCTTCTTTATTCATCATGTCTATTTTTGTCACGAACTTTCATCGCCACTGGTATAAATATGGTTGTTGTAAATAATGTTGCGTTTACGCAACGATGGGAATTCTCTGGTAGACCAGAGGGCTTGTCTCAAAGCATAACGAAAATCGTCAATATGGCTTTTAATCGACAACGTAGTCTTTTGGAGGCAGTTTAGATGCATTTTTGGCACTCACAGGTTGTGAGTTTACATAGTAAAGGGTGAATGGTATCTTGAATTCCAACATGGCCATCGGTACGAAATTTACATGGAACACTCTGGTACTTCGTGGAGTCAAACTGTTCTCGCACACGTGGAACCGATACAGGGCAATGTCATTCCCATGTCGTTGAGTGGAAGGATTACTTAGTAGACGTTAAATTCAGCTTTAGAGGTGGTAGAATGAGAGGGTGAGAAACGTATTAGTTGAAGCAGGATTGTGATGGAAGGTGGAGCGTTCCTCTAGTCGCTCATCGGAATTTTCTCCGTGCAATCCTGAGTTACCTATTTTTTCTTCTATCGCTTAGGTGATGTAAGGCTAACAATCTAGCTTCAGTTGGGTTCGTATCAGTAAAATTGTCCTCTGAAATGCATCTTTAATTCTCATCTAGTAATTATATCAATCATACCGCAGTAGTTTATGCTCGGCTTTTTGCTAAATAATTTATTCAGGGGTTTCCTTCAGATTTAAAAATGAAGAAAATTTTATTCGTTATTTCTACGCCTCAGACGTATACTTTATAAGAAGCGTCAAGAAGGTGACTGAAGAATATAAATTAACAGGAGAGGCGATTTATAATATTTTCTTAACTTTGGAACTACAATGGGGATTACATCTTCTCAGTATTTCGAATATTGCAGGAGGTGCTGCAAGGTAAATCATATTTTACTCAAGCAGTATCAAAAGAAAAATCGTCCAGTAAACGCGTACGCCCAGGTAAAAGATGCAGAGAACAAACAGCGGTTCATTTAAATGTGAAAAAATAGAATCTACCTCCGTAGGAGTCCCGAGTTTCTGTGTGAAAAAGGGATTAGAATCACTTATTACTCAGTATGGAGGCCACTCACCAATTGAGCTCCGTCACTTATTTCTCAGTGGAAAATTAATTGAATTAATTTTGAGCTGCTCAATAATTACGCTGAGGAGATAAATAACCATACATTTACTCAGAGTGAGGCAGGTATAAAAAAATAATTGGAATGGTAATGTTGTCGGGGGATTATATATTACCACGCACTAAGTTGTACTGGACAAGCCATGAGGAGATGTCCGTCGCAATTATGAGGCAATTTATGACGAGGATTTGGTTTTAAGAATTAAATAAATATCGACAGCTCTCCGATAATTCTCAACTACACAAAGTGATACATTTTTGAAAGTTGGACTTTTTCTCAATAGACTTAACCAAAATTCCATTCAGTTAGGAATTTTCCTAACGAATGGTTCCATATTTCAGGTGGCACACGGCTAAAATGTTCATTCGTGGGGAACAATTTAGAGTAGGTTATAAATTGTGGTGTCTGGCCTACTCTACAGGTTATCTATATGAATTTTTGCCATATGGGGAGGTGGAACTTGAAAGTGATATGCCTAGGATTTGTAAGTTCACTAGAAGAAAGGGTTGTAATAAATTTACTGAATTTTTTTGTTAGTCTCCGAAAATTCTTGCCAAGTATTTTGATAATTTCTTCATCAGTTACAATCTATTAGTAACTCTTAAGTGCTAATTGTTATTTTTCAACGGGAAAGCAAGAGGAAATCGAACGGAAAACTGCGCACTCATGTCTTCGAGAGATTTGACAAAAAAACCTAACGGGGATTTCTACTATTCGTTTGACAGGTCAAAAAATATTCTCTTAGTGCGATGGCAGGATAACTCTGTCATCGCTGTTGCTTTAAATTATGGGAATATGGTACCCATAGTAAGGACGAAAAGATATTCCCGGAGATTTCCGTAGAAAATCGAAATATCATCAACGATTACAATCAGGGAATGGAAGAGGTAGATTTTCTCGATAATTTTGTTGTATTCACTTTATGAGCAAAAAATGGAGGTGGCCTCTATTCCAAAAAGGGGTTGACAGTGCAGTGGTGAATCCGTGGTGATTTTACGCCAAAGTCACGGGCAAAGCAATTCCTCAGTTAGAATTTCGGTCCGAGATCGTAAAACTTTACTGAGACTAGAAATCGTTTCCAATACAATGGCTGATGACATTTGGCATAAAAATTGGTGTCCACATGCGGGACACCTTAGGAAAAATAACATGTATGTGGGGTTAACCGCAGCATGCCCGTCAAGGGAGAATACGGCATTTCTTCCGCAGGCTGCATATAATTCCCGGCAAAGATGTCAAATTTGCAAATCAAGGATAATTATGTTGTTCAAAACGCTACGTTTAATTCCGAGCAGCATATTATTGAACATTACATCAGAAAAGACGATGAAAAATAAAATATGCAACCTAAGTTTTCAAAAATTTTTTTATATTTAATTTACCGGAGTTTTCCCAGCGTTGCGTAAACGCAACATTATGCAAATCATATATTATGCTGAATATAATAATTTTGTCCGAAAATTAATCTTAATTAGGCCATAATTAACCGTAAAATACTAAATAACCGGAGTTAAAAGCCCTATGTGCAGTCTGGGGAATAATGGGTTAAAAAAGTCACTATATTTATTAAATTTTCAGTGAATGGTAAGCCCCCTATGTTTCAAAATGCCACCCCTATGCTTTTAAATGCCTACTATGTGGATATGCCTAAAGTGGATAACTTTTACTGTGGTCGCAAAACACGAAAATCGACCATTTGGAACTTCTTAGATCAAAAACATGTTTTGGGGCGCTATAGGTTGACTGGGGGGTGGTTAAAGGGGGGTTGGAGAGAAAAAGTTATATTTTCATGTATTGTCATCGGAAATGAAGAAGTGTGCAAAATTTCAGCGTTTTTGCTTCACAGGAAGTGAGTCAAATTTGAGTTACAAGATTTGTACCAGACAAACAGACAAACAAACGGACAGGTTGGTGAGTTGATATAAAGGCTGGAAAAATATCATGCATCGACGCACCCTTATTTCCAGCCAAAAACATGAAAAAATCGTAAAATTTCTAAATAACATATTTATCTGGTAGAATGAATCGGTTAGATTGTAAAAAAGGTAATATACCGCCAGATGGGGGCATTTCCATCATTTAAATAAATAATTTAAATAGAGCCCGTGAAAACTTAAAAGACAGTGGACCCAGAATGCTAAAGAATATGAATTCCCACAGGAAGAGAAAACATGCACGATTATTCCCTTAAATTAAATAATGTAAATGGATTCCGTGAAAACGTAATGTGACAGTGAACCAAAATTGCTAAGGAATACGTATTCCCTAGCAAAATCTTGGAAAAAAATGCATGATTTTTCCCTCATCTTTATGAAAAATGACTACGAACCCAAGCAAAAATAGTAAAGACGAAAAAATGTTTAATCCAGAATGAAAAATACTAACGGTAAACTTAGAAACTATATCAACAAAAGTAATAATATTGCCACTTTCATAAATAGGTACTACAAAGGGAACAGGACCACAAGGATAATGAGTACACTCTTAAAAAGGGACTTAAAACTATCCATCTCCATACTTAACCTTTTCCTACGATTATCGAAAACAAAGCTCGAAAATTTGAGTAATTAAAACAGAACATTAATAAGACAAAAAAGAGGGGCAGATGAGTCTCAACCCATGCCTTCCACTTTTTAATAATCGTATCATCGAACCCCTTTGCCTCCCTTCGACGAACGCAACGAACGTATCGCCTTCAATGAAGAGTACAAACGGATTCAACGAAAATGTAGTAGAACCGTATCAGGAGTACCAAGGAACACGCAAGGGTTTGAAAAAATACAGGCATATACGTAACTCTATTTATAAAATTCATGCATGAAAAATAAATCGATAACGTTCATAAAATGCTATCGAATATAGCATAACAATAATAATAACATAATAATGACAATTCAGCAGATCAGGATATGATTAAAAAAATGCCTTTACAACAAATAATTGAAACTGATTTTCATTCAATTCAATAAAATGGATCGAGAAAGCTAGATAAAATGTGTTCCCTCGACCCGAAAGAGCCCTATTCAAAACATACATCTTATCTTAATTTAAAATAAAAACGAGGTGAAGAAATTAGAGGAAGCAAAAAAATATATTATCCTACATAAAAATATTAACTCTTTTAAAATAGTAAAGAAACTGACGAAATGATAATACCACCATGTCATTATAAAAACCTCAAATGGTATAGAAGAATGAGCAGGAATTCCAGGAATAATGCGTACACTCAGAAAAAAATGGTCGAAAATATAAGGATGCTGCAAATTTTAATAAAAGTTTATTGGCAAATAGGGGTTATTATAGAAGTTAAACACAACCGAGAACATAGCAGTGGAAAACCAATGAAAGACTTATGGCCTAAGGTACACACTGACTCACTGGGAACTTCAGTGAACAAATATGAATCTCGAAAAACACAGAAAGGTTAAGGATGAATTCGACTGGGGAAACTTTGTTACTTAAAGCATCAATTTAAAAGAATCAAAAAAGAAGATAATGCCTGGTGGTCATAACATTCTCATTAATTACATGTACTGAGAAGCTTTCAGATCCCTAAATGAAAGTGTCATATGGAAAAATGAAAAAAAAAAGAGATTTCAAGAGGGGGCTTGAAATGATCTTTGAATATTAAACTAAATAGAAAAAACAATAGAATCTCAGGAGGCGAAAAAATGTAGCAGAATTTTGACACCAGACTATATTCTGCTACATTTACAGTGTTCTGCGCGCAGGTAATTACTTATGACCACTCTCATGTACTCAGAAAATAATATCTTATTAGGTACACAATGCAAAATAAAAAAGGCATTGCGATTAGGTAATTTCTATGAAAAGAATTCATCTAAATGAAAACCGTACGGGAGAAAACTTAAATAAAAATTTCTTCGAGATCTCTGTGACCTTTCTCCGAAATATTTTTAGGATGGCAAAATAAATTTTGCATACTATCTTCAACCTTTCCCTAACACTAATAAGTACGAGATGGCCTTTCACATCACCAGATTTGAGCGAATTTTCAAGTAAAATGAAGCGGCCAGAGAGCGGTTGTTTATAGTGGATATTTTGTAGCCAGCGCCCGAGCCAAGAGAATGTCTTTTTTCTCCACCATCTGCATACAACACGGCTGGTCTAACGTTTGCATGTACAACGAGAAGTGTCCTCAGCGAAAAAAAGCGAGACATTTTCTTTTACTTTTTTCAACGATTTAAATCTGACAAAATACATACCAACGATATTCTCTCACCATTTCAAAGCCGGCCTCCATGGCGTCGGTGAGGAGTCATCGTCTGCCAAACTTAAGGTCGCGGGTTCGAATATCGCCTCGGTAAATTGACCCTATGCAGGACACGGACGTTTGGTATCGTCCAAAATTGTTATCCGTTAGATTTTCCCGCTGTTACGGGCTATAATGAGCAATTTTTATGGTGGTGAAGATAAAAAAAATCAGAGAAATAAATTTCCTCCAACAATACAACTAACGCTCATTTATCCACCATGAGCACCCAAAGAAATTAAATTGACGTTCAAATGACATTGGAAGAAATTAACAGACTTTCCGATAAGAGTGGCACAAAAGTCACAAGAAGTCAACCAATTCATAAATCTCAGATGAACCTCATTCTCCCACAGTTCTGAGTAATAATTCATTATATGTTCACTCAGACATCTTAACCTATTGAAGATAAGGCTCATAAGGGTGCGAGCTAAAACGTCAAGAGTAGCTACGATAAAAAAATTTAAATAGTAAAATTAGTTTACGAACTTCGAGCATTTTCGCCAAGAGGTAATTTAACTAAACACAAATTTCATATTAATACACTTGAATTTTCAAAAGACTTAAAGATTGTCGAGGCATTCAAGCACAAAATTAATAATTAATTAAAATAAATATAATATTTGCATCTAACTAAGAAGCATTCGAATCCTATTAAAATAGATAAAAGTTATAATGGAAATGAGATCTTCCATTACTGAATTTGAGAAGAATTATATTTAGAGACTATTATTTATACAACCATCAAACCCAAACTAAATTAAAAATCTGTTGAATAATATATTTATTAATGTGACACATGACTTCTTCATGTGACTTAAAAAGGACAAGGAAGCAATTCAAGATTGCTCTATAAAATATAAGGGCAGCTTTAAGTTCGAAAAGTATTTAATTCCACCGGTTACTGTAAAAAGTGAAACCATCGTATTAAATATTTGTATCCGTGTGAATTTCATGTACCATGTGAAGTGCACTCATGATCTTTTTAATAAAAAAAATTAAGTATAACAGTCCCCAATCGTTCTTCATGTAGAGCCCAACTTAACGAAGGCGTATAAATTTGTAACGAACGGTTGATTTTTTCGCGTGAGATAGAACAAGACTGATGCAGCTGATGGATGTGCCGAGTCGTCATGTAAAGGTACTATAAAACGCAGACGACGGTGGCATAAAGCGAATTATTCTTCCGGCCTATAGAGGAAAGGATTAACTAAAGCAGCCAGGACCAAAACGATTTGGAAGGACGACGTATATCTCCTCGACGAAGGATTCAAAGGAAAAACATTTCTTCTTGTGACATACGCCATCTTTTCAGTCCAAACGTGCAGCAAAATTTGTCCCTTTTCTACTGGACGAAAGAAAATCAAAAGAAAAATGTTACAGCGGCGCCAACGCGGCTAACGTCCATTCAATTTTCACAAGTATTTCCGATTATCTGCGGGTAAAATCATGTTTTTCAAGAAGGCAAAAATATCCATTTCAGGCACAATTGCGGGATTTCGTTACTATCTAAATACCTTGCTTTACTCCAGGAGGAAGACATTTGCTTTGAATTCATCAGAGTAAATCGAGTTTCTGTCCCATAAAATATTGGCACCTGTAAGATATCATATGCCCTTAGCTTTTGCTGCAAAAATTGCATGACTCCTGACCACACGCACGTTGAGAATTTGAAGTAATTGACTTGAATGCCATATGAAATAAGTTTACAGAACATCCAAGTTAACGATACCTTAATTAATAAACTGTTTTTATGAATTCACAAATATATATCCAGAGTGCTTCAGAGTACGTATAAAACACAAAAAACAACACCAACTCTTCTATTAGCAAGGTCCTGCTTTTCGAATTCAGAAGCCTAGATATTCCATCAAATAAAGTGTCGGTGGCTATGTACATCGCATGCAGACAGTACGACAATATAACAGAGAATAGCTATCGCCATTTAAGAACATTCGAAAGTTTTAAAGCATATTTTATCCAAACTTATTACAATACTAAAAGATGATCGAGGCAAAAATTATAGATAAAAAATATCTATAAAACGACTGACCATTACTTGCACATTAAAAAAGAATTAATTAAAGAATGATTAATGTCAGGCTAAAATACGCGACGCCGAAATGTGACACTCAGATTATCACGATAAGGAACTGCTCTCAGCAAATAATTTCAATGCATTTTTCCAGGAAACGTGATGGCCAGAGGGAAAATTATTTTTTTTGCGAAGGCAAGTTAAGTTACAGTCTCCTGTAGGAAGAAATAATTCAGGGGAATTTTTTGGGCACTCATAGATTGTTCTAAATGAGTGCAAAATGGAATTACGGCATAACGTTCCATTTAGAGAGAAGAATTAAAGCAAAAAGATTTTTCAAATTGGCCTCCAATATTAACAGTGAATTCATGATTCACAACGCAAAGATATCAATTGTCAAAAATTAAGGTAAAATAGAAAACTTTCCATTCCCTTTACTTTCCGAAATTGGTTGTAACCAAGACTAGACGTAAGATTATACGGAAAAACTTTTCGTCAAATGCAGGGGATCCACGTAGTGGATAAAACATTCTGGGAAATTTTTACTTTAGCTTACATACCAGGTATTCATAAGCGAACTCGGTTGCTTCCCATTTTGCAAGCAATTAACTCTCAACCCTATGCAGGAGATAGAAAATCCCCCAAAATTACCGTAGTAAAAATGCGTATCGGAACTCGAAACATCAAAGAGTTCAAATGCAGATTCAATACCACTGGCTTGGTGGTATGCTAAAATACTGGATTCCAATCACGCAAATTTGGCTTCACTTCCCAGTCCTTCACTTTGGCCCCATATGGAAAGGGGTTGAAAGCGCATGAATCTGTACGACGCATTGGAAATTGAAGGTTAAATAATGAAAGTACTTGTCTGTTACCAGACTTTTATATTTCTACCGACCTAGGTTTCGGCACATAAGGTTATAAGGTGAAAATGGCATTACGTGCCATAATGTGGGTCGGCAGAAATAAAGAAGTGTGGAAAAAGACAAGAAATTTCATTACATTAAATATAAAAGATTTCCACCGAATTACGCCGGAAACTATCTTTTATGCCTAGAAGCCATACAACCTATTGTAAAAACGCAAGCTTAAGTGCGCCGAATCCAGATACGGCGATAGGAATTGAGAAGTGGGGGACGAAACACATGAAGGCATTTTAAAAGGATCGATTGCAACAATTATTTGAGGACCCAGAGGTTAGAGAAAAATAATCAAGCAAAATTATGAATTCCTTTAATCAAATTGAGAGGAATTGAGTCTCTTAATTTTTTAAATTCACTTTCTCGAATTTATTACAAATTAATTTACTGCCATCATTAAGGCCCAGATAAAGTTCCTAATAAGTGAGGGGAAAGGTTCCTTTTCCAACAATCCTAGTTATAGAAACAAAGACACCCGAAAAAAAGAGCGAATAATCACAGTCGTCATGTCACTTTCACAGCGATAACAAAAACCAAGCCATCCGACTTAGAAAAAAAATATTGCCAAGGGTTGTGATCGAAAATGACACCGCGGTGAACAGATGCGTAACTTCCGTCGAACAATGAATGTTTGAGGGAGACAAGCCGTAGTATTTCCCTCGAATCCGCTGCGTTGCGGGCGGCCAGGGGTGACAGATTAAAGTCAAGGAACATGCCGGGCGTGGGAGTTCCCAAAGCATTCGTGAATTTCCGCTCCGTCTGTGTATAAGCTGCCGTCAAGACCCTCTCATGCATCGCCAAGTAAATCGACGATTTGTAATGGGTCTTTTCCAGAATACTCGCAAAATCAGCAGATGGAAGTCAATGCGAAAATAAAAATAATTATTATGATCAAATATATTCTACCTATTGAGGCAAGATGACGTTGACAATTTACCCAAGTTGATGGAGACTTACGCGGAGTGGTGCAGTAGGTGCAGCTTGCCTTCCGGGTGGTCCTCCGCGTTGATTCATCTCCGTTTCGACAGTATCGCCAGTGTTGCAGCAGGCGTATTCAGTTTCGAAGCGTCTGATGCAAGATGACAAGGGAGGACAGCTATTCGCTCTCCAACGTCTTGAAGAAACTATTCCACGAATTGACGAATCAGGACGCACCTGGCCAAGACCAATACCTATATATTACGGGTAAAAAAACCTGCATCCCACACTTCAAACCTGAGACGCCTGATGCAACGCCGGCAAAACGGTCGTAACGAAGATGACGCGGAGGACAATCCTGAAGACGAGCTACGCCTACTGCATCACAACTTGGGTAAATTTTCCATGTTATCTTGCCTCAATCGGTACAATACATCTGATTATAATAATTATTTTTATCTTCACGCTGAGAAGCATTGACTTCTATCTGCACTTTATTTACCTATTCACCACATGTATCCCTCAATACACCTAACTTTCTTCTCTTAGTTAAATAACCCTGCATTCTAAAATGTCTAGCCAAATTATCACACCTATTCCTGTAAGATTACAGAAAATAGGCCATGGTGGGACCTGACTGAGGTTGTATGGGTGATCAGAAAAAAACGAATCAAGAATAAGAGTAGTTAAAAGTACCATGAACGTTACCTTGCATCCAAAACGACGTATTGGTAAAAGTTAGATGAGCAACCAAAAATGCATCTTGAAATAGCGCTGAATATTTCTTGCTTGTACAGCATATTTTCTAAAAAACTTAGAAGCTCATCATCAATAGTATCCTAACACGTTCTATCTGGGAAAAGTATGCACAAAAGAACAATTCCAGCTCAAAGAAATTAAAACGTCATCTGAACGCTGCTTCTAACTTTATTGAATAACTAGCAATACAACGTTTGAACGTACCTTTAAGAGTCGTATTTTTGGACACCAAGAAATAGCTTTGATATTCCGAAGCATGAGCTCTCATCCGAGTTGATATGAAGAGGCCTGTGTAAAACACAGTTCAAGATACGAAAAAGAACAGAAGGAAAGAAAAAAGAAGCAAAAAATAAAGACAACTCTTTTCCAAGAGATAGAAGTGAATCATGAAGATGATTAAGTGATGAAAAATAAAACAAAAATAGTATAATATCAGTAAATTGAGGAAATAATGCAGAGACGCTAAAAGAACGCTTAAATGATATCTCAGAGCATACATTGCTAGAAAAACTAAAAGCACATCTAGATTTACGTCGCATCTTCATTTATCTTGTACTTGAAATGGTAGACGATAGAATTCTCATTCCACTCCAAAGTACCAAACTTGAAAACGTAATTACCCCAAAAGCTCGTACGTGTGACGGACTTAGTCTTATTCCCAAGTGAAAAGTCAAAAACTTATTCAGCTAAAATCACACACAGCTACTCCAGGAAGGACTAAAATCAATGCGAACGAGAACCTTCGACTTTATACCCTCGGGAAGAGATACGTTAAATCGACTGCGCCTTCGACAGAAGCTATTCCGATGACTATTTACCCTCCCAAAGCTCTTAAAACATTCGCGTACGTCGATCCAAAGCGTTTATTTCCCTTCACGATTCCATCCATTATGTTCGGACCTATTGGGAGAGCCGTTTCTCATCGACAGGCATAAATTAATTTGAGCCCTTTCTGGACACTGACGTCATTGATTCATTGACAAAGCCCTCCCCGACAAGACAAACTATCCCGGGATCCTCTGGAATGGTCTGGTGGGTTATATGGGGGTAAATCATTCTCTGCTAGCACCCAAATAACGCGCTTGCCCCAAACGGAGACGAGAAAAGCGCATGAGATGGCACCGCTTTGAGCCATTACCACCCAATTTCACCAAATCCATAATTCCCTCATCCTTCTATAACAAATTATAAATTTTTACGCTATGTTTTTTCTCTCCTTCGGTCTAGTGCATCCAGTTTTACAAAACAAGATGAATTTGAAGCACCTGAATGCCAAGGTGAAATACTCAGACTTTTCTAAACTTTCAACACCACTTTTACAATTTTCCATCATTTTAAATGACATATAACTCACGGAATATTATTTTAACCAAATTAAAACATCATTGACTACAAGGAGGTAAATTTGAAGCAAAAGAGAAAATATAAATCCATGATAAAATATAAACAACAAATGGTATTTTCCACACTTTACTATATAACTCCTCTACCGACCAAGGTTACTACAATCTACGTCGTTTTAAAAGTCCACCTTGGACGTCCACTCTATTTCAAGGTCCACTAAGGTGGACTTTGAAAATGATACAGTGCCGAAAAGATGGTATGTGGTGGAGATATATATTGAAGTGTGGAAATTACCATTTTTGTTTATATTTTATCATCGATATATCTCAACCTTCATGTCAATCCTGAAACGATTTCATAGGTAGAAAACATAAAGACATCCTGTGGGCCATTGGCGTAGCTAGGAATATACTTTGGGAGTGGGATGGAAGGACCTGGGGAGGCGACCCCCCCACAAAGGTAACAAGGGGACCGGGTGTTCGACACCAGACGGTATTCAGTGACTCGTCTCGCTGCAATTATATTAATAAATGATCTCTACCTTTAAGCAGATGCAGTTATTATATGCCAAAAGTTAAACAATATTTCCTAATATTTTTTTATTTCTCTGAGGCTTATAGGGTATGTGGGAATCTCTCCTCCCATACCCAAAGCCTCAGCTTGCACCCGGCTCACATACAACCAAGGGTAGATTCGACCCTTTCGGAGGTCCTTAAAAAAAACTACCCACCTTCCCCACGAGTCCCATCCAAGCAAGCACTCGTAGAAAGGAAGGGGGGAAGAGAATGGTACGAATAAAATGCTCTCGAGGACCTGGGTTCCGCTCTCACCGACCCACAAAATTTTCTCTGCTCCCAAACACCACACGGTCCGATTCAACGCAGGCCAGATTTGAAGGGCCTCTCTCCACTTCAGGGAGTCGTCCGGGGCTGCTTTCTCTCCCGTGAGTAAACATCCCTCCCTCCCAGCCACACCGCAGAATTCGACGGGAGAATTCCGAAACAACTTGGCTGACGAAGATGAGGTTTCCTTGCCGGGGTGAGATGCGAAGGGACTCTTAACGCTTCGATTTCGTCCCTTCAATTCGAAGAGTGAAATAATCCTTTGAGGGAAGAAACCATCAGATTCAAGGGCAAAGAGACGAACGCCTATTTTCTATTACCCTTCGACGAAAAAAAAAACAAATGAGCACAGATTTATCTATTTGCTTCAGCAATTTCCTTAAATCAATCAAACTTCGTGACTTCGTATGGTACGCGAAGTTATCAAAATATAAGCGGAGAAGAAGTACACAGCACAAAGTACACAGAAAGAATTCTCTATTCTGTCTTCTCTAAACTCTATTTTCTCTATCAATTTCTCTCAGGAAAATGCACTTCGTGACTTCCTACGATATAGGATAGGACTCATCACATCGCGAAGGATAAATAATACAGGCGGTTAAAAGACGAAGTACACGAAAATAATCCAACCTCAATTGAAAGCATGATTATTACAAAACATACGCCACTGCACAAAGTTTTTCGTACGTTAATTAATTTCTAGCCATGAATTATTAATTTTGATACACCAATACACATAAAATTTCTGAAAAGGCCATGCACAACAACAAAACTGATATTAATACTAGCAGCCTTTTACTAACACTACGAACCCATTTTAAAAACAAAATATTGTAAAATATCCATTACAAAAGTAAAAATTTGCCATGACACAAAGACACAACGAACTTCATACGAACTTTTAGCCAGCAAACAACACCACTGGAATAGCAAGGATATTAACGAACAATAATTTCATTAATTACGGTGACAGAATGAATTTTGTAGTTTAGTACCCATCAGTAATGAACGTTTATTTTTTTTTGAACCGGTAAATAAGTACTTATGACGGTTTCAATATGAACTATGGGTACATTTAAAACAATTCTAGGCGGAGAAGGTAATTATGAGGCAAATACTGACAAAGAAACAGATTAAACGTTATTCGCCCGTTGAATAGAAAATGAATCTTCATTTCTTTATTAACGGACTTCGAAGAATTGTTTCAAGCAGTGGAACCTTCATTTTGTACTCTATCACTCAATTTCATGCTCAACGATAAGTATTTTTCAAGTATTCACAATTGATACATTGGTTTACCGCAAATAGTTGAATTTACTTTAAATCCGTAATTGTCTCTTACTTCAACCGTGATCAAATTAAATCAACAATAAATATTGCCAGGATCCACTTTTATCATGCATGACTAACTTTCAATACACAAAACATTTTAAAGCAAACAAAAATCATATGCAATTAAGCTTGATTGTGGTGAACTCCATGGTGGTCGATAACTTCATTGGAAAACATTATGCGTACCTCGAAGTTATAACATTTATTACTCTAACCCGAAAAATGAAGGCACTATAATTTCCTAAATTTTTCCCATCTCTATTTGATTAAAAGAGCAAACAAAACTAATGAAGATTTTCAAATCAACTATATTTATGACAGTCTAGAAGTTGAAAACATGTTGCAATCCGCACCATTCAACGGAAAACTTGGAAGCAGAAAGCAATGCATAAACGGTGACGACAAACTTTCATTTATCTCCACAGGGACATTTTTATATCCTTACGAAAGTATGATTACGCTTTCGTGTCGTGGATGGAGGATATATCAGGGCCAGAAGTACATACAAGTAAATCCGTAATTCACGAAGCCGGGGCTGCCGCCGACTCATTATGACGGGATGGCTTCAAACGGTAAGTGCAGCTTTCGAGCGATGAGAAGTACAGATCCGAGCCTTTAGCCAAGTTTTTTTTTAATATCTGCATTTCACAATCTTCAATCCCTCACTCCATCATGGATTCATTTTTTTCGACGCTGGATTCATGTGAAAGCACTCAACTCTAACTCTTTACTTACCATTACAATCAATAAACCACGTATTCGCAGTTAACACATATCCCCTAGGTATACTTTTACCTTAGAAATACAACGCCTTTGAAAAATAGAACATTAAATATACTCATACCCGTTTCGAAGGATTAAAACACCAAAATTCCTGAAATTGCCACGAATTAATAGCCCAAGCTCTCGTAAGGAAAGCTCGTGGTTCAATTAAGTAAAAATACAGGAATAAACGCGAAGGAACAGAATGTAATGAAACAGTTGAAAGGCTAAAGAGTTTTAAAAATATAACCTTGCAACGAAAATTAATTTTTTTTAATCTCCAGAGAAAAGGCTCCATTCGTAAAAAAACGCTTTGGATGACGATTGAATTGTTGCAAAAAATTTAACCTGCTACCATCAGAAGAACGTCAAGGCTTTGGAATGCCTGATATCCCCCTACGATTAACAAAAAACCTTAAATGAATTCCGAGCTATGAGCTTTAATTGATTCAAACGTCAATTAGGAAAGTAACACCATACCACAAACTCCAGAGTCGTTACAGCACGTCTAATTAGAGCCGACAGGGCATTATTCGACGCAATATGTCTTCTATATTTAATGGACAGAACAACTCGACGAATGAGCGTTAAAAGGTGTTGAAATTTAGAGGGGTACGTCTCTCTACGTTCATTTGGCGTCGCTCAGACAGCAAAGAGCCTAGAGTGTCCTTAAAACCGCGAGACGAGAGCGAAGCACTATCTCTGAAACTGTCCTCTCATCTTGCAGCCATCACACGCGCTTGCCCCATTTCTTCGAAAGACTCATTGTAAAATACCTTCCTCTGGTGTAAATTGCACGAAGCAAGAGATGCTGCATCCAATTCCAAGTTTTTATTGTAATACAGCTTAGGCCGTTTCAATGGCAAATAAAATTATATCCTCATAGCAAACAATAAAATTTTAAAAAACGCCACGCTCTTGTGAAATGAGATTTAGAACCTGTTCAACATGCCACTAGGTGCGAAAGACTCGGAATAAATTCGTCCATTTTTCATCAAAAAGGGTAAAAGGCATGAGTGGTTTGCCACCGATAACTTAAGATGCACAAAATAAATGACGGATAAATCATTTGATTTCTCATTGCACTCCATTTGGAAATTAATACGTAGGTAAGTAAGCACAGTAAAAAAATAAAATGTTAATGCGAATGAAACGAAAGATACCAAGGAATTCGCCAAAAAAATGCGTTTTATAATACTTCAGGACAATTATAAGGAAGCGGTCGCGTATTGCCACAAAGGTTTTGAGACTAATGTATAATAAGAAGAATCACAAAATTAATGTAATTTCAAGATTTAAAATTTATATCACCACAAATTTAAACTGAAGATTTCGACAAACTGTGCAAAGCTTATTAATGCAAATCATTTATATTAATGGACCAACTGTAATTGTCGGCTATTGTAAAAATCATTGACCGCATCGGCCATAGCAAAATTACTTTTTTGAAGGGGGAAATAAGAATAAGGTGCTTTTATTACGAAAAATACGTCTAAAAATAATACTCAAGATAAGAAGGAAAAGAGAACATTTAACGAAACACATCGCCAGGAGTTGAGGTTAGACTTCTCTTTGTGATTGACAATGATATTTGAACGATCATTTTCAGAAACATAAATGTCAATGCCTCAACTGCGATAGACGTTTCGAAATCTTTGGAGAAAAAAGCGCACCAAAGATGACGAGAAAGAAGAGATATTTTATTGATGACAACCAAATACCCGAATCAACTTAATACCAATCAAATCTTCTTTTTCAGGCAGGGCCAGCGAGAGGAAAATGCTGAGCTATTCCCTTTTGAGACCGCACAAAAAATTCTCCTCCGATGAAGGTAAGTGGATGACCATAATTTTAGCCCCTGACGAAGCAAAAGCGTTCCGGAAGAACCGACGAGTTTCTCTACAAGAGACGCTAAGATGTCTGGCTGACTGGCTATTTCGGGGAAAAAGAGCAGCAACAGGGATCATTCGTTCAATTAAGGGTAAGAGGGTGTGGGTCAGCACGTAAGGGTCATTGGAGCGAGCCCTGAGTTGGGTATCGATCGCTGAATAGGACGAAAAAAATTGAAAGGTTTCTTGGATGAGTATCTATCACTTATACCACTTCTTATTTTTTAATAAAGCAACCCGGGTTTCGATGAATAATCATCATCATCAGGCGTAAATTATAAGATAATACTTGAAGCCTGACAATAATGTTAATTCATCGCAATCCGGGTCGCTTTATTTAACTTTCTTAGAGCTATCCTTCTTCCTGGGGTACTAGCGAGAAATGCATGAAGAATATTTTCATAAAATGTAGCCACTAGGAAAAAAACTATACAAAGCTATTTTATAGCATATCCATAACAGGTTATTTTTTACTTATTGAGGTTAAACTGGTTAATATTGACAAAATATTTGTACGTTTATTGAAATGAAATGTATCAATGTAATAAGTTATCGCAAATTAAATAATGTACTACGTAAGAGTGGATATATCGGCCCGTCGCACAGTGGGCTGAAATCGAAAAAAGCTAGACCAAAGTCCAAAATGAAGTTTTTTGAGATAAATACTTCAAACTTAGCGTAAATACTTATGAATGATTACCAACTATAGATTAATGCGCCATTTTACATCAACACGACCCGATACTGAGATACAATGGCTCAAACATGACATTTTTTTTAAAACACGCGGGATATCGTTTTTCTTCGAAAACCTTTGAATTTAAGCAGGTGGTGTTGCGTTGGTATGAATTTTATGGAATAAAAAACGCAATATTCCTTTGACCAGATATTTCATATACTTTCTATGAATTTTGAAGATTTTGGCTCTTATCTGACTGGTTTTACAACGCAAAATGGCGGACTCGGCGCGCCTCACTAAAAGGGCTAAGAACGAAGTGGTATAAGAATTAGATAATCATCCAAGATACCTTAACATGAAATACCATATAGTTAAAAATGAGATGGTGAATTTTGAAAAAAATTGTATGGCTTCATTACTAGTATTACATTCAATAGCTTTTCGAGTCTTCTGTTCCTTATTTTGTAGGATTCTTACAGGGAAGCGTGGTTGTCCGCTGGGTAGATCGCTGGGCTATATATAGAAGGACCCCGGATTCTCATCTAGGAGTGAACCTTTCGGACACCCCCAAATAAAAATCTTTGAAGTGCGAGATGACCCAGGGAAAGGAACTGCCCTCTCCTACCCTTCGTTCCAACTGCCAAGGGAAAACATTTCCCTGGGACCGTGGAATTGAACTATGAGCCTTTGGCTTTCCGTACTACTGCGCAGACCTGCGTACCACACTATACTGTCCAGCTTCCTCGAATCAAATGGCAATTTACCGAAGTTCAATCGCCCTTGACTGTGTGATATCAGGCGCCTGTTGCTGAGTCCTTGGTGAGCACTACCTTCATCTATCCAAACGAAACTCCAGGAGCGAGTAAAATATCCCGATTGATAAGCTCATAGCAAACAAAACTGATTACAGCCTGACACTTTTATCAATTAATTTCAAAATATTGTGATTGATTTTATTTCGATCATAGAATTTTGGCAAATCGCGAGCACTTCCGAGACTTCGTAAAGGAAACCCATTGGGTAATTACGGTAATTTCCTCGAAATTTGTTCCCTTTCATTAACGCCAACGCCAATTTTACTATAACAAATAGGGCGTCTATCCTAAAACCTAACACATTTTATCCTAACCGTACTGTCATACATACATCTTGTCAGTAAACCTCTAAGGATTCAATGCAGCTAGTAGCATGAAACGCGTTGCACAAATTAAAAGAATGCATTGTTCCCAAGTCAATGTCGAGTATGATCACCACCACGTGAAGATCTCATCGCGAATGCAGAGCGAGACCACGAGGTCTATCTATTGGTGTAGGGAAATGGCCCAGGAATCCGTCGCCCCGCCATTGTGCCGAAAGCAAAGGCCACCCACGTACGAGACCTAGTGCTCGCTAATTAGAACGCTTCCCTGAGTAGCAGTCACTTTGGGGGTCTCGGGGTAATCTAGGTCTGCGGCCGGTTCCGAGGGACTTGGGAGGTAGGCCCGGAACAAATACGGACTAATTGTGGACCAACGTCACGTTGAGACGTTGCCGAAATCCTAGCCTGGGGAAAACTCATTCCTCCCCGCATCAACAGTTTGTGACGAAGAAAATAAGTCAAAAAATCTGCACAGGTTTCACAAGATCTCATCAAAAATGCCAACACCAAGACCACTCAAATTTGACAAGACTTTCAGTTTTGATTAAACGATACAATTGTTACCCAAGAATGGATCTACGAGTATTGTAAGAAATTCAAAAGAGCCCTAGAATTAGAATATTCTCTTGCCAATTTATCACCTCCGTTCCCATCCGTCAATAATCAATTATGAAACTACGCGTTTAAACAAATCGACGTCATTATTAGTCAGATAAATCACCCACCTTTTACACCGGATCACGCATTACATACATATACCAACCATTTCTGAACCACGGTAGCCATTATATTCAGCAACGACCAATACCTAAAAATAAAATATATTCCATTCCGGCCATCTTAATAGGTACGTCGGAAGACATGTAACACAGGACCCAAGTAAATAATTACGGATTGAACACTGTCCCTGCGAATAATATAAATGAAAATTGGATATCGATCTCTCAATCTCCGGATCGCGAACGGTACGATGTTATACATCAAACGCCTAGGAGTGGATATCTGCTGTTTTCCGCCAAATTGAAGGAAATAAAATAACAATAATATTGTAATAGATAAATTTGAAACAAAACAATTAACGTTTCAATATTCCCTCGAAAAAGCGATCGCATCGTTTAGCCATTTGAGTGCCAACCGTTTTTCTATGTACTAAGCTAAAAGTTTCCAGGCATTCTTGCTGATTTTGCAAAGTAGGTTAGGAAAAAAATAGGTCTCAAAAACAACTAAAGGTATAAAAAAGGCTATTCGGGCTTCCAGCCGGGTGGTCTCCCTCCATTCTGCCGACGTTTCGGAACACGAGTCGGGTTCCATCCTCAGGGCTAATGGTGAGTAAACAAGCTGGCAAACTTCATCCACTCACCATTAGCCCTGAGGATGGAACCCGACTCGTGTTCCGAAACGTCGGCAGAATGGAGGGAGACCACCCGGCTGGAAGCCCGAATAGCCTTTTTTGAACATATTCGCCGGGAAAGCATCAGATTTTACTTAACTTAAGGTATATTTTCAAAAACTTTAACAAATATTTATTGCATGTCGTTTCACCTTTTTAATTTATTATTTAAGGCGTATTTGGTAATATGAGATCATTTTTATAATTGAAAGTAAAAGTGAATGTTAAAATTAAATGAATATTGACTATTGAATGATTGGTGAATTATAAACATTGCAGGAGGAGAGCTACGTTCCTGGCACTTTTCGCGAGAGGAAGGAGGAGCGCGATAGCGCTTCCTGGCACTTTAAGGGTTGAATAACATCAGAGCAATCTCAATTCTGATGCTGACCTTGCCCGAACGAACGCTTTAAACGAACAAAATTGATCGGTAAATATTCAATAACAGTGAATTTATTAATGTTAGATATGTATATTTTAAACTGAAGTCTTTCTACAAGAAAAAAATGTATAGATAAATGACATGATAAAAAGTAGAATGAAGATCAAATGGCTCGACAAAATTAGCAAGGAGGTCGTAAGAGAAGTCCCTGGAAACCCTGAGGAAATAAAGGGCAACTTAATGCACAATATTATACTTTGAAAAAGACAATAGTCGAAGGAAAAATAGACGGAGCGAACGGCAAAGGAGGACCTATGATAAAAAATATGGAAATTTTGATGAAGGTTATCAAAGTCAGCCGTTATTAGTCTGTTATTAGTTTTATTATAGTAGCCTTGGATATGAATGGCGAGATAAAACCCAAAAATTAGGCTGACGTTAATTTTCTTAACTTGTGGCAAGCTCTAAAAAAGTCCTTTCGTCCGAATAATTTTTTAACATCAAACGCTGGAAATGCCTTTGATCACAGGGTGCAAATCTTAAAAAGGAATACAAACATATTTGCAGACTCTTCGGTCGAAGAGAGGGTATCGAAGCATTGAAATCATACAATGTAGGCATAGGATCTGAGGCGCAGGGCGTATTTCTGTGTATAGCCTTCCTGAACCTTCCCTCAAAGCTTAAGTTTCATCAGGGGCACATTTTGCCTAATTTCTTTACTTAAGAATTTTTGCCTGAAACAGCCTTGAAGAATCAGGCATGAAAACTTGGAACTATGGAAATATACAAATCTGATCTTAGATCAATGAATACATCCTTAACTCCCACAAATTTAAGCCTAAAAATAATTGAGAAATTATACAATACACAACAAAATAATTAACCAATTAAAGGGGAAAATGACGCGGAATACAGAAGCGATTTACGTATAAAAGTTAGGGGAAATGAGTAAAAAACTAAGAACAAAGAAATCAATAAAGGGAAGTAATACCCCAATCATAAAAAGGAAGCAATATCCCAGTTAAAAACCGTGTAAATACTTGGAACAGCCTTAGATAATTTCCTTTATTTAATACTTTTCAAAAAATGCTCCCATTCTTCAAAATACTACGAAATACGATCATGATAATTGACAACGTTTGCAACAGATGGTTAGCCAAAGTGCGCACATTTAGCTATTGATTTAAATGTTATGCAGAAACTATCCATAGAAACGTTAGCATTGCTACCATTGCAGTAAAAAATATCATAATGCGGCGGCTTGAGTGCAATCAAACTGATTTCATCATTGTACCAAAGGAAACTCCAACCTATTTTCACCGGGAATGACTCACGTAGCTTCATCTACTTCCACAAGTGTTTCCAAAGCCTACAAGGGAAGAAGCAATTACGGTAATTGAGATGGTCAAAACTCCGAAGGATTCCTATGGGAATAAGGACGATTTCTGCGTCCCGACGAGGACGACTATCTTCTATACCGTGATAGGAAATATTTCCGAGGAAAAAATAACGAATAGAAAAGCACAAATATAGAGTAAAAGATACTAGTGACTTCTTTTTCGAACAGACGGGATTTGGAATCATATAATCAAGAAAGAATATTGATGACAATTATCCGCCAAATTATAGCTTCAAGATGACAATTTTCAAAGGACATATAGACGGAACGACTAAGGAGGGTCTCCGATTATGCTATTTATGGACCAGTTGATACAGGATGAAGAAAAAAAAAGTATCTACATAGATTTGAAGAAGTAGGCTGATGGAATTCATGGTATGGTAATTGGAGGAGGCGACCGACAGCTGAGGTTGTGAAGGATCTAAGGTTGCTGGGTCTTTTGAGCCATGAGGGAAGGGTAGATCAGAAAGGGTGGAGAGAAACCCGGCGTCGTCATTAGCCTGCTCTTAACGAAGGCACCAAGGGGACAACGGCTTAACGTCCCATCCATCGGACGGAGTGTTGCGCTTGAAATGTCCTCCACACAACATTCAAGCAGGGATTGGGCAGTCTCTGAAAATTCTCTGCCACTGCCGGGAGTTGAACCCGAGCCCATCGGATGGGAGGCCAACACTCTAGCTACCACACCAACCCGATCCCCACATAATTGAATTTAGTAGAGGGCGACTTTCATCAGATTAATCCTAGGAATCCTATTTTATTTCGAAAAATAATTCCAGAAATTTTTAATAGTAACTCTGGGACCTGAAATTTACTCCACCAAGAGAAAATAGGCCACAATACATTTCCATCCTGGAATTAAAGGTTCTAAGGTGGGCAGTCGCAAAGCCAACTCAATCTCAACTTCCAGTACTTATAACCGAGCATAATTTTACAGTTTTCTCTTGATGTAGTTATTAAGGGGAACTTGCAAAACGTACTTAATGTATACGCTTCCTCACCCTCATTAGCGAAGATTAGAACGTCAAGCGCGAAACATTGAAGGTCCAAAACCAATGCGCGCTATTCCCCGAGGCTAAATCCCCCATCGCAGCTTACATGCACGTATTCAGCAGAGATCCCAATTAAGAACGGAAATTTTTCCACTCCCAACGTTGGTGTATAATTGAAAGAAATAGCAAATGGATAAGCAGCACCTAAAATTTCAGCAAAATGATGACTTGCTCTTGTAGGCGTACGATAGTGATGCATGTACAAGATTGAAGTCAAAGTAGCATAATTTAAATTGATTTCCTTGTATTTTAGCATTTTAATTCGAGCGTAAATTCAATCTGTTTTATCTCTCAAGATACTCCGTAAGTTTACAATTACTTCAAACTTTAATTAGGACTCGAAGTTCTCACAAAATACGCAGGAGAAAAACAACGGTACTTTGATGATAAAAAGGGGGCACGTCGTTTTAAGGGTTTTCACCACATACACTCAGCCTAAAATATAAAAAAATGAAAGAAAGAAACAATTTAATTGTCTAGCGGTCGCACGACTTTTCGTAATTTTGACAGATATGATTTGAACTAGATCAAGACATCTTTGACGATGGCACAAGCATTATCATGGGTGACTAGAATTATAAAATAGCAAAATCAAAATCTCTCTTGATAAAACTAACGCAGTAACTCAAATTTACTCGACTCAAAACGCTTTACATGATATGTAAAATTGCAAATAAAAATACGCGAATGGCTATATTTTAAAAGGCTGGTAAATAGAGTATGATATTTATAAATCGGAAAACCTATCAATACAAAGGAAAAGCGAAGTACTCAGTTTCAATCGCATAAAATGCCAACGATATCGTTTCGGTAGTTTGCTTGGTTTTAACGTTTTCTGAAGAAATGAGTAAAACATGAAGTGCTGCTTGAGAAGCACAATGGATTTACTTCCACAGAATGACAAATGTTCGGGTGAGCCACCGATAGCTGTGTGAGCGATGCTAAACGAGATTTCAAAGAGACGCCACAGTTACAGCAATTATTCGCCAGTAACTAAAAATTTATAATGTTGACCAGCTTATGCTCTGTATTTGATCTCTGAAGGCAAGCCTGATTTCGGTTTTCCTTAAAACGGCTATTTTTTCCAGCGGTCATCGAAATTTCTCCTACGCCTAGACAACCATCGCTATAAATATTTAAATAAGCATCCGGATATTAAAAATAAATTTGGAAAAATAAATATAGTCAATTTTTATCACCAATACATAAAGCAAAATGAGGATGGAATATTTTTGATAATTTCATGATACATATTTTCTTCCTTAGTCGCAGAAACATCCTTTAAGACTCTAATTAATACATCCCTGTGCCACAGAAAAGGACGATCACCAACGGAGAACGGGTTGTAAAATAAATAACGGAAAGTACACATCATTTAAATGTCGGTTAATATCACTGACGTATGCAATTTTGGGAGGTAACATTTGAACCAAAAAAAGGAAAGCTTTCATCGTCAGGGTATGCTACATGCTGCGGGGTGAATAAAATCTTATAATTGTAAAAGAACAAAATATAAAAAGAGTAATCTTTAAGCTAGCATTAAACTAATTTAAGAAAGCATATGTTTCGCATCATCAGTTCAGTGGCGTGCCACAGGTAGGTTTTCCTACTTACAACTACCCCCTTGTGCCTTTAAAAGTGGTGCCAAAAACGAGTAAGATGGCCGCAATGAATAAAAAATACTTTATTTTAGTAAATAATGGTAAAAAAATTACTTTCTGAGTCCTAAAAATCACTCTTTCAACATCAACAATCCCCGGACCCCATTTGCTTTGGAATGTTGTCCATTCACCCTGAAAGAGCCACAAAATCTCCGGTAAACCCCCCCCCCCCCTAATTTCAAAACCCTGGCAATGCCATAGCATTAGTTACTTAAGCACAATAGGAAGAGAATATTTTTAAATTTTATAGAGGGTTATTTACACTTCTTTTATCGCTGGAATATTCTTTATCAGCCAAATTAATAAATTACACCACCAAGGAGCAGCAAAGGCCACGCCCACCGATGGTGAACCACACAAAGACCATCATATACTTCACACTCACACTGAAACAATCCATATTTCATCCGCACACCACGCATATTAATGGAGTCGCGGTCAACCACCAACCCTTTCGCCACGTCACGCTTGAACGTTTAAAGGAGCGAATGAGACGAAAATAACCCGAAAATTTCCCCACTCCCATGCATACTTATGACTAAGAGAATTCATTCACTCGAAAAACTCGTCCGTTCCGCCCTTAAAGGAAGAGAGAAGAGAGATTGTGATAGTCCTCGGCGGAGCGAAGCAGTTAGTAGGGATCTCACGTTTTTACGACTCGATTAAAATTTCTCCCCACAAGGAAACCTCCGACCAGCGGTAGACCGGAATCGAAGGGGAAGGGAAGGACTCGCATTGAAGACTCGACTCATTAAATCAGAGTTCAGGCGCGTTTCCCGCTAATTTGGGTTCCACATTAGGACTGCACTGTGTAAGCAACCCCTCCGGGGGAAGCAAATGTACTTCAGCGGAGTTCATTAATTAGGAAATGCCTAGGCCATCGTAGACTTAAGTCCTTCAGTGTTGCTGTGATTTTGAGGGATTCACGGATTCAATCTACGAAGTCAATCTAAAATATGCAGCCGGCGCCGCAATATAAATTGCTTATTATGAAGAGCGATTGAAGAAAAAAAACACTGAGAAATAAAAGAAGATACCTCAATGCCCTTTCTTGGTAAATTATGGACTAAATTTAGGCAAACATCGATGGTAATTAAAGTCACGGATTCCTCAACGGCCGAAGTGCACGTGGCAGAAAATAGGAACGAATAAATTTTACTTGGGGGAGCGTGGTTATCTAGCAGGTAGAGCACTAGGCTAGGCCAAACCCTGTGGTAACCCCCAATAATAGTTCGAAGTGGCCAGGGAAATGAAATGCCCCCCCTACCCTGAATGCGTGGTATTCACACACCCTTGGCTGAGTCCAGGGTCAGCTCTACCCTAACCTATCCGCGCCGATCATACTTCTTGTGGTATTTAAACGGTCAAGTTTACCTCAGCGGGGAAAGCCGACCGTGTTTCAAACGCAACGAATCAATTCAATTACTACGCAAAGTATGGTATGGTGCCCATGTTTCCACTCAAGTGCCGTGACCAGTAAACAAACTCGCACATTAAAGTTTGGGAGACGGAAAATGTGGAAGATATTTTCCTCACGTCATTTCATCCATTAAAGGGGCTAAATACCACAGCGAAAAGCGCCGATGCAAACCATCAAGATTTCTATTTTCGTTACTTAACTTTGTGTGTGGGCCATAAATATTTTTCAGTAGATTATTACTTACAAGGATGAAGTTACCCATTCATTACGAGGCGCAGTTCATCGTAATCGAGGTGACAATATTTTAAAATAATATTTTTACAAATTTTTCCAACATTCATTCCTGCAGGATCGACACGAAGACATAATAACTTATATTATTGATTCTCTATCGCCGCATGTAAACGATATGTATTGCTCCATTCATGAATGGTTGGCTACATTTTAGAAAATACAAGCGTATAACTGGATATTTTTCACTCATGTTTGCAAGTCGTAAAAGGCACATTCGGAATATGCTTTGGCATATTTTGTAGGTCATATATAAAGTTTTGAATGGGGTTGTCATAGAAACGGAGGACTCGTTGCTACTATCACATTTCGAGGAATTAAATTTTCAATATAAATAGTAGTATGCACTTAAGGAGGAAATTTACGCGCATTTCAATGAAATTTTAGAAGATATCTTAGGTGACAGCAGAGGAAGAAATGCATTACTTCCCGTGAAACATTTTAATGTCCACTTTATCTAATGGCTGGCATTCAAGGCCCACCCAGATCACCGGTTCTGGGGCACTCCATAATTTCAGCATCTTTTGGCTCGCATCCTTTTAACCGAAGAATATAACATTCCGACTATTTCGAATCGTCACAACCTTTCCCGCGTAATTGCTTCTCGGAGAAATATAACACCGAACGCCCCCGCCCCCCCCCCCCCAAAATATAAAGCAATACATAAAAGCCCGAACTCGTCGCAAAGTCTACGACCTAGGAGATAACTATTATTATTATTATTATTTATATCCCTTCCAGGTGAGATAGATAGGAGGGAAAGACGGCATATATTGCGTGAGTGGGATGAGCGATAGTGGGAGGAAAGTCGCAGAAACGAAATGGCAAGGTGCCAGAACTGATTTCTTAAACTGAATGCCCATAATGTCTTCGCCTCGGAAATGGTCAAATGGCGCCTCCACAGTCGGAAGGGACTCTTTATGAGGCTAATATACGTCGTCTTCAATCTCGCGAAACTACCTAACCTCATCCTACCCCCCCCCCCCCCCCCCCCCCGGCGAGGGTGGGAGGTGTAGCGTGTTTGGGGGTGCGTTGGGGCCAAACTAATTTCACCAGCATATCTCAGTGCGGTCGGAAAGGGGTTGGGTTGAGAGCGACAGTCTATATAAACCAGATGCTAAAACGAAATTTATATACGGCTTACATACATTTTGAACCTAATAGCCCAAATTATGAGATGGATCATGGCGTTCGACGGCTTCCAATGATAGCATTCCTCATACATCAAATGCGGAAAATACAAGTGATGCTAGAAATATATGAGGAATTATTACTAACTAAATGAAATCTAGCCTAAAGCATATAAGTTCGGCGATATTGCATTACTCAATGCCAAAAATGTGAACTTGCAAGAGGTATTACATAAAATAGTACGTACCTATTCGCCAAAGACGGGATACCTATCATGCCAATGCCAAAATAACTGTTTATCAAGTTCAACTTTTAATGGATGGAAAATTCATAATTTATAAAAACCTACCCCATTCTTAGAAACCCAACAATACAATCAAGCAGACGATTAAAATGTATCCACGTAGGCCACTTTATCGTGAATAAAAAAATGAAAAAACATAAAAGTAAATTAGGAAAATTAGAAAACTATGAGATTACCAAAGAGAAACAAAAATACTTTAAATAAAACCTTCCTAAAAGTGATTCAAATAGATCTCTACTTATAACAAAAAAACTCATGAAAAGCAATGACATCAACTGGTAGCCACAAAAACCTGAACCAAATTTCGTGGACCGAAATATCTCATGGAAACATGTAAAATAAAAATTCCATTGATACTACCCTCGCGAACCCTTAATCAGTCTTTTTTTGTATAATCCTCACCTTCGAGGGGATTGACGTAATTCTATCACATCACCCGTCATTCACTGAGTATTTTCCGATATTTGATCAAGATATAAAAGCCAAAGAAGTAAGGCATGAATATTAGAACGAAAGAGATCACCCCAATAACCGAGCAGAAAAGGAAAAGTAATCACAAAACGTGTCATTCAACGACTCCTAGTTTGAGGTCCGCTATGTACTGAGCCACTTACCGAAAGGCAATATGAACATTAATTGGACTATATGTTCCCAGAATTCTTCACACCTTTTTGAATAGTTCTAGCAATATTTTCATCAGAATAATTTCATTTGTGATTTAAATTCTTTATTTTAATGAAGCAACATAAAATCCCTAGAGCTATTTTATCGGCCAATTTATAAAACAATGCCCATAAACTTCCAAATAGTACAAATCGAATTTAGGAACTTGACTGGTATGCCATCAATGATATAGTTAGAGGAACTAAGAAATTTGAAATCTTACTTACACCTGATTGACATAACCATAGTTATAAGAGAAGAAATTTTGAAATATTTTTAAAATCCATTGCGTATAGGTCACGATAGGGCCAAAATATCCCATTTTGTACATTTCTTACTATCCTCAGAAAATATGGCAACAACCACTATTTTCTAGGAGTTAAATTGCAAGGAAATAACGACTTCGGTGACCGCGTCGCTAAAAAATAAACCCAATTCTGATATGTTTAAAAGGCGAGTATTTTTTACGAGATAGGACTTAACTGTATGAGTGGGAAGGATGCCAATTTCTGGACACCAAAATGGTCGGGGAGAAAAATATTTTGCAGTTAAGATACATCCCACTGTACCATACAAGTACTTTTTCGGCATACTGAAAATAACATTTTTGAGAATTCCGATATTTGTGAAGGTGCACCAGTTTCGTTGCTCTACTGGCTTATGCTACGTGGAAATATTTTCATTGTTATCAAAACTTCCCTTTTTCACAACTTTTTTAGGAGGCTCCTTTTGGTAATAGTACGGATTTTACCAACTATTACGACCTTTCATAGCATATTTAAAAATTTTATGACCCTGTGTCACCGTCATTACTGCTAATTTTTTATCTTCATACCCGTATGATATTTTAAAATGCTTAAATTGCTATTGCTAAAAAATTATTGTTCTTAGTGCTAGGTACTATTAGGAAAATATCGGATTGTTTTCTCTTTATTCCTATCTCAAGCACATAGCATTTTCCTTTTCTCTTCGTACAGATTGAGTTTACAATGTTTTGGTCCCGCAAACTATTATTATTAAGAGTGCAATCATAGAAAACAGGTTTTCCAAGAATTTAATGCGGGTCACATTGTTGAGTATCTAAAAAAAGGAGCTCTAAAAGGCCATCCATTTAAGATATCAAGCGAGAGAATGAAAGATAAATAATAGTGTCAAACATCACGATGAAACTTATTACCAGATGGATTTTCTAAGCAAGTGATAACACTACTGAGAGTTCTACGGATTTAAGAGGAGATCATGTGACGATAAAATAAACTCAGTCTGAATGTGAAACGAGGACAGTCACGGTGGGCATAATTAGGACAAATCGAGAGGAGGACTCGGAGAGAAAAGTGAATTACGTCGGTCGTCGCTTGAAGGGGCGAGCGTGGAGTAGGGACAAATGGAATACAAGTACGTCACATTCATGGGAGCGAAATCTAATTGTGACTTGAGGAGGAGATTACGACGAGGAAAGCGGAAAGAAATATCGGACTCACGCAAATTCAAAACCAACAGAACAGTAAGGATAAGAGGTTAGTACACGTTCCGATCATGACTAGATGACTAAATAGGTAACATCTGCCGGGTGGAGAAAAATTATGCCACGATATTTTAACCCTGGATAGGCGATTCCACTAAGAACCAAAATTACTTTTATCGCTTCTGTCGGACGAAGAAATTTAGTGGGGTTCTAACATGATGTACTGCTTGTCGGTCCTAAAGATATCAATCGTTAATTGCTCAAGCAATCGAAACCTAGCCAACTTTAGCAATAAGGTAGTTTCCTTCATCAAAGAAAACGAAAGTCATTGATTGCGATTCGTTACCCACATTTAAAGTATACATAACACACAAATTATTTGGTTTTAGAAATTCCAGTCTAGATGAATGTTCATGGTCAATTTTAACCTCATTTGAAAAAGACCAGATTGGCGCCCATGCGATGCTGCTCCACGTGACGCCACAGGGCCCTATACGAGTAGTCAGGAGTTTTACATCGTCTGAGATTACCAATGCATACGTGAGACACAGAACTCAGGGATTCATCTCTGAATAAATAATCACCTATTAAAATTGCCTGTGGTCGGAAAGTTTCCTTCGTTTGATAGGGTATTAATAATCCTTATTTAAGCCAAGCTCTACCTGCTAGCAGGGCACTCTGCCACCAGCTAATGGCCTGCATCGTAGCGGCGCTCATAGCCTCGCACCAAAGTGGCCTCACACCGCGGCAGCCGGAAACAGAATGACGTCACACGGGTTTTTCTCAGCATTCATACTTAGCCGTCGCGTTTTCGCGCGCTTGAAAATGTTCATTTATCATTCAATCACTAACAATAGGTACCGTCATTAAAAATCTAAAAGCTTGAAATACGTACTCCAGGAGTAATAATCTTTCGATTTAGGCATTAAAAAAATAGGAAACCACCCTATTGGCGTGTGGCGGCGGGTGTTACGCGGACGTATCCCTTCTTATCGTATTTTGTCTGCTTTGGTGACGCATAAATCCTTTGAACCTAACACCTTTCTTATGAAATTTTCAAAGTAGATATTTGTATAGAAGCCTGCCTGTTCTTCAAGCATAAAAACATTTGCACCTGAGAAAATACTGAGGAAAAAGTTTTAAAATTTGAGATAAAGGCATATATTGACCAAGGCCTACTCAATGTACTATGAAAATTTCAAGATTATAGCATTAGCCTCCGTAATAATTATAGCATTAGTTTTGAGCGTCACCTAAAAAGACTAGTTAAGTGGGGGATATGCGTTCAAGACACAAGCCGTAAATAAACATGTAAGCCTGCGTTGGAGAGATTCGACAAGTGAATTCCATATACCATGCATTTAAGCCCTTAGGAGGAAAAGGGAATTCATACACCATTCCATTCGGCAAACTATGCTCCTGGAAATATAGTGAGGTTCCACTAGAGAGGTTTTACGCACTAAGATTAAGTTCTCCGTAACGCTCTAAATACATATTCTCGTAATTGTAAAAGTAACCTAAGCCTAACACGGAACCTCCGTGGCTCCGGTGGCTCCAAGCCTTATTCATGTAAAAGCTTAATAACGCTCTATGTTCGCTTGTAAATTAACGCAATGTATTGAGGAACTTTAACGTAACAAAAGTCTGACTTTTGGCGTAGTACTTGTCTATTTCCCCAAAGACACCATAAATACCAGCTATAGACTGATAGACTGATGTAAGATGCCTAACGGCACATGGCGTTATATTTTCTATGACAAGCTCGACAAGACGTCTCCAATGTTTCCAGATCACAGCTCGTACACAAAGAGGGGAAGCGACTCCCGAACAGAAACTTTGGCGACGCAAATATCTTGTCGTTTCAGATAAGCATGATGCCTCGCGGGAGAAAGCGTCGGATACTGACAGGAAAAAGAGATACGCTCTAATGAAGGCTGCTTGGAATGCAGGGGACCAGAACAACATTCTTAATGATACGCTATTCCACACGGTAGTATTCTCAAAATATGCCGTCCAACCTCAGAAGTATACAAAACTGCCAGGCAATTGTCCTTACGACCCGATATAACAACTAGCTTTTCATTCTAATATTACCTAAATGGCAATGTTTAACGGCAATGCGGAACTATGTTATTTTCAACAATTTCAATAAGTTAATGGGCTTTTAATAGTTGATATGCTGATTAATAAATCGAGAATATAAAGATGCAAAAGTTGATTTCAAAAACAAAATAAACAACGAATTAACTCGAAAGTAAAATCGGAAAAATAAGGTTTTAAAAAAAGTTTATTTTAGAAGAACCCTGAAATCAATCAACAAATGTTGGGAATGGAGGCATCAATGCAAGCACGCTTTACGCAACCAGTATCAACAACGCCATCGGTATTTTAGCCAAAGCTCTATCATTACATTTAAGATTATCTATGGGGTGACCAATTAATTTTAACCGAAATATAAAAAAAAATCAGAGAAAGATTTTCACGACTACCAAATGCTTTTGGCTGCCACTCGCTACTCATTATTCCAAACCTTTCTTTGACCTATCCACAAAACCAAACGGTCCTCAATAGCTCTTCGCGGATTCAGAATTTTCCATCTCCTCCATGTATTCATGGAAAATAAAGCTAAATATCTAAACCATTTCAATGATAAATAGAAGTATGTAATAGGTTATTTAGCAATTTGCAACTTGTTTTCGACAGAAATGGACATTTTTAAGCTTGAAATACACCATTTTACATTGAAAAACTTTGTTAATTACACACGTCACATGTGTAATTTGCATAGTTTTTTATTAAAAATGCAGAAATTTCACCAAGTCACGCCTCAAACCATCAATTTTAGTAATACACCAAACGGAGGAACGGAATCCGCCCGTTGGCTGCAGTCACTTAGCCGAAATTGCCGAAAAAATCTTCAATGGAAATAAAATGCCACATGACTCATTTGAAACGAAATCAAATCACATCACCAACCAAATTAGAACAAAATAAAGGCCCCAGAAGAAGAGAATGGAGGAATTTTCAAACAGAAAATTGTAAGGGTCGGCGATGGGTATCCTTAAGTAAGCACAAACGTTGAAATAACTAGGGGAAACTACCGTCGATAACCTAATTTTTATAGCCTGATTGATTGATTGAAGTACCACTCCGAGAAAAAGAAATGACCAATAAAATCCTCATTTTTTCCCGATTGGACATTTTTCCATCGACTAACTGCACAAGTAAATAGAAATCCCAAAGAAATTTCCAGTATAAATTTTTAATGTTCAACGACCCTCTTTATCCACATCACCAGCCACTCTCTTGTTTGTTCAGCACTCGAATAGCA
Organism: Ischnura elegans; assembly: GCF_921293095.1. Lineage (NCBI taxonomy): Eukaryota > Metazoa > Arthropoda > Insecta > Odonata > Coenagrionidae > Ischnura > Ischnura elegans. Next base: position 45,501,943 of record NC_060253.1, on the reverse strand, counting down.
GGGAAGGCATTTTATCCCCCTGACAGAAGGGACAACCCCAGCCCAAACAGGGCGAATGACAGTTAAGAAAAAAATGAAGATTGGGTAGGGGTAATCCTGAGCGGCTTCCCTCCAGTAACATCACATCCTTATCAAATTAACTTTGTTAAAATTGAAATGAAAAACAGTCACAACTTAAGGTATGCAAAGTATAAGGTCAAAAACCCTCTCTTCAGTAAACACAAAAACTGAGCGTCACAATCTTTTGATTCGATTGAAGTTATCTTCGATTATATCATAAACGAATCCCAAAAGGATTGCGCTGTAATATGATCTCCCGTAGAGATATCGCTATCCGAACATCTCTATTTTTGGCCATTTTTTCACATTACAGTAAAACCATTATACCTTATTTTACCGCAATGCGCATAAAAATTTCGATAAATTAATAATATATACTGTATACTTAAATGAAAAATAAAACAAAAATTGCCAGTTTTCACCCTCCTTCCATGGATTATCCTATTGCCAACTTTGGAGATTAGGTAAAACGATAGATATTTACTGTTCCCCTTCTAATTCAACGTGCAAATTCTATAAAACATTTTCCGGCAATTTCAGAAATACGATTATTCCCCTAATTACACTGTTAAGTGATAAGCAAGACTAATAACTGATTTCTGCAGATGAATCTTACATATAGGTTATAGAAAGCTCGTGCGGTCCATTGAAAAGTACAATTTGACGTAAATAATTCAAGTTAAATTGTTCCAATTCAAAATAATGTTGTCAAGATTTAAAATCACTTCTATGTCTGAGAAAACATATTTGCGTAATAATGTTAAAAAAAAATATTTCGGTAATCCACAAATCCACTCACAATCAGACCGCGGTCGCGGCACAATCCTCCCTGGCCGGAGGGCGCGAGTTCGATTATCGGCAAATTGTTCCAATTCTGGGCATGAGTGCTGTATGCATATAAAATTATTAGCAAAAATCATGAAGTAAAAAGATAATAACCTGCTTTTGGAGATACCGAAAATGAATTATAAAAGAAAATTCGTTCAAAAATAAATACTTTAAGCAAGAACCGTTTCACTATATCTCGATTATCACGCACCTTGCAGCCTTCTATAGACCATCTTCTCCTCACTTTATCCAGATTGTGTTTTAGTCTTCCGAGTTATTTCCTTCCGAAAGACCCGGAAATTCCTATAAGATCAAATCCGGATGATAACTCCGGGAATCCTCCGGAGAAACCAGATCCTACAACCCCACCAAAACTTTCCAAGACATCCCAGAGACGGTATAATCCTGCTCCAACCAAGAGTGAACTTAGCACACACCCCACAAGGTTCCGTTCCAGAACTAACTCAGTTTCATAATGGGTATTGGCCTCTTTACTCCGCGTTTGCACCGGTTTAGACGAAGAGTCTCTCATCCTTTCCAAGTCATACGAAAGAGCGCCCTCAAGCCTAACGCTGTGTAGACACCAGTGTGTGAAACGGAGTTCGTTTTGCGGCTTGAAAGCGCTCCGAACGCCCTGAACCACTGAGGAAATTTCGCACCGTAAATCCCCGCAGATACATTATCATATTACTACGCTACATTAACCTGTAGTCCTGCACTTCCACGGAGATGTTTCCAGGAAATTTCATTTCCGTAAACAAAGGGAAGATCCTGTGATGTCCTTCGTATGGCTGCCAGAGACCCTAGGAAGCGATTGATCAACTCAGGGAAATATAAGTACTTATATCGAATCTCATGGCTAGACCAAGAGCCTTTGACGATAATAACACGGGAGACCGAAAGTTATTGGTACCACAAATCTCATATTTTCCCTAAGCGACTGTCAAAAATACAAAAAAATAACTCTTAATTTGCTAACTAAAGGCGCTAAATTCAGTTATAACCGAACGGCAGAAATAAAAAATTTCCTGTTCTGACTAAATAAAACTCTGGTGAGCATAATGTCCGAATATGATATAAAACTCAGATTTTAGACTGATTCAAGACATAGATGTGCTATTTTTCATGCGAAGGTTCTGGTAATTTATTTCGCCATAGGTTAATCGTCATCTATCCGTTTCCGAAACCTAAAATGGCTAGACCGAGAGTCTTTGACGATAATAGGACGGGATCTGAAAGCTACAGTACACATATCTTGTTTTGCCAATATAACTGTCAAAAATACGAAAAATGACAGCATACCTTGCGGATGGTGCAAAATTCGAGTCGTTTAAGAACGGTAGGAAATACAAATTTCCTGTTTTAGGTGGCGGCGGGGTAAAACTCCTCGCCAGCTAAACAAAAGGACGCGGGTTCGAGTCCTGCCTGGGTAGGTTTCCCCTATCCATGGCATGGTTGTTCGTGTACGTTTAATTGTTTAAATTGTTAAACACCCCGATGTAAAATGGCCAATGCGAGCTATATTCGGTGGTTTGATAATAAATAAATATAAAAGTCTAGTGAGCACAACGTCCGGATATGATATAAAGTTCGAATTTTAGACTGATTCACGGAATAAATGTGGTATTTTTCATGCTAAAATTGCGGTTTTTATATCGTGGGGCATTAATCTTCATCTATCCGTTTCTGAAAACCGTTTGAGGAAGTCAAATGAGACTATAAAACGTCTCGTACAAATTAACGAGGAAGTGCTTTTAATAGCCTTAAATATGGACCTATCCGCCATTCTCAAAATGATAATTATCACTTCTACACCCGCGAAAGTTACCCGAAAGATGTAAGTTATTGTAACTGATGATAAATTGCTCAATTAGCCAATTCAATCAACATGCAATTGGATAAAACAAAAATATCAAATCCAATTCACATTTTCTACGAGAAAAAAGGCCTTTTTGACCTAATTTGAGCGATATCGCTTCGAAATGTTGGTCGCACTTCCGACACCAAAACTTTTCCTCCAAAAATTTTCGAGTTTCGGCTCGCCTCTCCGATGAAGAATAATGGAGCGATTAATCCCGGATAAAAAATAACAAGATGACCAATGGAGCAAAGATAATGGCGGAACAACAACGCCAGGATTCCACGACAGGTGCGGCCGTAACCACTTTACGATTTCAATAGATACGAGATGAGAACCTCGTGTAGGCAGGTAGTGGTAGTAGTAATAGCAGCAGAAGCAGCGACGGACGAAGACCAATTGTCAGTCCAGCGCTTATCAGAGAGCGCTTATGCCGGGGCCGGAGTGGTGGGGGGAGCCCAGGGATCGCAAATACGTCCATTTAAAGCCGAGATCACGTTACAATTACAATGAGAGGCGTGGAGTACGTAGGTAGTTAGGTGGGTATCATGCAAGCCTTTCGCTCGATAGCCGCACCAGCAACCACTCCTCCCAGCCACACGGATCAAGGGGAGGTTTAAAGGCCACCGACTTGCAAATACTGGGGACAGAGCCCACACTTTCACACATACCACACTCTCAAACCTTTTTCATTGGACTGCGGGCCGCATTTTCACATTGGCAATGCTGCATGGGTCCAAATATTAGTATTTGGACCCATGCAGCCTGACATTTGCATAAAATTAGAGTCAAAGGAATGACTTAGAAGGACGCATCACTCCCGTTCGCTTACTTTTCTTTTGGATTAATTAATGAATTTATTTATATCCGTGCCACCGAAAGCAGCACTACATTGGCCTTCCGATTGGGGTTTAGTAATGACCTAACCATTAAATATACAAGTATATCAATTCCCAAGATAGGGGAACCTACCAAGGCGGGACCCGAACAAAATAGATTCGGTATGACATGCGACGACTTCACACCGCCGCCAATGAGGCCGGCGAACGCAATACATTGCAAGCGCAAACAAAATTTTTTACCCCAATGATAGCAATGAAGTGACTTCTTTCTCTTCATTGCTTTTATGGAGCAATTACAACAAATCATACCTTCCAATTTCGATTTAATTCCTCACTCAGTGATTCAATACTGGTTTCGACGGGTTAGGGTAGAGCCCACTCAGAACTAAGTCACTGGCATGAGTAACCCTCACATTCAGGGTAGGGAGGCACTTCATTTCCCACGGCCACCTCGCACTTCGAGGATTTCCTTGAGGTTAAACTTATATATTTGACACAGGTACTGATTATGAAGGATCATCTACATATAGCCGGAAAATTTTACTACCGTATGTAAGGTTAGCTTAAGGGGACGGGTCACACCCGATAGACCTGTCTGTTTGAGTGACGTGACACTCGTTTAAAACTTATTTAAATTCAAGATGAGAAAATAAAGATTGAACGAGTAATAGGTCATCCAAAAAAATAGTAAATAAGATAAGTCGAAAGTTAGTGTCGCATCCTCTTAAAAACTAGTGAAATGAAGACAAAATGCAACTGTTCGACGGGGAGTGATACGTCCTCTTAAAGGCCTCTAACGCATAGAACAAAGAAGACACACAGACCATGCTCTAAACCGATGAAAAGACTAGCACGCCACACAGGAAATACGAGGGAAGTACAGCGCAACTTCGAGCCCTACAGGGACGAGTAAACACGCCCGCTCCGTGGAAGCCCAAAGCCCACACAACACACAACAGTGCACGCCGATTCACGCACTTTGCCAAACAGTCCGACCACACAATACAGAAACGCATTCATTCCCACACTATGAAAGGGAAACGAGGACACAACAGAAAGAGAGAGAGAGACAGACAGTTACAGAAGCACACAAACACAAGGAATGACATAAACAAACATAAAATACAAGTAGTAACGCACTATGAAAAAAAGGTCGCTCTAAATATTAACAAATTTAAGGTTATCGGCAATCTTCCACAAATACTCATATTTCACGATCGTTTTCATTTTTTTCAGATGACTTTTGGTTATGTTTTCAAGTAAAATACAAATAGTTACGTAATAAAGAAAATATATCACTATAAATATTAATAAATTTTAAAGTATTGGCAATTTTCCAAAAACACTCTCAATTCACGATCGTTTTTGATAAATTTTGTATGATTTTCAGTAAGATTCTGGTTATGTTTTGCTAGAATCGTGAGAACTTACGAATTAGTGAATCACAAAATGGGCGAATTTGGGAACTTTCTTTGAACGCGCATAGAAAAGGATCCGAAATCAAAGAACAAAATCAACGCGCATTGTACTTTAACAGCATTTAATACTGCTCTTAAGAACTATTGAAACGACACTCACACAGAAGCATAGTACAAATAGCAGATATACTGCCAAGCAGATGAGGTAACATCCACACAAATCACAAAAAAATTGCACATTCTTTCAACAATACCGAAAATCCACGCATACTGAACAATTGACACACATTGGGTCCATCCAAGAAATACTTTAGACACTTTAGTCACGAGAGGGAATCATTCCTTCACCATTACCAAACAAAGGAGAGACGGGATTAGGGAATCAACAACGTACTCGTGATATGTTTTTCCAGACTTCATTCATGTGTAGCTGAGAGTAATAAAAACAGTTATAAAATTAGCCTTGTTTCTGGGAAGATTCGCAACTTAATCAGCTGTATTACTGTTCCACCCTCATGGAGAAATGACTCGATATAACGAAACTCGTAATTTACTAGATATATACTGCTTAAAGCTGAAAGAACAGTTTTCGATAACCAGAAACTACATTAAACGAGAATTTCAGGAAGAGTAAAAAGAAATATCAACAGTCTTATGCATTTCAGAACGAAAAATTTATGGGAGGGTGGTGGAAAAAACTTTTCACCGTTAGAGACTGGATTTTTTTGGGGTAAAATTGCTACTTGCCTCTGGTTCGCTGACAGAGGTAGCTGCCGAAACTTCGGACTTTAGTAGACTTAACCGAGGGAGAACCTGAGATGGATAACTTATATTTTACTAAGGTAATATAAGGGAGGAGTGGATTGAAAAATGACAAAAATCCCCAATAGCAGTTCTTGAACGGACCCTTCAAACAGTTATCTCACAAATTACACAAAGAGTAAGGAATGAGCGACAGAATAGGCTAATATAAAAAATGCAAACTTGACGAGAGAACACAACAGATTTTTCAATCACAAATAAACAGATGACAATCAGCCCAATTAAACGCTCAAAGCGTACTCTAACCCCCCATTCTCGAAATGAATAAGGGGAGATAGTAGAACTCACCACGCCGACATTCTGGAAGGGGGCACACGGAACACAACACGACTCGAACCTCAGGTGGGTGCAAGTTTATGGCACGAGTATAGAGGAGTGAGGTTATTTTGCATAAAAGGCTTAGACGAAAAAGAGAAGGAGGTTCATAAGGATAGGACCGAAGCGTAGCAGCATAAACGGGCCGAGGTCTCCGGAAGAAAATGTAAGTTTTAACGCCAAGTAGGCACGGGCGAAGGTGTAAGGGGAGATGATCCACTGTTAAGGAGACGTTGCTGGCAAAGGATACGGGGAAAGAAGGTCGTCACACGCCCGTAGCTCCAGATAGAGCAGATCCACGTGAAGAGAGTCAGGGGAAGAGATGGAGATGGGTCCTTAAAAAAATGCTGAAAAAATTAACGCGTAGGGCGGGTGACGTAAAGTGGGAGGGGTTGGCTTAGTGCTATCCTCTCCCTGGAGGTGTCCGAGTAGATGGCTAAAAAGCCCCACAGAGAGAAAGTGGTAGAGAGAGAGTGAGGTGGGATATAAAACACAGACACTATCTCATCCTCTTCAGGAATTAAAAAAAAAACACTTTCACAGTCGTATCGCCGTGGTGGGGGAGGTCGGAGAAAAACCCTTGAAAAAATATTCCAGCTGTTAGTTCCACTTTAGGTCGCAAACGTGGTCGTATAACAGCTCACACACAGCCCGGCAGGAAAAACATCCCAGCCCGATATTCCACTCACACACTCACTCACTGCTTCCGTTGCAAAGATTCCGGCTTCGGGGCCAGCCCGGGATCAAATAAGTGCGTACCACAAGGTTCGGTTCCGGTGCCTACGAAATGGCCATCATTCCACGTACAACACTGACAGTTTTTTTTCCCGGGTAAAAAATTTTGCGGGGGAAAATATGGCCAAACAATACACCACACCTTACGGTGCCTATACGTCGAAAACAAAAGGTCGGAAAAAAGATTGGATTGTGTGCAGCTGGGCTACAACAGTCTCATCACCTATAAATTACGTAAGAGATTACCAAAATATAAAAAGGAAAAAGATGGACAGGAAAATTGGAATAGTACACGGCTGGAGAGAGGCGTATAATTTTACGGTAAAATAGAAATATTTTTTAACATTAATATGAGAACCATGAAATTTTAGGTTATACAGGATACGTCTCACACATCCCATTAACTACACAACGAAGGGAAAAACATCAAATAACAGCGTAAATAATACGAACATAAAGAATGACGTACATTATAATGACAACTACCATGTACTAAAAAGTTGTATCAAAGTAAAACAACACTCTGGAAATATATAAGAGGTTTGTTATATTTTATTAACAGCCACGCCCCCTGTACACAGACCGCAATCATTACTGGTCACCTGAACAAAAATATAACGACAACTACAAAGTACGCGACACGATATTAACTGTGGAAGGCTCGGAGCCTTAAAAAATGAAAATATAGTAGTGACCACAAGCACAAAATGAATATGACGAAATATTTAATTGAGTATTAATACAAATTTTCCCGTATTATATTCAGACCCACGTAACGTTTGAATTATCAACATTAATATTCATAGCCTACGCGGGGAAAAAGTGGCGGTTTCCTCAGAGATTTAAATGAAGAAATAATACACCAGTCCAGCCGGCGGCTGCAATTTTTTTTCGGCCGGCAAAATTAAATTACGTTAAAAAAATATAGTCGCGATGAGCGATGAATGCAATAAACGGATATATGAAAAAGTTTGCTCCAGTTTGGCACCAATGAGTTAAAAGCACTGGGGAACGCAAGAACAATATCTCTGACCACAGTGCGAACGACAGGAAAAAATTCACGTCGCGGGGAGGCTAATAAAAACAACTTGGCTTAATCCGGAAAAATTGCACGAGAGGAACACACCTGATGTACCGTAGAGATTTTTTATCCCGAAGAACCCGTGCACGAGATAAAAAAGGAACTTATCAACGAGTTGAGAAATATTCCGGTCGCAACCCGAAAAAAAGTTTATACTCGAAAATCTGAAAGAAAATCTTTCAGAATCAAGGTTACCCGAATCCCTTCTTCGCAAATAATGAAAAAATGCAACCTTCCTAGAGGAGCAAAACTAATGAACGTGGTAAAAACGGAGAGCGTCACACACAATAGACAGTCACCCGGCTGCGCACGTGGAAAACCCGAAGACGCCGAGGTGCTAAGAAAAAAGAGAATAAAAAAAACACGACACACAAAACAAGTTTCGAGTGCCTTCGAAAGGTTTTCCTGTCACGTACGTTCGGTAAAAGAGATTTTTCCGAGATGGAAGGGAAGAACCAACCCTTTTGGTTGGGTTAAGGAACGCGAAGGGTAGGCGATGGATAAAAAGAAATATATAAAAAAACACATAAAAAGCACACGCGTAACACACTAAGGTGCCCCTCGCCACTCCTCTTACTTCCCCTCCCCAAAACGCGCCGACCGTCTTATTTTGACGGTCGCACGTTACGCGCTGCAGGTGCGTGGCGGGTTTAAGTGGAGCCGCCCCGACGCGGAAGGAAGGAACGCGCGAGTAAAGCAGCTGAAGTCGGCAATGCACCGAGAGAGAGATGGGGAATTTCGAGCATTCCCCCCCGGCCTCTGCGAACGAAGGCAGAACGCCCACTGGGCACCACGGGATTCCCACTGCTGCATGAAGACACGGCGAGAGGGAGGGAGCGCAGGCGCGTGGAACGCGGGGGGTCATGACATCCCCCTTTTTGCCCCCCTCCCTACCTCTGTACCACTCTCCTCCCCTTCTCCCTCGTGGACCCTCGTGTCTCCCTTTCTCTCTCCACCATCCCCCTTCACCTTTCACCCCTGTGCTCCTCCCATCCTCCTCAAGACTTACTACTCAACACTCATCATCGCCAAATATCCTTCACAACCCCTCTTCAATCCTTAACATCTTCTTTCTCCTCCTCCAATCTCTAACAGTCAATATGATTAAGAATCCCTGTACTCATAATAATGATTGACAATCATTGACCACTGAGTTGAGGTTCACCTTGACTTAGGACTATAATTTTTTTGTTGGTAAGGCATTTACGATATGTAACTCACATCATTTTAGAGAGCATATCAGTCTACCACAAGATGCTTCATCACTGCACCGAAAAATGAAGTCCTACAGTTCAGTTCCCAAACCTATGACACCTACGACAATAGAGCCATCCAAATTCACCTTACTCTCCTCCCAGCCTCCTCCAGATTTACTACTCAACACTCATCATCGCCAAATATCCTTCACTATCCCTCTTCAATCCTTAACATCTTCTTTCTCCTTAACTTAAAATTAAAATTATTTGTTGGTAAGTTATTAACGATACGTAATTCACATAATTTAAGAGAGCATGTCAGTCAATCACAAGTGGTTTCATCACTCCACCGAAAAATGAAGTCCTACAGTAGTTTCCAGACCAATGATTACTATGTCAATTCAATGCTTGACATCTTCTTTTCCTTCCTCCGACCTTCAAATCTATTATGAATACAAATCCCTACACTCATCATGATGATTTCCAATCGCTGACCACAGAGTTGAGTTTCAATTTAAAATTTAAACTGAGGGGGTGAGAAGCCAAAGGGTACAAATGATTTTTTCTAAACATAGGTACAGATATGAATAGCTGAAATATATAGAAACTTGGAGTCCAACGGATACGAGTGAGTTTCTGTTCTGTGCTGACATCGAGTGGAAAATCAAATTCACTTTTAAATACTTAGTTAATCCAGTTTGTTTTCTTTACCTTATTTCTGTACCTCTCTCTTTTTAGAAAAAACTTCTTGTACACATTGGCTTCTCACCCCCTCAATTATTTGATAGTCAACAAATCCTCCTATTCTTTCCTTTTTCCGGAAGGCTATAGTATCACTGCTTCCTAATCCAAGGAGTTTTCATACTTGGGGGAATATCAATCATTTACAAGGAGCTTCATTATTACACCGGAAAAATGAAGTCCTACACTTTAGTTTTCAAACCTAGGACACCTGCTTCTTTATAAACATCCCAAACCACTACATTTTACTGTCCTTCCGTCTTGCCTTCCTCCAGACTCACCACTCATCATCGCCAATATTTCTCACTACCTCCCTTCAACCTAACCTTGTTCACTGTCCTTATACAGCCAGAAAGACCACAGTACAGCCCAAAAAACCATGGGTTTCCGCAGGTTATCGCTGAAAAAATTATATGAGTTTGATTGTTTCCGAGGAACAAATTTTGGAAAAATCTTTTTCTGGGATTAATACCCAGATTAATTTTTCTAGGATTATTTTACTAACACCAGTAACAATGTTCCACTGTACCTGCACCTACTTTTCCCAGGTCTTCTTTCCCCACCTCTCCAACAGTCAATACGAATCCCAATATTCATGATAATGATTGCTAATAGTTGACCACAGAGTGGAATTTTTAAGTTAACTGAAAATATAATTTTTTGTTGGTGTGGTATTTACGACTGTTTCTGGGGTGAAATACGTAAAAGGTAGGAGTCTGGCATTCGGTCGTAAAAGAACCCGCCAATACTCGGATGGAAGGTCGTCTTTGGAAAGGGACTTTGTCGAGAATGATTTGAGATAGAAGAGTGTGACTGAAAGGGATGCCAAGCATTAAGTGTCCTGGAGGTGTCAAATAAGGGATACCGACTCACGACGGGAATAGTTGTAGAGGAAAAAGAAGCAACTTGGTGAAATACGTCGTAGTCAACATCGACAGCACGTACGACAAGCAAAAGTTTTGCAAAAAACATTTTCTGGGATCCATTCCTTAATTAAGCCGCACTATTAACAATATTTCGATTTCCCACCACCTACCTTCGTCATTAAAAAAAATGACAATTATATTTTAAGGGGGACTTCAATTTGTATCGATAAAATTATTGCCTACAGCTTCGTTGGTAAAGTTGTTAACAGCGCGATTCGATATTTATAAATAAATAGGACCTTGAAAATACAGCCTCAGTAACGCAAGCGATAGGTACGTTTTATAATCTAAACGAAAATGCGGCGTAATACGGGAGAAGTTATGTTACTAAATGTTTTATAAATAACTTAAAAAGTAATCAGAAGTAAAAGTAAATGAACTGCGGAGCAATAGAAAATGTTAACAATGCATATAGATAATTCTACAAATGAAAAAGAGACCAATTACGACTAATCAGAAACTTCATTCTGAAACATGGTTAACGGTCTGTGAAGTTGAAATCCCATGAGGCAACGAAAATTTGTCCATAGAATCATGATTCCCACTTTTTCATGACGAAGTAATTCATGGGACATCATTAGGTAGGATGGTAAGAGTGTAGAGAGCAACACCTAAATGACCAAAATTTATCCAACGCAAAGTTTCCATTCATATTCCTCAAATACTCAAAACTCCACCACCATGGTAGCTTTCACAGCAGTCATGAATACCTAGAAAGACCTCAGAAGTGATCTCTCCCAATACCCGATCAAACGGTAGGATTTTCTGCTTTAAATTGAAAGAAAAAGAAGTTTCAAAAGGAAGCCCCCTTTCATACGCAAATTAACGACAACCTCCGGGAATTTTTCACTTGGGAGGTAATTTAAGAGCTTTTCCCCATGATTTTCCAGTATTTCAATGAGGGGTAGCCTAGCTGCTCCCTTCCTTCCCATCCCTCACGGCAGACTTTAGCCCACTCTCCACAAAAGGCCTCGTGTCAACCTAATCCCACCTCTATGTCTCCTCCACCTATCATCACCACCCCCCTTTTTCTCCTCCAACGGAAACGGGCCCCAGAACCGAGCCTTGTGGTACTCCTCCTTCCAGGTTCTCCCTCGCGTTAAATGGAAGGCTCTCTCTCCAAACCGCCTCAATTTCGCCCGTAATGACATCCCTTCCCCACCTTCTAACTTGCACCCATCATCTTCTCCCCTCCTTGAACCTCTTTCTCCTCTCCTCGACTTCCATCCTTATTTCCATTCCCTCTCCGCGCTCCTAACACGGAGCTTCATGTTTGTTCGTTCGTACGTGCACACTCTCGTATGTACCGCCTTCTTGCAAAGCTTCTCTTCTACTACTCTCGAGTCTACCTCATATCCCGAGCCTAAGCTCCTGAGGGAGAATCAGGTTCGGCGGGTCGCTGTTAGGTCGCAATTTCGCCACCCCTGTTCCCGCCTTTATATTCTCCCCTTCGCGGAGAGGGTATAAGCTGTGAAGCCCCGATGGATCTTAAAACAAAATAAAATATAAATGTGGAAGTCCAGTGACTAGGCAACAGTGATGAAATTTTTAATGAAGGACGATTATATTATTATTAAATAAGTTATTGGTGTAAAATAAAAATGAAATTTTGAAAAATGATTAATAAAAAGTGTTTTAGTAATTAATATCAGTCATAATTAAATATGGATACAGGAATATTTACCAGGCGGTATAATTCCTTTAAAGCTTTTGAAATGACATTTGTAAATAATTCATCACCTCTTCCCGTTGCCAAGGAAATACTGAAAGTTGAAAAAATGTACCTGAACCTTAAAACGCGCTTTTTTTTATAAAAATTGGGACGCAATAGAAATACAGTGAAGTAAAAAAATATTAAAGTACTTAAGATACCATAAATATATATTTTGACACAGTATTTTGAGTGAAAATATTTTAAAGAAGCAAAATAGGACATATTTACAAGAAAGTTAATTACCTATTCATAATGGTTAAATAGTAACATTACTGGGGAAAGAAAATTCGAAAATACTTTAATTTACAAATATTTTCTGAGCGCGACAAGACAAAAATAAAACGATACATCCTCTAATATTCACGGCACTATCACCATTAGTTTGGAACGTAGGCGTAGAGAATCTCGGAATTATGCATATCAAGTTATGATTTTTCTGCACACGGAGTACTCACTTTTTAACCTCATTTTTAAATTTCTAGTTCACCTGAAGAAGCATTTACGTCAAAATCGAGAGTGATGAAAGTGGCAATGCTACCATGTTTGTGTTTTCCAAATGCCTATCTCACAACCACCTTACCCCGATGCATTTTTGTCATTTTTTTGACGGATGATTGCAACCCGATTCCCCGATCGTTTTAATCCGTGCCGTTGGTTGGCGCTAATGAAAAATCGAAAAAGACAACGTTTCAGCTGACGGTTTCATTGCATAGAAACCCCGTCAAATTGAAAATGCTACCAAGAGGTATGGAGTTGTATACTGAAAAAATATTGCTTTTTTTCTGATTAGAATACCAAAGCAGAGATAGTTTGCATAATAATGAATAATTCAACCCCAAAGCTCACTGTTGTTTTTATAGAGACCGTAACCTAAGGTAAACGAACTCCTCCTTAATCTGTAGCTCCATAGGAACAGAAAAATTAGGCAAGGGCAGTATTTTGTACACAGATAGACCATGCGATATAAATTGGAGCATTGGCACTACTAATAGTTTGTGAGAGCGATAATAAAATGAGATGAGATAATGGAAACCGGAATCACTTATTAGATACCCCTATGAAAAAATGCAACTTTTCTTAGCTCTGTGCCATCAGTAAAAATAATTCACCCAAGATTTCATGCATCACAGTCTCCGTTGAACGAAGACGAAAGATCACTTCAAATCTCTTCGAATTCAATGCTAATGACAGAACCGGGACTTACCGAAAATATTCGCTATAATCTCAGCTAAACCCTAAAAAGCGAGAATTAGGAATACTGGGAAGGGATGACGATAACGTTTCTAGAAATATACAACTTAAAGTATAACTAGTAAATAGAAAAATTACGTGAGATGAAGGATATATGTTCACTTAAAATTGTTTAGCAAGACCAGGTTGTTGGAAAAGCCTCACTATCCTAATATATTATCGGGGATAATAACTAGAAATTCATTTCATCACAAAAAATTGAATTTTAGATTTATTTTATTTAGCGTGTACTATGCTTCTCAAGCCTTCTCCTCAGCGGGCTTGAAGCAGTACAGATAACTAAAGAAGCCTTATGGTAACCAGTAATAACAATTGCATTCATGAGACCACCTAGAGGTAAATATGACCAACAGTATGATAATACCCACGCGAGAACACATATAAGAAATTGTAGGGGGTACAAAAGAGAACTTTTTTGGTTATTGCCTATGGGAGCAGAAAGATTTATCGGCCCAAGCAGAGAGAACTCCGGAAAAATATTTTATAAAGTTCCTGATAATTTTTACTACGATTAGGATTCCTACACTAAGTCAAATGGCGACGAGAATCGTGAAAAATGACCTTCTCACTATCACGTTAGCGGAAAACGAGCCATTAAAGGAAATAGGTAAATGTTTCGTCGTTTTTCCGTGATATTTAAAGCTGCGGCAAGCAGGATTCATGAGAGAGAGAGCTCACTCGGCATTCGCAAAAGTCGCTCACTGATGCCACGAGCATACTCGCAGGACACTTGAAAGCCGCGCCCGTGCATCGACCTGTATTCCCGCTAATGGCGTTCCAACTCAAGGGTCCGGCGTAACATTCACGAACCAAGAGCACTGGGGCGAGGTAGAAAGGGGCGCGCAAGCTAAAGGATTCGAATTACAAACAGGCGGACCTATTAATTTTTTCTTACTGCATATTCATTCACTAACTAAGTAGAAAGGTTGACTTTCAATCGACACCTTGTTAAGACGATTCACCGACAGCAACCATGAATCGATATTCGTTTCCCGGAGCCCTTTCCATCAATATTTTCCTCGACACATTACTTTTCGTTTCAACACCTAAGGCTCATTGGTGTAAAACGAGATTAGCCAAAACATTATCAATAAAGTTTATGATTTCGGTGATAATTACACGCAATGTTCCTATGGGATTACATTCTTTAATTTACTCTCTTGCTTTTTCAAAAGGTTGTTGCGCGTGATAATAAGGCAATTGCGTTTAGGTATACCGCAAAGACACAACTTCACAAAGAAACACCTTTTATCCTGAACGCTTTAGTGAAGATTTATCCTGAAGATTTTTGAGTGAAGTCGTTTTAGTATTTTCAACAGTTCAATGATCATCAAACCTGGTGGGAAACCCGCGAAGACTTTGGTAGGATAATTTTTAATTCTATCAAATCTGATTACCGTTTGTTCCTCGGTTAATAGAAAAGAAGGAAAGAATCCTAACTCCAATGATTCAGCTGTTTAAAATGGTTTCCCGTTTTTATTTACTACATTAGTAGAAGTATATACAGGGTTTGTCCCAAAAGTAATGAGCTTCATTTTTTTGCCACGCGACTGTACAACGCCACCTGTGCGACCGGTTAGAAGTGGTGGAAGGGACTCTTAAGCTTGTCAGCAACGCCTCTTTCAGTTGCATACGAGCTTTCAGAACGGTAGGACTTCATTTTTAGTAAACCTCCGCGCAGTGCCTCGTCGTGGTTAGGATGGAGAGAACTTCGGAGCAACGCTATGCGATAAAGTTTTGCGTCAAACTTCAAATGACGGCTAAGGAAACATTTTATTCGCTCAATGAGGCCTTCAAGGATGATTGCTTGTCGTACTCGCAGGTCAAAAAGTGGCACAAGTCGTTCAAGGAAGGCCGGGAAGAAGTGGCCGATGAGGCCCGTTCTGGGCGTTCATCAACATCGCGAACGGACAATAATGTCACTCGTGTGCGAGATTTGCTGAACAAAGACCACCGAATGAGTGTTCGTTTGATGGTAGAACAATTAAATTTGCCGAAAACAGATATTCATCGAATTGTTCAAAGAGTTACCCGCGTCCGGCCAGGGATCCGGTCGTCATGGAGACTCCACCATGACAACGCGCCGAGTCACACCGCCTTC
The DNA here is from genome assembly GCF_921293095.1 of Ischnura elegans. Classification (NCBI taxonomy): domain Eukaryota; kingdom Metazoa; phylum Arthropoda; class Insecta; order Odonata; family Coenagrionidae; genus Ischnura; species Ischnura elegans. Next base: position 45,486,055 of record NC_060253.1, on the reverse strand, counting down.
GTAGTCAACTACTATCTGACCCGGATTGGTGTTTCAACGGTGCCACAGCCCCCCTAAAGCCCCGATGTAGCCCCGGCAGACTTCTTCTTGTTTCCTAGGGTGAAAAGGGAGCTGAAAGGAAAGCATCTGGAGACCCTGGACATCATTAAATAAACCACGACGAGGTGCCTTAACAGCATTCCGCAAAGCGAGTTCCAGAGGGCCTACAATGCATGGAAAACACATTGTCAAAGGCGTATAGACGCGGGAGGAGACTATTTTGAAGTGTATTAAGTTGTATTATATGTTTGATCAATAAATCTATTTTTTTGAAAAAAGGCTCATTACTTTTGGGACAAACCCTGTATATCATGGAAGGTTATTCTGGTTTTCTACCGGGTCAGATTCTCCATCACGGCCGACGTTTCGATGAATGAATCGTGCATCGTCATCAGAGTATCTATATAAACTTCTATGTTTTCTTACTTAACAACATAAACCGTCTTCATCCACTAACACCACTTTTCTCACTTAGAAGTTACTTCCAGGAACCCTGGGTAGCGTGACTATCTCTTACCTTCCTCTTTCCCACGCAATGTAACTTCTTTCTCGGTATTCAATTCCCCCTCGTCCTTAATTATTTATCACATCCACCCGGCCCTATCTCCTCCTAATCACCACCATAAACCTACGTTTCCCCTTGTAATACAAATCACGCTTCTTCCTTTGCCTTCCGTTACGTCTTCGCACCAATATCAATGAATTACCCACATTTTAACATGCTTGAAGCCTGTTTTCACCCGAAAACAGAGCCGTCTATCGCCTCTAATCAGGAAAATGCACAGCCGAAGCAGAGCAACTCACAAATATTTCAACAACGCTTTCGTAGAGATAGCAGAGACGCTTGCGTACGTATTCTTAAATCTCATACGTATTCAAGGCTACTCAGTACGACTTTAAAGTAAACATGCGCAAGGCAGCACTCAAGGTGGCAGCGTAATAACTAATGTCGAGGCCAGAATTGAAATCTATCAAAGTATAATTACGGGAAATGGAAAGATCAAACATATGAAACATTAAAAAATAAATTTAACCTAAATTCGAATATTTCCCCTTCGTAATAATAAGGTTTAATGGAATCACAAATTTCAATCAAAATAAATAACATAAATACAAGCTATATCGTTGGAATCGCCCTGTGATACCGATCATGTGATCTACATTTCCAACTTGGTCCCATTCGCTAAAGTGATTATCTATTTTAGTAAGATTACTCTCAGATATGACCAAACCTGTAAATGACTCACGAATATGAGTAGCACAGAAGGAGTTTGTCACCCTCGTAAAACTTCTGACGCTCGCTTTTCCACGAGCAAAATTGATAAGCCATTACTAAATTCATCCAGACTTGTTTTTATCCCTAATATCAATAGATCCCCATTCTACAGCTCCAATGAGCGTAAAACGATTCACAAATAACTAATAGGATTAATTTCCATCCATGCATAGAAATTTCATTACATTATTATCAATAAAAAGAAATTTAATCACTCAAAATTCGTTTTTAGAACTCCTCGGATAATATATGCTAGAGTTTTGAATTTCTTTATCAACATCAACGATCTATGGGCCTTAAGGGCAAAATATTTACGAATCGCTCACTATCACTACGCCAAACAGACTCAACAAAAAGTAATATACATTTCCGAATCGTAAGGCTTAAGAATCTTTTTTTTGCACAGGTTGAAAAATTACCTCAATTTAAATCGAGCTACGCCATTATCACTCCCATTATGCCCGTAATATTTCTAACTCATCCTCTCACTTGCACGAAAACACCGCATTAATACCCTCCTTACTTGGCAGGCGGAATAGTAAATAAATGTTTATGCCTATAAATTATGAAACGCTTTCTCTAATAATTTAAAAGAGGCAACAAATTTTTTCCAATTTTCAGGAAGATGCTTCCCCAAGGGTTAACTCACTTCAACAACTTAGAGGTGAGTGCTAGTACTTTGAACGATGCAGTACTCGGCCACAAAGTGCTAAGCACCACGGTGCTCTACGGGTCAAAGTAATTTATTCCGGTGGGATGCACCAAAATCTGCTCAGGTCCAATATGTAAATCCCGGCGCGGTTTACGTGGATGGGAGGAAGAAAGGCGACAGCAATGGAGGGAGCCGGAGTGGTGAAATTGAATTCGCCCGGGTCCAAAGATTGGCCCAATTCGGCGACCAGCGCGCCCTGCCAACGTCGATGGGAACTAAAGACGTCCGCAGCGATTCTATAGCGCTCCTCGAGATGAACTTGCCAATAATCGCGAGATACCGCACCTACGGCCAACGCCACTTCACTGAGAGCCATTTACTTTTCGCCAACCCCTATACTCGTTTTGCACACGGCAAATCCACCCACTCCGTTCCTTCACAAAAAACTGGCAAGATTGCGGGTACAGAGAAACAGAAAAATTGAAATTTACCATATAGCTTGGCCAAAAGTTCATGGCACCTCGAAAGATTATGCTTGCATGGATAGCGAATGAGAAACGATTAGATGAGATCTTTACCTCATTAGCGTAATCATCGATTTTCTTAAATTCACATCTCCCTCTATCGAGCCTAGATCCTCGAACTAGGTGGAGAGCCACTGAATACTAGGAAAATATATTCTATACTCGTGAACTGCTTCATCAACACCACAGGTCCACAGACTTGGAGAGAAAAATATTATTTTGGAATCGCTCACTATCCCTACGCCCATCAGGCATAATTAAAACACAGGTTGAAAAATTATCTCCATTCGAATCGATCTATGCTATAATCACTCCTATCATGCCCGTAAAATTTCCACCTTTTTCTTTCCTTTGCACGACATTTCCTCCCAGTATTAATACCTCCTCCCCTTACGTGGCTGGTGGAATAGCACGAAAATGTTTATCTCTATTATTTCACAAAAAACTAGCAAGATTGCAAGTACAGGATATAGAAAACTTAGAAGTTGAGCAAACTTGGTCAAAAGTGCACGGCACTTCGTTAGATTTTGCTTGCATTTTTGGTCAGTGAGTAACGAATAGAGAAGATATTTTAAGCAAAGTAAGTCCCGAAAAAAAAGTCATTTTTCATACAGACCCATTTCTAGCGATGAGTTTTTTTCCAAATGAACTCTCCGCGTCAAATTATTTGTGCCAATGAAATGCAATGCATAATAATCTACGCCAACCAGGGTGCAACAGGGTGTTTCAGCGCGAACATTTAAAATATTGACGGGAGCCCAGTCAATTTTGGACAACGTAATGTTAGACCCAAAAATATTGTTTTTCCTCTTTCCGACCACATACAAAACCACAAAGCCATGGTATTTCGAAAACAAAAAGGTACTCTTATATGTATACGTCAAAAAAATATCTAACAAGCCAAAGATTGCTATTTCATTCAACTACACACTCTAATCAGGAGCTTACACTTTCTTGATTTCATTTCTCCATGGATATTAATTAGATGACAAAAATTTACAGTAGAAGCGATTCACAATACAATTGTAATGCATTCATTTGACCTAAAATGAGGTTTTCAATATTTGCACATCATTAAAAACGTACAGACTCTTGACTATCTTGTATTTCAACAGGTGCCGAATATATATGTATAATAAGAGTTCAATTCTCAGAAAAGGTTAAGTGTCCTCTAAATAAAATGTTAAAGACAGTGAAGTATGCAAGACGTATCGCTGGATAAAACTCAAGGCTAAACGCTATTGACTTTAGGGGACCTTTTACTCCGAATTGCCCCAGAAAACCTCCGCCAATACATCTAAGTCTCCGACCCACGGAGTTGAAATACGTTGTTGAAGACGGACGGCAGTGCGACGCAAGATAGTGCCTGTTCCTACGCGGAAAGGTGGAGTATCGTAGTGACCCAGTTCACGCTGAGCAGAACACGGCACGGGAGAAGATGCCATATTTCTGAGCCCCTCAAAATGAAATTTATCTATTTTTCAAGCTCTCTACCCATTGCGTGGGTTTACTAGGAGACGAAGAAATCGATGCGAGTCATTGAACAACACTGGTATGCTCCTTATCTCTTCGTTAACTCCTTATCTCTTCCCCATACCTACATAGCGTATTCTCAGCTAGTCCGTCTTCCCTCCTACCTTCATCCATTACATCTTGATTCATTTCTCGCCGTTTTAACGCTGGCCTCGGGGTGAAGTCGTCACTTGCCAAACAAGAGGTCTAGTTCGCGGGTTCAAGTCTCGCCTATCCAGGGCACGGAAGCTCCTGTGCATATAAATGTTAACTTGTTTAAAAACCGTAATGTAAAAGGCCAATATAGAGCTAAATAAATAAAATAATAACAATAATAATACTTAGATCCAAAGGTTGGTACACTGTAGGCCTCCATTTCTACCTTTTCGAGCTAGTTTCCTCAGTCTGCTCTGATATTCTTCTTCCGCGTGCCCTTCATCAACTGCCACAAGTACTAATCTGCGTAATTCTCTGGGGGTTATTCATTCAATTTACCCAGCAAAGCCAGATCAGTGAGCATCACTAGACTGAAAAATGTGCTGGAAAAGTGGCTGTGCAATTATCCACTGTACTCAATTCATGAGTATTTTGAGCTGGACTTTTCTTCTCTTCTATTTTAAATGTAATCTTTGTAATGTATGTGTTTCTAATGTTTTTGATCCAATGTACATGTTTTGTATGTTTCGTTGTATCGACTGTTTTTATAAATGTGTTGTATACAACATCCGCGAGGGCCAATCCTCGCCGTGGATGAATAAAGATAAAGATAAAATGTTTCTCTCCGTTACATTTCACATGTAAAAAAAACAGTGTCTAATGCAATGACTCATCCACCCCTGGCGTATAGAGCTCCACCGTTCCCTCTCATACCTTATTCTCGAGTATTTCCGCCACCAATCCATGACTGATTATTGTTTAATTGATACATGCAAAACTAATATAAAAATAAATATTTTCATTTTTGTTTTCACTGCTTTCGAATTGACTTTGAAGAGTTCGGTTAAAAATGAAAGGGAAGAGGATAGTATTATTGGATGGAGAGAATAAAAGAGAGAGCCAAACTTTCAAGAGGTGACAGAATGCATTCTACAATGTAAATAAGCTAAAAAAAAACTGATTCGGTCCGCTAATCACCCTCTCCCTTATTACTGCATTCGCTGACGTCATCACGATTTTCAGGATTTTTTTTATCTTTACATACGTATCGCATCTAATAAACTAAATTACTGCTTCATCACTTTCGATTTTCTCACTCTCAATTCAACAACAGGTACTAAACAATCTCTCAATTTCTGTCAATCGCACCTTCGTTCCCCAAGATTTTCAATTCCTTTTATAACATGCGCTGCTGTCATTTATTTTCCACTAAGATATTACCAGGGTAATCAAATCAATTCGCTACTCCCATTATTTATCTTCATTTTTAAGACACACATAGTAATCAATCTTATGTCTTAATTTAATCGGAGTAAACTTCAAAGGTAATTTTAATTTCATGGCGACTGATTAAACCAGTGAGGGCAGTATTTTTTGGTATGGACGGAAGGGGGAAGGAAGATTACACGATTCAAAGCTGATACGAAGAAAAAATTATTAGGGCCGTATTTATTATGTGCAGAATCCCGGGCCCTGAAACACTGTTTTGACCTGAATTACAGTCAGTCCACGCCAGGGCGAATTTGAGGAAGCATTTCGTATTTTTATTTCCAAAATATACAGACAAAGCTAAACAGCATCCCACATACGAGGGAAAATTCATATCCCAACCGACTCATTCCTCAACTACTTTGGTAAAAAAAATTTCATACACGTACTAATAATCGCAGTAAAGTATCTACATTTTTCTAATTGACTAAATTATCACATTTTTAATAATAATAATGATAACAAGAGCAATTCCATTGATCTAAACTTTTAGAAACGCCAGAAGAGGCCTAAATAATAACGTAGCCATATATCATCGCAAGAAATACTCGTAGAATACGTAGAGAAGAGGTATACTTATTTAAATTTAAATACCCAACAAATTTTTCTATAGTTTCCCGTGACTTGGGTATCCAACCGTTTGATTACAAGATCCTCCACACCCCATAAACTAAATCGTTCAATAGGCCGGAAAGCCGGAGTTCTCTCTTGACTCTCCTGATTACAGTAATTCTCAATGTAAAAGACCTCATCGGCTGAGATGGCTTGAAGACGCAAGAAACTTCTCATGTAAAAAGAAATACGTCCCAAGCGACGTCCAATGCATGCACGAAAACGGAGACAAGGGCCTGAAATTCTGCCTCTCTCTGCCCCGAAAGGGAACCATGCCAATCGTAATGCGATACCTCTCACTGAGATGGTGATTGCGAAATACCGATGCAGCGTCTGGAGGATGAGATGGAGGTAAGAAAAATAGAGAGAGAAAAAAAAACAAGACGACCTTCGCCCGGGTCTCCCTCAGGGCGATTCCATGCAAGGGAAGGGGAAGAAGGGTACATACATTCCAATCTTTTATTTTTCCTTTTGCAAATAGAGGGAGCTTGGGGAAGCGCACGGAGGAGACGGGCTATGCGGGACGCGAATTAAATGGAACATCCGAGACATAGCGGAGTTTCCGGTACCTCCCTACCCCTAACTCCGCGCCCTTTCCCTCGACACTTCAGAGCCCCCTTCCCCGTTTCCTTAGCGAGGAAGTACAAGGCCTCTATATCCTCATTTTCCATAACTAAGGGGTCTCACCACCTCGGTGAACAGAATCGCTGCGGACCATCACTATTTTCTCCTTCGTAGCTTAAACCTTGGCCACGGTGGGCTTATAATATTCATTAAACTCTAGGATAAATTTGAATCATCAAAGTTTTGACGGGGCAATACTCATTTCAGCTTTGAAGTCGCAGAAAATTAGACTTAATATTAAAACTTTCCCCAGTGATACAACATATTTATTTATTTCCATACCAACGTAAAAGCTATATACGGTCTTTAACATGGGGATTATTAACATTTTAACAGTTTAACGTATAGAAACAACCATGCCCTCGCTAAGGGTAAATTACCCAGGCGGGACTCGAACTCGCGACCTTCTGTTTTCTGGTAGGCGAGGACTTCACCCCGCCGCCATCGAGGCCGGCATATTCATGTAACGTATATTGGTTCAAAGAAATATATGGCACGCTGAAAATATTTGTTATCTATCATCGAACGCAAACAGCACGTAGAACTTCATTTAAGAAAGCTACGTTATTTAAAATGGTTAATAATATTTCGAGTTTATTTTCCTCATCTTCGCATGGCGTTTTCGACAAAACTCAAAAAGTGTACTAGTATATTCTAAAATGTATGCATTTATATAATTAATATATTTTATCATGTAGTTTTCATACAAAATTAAAGGATTAAGCTTACTTTTCGCCTGGTAGGTAGTGTGTCTCTCCGGACGTATAGGAGGTCGTATCACTCCCTCTCGACCAGTGGCATATTTTCTCGCAATGAATAACTGGCTTATAATTTATGTCAATATCTTGAACTTACCATGGCGCATGCTGCGAAAGGCGGAACCTAACGAACATTTTCCCGCCTCAAAACGATCTCGAATCTAAGAATTTTAAGAAATAATAAAATAAAGAGAAATATTAATGGGCCAGTCAAATAAAACGTGATCTAATTATTAATACAGTTAGGTCTAACTTTTTAACATGTCATTATAATTATTGCCTATAGTAAAATCCCAGATTTGCAACTCCGAAAGGCATGTGCGACCTCCGGTCGGTGGGTACAAAAAAACTACGAAAATATTGTTTATTCTTTTATTTGCGTTTTTCTCCCAAAATATGCGTATTTTGGGGTAATAAGTAATTAAAACTTTTAATGATGAAAACATTTCCGAAAAATAACACCTACATAAGTCCCGAGTGTGAAATAGTAGAACAGATATGTAGGTCTTCAAAAATACGCCATATTTTTTTCGATTTAAACATATTTGAAGCCAAATATTGGCCAGATTACTCGTCCTATCATCAAAACTATAAGGAAACGTTTGCAAATCTAGAGCATAGGCAACTTTTGAAAGTGCCCTACCTCATAAACCGTCAAAGTTTAAAGACGATATTGTAATGTTTGAACGAATGATTCACCGCAAAATGACAACAGATCGGTGGAGCAAGAGTGATGTGTACTTAAGATGGCTCACTACCACGGGGGTAAGCGGCGCTAAGGACATTGGTACTACTGATACAAGATAGGTCGCCGCGTTTTTAGGAGTGATGTCATTGGAGTGTGTTTAAAACCTTAGGTGTACACTAACGACTTCGTATCGAGGGAGCGAGAACGCACGAGGAAAAAAACTTAATTTACTTTCACAGGAGTTTATTTTTACTTCCCTCGGATCTTACGGAATTGATGAGGAATTAACAGTTATTCTATACTATTTTAGATTAATAATTAATTAGTATTGAGGGCTACTTTGAGCACAGCTATGGTATGTGTGCAATGAAAATAATTATACATACAGGGTTATACTAACCTGTATTACAAGTAACATGCTGCAGACCATCGTGATCTTTCTTTTCGAGGTTTGATATTCGTGCTTAAGCGCATAATTTTTTTATACTATTCCAAGAAAAGAATTATCTTCGCAGATGGTAATACGAAAGACTACGAGTATCTCCTCTCGCATATTTTCTAGCAAGAAGCTTCTCTGCATAAATACACAGTCTCTTACCCAAAACAGTTCCGTGGAACAGTAAATAGAGTTTTACGATGCACAGGAAACACCCAAGTCTCATTGTATCTTTGGGGAGGGGGATGAGTTCACTCCTTCGGGAAAAACAGTAGGAGCACGAAAAAACTGAACTTTTCAGTATAATCTGAAGTAATTGGATTTTTTACAGAAATTACGAGCCGCTTTTCATTTCAACATTTAGTTTTCTTTATTTACCAAGAGAAATTAGGACCATGAAGTCCTCTCACCTTGCCATCACCGAGGACTGCAGTTTACATTAAAATTTTCAGTAAATGCTGAGGAAAAGCAGACAACCTATTTTTTCCGGTACTTCAAAATCCTATTATGGAAATAAAGCCATAGAAAAGGATATACGCAAATATTTCACGATTTTTCTCAATAAGGTCTCCAAGGATTCAGGGGCAAAAAATAGGAGCACAGGTTCACATATTTTACAGTAAAAAATAATAAAACACTTTTGTTTTCGCGGACCAACGAGGTCCTAAAGACTTCACAGAAATAAACATTCAGCTTCCTTTTAGAATTAGAAAATATAATAAATATCGGAGAATTAAATCAGAAATAAACCATTCAAAAGGAAATACATATTGAATAAACTATTCTCGGGTTTGTACGCGGTTAAGAAAATATAAGGAAGCAAAATAAATAAGTAATATTACCTTCATCATTGGAGCCACAACTACCACTCAATATTACAAATTCAAAATTGCAAGGCATCTTTATTCAATGATAGAATACAAGACAAACTTGAAAATTTCAGTATATTTTTAAGTCATTGGTTTATTTTATTGAAATTAAGAGCCATTTTTCATTTCAACATTTATATATTTCTTAATTATTTATTTTCTTTTTTCTTTATTATTATTTTTTATTCACGACCATAACAAATAGAGCGTTACGCTTTTCACCAAGGTAATACGCCCCCTTCATCCCATACCTGTCTCCTACCTTCTCCATTCTTTACATCCTCCTCCTATCTCAAGGGGATTTTTCCTTTCCGCGAGAAAGGCTTCAAAATGCACAGAGAGAGGGAGAGAAGGAGAGAGAGAGGGAGGGAAACCTAATGGGTACCGCTTCGCCAGAAATTAATTCCCAAGTGGTGTTTTTAAGGCATACCATCCCTACGAGAGGAAGCACCATACACACTCTATTCTCTCTCTCTCTCTCACACCCAAGTCCCTACGGATGACTAAACGAGAATGCACTGAAACGCTCCAGCAGCTTTTTGACGCAAGACCGTGAAGCGTGAATGGTTGAACGAAAAATATAGTATTAAAAAAAGAAGAGTACAGGTTCGAAAAAAGTTATTTGATTACAGAGGAGAAGTCCCATCGATGAAAGAGATGCCTAACTTCAAAAAGGAAGTAGCTCCAAATTAATTGAATCAAATTAAGCTTTAAACAATTCCTTCGAGTCACCATTGTTCTAGTGCAGGATGGAATCGTTCACCTAGGGAGGTAGAGGGTAATTCATCCCCTTTCGGGGAATACCAATGAAAATTGAGGTACCGTCTTCAAAAGAAAAAAAAATAAGGTTTACTTTCAAGAGGAGTGATTTTATCGAACAAAAAAGCGCTGTGCTCCGAATATTTACCTAAATGTAATACTTTGGAAGATATTGGAATAAATTTTCCCAGAATACCTGAGGATATCCTAAAAGAAGAATTTTTTCCAAAGATGTAATAATTTTTCTCCATTTCGTTTAGGAAATGTACGTTACACAGAAATTTCCATCGCGGTCGAGGAAGATAGATAAAGACATGTTTCAAAGCAGAACACATCCGGAAATATGATGTATATCAAAACATCTTCCTGGAAACTTTTACCCAAAAGAGTCGAGGTGAAATGGAACAGCTCGGGGTTGTCGAACTTATTTTTTTAGCACACTAACCCAACTCATTGAGCCCAATCTCACTCACCTTCATTGCATGTGTCAAAAACTATCCCGAGTGGGTTTATCACCCCTACGATTCCATTTTGGGATGTGAAAAGTTATAAATACGAGCAGTGTGGATTTATACGACGAAATCTCTATGAGAGTAAAATTTTACACATCTAACTTAGTCACTGTTTATACGAAGTAAATACGGAAAAATATGTACATAGTTGTAAAGTAATATTCTCACCATTTTTGAAGACTCTCCTACACAGAAGCACCATAAAATCGCTGGTTATAAGAAGCATGGGTACTAACCTGAAAATAGAAAGACAAACATAATTAATTAGATAAAAATGCATCATATTTATCTTATTAAAATTTATTTAAGCTAAACTTGGACTAATTAAAGAGGTGACACGAACTCCCATCTTCACTAACCATACTAAAATGAGCTAAGTAAACGTTGCGCCGAGTAGCGAACCACAACATGTATAGTTTACCTTCGTGGCAAGGTCGGAAAAACTGGTATACAACTGGCGAGGGACGTCTCTGCTTGTTTCTCGTCGAGTGGCAATCATGCAGAGGACTCTAATTTTTGCACGAGTCTCCACAGACGAAAAAAATTAGTTTCTCTGCCTATTCTAATCGAAGCACACAGCAGTTTTCATGGAAATGCACCGAGGTACATGATTAGCATCACCAGAATACTACAAGCTGTCAGTCGTGAAATTACGACTATGCACCCACGAATATATACCTATTCTATGCACCCAATAATATACTTACAAAAAATTAGGTCAAAGTAATACAGAACGCGAATTAATATGTAAGCAGTATATGTTCCAATCCATAAAAATTTCAAACAAATAATTTAATTTTCATTCATCAACAACTTGGACAATGTAAAAAAAAGTTTCCATCCTCAAAGAAGACACTTCAAGAAGATTTTTCATCACAACATTTACTTAATGTGAATGTCTAATTGGCAGCGAAATAATTACTAAAAAATAGGACAAAACGTAATCCTATATGAGAACTGAACGTAGAACGTAGTCAATACAATATCAGGCTTATTGACTGATGATTATGTCTACAATGAGTAACAGCAATCACAAATACTTCTTCAAGACACCCAATTTCTGAGTGAAGTCAGTCAAGCAGCAGATCTCGTTGATCTGCATCGATTCAAGCTTTCACTCGCTAACAATACACAGCACTTCGTCCTTGGCCAAATGGTAAACCACGAACATGAGTTTCTGCGGTGGCCATCAAAATTTATACTAGACGCGCGGTCAAATAGTAGCAATAATTCGTCAATTGAACGGTCGAAATAAATTCTTTGCCCAATATAACAGCAATACAATAGATAATAACAGCTGTAACAATGAAAATTACAACAGGTAGGGAGAAAATAAAACTTAGTACTTATCCACACGATAAAACGGATTTTGCTATTGTCGTTTCGTTGTGACCACTTGATAGCCGCAAAGAACCGAGTAACCGCGTTCAGTCGTATGTAAAATAAGTTTTATTCTTTCCCTACCATGGAAAAGGTCTACGCCATTAATGTTATGATCAATTTTATTCGGGCAGACTCCTTCCACAAAACAAGGTTTTCTTTCGCCCCGACACGCACAGAAACATTCTCTTCGGACCACTAGAAGGAAGAGAAGGTACCCAACAATTTTGGGCAGACGTATTGGACACTCTTACATTGCTTGACAGAGGAGAAATGTAGCTCCTGGAAAGCACACCAGGCGCGATGCTCCACTCGGTCATGATACACGCCCTCATGGAATGTGACAGCCACCGAGATGTGCTCCATCGGATGAGCTTCAAAAGGGAGATGGTCAACGTGTCGGTTTATTTCGCAGCCACTTTTTCAAGAGCGAAAACTAGTTCCACGTTAGACGTATCGCAGATGGCAATTTCAAGGTATTTACAGCTCTTAGGTTCAGTAACATATTTGAAAAATCTCGACCCGGATTTTATAACATAGTTGCAGTTATAAAACTCGGGTAGAGCCTTTTCAAATATATTAGTGAACCTAACAAAGTTTATCTTTTCATTTTCCGCAATGGAAAGGTTTTACACAGTTAATCCTGAAATCAACAGTTATGATATACAGTTTCCCACGAAAGTTTTCGTTTCTTTCCTACATAATTTACAAAATCCCAAGAGTTTGCAGCGAAATCAAAACTGAAATCATAAAAAAACCTTCTTCTCATTCATACTCATCCGTCCATTTGATTGACACCAGAAATGTGCTGCACCTTCTTCCCAATAATTCCACCACTGAGAGCATTTTTGAGCGTAAGAGGAGATCCGAAGAGAGCTTCCAAGATAATTATCGAGTCGGCAATCAGAATGTCGAGAGAAATGTACCAGATAATCCGGTGGAAAACCTAAAAAGAGTTCACACTGCATTTCCTCAACGAATTTTGACCACACTATATTTCCCCAGCGGGTAACTCCATTCATTATTCCGGTTTATTCAATTTAACTAAATCATTACTCGCATCCATTTCCCGTGAAATATTAACCATTCAGGGCGTTGGAAAGGAAACCTCACATCACAGATGCATCATTAATGACAAACTTCACCGCTCATCTCCCGACCGCCGACGTTTGAAAATTACACTTTTTCCCCAGCGAGCTCGTCCGACTTCACGAGCAATCCATCTCCCGCCCTTGCTAACTTCAACCAAAGCCGACTCGCATTGAGTCTAGCTTTAAAGCGCCGCACATCAATGGAAACCCGTAGAGGTTGGAATATACTGGAAAAGGGGGAGGCACTAATCGCTCAGAGCATGGAGCGAAGTGAGGCATGAATAGGGGTGCTATGATAGAATAGACCAAACCTAATTTGACCGAAACATTAGCAATCACACAAGGGTCAATGATTAAGTTTCAGTGAAATTTTTTTTTGCCATAACTCGTAAATGCATGAATGTAAATACATGCAAACTATAAACCTTATTTTGCTTTATAGGTATGGTTCACGAAATTGTGCCCCAGGCATATTTTCCTTGCGTAAATTAACAATGCAGTTCCACGATAATATTTTACAATTAGTCCAGCGAGAATTAAAATTCAAACTTCTCGAGATGTATTTCACGAGGCGAAATGACCAATTTTTCTTCATTTCTACAGGTGCTTAATTTGATAAGAGCATAACAAATGGAATGGAACAAATGGAACGTTCTGTTACACTCCCCAAGAATAAAATCTGAAGAACCAGGCGTGAGGGAGAGGAATTATTCCATATTGAAATAAATACTTACATTTTTCCACGATTATAAAATTTATTACAGCCAAGGTTTCAATGTTACGACATCATATTTGAATATGATGCAGTAAAATCGAAATCTATGTCGTAATAAATTTTATAACCGTGGAAAATAACAAGTATTTATTTCAACTCCCGTAGACTTATTGTTAGTCCATGAATTATCAATTCAAGATGGGGAGACTAAAACAACGCTAAAACTGGTAAACGGCGCCTCCTTATATAACAAACTCCTCAATGCAAGCTCGACCGTAGCTTCGTAGTCGAATTCATGTCCGTTAGAGTACTCATGTCTATTCCATCACGGGCGACGAAAGAAAGACGAACTGAAAGTGGGTAACGAATTCGGGCAAGACCGACGCTAGGACATATGCGGCGACGGCTTCAAGTCCCGGAAAAACCTAAGGTGTGGAGCTTTTCCCCCCTTTCGGTCTGGGTTAAAGCCACTTGACGGATAGCGAGAGGAAGCGCTGGAAAGGCTAGGAAAGTAGGACGGCGGCGCGACTGACTGAGGCGAAGCCGCAAGGAAAGGCGGAGAAGAAGCGACTTGGACCACGTACGCAACCTTGGGGTATTACCGGCGGGCTTGAAGCCCGGCTCCCGGGGATTGAATAGCGCTCCCAGCCTAGGCGCCAGCGAAAAGAAAAAGAGAACTAGGAAGGAAGAAAAGACCTATTTCCGCGAATAGCAAAGCCTGGACTCAACACGCTCACGACGTGGTAGGGTAAAAACGAGAAATGGAAGATTCTCAAGTTTAATGTCTCCTTGAAAAAATTCACTTTTTAAGTCTCCCGACATCTCAATTCATCCTATGCGAGATACATCTGTTTAACATTAAGCATCAGTATGTCATTCATCTCTGTCTCATTCTGTTCATTTTTATTCGAAGCGGGGACGTACATCAAGAGTCACGAGGGAGAATCTCACTATAGCATATGAAATAATTGTATGAATTATTTATTATGGTAAGCGCAAGTTCTCCTTCCTGCCCATTGAGTGTTTCCACACGCGGATTTAAGAGCTCCATTTTTCAGTGTAACTCGCAAATTTGCAGGAGATTAACCACTAAAAAACGGATTGACGATAAGTGCAGCCTTGCCAAGTCGAGGACACCTAACTCTAACGGCCAAGAGAAACCTAATAGCCCAAAATTAAGAGCCATTAATTCAACGACAAGAAATAAATGACTCATTTATAAAATTATTGAGTAAAACAGCAATGATGCGGACATGCATTTTACCGAAAAAAATTGCGCGAGGTTGAGAGAAGTGGCTACTGCGTTTTTATTTTGAGTTTTACTGTGGTAAATGCACAGTAAAACTCAAAATATAAGACTGCTAATACCTGTTTTTTAACGTAATATATAATATAGGTGAATAATATAGGCTTAAGTTTGGCATTCCAAAAATGGCGTTTTATTATTTAGGGAAACAAATGTTTACCTCACTGCACTAATCGGTGCGTTACTGGAAGTTATTGGGGCAGAAATATAGCTACTGCTGACCGCGTCCGTTAAAGTCTTCGCTATTAGGAGGTATTAGAACCTTAAGGTTCAATGCCCTGCTGCCGGGACTTAAAAACTTGTCCGCAAATGGGAGGTGCCCGCTATTACAAAATCGTATTAAGTATGTGTAGTAGGGTTTGAATGTATATACATATATTACGCCAAAAACCTGCAAAATGCGATCAGAAATGACACCTAAAAGGCTTATCCTGAAAATTGGCGAAATGTGCTTGGTCAACATATTTTGAAAAACCTCTATTAGCACTGCAATTGAAAATACTGGAATGACTTGGCCAAAAATATTTTGAACGATTGACTTGGCAATATCTGCAAAAAGCACAGCAGGGATGCAATTTTGAGTACGCAGAGATACAAATAACATTTTAAAATTTCATCTTACGGGTAGATTTCACTATGCTGAGACCGATATATTTATAAATGGAAATTAAAGATTCATCGCAGGTATTGGATTAATTTTTGATGACTGCTGTGAGGCGATGCAACTGTAACAGAAACCATTTGTGCAAATCGACAAGAGAATTTATACAATATTCATGAAAAAATAAAATCATGAATTTAAATCCATACATTAGCAAATAAATAAAAACAATTTCGTCGCAGTGCGGTCACAAAAGAACCTATTATGGCTATGTGACAAACGAATGCAAAAGGGAGAAAAAAATATTTTCAGCCTCTATATGCGTTTGCTGCGGAGACAAATGAAGCGTTATCAATATTTTATGAGTTAAATTATGTACAAGAGAAACTTTCCGTCGTGAAATTTCAAAATAAATCACCTACATACCTACATTAAAACTCATTCGTATGAATTCTCTATTCGGTTAATAACGATGTTCAGACTAATTATTTCATCTACTACTGCGAGTAACTTTAATTCTTCTTTTGCGTACTTTATTGGAAATAGCTCTTTTTCCCATTAAAAGAAGGTTTCAAAAAGCAAAGACGCACAGACGCGTAGTTCAGCATCAAAGAAATATGATATTCGCTCCATCCCTAGCATTCACACCTATCCTTTAAGTGCATAGTATAAACCGTCAAGTCAACAATTGGCCAAACCTTGAAAAAAAAAATATATATCCAGCTTAAGTGGGTCAATAACTCGGCGATAAGCGACGTTGTACACAATCTGGATTTTAAATTCCTTGACTTAAGATTTGCCATTGTTTTGTAAATTTTTTCTGTATGTTCTAAGGCAAATGTGGATGTGTACAGTCATAACGAGACATAGTTCATTTACCGTTGACATTGAGGAAAATTAGACTAAATACTAACGTTTACCCCCAATTTCCCAATGCGCAAAGTGCAGTTTGATCCCAAAACTGAAAATATCACGGAAAGGCTGCTAGTATTGTACCTTCACTACCGTATGTAAACAGAGCTGTGCATTACCTGGTTTATGAATAAACAGTATATTATTGGAAATGCAAAGTGACCCTAAAGAGATTTTTCACTCGTATTTGTGCGGCGTTATGGACAAAACTCAAGATATGCACCAATAAAAGACAAAGTGTATATTAATATTATATCCAAGCAGCAATCAATATCCAAACTACTTCTAGACAACATTGCCGGCGTTAGAACAATACATGCGTGCAATATCCATGTTAATACAATTAATGTTGTATGGATCTGTAAAATATCCTAAGGACCAGCCAAACAACGTTGCAGCAATGTCCAACCGTGGACATGGACGTTCGCATGCAACATCTCTAAGGTATCTTCACAACACTTAATAAGTAGACAATGGAGGGGCTTATTATCGTTTTTGTCAATCCTCAGACATCCAAACAAAATATTTTCGCTCTTCGATTCTATACAGAACATATGCTACCAATGGATACTGTGTGGAATAACATTTTTTTAATATCACGGATATTACAGCTTGGCTATTTATGTCCAGTTATTTTTACAACTCGTCGTGCATGTTATAATTAGGATATCTATGTGATGTTTTCAAAATATCCATCGTGAAATAACAACGTGTTTTGGATACATCAACCTTACCGTATTTATATATCCGATGGATATAGTCTGCTGATTGGGTAAATACGGTGTTGAAAAGGATTTTCATATAAAAGTAGTGAAACTATCGCTGCTACTATTTTCCAAGGGCAACCCTTTTCTTGGAGGTAGAGTGCTGTGACGTCAGACGTTTGTTTTGTTCCAAATCCTCTTTATTTTCGAAAAGATACAGTTTCTTTTTGCCTCACTACTGCGAGCAACTTTCCTTTTTTCTCTCCACTCAGCAATACAACTTATCCACCTATCAACAACTCCCTAACAAGATGAAACAATTAAATATCAAAAGTTAGAGTGGCTAAAAGTGACATAACCGCATCAATGGGCAGCGCCGCCATAGCAATCCACTTTTTCGCCATTCATTCCAGATGAAACGGTGAGGGTATTCCATCTTCCGAGGCCTTTTAAAAACCTCAATCCGTCATCAATCGAAAAAGTCACTTCCTGAATCAAGTTTTGTATAGAGATTATAGCCGTTCATCGCCACGGAGCATGAAGAACTAAACAGCTTTATCTTTTCCAAAGCAACCGGAGCTCGGCGGAGTTCTCTCCACAGCGCCTTGTCAAGCAGCAGCAGAAAGCTTATGGTGGATTACTTCCAAGATGAATGGGAGAGGCGGTGACTCTTGAAGGTGACAAAGAGGCATGGAGCCAGAAATCAATACATTTTGAGCGCGAAAATGGTACCTAGCCATAAAAGAAGCCAGTTACCTTTCCAGCCAGCATCGCAATGATACCAAGGCTGCTAAATTTCAATCTGATTTTCTAAAAGATGGCTCGCGAGATATTATGGAGATGTAGATGCGATTACATTGAAATAGCTATCAGCAATATGTAAAAAAATAGTAGATGTCTAGAAGATACCTAATATAAAATACCACCTACTTATTGCTATGAGAGAATTCCACCGATAAAGGTAGGTTTCCATGGAGTATTTACGACTTGGAGCACTCCCTTCATTGACTTCACTCTCCCATTCACAATAAGATCTACCCCCTTTCATTCTATCCAAAAATCCTATCGTCTTCCTTCTTCTCCCTCTTTCACCCAAAATTCTACCCTCTAACATTGCTTTCGACATCCCCACCACTAACTATTCGCTACACCACCTACTAACTTGTATAAAAAATACGATTTCTTTGTAGATTTTATTTCCACCTTTCCCGGCACTTAATAAAGTTCCAGCTTAAAACATAAAAGCGTCACCCTGGATATATACCCGTAGCCAAATACGCAGCACCTAACATCCGTTTCACGGATGAACACCCAAGGTACACAGTAAGACACACTGACATTCCGGGCAAGAATATAACGCCCCGAGGAGGATAACAAGATGCCGAGGTCAAAGGAAGAGGGAGGAGAAAAAAATAAACTTCGGGTAGCCCGCAAAAGTCTCGCAGGGGAGAAAATATATTAATGGCCTGGCTTCGCTGACTTAATAAAACCCCACATCAGAGATAAAACCACCCCTGGATGGTGGATGAAGAACAACACAAGGCAGAGTGAGCCGACGCAAGAGAGAGGGAAGAAAAAAGAGGATTCGCTTAAAGCATTCAGGACCTTTTTCGAGAAGAGTAGCAATGTCGACCTGGAAATACGTTCAATAGCACTTCTCCAGGATAAAACAAAGCGTACTTGAAACGACGAAACAGTGGCTCACGTAATCTTGACTCACAAAATTTAGCCACAACCTTCACAATAGTCAATAATACTGCTATTTTTCTCTAGAAATGGGCTCGTACGTCATGTTTTATTTTTTTAAATTTTCACCTTCCCGAAAACAGCACATTTAAGGCCGTCATTAGGGTATTTTTAACAATTAACAATGATGTACTATCAAAAATACTTAGGCCCTGAAGCTTACATAATACTGACTGACAACATTTAGTAACAATCTTCACAACTGTCACCAATCTTGTTATTCTTCTATAGAAATAGGTTCTTACGCCATGTTCTTTATCTTCACCCACCCGAAAGCAGCACCATTTAAGGCCAGCCATGAAAACAGTGTTTTAGGGTAGAATGTTGGGTAAACGAGGTAGAGGAAGGAGGAAAATATGATATATAGATTTAGTGGGCCTTATAATGATTTGAAGAGGGAATTCAATGAAGGGAGTTTTAAATCAGGGGATTCTTAACAATTAACAAAGACGGACTATCACAAATACCCGCTCCCTAAATAGGAATAACCTTCCCAGACGGGACACAAAACCCGCGACCTTATAAAATTAAATGAATTTGTCAGCAACCGATATCTACAATAAACGGATTGAAAAAAGAGGGTATGTTACTTTAAGTTGACATTAAGAGAAAAATACTGGAGATAAGTCCATTTTTTATCTTTCACTATGGCAAGATATCAAAACTTAACTTTGTTACCACATTCAATTAATAAACGTGGGGATTAAAATTCTGGACTCGGTTATAATTGAAGGATCCTGAGTTCTAATTGAGATGAGGCCTTAGATTACTTTATAAAAACACAAACGTGTACGAGAAAAAACTGGGTCCTTACCTTGAATGTCTAATATTCTCACGTCTGTGAATTTTTAATACAAATTTTTACAGGTACATCGCCACACGCTTTCGAAGGATAAACATAAAATTGAAAATGTCAAAGAAGAAACTCATCGACTAATATCGTTCAATTAACGGCCAAAATCTTTTTATGAATTTCATTTGAAAGTAAATAACACCAAACCGTCGGTTAGAATCATATTACAGATTCGAGCAGTAAAAAAAGCTATCGATAAATGTCCATTTTCATCAACGGCTAAAATAATTTATATTTATTTCTTACCTACTGAAAACTAATTAAATAAAAATACTAAAGAGTGCGAGTAATTACTTTAGTTTAAGTCTTATATGAGTTTGCCCATCAATATGAAAATTAGCAAAACAGATGACTGATTACGATTAATCAAGACACGTGTCATCCCAAATCCATATGGTTTAAGTATTAAATGATTGATAAAAAATCCTCGGGCACAAAGAAGACAAAGTCTTAAAATTATAATTACAAATAATACCGAACAAAGATTAAACGGTTAACGCAATCAGAAACAGCTTACAGAGTTTTTATTTCATCGTCTTAATAGAAAAAATGCACGAACTACGACCTCAGATTAATGTTTTCATTCAAGAAAGGCCGTCAAAACATTTGCTACAGATTAATGTACCTCCCAATCCAGAAAGGCTTTACATTATAACATTATTTATTTGTGTTATGGGATCAAAAATAGAATACATTTCCTGCATGCTTTAATACATCAGTTCTATATGTTTGTATTAGTAACCCACTGCCAAAAACCCTTGTGATGGCTCGCAAGGTACAACCACGTATTGCGCTGTGATAGCAGGTCCAAAAACATCCTGATAAAAAATTCATCACAGCGACGATATTAAACTGCCCTGGTCAGGCAGACCACTCGACTATCATTTCAGAGAGCAAGATAAGTTCCCGAGGAGAACTTGAAAGAAGTAGGAAATGAAAATTTAGAATTGGACGGCCCGCTTCTTCGAACCAAGTCGTCACAAAATGAGACGCGCTCCACTGCATTCATCCCCGCGGCTGTATTACTCTCAAGCGAGGCAAAGGTAAAGGAAGTTACGAGTATTTAAAAATGTAAAGAGGAAGGAAAGGTTATCGCTGTGACCTAATCAATCATCATTCTCCGTAGACCACGTCACAACAAAATGGAACGAGTAAACATCGTTTTTAAGCGATACTCGGTGGATCTGTAAGATAAAGCGATATGAGCATAAATTGCGTATGCTAACCTATGAAATTCAATCAATCAACAAAGTCCACTAAAGTTGCGATGCCTATAGGAGCACAGTAAGTTTAATTATATGCAAAATAAATAAATATCATTTATTGCTTCTAAATAACATCAAATCTAATCAAACTAGCTTCGCTGACTCCGAAAAGATGTTTTCAGGATCGACCAAGAGAGAAAATTGATTGCAGATCATTAAAAGATCTATGTAATAGGAGAAGCCCTACTGGGTTGATTACATTAAATTGGTCGGAATATAAAAAATTATTTTTATTTCATCTGCTCTTTTAGTACCATCAGGTCGTTCAGTTCATGCTTTCATTTTGATTTGACGATATCCTAAGAATATAGGAATAATACATAGAGTTTCAAAGGTATGACGCCCGTCATCCTCTTTAACAGTTTTTAAAGTGGCATCTACTCAAAGGCCCTCCAAATATTTCATGCTTGACTCAACTAGAATTGCGGGTGCTAGAGGAGTAGAACCGAACCACTTGGTGGAACTGCATGAGTAAGAGAAATAAAAGATCCATAAAATATACATCCACATATATACCCACAAAATTAAATGCAATCATTCCAACCCGGATTTCGCCGAATCAATGGGCATTTTACGGGTCTATTTCTGCGGTCACGATCAATCAGTATCGAACTTGAAAATGTCAACGAAGTACACGAAACTCAGTTCCATTGTTGAAGAAATGGTAGTTGCGTGATATACGACACATACATATCGTGTACAAGGTGATGGCTCAGTGAGCCGAAAGGTGTCGTAGCATGAGGTCACTGCGGAAAAGTGCAACTAACTTTTATTTCAACATGTCGAACTTCCACTATATCTTTCCTGAATCGGGTGAACTTACTCAGTTCCGCTGATTACATTATCTTCATTCCACTTAAAATGAAACATGCTCCACTCCTTCAACAGCTCAAGTATACCCAAGCGTGGAATATTTACCGGGAAAGAGAGAAGAAGCCGAGTAAAAACTAAATGGGCGGACACGGAGCCTAATGCCGATACTCGAATCAATTATTCGTTCTACCGACACGCCCATTTGCCCGTAGGACCTTGAGCAAGAAATTCCTAGGAACCCAGACGCCAGGGACTGATAGATTTTGGGACTCCTTTTACCCGCGAATAATCCGTGATAACGCTGGCTCACAGGTCTCCGCTCTTAATCCAATCCATTAAAACCCTCTCTTCCCGTTTGGACCGACGCAATTCATTGGCGCTCTGAATTCCCCAGCGTCGCAGCGCCGCCGCTGAGTGGGGCTTTCAGGCCACGCATACTGCAGGTGCCCATAAACGTCTGGAGCGTACAGCCGGGGTCCTTTTATCTCGCGTGACGTCCCTAATTTAAAACTCGACGGGATAAAAGCGAGCTAAATAAGTATTTTGTACCGGCGAGGAGGCCCCAACGAATGAAACGGAAAACATTGGCCTATTTTGGTGGGCCAATAGGAGGGGGGACCTAATAGCAAAGCCTCTTGCGGGTTGGTGAAATACCAGTGGCCCTCAGGAAGTTTAAAAAAATACATAAATCTAATAATTTTCGAAATTCTTCTCAACCACCAGTGCTATTGTGTGCATCAATGTAGTTACTGTCCGGGAAAATAATTAATTTTCGAGTGAAGACAACACTGGTGCAATTATTTTTGCAAAAATCGGGGCTAACAAAAAAAAACACTACATAATGCAAATGCACTCAATGCAAAAAAATATAATGCAACAATACATGGAAGATAGCAAGTACATAATAAAATTGGGAAACAGTTTTTAAAAGCAGATTAAAAAGTCATACAATCCATCTCACATTTCTCAATCCTCCTCAAGATTTGATAAAAATATGTTACTGTGACGAACACTTGTTTGAGTAACCGTAACTGTACAAAATAATCTTTCTTTGTTCGTACATTAAGCCTAATTCTGGCCCGAAAATCCATTGAAACACTCAATAATTATTAAATATAAGGTTGAATCAGAGATATCGACGCCTACCAGAAGTGAATTAAGCATTGCGGAAAAATATTAGCAATAGAAATCCCGGAAATTTCAGAGGATACAAGAGTGAATATATCAACATTTATGCATCTTAAGCTGAAACAGGGTAATGTAATTTCCTACAACCTTTTCTTTCCTATGGATAGAATAATTTCGCATAAAAAAACGAACAAATCTATTCCCATTAAGCGCTGATGCTAGGTTGAAGGTAATGTAACTTCATGAAATTGATTCATGAAAGCGGCGTTTAAAAATTTCGCTTATTTTTTTACTAGATTGATATTCTAACTTTTGGAACGAATCAATAACAGCATAGAAATAAAAATACATCTCTGGGCGCATTCACCATAAAAATAATACCAAAATTTGAAATCCGGCCACTGAATAAAATTACTACGGATATAAACGAATTGATTAATAATTACTCAACATCGATTCCATTGCATTGGCCAACGGCCAATGTAATTAACTTTCATACAATGCAGGACTACATGAATGATTGAATGCATCAAAGTATACCATCAATATCTTCCCGGAAAATTATTAATATCCACATTCCTCAGAGAACAACACAAAAAAAACATTGTGTCGAAAATTTTCAGGCTTTACATGGCGAACCCGTTTGATTAAATGAAATGGAAATTATTGCGTATTATGACTATTCTTATTAGTAAACGATAATTTCATGAATATACGCTGACAGGATAGTTCTTAGGACTTCTATTACAAGAAGAAGTCCATTTGCTACCACGCATGAAGTGCCAAAATGTAGAGACTCTTCGAGCCATTCTCACGTGATTGCAGGAACAAAAACGACGATTCACGCGTTAAAAAAAAATGGTTAGAAGTTGGAGGACAAGGAAAAAAGGGACAAAATGGACACCAAGATGTCACCAACAAGTTGGGCGGTAAACGGCGTCGACTAACTCCTTAAGGAAAAGACCGAGACGCGGTGGCGCTAATACCCCACCAACAACGCCTCCGTGGAAGACATCGTTCCGATAATGACAATAGTTAGATTACAAAAGTTGAGGGAGGCGAGTTAGCCCTCTTGAAGGAGGGGAGTTAAAAACTCACGCGGAGGTTAAGCGGAGTGAGATAGACGAGTGAAGACTTTTAACAAAATAAGAAGACAAAAAAACTAGAGGGAAGCGTGGAAAACGAGGTGTTCGTGGATGAGGAAACCTTGGGGGTGAGGTCACTGGCGCTCAAAAAGCAACCGGCGTGGCAGTAAACAAGGGTGGCATAGGACAAAAGGAAGACGTGAAGGGTCGGGCAAGGCATATGGGTCTTCTGAGAAGGGTCAAAGGAAAATAGGATGGAGAAGAGGCTGCGAGGCGGAAGAGGACGAGGAAAGAAGGGGAACGTCGGACCAATAGACTCTCACAGGAAGACGAAAAGGACGCGTCTCTTTACGTTACCATGCGCGTTTTCCTGGAAACATAATTTTAAGATCTGGTACGGTATTTGAAGGAGGCGACCAATATCTAAGGTCATTTGCGCCATGAGGGAAGGGCAGTGGCGTAGCCACGGGGAGGTTTTCCGGGTAACAACTTCCCCCTTGAGCCTTTAACCCGGGAAAGGGCGCGCGGGGTGTATATCATCCCGCATAGTTCTTCTTTATTTAATAAGAATAATCATTAGTATCAATTTAAATTGGTGGACCTATTTAAAAAAGAACACAGCATAACTATATGACTTCAAGGAGAGAGAGAAAAAAATATATACTTTCTTAGGGGTGTCGATTACACCCCACGCCCCTTCTAATGTTACATTTCGCCGCGCTGCCTCTCTTGGGTTACAAGAAGCGTCAAACAATTAAAATGTTACTACTTTTCAAAATTACTGTTTTTGAGTCCTAAAAATCACGTATTAGAATCGAGAATCCCAAAATTTCCCGGGGAGGTACCCCAGGTGCCTTGGGGTGTTTTCCATACGGAAGGGCCCCGTTAAATCACCGGTAAACCTCCCCAATTTCAAAAACCTGGCTACGCCACTAGGGAAGGATGGAGAGAAACCTGTCGTCGGCATTGGTATGCTCTAAACGAATGGCGCTAAGGGGACCACGGCTTAACGTCCCATCCAGCGGACGGAGTGCTAAAGTTGAAGTGCCCTCCACAAGGCACTCAAGTAGGAATCGGGCAGTCGCTGAAAAATGTATGCCACCGCCGGGATTTGAACCCGGTTCGACTGGGTGAGAATCAAGCACTCCAGCCCGATCCCCCTTTTTGAAGGTCTGAAACCGTGGACTTTGATTTCCGACTTCCTTCCTCTAAGATTTCAGGAAAAATGCGGCCTCGACATTTTAGTAATTCTGGATTTGACTAATATAAGTACTAAGAGTTTCACGATAATTACGAGCCCCGAGCTGTCGGAGCAAGATCGAAGACTTTCAAATTATTTTCCGACACGCATTCAAAGTTTGCCTGAAATTCGAAACATTACTTGACTTTAAATGAAATGTAAGTCATTAAAGTGCCCATGCTTATCAGAAATTTTGAAAATGAATTGAAATTATTTTAAGTTCGATCACGATTTCCTTTTAATACGAAATTTAATACGGAAAGAAAATAAGGGCAAAAATAAAACGAATAAATGCCCCAAAAATTGAGATTACGTTAAAGTATGCAAGTTTTTAACAAATTATTTGCAATTATCTTATCTTTTTTCAACAACAATCTATTGTCATATCCTCAAAAAGGGCAATATATTTCAATAAAATATCTAACTAAGTGCCTACAGAAAAACAGGACCACATTAAGTTTGCCCAGCATTTCTTTAAGATAAATTGAATTCTAGATATTGGAATATATTATCAAAGCTAAAGGAGCACGACGTTAACCACCCACATTCGTAAAAACACTGCTTTCTCTCTTTCAAACAGATTGTAAAATACTGTTAGATAGCTGAAAAAAAGAAGAACGAGGAAAAAAACAGACGAGAGTAAACGAGAAAAACTTTATCGAAAATAAAACATTTTAAGCAACCGCTAAAGATATCTGTCTGGCATAGGAGCAGATTTACGAACAAGTAACAGTCAATAAGCATCAGGTGGTACTGGGGAGACTATGAGATGTAATAATTGATGATGGTTTCAAAAGTAATAACGCTCACAATGACGTCGAAGTGGCAGAAGCAGTCACCAGTAGGACCTAGGAGGAGACGGGAAGTTTCTTCGAGAAATTTGAAAGCATATTTCACGGTGTACGAAGTGTTCTGAGGTAGAGAAGATTATATGAAAAATAAAGCACATTCTCAAACACATTTCAGCATGCTTAATTTTTTTAATAAAAACGCAAAATAAGAAACAAAAGAAAAGAGGAGCTTACTTTCTACATAAGCTTCGCAACTTAGGAGTATGGAGTAAAATAAAAGAACCAGCCCGCAAAGATTGAAAATGTATATAATAAATTATGGGATCAAGGAGAAATATTAACGAAGAAGCCTTTAAATTTGAAAATACGTCAAAGGTACGATTAAATTCTCAAGAAAATTATCAGCGTATTTAACTTTCTAATAGCATCAACTCGAAAACTGAAAATTAAATCAATAAATAATGAGAACTAAGAGTAATATTAATGAAGGAGCCTTTAAATTTGGTGAATACGTTAAAAATACGATTAAATACAATGCCGTTAAAAATTGCATCTTCGATGAATCAAAGACGGAGATGGACAAATAAAAGAGAAATTTCAGGGCATACGGACTAAAATGGAGAGCCTCGCTCGAAAAAGACGAAAGAATAAAACGAAGTAGGAGTGAGTATTCCAATGCAACGGTCACGGCCTCCAGGTAATGAATGAGCGATTGGAAAAAGTGCTCCGCTCCAGCATGCCAATCAAACTGCAATCGCTCATTTGTGCCCCCGTAATACACTTCTCCTGCCTTTCTCCAACTTTCATCAAGGCGGAACATCCAATATGTCCCAAATATAGGGTTTTATTCGATAGGCCGAAAAAATGGGAGTGTAGGAGATAGATCCGTATCTGCTATCGGCTCCTAAACGTCAGCACATGAGCAAAGGAACATGAGAGAGGCAGAAGGTAGCAGGTGGCCGAACGGCGGAGGAAATCAATGGATATCACAACCACGAATCACGTGCTTTACGGTACACGTCTCGGGTGCATTCATTTTTTTCCGAGGACATGCGATCGACAGGACTGTGCGATGTGAAAGATGAGCCCTGCAATGGTTTATTGAGGTCGCGTTCACCGATTGATGGAAGTGATTAAAAGGTCATTTTAAAGCCTGGCAATCATTGGGAATGGCGTCTCAATTTTATACTACGATCGTACGGAGTCAGGGATGGGTCGATTGCCGGAAGGAAAGAGTTAGAGAACTAAAAATCATACGAAAAAGAAATAAAACAGGGTAATAGATTCGAGGACGGAGAGGTTCAAAAGTTCATCCTTCCCTGAGAGAAAAAGACGACATCCAGAATGCATCGCCATTAAAAACCTGGAGTTTTGTCAGATAGCAGAGAAACTTACATAATTTATCGGTACGCAGGCTGAAGAAAAATTGTCACGAAATTTTAACCTTGGTTAGCTGATGCCAGTAGGAACCAAAATCACAAATGGTGTTTAGGTCGAAAATGCATTATTTTTAAAGTACAGAATCTTTGAGCTAAGCGCTCCGATTGGCCGCGAATTTGCCCTGTTGCCAGAAACGTTGGATGCATCGCGATCTCCGGCAAGCAAAGCATTCGAAGTTACATCTACATCTACATAATACCCTGCGAGCCACCTCTAGGGTGTTTGGCAGGGGGTGATCAATCACCAGCATGCAGCATGCATTTGGACTCCCACATGCACACCACACCGTCCAAAAAACGTCCCGTATAATAACAAACTATACAACTATATGCTGTTAGAAATAGAATATAGAATAAAAATTCAGAAACATGCATTAAGTTTTACATAGGTTAGTAGGCTACACTACAAGTCATGCAATATATTTACGAGTTCTATTGCTGCCGTTATAATCTCTTATCGATCGTGGAAAAAATGACATTCGGAATCTGTCTGTTCTGCAATCTATCTCTCTTATTTTATTTATATGATCTGAAGTTATGAGCTGTCCAGAGCATCCACGAAGGGATTATTGCTCGTGAGTCCCAAATATTTGGACCTGTAACCAGTGCCCCAACGGAATATACTTTTCGGGAATATACGGAGAGGAGACAAATTTTTTCACGAAATTGAAACCCTGGATAGATGATGCCAGTAGGAACCCAATGGTGTTTAGGCCGAAAACTAACCATGTCTAAACTTCAGAATCTTTTAGCTAAGCGCTCCGATTGGCCGCGAGTTAACCCTGTTTGCAGATGCTCTGGAACACTCATGACTTCGAATGCTTTGTCTGCCGGAGATCACAATGCATCCAAGGCATCCGACAACAGGGCAAATCCGCGGCCAATCGGAGAGCTTGGCTCATAGTTTCTGAAGTTTAAACATGGTAAGTTTTCGACCTAAACACCATTGGTAATTTTGGTTCCTACTGGCATCATCTATTCAGGTTTTAAATTTTGTGAAACAATTTGTCTCCACTCCGTATATTCCTGACGAGTATATCCCGTCGGGCTACTCGTTCTGGGTCCAAATCCTTCGGATTCACGAGTAATAACCCACGAAGGGTCCACGGAATGAATCAAGCTACCCTACTTCAATTTTGCATTTCTTACTATAATGGCTTAGTCCAAGGTGAGCTCTACTCTACCCTATCCCAACAAACTTTGAGTTGAAACAGAGTGAGCGAGTTATTATGCCCACCACTTAGTTATAACACGTCGATACCTTGTTTCTCTTGCTGGACCTTACTTCCGGTAATAAATGTATCTAATTTATACATATAAAAATCACGTAGATCTTGGTCTAAATATTACTAATACGAAAGAAATGGGGCACGATTCTTGAGACCAAACCCCTGTAACACAAGTACACAATTCACTGCGATAGCACCTGGATGTAGCTTGCATGCATGCCGGGAATAAATACTCACTACCAACAAAACGCCCTAGAGACCGCTTTCTGGGGGTCACGCAGTTATAGATATGCCAGCCACGGGGGTTAAGTTCAATACTTATACAAAGAGATCACTCTACCACCAGGTAGTAGAGAAATATTGAAGAAGTCAGTCTAAAAAAAAGAAAAGCACCAATTGAAGTATAATTCCAACCGAAAATATACCTGCGGGTTGAAAGTAAGGTAAACTAAAAGTGACGTTCAGTAAGAAATTTAGAACGATTTTATCCATTTTTATACAATTTTATTGGCATCCTTATAGCTAAGGCTAACCAAATACCAATCGCATGAGGAAATACAGCGACTTTTATCAGAGCAATGAAATGGCAATTTACGCAAAGAAGCTTAAATTATGCAGAGAAAAATACATAAGCTCCTTGTGTCCGGGTAATACAGGGAAAGCCAATTCCGTAATTTTCTTAGAGAACGGAAACAAAGACCCTGCGCTTTCAGGACTCATCTGTACTTGTAGGCAACGCCGTTCTTTGATGCTGTTTGCTCAAGAATTCGAGTGGAAATTAGTCACGAGCGAAAGAAAAACAGAACACCGCCAAAAGCATCGACACAGGAATGGATCCTTAGAATCGAAGCCCCGACCGCGTTACGTCAAAAGGTTAAACCACAGCGAGGCGGAAGAAGAAAACACAACGATATAATGAGAAGGATCTGCAACAGCTCCTCTGTCTTTAATGTTAAGATTCTCGAATTGTATTCCCGTTTGAAGCAAAAGACTTACACATGAATGCCTATCAATTCATTCCATACGGAAATGCCATTTAGCACCTCTTATATTTCATTCATCTTCCGTAACTTGAAAAAATACATGTTCTTTCCGAAAATCTATAGACGCTTTCTGTTATTTCGCAAGCAACTAGCTGATAGAGCTATGACACTTCAAACGAAATTTTAAAGTTCCTTCAGCCTTTTCTATTCTATAACAGAGCAATATAATTATCAGACTGTTTAACATTGCTTCTCATTGTCAGCCTCCATCCACGTCGCTAATCAAACAACATCATCAATCAGGCGCGCCGACTTACAAAAAATATTGGGGGGGCCCTAACCGGGGATCTTGCCCTGGGAAATTTTATAAGTAGTGAGTTTTAAGTTTTTTAAGCATTTTAAAAGAGCCACTGTATGTAATCAACATTAGAACCCTGATCACTCGAATCTCGATATCTGAACACTCCGGGGAAAATCGACAAGCCTGACACATTATTTCCTCACACCCATAACGAATTTTTGAGGGGGCTCGGGACCCTTCAGGCCCCATGGAGTCGGCGCCACTGCATAATATAACTTAATTATTTTCTTGAATTATTGGGGGGGCTCAGCCCCCCCAAACGAATTATTGAGGGGGCTCGAGCCCCCTCAGGCCCCATGGAGTCGGCGCCTATGCATCAATCCATAAAAGCGTATTGATGGCTGAGTACCAGCAACGACACCCCAGAGTAACCACAATTTTATTCATAACCACCAAAATGACCCTACATTTGTTCACTATTTACACTAAAATCGTTCGCAGGAACAATGTAGGGGAAATAATCGACTCAAACTGTTCATTTAGTCCTTCAGCAGAAAAAAATCACAAGCTAAAGTCAAACTACAGTCAACGACCCCAACATGAATTTGCGACAGTTTCACAATAGCGATGTGGTGTTTCTACGAAAACTCCATCCACCAATATCAGATTTCTCTCGGATATTTTAGGCCTTCCTAAGAAACAAGGGTTTTTTCATCTCTAAAAAATCACTGAGTAATGAAATGGTGCAATAGTTGCTAACAATGGGTGAATACTAATTCATTATTATCGATGCACTTAGAGCAAAGTGAATGTTGAATTGTTCGGAATATTTTAATGACGACTGACTCCTCGATCGAACCAAAACAAAAAATAAAATGAACAAAAAGTAATAAAAGAAGTGTCAACGAGTTTGCTCTCAACTTAATGAAGTAAATGAAAAAAGGTAGTAAAAGTAATGTACACTGAAAAAACATTTCAAAAATACTGGCTAAATGAAGAGTCTGAATCAAAACTATACTGAGAGTCGTATATGTGATATATAAAATGCAATGGTCATCGCTTCATCGGGAAATGGATAGGCTGAATCTAACTTGACTCTTTAACTATTTTATCTACGAGGGTCGCATGAGATAAAAGGGAAAAAAGATCATTTTCCTCTCGTCAAGTTTAATTTAAGGTTCTGAACGTAAAACTATGATCCAAGCGCTATCCTTCAAAGGAGAACGAGTCACAGATGAATAGATAGTACTAACGTAAACACTCCTTCGTGAAACGACAAATTTGGTGCAGCCGAGAATACATTTGATATAACGCTAAGATATGTACGCAAGTAATGCATCTAGGCAGGTGGCGGCCTTCCTGGAACGCGGAGCAATTATTTTGGAACACTTTACTAGGAGGGCGCTACAAACGATTCCGTCGCGGGTTAAAATGGGAACTAAAACGGACCTAACTAAACTGCCGATGGGCGGAAAAGACGAGCGTCTTTACTGCTATCCGAATAATCTCTCCTAAATGCGTTGTTAAACGCTTATTTCAGCCGTAATATGCATTCGTTTCCATTATCTCCATTAGCCAGGGCGATCTACGGAAGCACTGAGCCTTAAACCTCAGCCTGCCCTAAGTGTCGGGGCAACGGCTGCTCAGCTGATGAAATCACCGATTTCGTCCAAACTAACATTCAGCATTTATGGAGTAGTTCAAATCGTTTTATATTTACATCTGATATAATCGATAAAACCTGGGATAGGAAACCTTTCCGAGTTTCTGGGCCGCACATTCAAATTTATAGGGCTGCCTGGGGCGCAAATATATTAATTTCAATGTGCTTTTGCCACGAATGTATTCTTTAATCACTGCAGTTTTGAAACAAAACGTTTTGACAGGCAAATTTATCATTTCAAGCGTAAAAATAATTAATAGCCAAGCAACGAACAACTTTGTGTGCCGCATGATATTGCTTTCGACGCCAAATACAACCGCGGGAAAGAGGGTTGGATGAGAGTATACAGTAAGTATACTCTATACTTACTCTATGATACAAGCAAATTTTAACGGGAGCAATTTGATCGGCAACTGTAAGAACAACTCATCAAAACTAGTACCGACTATTATTCCATCAAGTTTTCAAATACCCTCCACTAACGAAAAGTATTCTTCTAAACTTCATATTTACTTCATATTCTAAACTTCATGTTTACTTTTAACATAAAATATAATCGGACGTCCTCATTAGCAATTTCCCCTTAACCTTGAATCGATATTTACATCGGATGCTATGATTTTTCCCCCTAAAGAAAAATTCACCAACTCCATGTTTATATATTACTACCCACCATAATTTGATACAGATATTCACGCTTACTTACTATACTTCTCACTTGTAGCCAAATCCACAATTGTGTGCACTGTGCTGCGAATGTGCCAAAACGGTGTATCTCATCCAGTTCCTTTCGATTAAGCATCTTTCCCCTACGAACCGTCTAAAGCCGCCCTTGACGGTGATAATTTCTCCTCCATTCGAACTTCATCATTCTTCTGCAACGCTAAGTCCTCCCATCACTTAAAATAACCCCATTCTGGCGCGGTTACAATCTCAGTTGCACTAACACAGAATGGCAACCTCCACACGCGTGCTTTTAATGAAGTGCTCCCATATGAGACACCTCCGTCTCATCCACTTCAATCAGTGTAAGATCAGGGTAGGAATGTTTTCACACCGTTACCCTTCACGACCTTATTTCTTCCAACCTTAACCTGACACCCGTGAGAGCGATCCCATATTCTGTTTCTTCGGTGTTTCTACAAGAGGGCATTTTTTCCTTTTTTCCCGGCTGAAATAAAATATTTTCCTTCTTTTCCCCATTTTACACCTTCATGGAATAGATACCTTTTAAATATTAATCCATTATTCATATAAATAAATTTACTCCTCCCGATTCAGCAAAACTAATATCGAGCGATAAAAGAAGGTTGAATTATAGGATTGCGTATATTAGCCACTTCTTACCTCATCCTTGTACTTACAATCAGTAACCCAAAAACTTATAACCATAGGTTCATAGAGTGAATTCTATTGGCTGATTTTATAGCAATTCCACTAAGATTATATAAAATACACTTGGTTTATAAATGCTGCCATCTGCAGGAGCACATCTTACTTTTATTCCCTATCTTATGTCTCAGATCGCGGCAAATAATATTCCATTCAGCATAAAAATAACAGAATTATTTGTGAAACAGAACACAAATGAATCAAAATTTTATACAGTTAAATTCTCCAACAAAGCTTGAATCATGAGAAATATCACATCGTAGTCCGTTTTCCTGCATTTTTTCACGCCCCTCCAAACACACCAAATATATATCGTGGGTTTTATTGGGTCTCAGGAGTAATTTGTAGTGGATGAGTCACGAATATATTCCTTTCTTTGAAAGCAAAGTATTTCTCTTCAAAGGTTGCACAAACATTGATTTAACGCGTTTACAGCATATACATATTATGCTAAATATGATACTGGATGCGAGATGGTTGTCACTATTTCACCAACCTTCTCCCCCTCTTTGGCCCAATCGTGGAGATTAGCATATAGATAAAAAAAAAAGTCCTCCACTTTACGATGGGCTCGGTTTACGATCTCCTTGATAGGATTTTTATTGAGAGCAGACTTCAGAGAACGGGATCCGTCGCCAATCTTTGCTTCAATAAATAATCGTCAATCCATCATTCGTTGGTATTCCCGTTGCAATTTTTACAGAAAGAGTAAATATAAGAAACGATAAACGATATCACGCAAATTATAGCACGAGAAAAAAATGGTAGTAAGCTGATGTACTGGCGGTAACCTACGAAATAGGCGAAACCGTGCAGAAACCGTGACCGTGAATTAGAAACTGTAAAAATAAATATTCGCAAAATTGCCCTTCTCAAGAATGAAAAAAAATCACTCAGCTAATCCTACAACCTAATAATTTGCAAAAATTATAATTCGTTTGATAGTTTAGTTATTAACTACGTCACATAATTTCACGAGCAATTGTGTTAGCACCTACCCGTAGCTGAGTGCTTAGTATGGAGAAATACTCGCCCACTGCCATGATAGATTAAAAATTAAACTTTGTTGTATTCCACACAGATTTATAAAAAGACTCGACCTCTTGGTAATGCCAATTAAAAGAGGAACCACTTGATAATGACCTGGAAAGGTAGAAACAGGGCGAGTCTTTTAATAAATCTAGGAGCAATACAAAAAAGATTAATTTTTATTCTTCAACCCAACGGTGGCTCGCAGGTTATCGCGAAGACGTAGATGAATAGTTACGAGAAACAAGCAATGCCGAAAAATTCTTTCCGCCATCACTTTAATGTGAGAATTCCCACGAGTGTTAAAATTTTCCACGAAGTAAGAAGCGATGCTCTTGAAATGTCCCGAGGCAAACGTCTCGCGCGAGAGGAGGCTCTCGGACGACTCGTCGGGGCTAGCCCGGAGCACACCTTCTTCGCGGGAGGCACAAGGAAGAGCGGGGTAAAACACTTCGGACCCCAGGATGTTGGGGTGAACACATTGAAGGAGAGGGGGAGTTGAGGGGAAATGGGGTAGCGCCCAGAGGGATGCACCACCGAGAAGGGACGAATGGGAGTGGAGATGTAGAGGTGAGGTATCAGAGGAGGGCGTGGCAACACATCTCCCGCGAAAGGATAACCAGATTTACTATGAGACATCACGAAGGTGATATCTGGGATTTGAATGACGATGATATTTTCTTAAACTATACAGGAAATATAGAAAAAGTTTCGGAGGCTTTCTTCCCTATAGGCCCGGGTTCGAGATATAATCGCAAGAAAACATTTTGTGCGGCATCAATACCCTTGATTGAAAATCCATATATCTGATAAAAAAAGAAAAAAATGTCAATTTAACTCGCTTACGTCAATGGGATAGGGATTTAACAGCGATTCCTTAAATTATAAGACAGAAAAATAACCACGACTGGAAATAGAACGCAGGTCATCCATAACTAGGTTGATTGACCGCTCGCCTGAAGCCACTCACGGCGGTTGCTGGACATGACCGCTTCATCCAGGGAACTAATGCCGCGCAAAATCTTTATTTGAGATTATGCATCGAACCAAAAATATTTTCAGAAAATAGCATCGTAGTTCAAATCCCGAATATCACTCGATGATAATCAGAAAAACAGTCACGCGATGTCTCGTTGTAAGTATCGTTGCCATTAAAATTTTATGCCGGTTAAGGTAGGTTTTGCAGGTTATCCCAGTCTGTCTACCGTGTCAACAAGGGGCAGATCCAGGATTTTGTCTGCAGCGGGGGAGGGGCACAAGGGCATTACAAGTCTTCTCATATTTGACATTAAAAACAAAATACAACAATTACTGTAGAAAATATTCTCTTTATTTTGATACGAAAGTTACTAATATTAAATTAAGTGATCGAGGCTCCGGAGTACATAGAATAAAACGAACGCAATGATAACCGTATTAAAAATCTTGTCTATTTTTGAAGCGTCCAGAGGGGGCACGTGCCCCCGTGCCCTCCCCCGAAATCCGCCTATGGTACCAACTTTCCTCTTCAATCCATAGTAAGACCTATTCCTTTCCATCTTAATAATACTCCCTTCCTTCCTCTCCTTCGCTTACCTAACATTGTTCCCCGCCACTTTTTTAAAAATTCCCACGCCGCTTGGTACTCGCTCAATCCAAACCTTCAGTCTCCTCTGTATCTCATTCAGTATCTTCCTCTTCTCGCCCACAATGTCCAGGACTTGGTCTATAATCCAAGTGCTATGGACGTACCACTATAGCATAAAACGACATTAATGAGACCAACAGCTCCAATTATAAACTCAAAAAGCCGCCAAAATTGTTGTTTTTATTGCAAACAAAACTATTTTGGCAATATTTATGCGGGAACCACACTGATGATTTGGTTTGAAAATCAGCCCGTAGCACTTGATTTCTAAGTTGACTCATGACATAACGGTTAAATATTAGATAATATTATAACGCTTCTAAGAGATGGTTCAGTTAAATTAAATGTACCTGAACCGTAATGGATCCTTTCGTGCACTCTATGGTTTAAAAACATCACCTCACGTTACATTCTGCAGTAGAGAACGTAGAATAATATAGTGTACCACCTTGCTGTGAGATAGTGCGGAAAAATTTATACGTTAAGTAGGCAAATACGGGCAAAATGAGATATGCATCAAAATATAGAATGGGTAACAAGCCGTGGATGTGTCAAAAAATGTAACCCTCCTTAATTACTCTATAAATGTAACGCTTCTTAATTATTTTCTTCAAAAACGAAATATACTATCATGTACTGGGTTTCAAGTGGAACGTCAGGTAGGTGTACTACGTCACATATAATGATGACAATTTTCACCTATGGACCCATTTTCATGCAAATTAACATCAAGACCGCAAATTTAATTTCATATTTACTATCATATACCTGCTCTTAATCTGTCTTCCGATACGAAGCACAACAATTCATGCATTACACTACACACACACTCAAGCCAAATAAAGCGAACAAAAATCGGGACAAACATGCACTCATATCCGTATATTAACTGACACAATCAAATAGCCAGCGTAGCAGGACAGTATAACATCCACCGTAAACACGTCGAGACGAAAGAAAAAATAGAATGTAAGGAAATTTTAAGGCATCCGCAGTCGATTAGTCGAAGACATGAATCGTAATATGAGTTCGAACTAATGATCAGAGATAGGTATTTTCCAACTAAATAAGACGCTAGTTCGATTACATCTATTAACGAAACATTTTCCGAGAAGCCAGCCGTACTCCACTGCGCCCACTCCAGTCTCTTTATAAGCCAGATGATCAACCAGACCCTTCTAAATATAAGTTTTTTTTAACTAGAGAGTATCGTTGAATTGCGGTGATACTGGGAAGCAGGGAGATCAAATGTGAGCAGATTGAGATGCGGTTGATAGCTGATGATAAAAAAGAAAAACTACGCGCCAGTATAAAGGAGTTACACGAGAAGAGAAGCGACGCATAGGAATTGAAAGGAAGAAAATTATCGATGGATTTTTTAATAGAGGGAAAAAATACCATACTAGAGCGATTTCACTACAAAGGAATGCAATCTTGCAATGGTGACACGGAAAGATAGAATAGAATAGAATAGGATTTTATTGTTCGAGGACTAGTGTCCTATGGAACAGGATTACAATTTACATACATATACACTTATATAAGTGCACTTTCTTATTAATACAAAAGGTAACACACATACCAGAGTATACCCAGGTAAACATTAACAAAAAATAAATTATACACGTCTTCAGAAAATGAATAGTTACAAAATATACCAACATAACATATATACACTTATTATTATACATTGGCCAATGAACCAGATGGTTTTTCATTAAGGCTTGCGCGGAAAATTTGATACAGGTGAGCTGTCATAAGCCTTTTAAACTGTTTAATGTTATTAGCCTTAACAATATAATCTGGGATATCATTCCATATTCTCATAGAAGTATTTAGAGGGGATTGCAGGAACGAGTTTGTTCTGCATTTAGGTATTTTAAAACGTCTCCGCGCCCTAACAACCCTATCACAATTGCTAATGTTGACCATTATTCTTTCATATAAATAATCAGGAGTCTTGCTTGACAATAAATTAAACATAAAAATAGAATACTGTAACTTTTTTCGTTCTTCAAGTTTTAGCCACTCGATCTTTAAGTAGTAAGGAGTAATGTGTTCATGTAATGCCACATTAAATATAAATCTTACACCAGCGTTTAACAATATTTGCATTTTATTAGACAATTCATTAGTTAGATCAGACATTACCAGCGAATATGAGGAAGGTACAACGATTGAATTAACTTTTTGCGCAATTCAAGAGGTATTAAATGCTTAAAATGCTTAAGCTGGGCCAACGTTATATAACACTTATTTGAAATATGTGCTACTTGTTCCTCCCAAGTGAGTACATTGTTAAGAGTAACTCCTAAGTTTTTAACAGACTGAGAGTATTGAATTTCAAAGCCGTCAACACAAATTTTGGGTAATGCATCAAAATTAAGTTTATTAATAAATTGTGGGGCGCCAATTATAATCCCTTTCGTTTTTAGAGGATTAATTTTCAACAAATTTTCACGGGACCAATTACAAATACGGCTGATATCGTCATTTACTTTTTCAATGCCTTTAAGCAGGTGAATTGGATGGCAGCGGAGATATATTTGTAAATCATCCGCATATAATTGATACATAGAATGAATTAAGGAACAAGGCAAATCCTTAATAAAAATCGTGAAAAGTAGGGGGCCAAGGATTGACCCCTGCGGCACACCACAAGATACATTAGAAAAACTAGAGAGTTGGCCATCACTACCTTTAACTGCTTGTTTTCTCTCTGACAAATAAGATTTAAACCATTTTAGAACAGGTACAGAGAATCCAAGTTTTTTCATTTTGAGTAGGAGGAGGTCATGATTGACACAGTCGAAGGCCTTGCTAAAGTCAAAGAGTACCAAAATAGTAACTTCCTTATTATCTTTGCCGACACGGATATCTTCTGTTACTCTTATGAGAGCAGTTTGAAAACTGTGGGTGCTGCGAAAACCAGATTGATATTTATCGATAAGATTCCTTTCTGCTAAAAATGCAATTGTTGAGTTGTACACAAACCTTTCCAGAGGCTTAGATAGGGTACACAACAAAGATATTGG
The DNA here is from genome assembly GCF_921293095.1 of Ischnura elegans. NCBI lineage: Eukaryota > Metazoa > Arthropoda > Insecta > Odonata > Coenagrionidae > Ischnura > Ischnura elegans. Next base: position 45,447,041 of record NC_060253.1, on the reverse strand, counting down.
GCGAAAGTGAGAGAGTTCAGAGGGATTGTGGTTTTTTTTGATAGGTTTGATTACAGCCGTTTTCCAGCTGACGGGAAAGGATGAATAGTTTAGGGAACAATTGTAAATATCTAATATCACTGGGAAAACTACTGGCAGAATATTTTTTAGCGTTTTGTTGTCTAACCCATCTATTCCGGCTGAATTTGATTTGATGCAATGAAAATAATTCAACATGAGTTCAGGAGTAAAATAAGGAAAATAAAAGATGTCATCACCGAACTCCTGATTATCTCTTGGGTTAGTATAGTTGGGAACAAGGGGGCATGGGCCTCTCCCTGACAGGCTGGAGGAGCTGGGGTTAAGTGAGTCAAGAAAATATGCGTTTAACTCCTCAGCAGAAAAATTCATTTTTTCATTTTCTTTACTAGTCTTAACAAGCCCTAGCCGTCGAATCTCATTCCAGATTGACCTTGAATCCCATTTACTGGAAAAGCATTGATTATAATACTCGCTCTTCTTTTTTTTCATAAGACCTAGGGTCGCATTCCTCAGGCTTTTTACTGATGATAAAGTTCTTCCGTTTTATTTCTTTTAAATTTACGCCTCGCTATGTCCCTTCTTTTCATCAAGTCCTTGATATCAGGAGTCACCCATGGAATAAGATTTCTCTTTGGTAGTGTCTTTCTTAAAGGGGCATGCTTTTCTAGTAGTTTATGCACATTGGATATGAATATGCTCAATTTGCAATCAAATGTGTGGACAGACAGAAAATTGGCCCAAGAAAGACCATCAAAATCCTCTTGAAACTTCGTCAAATCGAAATTTCTGAAATCACGTGAGAATATAGCATTGGTTTTACTTTTAGGAATATTAAATCTAAATTTAACATATATCAAGTCATGATTTGAAAGAAATGGAATAGAGTATTGACCATAATCAATAACTTTAGATAAGTCATCGACAATAAATAAATCTAATAAAGTGCTTGTGGAAGGGAGGTGATGGGTAGGTTGCAGCGGTACAATCGACATATTGCAACGGTAACAAATATCATTAATACATTTGCTATCATGCGTGACTTTAAGCAAGTCAGAGTTGAAGTCACCGCACACAATTACATTTTTATAATGAGGTAGTACACTGTACAACGTTGACTCGAAGTCGTCATTAAGATAACCAACTTTAGGAGGTCTATAGACAACTGCCACTACAACTTTTCCGAATTTACAAGATAATTCTACAAACAGGAATTCCGGTTTAAAATTTTCACCGCAGCTAGATAGCACTTTACAACTAAAGTGATTTCTTACAAATAAACATACACCACCACCGGTTCTGACTGAACGATCATTTCGAATCAATGAAAAATGGTCCAAGTTCACGTATTCATTCGGGATTGAAGGCTTTAGCCAGGTTTCAGATACTGCAATAACATGGTAATTGCTGCATGAAAAATAACTTCGGAATTCATCAATATGAGCTGATAAAGATTGAGCGTTGACATGGCAAATATTCAAGGTCGAGCTTAAAAGACCTTCACGTGAGAAGCCTCTTGGCCCCATAGATTTTTGTCATTGGAAGACCATGAGATCATCCTCAGTGCGCAAAAGGTGTCTATCACTCCCATCGTATTGCCGAGCGAATATTTTTCCACCTCTTACCCATAAATATTTTAGCTTACCATCCCTTTTTAACTCTCTTGCCCTCGCATACAACTTGCGATTTATTAGGCTAAGACATTCATTCACGTAAATGATATTGGTATGTGAATCGCTCCAGCCAATGTCTTTTGTAGAGAAATTACGTTTTTCTTGGCGAGCTTCTAGCAATTCACGCACTAGATTGCACTTCATGAGGCGAACTCTGATAGGAGGGGGTCTATTGCTAGTGTTAGAGCGGGCTTTAAGTCGATAAATATAGTCAATATCACAGGCGTCGAGTTTGACCCCAAGGCCCAATCCAACTTGGCAGACTAGAGCTCCCAACACTTCACCAGGCTTGGTCGGGATACCGTGGATTTCCACGACATTCCTAAGAGAATCCTGCTCAAGGAAGTTGAGCTGCGCTTCAAGGTCGTTTACTCTTTTTGACAGGTTATGGTTTTCAGCTACAAGACTATCAATTTTAGAACAGTTGCTCGTTAGTGACTCATTTATGAGGGCGATAGACTTTGTGTGATCGGTAATCAAACACTCCCAAGCCGCTATAGCTTTTTGCATTTCACTTATTTCACTTTTTATAGCTTTTGAAAACTCACATTGGTCGTTCTGAATCGCCTTTACACGTTCCAGCAACTCCTTAAGAATGGAACTGGAACTCTCGGGTTGATCTCCACTGAGAAGAGGTCCAATGCTTGAGGTTTTAATCGGAGTGTCTTCACCTCGGGTGGAGCGGATCATCGCCATACAGGTTGCGCAGTTCCACGTTAGATTTGTGTCCTCAAGAAGCTGCAAATCAGCCTCACTGAGCGCAACGCAGGCAATATGAAACACTCCCTCACACGTGTCACAGTTCACACTTTTTTGGGTTCTTTTGGTGGCTAAACCACATTGAGAACAAGTGGGCATTATGATACCACTTCAGTTCCGCTCCCTTATTCAGTAGACAGCTCAAGGCAGAGAGGCAAGGCCAAGCAAGCGCAACACGTCCGATCACCACAAGAGCACACACAAAGATGGATGCGAAGTAAAATGAAAAGGCCGTTCCTGAGTAGAGCTGACGGCATTGAGAGAAATAAAACTCGGGACACACTGAATGGAATAAAAGTACGTGGAAGAAAGACACGTAAGAAAGACGGCAAAGGTATGATTCCTCGTGTGACAAGCCCAGGCAGGAAGTCTGTTCTATCGGCATACATGGTATTGAGTTCCCAAAATGGAGACAAGCTTGTGCAAAAATGGGAAAAATCATCCTTTCAACAACGAAACAAACATAACAAAGTCATCTACGACGTTCACTTCCAAACAGGCAGTTACTCGTTTTCTATATATTTAGAGTCAAAATCTTTCTACATAAGGATAAAATTCGAACGAATAGCTAAGAAGTGTGCTGGGTTTCAGGTGGACTGACATTAACATGCAGACTATGTCACAAAATAGTGAGAACAATTTTCACCTTACGACACATTTTAATTCGAATTAACAACAATACAGCTAATTTAATTTCATATTTATTAATATGTATCTTCCCTTAATTAATCTTTCCACCGATCTCAGACATAATAAGTCATGCGTTAAACTGTTATTAAAAAAAACGATAATCTGAAATCTGAATCTTATGAACCCATGTAAACTTGAGGCCGACTTCGTAGACTCTGACATTGTTTACCTCAGGCTAATGAAGCATTAAGGACATACGGATGGCTCAACACATCTATCACTCTTTGTGGTGATTAAATCATGCTAGGATTCTTTCCCGGAAAGTGTTCCGACGCGGGAGCCTCAATGCATCTTCTGCAATGCTTCCTTCGAAGCAACACACCGTGGATGGTTTGGTAAGGAATAATCCACCAAAAATACGTTCTGACAGAGCAGTTCTCCAGTTTTGCAATTTGCGGTTAACTCCGATGGAGGAATTATTTTCCGTCATATCCCGAATCGATAAAAAGGCTAATTAGAATATTTGATACGGGTGCATAATTACTTGAGTATTGAACTTCTATAAATTTGAAGTGATTGCCTGCATTGGGTTTCCAGCATAAACCCCGAGAGACCACGTTCAGTTCTGGCATCAATTAAACTGAACTGGTGTCAACTGGTTGAACACATTATCTTGGGGCCATAGGGAACGAGATGACCCCAAAAAGGTTATGCCAAAGTTTGATTCGCAGTTTTCCATTGAATTGCTTCATTGAATTTTTTTGCCTTTGAAAATTAAACAGTTTTCGATGAGCTAATTTTCGATTAACAAACGTTGCGACTGAGTGAGTAATGAAAAATATAGACTATAGGGAGAATAGAGAAGCTTGATGTACATTTACAGATGTAGCCGGAACAACTTCATATCAGCCGCATCTTGAGGTATGAGGTGCATATAAAACAATAAATAAAGTGCAAGTAGATGTAAAGCAAGGAAAATGATAATCTCGGATAACTTATGCGGAAAAGGTAATGAAGGTATAGAGATAAAAGAAATACTTTAATTCGAAAAGATTAGGTGATAGGAGAACTGAGACAAGAGCTTCGTGAAACCAATCTTAGGGTTACTAATCAATGATGATGATTATTATAACATAATTTAATGCCTTTAAATAATACCACCATCAAGAGTAAAGTATAGGAGACATAACCACTTTCTCTGTGGCCAAGATTGAAAAACAGTAGTTACGAGACTAATTACAAAACCCTTCACAGGTAGTGTTACGAATCTTAGGGATCACCCTAGGTTTCCATTTATTGTCACTTTCCTCTCAAACTATCCTTGAAAGGGGAAATTTCTATTTTCCTCACCCAATTGATATCAATGCTGGACACGTGGGGACGAAACATTGAGTCTCCAGAGAAAATATTTTTCTCCTACTGTAAGACTCAAATTGGAGAAAGGATATCAAACCTCACATTTTAGCAACTGATGTGAGAAACGATGTATTTGTCAATTAAATATTTTGCATTTAAGAATCAAAATATATATTCGAGTATTTTTTTATGGATTGCACAGTCACGAACCACCTTCTTTAAGCTGTTTCAGAGGATTTATAATTCTCATTTTTAGCAATTTCCAATGATAAATTCAAAATCAGTCCGAATTCACTTAGTTCCAATGATAGCAATAGCTCAAGGTTACGACGCAACCATGTCTAGCGACCATATCTTTATTCCACATTCTACCTTAGAATGGGAAAAATGGCATCGGAGACAAAAACTATAAGACACTTCACGGTCACTTCCACAAATCCACGAATGACATTAGAATAGGGATGTAAAAAAAAACAGGAATGAAAATGTGACTCCTTCAGCCATAACTGTTCACTACTATAGCCGCAATCGTAGATTATATGCGCAAGCTGAGGCAATGAAGGGTTGGTGTTCGCCAATATTTGCCGTTACATTGCTAAAGAATCGCCATCACTGTCAAAACATTGCCTATTCTCACGACCACTGCTCCGTTTACTACATCCTCAAAATGGTCTGGCCGCGGATCGGAATGGTTTCGTTACCTGGGTATAGGATATTCACCGCGCGAGCATGGACTCGAATTTCCGGCAGTTACAGATATATTTTGATGTTCACGATGCTCAAAAGCAGGCACGTAGCCAAGGAGAGGGATTTGAGGGTTTCGGCCCCCACGAAATTTTTTCTCTTGCAGGCAAGGAAATTTGCAGAGGAGACCACTACCTCAAGGGCACCTATCCTTTGACACTCCATTTTTTAATATTTATATTTCTCATTTTTTAGTACTATTAACCTATGTCCGCCAATGATCAAAGATGAATTTAGCTTTCAAAATAATGCAACCGAAATATTCAGCGTATTAAATAATATATGTTATTCCTATGCGTGCGATTCGACAACAAAACATCGTTATAGGCATTTCTGCTTGAAGTTTTCGCAGCGCTGGTTTGCTGTTTTCTCCATCATTTCCGGGTTGCCTACGTTAAGTAGTTCTCAAGATGAAGTTTCGTGGCCCATTCACATTTTCTGGTTATGTCTGATTTATCTTAAAGACAATCAGACTTGATCTTAATATGCGTCTAGCATAGGAAACAAAACGTCATCTTGAAAACACCTTGACGCAGCTGACCCGGAAACCATGGAGAGAATAATTATCGGCAACCCTAATACCACTTAAGTTCTTCTCACCTACCCCTTTAAGCAAATTTATGGTCACAAGTGATGGGGTGGCAGGCAGAGGTCATTTCAGGATATGACGGAGGCGTTAAAACGATGCAAACGCCAAAGTATATTTCAATAAGAGGACAAATATTAATCAAATAAATTATGAAGGCAATGTAGCAATTTCCCGGCAAATTAACTGGATGAATTTCTCTTGTGCTTTCATCCGGGTAAAAGAATCCATCGCATTTGACGTTTGTAGGACCGTCACGTTCATCTTCCGTATTCCCTAAAACCATGAAATGTCGGATACGATGGATTCCCTCACCCGATTGGGAATCCACGAAAACTTTATACAAATAAAATGAATTTTTCAACAGTACAACCTTGCCACAATACCACACGAGTTGACTATAAATAAATATCATATACTTATATATAATGTAAAAATAGTAAAAGTATTCACGCAAATGAAGTAAAAAAACGTGCGTTGATCCTTTCAGTGTCGATACAAACGATTTCAATAGTAATGATAGACAATGGTGGAAAAATAGTTTTTAATAATCAGCATTAAGTAAAAAAAACCCATGCAGACCATGGTTTCTACGGCTGAACTTCATTTTCAAGGTGCCGAAGTAAAGCACCATTATACATGTTTCACTTGGGGGGAACACAGAAAAATTCTGAGAGGTGTTGGAGGATAGAAACGGAGATTTCTGTAAAGGACGCAAACCAAGCTAGACAGGTACCGATTATTCAAATTACACCAAACGCAAACAATACTACTCCATAGTCAAGGCAACAAATACCCCATCGTTGGCTGCAAGTGTACTACGCAGATGCAAATCGGTCGTAGGAAAAGAGATTGCATGATTCATGGGGAAATAACTGCACGTTTAGAATCTCAAGAGTGTCTTCAAACGTCAGCATGGCCGCTAGAGGGAAAAGCATCGCGATGAAAACGAGGAAAGTAACGGGTTGCGTACGAGACAACACCCTTTCTCGCGTACCATGAACCCTTGCCTCATGTTTTCAACGGGGGTGAATAAAAAAACTCTATCAGAACTTTATTTTCTTTCCCGCTGGGGAGAGAAAATCATTTTCCTCATCGGCATGACAGTGCTACGCTCCTACTCGTTACGCCGAAGAGACAGAAGGCATTTTTATTTCTTTTTTTATCCTTTCAAGGCACGCATGTAGCGTTCTACCAAACACGCGCTTGGTACCCTTAAAGCCCTTTCAGCACGCATGCCATAGAGCTCCCATCAGTGATTCCCAACCATGCAGCCCCTAGATGAAGAGACGGGAATTAATTTGAAAAACAAGTGACGCTGAGGAAGATCACCACGGAAGAGAAGGGTAAACACACGTCTCTCATCTTCGCTGGATTTACTGGAACACAGACAGAATAAAAATGACATGCATTTACCAATTTATATCGCATTTCAATGAAAGGGCTTAAAGGAACATTGGCACTCCCTGTTTACGAGTACCGTAGTCTAGTACAAAGATTAAAAATAAAAAACATATTTTTAAGGTGAACGCAGTAAGCCACAATGGAACGCAATTTCAGACGAATATATACTACAATGCCTCCACAAATATACATTAAATACTAATTCCTAGTAAGTATACCGGGACTAGCCACGGTGATAACTTTACGGGGTCACCCTCAATGCACAAATTTTGCGAAAAATCCACAGAGAAAAAAATCATTCGCGTCGACCGGGATTCGATCCCGGATCTCCCGATTTCCGGTTGAGTGCTTTAGCCAGTTAATCAACCGAAACGTCCCGAGACGTCGGGAGATCCGGGTTCGAATCCCGGTCAAAGCGAACGATTTTTTTCTCTGTGAATCTTTCGCACTAATTCCTAGCTTCATAACTAAATAGCCACACATTTCCAAGGAGTAAACACGAAGGCTAGTTCGTTTCGTAAGACGTATCGATGAAAGGTCAATCAGGTTAAAAGCCATCAACATCAATTGTGCACCGGAATGGTAGAGTGTAACTTACCGTTGAAAAAAAGACTAAATTGTATACGGGCACACTAAGCTACAATGGCTCACAATTTCATTCGATTCCCACATTATGACACGGTGGCAAATATTAAACTTAATTTGAGAGTTTTTTTCGAGCAGTAATAACAATTTAATCAAGGTTTATAAAATAAAAACAATTTAATGTAGGATCCACGGTGCCGGCAACGCTAGTGACTGCTTCACGAACCCTTCGGGAACGGCCGCAATGATAACTTTTTCTTTTCCATACATTCCGTCGCAATACCACAAAAAGTTACGGCCGCCCTCAATATCGGACATTATTCGCCCCCGCCGTGGGGCCCTACGGCAGTTCCCATAACATCGTATACGAAGCACCGCATAAACAATTTCGATAAAGCGTGCGCCTCAGGCTTGGATTTCGCTTTAAATGCGTGACTACTGCGCTAATATAGAGAGAACGGCATAAGGACACTAGCAACACCAGATCTCACCGAGAAAAAATTTATTGGACATGGAGCAGGGTGGCGTACGAGAATATGTCCGCTCAAGCATTGGTCGCAGAAGCTATAAATATCCAAACGGAGACTAATGTAATAAGGAATAATGAATGATTGTTTGATAGAGAGGTAAGAAATAAACGCCTTTTCCTAAATTTCTGAGGCAAGTCAGAATGCTGGACCACTATTTCAACCCATAGCAGAAGGTTAAGATCACGATGGAGCCACGAGTTCCTTACTAGCTACGAATTTTTTTTCCGCCAAAAATATCCAAGTCGTTCAAGCTCATACTTGCTTCGCCGAAAGGATAAATGGTATTTCTTATCATTACGTGTGTATGGTTACGATGGTTTCCAACACTCGCTGGGTATCGTCAAACCTCCTCCTTGCATCCACAGTAGCATCCGCCTCCACGAGATTATATCATGGCTTATTCATGAATGTCATACCTGTTATATACTCATGAATATTATAATTATTTACATTATGAGTACCTTACAATAAAAACTTCGGCACAAAACGTCTTTTCAAGGATAGATCTGGTGCACAGCGGTGATTTGAATATTGGGGTTGAAAAAAAAACACTACACATCAACTTTTAGCTTCAAATCTACATATCTAGTTTCTATAAAATAGTAATCATCAAAGACAATATCTGAGACGTGATAGACAATGCTTTGTAGCAATGAACAGCGGAGACGATTGCTCAAATACATCATATTAGTAACTGGATTCATTTTAACTTTGACTAAAGGGAAAGTTTCTATTTTTAGTTTTTCCACCTCAATTTTCACGAAAATATTCATTTTGATCACAAAAACAATAATATACGTTACGAAGCAACAGATGACATGTTAGCTGAACAAATTGCATACCTGACCGAAGTTCTTCGCGTGCAATAAGTGTAATGCGATAAATTTCCGACGGCTACAAATATCAGCTGCAACATCTGAAATCTTAAAACGAAAAAGGTTCTCGAAGCAGACGCGGGTATATTGAACATCCAACTTGATGTATGCATCAGAGACAAGTTAGACATTATTCAGGCGAGGATACCGAAAATGAAACGGGCCGTGGATAAACTACGCTGACGCTTGAGGTGATTTCGTTAACCTTTCTCCAACAATTCTGATGATTACAGAAGTAGTTGTCCCAACCCTCTTTCCCTCTCGGCCATGCACAACGTTTTTATAATTAATTTTAAATGCACTTAAAATACTTAACTTTTTAGTCTTAAATAAATAACCATGCTTTTTAGGCTCCGCCTCATTGGTAAAAAAAACACAGATTTACTGTTACTTGAGATATGCGGGTTACCAGTACGTTTATAGTCTGAGGTTTCATGCGAGATGGAGTGGAAACGTGACATAATGAAAAATGAAAAAGCAGGAGCAATTTCCACAATTTTACATTTATTACTACTACATCAGGTACAGGCGAAAAGCGAAACCGGTAGTATTAATAAATGTAAAGTTGTGGAAATTGCTCCTGCCTTTTCATTTTTCATTACCAGTACGTTGTTACTCGTCAAATATGCGTCATCTGTAAAACTTGATTTTAATACACAATAGTGTCATAAATTAGAAGGAATAATCTTTTCCAGCATATAATATAGTTAGTAACAATCATTTTGAGCGGTAATACGTGCATAAATACAAATGGCGACGCTGCTAACTCCATGTTTGAGATAAACTCATGAATAAAGGGGCACTCGGAGAAAGGCAAGAGGGTACCAACGCCACGTTTTATCGAAAGTTTCCGAGTGGCATGAAGGCAAATCTCAATTCACTCGCGGTAGCCATCCATCTATATAGTGATTTGATAAAATCGTACACTACGAGGAAAAATGCTCGATATAAATTTTTAACATTTGAAGAAGAAGAAAGCATTTTATCTCCATCGAACCCTGCCAAACATCTTACATATGCCGCGTAGCGCATCATGTGGAGTACATTTGCAGCAGTTTATTTTCCGTGGAAACCTGCTGAGAGCGCAAAGCGACTGTGCCTCGGACAAGGGTCAACAACTTTTCCATAAATTTTTCTCAAACGAATGATTTCAACAGGACATAAAATTTATAGGCAATTTTCCACAAATACGTACTTCAATTTTATTTCACGAGCATTTCCAATGCATTTTATATTATATTTAGGTGATTTCTTCACAAAACATTTTGTTTAAATACCCAAAAGCGGAAAAAGTGGGGAAAAGAGGAGGGTGGGAGAAAAAGAAAGAGGTTTGCGAAGGGATATAAAAATGAGAGTGTCTAAATAAAATAAAAGTATATGTAGAAAATTGGCAGTAACTTTAAATTTACAAATATGCTAGAATATCACCAGATTTAGCCTGAAAGAACTCTGTACCAATGATTTAAAATTCATTTAAACCAAAGTTTATAACATATTCGATGTAAATTGAAATTCAGATACACCATAAGCTACAACAGTTCATGTATACATACCAGCAGCAAAATAATTTCGATTTTCAATTTAAGATTTTTTACGTACGCCATCGGGGACTCAAAAAATAATCCAATTCCAACTACAGGCACGATTTTGATGGGTGAGAAACATGGACACGTAAAAGGAAAAAAAAATAGCGATGCTTACTATGCGTCAAACTAATCTTAGGATTGTTGACTTATGATGATGATGACTGTGACTGAAAACCATCCCCGTATATCTCGTTACCTATCGCACGTTTTTGGGCAACCCCCTTACTTAAACCCCAACTCAATTGGTACCGCAGTTTGTGTACGAACTACAACTGTCGAGTTCCCTGCATACCATCCAATCCAAACACGGTCCTCCATCTTCTTCCTACCGTTACTCACACAGCGTACGTAAATTGCGTTCGCAGTAATTGAACTTGGGGTAGTTTTTTTCATCCCCGGAGAGAAAAGCTTTCAATATTATTGCGAAGGAATTTCGACACGGTCGCCCGTCGTCTCGAACGGGAACTTTTCCCTCCTCGCACCAAAACTAAGAATGCCACCCGCTCCTTGTGCTTAAATATCGAGGTGGAAAGAAGAATGAGGGAGGGAGAAAGACGGAGAATTCTTGGTGGAAGTCGGCATTCCCTACACACTCTTCAGAACTCCAACGTAGTGGAGGGGGAGAGAACATATATAAGCGCTGGAGCAAAAGGAATAAAATAAGGGTTTCCAGTCCCTTCTCCATCTTCCTCACATTCACCATCGCATCCAGCAGAACATCCAGAGAGGCTTAAGAGTGCGCGAAGGAAAGATGGTAAGGATGAGAGATTTGCACCCGCTTCCTGCCTCTTCATTCATTTAAAGTCCTCGCTCGCGACCGTGCCGTAAATATTTCACAGACGGACGACCCCTTTTGCGGCTCTTTAAGCTGGTTCGGCCGAGAAACGAAGTTCACTTATCCCATTTTCATGAAAATGTCAAAATTTGCGCTAATAATTGGACTTCTTTGCCTGAGACCCGCAAAAATAGCCTTCCCGTGCTACATTCTTAGGAAACTGCACTAGAAATTCCTCATTCCTAAGGGCCGTACTTGTCTAAACACAGCAAATATGTTAAATGTTTACGTTCAATTCTAATATCAAAACTCGCACTAAACTCTTAGGAAATTGCACTAGAAAGTTCTCAATTCTAATGGCGGTACGTATCTAAACACAGCAAATATGTTGAATGCTAAAATCACAATTAATCGAAAGTTTTTTCCACTGACGTTTTTATTTTTTATTTATAATTTTATTTCCTTTCTCTGTGACCAATTACAATTCTTTGTTATTTTAAACGTATGCATAAACTTTTCAATATTTTTATAGATGTTTTTCCATTGATTGCATCGGTTAAAGGCATTTTTAGCGTGACATATGTTTTTCTTAGTACATTTTATTTGTCTGTTTACTGGTAGCTATGCTATAGTTACATTTTCAAAGGCTATATAGTGAATTTGGCTTCCCAGTTTCTTAATTTGATCCCCAGGTATTTAAATATTTTAAAAATTTGTGTTGCATAAATAATACGAATTAGAGTCCTCACCCGCGTTCGCGTCGTAAATATTTTTAGGACGGGCGACCTCCAACTACTCTTTGAGGAGTCTGGGAATGCGACGCTTTTAAAGTTTTCCTTCGGTAATTGTGCCTCATTGCTTGAATTCCACAAAACGGTGCCCTTTCTAGCCACATTATCTTCAAGTAAATAATAGCAACAGTATTAAGACAAGGATGAAATTTTGAAAAAGATATCAGAGTGAAAATCTAACATGTAGATGTGAGGCATGGACACTATGAAATAGTGAAATAGCCAAACTTTAAACCGCAGGAGGGCTATAAAAAAAGAAGGTGAACAGATATTCTCCCACCTTTAATATGAAAAACGGCCTATCTTATTGGAAAAAGATGCAGGTAATAGGGAGCCATTTATATATTACATCGAACCCATTTCAATTTTGGGTAGGTTAATACAATTCATCTTAAAAATTTTGCACGGTGACAATAACTGACCATTATTGAAACGTCAACCCGAATTAAACATAAACCAAATTTCCTAATAAAATACCTAACTACTTGAGAAAATATTTCAAACACTTGTTCGAAACAAGAGTAGTACCTACCCACGTAAAGTGTAAAGCCTACCCGATCAGGTATGTGAAAATATAGATATGCGCGTCCATTCAAATATCACTTCCAACCAAGTTTGTTTCAAGGTAATGCAATCCGTTTAGGCTGATGGAATTCGCAAGACTAATGCAACCCGTTTTAAATTATTGTTTCCTGGTGTTCAGAGCAACGCTTAAAGCAGATTGACATAGAAAATAATAAATACACACTTTCGTAGTTTTATGTCACATACTTGGACAGACAAAGTGTGGCATCATAAACCGCTTTACGAAAGTGCCAGTCTCGGTGGCGTCGGGGTGAAGTCCTTGCCACACAGGAGGACGCGGGTCCCGCCCGGGTAGGTTTCACCTTTCCAGGGAATGGTTAATCGTGTACGTGGAATTGTTAAATCTGTTGAACACCCCGATATAAAATTACCAATCTGACATGAGCTGTATTCGGTATTTTAGAATAAAAAAACTATAATTCATAAAAAATAATTCGTATATGCCCTGATGTATGCCATTTCGTGTCTGCTGTCAAATTTCGAACCAATTGCTTTTTATTATTTTTTTATATTTAAAATTATTCCTCAAAGAATAATTAACACTGAAGCTGTGTGATACATGCGCGATCGCTGTCCACTCTGAGGAGTTTGTTAGGAAAAATTAAAATATGCGTGATAATGGGTCATTTACTAGAGAAGTACGTGTTTGCGATCCCCGATATTATTCAAAAGTTACGATTAAAAAATTCTTAAACGAGTAAAAGCATTTAGTGCCTCACTTTTAATAAGAGAGATTCCGCCACTTTTATACCAAAATTAAAAAAAACTAAGATCTAAAATTCACCGTGCAGCTTCCCGAATTAGTGAACTAAAAGCCCCCACTTTCACTGGTAGAACGATTTCCAAGTCAATGGACCGGTGACTTTATTTGGGATTGAAACGGAACGAAAAAAGATCTGTCAAAGAGAAATTCGCACCTTATGACAGCCAGATGCCTCCCCCGGCACCGACGAAGTCGAAAGACGCATGTCCATAAATCCTCTTGAAATATTTCCTCCATTCAGGTCAACGTGCCCGGAAGTTTTGAGACCTCGCCAAGAGTGTCACTGGCCTCGCGGAGGCAGCCCCGTTCCAAATCAGGGCTCCCAACCTCTCGAATCGCTGTACACGACGCTCACGACCGATCGACTCTTCGGATAAACTCTACACCTCTGGACATGACAAAGGGAAATTAATGCATTTTTGAAGTTAAATCTTCTTAAGGGCGCGCCGAGCTCCTACGAAATGATGTTAAACACACGAACTCGCAATGGTGAGAAAAACCGCAAGGTTAAACTGATGGACGATGTCTGATTTCTGACTGAGAAAATGATTCACGGGTTCGAGGCCTAAATTTTAAACGCTGGAGGATCGAGGTCGTTTGAGAATCGGTGAAAGGAACAACGAATGAAATTAAACCAATGCGCTTGTTGTTTCTCCGACAAACAGTTCCAACCCATACACTTTCCTTCCTTCGACTTGCCCGTCAACAAATACCCAAATTTAAAGACGACAAGTTATCTGACATCGAATCTGAATCGAAATTCGAATCACTTGCTCAAAGCACCCACTGCATTTAGAGCACCACACAAACAAATAAACACAAATAAATATAAATTAATGAAAAAATGGTGAGATCTCATTACTTTCTTTCAGTAAAAATAACAAGTAATCGTTTACTAAAAAATTACTCCCAGAAAGGAAGGACGTTTGTCGAAAATCCACTGCAGCCAATCGGACGAGGGCAGACTTGGGTGCACTTGACACTGACATGCCCCGTATTTCTCAGCTTACTCTCCACCCAACCTCAGGAATATTAAAGACTGTAGAGGTGATGTCATAACTACTGACAATAGTGCGAGGAAATTATTACTAAATATGGCAAAGAGACTCACTGTACGAGAATATTGAGAATTAGCACCTTTTGGTAGTTTTTAGCCATGAATATAATTACTCAAAAGCCCATAAAAATCAGAGACTTACGCTAAGATATCCTAGCGAAATGTCAATTCAAAATACTTAAAATTCGATGCAAGCATATCTCATCCTGACCCATGGCACTTATGTTTTACAAAACCATGATTTCTGTTTCTATTTTTCCCGTGTTATCGAAAGAAATTTACATGGACATCAACAAATTTACATACATAAACAACTATCCTATCCATTTGTCAAGCTTTACAAGCACCCGAAACCAAGAAGGGGAAGTCAACTACCCGGAATACAGAGAGAAACCCATTTCGGAGAATTTTTTCGGTTAAACCATGTCCCCTAATAAAAAATAGCCTCTCGCAGTTGGTACCAAAGCGAAATAAATGGATTGCGACTAATTATTGCAAAGGAAACAGGCTACATATCCGATGTGAATCCACGAAAATATCTAATACTTTCCCCATCAAAATCTGGCCCAAGGACTTCAAATTTTATGTACCACTTCATTTATAAACTGTGTCTACATCATTTAAACCGAATTAAAAGATGACATGTTTTCTGTTAGATTAATAAAACTCTAATCACTTTCTCCACGCAATCTATGTAAATTTATTACCTCACCAAAATTTTATTCAATTACACATCAATTTATGAAACAATTCTCTGATTTAATTACTTCCTTTCAAAAAAAATGACAATTATTAATTTTACTAAACAATTCCAAGTTCGTCAAACATCCACAGTAGCACATTGGACGAGGGCAGAATTTCAGCACCGAAATGGAGAAAAATAACTATCAACGAAATGAATGTACGTAATTACTTTCACGAGGTATAAGTAAAAAAAACACAGTCTCGTCGATGAATTAAAAACATGATCAGGCATAAAATTATGAATCATGTGCTGGACATAACGTTACCTACGTGAACGGCAACTTCACGGTCAATAAACGAAGCGCAAACATATCGACAGTTGGATTGGCATGGGTTTCAATTGGTATGGGGGAACAAAATGCTGCGAAAATCAAATTCACACAAAAACAAATACCGATTTATGAAATATCCCAGGATAAATATACCGAGAAAAATATTCGTTTTTGATCGTTTTTTACAAACAAGAAGCTTTAGCTTTCATGATGCGATGGATATACATAACCGCGGGTGCGAAATTGGTGAATGCGCAAAAATTACATACTTATTGATCACGCCAAGTTGCTCCAAACTCGTGAACATTTCAGCTCCAATTTTTTTTTCTCTAATCCAATAATTTCACATTTCAATTAGAGTTAATCTGCTAATGTTTTTAATGACATTGTCCAAGGTTTTCTACCGCTTTTCAGGTCTGCATTCAACGAAATAAAATTTGAAATCGTATCGCGTGAGCGAACGGGCATAAATGCACAGATAGTCCTTTTTTGGGTGATGGAAATACATTCCACCTACAACAACTGCGAAACAGATTCAATGCATATAAAGGGAATAATAACCAGTGAACCGTATATGCAGTATTTGATTCATTAAAACAATTCCGTGGATCCATATGGACCGGATAACCCAAAAATATCCATGCTGGCAAGATTGCTTAGAAAAGGCTGCAATAATCGATGCAATTCAAAGTGGTAATTTTATCACGCGCACTTCACAGCATGACCGAAGCATACAAAGTGAAGTACGAGTTATTTGGGGGTAAGAATAATTAGGACGCCAGCCTGCGTAATGTTTGCGTATTTTATTTCAAATACAGACAGAATGATGATCATAAACCTACTTTAAATGCTGACGGTCCCAAAGCCTTTATATCTTAATAGTGTCAGAACATCTATTAAAATCAATATCTTGCAATGTAAATTAGAAGTTATGTTAAGGTCTGTAGGTTGCAAAACACGCCAGAGGAATTGCACGGGTTGAGGTTGAGCCCTACCAAGCAACGAGTTTCAGCACCTATTCATTAAAATCACATAACCTTCCCAACTACATATATGTTGTTACAGACCATTCCAAAAAATCTGAAGTAATTTTCCATTAAGTTCATTTTTACTGTTTCTATTTCCCCAATAGAAACACCTCTAGACTTCAAGATTTGTTTAAGCTTCTTCCGTAGAAGAAAGAAACAAAATAAAAGCAGATACTATCGGACGAAGAGAAGAGACGACTAGCGTAAATAAGGCAGTGGAAATACTCGAGAGACGCTCCGTTTACATACATATTTTTTCCGCGCTAGAGGAAGAGAGGGGTACTGGAATGCCGAGGTAGGGCGACGGAAGGACGTCAGTGGGAGAGGAAGCTGCCACTATTGACGACAGCGCGCCTCTTTCGCGCCGAAAAGCCACCGTGTTCTCACACTACGACACACGGCGACGCTGTCCTGCAAGCCGCCTACGCTTGACGGCCCATGTGGAAGGCAAAGAAGGAACGAGGATAGTGGTGGTAAAGGGTAAGAGCGGCATATATAAAAAAAAAGAAGAGGGAAAGATCCACCGTGAGGAGATGATATACGAAAAAAATAAAACACAGGAATGGAAAAGATGGGAGAGGGAAAGAGAGATAAAAAGATGGTGGGCCGACGTAGACGTCTCGCCCCGCGCCTTCCGTTTCCGCATGCACATATAAATGGGAGGAGGGGAGAAGGGGTGCTTGCACTCTGTCGAGCATGGGCGACGGTGCGGCACGCCGCCGCAGCGACAGGTACATCTCTTCATCTGCGCACGTTCCTAATACGTATTCTGCTGTCTCTGCGTTTTTGTTTTCACGCTTCGTCGGGCCGTCAAAAATTACCAAAACTTCAATATCATTGCTGGCCTCGGTGGCGGCGGGATAAATTCCTAGCCTGCTAAACCGAAAGCCGCGGGTTCGAGTTCCTCCAGGGCATGGATGTTCGTGTACGTATAATTGCTCATGTTCAATCATTCAATGTCATGAAAATCCCGATGTAAAAATGCCAAATAATGATGTTTTCGGTGAAGTGCCAATAAGTAAAAAATAAAAATAAGTCAACAATCCTAATTCTGATTAATTCTTCTCGGTTTCGGCGCCGGGGATGGCTGTTTCAGGCCTTAAACCGCCCTACTTGATGCCAAACCCGAGATGATATTATCAATAGCATTCGCCGGGAGAGCCTACGATCTTTAATCCTAAGATTTGTTTGACGCACCTCTCCATTCCGCTTTCCTGTCCGCTAGCCTTTTAATAGCAACCTATTTCTTCTTTTTTACATCCTTTATAACTATCCTATGTAACTCGTTCGAGGCCGTCCCTTGCCCTTCTTCCCTTCTACTTGTCCTTATACCCGGCGGGCTCGGGTTCAAATCCCGGCAATGGCAGAGAATTTTCTGAGACTGCCCGATCCCTGCTTAAGTGTGGTGTGGAGGAGATTTCAAGCGCAACACTCAGTCGGAGTGTTGCGCTTGAGGCCGCTCCGTAAGCCGTGGACCCCTTGGCGCCTTTCGTTAAGAGCAGGCTAATGACGACGCCGGGTTTCTCTCCACCCTTCCTTCCTTACCCTTCCCTCATGGCGCAAATGACCTCAGCGGTCGGTCGCCTCCTCCAAATACCATGCCTTGTCCTTCTCGGATTATTTTCATCCGGTCATCATGCCTCATAATGTGACCAAATAAGTTACCCCGTCATCTCATTTAGGTTTTCAAAATGCTTCTCTTTTCTAGAGCTCTATCGAGCATGGGCGACGGTGCGGCACGCCGCCGCTGCGGTAGGTACATCTCTTCATCTGCGTACGTCCCTTTCCGTATTCCGCTGTGCCTGCATTTCTATTTTCACGCTCCATCTCGCCGTTAGACATTATCAGAACTTCATCATCACCATTTTTATAAATCGTATTCTAAATAATTATTTAAATTGCTCGACTTCATTATCTCTTGTATCCCTCTCAGTTCCAATGGTTTTATCTCGAAGGATTTCACTGATCATAATTCCATTTTTAATAAACAACTATTCTTGCCTATTTTACTTGCAACAAGAGATAGCAATACAAATTGTGACTTTGAATTTTTCGCTACTCCGCTAAATACGTATGTACGAAGGTAAGGAAGACTAACCAATTACGAGAATGTCAAAATCCACTTCGTACGATCAATTGTTCCTCATAAACTGTTGTTTCATAAAAACTACAATAAAAATGTCCCAAATGCGGGGGATCTGGGAAACATAAGATAAATGCTGAATGAGCTACTCAATAAAGCCCAAAGCCCAAAGTGTAGTTCGAAGCCCAAAATGTAAACACTTTCCAGTCGTTAGAGGATGAAGGTGAAGGGAACGACGAATAAAGGTAAACCAATGCACTTGCTATTTATCAACCAATCACGCCTAGTCCATACGCTTTCTTTCCTTCGACTGCCTCCTCGGCGTGCCCCGTATTTCGCAGCTTGCTCTTCGCTCAGCAGACTCAATTTAATTCCAGATGAGCCCTGATCCAGTTGTATCATGAATATCCATGCGGGTTCATATCTTATTTGTTGGAAGTTAAACCGTCACGTCATTACCACTTTTGACGCCATAAAATTATCTCACTTCACAAGTACGACAATTTCAAAATGTAGCGGTACGTGAAACTGACATGAGATTTCTTATTTCCTGAAATTCTACGTGAAAGATAAAGCTGTGATAGTGGAGTCAGAATTGACAATCTCATTTATTCCAATACCACGACAATAAAGTTGTCTTCATGGTGAGGTTTTTTCACATATCCTCACCTACTGTCTTGATGTTATCAATATATTACTCATACGGCGTTACTCCCAAGAATATTTTCTGCATGTTGTTTTTCAAGTATATTTGGTATTCTTCCATGTCCATTCCTCCTACCTCTTGGGTAAAAAATACCCCAAAACATCCTCCTATAACTTCCTCCACTGTCTACCACCTAATGACTCACTTTTCCTTCGAGACGCTGAGCAGTAATATTTCGGTAGTTTGAATTCATTCTGAGAAAAATATCTCCTCGTGTTCCAAAAAAGCCTCCTTAGATAAATATAATAACTGAGTTAATAATTAAAGTCTGAACATGTGACTCTGAAACGAAAGCCAAGCAAACCACCTCCTACATTGAAGAAATTCTTTTTCCTTTTTCCGAACAGTTTAAAATTCCCGCAAGTTATTTTTTTAACTCGTTCAAAGACAATTTAGTCCATTTAGCATTGACGACGAAAATGACTGAGTTACCACCTCGCATGAGGTACGATGATGTATCCAAACTCGTTCCGCAAGAGAAAAATAAAGACCATTAAGCGCGTAAGAGACACTCGTGACACTTTCATGAACTGTCGCGAGTACGTAAAACTCGTGACAGTTCACGAAAATCCTTTCAAGGGAAAAATAACCAACGACATCTGCACGAGTGACAGCGCAACGGTTTCGGCTCACATACGGTAAGGGGATATTTATTCGTATTTCCGAAAATTCGAATAGAATCACCATCTCTGCGCGAGACCTAAATTCAGGACGAAATTCACTCAATGATTACCGGTGAGGAAGGGCATTGTACCCGTACATCTCACAACAATGGTACGATTTAACCCACTCGGATAAAATATCTTGAAGCATTTGTAATGAATCTAATGCAAAATGACAGAAAAATAAAAAAAAGAAACACTCCAGAAATATATCCACTCCTGTGAGAAATACAAAAGCTGGAGTCTTTAGATAGAGGCTAATCGGTTCCTTTACCTCCTGAACGCAGTAAGTATAACTATGACATAAAATTCGTACTATCTATAAATAGAAAAGATAATTCAATTGCGGTTTTTAATATTCCATAACAGAAGGCTATATAAATATATAAATATTGAAATAGACTAATAGAGGCTATTTAAATATAAAAATATTTTGTGGATAAATCGGATGACCCGTGGTTGTCTTTCTCGCCTCTAAGTACCAGTTTAAAATTTTTGCCGGTTTATGGCAAGTAGACATGGCAACTCTAATATTAAATAAAAATCGATCAAAAACTTTTCCTTAAGGTTCTGGCAGAAATGTTTTCCCAATATTTTCTTGTCATATTCAATAATTCAGCATACCAAGACAGACGAAAGCTATATACGTTATGCAGCCAATGGTAAGCACACCATATGGTAGAGTTCATCTAATTTCTACTTAATTTGTGATAATAGACCTGCGACACTCGATATTGTAGCGTTTTCTTAATGATAAAGACACTATCTCCGGGTTTAACAATTTATTCTCTCCAAATAACATAGAGGAAAGCCGTTGCGTCTCGCCAGTAAACTGCCTCGGTCATGCCGGGGCAGGGCCTTTTATTGGCTCGGCAGGCATACTGGATCTGCGCTAGTCAGCCGCCTCAGTAGACTGTGTCGCCCAGCACCTGGATCCCAACAGATATCAAATTAGCCATTAACCTTGCCATTGCCGTGACCATCTTTCCTACCACTCATCACCATTTATCACAATTCAAAATATCCTTCTATTAATTTAGATACTCAACAGGAATATAATGCACACTTTTCTTTTATTTTAACGGGAAGTGAACGATCTATGTCTCAGAAATATAATTTTATATCTACTCCAAGATGGATATTCTCTGGGGACGAATGATAAAAGGATGATGGGGGCGCAGTAATAATAATCTCCTATTCCTTTCAGTCTACAGCCAAAAGCTAACATTATGGGGATAAAAAACATCTCTCTCAGTAAAAATGTCACTGACAGATGATATTAACGCAAAAAAGGCCCTAAATTTAAAAAAAGAATAGTCGCATACACCCAGAAATCTTTTCAAATAATTATTTTCGAAATCTAGGGTATATTTGCCGACAAAAGCAGCACACTGACAACACAATACAAACAGAAAAATTTCCTGATTATTTTTGCTTGATTCAAGCAGTCAGTCGAGGCGGGCCCCGCTGAATACACGAAGAAAAAAATTTAAAAAAAGAAGACAGGCGTTCGTCACAGGATATGCGGGCGCGAAAAGAAAGAGCGATACACTCACCGAAGAACGCGTATGCATGTGAAGTCAAACACACGGGACCGAGCACACAGCGCGTTTGGCGTCGCAGCGAGACTATTTCATCCCCGTTCTCCCCCGACGGCAGCGGGAAAGCAATACGAGGGTAGCAAAACTCATAGCACAGAAGGGCCACTGCCAGGGCAGAGGGAAAACAACGAGCCAGCCATATCGTGACCTCCTTTGACGGCTTGCCTACCCTCTCCGACCATTCCCTACTCGGGCGTAAAGCGAATTGGGTGGTTCGGGGAGGAAGAAGGAACGAATCACAGGAGAATGGGGGGCACTCACAGGACCGAGTTCCGTCACAAAGTCGGGAGTCGAGAGGTGAGCTTTTTTCATTTTTTCATTCGATGATTCGAGTCATGCGATTCAGTTCACGCCGATGAATCGTTCTTTCATTTCGTTCAAAATACACAGTGAGCCATGCGAACCATACGAACAATACAAATTAAGTGGGCATTGAGAATTAGAGCCTAATCATATTGGCAATGCTACATAAATGATTGCTTCAAATTAGAACGAAACAGGAACGGACTCCGCGAATCAAAATGAACAGTTCAAGCCAAATAAGATGACAACCAATCGATTAAAGCAATCCAAAACAATAATAAGAAAAGTTCCACCAAAAACTGCGCTTTGAATAGCTGTAGTTTATGTCCATGGTGAAACATTTCAACATTTAAAGGGAAATATTCGCACAGGAGGAAAGGGACACTCTAGGACCGAGTTCCGTCACCAAGTCGGTAGTAGAGCCGGGCTTTTTTCATTTTTTCATTGGTTGATTCGGGTTGTGCGATTTGGTTCACGCCGGTGAATTGTTCTTTCAAAACGTCCAAAATAAAGAGTGAGCCATGAGAACGATATTAACATAGCTAAAATTTTTGTTTATATTTTATCAGGGAAAAATGAATAATGTAACATGAGAAGAATGACAAGAAATATTGAAACCAATATAGGAATGTGGCAAACAAAAATAGTTTCATGACAACGGATATTCGTACATAATTGAACGTTTCACTCGTGAACGATAAGGCCTCAAGTCGGTTGAGAGGGGCGGGGGATGAAGTAAATAAGGGACCTTCCGATACCTTCGCTCCCGAGAGTTTTGAGGTGACCAGCGGAGGGGACGAATTGGGTTCCACGAAGGGTACTGGTGTTGCGACGATGTGGGTGGAAACAGGTCCTGCGAACTCTTTCGCTTCATCAGGCCACCCACCTCCACAAAAAGCAGTTTCGCATAGATGAAAAAAAGATAGAGACAACGCATTCTTTTTTTTCCGAAAAATAGCGCGATATCACAAAAACGGGAAACCCTCGCAGACGCACTTCCTTATTCGCATGCATGCTGGTTACCTATTGCGGACGCAAGAGTAAGAAAACGTATTTCCCATGCTCATAGAGCTTTAAAAATGGAGGCCAAAAATTTCTGTTCTATAAATTCCACTCACAATTAGTTATACGCGACGAAACATGATAATATTGCACCCTATTAACGCATAAAGGAATGAAGAGTATCACATAAAATGTTAAATCATCATGAAGTCAGAGAAGGTAATATTTTCCTTCATTTCCAGTGAGTATTTGATAGCAATGGGCACGTGCGTTTTACTTAATTTCCGATACTTATGAAGGTTAATAAGTAAGAAGTGCCAAATATCCCTTTTTCGAAAAACTGTCAGCGATTAAGCGATGCCAGCGATTAGGAGCGGCGAAATGTATTAAGTCTAAACTTTTTTTAAAGACATGATTTCTGAAGTTGGTGGGGCTTCAGAAATACAGAGAGGCAATAACGAAAGACACACAAATAATTGTACGATTTACACGTTTTATTATTTAATATATTTCTTGATTTTTTAAAATTAATTGTTTAATTAATTGTGTAATAATAATATTTGTGTATAATTCCATTTGTAGAAAACTGACTTCTATTTCTTGAATTATTCTGCAGCGATACAAGAAAGTTAATGACCATTTTTCCGCAAGGGTATGTGAAAATTTTGTTTCTTTCAGGCTCAACCAAGAGTAATTTCTATGTATCCATCCATTGAGTTAAATTCATAAGGAATTTTTACAACGTAGCAATTTCCATTATTGTAGTGAAAATGTCTGACCTCAAACGCAACTTCTATTCCATCATCTTGGAAGATGCGAATCATGATACAACGCCCGATTTTCAGATAACTAAGCACTCCAAATCAAATCCCCGATAATGAAACGAAATTTTTGATTGGAGAACAGATTTTGCAATTTCTTAATATATTAAATTTTATATTGTGCTGCAAACTGCAGTTTTTTCGTCTCTGACCATTTTTTCCTCCCATAAATTTATCTAAAGAGTTAGATTATTCAAATTCCCGTCAGAGTAGACTGCCTCGCAGGTTAAGAATGCATTATATTATGCAAATGTTTAATTCATTAACGAAGATGATTGCACTACACTGCCAGCGCTTGAATTTTACTCACAAAACATCGTAGGTCGAATAGTTACATTATACGAGTCTGAGACGCCGATGACAAAAATTCTTCATGATATAATCTTTTCATCATAAAAAATGAGTTACGAAAAAACGAATGCGCACAGTAATGAGAGATAATTATAACTGAAAATCATTTTACATTAGATATCACAAGACGCAATGGCCAATTTTCTGCTAATTGCACTCTTTTGAGCAATCGTTAAATCCTTTTGTAATGAGCAAGCATTTAATTTACCAACTGATATGTTGGCAGGCAATATATAAAACAAATTTCAAATCGAAAGCGTCTATTATTTCCAAGAAATGCATGCCGACATGATATTTTTTTAGGCGTAGAGCGTAATTTCCAATGATAAATAAATCAAGAAAATAGTATAATATAACACATGAAATTGTAATCCTCCCCGTTATAATTGCAATTATGATGTACCTCAATATTCCGAATCGCCAGCACTTGTTCCCAAGCTAATAAAATTGCTGGTGTCTTCGTATTCCACCCCTTATCTTGTACTTAAGATAATTATACCTGGAGAACAATTTTAAATTCTCAAAAAGGAAGTATCATCAAATTACAAGCAAGTCAGAATGGGAAAACTCGGATAAAAACGAATACTAAGCCTTTATTAAATAAGTAAAGGATTTCACAGCAGTGGGTCTAATTCGCCGCATTGCATAACACGATTCACCTCCAGTTGTTAGGATACAGGGTGTTTTAGGACGAATTTGCAATACTTCAGGAGATGGTAACAATTTTAAGCATTTTTTGTGCCTAAATAAGATGTCGCAACTCCTTGGTTACCGAACTATTGCAATGCAATCATTTTTTGGATGCACTTTGCAGTTACCATGAAAACGGTTTTTCTTGGTTAGCCAGCCTTTTCAATATTTTATTAAACTGTCCGTGTTCTTAAGGGCCTTAAATAATTAAGCTTGGACGAAAACGTGCGATTATAATTGTGTGAAACGATAAATAACTTAGCTTAATTAAATGAGAGCTTTGAGCGAAAACCAAAAATGCAATTGAGCAATCTCACCTATTTTGAGATTGTTTCAGACAATTATAATCGCACATTTTCGTCCAACCACAATTATATCATCTTTTCATCAGAAAAAATCAGTAACGAAAAAACGAATGCGCACAGTAATGAGGAGATTATATCTGAAAATCATTTGATATTAGATATCACAAGACACTATCGTAAATTTTCTTCTAATCGCACTCCTTTGAGCAATCGTTAGACCCTTCTGTAATAAGCAAGCATTTAATTCATCAACGGAAATGTTGGCAGGCAATATATGAAACAAATTTAAAATCGAAAGTGGATCCAGATTAACCGAACATAACCAGGAGTGGATAAAATAGATCCAGATATTTATATAAAATGTTGGAAAGGCTGGATACCCAAGAAAAACAGTTTACATGGTAATTGCAAAGTGTATCAAAAAAATAATTGCGTCGCCATAGCTTAGATACTAAACAGTTAGGACTCCATGTTTATAGACAAAAAATGCTTAAAATTATCTACCACCACCTCCTCAAGTATTTCATATTCCTCCTGAAGCCCCCTGTATTGTCTTACGCTGTACGGTACTAACATCGCGACGGGATGCTGAAATTCGAACGTAGCAACGGCCTTGTTACATGGCGTGAACCCTCCCTCATCCCCCAAGAATGGCTGGGGTTCTGGGATTGAATTCCCAGCGTGGAAGGACGAATTTCCTCTTTTTTCCCTTCAACCGACGCCTGTGCGGAGGCAAATTTATTCCAGCGGAGATCACGTCCACGCCTTTGCGTGTGGTGGCCGCAACGTTATATAGCGGAGGCCCTCCCTCGGCTTCGCTTTTCCCAGGGGATGATCGTAAGTAATCTACCGAAGGTAGGAAGCTCTTGTGATGGCCCTGGACGAGCGGAATAAGAATATAAAAAAAACGTTCAGGGAATTTAGGAGGGCACTTCGTCCCACGCAAAACCCTATCCCGCAATTTAACAGAAAAACTACGCGATCCGAGGAAAGAGTGCCGGGACTATGGATGAAAATACCAAGGTCTAGAGCGTCTAAAGAGACTAGAGCTAGGTAAAAGGGAGTATGGTACCCACGAATATGTAGTACAAAAGAAGATCCTGAAGTCGGCCTCACACGTAACTATGCTGTCACCCACCGCGCATTTAAATGGGTTTACAGAAGTCGCCACTCATGTCGCTTGCGGACATAGGCGGATTTAGGAGGAAGGGGGGGAAGAGGACACGTGAAACGCTTAAAAATGCGGACGATTTTTCAAAGGGTTATCATTACGTTCTTTTTATTGCATGTATTACGGAGCCTCAATGATTTAATTTCACATTAATAACTTCCATATTAAAATAAATAGAATATTTCATACAGTAATTGCTGTATGTTGTTTTTCACCTCAAATATGAGGAGACCGTTTCTCTGTCATATGCTTAAGCCGCCGCCCGCCCCCCCCCCCCCCTCCTCAGAAAAAATCCTGGATCCGCCCATGCTGACGGACAAAGTGATCCGAGTTTCACGGGGAAATAATATATATAATTAGGGATGTTGATCGGAATTTATATGCATGATGATGTGATCTATCAGATTCATAACTTTTCAATTTTGTTCTCACTCGCCATTACCAACATCATATTGCATAATATAGGAAAAACGTGTGTCGCATCGCACTCATCACCGCACCGCGGACATTTTTGAAAACCAACTATAATGCGAACGAACAGGCAACAGAAAAATAGCCTTCAATGGGATGGAATCGGGCCTCTATGCAGTCCCCTTGATGGTACCGTAGTGGGCAGAGCACATAACTGCTGATGGAGGGCCCGGGTTCAAATCCCGAGTGAAGCCTTCGAATACCCTCAAGTGAAATCCTTCAAAAGTGCGAGGAGGCCCAGGGAAAGGATCTGGCCGTATCACTCAGTGGCACAGACACGGGAGGAGAGGGGAGGTTTCCTGGTTACAACCCCACTCCCCCTTGAACCTTAAAAAGGGCGCCAAAATGGCCTCAATAAGCCTCTGGATCCCCCGAAAGGCCCCGAATTCTCCGGTATACCCCACTACTTCGAAATTCTAGCTACGCCACTGCCACCACTGAATGTATGATATCCATACGCCCGTGGTCAAGCATGGGGTGAGCTCTACCCTCGCATATCCAAATCCATCTACGGGTTGAAAGACAAAGGTCCGGTTTTATAGTGTCCATTTAAGTTTTTCCCGGAACATAAAAATTAGAGTTAACAGTGTCTTCCACTTGAGGTCACCTCTTTAAATAACATTAGCTAAAAGCTACTTTAAAAGTACTACTCAAATATGTTTAAGTTATGGTTATGGCAGTATCATGTTACGATTAACGCCAACTAGACAACATAAAACCGGCACTTAAAGATTGATAGAAGGTTAAAAACGAAACGCCAAGTTCAGACCGAATTTTGCCGACAGCACTAGTTTTCAAATTGATCGAACGAATAAGTAATGAGGAAGTCCTGAGAAGAGTAGGAGTGAAGAGAAGCTTCATGCTAACCTTGATAAGAAGACGGAACAACCTCATAAGCCATATTTTGGAACATGATGGCCTGACGAAGACAATCGTCGAGGAACAAATTGAAGGCAAGAACGGGAAAGGAAGACCTCGAATAAAATATGCGTGGAACAGGTACAGAAGGATATGAAAGAGAAGAAACACGTAGGTGTAAAAATATTAGCTGATAGGAGAAATGAGTGGAGACTTGCGTCAAACCAATCTTAGGACCAGTGATGATGATGAATAGTTCTAGGATACTAACTGGGACTTAACGCTGAATTCGCTAACCCATCGCTATAAATAAGAGAATTATCCACTGAAATTAACACATTTCACTATATTTCCACGGTCAAATATTGCATTTGAAAAATAGAAAAGGAGGCGCCTAAAACAATAAAATATTTTCTATTTATGTGTTCTGCAAAAACGACCGTATTTACTCTGCCGTTCTCTCAGCTTATTGCCTTCTGGATTGAAATTGTACTTGCTATGACATGACGCATGGTTCAGACATTTATACCTAAAAGAAACCTATGGGAAATTCGCTGCGACAGAGGTAGGAGTAGGAGTGAGCAGCGAGCTGGAAAATACCTGAGACACACCTGAAACACAATAACGAGAGGAGAGGTATAATATGCCAAATTGACTGTGAAACCAAAATATTGAAAACCCCGTCTTCTCACGAGTGGAATATTCTCACAGTAATTCAACATAAAGGCTAGTAAGCATAGGTGACGGTAGAGCGCACTTGAAACTAAGCCACAGGCGCGTGAATTTATCACGTAAAGGGTATAGAGGCAAGCTCTTTCCCCTGGATACCCTCGTCCTTGGACAATTTTCGGTTTAGGGGCGTTCAAAGGTTCCACAAGATACCCTTCGATTACAAGCTATACATCAGTACCTTGATAATGTAGGCATAAGTTGATATGGTTAGGCATAGAGTGCCGCAACTCACCGAGGAGATGAAAACTAGGTAAAGCCAGATTGTGGCAAATACCCAACCGGAGACTGATGACTCAAAGGGCTTTTGGTAACTGAGTTCATTACGCTGGTTTCCGGAACCCAGCGAATGCAAGGTAGGTAAGCACACGATGGCACGAGTTATAGTGATTTCAACTATTATAGGCCTTGGAAGATTAACGATGCATGGGCACTTTATTACTAGGGATCAAATTTCCGCCGGATTTTCACAAAAGAAACATAGCTGGCGGATTATAGTAAGTAACCATAAGACGATCGTTATTAGGAGAATAATCTTAGTTCCCTTAGACCATGTCTTCCATGTTAAATTGATCTCTGTCTACAAAGGCAATGGAGAGCTGATTCTGTGGTCATTATGGACCCTTGAAGAGACTGAAACACTAGCAGGTTTAGTACAAACTGAATCTTACAGCGTTACGTAAAGAAATTTAGCGATATTTTTTGCTTTAAAGTTTTAAAATGTCGAAAAGAGAGCTATAAACATACTAATTTACTCCACTATTTGCGCTGGTTAATTTCTCCAAACAAGAAGCATGTAATAAAGAAGTCAAGCAGGTAGCAAAAAGAAGATTATCACGAGCAGCCCAAGGCACTTGGTCCGTTCGCTCAATTAAATGTGGTTCTCAGGCTTCAAAGGCGGCAGAGAAGGAGAGATTCGGTCGATCGAGGAAGAATTTGCATACAAAACAGAAATAAAGATAACTGATAATATGTGCATTACGGTTAGGCAGAAAGTCTCACACAATAGCACGTTAAGCAAAAACATCATCTTCCAACTACTTGTGGTACGCTTTCCGAAAAAGAGATACGCAATATTCTTTTGTCCGAAAAACCGAGCAGAGCGAAAAATTCAAAACGCACTTCTCCTCTTCGTTACTTGTGCAGGATTTTATCCAAACAAAGAGCATTAAATAGACGAAGTTCAGTACTTTGGTGACCCTAAGAGGATCATAACGGGCAGGCAAAGGGTCACGATATTAGCGAAGTGGGGCTCGTACTTCAAAGGCGATAGAAGAGAAAGAATTCATTAAGGCAGTAATCGAAGAATATGTACCCAATACGGAGAGAAAGAGATGTGAAATGACGGAAATATATAGAGATCACGGATCAATGGTAAGTCTCAACCAAATAACACGTTTATAACAAAAATAGTCTTTAGAGCATGTGGTAGTGTGGTTCACACGTTCCGGAAAATAGATTTGCAATATTTTACGGACGAAAATATCCACAGCCCGAGCAAATGGAACATTAAAAACGTACTACTCCAAGTCCACACTTTCACAGAATATTTCTTCAAGCAAGAAGCAAAACTGAAGAAGTAAAGTAGGTAACCACAAGAGGATCATCACGATGAGGTAAATTTTCGCATACTTCGTCAATATCTTTAATGGAAAATGGGCCTGGGGCTACAAAGGCGATAGGAAGGAGAACTTTGTGGTCGATCAAGGAAGAATATGTAGACAAAAAGGAGAGAGAACTGATGATATGGACATTGAGCCGAGGCTTAAAAGTATAAGCGAAAACTTTCATAAGGAGCGCACCACCGTTGTGTAGTTCCAAAAGTTTGGTCTTTTGAGGATGAAGGAAGACAAGGGAGGCTTTTGGGATCTTGGCTCCGGTGAGGAAAGAGAAAAAAGTGAGTGGGACGGGGAATAAGCTGGCGAGGACAGAAGGAGGGTTCGATGAGGGAAAATTGGAAGGAGGAATTCTCAAGAGTCAGAAAAACGTTATGGGAGAGGTATTGAAAGGAAAGGTAGTAGGCAAGGCAGTCTAGATAGGCCACGATAGAATATAGAGAGCAAGGAAGCGGTGTTAGCCAGAAATGGAAAGGATGAGAAAAGTAGTCATGAAAAGAATGGAGGATGACGCAGAGGGCTTGAGGAGGTATTTATCGTACGATACAGGCCGAACAAGTGAGATTGGAGAGGCTGAGAATGGGCTGTGGTAAGGGGAATAAAAATTTAGGGTATAGCTAGCCTGAGCCTTGATCTATGATTAAGAAAGGCTTCAGTGGGCAGGAGTTCAACATGTGGCTACTTATATCTCAACCTGGGTGTTTTGCGATTTACCAAAGTCTCCAATATGCTCATGATAAAAAATTAAAGGTTAAGTGATAATACCAATGCTCAATTGATGATTTGAATCATGGCTCTGAGATAATTATGATTTTTTTTCAATTTTATGTCTAGCTTCCCCAAAAATTGACTTACTTCCATCGCCTTTTCTCCATATTACAAAGCTGAGGACATCAAGTACCACCCTTAGGTAGAGTTTGTGTAAAGGAAATTCCTCACGTAGGTAATCCAAAATAATAAACATGGAAATTGAATTTTCTAGAAAGCTTCTGAGAGGTGCGTAAAATACGTAATTACCCAAGCTAAAAATATAGTCTTTGATTGTGTTTTCTCGTCTGTTTTCATAATATATTTCTTAAGAATCGGTATAAAAAGACTACAGTATAAATAGACTATACCCGCTACCCTGGAAAAATTGAAATTCAGACGAATGTTGAACAGGGTTTACTCAGCTTAAAAAATTTCAAGATGATATCATTAATTTTACGCGAGTACTATCACCAAAAAAAGCCCGATCGAGAGGTAAATACGCGAATTCTTAAAGGTCTACACGTCTCGTCGGCTAAAGTTTTGCGTCAACACCTTTTTCGCTAAAATCAATGCTGAGGTTCCCTCAGAGAATATGCCATGAGTTACATAATCTAACACGCCTGACTGGTAAACGGGATATTCGGGTTCGAATCCCTACTAAGCCAAATATTTTTTACGGTGAGCGTCATCCTTGGTGAAAAAAAATTTGATGCATTCCCAGCGAAATATGCATATAAACTCATCTCGGGATTCCCACCGGGTTAAAAACGCCATTTCTGCCGACGTGTCGAGCTCCAGCTCGAGGCTTGCAACGTCGACGCGTTTTTCACCCTAGGTGTACGTATCCTGGTAGCTGTGTGCGTAACTTCGTACAAAGTCACTTTTATCTTGCAGTGCTTTAAATGTTTTCTGTTCGCGCCGTTTTTTCAACTTTATACCTTTTTCCATGCTTTTAATGATTTTTTAATCTGGCTCCATCCCATTCCTGGTACTTCATCATTTCATCAGCTCCCAAATAGTCCACCAAATATCACATAATTATGCCAAACACCACGATTTTGACTCGGGTCCCGTGAATATAATTTGGCTAATATCGCTCTCAGTCTGCGAATTTCTCGAATCCACCATGACCCACAGTTTTGGGTCACAAAAACTTTACAAAAGCAAGTTTTCCACGCCAAAAAATCGACGTTTTCGGGCAAAATGTTTAGATGGTACGAATTACCTGCGGGGAAATCTTTGCGCTACTGCGACCTAATTACCAGATTTATAACCATGGCAACTCAGCACCGAGGTCGCAATTCGAAGAATCAGCTCATCATAAATGTGACCTCATAAAACCATAATTATGCATCACCACTCTAGAGACTGCTACACAGAGAGAAAACCATCATTACAAGACAATAATCCTAGAAATACGTTCACTAACCAAATTATAGACTGGAAGGTAGCGTAGCATCTAATTATGAGCATATAAAACAGAGCTCAATTTAAATTAGGAAGATAACGTGATTCGCAAGTTGATTCGGTCTATGAAATTAAACGACAAAGACATATTCATTTATTATTATACTTTTTATATAAATTTATTCGTGTCTCAACGGATGCGATTTCCGAGCTTTTATTTTATTTACTACCTTAACTGGAAAAATCTAAAACATATATTCAAGAGAATATTACAGAGTGCCTGATAAAAACAGATCTATAACGCAAATTCATTTATAATTATGTACTACGACGAGGACAAAACTGTAAAGAATTATTTTGGATGATCTTTTCTCAATAGGTTATACAAATGAAGTGAACTCTGGAAGGGCAGATGTGAATAAAATGATCCACGTATTTTGCGGTTATCTACTGCTGAAAAAAATTTTAGCATAATTACCGAGGATTTTTAACTGAATGATTCATAAGTAAAAACTACGCCACTTTTCGAAAGGATATTGGAAATAGTCGGATTAACTGGATAAAAGCTTACGAAGATAAAATAGAGGAAAAAGTAAAATATGGTCTTTACTTTGGAAATCGATTGTATGAGAACGCTGAAACAGGCTTCATCTCAAGCAGCGGTAGTGGTGTGATTAAATAATTTTTGTAAAGGATATGCCCAAGTTACTAAACTCAATACCTTGGAATCTACTAAATTTTAGAAATCCATTTTTAGTGCATATAAACTATCTGCAATGAAGTCATTCATCAATTAGTTAGATCAGAATGAATGCCAAATTTTTAAAATACATTTTCACAAATCCATATGGCTTTAATATCGTACGAAGATACAGGGAGCTGACAAGAAGAAGCCAGCGAGACTAGCATAATGAAGATGGATTGACGCGAAAGATCCTCGAAATAAAATTACTTCTTCAGAAGAGAATTCTGTTCCAACACAAAAATGTATGGCACCAGAAAAGAGTACACATTTGAAATTTATAAAAAAAATATCGATATTAAACCTAGCAACCAATCAATCACTCAAAGAAACGAATGAGATAAGTACCTATTATTAAAATAATTTAAATTTGAAATTAAGTGGACAGTCCAAAGAATGAGTTTCCTTACTGTTTTCTTCTGTAGCTCCTTATGAATCGCGATTGTTTTCACCCCACCCATATTTTTAATCTCATTCTACATTTTCCCGCTATCCAAATATTTATCTTCAACTCCTAAATATAATCGTAAAAAAAAATTTCCCTTGGCCATAACGAGAAACTCTTTAATATCAACACATACCTCAGAAGGGGATGAAAATGCAATGTTCTTACACTTATACCGTGATCGGAAAAGTACCTCGAGTAATATTCAGAAATTAAATACGGAGACCAGTTCGAAAAATGGCCACCAAAATCCAATGGAGGCGAAGAAATCATTACGGGAGTAATAAAGCCTCTTCAGAACATTGGCAAATCAACGTCCACCGCGGCCCAGTTGTTACAGTGTGCGACCTCTGAGCTGGCTATCCCAAAAGCGCTAGGGAAAGCTTCCTTACTCAGCCATTTTTTTTCACTCTAACAACACTAACAAGTATACAAAGCTACTACAATAAAAAACATCATCTTTTATAACAAATATACGCTCTATAAAATTCAGACATGTACCAATCAAACTCCCAGAACCGTCGTTGAAACATTCTTCAACCTTATAAAAATTAAATACCATGTTTGAATTCAAATAATATTAAATCCAAACTTGAAGCTTGTACGTGGTGGAAGGGCTCCATATTAATAATGAAATGATTTAATGACGGTTTAAAGCGAAACATTATTATGACAATAATTATCCAATCTTATTTGAATTTTAATAATGATAGACACTTTGTTTCTTCCAAAAGTTTACCAAACTAAACTTGTGGAAGAAAAAAGTGTCTTTTATTATTAAAATTCAAATGAGATTGGATGAAAATTGTCATAATAATGTTTCGCTTTAAACCGTTATTAAATCATTTTTCGCCCTTTAAGAGCAATAACATTTTGTTTGCATCCAAATTTGATTTGATAATGATTAATTCCGGTTTTAGTATTGATTCTTTCCTAAAAATTACGATTTTCTTTCGTTTCGAAAACATTTTAAGAGGAGCCTTCGAAATTCGAGGATTCGTGAAACATAAATTATTTGCGGTAACGAGACAGCTTAGGCTTAGTTATACATTTTAAACATTAAAAAGTGCTTCTCAGCTGGGCTAAAATATCTTTGAAAAACGCGTAAATAATAAAACCTTTTACGCCAATAATGAATACTAAATACCTCATTAACTACAACCTCGGTCACTGATTCAGGAAAATGATAATTAAACGTCGTATCTATAGAATAAGAATAGAAATAAATTAAGTCTGGAAAGTATTTATTTAAGTTTATGGCTGACTTTTGAACAGGCGATCACCAGGAAAAATATACTCTGAGCCATGACATCAAAGAATACTTGTTTTTAGATGATATTACTGTACAAAACTTTATATAAAAATTCAGGGATGTGGTAATGCTGCAACGAAGACAATGCATTTAAACGTGAAAGTGCAAAATTAAGGAAAATAATTTTGACAAACTGGCTAAAGAAGTTACAAAACACACCATTCGATAGGGAATAAAATGATCCATAGCGAACACGAAAATCAGAGAATAAATTGGGAATACCCAAATTGACGGTTCTTTCTCGAGAAAATACACTTCGTAGGTTCAATTTGATGCAGAATGAAAACTCCTAATTGGTACAATAGATACTACCACAACCAAACATTGTTTTCTATATAGATTAAGTTTCTTCCCTTAATGTCTCTCCCACACCTGTATTTCACACCCATTTTCTCAGCATCGACATTCGTCACTAACAGCGCCAGCGTCATTCCTTCAAATTAACATATCGGAAGGAAAGAAGAATTTTAACGTGACACTTCTAACTAAGCTCGTAATCTATTCTTTCCATTAAAAGCATAAATCCTTCACGGGCGCTCCTTTTGCCGAGTCTTAGCTTGCTGCGAGTTCATTGGGGATAATGATATATACAGAATAACACCTGGGAAGCTTATTAATCGTCAATACAAAGCTCATCAGCGAGTTCGCTGGACACTGAGCCAAAATAACTACATGCGCGCAGAGACGAATTTGGCACCACATGGTTATTCTAATGTTTCAATTAAAATTCATTTATACCCACAACACGAAAGGACACACTGGTACAAAGAGTATTCCTATCTCAAAACACGACAAGCAAGACGTGAATCTTGTACCGGGTAGCAATTAATCATCCTCCATTTAATCTACGAGATGGTAAGGAAGAAAATGGCACCAAAAAAACGTCATGTTTTTTTTTATATATCTTTTTACGCGCAAGGGGACTGAAGTAGGGAAAGGAAAGTGCGAGGGAAGGGGTTCGTTAGGTTGCCGCAGCGGTTTAGGAACCGCGGGAGTTCCAGAAGATGGCGTTGTACTTTACCACCCTCATCCCTCATACCACAAAGCCTTCCAAAATGCGTCGTCCACGCCCTGGCTAAAAAAACATAAAGAACGAGCTTCAACAGAGGGCAAAAAATTTATAAGTCAACTTTTTAAGGGTTCTAAGATAGAGATGGATAATCCAAATATTAATCCTCCCAAAACTTAAAACGGATGTACGTGTGATTTTTTTTTACTGATGTACGTTTAAATATTCTACCTAATGTGTAGCAATGAATATTCAGGCACTGCTAGAGCCATAGAGCCCATAAAAAACAACAAGATGTAAGGATCTTCAAGCATAACGATCCCGAACTAAGTTAGTTCATGAATATGCAGTTAAAATTAAGTGCAATTATAAATCAACCGATGTTAATCATAATTAAGTTATCGAAATCGATGCCTAATAATAGCCGGAATTTCAAATTGAGGCAAATATAACATTTATTTCAAACACATAAACATCTTGCGTTGTATTTGTGAGAAACCAATTATAGGTTTTAAGATTTATATGCGGATAAGTTTTAAACATTCAGCAAGTTTCACTGCCATTTTGTTCGTTTTATGTATGTTTGATACTCCTTCAACTGGTTTTAAGTATATAATATAGTTGAGGAGGTACTATGGCGTTGTACTTGTGAGAAACCAATTATAGGTTTCTCACAAATACAACGCAATAGTACCTGCTCAACTATATTATATACTTAAAACCAGTTGAAGGAGAATCAAACATACATAAAACGAACAAAATGGCAGTGAAACTTGCTGAATATTTAAAACTTATTGTTGTAAATACAGTATAAGATGTGAGCTGCAATAATTACTACAAAGGCTACATTGACAACAAAGAAAATTATTGTAATTGACAATTATATGTAACGTAAAAACGATTTATGAGTTAATGCGTACTAAAATTTGGAAACACCATCGGAGAGCTTAAAAATATTAACCTCGTTCTTTAATTAGAAGCGGGAATTCCGTACTTCGTAGTATTCCTTTTCCTTATGCCCTGACTCTTTGTACGCAGATGCACGAGACACGAAAAATGTCTACACCTTACCCTCACATACTACAAGCCAATCCTCAACCAACATCCCAAAAATTTATTTTTGATGCCAGTCCTCTTCCTCCCCTAATAAGTGAAGTATATCGCGATCATTCATAGGCCAAACAAAACAACTACGAGCAATAAATCCGAGCAAAGTTGAGAACTTCACTGATTAGAGTGGAAAATAAAATAAAATAGGAAATTTCAATCCCGTTGCATGGCGGTAATGAGGCAATTACGGCAGTGAACGAAAAATTTTATGACCATCAAGCAATACCTGGACTAATCCTTTACAATCGACACGCGGAGGAAAGTTTGGTATGGAGTCTCTGAATCAATGAATTCACCCTTTCCTCGTTAACATCGAAATATGAAGCATGATGGGCTTAGCGGGCGAAAAGAGAAAATGACGAAACTTAGGGGGAAGAGGTTCTTTCAATAGCCTTAAGAGGATAAGGAGTTTTCCAGGCACAATTCCTCATCATACCCATCTTGATTACCTCGTTGGTTGGTCACTGATTCAAAGACCGAACGGTCCAACGGCCTCCTTACAGGAAACTACAAGACCCACAGCAGAATAGGAATTGGGATTCTTCAGAGAGTTTTCCACGCTACTTTTAAATTCTCAATCCAAGGAATTATCAGGTAACTCAAAACTGAAGAATGCCCGAATACTCCTACCGCAGTCAACAGGCATACGGGCGAATTTTTGGTAAAATTACACTCAAACTGCGAAACAATGTCAATTACATTCTATAAAAAGCTAGTCCACATAAAACAGGCAACATCAATAATCTGATTCCTGATCAATAAATCCATAACTCTCAAGGGTAAATTAAAGTTGATAGTTTTTCAGGCATGCTCCCTTTTCACGAGAACCCCATTCATAAAAGGCAGACTTCTTTCTCCAAAATCACTGGTATGAAAAAAGTAGGTATCTCTTTGAAAAAAGTAGGGATAATTCCTGTATCTCTAGATGAGTTTCCCAATAGACATGAAACTTACTTGACATTTTAAAAACTCCGTTAAAATAATCTACATGAAGAAAAAATGTAGCACAAAGCTACAGAATTCAAACAACAATGCTTCCTTCAGCCCAGTATAATCACAATTATTTAGCCAACGGTCTACATTGATATGACAATAGCATCGCAATAACTACTTCACATCTCCAAAACTGCTCGCTCGCCTTTCTTCCTAATCTAAAACAGTTTCATCTCCTGAGTATACACTCCACGTTCAGTTTATTAAATTCGTCTTCAATTCATTTTCATCAAGATTGACCCTCTTCGACGGTTTTACCTACGTTAGGCATAGATCTATCATTTTGAAGCGTTTTCATGCAAAAAAATTCGTTATTATCTTTGAAAATTTTGTGCAACCTACACAAGAAATTAGGTGCAATAATATTCACCGGAGGCATTTTACGACTAGACCTTTAATTTTTTCTAAATTATTATGGGGTCATCGCTCATTTCAGCCAAAAATACAAAGAGATTATTAGTTTTTGTATAGTTTTCCTAGTACCATCAGAAATATTTCTTGGAACCCAACATAAAACTTTCCGGAAAACTGGAATGGAAAAAGGAAGACTGCCCTGAGGTAAACAAAAGAATAGCTCTTCCGCAAGCCTTTCAAAGAAATGCAGCGGAAAAATGTTTAGCAGCAAGTTCTAGGGGAGATTCACAACACCCGCAAACTCCGTCTCATCATAATTTATAGCTTAAGAAGCCCCTGATCTTAAACCTTTAATCTGGCCACTAACTTAGGTTTCGCTAACACATACAAAAACAGGAATCAGCGTGGATAAACACGCAAAATGAAAAACGTTTACGTTTCTTGAAAAGAAAATATGTACACCGCCCAAGGGAGTTTTATAGTTTGCTACGCATTGATAATTTAATGCTTTCGCGTGAACACGAAAAAGATGAAACTCTTGAAAAGTTATTTTTACGCAATATGCTTCCATATGAACATATTTTTTAAGGTAAGGAATGCGTACAGAAAGTCAGCAAGTGTTTTAACTGAATTATTCATACTGAAAAATACTATGATAAACGAGTAAAGATGTTTAAAAAATCTCGATAGATTTTCATTGAGAAAAAGGAGTCTTCTCATAAGTCATCATCATATTGCCACAACAACAAACTCTAAAAATAAATATGCATCCCAAATCTAAACTGAGTATTTCGTGATCCATTTTTCTTACATGTTACGTTTTTTCAGGGGTTCCCAAGCATTCAAGGGTTTCCAAAAATTTCACATAAAAAACTCTAGCAAAGGTTAGCAAAATGTTGAAAAAATAACTCCACAGTTTAAATTAATGATTATTAAATTTCAAATTTGTTTTGATCCAATCGTCGACACATTTAGTAAGTTATTCCATAGAGATTAAAAACAAAATGTGTCTTTCCACTATTCGGCTAGTTTCAAAGTCATTAAGCACGTTAAAATGACGAAAAGCCGTTTAAAACGGTCGAATACCTACCAGAAACAAAGATTGGGAAATACATCCAGTTTTTTATATATTCAACAGATAATTCATGAAGACAAATTTTCTGTTATAAATGATCTCTATAAATTTATGCATGCACCATTTGCATCACGGGGTTATGGTGGCAACATCATCCAAATCCTGCAACGCAAAAACTTCACAAGGTATTTTTTATCCCTGAGACTCACATTAGCGACTAAATTTTGGATTCGCCACCGACTTATGAGGTAAGGTTAACATGATTGCAAGTTCGCTAGCGTTTTTTTTCTTAGCTGTGCGGCTGTTTTAATTCAAAACCTTTTAGTAATACCGCAGGTCGCCCAAAATATTGTAAGCCGTTGGTAATTTTTAATTTTATCATGATTTGATCAGTAAGATACATACAAAATCTATAGATCAAAGCAGTATCAAAAACGAAAATATGTATTAAGCAAATATATTTTAAGCATTTAATGATACATATTCATCGATAGTCAATTTTCAAAGACAACATTTGACTTTTAGTTAGGAAGACTGTCAAAATAAATTTATAAATATCGGCGATTGACTTAAAGAATAGAATACGAAGATAGCGACTAAGGATAGGAAAAAAGGAAAGGGCGTTAACGGAGGGATACAAGCACGAACTTAATGGCCGCGATGAAGAGAGGTTAGAGGAAAAATTGGGATAAAAAATTAAATCATCTAAAGAGATTACAGGCTTGAGGCAAAAGCCCAGTGGGCGTAACAAGTTCCTAAGCGGGGAGGCAAAATAAAAGCCTGCCTTAATCAGTAGGTTACCTCTATTAAATGAACATGGGCACGAGGCTCATGCATGACCTAAATTTCAAAGACTTAAATTTATAGAATGAACTAGATAAAAGGAAGGCCATTTTTAGAGATGGGTAAAAATATTCATTCCGTAAAGACATAGTTATCTAAAAGCTTAATTTTTAGTATTAATAATGTGAAAAAGGGCCATTCTTTGTGATGGTTTTTAAAGAGTCCTTCAGTAAATACATATTTCAATACGAAAGTTACATTGCACATTGAAATTTGCACGGAATTGATTGGAAAAAAATCATTATTAGGAAAATAAAACGTCATTCAAGTTACGTACCATAGTTTGGACACACGATTTTCTGTTGTTTTATAATGTGAGGTGTGTGCTAATGATTCGGACGCTAAAAAGCTCATTTGCACTGTCGATGAGAGTGTCGAAATTGATTGTCCATCAAACAGGAGAACGGAAGCTTTTAACTGATTGACCTGCACCGCGTGCACACACAAATCACTAAACCTCACAGTACCGGCAAGCACATTGCATTCCCACGAGATGATGATGATGATGAAAACGATGATTTCCGTTTCATTAGCGTTAATAGATGAAAAAGAAAACAACGTGATAGAATTTTGAAACATTGCATAGCCTAAGTCATCCATCACTTTGATAAGACGCCGCTAGCAATGCAGTAATGAAGCTATGACCGATGAAAGTATGAAGAGATCGCATTTGATGTGGTTCAATCAAAATATAAAGGGTTGAATTACAAACGGTAGCATGCATAATGAGCATTTAACGTAGCTGTAAACAAAGTGGACCAGTGTTACGTAACAATTTAGTCATTTCGGGACAAGATTCTAATAATACATAAAGATGAGATGGCAAAAATTGTAAAAGAACACACACTGTCATTGTGAAGAAGAGCTGGATATTTTTTTTTTACTTATGCACGAAAATCTGCCCTAAGAGTACAAAGAACTACTTTAAAGAATTAGCCGATTGTAAAAAAAAACATTCGAGGCCTTATGCTAAACGGCAATTTTCAAGGATTAAAAAAAATCTTCTCATTAAGATGTAACAAAAAAATTTAGTCCCTGCACTTAAAAAAAATTCCAAAGTAAGTAATGCTTCCCTCGCGTAATTCACAAAGTGGATTACGAATTAAGGAAAAAAATACATATTTTTAGCCCTTAGTGGGCTTCCATATTTCCTTCAAGTATTACGCTGAGCTCGAGGGGTAGCGTTCCAAGTTTTTTTCTTCCAAATTCTAATACTAAGGCAGAGCATCTGGTACGGATCGGAACGCGCAATCTAACGACGAAAATTTCGTGTCTTACTCATGGGTTTTAGAAGTGGACACGATTATGAATCTCTAAACCCAAATGCTCTCTTCTTAGACTATCGACAACATCATAAATCTTCAACAGGAAGAGTTGTTCCAGGGAAACGAAAAAACTTCGCCAGAGGGAGGAAAACTTGGAATCTTGGGCATGATAATGCCCAAACACAAACGAAAGGAATATGATTTCGAGAATTTTCCTCAAACTGAATTGATGAAAAAAAACAAATTCTATATCATAGTATTTTTATCGGTTTTAATTTTTAGAATCGATTACGAGAAAAAAGGACCGTTTTTTAGCGATGGGTAGCATAATTTTCTTTAAAAAAAATACATGCTTCAACACGAGAGTCCAAATTACATTGACGTATTATATTATAGAATATAGTTATATAGTACATGATGGCGTATTTTCTATAAACTTCCTGTCCGGTCGCACCGTGTTCTGAACATCGAGTCGATTATAACTCCTAAAGTTCGGCCAATATGAGAAATAAAACGAACATCAAACAGCAAATTTTGATACAGGAGGCAGATAGTTCTGCTCGGAGACCTATTAAGGGAAATGAGAACTGGGTGTCCGAATGACGATATCAACCACACTTTTATTCCCTTATTATGAACTCTATAGCAGTATTTCTAAAATAATTTAGCGTACTTATAAAAAATAAATAGATGTGAAATCAAATAAAAATCCCGCACAAGAATATCAACTGCGAATTATTCGCCTCCTTCATCCCTTCTGCCCCTTGAGAGAAAGGTCCAGGAAATATTGCAAAAGGGACTTGCAAGAAAAGACCATGCCTCGCATTGATGGGTCCCGATTCCAGATCATCAAATTAGTGGATACAAGAAAGCCTTACCGTCCAAAATACCAACGGTTAGGAGATGAAGTGCTTGAAAGATTTTTCAAGTTAATGGGTTTAAGGAGAAAGAAATACCGCAAGAATCGAACCAAAGATGCCCAAAAAAGAGCGATAAAAAGGATTCAAGGAAGAGGAATAATACAGTCAAACTGGATAGTTTTGCCACTCTTAGCCTTCTTGACTTAATCTTATCCATCTTGCCTTTAAGGCAAATGCTCAAGGGAACGCAAGACAGATTTTCTACGTCGGCTCTAAACCAAACTGACGGAATAAGGCAACCCACGCGACACCTCCAAAAAGAAATCCTCGAAGTGTGAGGTAGCCTGGGGAAAGTAACAACACCTCCACAACCGTGAGAGTGAGAACTTCACACACTCCTACGTTTTAGTCTGTGGTGAGCTCTACCTTAGCCCAACCAATTAAACGTTCGGATTGTATCGCTGAGTAGAATGAAAATGGGAGCAAAATATTTAGAAACAAAATGTAGCTTAGGGAATAAAGAAATATATATTACAATACATTATCGTAGGCTGAGGGGATCAGGATAAAAAAAATTGGTAGGGTAGAGAGTAGTGGAAAGAGGGAGTGGAAATCGGAGAGGGTTACACAGATTAGTGGGCCCCGTTGATACCAGGAGGATTGAACGCTTTGTGTATGTGTAGCCATATGTATGATTGCTCCAAGGTTTTCAATTCTATGGGCGAGGCGGATGGTGGGAGGGAGTCAAGTATTCCTAGCTTGAAAACATTAGGTTTCCAATCATCCTTTCAGCCCCCACTTCCTTCCCGAATAGGACCGAGAAACGGTCGAAAATTTGAATCTACAAGCGTGAGTGTTTATTTTATTTGTGTCTCCGTTTTTTGTGGCCTCTACTGACATTTATTTATAAATATCACCTTTGGTGTTTATTCAATGTTTAATATATTAACGTGATATTCACATCCGTAGCGATAGTTTGCCTTTTGTTTTTGGACAATGTATCGGAATTTAAATTGAAAAAGCACACATCAACTTGTTCAGAACTGAATATAAAATTCCCTTTAAATAGAAATATCGCGATAAATGTAAATGCCACGAATGGAATTCTCAAAATTACTTCGGGATTAAAGTATTAAGGAGTCTGTAGCGGGGAATATTTCACGAATAGGGCCCCTAAATGCTACTATCAGATGTAGTCCACTCTAAAAACTGTCTCCGCCAATTCTTCTTTCGACCACGTAGTCCTTACTCCCTTCGTTTTCCTTCTCAGTTCCCTTACTGCCAATGACCGAGCGATGTGATTCGTCTTTTTTTAAAGGAGAGAACTACGTGAGCGGAATGTGCGAACATGGCATTCCCCTCATCTAAGTTCTCTCCACCAGAAAACCATTTCAGGGAAGCACTCAGGGATCGGTCGAACCTTGACATAACATTAACGGCACCTTTCAGCCAATCCTCGTCAAGTGACGGAGTTATAACAGCGACGTGCAGTCAGAAACTCCAAAATCATCTAGGTTGGCATAGAAATGCATGAAACGAGTAACTTTGTGCCCAGTCGCGTGCACGGGAGCAAAATTATATACGAGTAAACCAAAGATGAAAATCGGCATGAAAATATCACTTGGCTCAGCAGGGATTCGAACCCAGATCTCCGGTTACTGGTCAGACATGTTCGAATGAGGGCTCGAGCGAAAACGAGTTTTAAACATCATCATCATCATTAGTGATTACTGTCCTTAGACAGGTTTCCACTGGACTTCTCTCCATCTTTCTCTATCCTGAGCATCCTCCTTTAGGTCTTTGTATTTTCTTCCTCTTCTTATATCATCCAACATTCCCATCCTCCTTCTTCCTCTTCCTCTCTTTCCTTCTATCTTCCCTTCTATTATTCTCCGTTCCAAACAATTCCTTCTTAATATATGCCCTAACCAACTTGCCTTCCTCTTATGAATCATATGTATTAATTTTCTTTCCTCGCCTATTCTTCTTAGAACTTCCTCATTCTTCACTCTGTCAGTCCACTTCACTTTCAACATTCGTCTCCATACCCACATTTCAAAACTTTCTAAATATCTCTCCTCCTTTTTAACAGTCCATGATTCACATCCGTACAACGCTACACTCCACACAAAACATTTCATAAACCTCTTCCTCATCTCTATTGGAATTCTTTTTGCTGTTAACAATGCTTTTACCTTTCCATACGCTCCTTTACCTATTGATATCCTTCTTCTTATTTCCTCAGTACAACTTCCATTCCATCTTACCAGACTTCCCAAATATTGGAAAGTCTGTACTTGCTGTATGATATTTCCTTCTAAGGATATACAAACACAACCTTCTTTTCTGCTGATTCTCATCACCTTGGTTTTATTTATGTTTAAGTTCATTCCAAATTCCCTCCCCACATCCATTATATCATCCATCACTTGTTGTAAATCTTCTTCACTTTCTGCCAGCACTGCCTGATCATCTGCATATTTAATTGTTTTTATTCTTTCTCCTCCTATTACAACTCCTCTAGCTTTTTCTAAAGCTTTCTCCATCATTTTTTCTGCATAAACATTGAAGAGCTCTGGAGAAAGGCAGCACCCTTGCC
Organism: Ischnura elegans; assembly: GCF_921293095.1. Lineage (NCBI taxonomy): Eukaryota > Metazoa > Arthropoda > Insecta > Odonata > Coenagrionidae > Ischnura > Ischnura elegans. The sequence continues at coordinate 45,402,147 of NC_060253.1, read as the reverse complement.
TCACTCCTCTTCCTATGCCAATTTCTTCTGTTTCATCATCTCCAATTTTTATAACTACTACCTGCCTACAATACATCTCCTTTATTAATCTCCTATCTTTCCAATCAATGCCAATGTCTTTCAAAATTTTCAATAACACATTCCAATTAACCTTATCAAATGCCTTTTCCCAATCAATAAAGCAAATGTACAAATCTCTATTCACTTCCATCATTCTTTCTCCTATCATCCTCAAGCATCCTATTGCATCACGAGTCCCTTTACCCTTTCTAAATCCAAATTGATCTTCTCCCATATTTTCTTTAATTCTTCCTTCGATTCTTTTTAATATAATCCTTGTAATTACTTTGGTAACATGGCATATAAGACTAATAAACATATAGGTCAATAAAAGGAATAAAAACTCGTTTCATGATCCTATACATCAAAATTAACTGTAAAAATTTAACATAGCAAAAGAAATACTTTCACGATATTTCAATTCCGGTACGTGTATTTTGTACTGCTCTAAAATGTTTTTAATTCTGTATGCCATGCTATTAAATCTATTTTTGTAAAATCGGTAATTCCGACTGGCTATATCTTCATCAATTTCAAAATAACGCATTTAAGTCCATTGACCATCAACTGTTTGAAGTTGATGAACGGAGCATGTCCATTGCCCATTTATGTTAAGATGGACCTTTGGGAGGAACCCTTAAAAGAACCATTCCAGAGGTGTATCGATTATGGCAAAATCTGTGCTGCTGGTATTTGTTCCGTTCACCATGGTCGTAAGGATATTCCACCAATAAAACATTAAAATTTTTCTTACATATTAATGGTTATCTTTGTCTCTAATGCCGTACCTTGAGCCTCTGTAAGCCAGTACCTGTGCCATATTTTTTCTGCCCAAATAAAATTGCTTTTGACGAGATAAAAAAAATCACTTTCAAAGTAATATACATTTAAATCACACAATAATTTAAATATAGGCATATATAGGGTCGGAACTTTGCAAGCGCCGTCCTAGAAATGAAGCAATACAGGTAAAAACAAAGCAAAGGGCAGAAAACGCGTATCTGTTGGTTTTTATCCTTTACTAGGGATGCTTTTGGAGGTGATGGCACACTCAACAAGCGTGCTAGCATGAAAACTTTTCAGAAGACTTCGTCTTGGAATGAATTCCATTTCGGAAACTACCTACTTTGAATAATTCTCCCGCAAATATGTATGTGCCGGCGTTGGGAGCTTTCAACCTCCCATCGTTCTACCCATCTTTACGGAAAACTGAGGGGATTTGTTGTTCGTTTTCGGAATAAGATCGATCGCTTCGAGGAAAGCGAGGCTGAGGGATAATGTGTGAGGAGAAGGTTTCCGAGGACGTCTGAAGCCCAAAAAAGAATATTCCCACTTTCTGAAACTCATAACTTAAAACCCAGTTCTTTCGCCGCGTCAGCTTCGCTTTTCTTTCACGGCGGATGAGAGAATTCAGGTTTACGTCCACCCGATAAATTACCTTCTCAAATATCCACACCTCTTTGAGTTCCCGAATATACACGTAATTCCAAAGCCGAGTGTTTCACGGGAAATAGAAATGTGAATAGCTTCTCCTTTCCAGGATTTTTTTTCAAATGTGTAACTCTCATCCATCTAACCTCTACGGGAAGTTCTGTCGCGATCCGCGGGTGGCGAGGTGGCTTCAAAGGAAGAGACGGAAATCATATATTCCTCACGGAATCGCGTTCCTAAAGCTAAGAAAATATTTCTTTGATGCCTTCCGCGAACTCTGGTGAGTAGTATAACATTTTCCTTTTCGAATTTTTTCCGATTTATTTCTACAGAAGTTTCCGTAAACATTCTCTCCGCTAAACGCAAGACTTTTTTAAGACGCTGTTATTGTAAATTTGAACTCTACCCCCTGATGTAGTTCTCATAGAATAGAGAATCTCTTCCAGGCTACTAAATATTCACACATGGGTGTATTTTTGTTAAGTGTACAACCAAAGCCTAATAGACTTGATGATACCCCCACATTATTTAGTATAAATTGGCTATAATCGAGGAGTTTGAGTATCTTTCTTCTATATTTCAAGGTTGTTACAGGTAAGAGCACGTATTTTGATAGTTCTTTGATAGTTTAAGCTACATACGCACATATATTCATGCAAAATCTATTATAATAGTTTTTAAAAAAGCATAAACCATTCGCCATGGTTCATAATTAATGGAGACGAAAATATATTTTAATCGACTACAAACACATTACAAATGTTCAATCAACCAATACATAATACGAAAAAAAATTTACTGGAGTCCCCTGGTGGAATCTCCATAGCTCCCACAGAGACTTCACTATATTTTTCCTACTACGGGGATACTCTTTCTAAAAAATTTGCAGCCAAAACGGGTGACTCCATGAAGCCGAGTACGCGCGCACTTTTCCTATCCACCAATATTTACGCCGTCACATGATTAGCCTAGCTTCCGCACACGTTTCGACACTAGGTTCCGGACCACCTTAATTTCCCCAGGGATAGATGAGCGAGTGCGTGGGTACCTACTTGAAGGGAGGCAACTTCCGCCGGCAAATGAAACTCATAAGGTTGGATACGCACGCTCCTGTCAGCGTGATAACCGAAACGACCATAACGTATCGTCCAGGCGAGTAGCGCTGGACAGTGGAAAGGTTGGAAGCGGTGGAACAGGGCAAGAGTGAATTAGAGGGTAAAGAGGCCTGTGTCCCACGGGAGTCATCCTCCGTTCTTTTCATCTTGCAAATCTGGAGTCCACTGCGTCGCATTAACGTGATGGTTCATGTTCTTACCGTGCTGTATTATTTCATTGGAGATTCGGAGGTTACGAAATCCTAGCTCAGAGGCTAACGCTAAAAGTACGAATTATATTGGGCATATTGGTGGAAGTAACTACCTAATTTGCACTTTCCATTATAAAAATACATATTTACCACACTTTTTGCCGATTATACAGAGCCTCCCGCCGTTTTACGGCATGCAAAGGTAAGTGCAACGTCCTGGGTACTCATAGTTAAAAAGTATGAAGTTAGTTCTCCATCACTGAAAATGGATACCAACGAAAAAAATTTAACCGTTAAACTCGATATCATGAAAATGACTTATACGTTGAAAATTACGATATGCCTCAAAATTAATTTTTTAAATAAAAATCAGTAAAATAAAAGAAGTACGTGTATAATCCCAGCTAAAGAAGTTATTAATTATTGATTACTGCCGAATTTCGTGACGAGAAACATCTTAATCTACTAACGCTTACTTATAATTCATTATTTAAGGAGGACATATTACACCCTTTTTAAACTCTTTGTAATATTTGCTAGTAAGAAAACATCTTCCAGAACGTGCGATACTTGAAAACTAATTCCCTGGTATTAGTACCTGGTATCGAGTACCATAAGTTGTGACCGAGATATTTTACCTTATCTCTAACGCTTTTAATGCACTGACTTATAATTTTAGAGAAAAGATCTGACTTCTGACATTCCTAAGTGGAAGGCATATAAACTCAATCAGCCACATAGGAAAACATGTAATGATTAGGACAATCTTCCATGGACGAATGGAAAGGAAAAACGCCGAAGGATACACTGTGATTGGTTACGTGGAACATTTGATGAGGAATCTTAAAGTGAAGACATATGAGTGAAAACATTGGAAAATAGGAGATTTGAAAGTAGACCCGCTACAATCATATGATTGCTGACGATGATTGTGATTGACGATAAATTTTTCAACAATGAATCAACTCTAAACCATACTTATCTTTACATGATTATTGAATGTTGGTCCAATAATTAGGGAAACTTATTTCTTGACAGCTCTTTCGGTACATTTATTGCCTTCTTCATGGCTGAAAATCGTCATATACTGTATATTAAAACGTTCGCCGGCTTTTTTCTACCCCTGACTTCATTAACATTCCTAGCCCTGAAGAAAGCCGATATTAGCCAAAACGTCAACCAGGGCAACAATTTAGAGAAAACTGTTACACCAACGCACACGAAACAAAAAAAGATATGAGATATTTTTTAAATATAGTTGAAATTACAAATGAAAAGGGCTACATTTGAGCCAGTCGCATTCCTTGAACAGTTCAATTTCTTTTCTCGGCAAACCCATCATCAAACTGTCTTCACCAGCGACCTCCTTACCGCGAGCGCGTAAGGATGCGTGATTGAATGCCTGAGGGTTCACGGAAGAGGAACTGATTCCAAGGGAGGTGTTAATCTCTGAGACGACTAACCCTCGAGCTACCCTAATACCTTAACGAAGTTTCCATAACACTCAGCCAGATTACCGCGGACAGGGAGTTTAATCATGCTCCGAGATTGTCCTTGCCACGGAATCCTATTCCAGTCAACAATCACGACACAAGCTTAGATATCGTCTATATATCCTCGACTTGATTCATTTTACATTATAGGACAGGATTTATGCTAAAAAGGAATGGGCCAGGTAGTTGGCCACAGGCGCTAAATTTTTTTTACCGCAAACTACAACATATAAATAGAACAATTTATTAGGAAATAAATATTTGCTTATAGTTTATACCGTTTAAAATTGGTGAATCAGGAAAAGGGCGTTTTATTGAGACAGGATCACAGGGTTTTCTCCTCACACAAATTCCTATTCTGGTAAATATACCACATTGACTTATGCTTCAAGGATCTGTGAAAATGACAGCCAAAAAAATGCTAGGACACACAAATAGAACTCAGTTCAGTAAAGTTGAAATTGAATTTCAATATTGCTGGATTAACACTTCCGTTAAATTATCATTGATTATATATTACATAGTTAGAAATTATTTCTCATCTTAACTGTAATATGATCAGCCTTACGGTCCTTCTCTTCATTATTTTATGCTCTAAGAAAATGGGACGAAAAAATACGCTTAGCTTTCAAATATTTGGGCGTGGAGAACGATGAGGAAAGGACGAAATCGCCTAAGAAATAAAAGGAAGGAGGAAGAACTTAACATGGTGGGACAGCAACAAGATAAAGGCCATTACCCTACCAAATAAAGAGTCAAAGTGATAGAATGGGCCATGCTACAGATATTGAGTGGATGATGAAGATCGCAAGCGGAGGGAAGATGATGTCTTAACGTGTAGGTGGTAGGAACAGGTCAGATGAAGAGAAGTGGCCGCATGTAAGAATGCATAGAAAATAATAATCATAGAACAGAGGTATCTATATAATGTACACCGTTGCACATAAATCTGACCCATCCAATAGATTAACTTAAGTAGGTAACGAAAATTACTTTTAAAAACTTTTCAATGTGTTTTTAACTCATAACACACTATATAAGTTGTTTTAAGTAACCACACACCCATGAAAACAACATTTATCTGATTCCAGAACCTCTACTGCATCATCATCTTGTGGTGCTCTGCCCGTCAGCAAGTCCCCCGCGCCAATGCTGTCTCCATTCCCTCCTGTCTCCGGCCATCTCCTTGAAGTCTCTATCTCTTCCAATTTTTACGTTGTCGATAAACTTCAGCATTCTACTTCCCCTTCTTCTGATTCCTTCCACCGTTCCCTCCAAAGCTACTTTCAATATTCCATTCCCTCTCATCAAATGTCCCAGCCAGTTACCCTTCCTTTGATTTATTTTGTCCATCAACGTTCTTTTCTTATATATCCTATTTAACACTTGCTCATTCCTATCTCGATCCGTCCACCGTATTCCCTCCATCTTCTTCCAAACCCACATCTCAAACGCCCCATTCTCCATCGTCCAATTCTCACATCCATACACAAACACACTCCACACTCTACTGCAATCCCATTCAAATGGTCTTTCGCCCAGTGGCTAGCGCCTACATAAGAAAGTTCGAAAGACTTTCCTCGCAAACAAATGTGACATACAATGCTGGTAAATATAGGTACAATGGACATGTGCAATTATAAGTATCAAGTTATTCAGATTTCAGACTATTGTCACGGGTGCTCCTGGTAACCGGAGAGACTTGAGATAGAAAAAGGATTCTAGAGGGATATTAGTTTGGACGCTGAGGTACCACCGCATTTTTCTGATTTTTTTATCTTTTGAGCGCTCAAAGGAGTGCTGTGGAAAACGGCCTAAAGTCACACACAAAAACCGAGGGAAGGCTGAAAAACTTCCCACGAAGATGCCCATTCTTTTATCCCTTTCTCCCGTAATGCTTACGCCACAAAAGGCCATCCTTTCGGATTCTGTTCGACTACCCCTAAACCCCCTACCTCTGACCGCCCCTCCAAATCCACCAGTCACATTGACTCCCAAAAACTGCCGGAAAGTTGGTTGGAAAACAATTTCAACTTCCGAAATGTGCGGGCCATGGATCATAACTGCTCGGGAAACTTATGCCCCGTTTCGTCCTCAGCCATCATCGCGACAGCGCATGCGCAAAAGGATGAGGCGTAGGTATATAAGTGAGGGCCCCAGGGGGTTAGCCCCTCACCCCCCCCCCCACAAAATTAAGAAATTAAAGAAAAAATCAAGTACCGAGCAAATTCGTCGTTAATTTAATGAACCACGCGCATGAGCATGGACGTGGGGTGTAGTGATAGTCCATTAAATAAAAAAAATCGACAAGTTTTACCTGATGGAAATTTTCAATCAGGATGATACAATAAAGTACTTCTATTGTAGTTCTCACGTTTCATAAATCATGGACCGATACAGGTTTTAACGGGCAGCCGCCATTCTCAAGATGACGAAAACCAACAAAGTACCGAATTAAACGTATGTAACCCAACTGTAACACATATATAAATCCCCAACCTCAATGCATATCCAAACTATAACATATAGTTAAATCGGAACTTCGCTGGTGTTTGACACATTGAGAATGACAGTCACCCGTTGACACCAGAGTCGATGTGTATTTCACTCAAGTGTGGAAAAAAATAAAGAGGTGTTCTCGTCCATCATCATACTCCAATGAATGCAATTTTATTCGTATAAATTAAAATATAGCATGCCATGGCGTAAATATTAGGGAGGGAGCTGAGAGAGACTCTGCTTGTAGCGAGTAATTGCAGTCACGCAAATGCAAATTTATTTCACCGAGGATGAAATTCGCCAAGAAAATGTATTTGGCCACCCAAGGATTCGGTCTCTCAATCTTACGATTGCTGGTCAGGCATGCTACCAATAACACCATCTTCAGCCATCTTCTTCCAAGGAAATTTTCAGACTGGGTTTGCCGAAAATAGTACTGAATATAATTCAATTATACATATACATTAATTAAATATAATTAAATTGTATTCGGTACTATTACATAGACTTCATGGAATCGATTTAACATGGTGAAATGTAAAAAAAATGTAAATCCACATAAATTTTACTGTACGACCTAGGTTTCGACGAGGGACTTTCGTCTTTGATGGGTATGTACCAGATGATGACATGCCACGCCCGAGCCTCGGTCGAACAGTATTAAGTTAATGTGGAATTCAAAGTTTTTTACATTTCATTATATGTGGTATTGAAGTATCCAGTCCACATTGAGGCACAGAAGACGCGCGTTTACCACGCCACAGTCGCGTCGGAGAGAAAACCCCTATACTTTGCCTATGAAGCGACGGAAGTTTTCCAAATAAATGTGATAAGTGACTCTGTGCGTAGTCAAGCAGACGGGGGAATATTTATTTACATCCAGGGTGAAACTTGCCATGAAAAAAATCATTTGGCTCGGCCGCGGGGTTCGAGAAAAAACATCTGGCTTAGCCGGGACTCCCTTCAACCCGAAATGAGGATCTCTATATCCTGCGCAGAAGTATTGCCCTTGGAGATATAAAAAGGCAAGGGAATTATTAACTTTTAACACCTACCCCACCCACAAAGTTCCTTCAAACCGGTGGGAGAATGAAAAAAAAAATATTACCTTCTTCCTTTTCACCCACTTTACCTACTCTTTTTAAACGCCAACTTCCCAAATGATGCGCACGAGGGGGTACCAATGGGAGGGTGACAATGCCGCCTCAGTTCTATATATCCTGAATCCAGCGTCATTATTTTTAGAACCACACAATAAAAAATTCGAAAGTTATGACTACAGCAATTACGCAACGATGGGACCTATTGAAAGAGTGCGACAAATGGCGCGGACTGCGTGATTTTTTTGAGAACGATCTAGTAATTGTTTGTAAACGATCTTTTCCCCTTAAACCAATACACAGGGTCCCTCAATTCGATAAACATGTACCGAAATACATACAACACATAAACCTTTAAAAAATCAATTATTCTGCCATAAATGGAAAAATATCACCAATACCTCAACTTCTAGACAATTTATCTTTGAAATGTTTTTAGCTTCATTCTCAGGAGAAAATTATTTCACAATATTAAACACTCTATACACGCTTCCGCCTCTTTGGATAGACGATATTAGATATTTTCTAGTGGCTTAAGCTGTTCCCCCTTCACTTCATTTATCCATCTTCAAAAATGAAAATAAAATAATTCAAACCCACGTTAGAAAGGCAGAGTGTGAAATATTTTTTCGATCAGCTTATTTCCCATTAATGCACTGCGCAATAGGTTCTGAGTGAAGGAACCCATTGCAGCCCTTTTCTCCAAAACTACCGCTCTCACTAGACATCAAAACACCTTTAAAGCAGTTCCGGTTACTGCATGTCTATCGGACTACCACTTAAGACGCATTCAGGCCAGAATGAAAATCCGCGGTAGGAATTTTCATTCACAAACAACTCTCCGCCCAATGCATTAGCATGGAAAGAGAACTGGCAAGCATTTAGTAGATGCTGAGAGGAATTAAAGCCCTCACAGAAGTTCAGGGCACTCGGACTCAGGAAAAGTGGGATCACAGGGTGGAATCGCCAAGAAGAGGGAAAACAGGGTCTGGAAACATTATTCACGGCTTCACAATTCCATTGACTGCAAAGTAGAGTATAATGATCAAGGAGACCGTTTTGGAGCCCAAAGAGGATATTTCCTTGATTTAAAACTGACAAACTATAGCTCCCAGTTTGAGTAAGAGAACGCTTCCCTTCTGACCAGCTGGTCTTTTTTGGTGACGTATTACCCATTCAAAACTTTTAATTTGGAGTAAAAATTTTATCATATTAAAATTATTTGGTTTGGAAAGAATACCCAGGTATATACTTGTCTAATACTTGTATAAGTCTAAAAATTGAACATTTTTCCACGATGCGTTCAAAGACGCAAAATTTTTATGCTACAGACAGGTTGATAAATTGTGATCAGGACTCTCACTGCCCACGTGACGGGCAAGCCCCCTTTTAGTTTTTATCTCGCATTTTGTTAAAATAAAGCCGTTATTTATTTTTTGCAGCAATGGAAGATAAGTATTGTAACACATGTACCAGTGAGCAAACTGCATGAAAATTAAAATTATTGCTTGACCCTGAATGCATAATGCTTATAATTGTTTGCAAGATGCGTACTCTTGCCTCTCGTTCCCCAATAGTAAAATGTTGATATGCAGCCTTGATATTTCAAGATCACAACGTAAGTAATTAATGAGTAGAATGCGCTCACATAAAAATTAACATGACCGCAGCGGCTAAAACGGAATAATTATAAAGATGTCACCGCAAATAAATGTCTGATTTATTAATTCAAATTAATATGCTGCTTCCAATAGCATACACCTTCACATTTACTCGCCTCGCCCAAGAATTCGATTCCAGGGTGAAGAACACTCATTAACGAAAACAAAATCCTTTAAGTGCGAGGTGGTCAGGGAAAGGAAGTAGCCTTCCTACCCTCAAGCTTCACAATCACAAGCACGTTCTGTGTCTCTTGGATTTGGTCAGGGGTGAGCTTTATCCTAACCTAATCAAAACTACCTTTACTTTGATTTTTCACTAAACTTATAAATACATTGTTATCATTGTACAACCATTAATTCTTTACCTTACGAATATGCCTAATTTTCTTTTATTCTCATTTTTAAAAAATTCCTTGCCTAAACCAACCATTAAGTAATACGACCGAGGTTTCTCATTAAATAATGATAACGTCCAGCCTTGGTTCGTTACTAGACCAAGTCCATGTAAAGGATTTTCCCAATTATTTTAATATCTATAAACCTACATAACCACATTTAAGTACTGTGTCTCATTATCTAAAGTTGTGAGCATAACCTATTAGTAAATGATGGTAACCATAACCCAGTTTATTATTAATGGCTAACTTAAGTTACTTCCGTAATTAAGTAATCAAGGCTTTATTCCATTTCTATTCCATTCCATCTCTTAAATTTATTGGAATAATAAATAAATCATTATTTCACCTCTTCTTCCATATACAAAACGTGGCAAAAAGCACCAATGTATGAGGCTATGTCAGCTAGCAGGATGTCAATAGCGCGAGAATTACGCTGTATAGAAAAGCGCTAAGTTCGCTGCTGGTAACTAAAAGGACTATTGGTGCTGCGCATTTTCGCAGGAAACTCCTATAGACAAACTACGAACTCTACGATCTAAAACAGTTCCGCGTTAAAGTACCATAAAGCTTTTCAGCGCATCACAGGAAGCACGCCCAAGCTCACACCTACCTACCCTGGTACGAGGCGAGACAGTCCCTTGAAGACGGAAACGAGAAACGGTGCAGGGGAGAGGAAGAGAAGGTTCCCGCGCTTCCGCATCGGGGATCGTAGCTCTTTTGTTCTTTAAAACGACACTTCAGGGAGGGGAAAGAGGAAAGGGTGGCTCGACTGTGAAGGAAGTTGACAGCGTTCCGCTCCTTTTTCGAGAGGGTACAACAAGAAAAAACGTGAACGCTCACTGTTACCAGAGTCGCCGGCTCCAAATTGGACGAAAACAGATTTCACGCCGTCTTCTAGTAAGGATACTTCCAAGCTTTAATCATATAGAGCGACTGATTTTCCAAAGCGTCGAGACATAATTGTATTGCAAGCACGACCCCTTCTTCGGATTTTCATCATTTTCAGCGAATAAAAGTCGAGACGAGAAAGGTATGCATCCAATATCAGAGGGATTGGGCGGGTGGTAGGACGATAAGTGGAAAGGGATGCCATTTAAAGAAAGGCGCCTGAGACGAGGCAACACACGCGGTAATGGATGAAAATTTTCTAATACGAACCTCTTTCGTTCTTCCTGTGGCAATGCTATTTTATACATGAGTATCCTACTCAAAAGGCACCTGAAGATTACTGGGGAAATTCTGCTCGAAGGTTCTCTAATTAAATAATTAAACATTCCTTCCCGTTACATCGTATATCAAGTTAAGCCCGAATAAAGGCGTATTTGTTGCTGCTATGTGACTCACCTTCTTAAGTTATCCATCAGGAGAAGGCCCCCATTAATGACTGCACACTGGAGTGCCGTGAATATGAAAGATATTGTCGTACAAAAGGTATGACGTGTCACAATTTGCAACACAAAGCGAGAGTATGCTTCAATATCCCAGACGATGAGGTCTATTTCCTGTAATTACACCATTTTTCTTTATACGAGCCTAATATGAACAAAAAAATATATATTAAATACAAAACAAATCAATGGTTCACTGAAAATTTTATAATAATAACGCAGTGAATTAAGACCAATTGTATTCATCTTTTTTATTGTGAATTCAAATATGTTTTAATGAGTAAAAGCGCGTACGTTTACCGTGGTTTGGGTAGTGTTACCAGATTCGCATTATTTCACATTGCCGGGGTCCCAAATAGTTTCTTCATTGCCTTGATGGAAATTCTTGTGGAAGCAGAAATATTAATCTATACGCGAAATAATCCTAGGCACAGAGACAAGGTATACGTGCATTGACTGCCAATAAACATTTGTCCCCTTTCCATTCCCTTTTATAAAAACCACACTGGCTTCCCCATGAAAACGTTGCGCAATAATAGGGGTGGGTTATCAAATCTGCCTAACCCTCCGCCAACTCCCCGATTCCAAAAACCAAAATTTGAGTATTCAAAGATTCGAAAGTGGATTCCACGACATTCGAACAAGAACACGAATGGTTCTTAACATTACCCCTAATCAGGCTACAGTCAAAATGTGAGTCACTCGTAAAAAACTAAAGCTAACAATTGTCCTTTCAGTAAATAAAGTACTGTATTTTGGATAGTTACCATCAAAACCTAAACAGCTTGCATTTGTGGTATGATAACAGTACCTACATAAACAATTTTGTGAGAAAATAGCGCATGGAGCGAAAACTGCGACTCGGCAGGGTGGTGGAAATCCACTTCTATTCTAACTTATACTTAAGTATTTCAGTATATATTACTAATCAGTAAATCTCAAGAAAGGGGCCCCAATAACCTCTGAAGAAAGCTTGTTGAAAATAAAACTTTTTCGATGATGAAATTATGCTAGTTCTGAGTACTTTGATACCCACAAATAACAAATTCACGTTCATAATTTGAGTTTTCCTTGCGTACATGCTGAACACACCCGATAGGAAGCCGGAGTATTATTCCTTCCATTCAGATTCACCTCGACTACTGGGTGGAGATGAAGACCTAAGATGAGCGTCACATTAGTCAAACAATCACCCAATTTTTAAAGATATAACTTAGTGATAATTATACGATACGTGCATAAATTAAAAGAAAACCCGTTCTACAAAAAGATTCTCCATATCAGCCTGAAATTTCAGCGGTGACTTATGATTGTAAATCAATAGTCATCTCCAGACTGCCAATCGTATGGCAAAAATCGAGAATACATTGCCGCAAGCGCCTAAATTGTCCACAGCCAAAGGCTAAATTGAAATACGACAACCTTATTCAAATAGTTACCTCAGGTCTGGAATAAATACGAAATAAACGGAATAATTTTTCCGATTCATAGACTAAGAAAGAACGTGAAGTAGGCTAACAACACGATTAAAACATCGTCCTGACGGTGGAGTAATAGAACTTTAAATAACCACCCAGCCTCATAAAAATGTCTTCCGAACCCAATGATTACTATCTGTCGACTCTCTGGCATAAAATTTCCAAATTAATTGGGCTCTATCATAAAAAAGGGAGATATGGACCCGCAAAATTCCCTATACTCGTCTCATGCGCGAAAGAGACATTTTTTAATTCTAATTCCCCATTCCTTTCCCAGTTAATCTATTTTTATGAGCCCCGAGCATCATTAAAATCCGATTAAGAGCTCAGGGTAAACAGGGACGGTAATACAGAATTTTAATTCCGCAACGCAGAGGAACGTGATGGACCAATAAAGCTTGAAGAATGTCTTAAATTACGGTTACCTAGCTACAGAGCTGCAGTTAAGAGGAATGCGTACCAGGCTTCGCTCTCCCAGAAAGATGCCTTTAATTACTATTTATTTGGAATATTAAGCCGAAAAACATGTCCTCCTAATGGTGGCAAGCGAGAATATAAAAATGCCACTTTATTTAGAAAAAAATACGCTATCGGTGGAGAAATAAAAATTCGTGAAGAGATTCATAGGGACACAGACAGTACCATCTGTATCAACGTGGAGGATTGCAGTGCTTCCGAAACACCTTAATATTCAGCGTCAAGGAGGTGAATTGATCTAAAAAATTGAGGCAAGATGCTCTTAAAATAATAAAGCAGTTTAAAATACAATCACTCGTGCATGGTGTTTGGAGAAGGCGACCAACAACTGGGGTCATTTGCGCCATGAGAGACGGGTATGGAAGGAAGGGAAGATAGAAACCCGGCGTCAGCATTAGCCTACTCTTGACGGAAGGCGCCAAGGGGACCACGGCTTAACGTCCCATCTGACGGACGGAGTGTTTCGCTTGATATGTCCTCCACACGACATTCAAGCCGGGGTCGGGCATTCTACGAAAATTCTCTGCTGCCGCCGGGATTTGAACCCTAGCCCACGGGGTAAAAAGTCAGCACTATAGCCACCACACCGACCCGATACCCAAAACATGCTATCATTATGTTAAATGAAAATACGTTAATGGCTGACCTGATCAGGAAGTGGATTCCCTTATCTCGTGCTAAGTTAAAGTCACTGAAACTTTTATAGCATAAATAAAGAATGTTCCTTAGATGAAGGAATTTAGGCAAGTAACTGTTAATTTAATAACAAATTTTCCGTTCCAATTTATGTTTTCATTCTCTATTTAACACGTAATGCCTCCACGCCATTTAATGCATATAGGTATGGGGCCACTATAAAATGGTAACACTGCTCTATGCGCTTCTCTATTCAAAATAAAATAAAAAATTAAAATAATGTCATTGATAATGCATGGTATAATAAATGACTTTCAACACATATTATCATTGCAAACCATGTGAACCCTATAAAAATGACAACCATTCCCTTGAATGACTGATTAAAGTTATTGCAGACCATTGATTTAAAAACATTTTTTTTGCTAGAATTCTTCAGTACGAGAAGGGAAATGGTAGTAAAATTTATAAAAATATGCGGAATCTACAAAAAAAATGTTTCCTGGTAATCCTCCCGTTGTTTTGTCACGAAGAAAAGAGGACAACAAATGCATAACGATCTTCATATTAAAATATTTTTGCTCACAAATAATTTCATTCGATTTATTTATTTGGCCAACGCCTAGTTGAACTTAAAAAAAATCACATCATAACGGGATACTTTAGGTAATAAAAATAGCCTATATGAGTCTGGACGTAGAATTTACTTCATCGATCAGCATGCGAATGACGGCACCATCCATAACTGCAATTATCCGCCACGAAATACCAATCAGGCAGCGTTAAATCATAAATACTGAAAGAATGCCCACAAATTTAGCCACTGTCACCCCGCCAACCTCTATTAAGGGATTTAATTTCATCAAAGGCAGACCACCTGCCTGAGCAGCAAAAAAAAGATATATCGGCCGCACGTAACTGGCAGGTGCTCGGTTATTAAAGCCGCCACCTCCATACACTCTATGGCGCAGCTTGAACATCTGGTATCCAGATTGTTCAATTTTACGTAATTATATAGCGCAGCATGATTTCACAACCACAAAGAGCACGAAGGCATTTTAGATTGCTGTTTTTTCCTAGGTTGTATCATGTTTGGCACACCAATAAAAATAAGAGGGGGAGAGAATGAAAGGCAAAAATGTGAAATACGCCAGGCGTTTATGTTTTGCACGCCTGAGTTTACGGGATGATATTCAATTACTGGGTGTATTCAAGGGAAGTCCAGGCACACGACAGCGAATGAGCAGACTGCCATGTGTCACGCACCCACCGCCGCTCCACAGATTCGCCTCTGAAATATTAAAAGACTAAGTAAATATAATAAAACGGAGAGATTTTGGGAATTCAACTCGAGGTCCTGGCACCAGGGAGCGTTGAGGGACGTATGAGAACATGCGTATGAATAAAAATCCATCATGGTTGCTCAGCCAACCAGATCTGTAAAGCAGAGCCCTCTTTTCAAAAATCTGGAGTGATAATAATAAAAAATTAAAATACCAACGGCTAAAAACCAGGAAGTATGGACGATTCAGCACGTGTCGCATTGGTATTTGATGACAAGGAACTTTTTCCCCAAGCCTTAAGCAGGGGAGCAATTGATAGCAGTAATGACTGACCAAAAACGACTACTGTACTCCCGAAGGGAAGGCGAGGGTAAAAATTTTTAACTTAAAGATGAACAACAAATTCCCTTCAAAGGATTTTTATTCAATTGTAATTTTCAAAGCTTTCGCATTTTAATTTCAATAGAAAACTACACCGATAAAACCACGAAACAACTTCTTTTATTGCTAAAAGCATGACGTTTACGAGTTTGCTGCGGCAGGAAACATTTTTTGATGCAGTTTAAAATGAATTTCGGGTTCATGCGTTTTCATATCTACAATTTTCAAACACACAAAACTCGTTGATCTAACATGGGTACGGCACGAGGAAACTAATACTTTGACTACACATTTTCACGCACATGTTTATACATGCAACATTCAAGAAGAAAGTATAAGATGAGCACAGAGCTAATGCGACGACAAAATATTACTTATCACCCCTACCCCTTTTTATGAAATGAACTTAATGCAGATTTAATAGCATTTAATTCCTTAATTAGGCATGGAATTGCAATCATAAAACCTATTTGCCGTGATACTACAGTTTCTCTGATTAAAAAGAAAACAACTTTTTTTCTTTGGGCATTTGAATTCGATGCGGATACTCACGATTTGTTGTAATGGTCGCAGTTCCTTTCATTCTTGAAATTTGTGCGTAGGAACCAAAACTTCTACTTCACCAAATCCTATTTGTCTAGATTTGATAAATTTCCTAAAACGCTTCTTACTCGATCAAAAAGGAAATTAAAATGCAGATTCATCTCTAAAAGGATAATGATTGCATGTGCAAATGACATATAGACATAAAGACAAAATACACAAAGAAAACTTGAGATTAAAAGATAAATAGTAATCCATTTTATGGATAAAATGAAGATAACTAATAAGAGGGTGACATGAAGAATGAAAAAGTGCAAGATGACGCGGCTCTGAAACTTTAGCCATCAGCACAACTACAATTTCTCTTCTCTTAAGACAACTGTGAGATGATAGCTAACACTCAAATTTTTAAACAAAACAGCACCATAGAAAATATCTTATGCTAGACACGGATAGACAGATTCATACTCAAACAGCTGTGGGATCGTAACACATAATTAAACAATGAGATACGTATCCTAAATTATTGGGCCGCCGTAAATCATTCACTAAGAGAATATACTTTGCAGTATAAATGCGTATAATTATTATAATGAAAGCCTCTAAGTTTAAGTAAATCAAACCACTCAAACAAATGTAGAATCCTATTACAAAATGAAACAATGAGATGCGTTCGCTAAATTATCCCGCCGACGTAAATCATTCACTAAGAGAAATATTTCGCAACATAAATGTGTCAAATTATAATAATGAAACCCTTAATAGCCAAGGAAAATCAAATCTAATATCAAAGCACCCAACTTAGCATAAGTGGTAGGGAAGTTAGCAAAGTTGGATAGGGATACATTTTTCACATCAGCCGCTTTCAAAGACGCCATCCCAGAGTACTGCCCGCGGCTTTTTCACGAGTTGCCAACGGTCTCGCCAGGATTTCATTAAAAATTTAATAAAAATTTCGAGGAAATTCGCGGCCATCGACACACGCAGCAGTGGTTCTAAACGGGGTGGTGCACCCACTGCATTAAAAAAAAAAAGCACCTTGATATTTTCAACGCAGTCGCATCAACCCTCCCTAAAATGCCATACAGGCGAGTCTCCAGCGTCCGAGTACCATCAAATGAGGAAGGGAGCGCTTAGATTATGTATGTTATGTACCTCCGGGTCTCCGGCCCTTAGGGACTCTTTAGGACACTCAGCAAGAGTGAGTGGAAACAACGGAGCGAGAAAAAGTTCTGAGTTTTACGATTAAATACGAGGGAGAAGCATTTTTTTTTTTTTACTTTTTTGCGTAAGTAACAGGCTCTTCGGTCATTAAGGCAGTTTTACATGCGAAACTCATACCTGCACTGAACTTCGCATGCTCAAAATGGTTACGTGCAAAAGGCGTGATTGTATCTTACTATGCAATTATTTTACATGCGACTCTCATACCAGAAGTGAACTTTGGCTGCTCAAAATGGTTACATACAAAACACTTGATTGTATCCCATTACCCAATTGACATTAGAAAATCAAAGATGAAAAGAGAAGCAACGACGATTCTTGATTCATGGGTACTAAAACAAACCCAAGTAATATATGACGACTGGATAAATCTATGCTAGAATACAAGAAGAGAGCTTTAATAGAACACCGGTGCTGGTAAAAGAATTTGCAACTACTGAACACAACTCCATACACTTCTTCCAATTCCTTCGATCCTATCATTTTCCGAGCACATTTATATTTTCCAAAAAGCGTAGAAATCCAATTACAATCAGATTTCCTCATATGCTGCCAATTAATTTGATCCTTTTCCATTCACGTATGTACTGTTGAATTATTTGCAATTTTTCACTTTTTTCCCCATAATTTATTGGGATGATTGGTTTCAATACACTATATTACTTTCGAGTTTGTATCATTCATTCCTCTGCTCACTTTTTCACAAGTTATCTTTTCTAACAACTTCATCTCCGGAGCGAATACCCAAAGCTTTTGTTTCAAGCGCCACCATTTCCTTAAGTTATTAATTTCCGACGGCACTTGCTTCTAAACCAAGTAGTGAATATATCCATGATAATCGTTTTCCTCACTGCTTAACTGTCTACAATGCTACTTCTTTCATATTAGTAGAGGTTACGAAAAACCTTACTTGAAAGTTCGGGGCGAAAAGGAATACAATGGGACACTCCTCAGTATCCTACTCTTAAACAAAAGCCAAAACACCGATATCTCATCCGATAAACGCCAATGCACATTTTAGCGCAAATTGAAACGATAATATAAAAACAAGGTTACATTTTCACGTTAAAATTATGAAAAAAGAACTCGATGCCTACTCCCACACATTCTCCAAAATATCACGTTATATTGATTATGTTAATTATTTCTAATGATCAACCTTCCGCAAGCAACAAAACAATTACCGGCCCATAAAATATACATATAAAAGCTACAGAAAATATTTCTATCCCTAGGACATAAAAAGAGTAATATTTGGTCATTACTAAGAAACTAAAGGCTTGCAATACTGCAAAATTAACATTAAAATTACGGTTAGGAATACGCTACTTATACCATCGTCAGGTTCGTCGACTCGGGCCACTGGCTAGTTTTCGATGCATTAGAATTAGTAATGGTTATGTTGCCTTCCTACACGATAAAGCCTGAATGTAAAGTGGCATTACTTTTATTCCAACCGATTAGTCCTAGCTTCTAGAAATTTTGACCCCGTTCCTATTGCCCTCAATATTAGCCATAAATTCACCAAAATAACCTTCAAAATCTGAAAAGATCGAACAAATTTCCAAGAAGAGTACGGATTTAACAGCTATTTTTTTTCTAATCCTAATAAATAACCCAGGAACGTTTCTACGAGCGTTATTTAACGGTCGCTCGCACCACAATTCTTTTTACACAGAGCGAATGTACATGTACCTTGGTTACGATTGCCGGGTGGCCCTATGTATAGAAAAGTTATGGGAAAGCCTTTATGTCCTCAGAAATTTCCACTCAATGGTTACAATACCGTATTATTCCATCAGGAAAAAAATCCAGACTTCTTTTACAGGAGAGTACTTTATCAATGGGTATTTTTTCTGAATCTTTTTCAGCCACAATGAGAACGTATTATCGTGTTTCACTCGATTCCAAAACAGAAAATTGCCAATAGATTCCTCTCACTTGAGAGCATGATGATTCCTTCACCGACAGATGGCGTTACGGATTAAGTCGCGGTGAATTCCTTAGCGCGGTCACTCTGCAATAATTTCGGACACGAAATCCAATACCACTTGGTAATGATAAGATGAAATTTGTGATACTTTCATATCACATATACCGAACGTCATATTATTGATAATAAATAATCCATAATGCCATCGTAAGTGCGCGATAACTCCAACACGATCACTTTTATCTTAATTTAAGAATGCCGATTTTTGGCTGGTAATTAAATGCAAAAACATATGAATGGAAATAAAGTAGAAAAAAGGAGTATTGATTCATCACCTACGTAACAGCTAACATGTTATTATGATATATGGACATTATTATCATTGACGTCGATATAAGTACAACCCTAAGACAGAGGGTTGCACTACCTTTGACCTTAGTCAAAAATAATCGTTAAAGTTTTCGAAATTAACTCCAAACCTTCAATATATTTGAGGAGAGCTTTCTCTTAAACATACCCGACATCCATGGAGCTTGATGTCTCACAGTCAATGAAAAAGTATATAATACAAGCAAGCCGATGTTTCCAGAAAGGTTTTTCAGAGAATAAATTATTTTCAAAATCCTAATTTGGCCCTGGAAAAATGCCTTGCCATCCTGAGATTTGGATTGTAGCGACAGCATATTCACAACTCAACTTCCACTGAACGATGGCATGTTGAAATTATCCCCTCAAGTATGGCGTATCTGTTCACCTTGACTTCGAGAATTGCGCTCCTCTTAAATATTTGGGAAATCGCGCAACTTTGACCTTTTTTACTCGTAAACCTACTTTTACCTACATTACCTCAAAATACACTATCATTTTAGACGAATTTTCCCAATTAAAATTCAAGGAGGTCGGCCATTCATTACATAAATTTTCCTAGTATTTCTAGCAATAGCATATTTAACATGTTCTAGCTTCATAGGGAGATTGCCTTCATAAGAAGGATATATGTAGTAGCCTATATGCCGCATGCAGCGTACATGTAGCGTTGTGCATATTAGAGGAATTACATTTTAATCCTCTGTTGCATGGCAGTGATGGTTCACCCACTGCCAAGCATTTCTGAAGGTGGCTTGCAGTATAATATGTAGATGTAAATGCATGTTCAGAGGACGTGCTTCAGCCTGGCTGAACTGCTCCAGCGCGCGGTGTATTGCGACCAGCATTCCATTGTATTGACCTCAGAGCTCAACTTGACTTGTTCGATTATTCAAGGAGGATCGAACCGTCATTTCAAAATAATGCATTTTCCTTTAAAAAAAAGTTTACAAACACATTCTAAAATACTACCGAACGATTAAAGTTCTGGCCAAAAACAGCACTAAATTGGCCTTAACTAAGGAGTTTTCTAATTGGTTAAGAACTGAACGTACACAATAATCATTCCCTATAAAAGATCAATCTATGTAGGCGGGATTCGAACCCGCGTCATTCGATACGAAAAGCAAGGACTACCCTACCGCTTGAATACAGTGAGCCACAACATTAGAATACTTCCAATGAAATACCAACATCTACACGTATTTACATTGAATAAAAATAAATGTTGCCGGAAGAAATGACAGTGTTCCGAGGTAAACCACCATTAGCTTTTCAAGAGGAATATGCATCTCAACAGTAAAATCCGCGAACAATGCACAATGAAAAATCGCAACATGATAAG
This sequence comes from Ischnura elegans, assembly GCF_921293095.1. Lineage (NCBI taxonomy): Eukaryota > Metazoa > Arthropoda > Insecta > Odonata > Coenagrionidae > Ischnura > Ischnura elegans. Next base: position 45,381,145 of record NC_060253.1, on the reverse strand, counting down.
AAATCAACGCGACAGGGCTCATTCAAGGATGTTGAGCAACCATGATACCATAAAGCAAAGCGACTCAGGAGATGGTTGAGGATCTCATTCGCCGTTACGATGGGACATCAACGCTAACAGCCGAGGGATCCCAACGTCTTTCGTCGATACCGAGCAATAATCCCTCCAATTAACTAGCATTTTCAAGGGGCACTTGGCACTGTCCCAATTTCACAAGGGCCTCAGAATGGCCACTCTAGCGGCTTCGGGACGTCTCTCCATGATACCGGTAACGATAGACCTGGTTTCGAGGCTCGGATGTTCAGTGCATTTTTTAAAACGACCCCATAACTTACATGTTACCACGGATAATTTAAAGAACCAATTTTTGAATGAAAACAAATACACAAGGGTTAAAAAGAAGTTTAAAGAATATTATCAATCAAGATACACAATTTATAAGCAACTTATACCCTAACTGCAGAAAGGATTCTCCGGTTCTTCACCGGGTAATTGGCTTCATGTCTCCCGAAGTTTCGAAGAACGATTTGTTCATCATCCGTAGGAGATCTGAATGACGTCTCTCAAGGTGGCCCAGTATATAATTATATGGGTCAGGTGTTATCTGATTGGCTCTGTGGGGAGTTCATCTTCCTGCCTTTTTTGTTAAATATAACAGAGGTCATGATGGGTCTCCTAGCATTGCTGATATAAAATCTGGAGTCTCGGTTGACGTTGTTGGAATTTACGCGGATCTGAACGGCTTCCTAAACGATGCGGTCTCAGTAACCATGCACACGGCAGAGCAATATGGCCTCCTCCTAAGGTCTTACATTCCATCGATCATTTCATTCATATTTTTGAGAAAGCTGTATGAGTTTACACGAAGCGTAATCAAATAATTTTAGACTGTAGGAATCATTTTTAAAGTTGTAAATTTAACAGAAACAAGGAATGCATTTGGAATATCTTATAAAGCTGAAATACAATAGGCAAAAATTGATACGTTCTTTTGGTAATGAAGAAGACAGAATAGCTGCAGAATAATGGCGATAATTGGCACATATACTTAGCTGCTCCTCGTAAAAAACGTAAAGACACAACCCATCCTATGATACACGGATCGTGAGATATGGTTTTTGTGGGTAAAAAACAAATATTCATTATGTTTACAAGATATTTGCCCTTGTAGAGCAGCAGGGATTATTATCAACGTCCTGCATAAAAATATAATGAATATATATAACAGCAGCATGATTATAAAAACATAAAAAGAAGAAATAATCGCTATTATTAATGATATATAATGATTTCAACGTAATATTTTCCTTTATCATATAAATTAAAGGACCACAATACCTTCAAATGTTACAAATCATGACTAAAATCTAACAAAAGGAGGAATAAAATTTTCATTGCAATAATATCGGTCACGCGAAAATAATAAATAAAAAGATTATTCAACGTGCAAACGACATGGTAAAGCGGAGTTTCTGACAAGAAATTTACGGAAATTCCACGAAACAACCAAAATCAACACAGAATCATTCCAACCTCACACAAAAACTAGCATAGATTCTCGACAAAAGCTTTCTATGTACAACACTTTCGCTACAAAACACTAGTTTCACAAAGAATCGGAGGCACTACTCCGCTAAAAAACATAGTTCAACGAGGTATTCTTCTCTGTTACTTCACACTATCATTACTTCCACAGCTCTGAGCACTTTAACCCAAGAGCTATTCATTTCACGAGGCACCCCAGTAAAATATAGGCCAAATTATTCTACACCGCTGGGCACGGACGTGATTCCAAGCAACTCACACGAAAAAACTAGGCATGTATAATACAGTTTCTTCCACGTGCATAGCACGCAGGCTTATCTTTGGATAAATTACTGCGGAGGTAAAAAAAAATCGGCCCGCATAATAACTCACTCATAACACGAAGGGCTAAACGGAAAAAATGAATTCAGGGTCTCGAGAAAGAAGAGCTTCCTTTGGAACAATTTGTAACCCTTAACGGGCAAAAAAAAAACGGCGAACGAATTCTCAGAGAAAGCAAAAGACTATTATTTTTAAGGCTTCTTTTCGAACTTATCTCAGTCTTTTAGTCTTCTTCGATTCTTCAACAAGTGAAGCAAAAATCCAATACCTATGTTACCTCAAGCAAGCAACTTCTAAGGCATACAGCAAATGTTCATGCCCTACGGGCCCTCATGCAAGTAATAATGCATGTTAATTGGGAAATGGAGCGCAACTGAAAGATAAAAAAAACTTATTTTCCAAAACAAAAACTGAAGCTTGAACCTTCTGAACACGATGGAAGGTTATGGGGAACCAATTTAATAGTCACCACTAGTATTTTTATTCCGGTTTATAAACTCTTGAAAAATCACACGAAGGAAAGAGAGCCTTCAAAATGCACATTTTGCGGTAGAAAAAACTTATTGATGCAAAAGTTTCGGCAGAGGATTACAAAAAAAACACTACTAAAGGTAAGGTACTATCTTAAATGGGAAGTAGCATGAATAGCGGAATATACCAGAGCTACTTTATTTACAATACGGATCCTGGGCATTTTTAAATCGTCATTTAGTCAATGCTTGCGAGCACAAAAATCCTGCCTCGCTTATTTCACCATTCCTTAATCATCTTCAAAAGCATCATTTCTTTGTTGATCCATCTCATGAAACAGCTCTACAAAATCTAGACGGAATAAAATGAGAGATACGTCAACGCTGACTGAATGTATTCCCTCACAACATTTAATGAACACATATTTGAATAAACATCCACTCCTTAGGACTACTACTACGAGTTATATCACTTAGATTTTCACGGCTTCATGACGAAAACTCTGCGGCCATTGACGCACAAAGGATTAACCCTAAGGGGAGAGGCAACGGCCGATATAATATACCCCGCACTTTCAGAGAGTCTTGCGTATAATTGTCTCCGGAAACTCTTGTGTGACCTCGACGTCGTAAACAAAAGCATTTCTTCGGGTGGCCGACCCCGGGAAGTTTTTAGGGCCCTTGAGAAATTGGTGAATTGAAGTGGGGAAGGGTATAAATTTATTTTAAACGAAGGCCGTGGTTGGCTGGTTGGTCGTCTGCATTGAAATGGTGAGATGGAAGAAAGGATAATATTTTCAGGGTTCCCCAGGTTTTCCCATGGTATTTCACATGTCTTTTCAATGACTTTCCACACTAAAAATTAGACACTTGCATGGATTTTACCAGATAAGCAGTTGCACACAAAAAACAATATAAAAGACTGCTTACCCACGTACGCTATTAGTGCAGTTGTCTAGTGGCCCATCGCCAGGTGAAGGTAAAAGAAAATGACAAGTGAGCAGGAAATGGCAGGGAGACGAAAAGTGATCACAATCACTATTTCCAAAACCGGCCAATAATTTCATGACTAAATTTTCCCCCGACTTTATTTTGGATTTTCTAATTTTTACAGACTTAAAAACCCTTCCTTCGCCGAAACAATAAATTTTTTTGCGGACGTGAAAATATTCTCAGAGAAACCTACAAACATTCTCACAAGCCGACCGGGTACAAGAGGTGTGGTATTTATATATTTCTTCTTTGCGCTTATACATGGAATTTGCGGTAGATTTCATTACAGATTATAAGGTATCTATTTCTAATTACTATAAACATCAACCGTTGCATGCTAAAATCCTTTCCAAGGAAAAATATCTCGCTACTCAGCAAATTGAGGATGATGCAGGAGACAAGAAATCAATATGCGAACAAATTCGGGCCACAGTGGCACTCCATAGATCAGAAGCATGGAACAAGGAAAAAACGGATCAGAAAAGAGGAGGAATACAGATGAATGGGAGAAGAAAGGTCACTATTCGGTGTAATGGAATTACCAAAAAAAGTCTTGCGCAGTTAAGCAATTGCTGCCATGTCATTTTAGAAATCAGGCGGCATTAGAAACCGCAACCTTCGGTGTGGTATTCGATGAATTATCCAAGCCCCACCGAAGCCGATTTAATTTACTAAATTTCTACAAAAGACTCCATAATGATCCACAATATCTGTTCTCATTACCAAATAAAAATTACTTGAGTTTAAAAAATCTTTTATAAAAGGTATGATACAATTTTAAAGAAATACCCGACTATAATCACAAAAAACATAGACACAATCCTAAGAGTAGATTGCAATCCTTTGAAGACAGGAAATTTCAACTGTGAGACAATCAATGTTCTTATAGCAACGCTTGTTAATGCTGAATAATATGTAATTAAAAGATGCAGCTCCACTGATTTTAATGGGTTGCCTCTCTACTTGTCCAAGAGAATGATGAAAGTACAAAATTGAACTACTTTTTGTAAATCTCTCTATGATATTAATATAAGTCATTATTGTACAAAGAGGAAAGCCTTGCACGTGCAAAATCTATCAATAGGCAAATTACGGACCCTTGGTGGGTCTTCATAAATCATTAAATAAAAAATGCTCCTTCCCTCGCCAAAATTTTATCGGTTTCTACGCGTTCCAATCCAAAAACAATCACAGCCATCGGTCGCATTTCCAAAAAAAATATCCCTTCATTTTTTGAGATGTCCTAAAGAAGAGGTCATTAGCGCCATTAAGGGTAGGTTTTTCGGCCCGAAACGGGCGGACAATTAGTGAAAGGGGGAACGGTTGGACTTGGGATCGATGCTATCAGCCCACAAAAGGCCTATTTAGAAAAAAAATCGAAGCCCGCCTCAAACCGCCGATTACGGGTTTCAACCCTTATGAGAAAGGAGATGTTCTAAAAAAAATTAAAACCTACATCCATCAGGTAATCCAAAGCTGAAATGCTGCGGATGATGAGTTACGAATAGTGCTATTATTATAAAAAAATATTGCTACTTGTCGACCATTCGGTCGGGTGGTGACATGGATTGGTTTTTATCAAGTATATACGTGATGATTTGTCGGAAAAAAACTTATATACATGGATAAACACATATACATGGAGAAACACATAAACAAGTAATAAAACATAAACTTTACCCTAAACATACCAACCATATAAAAATGAAAAAGAACCTTACGATTCAATCGTGTTAAACCTTCTCATGAAGGTCTTTAGGTTGCACGGGAAGGGTTCAAAAACGACCTCACCTTATCACACCGATCCAATCGTAACTGAATGTATATGAACCACATTTTAAACATCTATAAGATTTTCTAAACCTATTTAACTTCGATAGATTTTCCTAAATAGCGCACCTTGCGCACACCTTGTAATGTAATACCTACTATGTTCGAAAGAAGTTCAGACTCCTAGAACAATAAATGAATTCATTTATTTAAATAGCGTCCAAAATATGTTTTAGGCATCATAGAGCACTACAAGGGGAGCAAGGTGTAGCGGTAGGCTTGCCTTCTGACCCGATGTCCCGGGTCCCGGGAGTCCCGGTTCCCGGGTTGAAGTCCCGGGTTAACCCATCGGGACACTCATTGACAAAAATCCTAGTAGTGCGGGGTGGAGCGAGGAAACGAGGTGGCCACTGGTCACAATGCCTTCAATGCTTGTAATTCACACGCTGATAGCTAAATCGGGGTAAGCCCTACCCTCACCAATCCAAACCAAGCTATGGGTTGAATCAGAAAATGAGGGTTATACAAAGACATTCGTTAGGGCGAGTAATTCGTTAATGAATAGGAATTAGTTTTTCCCCTAAAACTATAAAGGAATTTTACACAACAATCAATTCGATACGCCGTTTATTAAGGCGGGTTTCGGGGTAGTAGATAGATGAAGATGTAAAGAGACAAAAATAGGAAGATGTATACAATGTACTTAAACGCGTTGAACGCCATATTTCTTTTCAAACAGTTCCAGTGATAATATTATTTTTTACCAAGTACGTAACATCGGTTCATGGAACGCAGAATTATCGCTTTAACTTAATCTACAATGAATATTACTCAATTTTGAAGTACTGCGGTCGTAATGACCACTTTCATTTCGATCAATGCCAAAAAATGTCGGTCCCCGTCACTCGTGTCGTCAGATACACGCAACAGGGTAGTTTCCTTCATCAAAGAAAACGAAAGGCATTGATTGCGATTCCTTACCCATCATTAGTGTATTCATAATATACAAATTATTTGGTTGTGGAAATCCCAGTTCAGACGAATGGCAATGGTCAATTTTATCCTCATTTGAAAAAGGCCAGATTGGCGCCCATAAGAAGCCACTCCACGTGACGTCACAGGGACCTAGTTTCTATACGAGTAGATAGGAGTTTTACATATTCTAAGATTACCAATGCATGCATGAGGCACAGAGATCAGGGAAACATCTCTTAATAATCACCTATTAAAACTGCCTATGGTCGGAAAGTTTCCTCCGCTTGATAAGGTATTAATAATCCTTAATGAAGCCAAGGAGGAGTTTGCCTGCTAGGAGTTACCTGCTAGGAGGGTACTCTGCTACCTGCTAGCATCCTACGTCGTATCAGCGCTCAAAGCCTCGCCTCAAGGTCACCTCACTTGCGACAGCGGGAACCAGAACGACGTCACACGGGGTTTTCCCAGCATTCATACGTAGCCGTCGCGTTTTCGCGCTCTTGAAAATTTTCACTTTTCATTTAATCGCAAAAAATTGATATCGTCGTTTAAAAATCTAAAATCGTGAAATACGTACTCCAGGAGGAATAATCTTTCGATTTAGGCAATAAAAAAATAAAAGGAAACCTCCCTATTTACGTCCAAATGCTTGGATCATCCCAATCACTAAATTCACACGCACAAATAATAAAGGGATGAACAAAAATGGGAGCCTGTAAAGCAAACTTCCACTGACATCAGTGTTATACCTTAAGGTTAACGACCTCAGGGACTTAACCCTCGGGACCTTCAGCAGAGGAGGAGACAGACGTTACAACCAACTGACTGAGAGGAAGCAGGTTAAGTCAGCCGCGATGACGTTCGCGACAAACATCTCCAGTTAATTTTTTTATAGCGTAGCCCTGGGGCATAAGGAAAAAAAAGTCACCCGAATACGTCGCCAGAGGAGAAGAGCGAGCCAACGAGATAACAGAAAGAAGCAGAGTAGGGAGAAAACGCGATTGATGACTGCTTACTCACTCCCCTCTATCTCTCGAGTCGATTTCCTGCCCTTGAACGGCTAACGACCCGGTAAAGAGAGCGAAAATTAGCGACGGGAAAAGCCAGGAGATACCTAGGCAACAAAACAGCAGCGGCAAGCGGGTCAATACGACTCCAGGATACGAATGAGTCGTCCTTTCCTAAGCGAGTAAATCCCTGCAAGGGCAGCACACAAGAGCCCCTGGGGTCACGACAGGACAAATAGCAGCACTTAGTTTTTTTTTATTTCGAAGCTTCATCTGGAACTTAGGAAAGTGACCTTGATTAACATCTATGAGACATATGATGGTGGAGGCAAGTGTCTGCTTATCAGTGAGATAGGGCCCACGTATTATTTCTATAGCTATTCTGCCAATCTATGTAGAAGTATTAATGGAGTAATTAATGGAGTCATCTACTGGTGAAAAAAATCCACTTTTTTGGGATAGCAAAATAAAAATCCATTTAAAAAAGGGAGAAATGCATGTAATTCATCATTGAATGTTAGATCAATTCCATTACAACGAAGAGAACATTTAATTTGTGTTAAGGCAGGTTAACGTGATACGCAGGAAGGTGGCTTGGTGAAAACTTATGAGGCAAGTGCTTGTGCAAGGTCTCACTATTAGTGTGACAGTGTCTACTTCGGCCGTACATATGTTCGGCCGCAATGTAGGTTTTAATGGGACTTAGAGAGGTGACCTAGGTGATAGGTAGTGGTAGGTGGTGGTAAGGCCTGTGGTAGTGGAGAAGGGGTCCACGCATTAGAGAGGTAGCTTCAAACAATCTAAAGCTAAAATAAACACATGTGCAAAGTCTCCCACAAATCTGCGCATAGTCAAAAATAAACTCTTCACCCACTTGAAGGTCAATCATCTCTGAAAACTTCTTGAGATATTCATTCACAGATTTAATAAAAATTTCAATACTACGAAGGATTCGATATCATGAATTAGCAACCTTATATGGGACCCGGAAAACGCTCGTATTCCGGAGAAAAGGCAAAAAAAATGCCCAATCCGGCGTTCGGTCGGTTGTCAAAATTATTGCCCGGTTCTTGGAGGTTGGCAACCTTATCCAGGTCACGCACCACTAGGACTAGGGCGGCTATACGTGCAGAGAACTTCGAGTATGGTCACGGCATGTCGTGGGGGACCTGCAACTCTCAGCCATTCATTTCTCAAAACGGTGCTCCATATGACAGCCTACCAGCTTGTTCTTAATGGTTCACATGATCTAGGACGTCATTGGCCTCCCAAAAAAGCTACCATTAGAGATCAAACCGTCTCATACGGTGGGACCAAGATATGACAGCATAACTCTTTATGATCCGAATAAAACGGCCAAGAGGCAATATTGCCAAGAGCATGAAATTTACCTCGTTCATCGTAAAATAGCAGCTTTTCTATTACATTTCGACCTCCAAAAAATTTAAAAAAAAGACTATATCGTACAATACCATGATATTAAAGTATTACCCAGTAAGTAACGACGAAAATTTGCCCAAAAATACGCATTTAATAACGGAATAACAGGAAAGGCTTCAAAAGGTGAGGAAAAGGATATCGAGAGAGAAAATTAGTCCTTTAAAATTTTTGGAAGTGGAGAAACCTAATATTGGTCTTCCCATTATTACTAAACATGGAATGGACTCATGAAAACCCGAAACGCATAACATGAAAAAAGAGCGCATTAATAAATGACAACTGATTCACAATGGAAGAGGAAATCTTGAAAACTAAGCCACCTAGGCAAAGCAATCCCAGCACAAATAAAATATATATTGTAATATCGGATGAATATAGTAAAAAACAAAAAATGTAAGCATCAGCATGCAACAGACGACGGTATTAGGTGATTGGATCCTGATTCGCCAACAATATAGAGCTAGAAACTAAGTGGAAGGAACCAGCAATGAAAGACAGTTAAAGGGGGATGTACTCGGTAAAAAATTTCCGATATCGCAGCTAAAGTAAAAAAGTTAAAGAATTAAAGTAAGTAATAGTTATATTTCCAGATACTCATCATTATATATCCTCAAAGGATAAAAATTAATTCTATAATTAGCAAGAACTTTCTCCATTTAACTTCGATACCGAGATTTCAAACACAATAATAGAGGTTCAGAAAAATTCAGAGTTTAAAAGGGTTAAATGAATGAGGTTAATCTTCTTTTCTCCGAAAAATAGATGAAAATCATTCAATCGTTAGAAAGCCCTCCAAAATTGAAGGTGGTAGATTAATACGACCGATCACGTCAAAGTTCAAGGACTGCATGTTTTATTCAGGGACAAATTACAAAAGTAAATTAATTCATCAGAGAGCCATATAAAATGCAAGACGGTAGGCAGATGAAATAAAAGTGTACGGGAAATCACAAAAAATCTAAATGCTCAACTACCACCAACAATGAGATATCACTTCATGATGGAGAATTACTGCAGTGCATAAAAGTGATGCAACTGCATACACTTTCAATTAATGTCGCAGTGCATACATATAAATACGAAAACGACGAATTATTGCGACTTTAACATAATTTCCGCAGAGCCGGACCACCATATTCCGACCAAGAGAAGGAGATTTTCAGTATAAGTATGTCATTACTGCAGGATATGGAAGTGGCTTGGTCTAGAAGAGCTAAACACTCACTTATCCATGCCGACCTTCGAGTTGAAAAAGAGTGCTGCGGGCAAGAAATATACTAAAATGACGTAGTGATAAGACAGAGAAATTACTTTGCGTAGACAAATCACAGAGCACAAGGACAGCGGGAGAGAATAATCTATCCAATATCTGACGCCAATCACAGATTCATGAGTGGGTTGATTTTGATTAAACCTAAGACCAACGAGATATCACTTCAAAATTGGAGAATTCGAATTACTGCAGTGAATGAAAGTGATGTGATTGCATACATTTTCATTTCATGTCGCCCATCGAAATTACCTCTAAGACTATAAGGAGTAGTATAATAGGAGTATCATAGACTCCATTCATTCGAATTTAAAAAAAATTGCGTGCGCCAGCAAAGTCGTTATAAAAAAATATCTATCAAATATCTATAAAATAAGCAAGGGAAAGAATATAGAAAAACCATCATACCTTTACTGTGGCTATCATTAGCGAAGGGTAAGAATGAACCCATAAACCGTGCTTACCTGCAAAGAAAAAGAAACATGGTTAGTATTATTGTTAAAGATTGTGAAAATAGTAATCTAATAGAATCGTTTGGCATGCATAGTATAATTGATCTTCTAAAAAGACAAAATCTTGAAAATATCGAAATGTTTAAAAAAAGCACTTGCTTTTTTATGCCCTCGTACTCCAGTCATTAAGCTGAAACATCGCAGTTTGAGTTAACTCTGTTGAATGAGGGTTCCTTCAACACGGTTTAATCTTACGATCACGTTTGTGAACGTATATATAAGACAGCCGGGCTAGTATTCATGTCACTACGAGATCTAGACCACAAGAAGCTATAGAGCAAAGCATCTGGACTGAGCAACCTTGCTACCTTGCCATCGCCGAGAGAAAGGATTACGTCGCACTTGGACAATGATCAAGAGGGCAGACTAGAATTGACACCAAGCCAAGGAGTTTTCGAGCGGACTAGGGTGAATGTGTAGCAGCGGTCAAGATGGCTGCGCAGAAACCAAAAGTACAGGCCAATATTACAACCAAGGGGAGTCCATTAAAGGAGGCCCAAGAACATAGCGATTAAGCGTTATATCTGCTGCCATTTCGCGCGCGTTTTATTCGGCGGCGCCACTTGGAAAATGTATCTCGTTCAGTGTGACTTTCGCCATTGACCGTGGTGAAAGTGGTCTTTTTTAGTTTAGCATCGTCTCGCAAGCGTTACATGTAGTTTATACGATTACTGGCTCAGTTACATATGACTTCCGTGTATTTACTAGTGAAAAGTGTATATAGATGACTCGTAGCGCCGCGAGTGGCGATTTTGAAATCTGATTTGCTAGAGGGAACTTGAGAATCCTGTGATTGCAACTCTCAGCTTCGATATTTTTATAGGAAATGAAAACATTTGGCATATATAACACTAATAAATAAATTTATTGACAATGGTAATACTTCTACTTATCATTGTGCATCAATAATCATATAATGCGCAGCTAGATTTCCTTTAGTTTTTCTCCGCGTCAATTCATGCTCGTGACGACAGTTTCGTTAGCGTTATAATAAGTGATTTCAGGTTTGCAGTGACGATTTTTTTCCCACATACTCCACTCATTAACCTGAAAGACTTCAAACCTGAAGATTCCTTCTGCAACGCCGGAGAAACTGTCGTCACGAATATGAATGGACGCTGAGAAAAACCCGGAAACATAGGTGGACCTATTGCAACACTCCGTGGAAGCTTCCAACAAAATTATCATATAAAAACAATTAACAATCAAAACATACAACCTGAAAACAAGCGCTATTGTCTAAATCAGTGAATCAGACCAATTGATAGGCAGGAAGATAGGAAATGCAAATATACATCTAAGTTGGAAAAAATAGCTATTTCAGAAACCGGTTTTCAGTTGATTTTTTAAATCATCAACGGGAAGGAAAACCGGTGTTGATGGCTAAGAGTCCAGTGGTTGTATGAAGACTTCACGTTACAGAAGGGTCGCGTGTATTCGAATGGTTGGATGTGCTGACGTCAAAATTCACGCGGAGGGAAAGTTCTTTCAGGTTGTCAGTCATTGCGTCAAACCATGAGTGGAAAAGTACGATAATTCGGTGATTTAGACCTACTGCACTACATCTGTATAATACCCTCCGAGCCATCTCTGTTTTGCAATGCATTTACTTCATTTTCTTCCCATGATCACGTCCACCACAGTACGATGGTAAACGAAGGATAACTTTCATGTCATCTTAGAGAAATTCTTCTCCGAATTTACTAAGTGAATTAAGCCTATAATTTATTTAAGGCTCCTTTTAAGATTCCCATTCAAACTCGCTTAACATAACAATTAGAAGCGCTGTAATTTTTACCGTAGCAATTCATCGCAAATCCGGTTGATCTCATTACAGATTGTGTACTTTGTTTAGCATTTAACTTGACCTAATTGAGAGATAACTCAATAACTTACTTCAGACCCATCACATGATCTCGGACTTTGCCATTTAAATCTTGGTAAGAATTCTTTCATCACTCTTGTTCGTATTTAACCTGAGATACGCAATTGCAAACACTATACTGAAAAATATTGGAAAAAAGTGGATATGACATCCTCGAAGCTATTCGACCAAGAGTGTAGATTCAAATCGCATCGTAAAAAGACCACGAACGTCACAAAAGAGGATCCTCAACCCGGCCTCTACATGTTTTGTCACCCAACACGCATTTAAATGGGTCAACAAAAATTGCCAATCGCGTCGCTGACGGGCAATGCGATCCGAGTTAAAGGGTGAAATAAGGCACAATTAGGGGTTTTCATCGATATTGATATTTTTGATGATGTGATTCATCAATTTCATAACTCTTCAATACCATTCCTCGCAATTGCAAACACTATACTGCAAAAAATTGGAAATAAGTGAATCGCGAAACACTCATCTCCGCGTTTCGGGTATCTTCGAAAACCGATCAAAAAGCGACAGAAAAGGTAACGAAATCAACCTTCTATAGGTAGGAATAGGGCCTCCGCTACACAATCCCCTTCATCAAGACTTTGGTAAGGTATGCTAAGCAAATAATAGCCGAAAATAAGCCAACGGTAAAGTGAAAGGAAAAACGTATTCCCTGAAGAAGCATTCGTCCCTTAAGTTTTAACACAAGTTCCTTACCGAGCTTTTCTATGGATAAAGTTAACACGACCTCCGTCACAGGCATACTTCAATGTATTTTTCCAATCCCGCAGACACTACGCAAACACCCGCGGCGGTTGCCTGAGTGAGCCCATTGGGGGTGTTATCGAGGTGAACGGTTTGTTTAACGAGCGAATCTTCCCATTTATCCAACAGCAAGAAATACCTCTGCTACGGCATATTACCAGCGGAGAAACTTTTTCGAAGGGAAAAAATATTAAGTACCACCAGTAACAGCTTTTCCACCGTTCAGGGCGGCCAATCCCAATTGACCAATACGTAAAAAAAGCGTAGCCAGGGAAAATCAATGTCCAATTCGTTCACTGGACGCCGTCCAGCTAATTTCAAAAATACGAAGACAAAAATAACTTTAAATGCATCGGAGACCACAACTCCGCGAGTTTCAGAATTTTTTTATTTCAAACAAAAAAGGTTACATGTAATTTTTTTTTAATTCCCTCAGCAGTCTAAGCCGAAAGATATTTCAAATTAAATCCAAGCTACCGTGACATTCTTCTTCATCAGAAACGCCAATTTGGCTAATTCTCCAGCGGCGAGTTGCACTACTCAGGCTATTGGTAGAATAAAAAGAAAAATAAAAACCATCACTGCAACGAATGAATGCGGATGTCTAGAACTCAAAAACCCATCCAAATCGTATTTTTTACGGTGGATCAGGCATTAAAAAAATTGAATCCTACATATTCAAGAAAAAATTCTATTTTTAACCGACTAGAATATTTATGCGTCTATATCTGGAATCATTTCCGAATCAAATTTACAATAGACTAGCAGGCCACCCAGCGGTGCTCGGGCAGGATAGTACCCCGAGAAGTGGGAAACTAGCAGTAACTTGAATTATATGATCGTGATAAGAGGTGTGCCTAACCGACAGGATGTCCAACCGCAGGAGTTGTACGACGTGACGTAACAAACAATAATGAGAAAATATCGCGAAGGACGCGTCCGACGCAGCCAAAGTAGCACTACGGAGTTTGGGAGCATGAACTGCACCTGTACTAACTTCGGTACTACTGTATGTACTAACTTCGGTTGCAATCCTAGCACCGTGTGGAAACACATAGCGGACATGTTTTTCAGACGTTTCGATGGGGTGGCTCACCATTCACAATGAGTAGATACAGGTATGTAGAGTGTAGTTATTTATTTATTCATCTTAAGTGTTATCGCAAGAGGCGTTTTCTTAGAGACCATTTATATATATTTATATAGATATAGATAAATGGTTCCGCATTACAGATATTTCTAATACATTAATTTACAAATGGAAAATGCAAGGGAAGAAGAGCATTATTGTATACTTACACTGAAGTTAATTACGTTCTGAAGAGGGTAAATTGTAAGCAAAGGTATAAAATCAATGCTTGGATTTCTGTAGCTTGGATGATGAGTAGGACATGATCCCGTACATTTCCGGGCAGGATTGGGAGATGGTTCGAAAGCAGCTCTAAATTAACACGCCTAGATTGTGATCAAGAACAAGATTTGACAAGAAGGAAATTATCTAACATTATAATGAGATAAAAGATCGAAAGAGTAAACCTTCATCATACATAAACGAGACGAATTTGAAACCAGATGAATATTTCAAGCAATGTTAAAAGGTAATACAGATACGTCACCATCTAATACTGTACACAAAATCAGGACTGGAGCTCTATTTTATTTTTTAACATTTATTGCCACAATATCTAAATTGGCGCTGGCGATTTTAAATTGAGGTTTTCATAAAATTTAACAATTAAATGTACACCAAACCTACGAACCAAACAATCCACTTTTCCAAGAATTTTTTTTGCAAAATTATTTATAAGAAAAAAATTTTTAAGTCTGAAAATGAATGGCATAAATAATCAAAAAGAAGTGGATAGGAATAATATTAACTTATGTATTTTCGAAATAAGGAAGAATAAGACGGAAAGATACTATTTAAAAGCTTAAAAGATTCGAGATGAAAATTTCTAAGGGCTACTAAAAGGAAAAAAGCCACACTACAAGTTTCCCCGCTAAATATATATATTTATTATATATCAGCAATAAATTATAAAATCTTTTAGTAAAAGCAAATAATTAAAGAAGTCAAAAGCGCTAAGGGATACAAAAGAGAGCTGATCCTCCAAATATATTTCAATGATATTCAATTTAATTTAAAAATAACGAATTATTACATGACTTCTAATTTTACCCTGCGCGAAATAAAATGTAATATCTCGTTCAAGAGGATAACTACAGAAATGCAAATAATAACAGGCAGTAGAAAAGCCCAGAAGAAAAATAACCAACAGAGTTAAATGAATTCAGAAATACATCAATAAATGAGAAATTCAGAACTCTCAATGATGCAAGATTGAAAAATTAAATTTGGCCACGGATCAAACAATCAGCCACGTTTCCAAATTCACGTAGAATGATCACAATAGCGGAATTAAGTAATTACATAAGGTCTAAAGCGAAATTACAAAAGGGTCAAATGAACGTGCTTTGTCATTTTTTTTCAATCGCGAAACTCGTGTCAAGGGAAATTAGGGACGTTTGACTCCCAGATAGAATTAAAATTTAAGGAACAGCGATAAATACCACCAGAGAATATCCAGTGTGGTCAGTAGTCGACGAACACACGAATCCAGGATTGAAAAATGAAATAAAAAGCTCTTATCATGTCTGTTGCAATTTTCATTTCGAATATTTTATTTTATTAACGCAAAGGAAAAAATGGCCCTGCCAGTTTATTATTTTGTTATAAATACTTACTTTCTACTTTCCAGCCAATTATTGGCTGGAAAATTGTCCCATTATTCCAATAGGGTAGTTTCCTTCATCAAAGAAAGCAAAAAGCATTGATTGCGATTCGTCACCCATCATTAGTGTATTCATAATATACAAATTAGAAATTAGATTAGAAATCCCAGTTCAGACGAATGGCAATGGTCAATTTTATCCTCATTTGAAAAAGGCCAGATTGGAGCCCATGCGAAGCCACTCCACGTGACGTCAAAGGGACCAAGTTTGTATACGAGTAGATAGGAGCTTTACATCGTCTGAGACTACCATCGCATGCATGAGTCACTGAGCTCAGGGAAACATCTCTTAATAATCACTTATTAAAATTGTCCAAGGTCGGAAAGTTTCCTTCGTTTGATAAGGTATTAATAATCCTGATTTAAGCCAAGCGCTACCTGCCAGCAGGGTACTCGGCTACCTGCTAGCAGCCTGCATCGTACCAGCGCTCAAAGCCTCGCCCCAAGGTCACCTCACAAAGCGGGAACCAGACTGATGTCACACGGGCTTTTCCCATCATTCATACTTAGCCGTCGCGTTTTCGCGCGCTTGAAATTTTTCATTTTTCATTTAATCGCGAAAAATAGATATCGTCATTTAAAAATCTAAAAGCGTGAAATGTGTACTCCAGGAGTAATAATCTTTCGATTTAGGCAATAAAGAAATAATAGGAAACCACCCTATTGCCAATCGTTCAAAGTACCCACAAGACTACTAACAAGGGAAAGATAAAAAGAAGGTATAGCGGGCTAAATATACATAAATTAGTTTTATACTTTAAACGGCAACCCCTCTTCCAAGCCGAATATTGAATTCAAAATAGAAAAAAAAGAGAAGGACTACATTTCAGCAATTAGAATTAAAATGTTCCATTAGTTTTAACGAAACGGCGACGGGAACTTATATGTCAAAACCACCTAAAAAGTATTCGTCAAAGAAAATCGGCGACGATCCAAGGAGACGTCATAGCGTGTATCAGCATTCACTGTACTTTAACACGTAAACGTACGTGGATTCGACTCATTCCACGCATTCTATTCGATTACAGAGCCGATGATACACGATAGGAGCAGTTCTTCAAAACAATTTTGCATTCAATACGAATATTTGAAATTCAAGCACTTTACAAAAATCCATAAGACTTAAGGATGAAAATGTGTGCTAACAGATTTGAGCTGCGATCTGGAGGTAAACTGGGTTTAATCAATGTAGCCTAAGGCTTTAGATTTAGGTTTAGATAGAAAGATTTGCGAAACACTCTTAAAACGGCGTCACATATACTAATGGATCACCACGTTCACCTAAGAGTATTTTATGTTACAAATTACACAGTCAACAGCCAAAAATTAATTCAAAATAGAAAAAAGAGGCAAAACTTCAGCAATTAAAATAAAAATATTTCATTAGTTTTAACGAAAACTTGACTAATATATCATCACAAATTCAGAAAGAAAACGACGAAAAATAACATATCAATCCAAAGAGTGGAGAGCTAAGTGACAGTAAAATATTACCTCCATAAACAGATAGCTGTAGCAAGGCTGAGCAGACAATTGGTAAAATTGAGAAATGCGGCAGCAAAATGTTTGCTTTCACCATATATTTGAATAAAATAAAACTTAATCATAAAACCACGACAAATTAAATTACAAAGAAAAAAATGCTTCCATCTTCATCCATTTGCTTGGTCGTGAGCAGCAAAAAAATTAAGGCGAAGCTTCTTTTTACCAAACCATTCCCAAATGAGATGAGATAATTTATTCAGATGACACTCATAAATCCTTGACATCAAAACGAGAGAAGCAATGAGAAAAGATATTTCTAACTGCGAGAGACGTCACATCAGGACATTTATTTAGACTGATGACAGTTATTGTGAAGTTTTTATTAATTTCCCGGCACAACTATTCCTTTTCTTCATACCAATTGAAATTATTTGAAATCTGAAATATCCTCGACCACATCACAAAGAACATATTACTAAATTATTGCAGAGTTGTTCTCAGGTAGCAACAAGAAACATGAATTAAAGTTGTGAGCACCTCCATGCACTGAAACAGAAAAAATAAAACCTCTATTTTTCACGTTTACACGAATTCTTTTACAGTATTTATGACACATTGTAACAGCTATACATACTTAAAACTCAAAATTATAAGATATGATTTAAAGGATAAACATTAAACAATCATAGATATTTTTCACTTAAAGCCAACTTGTCATAAATCAAGGAAAAATGACAATAGGTCAAGTGTACAATATTTTACACAGATATAAAAATATTTTCAATACAATAACAATTAGAAACTATTCTCCAAACTTACCTGATTCAACTAAGTCTCATTTAGGAAGCAACAGCAAAATCGAAGTGTGGGCAAAAAGTTATTTCAGTCTGCCAGCGAGTGCTCACGTCTATTTTTATGGAATAGGTAAATGAAAACGCGCCCTGCTATAAGATTCTTTCTCCATTTCATGAATATAAAAACTCATACAAAAATGAGGAATCCACAAAAAATTCAACGCCAAATACTATTATAAACTATCATTTCAGAAATAGGAGCAATTCAGGTAAAAGGCAGAAGCGAAAAAAAAACGAAATAATTTCGAAAAGCGAGAGGACTGCGAGTCAATGCAGAAAATATCTGAAATTGAAAATGTGCACCGGACCGAAAAAAAATGAGGAAAACGGAAGCACTTCCACAAAAGAAACAGAAACAAAGAATATTGTCGCCCCCACATTAAAAAGACAGCTGAGCAGGGCACTGTAATTTGACGGCCATTTTTTAATTCGAATTATTAAAATCGCAGAAATAGTATACTAGATAAACTAAATAACTAAATATGTAGTACGTTAATATAGTACTAACTGCCCACAATGACTAGAAGGTAAAAGAAAAACCTTGAGACCGTACGATAGCTTTGATACGTATTATTACATGCCGATACACACTATCACACCGAACACAGTTTTAAAAATTACGACTAGATTTTAACATAGTTAAAGAAAGAAATTACTACAAATTGTTTAAATACGATATAGTCTCTGAGTTATACATAAATAAATAGAAAGAGCTGAATACATCGAAATTATTAGGGAAAAAAGAAAAAGGTATTGATCATTGAAAATATGCATTTTCATAAATCAACGTACACGTAGACGATCTTCTATCGTCAAAATAATAGCTACGCTATAACACTTCTTGATGAAAAGAGCGATGTACGTTTAAGACAAACTTAAGTCGAACGTTTTATCCAAAATGATGTAGTCATATTTTTTCTAAAGACAGATTCGCATGAAAATTTAACGAAGTAATTTTCGAGCGCCTTATCAGGCAATGGTTATTTTTTTTAACTTTTTCCCATTTTCTCTCAATAAGTCAAGTTTTAAGTGCATTATACCTCATTTTTCAAACTTCGCTGGTCACAATCTCAACAAGGAACTTTTAAGTATCTAATATGGGTAGATCTCTTTATAGTCGCAGCAGCAACGACAACTCTTGCAGATGAAATACAAACTGTTCTCCACATTAATAATGCAGAATAAAAACATTTTCTTCCTAATTATGTGCACGCTCAATCCATGAGGGAGTACAAACTTACGTCTCGTTCGAAGGGAGGCCCAATTTTTTAGTGTGAGTAGTTCGCAAAAGTGCAGAGAAAATAATATTTTTTCAAGGTTTCATTGAACACCCAAGACGTTTTTTTCAGGCAAACTTCTCGCCATTAATCTTTTCTTGATGCGACGGGCAAAAAATACACGATAGAAACGCAGTTGTATCGTAAGTTCTCGAAGTAGACTCATTGTAAAATAGCGGCATAAGCTACAACTACGAAATTGGTTCCACTTCACAGCAACGATCACCATTCGAGGAAACAGAAATAACTGCGAATGCAAGTCAGTCACTATGAAGATACAAACTATTTTCTAAACGAATCATTAAACTGCAAATTAATATTTTTCGCTGAAGTTATCATAGCAGTATTTTGTTGCGAGGGAGAAAACCGTCAAGCATTACAAAAAATAAGATGGAATTCCAAAAATAACTTGAAAAATCGGAGTCACACGTAAATTTCACGACTAGAGGCGTATGTTAAGTAAATAACATTCGGACCTTGTTCCACTTAAAGCGGAGTTTTACCTTGAAATCTTAGGGATAATTTTGATTCCATCCCATCCAAAGAGTTTTTGAGTCACTGAATTAAACCAGATTATTTTGATATTCCAAAATTTACTATTTGTAAAATATTAAACGCAATGAAAAAATGTGCTGTTTCCAATGCAGCGTTTCCAGCGCTGAAAAAAAAATCATTTGAACTATCAAAAACTACAAAGAGCATCATAACAAGATTTTAATTTAACAACGGAGACAATAGCGCTTGCAGAGAAGGACAAAGAACGTAAGTATTCTAATACCGCAGGAGTCTAAACGGTCTGCCGCGGAGAAAACTTTATGGATTAAATTAATATTAAATTTTATGTAATTTAACTTTGACCTGAAAAGTTAGATATAACAACTCCATAACTTCCAACTTATACACAATTAAAAAAAAAAAAAACAACTTTTTGGCATTTTTCCAGCACTGCGTCTTTGAATTTTACTAAGAAAAAACTCAGCTTTAGATTGAACGCCCTAAAGACATAACGGAAGGAGAAGTCTAAATTTCCCGAAAACATTCCTAATTACCTTTTTAAAGACTATTTTACTATTGCAAACTCCAACCTGACGGATAAGAGGGTGGCAATGTTTCCTCAGCACAAAATGAACGATCAAGCTATTATAACTATATACATAAATTTGTGTTCGTCGAAAACTCATAACGGCTACAGCAGAATTGATTGCTCTCAACTAATCTTTCACGCGGTGACTGAATAAATGTTCTTTCTTTTTGTATTGGTATGTTCTATTCTGCAGTTTCTGAACGGTATAACTTCCAATAACAGACATGGAATGATAAAAGCAACTCTCGACGCCAAACTGGGCAACGATAAAAACTGTTACGAGCAAACTGCCGCAAAAGATTCCAAAATCCCATGAGGACTAGCATCTCACGTTGCAGGCCCAGGATGTTGTCGAGCTAGAGCGAATCAAAGACCTTTCAGCAAACTTCGCAGAGAACGTGCAGCTTTTCGTACGTTCTTCCTACTAGCAGAGTGCAAAAAAATGAAAATGCAACTCAATGAAAGGATCCATTAGGCTTGGGCGATCACACTAAAAGGAATCTTCGACGAGAGCTGACAACATACTTCGTGTAAACGCCAACAAGGCACACAAAGACGCAATAGTGAAGACGATAGCGACAATTCTGAACTTGAGACAGGTACTAGAGACAAACATAATGGACCATTTTAGAATCCGACGGAGGGGAAAATTAATTCTGTCAACTTAGTCAGATAGCAAAATGATAATTCACTTGACAGGATCATTTACAATGGGCCCTGTTTCATAAATAGCATAGAGCTCAAATAGTTTTTTTTTCAGATGAATTGGCTTGATGGGCAGTTACCCATCACGAAATGTAAGCTAAAAAGAGTTGAAACTTAATCGACTTTATTCATTTCAGCATAAATTTACCAATTTCCTTCGCTACATTACATACACGAGTTTCAAATTGATAAACCCAACCCTAAGAATAGATTGATACCTATAACATTTGGGATGAATCTATTAATGAGACAAGAAAGAAAGTGTGGTTTCGAAGTGAGAGGAAAATGCTAAATAAATATACGGCGATGGAGGATGCCTTATCAAAATTCTGAATAAATGTGGAGCATTTTGCTGAAGTTTCAAACATTACCTAATTTGGAAAAAATAAATAAATATATAAAATCGGAATTTATACCTTCCTTAAAAGGTAAAATAAGTACTAGACAAACAAATTAAATCGATAATTTCCTTCCTTATAAAGTTAGATAATACGATTAGATTAGTCTATTGTAAATTCGAAAATACACCTCGATTTTCCTTAAATTGAATGAAAACAAAGAGAAAATCACGCAATATGGCTCAAAGAACTGAATTAAAAATTTCAAAATCGTACTCGGATGAATAATACACGTAAATTCAGAAGAAATAATCAGAATATCGAAATAATCATGGATGTGATACATACTAAGCGGGATGACTCCTTCCTTTTTTCTCAAAATAAGGGGCGTTAACGTGCCGGCTAAACTTTTACCTTCCTGCGCCCTTCTACAAGTATATTATGCATGAAATACAATAAGAAATGGCCTT
This sequence comes from Ischnura elegans, assembly GCF_921293095.1. Lineage (NCBI taxonomy): Eukaryota > Metazoa > Arthropoda > Insecta > Odonata > Coenagrionidae > Ischnura > Ischnura elegans. The sequence continues at coordinate 45,359,196 of NC_060253.1, read as the reverse complement.
AGTAATACGCCATGAACGAAGAACTTCCTCGGAGATATCACTCAAGATTATCTTTTAAAAAAGGCGAAGAGAAAAAAGTAGTTGCTGCGAGCATTGCAGCTAGAAGACCGAAAAAGTCGTTACCTGGGAAACTCATTTCCACGTTTCCAGGTCATATCCAGCACGGCTCCAGTAAATGGCAGCGGGGCGGGTCGGAGACCAAGTGTTCGTGAAAGAAGCGCGACTAATAATGTCAGGAGCGATTACGACAAAATTCACAAGAGCCCACTGGGTAGCAGAAGGAATCAGACCGGAAAGTGTTGTTAGGAAGTAGGACGCCATTCAGAATTTTCTCGAGGGAACTCATAAATCGAGTGATCCACGATTAGGAGGCAAGAAGCTCAGAATCGAGTGGTTTCCTATCATTTTTTTATTGCCTAAGTCGGAAGATTATTACTCCTGAAGTACGCATTTCACGCTTTTAGATTTTTAACTGACGATATTTATTTTTCGCTAATAAATGTAAAGTGAAAAATTTCAAGCGCGCGAAAACGCGACGACTAAGTATGAATGCTGGGAAAACCCCGTGTGACGTCATTCTGGTTCCCGCTTCCGCCGTGTGAGGTGACCTTGGGGCGAGGATATTGTGCGCCGTTGCGATGCTGGCTGCTAACAGGTAGCAGAGTACCCTGCTAGCAGGTAGCGCTTGGCTTAAATATGGATTATTAATACCATATCAAACGAAGGAAACTTTCCGACCTTAGACAGTTTTAGTAGGTGATTATTAAGTTTCCCTGAGCTCTGTGCATGCATTGGTAATCTCAGACGATGTAAAACTCCTACCTACTCGTATTCGTGATTCCAGCCAACTACACGCCAACTACCGGGCGAAAGTAGAATCACTGGTCAGGGTATACTTTTGCGCACGGCTCATTCAGAAAAGGTTCTTCTGAGGAGAAGTAGTGTCGTTTGCTTGCTATGGAGAATATTCCGATGACTTTTTCTCCAAGAAAAGGGAAATCTAACAAGAATTGCTGTGTGCCACAGTGTTCTTCCATGGCCTGTAGGGACACCGTAGTTCGATTTCACGAATTTCCAAAGCCAGGCGATGTTTTCTATCGCAGGAATAATTGGGGTGAGATGGAGAAGGCCGATCGACGGAATTTGTGGATCCACCGGCTGAAAATCGGGAAAAAGGTGACGAAGAGCATGCTGGTGTGTTCTTTGCACTTCATAAAGAACGATTATATATGTATTACCGGGTACGTATACATTTTTCTATTTCACTTTTTTTCTCTTAATTTGTTTCAACGTGGCTGAGATCACGTTGTGAAGTCGACGCGAATGTTAACCTCCTTGTAGTTATCTATGTTTTAACGTGTTCTTTCTCAATAGATTTTCCAGCAAGACATCGATTTTTGATGAGATGTGCTGTCCCGTCTATGAATTTACCAATATCGTCGATAGAAAAATCTCCAGTTTGAGTACACAGACGGCATGGACGACGAGGAGAGCCAATTAAGGTAGGTATTTCAAAGGAATGTATTATTTAATCTTGTAGTTTTCAGCCGTATATTAAAAATCAAAATTCATTGATTAGCAACCATAGTTAAGGCTGAAACTAATGCGAGCATAGGTGGGCCAACTGTCTAACTGGGTAGTAACAAGGAAGTGGTTATTAGCTGTTTTGGTTATGGAGTGCTGAACTTGCTATCTTTCTCGTATTTAGTGGTTGTGGTAGTATATTGGGACACTACATAAGTTGTGATTTTTTCGAATGAATTGTGGCTTGGAAGTGCAGCCTTATTTTTTTTTACAGATGTTTAAAAACGTTGCCGAAAAATAAAAGTGCATACATCATGCAAAAGGTTGCATTATATCAGCGTGATGTGATGCAGCTAATGAAAAAAATGTATATGGATTTGAAATCTTGCAGTCCACCACCATATTTAGATATTTTAGGTTTACAACTAGAGGCATGTAATTTAGATAAATATGGGAACAGTCAATCTTGAGTTTTTGCGTGAGTAACACTAGAGAAATTGTTAGAAAAATAACAAATTATGGTATTTATGGTTATTCAAAAATAAAGTTTCCACTAAGGCCATACACTTGGTTGTTTACCCATTGGCCAAATTTCTATGGCATCAACTTATGGGATTGAAAAAATGTTTTCATATATTATATTATCGTTTTATCTCTTATAATTTGGATAAAGATCAGTTTACATATTACTGTAGAGAACTAAATCTTCAGTCGTTTCTTTGGTCCATCTTAGCTAAGTATTACCAAATTCAGCCCTAAAAGATGGTTAGCATTTCATGTGTCTCACAGTAACAAACTCAGTTCTACTTACAAATGATGATTATTGAAAGCTTTTATTAATTTTATGGAATTTATACTTAAAAGTCCCTAATGCGTCATTTACCTTAAACAATGAGGAAGGGGAACAGGAAATTTTTCGTTTTGGCCTCATCTTTTTAGTTGTCTCAATTGCCCGAATTCATAGAGATTTGGAAAGAGTTTCACTGAGGACATTTGTCATTTACCATTATTCTCTGAGGGATCTTTTCCGTGTTATTGTTTTTTACCAATGCCAAGTACTGTTTTGAATCATTGTAATCTGGTTATTTTTTATTTAGATCCAAAGTGGAGGGTTTGTGGAGGCAGTTGCTGAGTGTGATGAGGCCGATATCCACCAGATTATTGCAAGCCCCATTGATGAGCCCACTAAAGATTCTTCGATGGAAACTCAAGAGGTTGCAGCTGCTGAGGCCCTGATATCCATTGGAAATGGAGATGTCAGGGGTGTACAAGGTAGTATTGGCACTCAATGTGTGAATGAGACAAGGGATTTTGGGTGCCAGGTAACTAGTGGTGACTTTCACTCTATGGTGGCTGACATGATCGTCAGTGAGAGGAACCTATACAAGATGACTGGCCTCGATTCCTTTCTGCAATTGGCCAGTTTAGTTACTTTGTTTTCGGAACTTCAGCCTGACAACATGAGGTACTTCTTAAACAACAAGTGCAAAATAATTTTATCGCTCATGAAAATGAAGCTTAACTTATCCTTTGCCGTGCTGCCACATATTTTACACATTGTATGGCAGTATATAATATTTTTTTTCATTCCATGGCTTCACCATGTACTTGAATCACATTCTTCCATATCAAGCGTAATTTTATTTGTTTTTGCATTGTTTTGCCTTCCTTAAAAAGGGGGATGGATGACATTAGTTCCATGGTGTAACTCGGCTGTTATTGAAGTCTAAATCTAGTTTGAACATTGTAAATCAGCCCAGATAATACCATCGTATAATTGTGGGGAGTTGCACCACTTAGACATATTTTACTTATTGTATTGCACTGTATTATATATTTTTTTCATTCTGCCTTCATTAATGTACCACAAACTTCCATATCAAGTGTATTTTTTTACATTGTTTTGCCTTCCTTATAAAGAAGGATAAATATCATTAATTCCATTTTGCAAACTGGCTGTTATTAAAATCTAAATCTAGTTTGAACATTGTAAATCATCCAAGATATGACTACAACTGTTGGATATTACACCACTTGGGCATATTTTACTTATTGTATTGCTTTGTACTATATTTTTTTATTCCATGGTTTCATAATGTACTTAAACCACGTACTTCCGCATCAAGTGTACCATGAATGATAATGTTGTCAATGCTAATCATGTCATTTGTGTATTATCTTTGTATACATCTTCCATTTGATGTCTCCGACTTCTTTGGAAAACATATATCGACTGATATAAATTTTGTTATCTTGTTTCATTAAACTCCTTCAAGACCCCAGTTGCTTGCTGTCCATGTCACCAAGGTTACCTCTTTCGCATGTTAGAATGTATTTCTGAATGTATTTTTTAATTCACAGCCATTTCCTTGGTGAAGCCCCACAGTGATCACCAAACCCGCGTTTAAAAGATATTTCGTTGGCTGCAATTTCCACCAAGATATCGCACAATTTCTTAGTATGTCACAAAAACTTTGCTACTCATGTTCCCTAGAATACAATTTAGTCCGAAAACGAAGAACGGTGCCGATATGCGCAATCGAATCCACAGTAATAAGGAGAATCACGGAGATTGCAATTGAAATGTGTTGTTATTCACGAGAAGTATACCCGGACTGACGGCCATTTTGGATTATGACGTCAGCGACGACAGCGCCGCTAGTGGTGATTTGGTTTCCGAAAAGAAACTGGGTCCCTGTGACGTCACGGGGAGTGGCATCGCATGGGCGCCAATCTGGCCTTTTTCAAATGCGGTTAAAATTGACCATTGCCATTTGTCTGAACAGGGATTTCTAAAACCAAATAATTCATATATTATGAATACACTAATCGTGGTTAACTAATCGCAATCAATGCCTTTCGTTTTCTTTGATGAAGGAAACTACCCTATTAATAAGGAACACTCATGGGGTTGGACCTATAGCTGAAGAGTTGTGAAAACTTGGGCTCGGGTTCAACTTTGGCAGAGGCTCTTCAAAGGTTTCCCGATCCCGACCTGAGACCTTGTGGACTTCAACTACAGTCCTTAAACCGTAGCGTGGGACGTTTAAGGCCCGGTCTCCTCGGCGCCTTTCTCGAAAAACAGGCTGATTCTGACGCTGAATTTCTCACCACTCCCCCTATGGCTAAGAAAGACTGTCGATCCCTACTCTAGAGACTGAACCTACCGAGTGCTCAATTTCGGCTGGAATGCACCGGCAGAAACAGCGTTTCGCTAACCACTCATGGAAAATTGGGTTAATTAAAAAAAATCATCGTTTATTTTACACTTGGCAAAGCATTATTCCTCATTGTTATTTATGCGTCAACTTTCATTGCAAGTTTAAAAAATCGGAAGTTTAACGGGAGCTCCGGCTTATATTTGAAAATCATGAGTGGATTAAATATGTGGGCATCCGTTCCGGTACCCAAAATTTTAAAAATTAAGCAATTTACCGACCCAGCAATACAAACATACAACTTTCCAAGGTTGGATAGCCTAGTAAAGAGAGAATAGCGGAAGCTATTTATGTATCTATACAAAATATTGAGGATACATAGATATTCAAACTATCTATATATACTCTTTGCTTACTTGCCAAACTATCTATACATTCTTTTGAGGATATGTAGATAGTCCTGCAGGCGAATAAGTACTGGAAAGGAGGTACAAGACGAGGTGGAATATCGGATGAACTTAAACGAGCAAACAGCCCCAGTGAAGAATTCTCGATAAGAAAACCATAATGATAATACGAACCCTTGAATGCGGCTGTCGAAGATCATCATCATCATCACTGATCAACAATCTTAAGATTATTTTCACGCCGCTCTCCACTCAATTCTCCGCCAAGCAAGAGAAGATTTAAAGGGTAAAAAGATGTAGCCAAGCATTTTAAAATTTTAAGTATTTGTCATGGAGTGGAAATTTTTACTTTCTCCGAGCAGCAACTCATTCCACCACGAGCACTCTAAAATTCTTATAAATCACGGAATCGGGAACAATATGCTGAATTCATGACAATCGATTGCATGAAAATTTTAATTCATCACCAAAATATAGCCTCCATAATATTTTTATTGGATAACAATTTTGAGCAAATAACTTTATAGACAAAATTCCTTCGTCGACATTTCGACTCAATACACTAGCGGAAAATATAGTAGAGCAAATATATACTTAGGTCAATAAATGGCGTTCCACTACGAATTTAAATACATCAGATGAACGCGACAACAAAATTTTGGTACATAATTATTTAGCCACATAAAATATCCATCGAGCAAATATTTCGATCAAGTCTTTGCGGTCTTTCGCAAATATTTTTTTCTCTCTAAAAGAGCGAAAAGTAATTTTTCACTCGAAAGCTAACACACAATTTCCAGCTGGGAGTGCTGATATCCGAGCTCTGACGCGATAAGTACAATTTATGTGCTCGAGTAAATCACTTCGTGGAAAAGGGTGAGAGAAATGCTCCAACAGGTTTAACGCGAGAGAGCGGAGAGAAGGTGCTGCAGCGAGGTTGGTGAGGTGATACTGAACTAGTTACACGGTAGAAATTCGCGTAACACAACGTGACAAACGCCGTTCAAGTATAAGATCCTTGAATGAATAAAATATGATTAAAAGTTACCATTCCTTGATCGTTATTTCTGCCAAAACACTTCAACACACATGGAAAATAGGAGTACCAAGCCAGCAATTCTATTCAACTAAGGATCCAATTGATGGTTAAAAACGGGTCAAGCGCAAAGAAATAGAAATACCTAATGGATCGGGCCTGAATCCAGTTTCGGCCCTCATAGCTACAATTGAGTGTTTTCCATTCATTGACATACGTCGACACAAGTCGACTTGCGTCGCGGTTTACGTATAAAAATTTGTATAATAATAATGCTTCGTTTGGCTTTCACTGGAACTAGAGCCGCAAACTTGAGGAGATACTGAGAATTATGGAAAGAGTGGGTTAGGAGTATTTCATAAAAATACAGAATAGCGCAAGCGGTATTTATTAAAACTATCGCTGATCCCATTCTGTAGAGACAAATAAAAACGGAATTACGATACGGGGTTCGGGAAAAGAGGTGGTGGACGTAGGGTGAATTGATGAATGGAACAGCTCCAGAAGACAACGGATTAGGAGCGTTAAAACATTGGCTTCCGTTTCCACTTGGATCAAACTGAACCGGAAGGCTGTTTCCAATAAAACTAACCAAAACAGACTTAGAGTCCCGGTCACATTCCGGAAAGTCGGAAGGGTTGCAGTGAAGTAAAAGTTTGATGGATGGAGGAGGATAAGGGGTCACCCGTTTCCTCGCTTTAATGAAATATTCAATTCCCTCTCGAAGCACACGGAGTACTTTAATTTGTAATTAAAGTTGCATCAACTTACGTCCGCAGCATCGATCTTTTTCCCATTAAAAGATCTCCAGTCCTACGTGGATTCGAATTACATCCCTAAGACGGATTTCCAACAATGCGTCCCACTAGGGCCGTAGGATTTAGAAATTTTATTTAGATACGGACTAATTTTTTTCTTCTGGAAAACAGTTTCGAGTGCATAGGACAATTACATCAAACATTTTTTTAAATTAATCATGCGATTGTCTCTTCGATTTCCTTAAGTGTAATATAGATATTATATATAGGTTCAATAAAAGCGCTCGTAAAAGACATGCCTAAAATGGTAACATCTAGTGTTCTATAGCAGAATCACGGCTGGTTTTTCCAATGAGGTGGATGGCTGGAGGTATGACTATCAGGATGAAATTAGGTGCTGTGATTTGCAGCACCGGTGAATTAGTTTCACCGAAAAGAGAAAGGCTATCACCAAAGTGCCAGCATAAATTGCATAACGCTGATATGTAAGGTTCTATCATACACAAAACTGATGAAGATAGTTATGTTACCAACCAAATTCCAGCAAACATGGAAAGAAATCGTGCAATGTGATTAATGTACTGCGCTATCTAAGTACCTATAGTAACACTACACGCAGATAATAGAGCGAGGGAAAGATGTCTAGCAAAAATACATTGACATCACAATAGATTCTTTGTGTTTTACAATTTTCCCCAAATTGGTCGTGATTGGTTAGCCTCATAACTCACTTAATTAGCGTTGTGTGAGATAGAACATTATTTATCAGCTTGGGGCAGTTTGCGATGACACTGTGGTGATGGCCTTTCTCTTTCTGGTGAAAATAACTCAACACCGCTGCAAATACCAGCATTGAACTCAATCCAAAGTCATACCACTCAAACTCCACCCCAATGGCGACTGAATTCTTGATTAGTAGACGGGATGATAGAGCTAATTTTTTCTGTTTCAGAATCATAAATTAGAGTATAAAAATGAAAACATCCACAGAAATACCATATAAACTGATCTATAACCTGGGTATTCATAACAAAATAGGCAAAATAACATTTTAAAATGTCGATAAGCTCAATTACCATGAGCTTGAATGGAAAAATTCCGACAAAAACGATAGGTTCAAAAGTATTACCACCTGCGTGAGGGGAATAAAATATATAAGGATGTGTAAGGAAAATAAATCTGAGAATGTCATATATTTGAAATTATTTTCCCTTCCTTGATTCAACCCCAGCACTTCCTCGAAATCACAGAACAAATCACTGAAATAAATGAAAAACGATTAACTCACACTCGAGTAAGTTCACAGAGCGTGTTCTTTGGCGTTGAATGATGAGCGACATGCCTCAGATCAGGTCCCTTCGACTTTCTGACTTCATTGATTGTATCTTTATTCATACATATGCATGAGTTGTTCAAACTCACTTCTTTACTGAACTGGTAAATTATGTCAGGGATCGGGTCGCCAATTTCCCTTTCCAGTAAGCAAAAAAGCAATCTTAGCGCCAAAACTCTCTTCTCTACCCTCTTTGATCGATGGGAAAAGACGCTTGAGTTAGTAGCGAATAGAGGAGAAGCGACCATAGGAGCGATGAGAAAAAATGGTTTTGGAAGAGATAGAAAGGAAAGTGGAATAGACGAAAGTGATTCTCTGATCTCTGTGATTCGTTCACCTGGACATGTCATCGTTCACTCGACCGAGAGGCATTCGTGAATCGTGTAAACAATATCGCATTGTTGTCAAAAACTTAACTTGGCATATTACAATAAAATGCTATTGCACTCTTCCACCATTGTAGTATTGTGGAAATTATTATGCATTACAACTGTTGCTTCCATTATAATATATAATAATTCCCACATTATTGAGGAAAAATACAAATACGCTTCATTTTATCTGATCTGATGTTTTCTGCGTTTTGTTTTAATAATTTTAATTGAGTTTTGCTTTTCAGTGACGGCTACTTATTTTTTTCGCAGCCAAATGAACACAAGTGGGGGATATAAAATTATTTCAACGGCTTGCAATGGAGCACGATAGCAAATCATTGTTGTCATGACATAACTGTCACCGTTTTTACGTACCGCAAATACTGTCAAACGATTTCAACTTTGGCTCGAGGAGTAATACGCGAAAAACATCGCCAGCGCTAAGCTTACGCCAACCTCAGCCCTTTATATATTAACCCCTCAAAAGTAGTACTTATATAAAGAGTAAAATACCACTCTATATAACTAATTTCTCTATGCGTCTAATACTATGTTACGAATATGCCTGCCTTTTGCTTCTAACATATTGCAATAATATTTTTCGACGGCTGCCTTAAGGCCATAAAAATAACAATTTTTCATTCATATCATATTCAAGTTAATAAAAACTAGAGATTAAAAAATATAACGTAATCAAGTCAGCCAAAATAGTGGAGTTGTAAAATAATCTCATTGGTTCAAAATAGAGCACACTTACAAAATGCAGTGAACAATATTTTCTGACCTCCACGACCGGCGAAGATCAATATACGAATCTATCATTCACTAGTATACACCGGGTTTGCGCGACTGTATTATCCAGGGATACGACCAAACGCTGATAAAAGACAGCGAAAGAGCGATGCTGCTCCCGGCCGAGAGATGCTGCAAAAACCTCACGGCGCTGCCACCTGGCGGGGAAACGTTGAACTACGAGAACTCGCCGATGGATTCATGTTAATACCACCAAACCTCCCAGAGATGGCTCTGCGCTCGAGAAACGAGAGCGAACGAGGGACGGCAGCAGGGCAGCGGCGATGTTTTGGCGCGGTGGTAGCCACTCCCCCTTCCCCTCCCCTACTGCCCATAGCGCAGCCCGGGCGGAGAAGGGAGCAACCTCCTTCACTCTAGAAGGGGTTTGTTGGAATGGCAGGAGTGCGAACGAGGGAACTCGAAGAAGGGAGTAGGGGGATGGGGAAGAGAGGGACGTGCTATGCATCACACCTCCAATGTAGTTTTCGGTAGCGGCGCGGCGCCGAGGACAGTAGGTGCGTGCCAAATCTAGTAGAGTCCAAGTATTCGCGTACCCCGATCGTACTCCAGTACACAGATAGGTTTTTGAGTGCCCCTGAAATATAGTAGCGTATATGTACATCCCAAATATTTTCCGTAGAGTTCTTCGAGGGTAATGGTTAATATTATCAAATTATTCTACCGATTGAGGCAAGTTTGCATGGAGTATTTAAGAAGCTTTCTGGTCGCCTCCACTTCCTTCCTCTAACTCCCTCTTCAATTAATAATAAGGCAAACTCCCTTTCATTCCATCTAAAAATCCTATTCTTTTCCTTCCTATCTCTCGTTTACTCAAAATTCTACCCTCTAACAAGATTTTCAACACCCCGCTAAGTACTCGCTCCATCCATACCTTCTGTCTCTTCTGTTTCTTATCTAGAAGCTGCCTCTCCTCACCTATCATTTCTAACGCTCCATCGTTCCTCCTTTACATCGACTTCACTTTCTCCATTCTCCTCCACACCCACAGCTCGAATTGGAGTGTAGTAAATGGGTTCGAGTGCCAGTACTCACGTACTTAAATCGCATTCGAGTACCCTCGTATCAAAGAAAGATTATCTACCCATATAGATTCCGGTGGCGGTACAACGCAGACGGATTTTCTTGTATAGCTTAGTAATACCACTTGATTTGGAAATTCATACCCTTAACATTCTAGAAGATGGTAAACAGCTTTTTCTTATCTTTTTATTTTCCTAGTTGTAGGTCAATTATTGTCAGTAGAATAGCGCAGGCGAAGAGGGCCCCTTCTACAAAAAGAAGAATCTTCTTACATCTGACAATACAAGCATAGAAGTAAGGAAACAATTCTTTCGATGCTACATATGGAGTATGTTTCTCAATGGAAGCGAGGCTTGGACGTTGACAGCGGCAGAGAAGTCAAGAGTGAAAGCATCCAAAATGTGGTGCTACCGAAGATGATGAAGATAAAATCGATTGACCGTGTATGTACCGAGGAAGTGCTAAGAAGAGTGGGAGAAAAGAGAACCCCCATAAAAACCCTAACCAAAAGACGGGACAACTTAGTTGGCCACATTTTGAGGCATGATGGCCTGATGAAGACTATCGTTGAAGGGCAAGTGGAAGGGAAAAAGGGCAAGGGACGGCCCCGAATGAGTTACATAGGACAGGTCATACAAGATGTAAAAGACAATAAATACACCGCTATGAAAAGGCTAGCGGATAGGAGAGAGAAATGGAGAGCTGCGCCGAACCAATCTTAGGAGTACTGAATAATGATTCATAATTTAATACTTCGGACCACCCTATGTCAAAAAGGTAGTCCTAACTGAATTTATTTAAACTTTAATTAAATACATTTGGAACGCATCACTAAGTGCGAGTGGTTACTACCCCGATATAGACGAAGCATACAGCAAGTGCGCAAGATACGTGGACTAATTAATTTTAAGCTTGCAAGAAGAACGCTGGAATCGTGCACGAGAAACGAGAACGAGACGTACATTGACGAGTCGTCCCTGTGATAATACGTACAGTGTACTCTCAGCGCACCTTTCGTGCACACTCGGCTTACAGCTGAAAATCTAATTTGTACGCTTCGTGCATGCTACCTGTACATTAAGACGAGCGCGAAATGTGCATGTTTTCTGTATGTAACAATTTTCGGCAAAAGCGCGCCGTTTGCCAGACCTCGGATACTTCCTTGAATAAAGGAACTGGTTTGGAAGGAGGGGCTACGATATATCAACACTTGTATTGTAGAACTAAGCACATTATACCTAGGAACTATAATACGTACAATGCACTCTCGGTGCACGTTTCGTGTACTCTTGGCTTTCAGCTGAAAGGCTAATTTGTACGCCTCGTGCATGCTACCACTACAGTGGAGTGCGTTTTCTGCATGCAATTATTTTCGGCAGGGTCATTAAAGGTACGCCAGTCCACGGCTATTTCCTTGTATAAAAGAACTGGTTTGAGAAGAGGGGCTACAATACACCAATCCTAATATTGCAGTACTAGGTATCCATCTGGGTAATATATACTTGAATACCTGCATTCAAGTATATATTTGGCGCACTCCATAACGGCATCACAACAATCCAACATCCACGGGGTCAGGCGCTTACACGAGTCGCAAGGTCGGTAGAAATGAGACACGCGACACGTAACTCCAGACCCCCGGCTATCGCACAAATGGATCTTATTTTACGCGCGAAGCTTAATTGTCGCGTCGGGGCTGACGGGAAAGCTAATCGCTCCCTCTCCCTTTAGGAACGAAAGTAAACGTTTTAGTTCAAGAGTTCCTCAGAGAGCAATGAAGGTGATAAGGTTAAGTGTTAAGGAAGCTCACAACCTCGTCGACAAGTGTCGCTGCAGACCATTACGATTTCCTATTATGCAACTAAACCTAGGCGATGTTACACTTAAATATTTCAGCTTATCTATCGTGCGGATGGATGAGCGTAGTCATTGTCATGAATTATTAAATTTAAGTAGGAAAATTAGACATTAAACTTACGTTTTTTCCTGGTTTAACAAAATGTATTCATACAGTTTCGACCACAAAAATGACATATCACATTAAAAGCTTTAAATTTTGGTGTTTTTTAAGGTCGATTTCAAGCAGTAAGTACTATTTTACACGTGAATACTTACGTACATTAGAGTTTTCGTAGATGTTTACACTGCGTTTTCGGCGAAACTCAATATAATCTATTCTGCACAGTATTAAGCAATGTTATAAATACAGCATGACAAAAAGGTTTAATAAAAATATAGTACTAATCACTGATATTAATTTACGGGCGTCAAACTCGGGTCAAAAAAATTGTAACAATTTTCCTTTCAACACATCACTTTCACCTGTTACGAGAAGTATTTACGTGATTCACGAATGGCAAGTAGCATTATAGGTAATTTTACGAGGTTCCTTTTTTAAATTCGTCATGAAAACCACGCAGATCTTACATTCAATGTTTGGATCTACCTCCATTTATCTTTCTCTGTCACAAAAACAAACATTGCGTTGGTGCTAAATTTCATATTTTTCCAGCCGTGACAATCGGTCCTCACCTAAGATAGGCAAACGTGATGGTAGATAAAAATTTCACTTTAGTTAAACGTTAAATAATCCGATTCATAAGACGAGGAGTAGGACGTGCTAAAAGCAATAAACTCTCTATGAAAAAGAGCGATAAACGTTTAAAATTTCCTTATACTTAAAAGAACCTTACGACTTGTCCCACATTAATTATGACTTACGTTAGAATTTTTTACGCACTATCATACTGTAAATTTGATGATTCAAATACCGAAGTATTACTAAGTTTGACAATATATAAAGCCGCGTCGAGTTGAGTAGTTTCGGTCAAAGAGCTGTCGACCACAGTAGATTCATTGAACTGCCGACAGGAGGCGCTAGCATAATGATATCGTTCTTAAAGTCGATAAGTCGTTCTATGTTCAGCCACACAAATGTGTAGCGAAAGACAACTTTTTTCAGGTAGTGATATTATAACATGGAGAGTCACAACCTGCTGCCTGTACTTGTAGAACGAATGGTTTCTCTGCATGAGGATTTGAAAGGATCAAAAATTTCAAGATTCTTTTGCTTGTATAATATTTATTAGAACTGTGCCAATACGTTCACTCAAGGCCCTTCCCAACAGTTTGGGTACATTTATTAATTAATAGGAGGGCATTTTTATAGAGGTTAATTAATTTTAATTGAGCTTATGCGAATGTTTAGGACACCTAATTTTCATTCATCTCCTACTTCAGACACAATTACCATCAATGTTCTTCATTATCTTTCCCTTATTACATCAAGCTAAGCATTAAGAAAAAATTCACTAGGGGATTGGAAAAAACGCGAATATGTTGGAGCACGCATTGTCGTATTGCCTGGTTCAGAAATGATCGGACTCGACTCGATACTCGCGAGTAAATTTCAACTCGACTCAATATCAGACTCTAGATCAAGAAGTACTACTCGCACATCCCTATACACAAAATTTCGCCTCTTAATAAATCATACGGCTATAGAGTATATAAAGAGTTAATTTTCTGTTTAAAAAATCGTATCGATAAGCAAAAAAATGAGAACCTGAAAACAATTCTACGACTGCTCCTTACTGAAACAGACTTCAAATAAAAATTGAAAACATACATTCATGCACTGTTATATGGGTGTATTTCATTACTATAAATCAAATATTACGAAGCCCAAATCCAATTTTTTCAATTTTGAAATCCAATCAATGATCACTGATAGAAAGCAGAGCAACATCACTGGATGACTTACAATTGTCTTCGCGCTGCTACGTACCGTCAACCTTGGGAAGATCGTTAAGAACTGACTAATGTCGGCCACACCGCAATGAACCAACTCCGTAATGATCGCCTGTTACACATCAATTACTTTGACTATGCGAAATTCCGACGAAGAGGATTCAATAGCCTCCTCCGTTTACGAACAACACCTGCACGTCACGAGGGAGTTGAAGCAAAATGGCCAATACGATAAGATAAAGGAAATTCAGCAAAAATGGGATTACCTTAGCGATCTTAGTATTTGTAGCCTTAACCAGGGCGATATTTTATATGTATCTTCGAGATTCGCAGATGTGGGAACTTACGCAATACTTCACACGCAAAATACCAGATTTTAAGGTCAATTAAAACAGTATCACTCTTATTTGATTCGCTTTAGACGGGACGTGAACGAGATTTGTCTTATGATGGACTAAGGGTATTTATTTCCTGTGAGCCGTATTTTTCATTAATATTTAAACAATATTCATTGTTACTGCAAAATTTTGGCTACTTCATTTTCAAGGTCGGCTGTAATCCCAATACGGGAAGAAAGCTTCTTTGCCAAGATCCGTTTACCTTCTCAGGATTCGATGTTATACTTCGTGTCAAAAAAATCCAGAGCACTTGCCGAAGATACATGTACAACCTAAGTTTTATTATTGTAAATTTTATCCTCCCCTCATTCTATAGCCACTGAGAATAAGTGAACAAAAATTGTTTACGCGGAATACTTGATATGAAAAACATGTCATGATATTTGCGATAATCTAATAACGTTGTCGAAAGCCACTACACATATGAAACTCAGTTTAAGTAAACTCAGTGGCTTGCAGAAACTCAATTTAAGTAAATATACTCTCGTACTGCAATCTGCAGTTTATCACTGAATAATCAAAACAGGACCTTGAAGGAAATTGGCCTATCTAAAAGTGGCAATAGAATACTCCATATGCTGGTTTTGCAAAAATGCAGGAAGAAAATGGCAACAGGTAAGAAAGCTCCAAGCGTAAACGTGAAGTGTGATTTAAAAACCTGACCTGATAAGATGAAAACCGAAAGCCCAAACCCCACATAAAAATCCTATAAAAAGCACACCACTTTGAATTTTATGGAACAATTTCATTGGTCGTTTTTCCTTTCCAGTAATTACTTTAGGTAGAAGTACAGCGTGAAAGATAATGAAAGAGAGAAATAATTACCTTTAATTGGTGGAAGTAAACACTTTTCATTGAATTAAATAAAAAGTGCGTCAACTTACTTCTTAACTCATTATAACCCAATGAAGCAACTAAGCAGCATCCAAAATTTACACATTTATAGCTCTATGCAGGGAAGATTTAAACTACTTGTCTCATATGCTGTAAAGCTTAATGGCGAAATACATAGTTCCCACAATAATAATGAATAAGTAGAAAATTTTCACATTTTTAAAATGAGAAGTCTTGAAATTTAATTTCTCCCGGAAGCAGCTCTGGGTGGGAAAAGGTTGAATTACTGCCAAAAATAAAGTCATCACAAATACGTAGGCATATTGTTATAATTGAGAACTTAAAAGCGGAAGATCAAAGTTGAATAGGTTGCATTCAAATAAACATTCCCTCATAAGATGCCGTAGCCCAAACACCGCAATAAATTAACTAATTTTGGATCTTCCACTCTTAATTACAGTCACGTGAACCATTTATTTTCATTAATACGACACGGAGTGGGAGGGCTAATCATGATTTCTGCGACAGCTTAAGCCTCCGCAAGCCAACAAAAAGATCTGTATGCACCTAAATATATACAATGCCAACTAAAGAAAATTGCCCTCATTATTTGGACGGGTTGCCAAAGATTACCTACTATTTCCCGATTTTTGAGACTTGTAGGACTTCTGAAATGGTCACAGTCACGAGATTTAAAACTCGATTCGATATTATCTCCCTCTCTCGAATTGCATAACGAATAATCGATATGGAGAGCCCGAGACATGGAAATTAATCTCCTCTTCAAAAATGATGCCATCTCTTTCTTAGATTCGACCCAATTTATAACAATCGAATCACCGGCATTTACCGTTACCCCATGCCATTCGATACCGCAATAAAAATCTCTCCACCCACGAATATCGTATTCTGATTGAAATCAGACCGCAAGAATGACTTCTGGGTTGTGGAAGTAATGACTATGTTGAATCGTGGCCCCACTAGATTGACATAGGAAGTAAAAATAATAAAAATGCTACGAAAATGTCAACTTAGACGAAGGTAAAAAAAAAATACCCGGAAAGTGTACGAGACCGATTTAAGATTGAAATTAATACAGGATGGGCAATTTGATGCATTAAACAAATTATCCGTCAACTTCTGACGTATCGCTATCATAAAAAATATGACTCTCCTATGAACGCAACAAAATTTCCCTCGATTTTTGGCCTAAACACACTCACTAAAATATAAGGAAAATGTCTAGAAAATAAAACGAACGAAGAACGCAGTAAGATGCAAGGGAACTAGAAATTTCAATTACAAGAGAAATGCTGTGAATAAAGATAACAATTAAAGAGAAGACACATCCGTGACAGCATAACGTCCGTCTATGCTTTCAGAAATTTCATTCTGTCGTAAAAAAAATACAACTAGAATGTAAAAAGGTAAGTTTCGAGAGATATATCAGTGAAGTTGCTTTTAATTATTAATCAATTTCCAATTTACGAAAACGATGAAAAACATTTGAAATCTATTCCACACGACGATACAGAATGAGGGTTTTTCAATGAGGTTTCTTCAAGACAGACTACTGATAGAAATATTGCTGTCTTTATGACGAAATACAAACTTCGACTTCCGCTGAAGCTATTAAGACACCGTTGGGATGGTCAACATCTACTTCGAAGACAATATGTCGATTTTCAATGGCCAGCTGTTGATGATCACCTACTAGCAATAGTCCACAGACTACACAATGATCGACCGATAGCTGATGTTCAACTGAACATGGATTGAAAATCAATGATCACCGGCAACAGGAGGTAGAATACTATTTTTTTCAAGAATCTATCTCTTCGGACTTACGAGATAAATACATTCTCCCAGTTTAAAAAAATACACAGTTACATTTCCAAACAGGAAAAAACCATAACAGAAATTAGGAGTGACACATTTGAGATAATGAGTGAATAGTTGGCCGGGGAACACAAAAAATAACAATCCTAATCATTCACCTCCATCGTAAAAACCTCCAACCTAGTAAGTACTACTTTCGGAATGCAACTTTTAAGTTTGCAAATTTTGGAGTCATTTTATCGTTCACTTGGTAACATGACAAATGTAAGGAAATATTTTAATTTTTTCCCTCTAATTAGTTAAATCATTTAAAAAATACTAGTACAAATACTAGAAGTTTTTACATAAATTAAACTTACACATTTTGGATATTTTCTATAATATACTTAATAATATGCCGTATGATAGTCGGCCTTGACCACTTGAAAGTGCCCACCAAAATTCTAAGGTACGACCATCGACAATCAAAGGCAACGATGAAAATCTCTAAATACCTAGACCATCGCTTATCAACAACATTTGAAAAACATCGAAGACTAGCGACAACTGATGACGATCGTAAGCCAACGATCGCTAGACGCCCACCATCAAGATGGGAGCCCACCATATATTTTCAGACATCGAATCTCGATAGCCGAAATCGTCCTTCGAACGAGGCAGAGATGAAGTTCTGCAGGCGACGCCGTCGACATTAGCGCGGAAATGCAATTGGCAAACAGCCCTCGCTCCCTCCAGTGCTCTCTAAGAACCTCCTTCGAGCAAGAGAACAGCACGGAGGAAGGAGGATATTTCCGATCCTCTTATGGCATCCGCCAACCCCTCTCCCGCCGACAAGGGAAAAGTTAAAAGTAGGGATGAGTGGATTCCACTTTTTTTCGATTCCGATTCTTTCGAATCGATTCCCGATTCTCGTTTCCGATTCCATCGATTCTTATTCATACTAACAGGTGGGGTATTGATTTGTCAGTAGCACTGCTGTCATTAAAATTTAAGAATTGAATGAAATGAAATAACAAAGGAAATTAAGATGCTCAAAATTTATATTTTTTTTAAATTGCGAATTAGAATTAAAATAATCTATCCTTCTCTTTAATCAAATAATATACTTTTTGACAGTTTCAGACATAAATTGTTATAACTAATAACTTCAGGCTTCGTGAAACCTCTCCATATTGGAAGTAAGGAAATAACTTACAAAGTTTTATTTCCTTACTTCCATAAATTGTTAATTTAATGATGCACAATGCACAAAGGCTCAGATGGGTGGCGGCCTTAATGCCCGTCTTATAGTCTATTTTCAAAAATATATTTATCTTCCTGAAACCGATGGAATCGGAATCGACTTTAGGCGATCGATTCTCGATC
Organism: Ischnura elegans; assembly: GCF_921293095.1. Taxonomy (NCBI): domain Eukaryota; kingdom Metazoa; phylum Arthropoda; class Insecta; order Odonata; family Coenagrionidae; genus Ischnura; species Ischnura elegans. The sequence continues at coordinate 45,340,587 of NC_060253.1, read as the reverse complement.
CCGATTCCGTGCCCGATAATCGGTAGAATCGAGAATCGGCATTTGGAGTCGACTCATGCCTAGTTAAAAGTCGCGAGGAGGAACAAAAAGGGTGCAAGGGTATGGGAGACACTTCAGACCCTTTTGCACCGAACCCTGATGTCTCCCTCGTCGTCATCATCACCCTACCCCCGTACCATTTTCACCCAATCCACAATCGGAAGAAGTCCGGCTGACTCTTTGCGAGACCCTTTTGTTACGGTGTGAATGGAGCGCCGCAAGCCAGGGAAGAACTGAAGCAAATGGTCGATATGGCGAAAGATTCGTTGTCCGCCCAAGGCGAAGTCTAATTTCGAATCCGGAGGAGGAGTGGGGTGGCAGAGGGGGCGTGGTTCGAAATACTAACAACAGTTGGCGCTGTTTCCGCCCCCGCCTTGCTTCGATCACATACAAATCGCCTGACGCGTGTATTTTATATAAAGCATCACTACGTAACTTGGGTTGGCTTCCCAATCAAAGTGAGGGCGGAATAAATCAGCGCGTAATGCAAGACAATTTTTCCCGGTATTTCTAGCACATTGCCGACTCGAAAAAAATCAAAGAGATCTTCGTCCTTCGAACATAAAAATTTCTCACTAAAAACGCACTCCTCAGTTTTCAAAATTACAGTCGCAAAAGATGACTCTGCTGACAAACTCGCATACAATACATCATCATCGTCTAACATGGAGTATAACAGAGGTCATTAATTCGGAAAGATAAAATGCGCAGATGTTTTCACTGACAGGGGATTAAAATAACAACAATAAGTAAGAAAATTTTTAAACTAAGAATAGTTGAACAGTAATGCTTCCAAAGTTGCATTTTCCAAATTCACTTCAACTACATCAAATCTGTCAGATAAAATCGCTCAGTAACGAGGGCTGGCGGTCTAATCACTTTCCTTACATTTATAAACTATAACTAAGTACGGCCGCATTTTAGCATTAGAAAATCGGATTTATGGGATCATCATTAAGAAGGGGACCAACATTTCTCTCCAGATTCCTTCAGGCAATTTGGTGCATTAGGTTTTCTCAGTACTGTTGTTTTATTCCTTCCCATCGTATCACTCATCTTGAACTACTAAAACAAAGTGATGGAGATGAAGCGAAAAAATCATTAAATGACATAAAAGGAAATTTGATAACGCTTTTGTCTGGAAGATTAGGTTTGGGATCAGCAATAAGACATTTGTAAGTTCTTTGAAATTGCAGTTAGATATTATTTTTTTTTATTTGTACCGATTGAAAACATTTTTCGACAATGATCATTGGAAATCAGATCGTAAAGAAGAAATCAGGTAGAGTTATGGGGAATGGAATCCAGTCCGTTCAATTAAAACGTCAAGAAACTAATCTCGATCATAATATATTCCAAGAGAATTCGAGCATGTTTTTGAGGAGACAGTTCAGACTCGGGAGAAGTCTATTATCTCTCCGCTGACATCGCAGCGAACAGATATAATATCAAGCAACTGTTTGAATCGATAGGGTCAATTTTGAAACAATATTTTCAAAACTACCTATGGTATTATCGTTTATAGGAAAATCGATTAAATAAATTTTACGGCAATCAATTAGCCGGATGCGAACAATAACTTGGTACCCACGTCGTGATTACAGTGAGAATTCGATGACATTTCTAAGCGTCATCAAGCATTTTACGCGCCGAACACCATAATCCATCGACCTTTCAGCACCTCATTAGCGCGTCTATAATTAAAAGCATACATTTACGCACCAGTAACAGATATAATAACAAACTGCAAGTTCAATGAGAAAATACCTTGCAAACTTCATTGAAAGTGCAGCATGAGCGAAATTTACACATGCTCGCTCAGCATGTTCAAATAGACTAATCATCATTACGCGCAGTACAAAACACAAATCGTCAACAGCATCGATTGAATAAATAAGGGTCAACTGATGTAAACCACGGTACTCAATGGATGCATCACTTTTAATAAATTGTTCCTCACAAAGGCACTGCGAATATCCAGGAAGAACAGCATAAAAAATCTGGGAAACGTACGACTCAGAATACGTTTCGTGCACGTTTAAGAGCCGAGGAAGTTATTTCTTTTGTGAGATATCAAACTTAAGTTAGTTGGAGAGATTTAAAGTCTTTGCCTCGACATACCATTTACGACTTACCTAGGTTTTAAAAACGCGTGATTCAAAACGTATATTTAAAACATGTGTAATTAAAAAAGTTCAAAATAAAGGTAGAGATAATGTGGATGCCTCAATCCTAGTAGTTTTATGCAACCACTTCTTGCAGTCAACCGTAGCGCCATTTTCGTGCAACAGATGCGATTTGAATTCACTCAAAGCATACATTCATTTGGAAATATTTCAAATAGGAGAGAGGAGACAAGACTAAGTTCCGTTTTCATCATAATTCATAAGGTATAAAGAACATCACTTCAGTTTTAGCCAAAACTAAAAAATAATTCCAGCATAAATCAACATTTTTCATATACTCAGGCTATTATCTCTATAAGAACTTGCATAAAAATGCGTATTGATTCTGTTGTTTTATCCTACTCAGATGGGCTACAACTGGATCCACTACGGCAGAAGCCAGATATCGATATCCACCACGGCATGTGTAGCATAATCATCACTAGCTATTATTTAAAGTTTAACATAACTATTCATCCACATTTTAGATAGAGCTACTTAGCGTCCAGATTTATCTGAAGCCTAACGTCCCCAACGCGCGGTTTTTTCTTTCGCGTATATTATCCATGATTTTGTAGAATAAACAATTTACACAAGTGATTGCATCAGAAAAAACAAATTGACTTTGGTGCACACTTTAAAACCTTAATTATGACCGGAAACTGGCAAACTTTAAAACTATATGAGCCGAAATTCGCGTATCTACACATAAGCTGTCTTGAGCTGCTCAACAATAAAGGCCGCGAGAAAATTTTATATGAAAAGAATTTTATATTCCAATTCTTCGGTAGATGTGATGAATGTCAGCAATGATAATGGAGCCAATAAAAATATTTGAAAAGTAATTTTTAACGTTTGAGGAAAAGGCACATATACCAATGCTCAGGCTCCGTCAACATTAAAAACATCACCAACCGCGTGATTCAACCAGAAGATTGGTTTGGATAGGTGAAGGTAGAATTCATTTCAGACTAAGCCACAGGTGTGTGAATTATGTGACAGGGGGTCCAGTTCCTTTCCATGGGCAGCCTTGCACTTCGAGGATTCATGCTGAGATGACTAAATGCTTCACCCAGTATTTGAACCCGGCATCCTTTGGTGGGAAATATGCGTTCTACCCACTAAGCTACTGCGCTCACCCAACAAAACTTTAGAGCGCTGAAATCATAGAAGCCAGCAGATTAGATTTATACAAAAACTTATTATTTCAAACGGAGGGAACTGGAAAGAAATTTTCTCAACACCAGACGTACAATGCTCCCGATATAAAGGCCCTTTGAACAGAATTGCACAGCTAGAATGCGAGGACATCTAAACACCAAGCAGTATGAAGACCTAACGGTAAGATCGATCAAAACTGATTACGATAATCCACTGGGCGACCGAAAATGTCCGTGAAAGAAGAATGGGGCAGGCTTTATTGACTTACCATTAAAAGTGACTGATCAATAATATGAGACAATACCGATCAATAGATACCAAAGGAATTGATGGGGCCAGTCTTTTCTCGGTGTTGAAAAAACCGCAGCGGAGGAGATGCTTACTGAGACCACAGTACCGTAGTTAGTCTTCCCCTAAGAACGGGTAACATCAAAATGAAGGCTGCCAGAGCGACACACGAAATGTTACTAAACTGAGCATGCAAAGACATCTATAATATACCACATACCTGACGGAGGTAAAGATACCGGATGGAGGGGAAACAAGATAAAATGGTTTATAAGTAAACGAGATTAAGAAAGGTAGACCGCATCTCAAACTAGCGAAAGGAAATGAAATAATCGAATAGGGAAGTGCAGATAAGAATCGTAAAACTGTTGCCTCACTTATTTTAAAGCCTGGCATAACCAGTAGAGTCATCGTACGATTAATTATAGTTATGATATGCGAAGGAAAAACAGCAAAAATAGACTAAGCTTTTCCAATGTGAATGGAATTTCTCCTACTTCTCAAAAATATGCCCTTCAGAATATGAGCCGATAAGGCTACCAATGCTCCCTAAGATACATCAATAGCCCAAAACCATTCCAAAGCTCTCCGTAATCCTTGAAGGAACATAATTAATAATATTTCTTCACCGAGAGATTTCGCTTTCCACAAACTGGGTTTCGAAAAACTGGGTAAACACCTGGCACTTCTGTCGCCAATACAAATGGTTATGTTCACGGAAAGTATTTTCTTTCGCGGAAAAAAAAGGTTTTTCATTACCAAAAGGGTGATTTCCTATTATTTTTTTATTGCCTAAATCGAAATATTATTACTCCTAGAGTACGTATTTCACGCCTTTTAGATTTTTAAATGACGATATCTATTTTTCGCGATTAAATGAAAAGTGAAAATTTTCAAGCGCGCGAAAACGCGACGCGTAAGTAGGAATGATGGGAAAAAGTCCGTGCGACGCATTTCTGGTTCTCCCTCCCGCCTTGTGAGGTGACCTTGATCGAGGCTCTGAGCGCCGATAGGACGCAGGATACTAGCGGGTAGCTGAGTACCTTGCTGGCTGGAAGCGCTTGGCTTAAAAAAGGTTTATTAATACCTTATCAAACGAAGAAAACTTTCCGACCTAAGCCAGTTTTCATAGGTGATTATTAAGACATGTTTTCCTGAGCTCTGTGCCTCATGCATGCATTGGTAATTTCAAACGATCTAAAACTCCTGACTCCTAGTATAAAATCTAGGTCCCTGTGACGTCACGTGGAGTGGAATCGCATGGGCGCCAATCTGGCCTTTTTCAAATGAGGATAAAATTTGACCCTTGCCATTCGTCAAAACCGGTATTTCAAAAACCAAATAATTTGTGTATTATGAATACACTAATGGTGGGTAAAGAATCGCAATCACTGCCTTTCGTTTTCTTTGATGAGGGAAACTACCCTATTGCTATTATCACTGCGAAAATCGAGCATATACATGCAAACACAAAAAGGAGATGGCTAACTCAACGATCATAAAAACGCGTAAGCAGTGGCCGGAAGAGGATAAAATCCGATCTCCTGTAAAAACTAACAAGCATTTCAAAACAACCAAAACCTTTTTTTAACACTTTAAATGTTTACGATGACCTCAGGTGAAACTGAAAAAAATTAAAAGCCACCGTCTCCACGCTTTATATGTCCTAGAGCCATGGCAATAGTATCGGTAGCACCACCATGTCTCCGTTTAATTTCACTGACGGGAGAGCGGACCCAATTCACGTTGGCAGTGACACCGCCTCGCAACAGGCGCAGCAAGGTTAGGTCACGGCCATGGGTTTATAGAGCATTGACCTAGAAAATTGGTGCCCTTATCATACCTACACAGCAAAAAGCATGCGATGGAAAAAGCATTACTAAGAAAATGTCACCACCATATCGTATGGGTGATATAATTTGTGTAATATTATCAGAAATACGAATAAAAAGGAAAGCGAATTTAGTGCTGCATGCGGAAAATATTTACCAAACGAATAAAATATTAAGATACACGATATGATTTCCAAATTTTTATCATGGGAAAATGACCAAATAAGACAGGTTCAATTCATGGTGTAAAGAATTTCACATAGGACGGCGCGGCGTAATTGAAATGGGATCCATCCATCGCTCACCAAGTGATTTTCAGAGTGAAAAACTTAACTTATGGCAAATTTTGACGAGAACCTAAGTTAAAAATATATTCATGATTGAAATCCCGATGATACAGCGTCATCCGCAGAATCTGGAGCATTAATACGAATGTAATATGCGGGATGTTAGGAGGGATGGAGACCATTAAAAAAGAAACTGAAGAATTGGTTCCTTACTTTCCACTGTTTCAATAGGTACGAGAGAATGAAGGTGGAAATGCCTCCAGGAAAATAATTATATAGCACAATGTTGCGGAGATATTACATGAAATACGACTCAACATAAAAAAATCGGGTTTCTTGCACCAGGATATTACCACACAAATGTTCTACAAAGACGGAGAAGATTCACACTTGCACCCAAAAATTATTCGATACACATGGTTTTACATATTTGCCATGAAATGAGAAAATTCCTCGTAATATCGTTGCGGCAATAGAATAAGTGGATAATTATAAAAAGATATGACAACAAAGGAGAACGAAGTCAGCGCTGAATGGGACAAATATCCACAGTGAAAATAAGATATAAAATGGACGAGATCATTTCCCCAGTTTTGCCTTGGGAAAATCACCAAAAAAGACAAATTAGAAGGCATTGGCATACTCAAGCGTAGCCTACGTTATCCATAAAACGTAGGCTACGGCTCAAAAAAGAATTTCAAAAACAGCGATCGTCTCTCTTTACGGATATGAGAACAAGCTTCGGAAATTGTCGACCAGACGTCGTTCTCGTCGTCTAGGCAAATTATTTGCCTACTCGAAGAGATCTCAAGACGAAAGCGATCGCAAATCAAGAAAACGAAAGCATATTCAAATATGCCAACCGCAAGATCTATCGTTCCACCATTTTTTTTAATAATTCAAATCGAAAAAAGAAATCAATTCACTTTTGGGGAACGCGAGCCCTTAGTGGGGGAGTTTGGCAAACAAATGCCTGATTATCCTCGCTGAGAGAGTCGGTGTTTGTCGATCTCCATGCTCCACCGTTTACTCAAGTAATAGCGAATCTCTTCGCCGATTGATTGACGACAGGGATAGATGGTGTGGGGTTGGTTGAGCAGACTTTTCTCCCCCCTCCTTCTTCCTCCGCAGCTTTTGAAGATCCAATCGACATTAAGGAAAGGAAAATACGAACCATTTTCTCCAAGCATCAAGCCAGTATACTGGAACGTACATTTCGACCATTAAATGGACCCAATGTCGTTGAACCAATAGTATTCTTGACAGGAATATTACCACATAATAGAATTCTTTGCCAGTTAGTAGAACCTACCCAAAGTAAAACAATTAATACTCAAGGGGAACTAAACATCTGGTTCACACGCATACTTTGATTAATTTTTGGAGTATTCAAGCTAGTTTCAAAAAAATCTAAATTGAGAACATTTGCCAATATTTCTGAGGAAACATCTCAATATACCGAGAACATCTACTTACATTATGTATAAAAATTTGCTCACTAGGACTAAGAACGATTTTCATACTGTATTCTAGAGCCAAAACGTATTACTGGCGTTAATTCTTTATTCAAATCTAAGATTCTGATTAATACTATGCACAAATCATCAATTTTCAATCACTCATAACAGCAATTACCCATCAAATCTTCGTCTGAACGCTGAAATGAACACGTTTACGCTGCGCGTCAAAAATACGTCTTTATTTAAACTACACAGCAAGATAAATTCGATAAAGAAACAATCTCGTTGGAGTGAGGGACCGTTCCATGCTGATTATGAACCACAGGAGACCGCCACAACAGGACTATCTCGCAGTGGAATGGAGGGAACATTGTGGAAGAATAAAAACAAAACTTTAAATCAAACTGACACTTGCATGGCGGGTATAACTGGGCACTAAATCACTCTCAAAGTTCCCGAAGCCAATGAAGATTAAGTGCTACTATTCTAGACACTTCTCTCGGAACGTATCGGAGAAAACTTTTATTGGACGAATGGGAGGATTAATTTTCATTGGACGCAGAGCTTTCGATCCATTTCCCGAGAGGTGTCTGGCATTTACCTGTGCTCCGTCCGGGACATACTTCTGTCGTAATGGTGTTTTCCGAAGAAATTCATGAAATCTCATAACCATGGTGTCTAGCCAATCAAAGCAGAAAAAATCATGCATAATTCCAGGTTTGTCAGCGATTTTTTTTTACAAAATTCCAAGATAATATTACGTGATTCCTACGATAGATAAGAATTTCAAAATACCCAAAATTACATCAATACTTTTAAAATATAATATATTTTTTTATGTTACGTTCCTTATTCAAAAAATTGCACTTAGTAAAAGACATTCTACAATTAATTTTTTATTGTCTCACTTGGCACCTGAAGACATTCGTCATAATTTTAAGAGTTATTTAGATAAATACATGTTTTCATGAAGTGCAATTTGAACTGTAATCAACGAATTGTAAAGCAAAAACCTGTACATAAAATTGTCTTAAATGAACTACGACAAACACATTTAGGCAATAAACTGGAGGTTGAAGAGGCAAACTTTTATGTGAAATAAGAGATTTTAAAATTCCAGGTTGCAGCAACAATTCGTGAATAATTCCAGGAACTAAAATGTCATGCATAATTCCCGATTCTCCCAGTCGCTGGGTACTCGGACACCTAACGGCACGACGCGACGCTCAGAGTAAAATAGGAAAATTGAGCCAAAAATATCTCCACATAGAGTTAGAATGCAATCATGTTTAAAAATATACCCAAAGTAACTGCACTAATATTTTATGATACGATAACCCTTATGTGGCCAAGAAAAAAGGTTAACTTACATTATGGTGCAAAAGAGCACAACACACTCAATGCTTAAAAATTAAAATTAACAGATCAATTTGCAAGAATTTTATAGCAAAATTAGGGGACCTATGATCGAGTCTTGGTCAAGGTGGATTATTTCTCTGCGCATTTTTTTAAACACCTACACATTGATATATATATAAAAGATATTTTTGGAGGCAATTTTTTAAGGAGTATAAACTTTTGATAATGTTTACATCCACTATAAATCTGAAAATACGTTTAATTATTACCCCTTAAACTTCCTCCTACTTTATGCATTCGAGTTTCAAAATAAACTGTCGAAGTAACGAGAAGAAAAGAACTAGGTCATTGCTCCAAGATAAAAAGTAGCCAGCAAAGCTCTGTCTCCGGATACTAAAATTTGATAACTGGTTTTTAAAATTAGCTTTTTTTAAGTTGTCTTACAAAATATAAATATGAGAAACTAGTACGTCTGATTTAATTGAAATATACGGATACTCTTTCATCATCAGGGGCAAAATATGCAATGTAACTTCCGGCAAGTTCTATCTGCAACAAAATACGACGTAAAACGTCAAGCCATCCATACTCAGAAATATCTCAGAGGAAATAATCGAGATAAAGTTCAACGACACCAGTATTGAAGCATAAGTCACTTCAGAATCGCGGATGATCCAATTAGAAAAATCGTCATCCCGGAAGGCGTAGTAGTTTACATTGCACAAATGGTGAGCGTGTTTTTGAATTATACAATCTGCTCCAGGGATATAAACAGGCAGACATCGTTATTAAAATGCCATGAAAGGGGCATTGAATCAGTTGAATTAATTTATTCCCGTAACCAATCAACCAAAGAGAAGAGAGAAAAATATCGCACGTTACTTCAGTCATCCGTGAAAAAGTGATGATATTTGAACATAACTACAACACACATACACCCTTTAGATCACCTCCTGGAATTGAAGCTTAAAATCCAGTACCCCCGCTCAAAACAAATCATGAGAAACATCTTATCGATAGTGCCTTTAAAAATAATGACATATGGTAAATAGAAATCTAAAGAGTGTAGAAATGGTGTTCCGGCCGTAGCAATGCGCATGAATTACCTCCGTAATGAGAAATATCAATGCAAAACTTCCTCGTTATATTGAGGATAAAACATCTATATTATTTCACGAAGTGATCCCATAATTTGTATAATGCACAACAACGAACACATATTTATACATTTATTTCCCTTGTGAAGGGGGTGGGAAATTTATGACGCACCATACCCGCACTATGTGGACACAACGCATTTTATTCGGGATAAGACGGGAGAAATTCCACGTACGTTTAGTTTACATCGTCGAAATAGGAATTAGAATTGTCTTAAAGTGACCGATGGGCGGTTGAACATGGTGGTAGCCTAGGTCCTTTCAAAAAAATTTCTTTGACTTCGACAAGTAGTGCAATTCCAATTTAGTGCACTTCCAATTTAGTGCACTAGATTTATAGTAATACACAACAACAACAAAATAATAAAATAACTCACTAACAAATCATTGCTTTTCAATTAAAATCGTATTCCTTAATACTATCAATACTACCACCAATCGACTCCTCTGTGTGTTACCACGAGAATCAAAATATTACTATATTTTCTTGACCCTTGGCTCTCGATTTGAATTCTGAATTCCCCTTAATTTTGCTTACCGATTACTCCACATTCAGCAGTCAAAGCTCTGTCAATGAACGACACTATGTGAGTTTATCGCATTTCAAGCAGTTTAACAGATGACAAATATTACAACTATTTACTCAGCATTCTCGCGCCAAATTTATTATTTCCTTCAAAAACACAAATTGAGTACAGAAATTGTTCTTCGCCCTCCAGGATATTCCCTACCAAAGCAGAATCAAACTTACAAATCCCAAAAAGCATATCATTGAGAAAACCAGATTTGCCACGAGACGGTGAGCAAAATCCAGACAGCTAGAAGACCTGGATTAAGAAATATTTTAACACGGGAGAGGAAGTGTTCGCTTTCACGAATTCGTGCACCGATTTCGCAACGTGAATAATTTACACTCAGCACACATATAAACGCCTCACGAAAAAGCAAACAAGAACACAAGAGGTTCATAAGGGTCTGAAAACGCCATCCTAGGCATATATTTGTGGGACACGGCTGGATGATGGGAGAAAAACTTTGCACGACTGGGATGCAAATAATGTTTTTGTTTTTTAATTTTTTTCAAGGGTCGGTACAGGTCTTCCCTCAGTGCACTGCATGACGGCGCATGCCATGACGCCCTCCAGTACAATGAAAGCGGCCGTATCTCCAAGCGGCAAAAGCAGAGCTCGTCAAAATTCTCTGAGGCGGACGAGATTAATTACCTCCCTCCCACCTACCCAAAAAAAAAAAGGATGCGACGTAGATACGGCGGGGAGGGGGGATATAAGCGCTTCCGCACTCTCTTGCGAGAAATGCTCTTCATTTGTTTTTCCCCCGTTCACATTTTTTTCTATCGCGAGAAATAAAAACGCCACGGGAACAATGAATCTGAAAGGAACTGCTTAGTGCAACTCCGCGCGCATTCTCACACGGGCAGGTAGGTGCATTTGATCAACCTTGACGAGTTGGAAAGCCTTCAAATCCGGAACTTTTATGTGCGCACTTTATAATCTGAAGAGCTATAAATTACAAGTTAATTTCCTATAACGCGTTAATCTTTATTTCCCCCGGTCATGGACCACTGGTTCCTAATGGACACTCATTCCCCCCTAATCACTAACAAAAATACAACGATCATTATTAGGACACTTTTAAGTCCAGAGAGCGTAAGAGCGAGGGAGATCAATTAAGCACTCCACATAAAAGATGAATTAATGCCTGAATCTCTGAATTAATGCCTATTTCACCTGTTATACATACAAAATGAGCACTGAGCAGCGACCGAATTACGTGAAATTTGTCGTGACCAAATTCGCTGAAAGAAGAGAGAGGATATAACTGGATAAGTAATTACGAGAGGATTTCTCGGATTTTATTCATAAGGGGCTTCGAAATTTCTAAGGCACTGAAAAGTCGGAGATCGGAATTAATTATACCAGGTGGGAAACCCGGGAAAGCTTCCTGCAATCGATTCACCGGGAAACCGTTCATTCCTGTAAGAAACCGTTTTAACCGTTGGGTGTTTCCCAAGGGTCTATAAACTGTGTGCCACACAGTTTATAGACCCTTAGGATAAGTAAGTACACGGCGGAGATACGACGTAAATAAACTCTCAGACTCAAAAATATTCGATACACTAACATTATTTATTCCATACGACAAGCACAAGATTTATAAGAAAAGATGAATAAATACACAGGTACAGTCCTTAGAACAATATACAAGGAACAGAGACAGATATAATCTTACCTTACAATATCTAGCGCCTTGAATAAAACCCTAATAAAGTTCTTATCTTCAATATAGGGTGACACATACCTAATCTTTTATACATTAGAACGATCTTGAGAGTAATGCTAATAGCTTCAATTAGCTTTAATATTGCTCATAGCAATGAACATTAACATTTGACCGAATGTTTCATTTTTGCCATAAAATAGTAAGTAATTTTCATAGCTTTTTATACAGCCCTCAACTGGTTTCATTGCTTTCACGTCATCACGACCACATAATATAGTCTATTCAACACTGTCCTCTTGACACACTTGATAATGACGCGAATAATTTTAAACTTTGACGAGGACAGGGAAGAAAAATGTGTAAAACCGCAGAGATTTTATTTCATCCCGAAAGTAGCTAGATTAACCGCTTAATTTTTTAAGCTTGAAAAAAATAACGAAGACGAGGAAAGGTACACGGAGACGACATTCCCTGGATAAAGATTGAAGTGGCACACATATATAATCGCTATGCTTTTTATTCGCCTTTTGCCGGGCGCGAGAGGGATATCTACAGCCGAGAAAATTTTCGACGTCTCGCTCGGAGCTCTCCGTGAGCATTTCGGCAGGGAGGGAGGCTACAAAGGGGAGGAAAACCCTTGAGCGACTGCACTCAAGGGTCGCGGGGAACTTCATAACGATCTTCAACACGACTTTAAAACTTCCGCCGGCGAAATCCTCACATTCCGCTCCCCTCTTCCCTTCTCTCCCCAATTTCGCGGAACGTTCCCAGAGCATTGCCGGAATCTACTGGAACCTCTGACGGAGTCGGTAGAGAGGGGAACTGCTGGGGGACAAGAGAAAGGAGGAGAGGACCACTTTTTGGTGCAGCGGCGAAATGAGCGTCTGGTTATCCCATTTCGACCGGCCCACGCGAAGGGAAGGGTGCGCGATATTCGAGCACACTCGATTACTAACGTCGCGGATTGGCACACATCATCATGGAATCCTTTGCCTCCTTTTATCATGGAGAACCGTGACCCTAAGTCTTCCTTTCCCAAGCATCTAATTGAAAAAAACAATCTCTCCAATTTTGATGTGAAAATTATTCATTTTCAAGAACAAGAACAAAGGTTAGATGCGGCCGAACAGCGGAAAATAGGAAAAAAAGGGAGAAATTATATTTATTGAACGAAAATGAGATTGTTAGTCACTCTCCTATCTTTGATGTTATCCCCCAACTCCTTTGTAAGCCCACTTCCTTCCCCAAAAAACTTCTTAAACCTTGAGACATAACGCAAGTCCGGAATTTTGGTTGTATTGGTCTGTATGATGTAATCATCTTAATTATGTTTCTGTGCCTCCTCTGACTCATCTACTCCCTCCTAACCACCTCACTACTTTTGGAAGATACATATATCGGCCTGAAATAAGAATACATTAGTTCCTGATGACGATCGCCCGACAATTGAAACACGCGTAGTTAATCTGTAAAATAAAATTATGTGGGTAGTATGATATCCCTGTTTATCATTTGATATGCTATTCCACGAAATATCTCCGGCATAAGTTGACTTATGCCGGAGATATTTCCATCCATCCATCCATCCATCCATCCATCCATCATGATGCCATCCAAACATCAGCCCGGGCCAATGGCATCACACGGTATACACAAAGTTACTCTTTCCTCATAAAATTCGACAGATTTTTTGACTACTAGAAGTGTTTCATGGCGGAAAATAGCTGAAATTTCTATTTTCATGCCTGTCCAATTTCTGAGTACGGGACGACCGAAGTCTGCCTCATCATGTTACTCGGTGATCTTTCGCGGGACGTTCCCAGAATATTACCGGAATCTACGGGAACCTCTCACCGGGTAGGCAGCGAGGGTATCTGCTGGGCATTCGAGCAGCATTCGAGCGCAAAACTACACAACCAGCCCCAATAACAATGCCACGATGAACCGTTGAACCGTTCCCGTGGAATTGAGCCGCTCCTCGCGTGCCGTAGGCAATCGCTTATCATGCCGGCCTAGTTAGCGACGGAGTCAAGCCCTGTCCGGCTAATCCAGGGCTCGAGGGTTCGAATCCCATCTGATGGGCTTTGTCTTATCTAGGGCATGGATGTATGTGCGTGTCCACCAACTTAATTGTAAGGAAGGATTTCAAAGTTCAAAATTCGGTTGATAAATAAGGGCATTAGTAATAATAATTATTATTATTCAACTCCAAACAAAGCCCGAATTTGGGCAAATCCGTGACGCCATCGGAATAGGGTAGTTTCCTTCATCAAAGAAAACGAAAGGCATTGATTGCGATTCGTTACCCACCATTAGTGTACTCCTAATATAAAAATTATTTCGTTTTAGGAATCCCAGTTTAGACGAATGGCAATGGTCAATTTTATCCTCATTTGAAAAAGGCCAGATTGCCGCCCATGCGATGCCACGCCACGTGACGTCACAGGGACCTAGATTCTATACGAGCAGTCAAGAGTTTACCATCGCCTGAAATTACCAATGCATGCATGAGGCACAGAGCTCAGGGAAACATATCTTAATAATCACCTATTTAAAATGCCTATGGTCGGAAAGTTTCCTACGCTTGATAGGGTATTAATAATCCTTATTAAAGCCAAGCGCTACCTGCTAGCATGCTACGCTACCGCTATGCTCGGCAGCCAGCAGCCTGCATCGTAGCGGCATTCATAGCCTCGCACCCAGGTGGCCTCACACAGCAGAAGCCAGACGTCACACGGGCTTTACCCAGCATTTATACTTAGCCGTCGCGTTTTCGCGCGTTTGAAATTTTTCACTTTTCATTATTTATTTTATTTTTATTTTAATAAAGAGATACACATACAGCAATACTGCCAATTTAAAGTGCAATTATAACAACACATATTAAATAATTAAATAATAATGATTTGATTACAAATTTAAATAGAATAAAAAAGAAAAACAAACATTTATCCGGCTATCTAGTCATTTATGCGATAAATATGTTAATGCCCGATGAGTAAAATTTTTAAGTGTCAGACCAAACGGATCAATATCACTGGGCAGAGTATTTATTAAAAGGGAAAGCCTATGGAAAAGAGAGCGCTTAATTACAGATAGCCTGGGTGTAGGAATGTGGAGTAAAGAAGTAGATCGGGTGTGGCGGGAAGGTACTCTAATGTTGAGGAAGGAAACAATGTCAGGACTGTCGAAGTGGGAGTTAAGGGTATCATAAATGAATTTGATGTCTGATTGAAGTCGGAGAAGGGATAAACTAGGGACGGATAAAGAGGATAAAACTGCACTAGTAGGTGACTCGCGGAGATTTGGGTTTCTAAATAATGAATCGAATCGAAATTAAATCGCGAAAAATAGATATGGTCATTGAAAAATCTATGAGTGTGAAATACGTGCTCCAGGAGTAATAATCTTTCGATTTAGGCAATAAAAAAATAGGAAACCACCCTATCCGAGCCCAAATTCGGAAATACAGAAGAACCCCCCACTGACCGGAGAGAAAGGGTTAAAAACATCACGCCTCAGGACGACCCCGAGGGCCTTAAGCCTGTCCTGATAACTGAGGGCCGACAGTAGAAGTCGGTATTCGCGGGAGGGGCGTGCAAACCGCAGTCTGGCCACCATGATTAACGGGGCGCTGCACTCTCAAAGAGAAGAGGGAGGTGGGGGAAGCGAAGCCCAGAATTGGAGCCGCGACCCATTCAGTAATTTCCTTCCGAGAGCACTGGCGGGGAGGAGGCTGGGGAAGGGGCGGGTTCAGGCCGGCAGGGAGGAGTGGGGGAAGATAAAGAGGCAAACGAGTGGGAGAGGCGAGTGCAAGGAGGAATTTCGGTTCGTTTCAACGATTCGGTTCATTTTCACGATTCGGTTCAATTTCATGTAACAGCTCATTTTCACGGGTCGGTTCATTTTGATGTAACGGTTCAGTTTCACGAATCGGAAGGGATCGAGTGCCAGGAGGAATTTCGGTTTGTGTCAACGAGTCGGTTCATTATGATGCAACTGTTCAATTCCATGAATCGGTTAATTTTAATGTAACGGTTCATTTCGATGATTTGGTCGAAGTGGAGGCTGGAAGTATGGTGTACGTGGGAGGGGGTGGATCAGACCGACGTGGGGCAGATAAAAAATACAGTCGGGAGGGATGCGAGTGCAAGTAGGAATTTCGATTCGAATCATTTTGACGGCTCATTTTTAAGCGTCGGTTTTTATCTACGATTTGAGCTACGAGGATGCTTAAGAGGGTGGGAATTCACCAGAAGACGCAGAGGCTTGGGGAAAAACATATAAATCCGAGAGAAAAGCAGCGAATAAAAGAGGGAATTTTTATTCGTTTCAACGATTCGGTTCATTTTCACGAATCGGTTAATTTTGATGTAACGGTTCATATTCACGAATCGGTTCGTTTTGATGTAAATGTTTATTTCGATGATTTGGTCGAGGTGGAAAAGGGAGGTCTGCTATAGGTGGGGGAGGGGTAGTCCGTCCGACGTGGAGTAGATAAAAAAGGCAGACTACAAGGATGCGAGCGCAAATGCGAATTTAGATTCACTTCGGTGATTCGGTTCATTTTGACGGCTCATATTAATGTGCCGGTTTATGTCGATGATATGATCGATGAGGAAGCTCAAGATGGCGGGGGTCCACCAGATGATGTAGAGGCGTGAGGAGAAACAGATAAACCCGGAAGAAAAGAAGCCAGTGACAGCAGAAATTTCTGTTCCGGTCCGTGATTTGGTTCATTTTGTCGAATCGGTTCCTATTCGGCAACGCCTGCATAATTCTTTTACGGCATTTAATTAAAATTGATGACAATATGGAGGAAATCGGTCCTCGGGAAAATCAACACATAAACGGTTACATTATTACCCACAATTAACAGGTGAACGAAGCTTCATTTGATGTTTATTGAATTTTCCGTAATATTGTATCATGAATTATCTTTCGTGGGGAGGAAAAAAGAAAATTATCGATTTAAGGGTCCGTAGACAATTTTGCATATAGAACTGATTATGCTTTAAATATATAGCGATACGCTGGCATAAAAGAAAAGAAAGAAAAAAGAAAAAAATTTAACCACATAATTATTTACATTACAGACCAAACTATGAAAACCCGTGAAAGGCGGAAAAACAAATTAATTAAGTTTTCCTTATTTGCCTTACATGTCAAAACTGTCTTGCTTCGAATTATTCGCACAATTAATTTCAAAATGTACTCATGTACTCCACGTTTTCTACGATCTTACATCAATTGCCGCGCCGCATGCGCGTTTTCCGTTGTCCCGGTGAAACAAATTCACCTCCACCAGCCAGTTTGCAATATAATTTCTATTTTGCGCATATGTTTGTGCTGTGTTTTCCAGCGAAATATATAATGTGATAGGGAGCCAGATGACGTCATGCGCATAACGTACCTATTATAGTCCACAAGATTGACCAATCTATTTTCGCGGTACCATGACCGATCCCGTGCGCGGTTCATATCTGCTTATATATAGCATATAGCTTTCCATTTTCCTTAGTTCAGTGGTACCATTACGTCCATTTTCAACGATTCATTCATGAAAGACAAACCACGGCAGGCAGACGTTGAAGAGAAGGGAGGCGAGGCTTCGGCCTCCCCACCTACCTCTCTGCCTCCCAGACCCAACTCTCTCGTCTCCTTCCGTCCGTGAGCAATGTTCTAAAAATGGTCCGTGGCGAAGCGCGGAGAATGGGTGGGTAGATAACCAAAGGATGCGGGTGGCCCAATAGGATCAGCAAAGAGAGATGCTACAGTCAAGCAATTGTACTGATGAAATAAAGGTAGTTCCACTTTTCCACTATTATTTGATAATTTGTAATTAGTATTGTTATTTGTCATTTAGATCTGACCTGAGGACGCCTACAGCACAGTAGGTGATACGTTGCCAACAAAATGATAAATCGGACGGAACCCGGAAATCTACCCTACTGCTAACCTGAAAACTCACATCAAAAATGCGCCGCATGCATCAAATAACTGTGGAAAATTGCAATTACCTTTTATTTCAACATGTCGAACTTCCAATATATCACGCCTAAATCGGTTGAACGTACCCAACTGTATTCTGCCTGTTGCTCAGGGTAAATTGTTTTCATAGTGCCATAGCACCATGTTCCTTAATGTGCAATACATTTTCTAAATATTTTGCTATCGAATTACTAAAGAGCATTATAGTCTAATGGGTAGAGCGCTCGGTAACTGATCTAAAGGCCGTTTTACACGGGGCACGGAATTGCGCAGATTAGAGCTGGATTAATTTCTAAAATGGTGTGGAATTGCGCGAATGTATGAACGAAATTAGAACAGGGGCTATTTTGCCATCTCACGTCCACGCATTCTCGCATGTGTTCTAGCAATTCACCGCTTTACACGACGCAATTTTGACTGCGCCTTCGTACACACGTCAGATTGTGCAAGGACGTGCCCCGTGTAAAACGGCCTTAAGGGTCTACGGTTCAAATTCTGGGTAAAGCCTTCGGACAACCTGTATAAAAAATCCTGAAGGCGAGGACCACCTGAATGTTTGAACGTCACACGCCAGCGACCTAACCTCACGTAGCTGTCAACCATTAATATCGAAACGAACAGCTTGTGGCGTGAATTCAAGAAATTGCTTGATAAAGGTTGAAGAAAAACTTATTTTACATTATTATTTTTATTATTTTAATTAAAAAAATCATCAACATAGATTCCCATTAATAATATTTAGGTTCAATTCTTAAGGAATTTTTAAGACGTAGAGGATTATTATTCATCCGTATGTATCACAAATCGCTGCGGGTTATAATATAAATTTACCATCTGAGTTGCTAACGCTGGAGCGCAAAACACGAATATTTATTCAACATCCCCTATGAACTACGCTATAATACAAGTATATATAATTACGACGCAATAATGATAACTACTACTTGCTCTTTGGCTTGAAAGCCTCTGTAATTAAAAACGGTCAACTTCACTTCTTTTGATGGAGATATGAAGCTTTTAATCCATGATGATGACACAGTTTAAAACAGCAATGTAAGCATAAAATCGTTTCATGCTTAATTTAGTGGAATAATGCTATATCCATCATTTAAGCACAAATGGTAATATTTAACACACATGGCATAAGCAGTGTAAGTCCGCAATAATTATAGTTGGATCAAAATAAAGTAGTTTTGATCATTATGGATTTTTCTCACGCATGGAATTCCGACGACCAAAATTACCCAAAGAATAGTCTATTTAGCCAGCACTCCAAGGAAATAGAGGAAGGCCTTTTCAGACGCCAGCAGCACTGAGTTCAGGGAGAGTAAAAGTGGACGGAAATGAGGGTAGAGCCATCTGGTCACTAGAGAGCCACATGAAGACGGACTGCAATGAAGTTACAGCTGTTGAGGACTTAAAAAGGAGGGGAACACATGAGTATCGTCCCATAAATAGTTGTACATAATACGAAGAACTGACCATCCGTGCCACCCGAAATGTTTTTTTACTTCCGCTATCCAACAAAATTTCGGAGGAGGCGCTGATGGATTTTTAAGAGGGACACGGAGAACATCACATTAGAAAGCCACAATATTTCCAGTGCCGACAGGAGCGATAAATTAAGAGAGATATTTGGCCGATAGGATAGGTGCTGAATTCTTTATTCCTCCGAACAATAAAGGACTAATAAATGCTGGGCGTAATTTCGTTAGAGCATTTCCTTTTTATATGTTAACGGGTGGTGTCCTAACATACCCTGCCACACGCCAACTGAGGCGGCTTGCGCGATAGCATGTCGATGTAGATGGATGTTGTCTATTTCAAAAATTGATGAACATCTACAATCTGCAAGCATAAAAAACCGTGGTAATCCATGATGTCCGATAAAATCAACGATTATCGACTTGGGATATTTAAATAAATAAAAGATCGTAGCACTTTTCCACAAAATTTTTTACCGAGTGCAACACGTTTCGGCTCACTGAGCCATCATCTAGTACAAGACATTGCAAAACTGTTTTGTAGTGCCTTGTACCAGATAATGGCTCAGTGAGCCGAAACGCGTTGTACGCAGTAAAAAATGTTGTGGAAAAGTGGTGCGATCTTTTATTTATTTAAATATCCATGATTAAAGCACAAATGGTAATATCCACACTATTTCATTTATCACTTAACCGACCATGGTTTCGACACTTGGTACCATTTTCAAGGTCACCTTGTCACCTTGAAAACGACACCAAGTGTCGAAACCATGGTCGGTTAAGTGATATATAAAATAAAGTGGATATTACCATTTGTGCTTTAATCATGGATATAGCATTATTCCACAAAATTAAGCCTGAAACGATTTTATACGTTATTTAAATATGTCTAACTTCCACCAATTGAATCCTGAATCTGTTGAACTTAATCGACTTGGGATCTTTATGGTTTGAAAAAGGTAGTACAACAACGTAAGCAATCGTAGTAAAGCATGAAAAATCGCGCATAACCACTAACTCTTCGATTATGGCTTAATTAAAGTTCTTGGCCTATTAATAGATTTCGTATGCATATACAGTTAATTTCAAATTATTGGAGATCGTATTTTGAGAATTCCCAGCCTCAAAAGTTAAAAATAACATTCAGCCACACTCGTTTATGGCCTTAAAATTTCCAAAATAAACTCTCCCGGCCAAACATTAGTTTGAATTCAACGAAAAGAAACTTTCGTTCAAACTGAATTTGCAGCCATTGGAATATTGACGACATACAATCGCACGATGGACATTGAGTGCGACTATCAGACAACTGAAATCTTCAGCGGTCTGCCCAGGCAACAGCAACATCGCACTTCCAGGAAGTGTGTGGACGGTATAGGGAAGGAAAGAGAGGCGACTGGGGGAGAAAGGGCCGCATAACGACGCACTGACGTAAAAGGGGTGTGTCAAGGCTATAACTTACTCATCACGCGCGAGACATATTTATGTATACAAAATAAAAAGAGCAACGATGGTCCGTGACAGATGAAAGATATTTGTTGACCATCAATATCCATCAATACCGGGGCCATAAAATCATTTCGGGGGGGTTCACGTGGAGAGGGGGTACCTATCGAGGGTTTGGAGGTTCACCCTGTGGGGGTACGCTTACGACCTTACATATTTTTGGGGGTTTGAACATTAAGGCCGCTTGCTTGCTACGGTCTCCACATTCATTGATGCCGAGTTAGGAGAGATTGGATATTGTCGAAACTCGGCGAATACATATCGAAAATCTGGCCACATATAAAAAAAACGAATTTCGATCTTCATCGTTGAGAATAGACACAGAGTGATCTACAAGTCGTCTTGAGACCGTTTTACACGGGGAAAGTCGTTGCGCAGGTTGGCACTGAAAACATTCGTTGAAACTGCGAGAATGCGAGCTCGGTATTAGAGCAGGGGCCATTTGGCATCTAGCATGCATGCACTATCGCCTGCGTTCCAGCAAGTGATCGCTTTACACGACGAAATTTAGACTTCGCCTTCGTGCATACATCAGATTGCGCAATGAAGTACCCCGTGTAAAATGACCTTTAATGCTCCATTAATTACGTGAGGTGATTTTCGCGATTTTTGGAGACACCCGTCCCCTCTTAAGGCCGTATCACACTAGCGACTGCGGCCGGCGCTGCGGCTGCGACCGCGACTGGCCCGTCGACCAATCAGAGCGAGGCAGTCGCAGCCAATCAGAGAGCTCCATTTCAATCTCGCGCGCTGGCGGCAGACGTGTTTGTTTGTTTGTTTTGGTTACCGTAGCGAGGGAAGTTCAAGAAGGTTATAAGATAACGCTGAGATAATTTCGGATTTTTAAAGTGAAGATGGAAGCCCAGTATATTGGATATTGCACCCGAGTACACAGGTGAATGAAAATGAAGTACGTTTTAACATATTTTAGGAACATTTCCAACAATTGCTGCTCTCTATCTATTCTTTGGACTTTCGTAAACAAACAAGCCACAAGCAGAAACGTTCATACGTGAACATGCGCGATCGTTGCGTCGGCCGCAATGTGTGATGGGGTGCAGTCGCAGCCGCAGCCGAAATCGCGGTCGCAGTCGCTAGTGTGATACGGCCTTTAGTGAGACATCGTGAGATTTGACTCGACCTCCTCCCTTTAATCTCACGAGATATTGTTCAAAATGCGTTATTTTCAGAGCATATACGTTTTTATATGCTTCGCTGCGTTGCGTTTCTTAAACAATTTGTTTAATTAATACGGAGGCTTCCGCGGTTAGTTGATTGGTGATGGTTTTCCGGGTTTACACCGCGTTGATACATGTTTTGCGGACGACAGTTTCGGGCGCAAAACATGTATCAACGCGGTGTAAACCCGGAAAACCATCACCAATTTGTTTAATTATTTTTTATTTAATACTAGATAAGGCTAGTATTTTAGATGACAAAATGTAGGAACACAGTCTTTCAGAAAAATAATTACGATATACTGGATACCAGGATTGCCTCTCCCATCACATAAAATTGGGTGAGAATCGGCTTCATCCCCTCCTCCCACTAAAAGCCTCGCGTAATCAATGGATGCAACCTTAGAGCACGCCGTAGACAATACAATATTGCAGATTATCCATATCTTACATAACCATTTCCACCTTGGCAACCAAAATCACTCAAAAATCGAAAATGAACATGAAACCCCTGAATCTCCAGCGTTCTGTCCATGCTCCTCCAGCAACATGAGTTCCAGGAAGTTTATGGAGGAAAGAGAGGGAATAAGGTAGAGGAGTCTGGGCGCGAGAGGGCCGCATAAAGACGGACTGACGCAAAAGGGGTTATGTTATGAGGTGGAGGGGGAACTACTCAGGCGCGTGCCATTCAATCTCTGGCGGCGCGAGGGACTAGCAGGCGCGTCTGGTATTTATTAACACGGCGCTGCACACCCCAGCCCACGCTTTTTTAAACGTGACCCAAGGAGGGAGGGAAGGAAGGTTATCGCGTCGAAATGCCACGTTAAAATGTAGCCGAGAGGAGAGAAGGCTTTGCCGCTATTCTGTCAAAAATCGTCGCCCGGAAAAAAAAGCGTAACCTAAGCAACAGACCGCACTGCGGGTACCGAAATTTAATTATACAAAGAACGAAAAATTAAAATTTAACATCGCAAAAAAACCAAAGAGATTTCGCTTGAAATTTACACTTCGCAAAGAACCAAAAATGAAAAGCACGCATTACCAAACCAGGGGAACTAAAATAAGAAAAAAAATTTTACACACTCTAAAGCTAAAATTTGAATCTTACGGGGTCGATAGGACCGTGAAAACTTCAGCGGTAAAACTAAGCTTTCGGCTAAAGAATTTAGAAAAGGTAGAATTTTGGAACTGAACCATATTGTCATATTTAGAGGAGAATGTGTAACTTTTATCCGTTCGAAAGAAAAGTAAATTAAAGGTGCTTGCCTTCATCTATACTATTTTTTTGTACACCGACTCTGCTTTTTTTTGGTTAACTTGTGGATTAAATAGATACTTGAATTATTTTATTTGGTAGCATTATATTATGCCCTGGCAGTATATTATGTAAGTGTGACTGGACCGTGAACAGTAGGACTTGTACACTGGAGTTACGGATTAATTTTCGCTGAAATTACATGCATCACGCATACGGTGAAACTATTTAAAAATAAATATCCACGACTGCTTTCTCTGTCAGAAACCTCGCTGATAAAAATCAGACGCGAGGTGATCCCAAAATCAGCCGTTTTCAATTCCAAATCCCGTGAGAGAAGACGAAATGCGAGGAGTTGGGGATATATAAATTAGCCGCAGGCTAAGCAAAGCCTCCGAAAACTAGAATACATGATTATTATAACAGAAGGTTGCGGATATATTATACCACTGACTATCTCCAAGCCAATTGAGACCATCACATGGCCTACATTTTAAAATGCATATTGGTTCCAAAATGCTACCCCAATTACATTCCTTCTCCGCGGATTCGGGGCGAGTCTTCGGCAGTGACGGATGACATGAGACGAGTTTAAAAAAGCTTTTATCCCTGGTTTACGCACCCAATTTGAATTACAACCATTATATTTCGAGTGAAAGGAAATTTCATATGATAATTAGCATCCCAAATCATATTCATGACTTGACGTTTAAATTGAATGAAACGAAACGTGCAGGGTCAAAAACATCCCAATCTCTGACTTGCGTGATACGTCGACTTGACGTCTCGCTTGTCAAACAAATGAGTATCCGGTGCTGATATTTTATCGTTATTACAAGGTCTGGTGAGAAAATTTTATTCCAAAATGCAGAAGAAGAAACGGTTTCCTATCACACATTGGACATGATAACCACCTGTGATCCCGCTACGCCTATATTTTTTTCTTTTTTATCACAGTAGATCGGGAGTACAAAGACAGCATACGGTACTAATTGTGAAAATATATGCAAGAAGCAACCAGTCCACCTAGAAGATACCAAAATTTCCCTGACTGGTGTTTGGTACTTATATTTCAGGGAAGTACTTAAATTTCCCATCGCCAATTCATCCAGGCGGGTTGCTTTGATTGAAGCAAGAAAAATGAGCAAAAAATTGGAAAAGGCTAATATGCTGCACGACCAACTAGTAATTTTCTAGTAGCTTCAAGTTAATTCGATTGACGCAGTATATAATTCAGTAGATACAGCAACGGAGTAAATTGTGGAAAGGATAATTAATGCACGGGTTTCAGTGTATTTAAATAATGAGCTCCATGGATAAGCATTACGATACGTCGTAGACACTCACAGTTTACACAAAATTCCGCGTCTATAGCGTAAATCTATTGACAGCATTTATAATTTCCTCATATTTGAACGATAAATGCAATTTCAGCGAAAATTAACAGAAACAATGCAGGTATCAATCAAATCCAAAAATGAACCACGAATGCATTATTGGTTTACACCAAAACCCAAATAGTATAGAAGAAGGGAAGCACATGTAATTTATTTTCTTTCGAACGGATAACAGCTAACTACTTAGTCCTTAAATATAGAGTCGGCGAAGTTCATCAAGAAATCTTCAATACATTACACTGTTCATCACAAAACCACGATCAGTATTGGGATATGTAAGGCGGCTACTATCGAAGAAATATTTAATCACCAATCCACATTATCTGAACCCTTCCCACAAAAAAGGATATCTCTGTAACCCTCTGCTTTTCCCTCAAGCCCGATCTCCAATAAACCCTGAGCTCGGCTTGCCGCAACAGAGAAGTTTAAAATTATATGAAAATCGATAAATGCCTTCCAACTTAATGACAATCCATATTTCAAATGAGACTAATATGAGAAGAGTTTACGTAAAAATTTAATAATTTGGGAAATATAATAGATATGTTATAACTACGGTAGAAAAAACTTATCAATCCTTCATCTTTCGATGCCCGATATAATGACTAATAAACATTGAAGCACATTCATAAAAATATATTTCAATGCTGTAAAAGGGTCCAAAGATGCGAATCATATGCAACCTCCATTCTTCCACTCCTCTCCACTCTTCGTTAGATCAAATAAAATTATACCAGAAAAAGTACTTCGGGAGTGAAAAATAAGAACACATATGAGAAACACTTCATTTGAACTTCTTCCGAAATATCAATTGCTTCTAGCTTTCATCATTTAGTAATAGGCATTTGTCAAATCCAGACGATTTCCTGTATGAATCAAGCTATGCAACATTATGAACTTGCTTTAAGTGAGCTGGAGCGAATTCCTCTTAAGATTATGGAAGGTGTTTGATAAAACTCATTGAGAAGCAATTACAAAGGAAATAAAACCACGATCGTGGGACCAACTTTAGTCCATAGTTTAAAGTTAATGTTTCAGCCATAGGAATTCATTATAAAATTTTAATTCGCTATGCTTTAATTGCAATACTTATAAGTGAAGAGTTGAAATTTCAAATTACCAACTTACATTTTAGTTATTTACACACTAATGCCTCAAACCTGTGCTAATAGGCAACAACGATTTTGTACAAGCATTATTGCTTTCGATTTCTTTGAACTATAAAGTTGAAACCTCTAAATCCTTCAAACAGCCCTAAACAAAATCTTCGAAGTGCGAGTTCGCCACGGGAAAAGCACTTGCCCCTCTCCCCTCAATAATAGCTTACGTGGAAGTAAACTTTAATCCCCATGGATGGTGTTGTCACAGTTCACCCCCTGCCAAACAATTTTGTAAGTGGCTTGCAGGGAAAAGAGTAGATGTACACTCAATGTGTGAAATTCACACCACTGAGGCTACATCTGGATTGAGCTCTATCCTCACCTATCCAAACCAACCCTCTGTTTTAAAAATAGGGTGAGATCGAGTAAAAACATATCGAATGATAATTTAACAAGAAATAGAAGAAAGCGGTTTAGGAAAAGCAATAGGATATTTGCTCCTTATGTACAACTTGTGTTGCAAGAGTTCCTTCCTCCACGGGGACAGACAGTAAGCTGTGAAATGACCCACGTATTTTAACACCGAGAGGTATAATATATATCATCTCGCATTTCGTTGCCAAGAAGAACCAACCACTAAAGCCTCCAGCTTGATTAGTTATTTTATTCCTCGGAAAAGATTAACGCGCTGAGTATTTAGTGGGAGGAAGGCTTCGGCTTACACATTGAGCAGAGTGCACTTAAACGAAAATGATCTTGGTGGAGAGGGGAATAATAAAGGCCTAATTTCGCCCCTTTTACGGCTACAAGGGAGGCTGGGGCGGTGAAACCCAGAAGGTTAACAACCAACGGCACGGCGGGCCGCTCTAAGAGACAGGCGCCGGCGCTAGAGAAAGGAGCCTTGTGGTCACCCCTTACACCCTCGTAACCACCTTACCCTTCCTTGAAACATCGTTTCCATCACTAACGCCTTATTATAGGGGGGGAACCTACCAGCCTTCCATCAAGCCGCGTCCTACAATAAGGATCGGTATCCCGCATCCAGCATTCAGCCCCTGGAGCAAATTCATGCGGTCCATACATCTAAGGTCAATACATGATTTTTTCACTAGCAATGATGCGAGTACTTTTTAAAAGAGGAAACTGCTAAAATTTATAATACGTATTATCAAAAGATGGAGGAGTGATAACGGATTCAGTTGTGGAACAAAGTCAATGGATTGTGTTTTGAATCCATATTTTCGGGGAGAGCGTATACCGCGCCAGGTTGCTGATGATTTTTGATGCTAGTAAAGATGAGAGTACTTTTTAATAGAGATAACTGCTAAACTTTATCACATTTAAATATAATCGTCAGATGGGGAGTGATATCGGGTTAAGTTTTCATACTTTTTCAAGGAATTATATAGTGAGTCCATATTTTCAGTGAGAGCGTACACCACACATGATTTATCTCCTTAATAACATTTGCTTCCCTAATATCACGCAGCAGATGAATTGCAGTAGAAACAAGTGTTTGCATGTATAAGCTGCTAAAAAACCCCAACCTACCTAATATTGGTAAACAAAATTATGTACATTTAATCTACGATACGAATGCATTAATTTACAAAAATTCTACGTGAAAATTAGAAGTCTCTTGTCACATAGCCATATCAAGTTAAACTTGTTTCACTAGGAACATACCCCGGAGCTTAACTCCAGAGCAGGAGGTGGAAATACCGCGG
This sequence comes from Ischnura elegans, assembly GCF_921293095.1. Classification (NCBI taxonomy): domain Eukaryota; kingdom Metazoa; phylum Arthropoda; class Insecta; order Odonata; family Coenagrionidae; genus Ischnura; species Ischnura elegans. The sequence continues at coordinate 45,312,960 of NC_060253.1, read as the reverse complement.
TTAGCACAAGAAATAGCGGTCAATTATCATAGTGAAACACTTTGACAGCGATTATTGTGAGAGAGAATATTTTTCACCTTACACAAATTATTCGTTGTAAGTATAAATATTTTCGCCGCTACTAGCCAAGCTAATTTGAATATACCTTGCCTATATCTTATTGTTAGTTAATGCAGAACACAGGATATGCATATTTGAAGAATAGCAATAAAAATAGCATTTAAGCAAATTAAGCAACATGGTCAATGGTTCGTTTTGGTACTCCATACTATCATCCTTCATTGCCATTAGATGTGCAGGCAAAATATTTCACGATTGATATTTTTGGGTTTAAGTCCAAATCACGTTTCCACTTGGAATAAAAAGGGGTAAAGACAAATCACATCTTAACTTACCAGGCGAAAAATGACTCGGCATACCAGAATCTCTGCAGATAAGCTTTGGGCTCCAAAATTAATTTTAGATAAAAATAGGAATAGGGTCCTAAATAATCCTCCACAAAGAATTGAGGTGGATGAGGTCGATCATCGAATTAGGCCAGGAAAATTGTTCTACGATTAGTGATGATGAATATGTTGATAATATTCTGAATATGATACGGTCTGCTGTTTCTTATCGCAATAACACATCGAGAGCCGAGTATACTGCACCCATGGTCTTCAAATAATGACAAAATATAAAATTGCATGAGTATGACAAGGGCATATCATGGTGACAAAATTTATGCAAGAGTCAAAAACTAGCTGGAAGAGTATCCTTTAACATCATCATCCTCTTCCATCAGGCATCCTTCTCGAAGAGGTCAACGTTCTGGAGGAAATGACGCTCGATATAACCGATGAGGCCGATATCGAGAAATGATCGCCATAATTATGGTCAAGTCGATAAATCCTTTCCCATTGGAATTCATTTCATAATGAGGCTCTATGAGAAGAAGAAACCTTTCCCCGAGTCCTCCGCATCGGAATTGACAAATGTTAACTAGGGACGTAGTACAGCTGCGAGTTCACTACAAAAGAAACTGGTTCTTCCTAGCATACCAAAGTAATTGACACATTCACTCAGTGAGTTCAAACCGAAGTTACTTATTAAAAAACACTACTATGTATTCCACATATTTTTTGCAACCCAATCGGTTACAGAGATAAAGTTAAATTCTCAAAAGGATGGTTGTAATAACATTTGGGGAATAATAATCAGATTTTTTTAATACGTGAAAAAATGTAATTACACAAGCTTATGATGACCAATATGGCACTCACGATTCGATCAGACGGTTGTATTGCATTCTTGAGGATGGAGATCACCCCAGACTAACCCACAAGTCTATGAAAGTCACACATTCCGGGTGGAGGGGACGGTTTCTATCCCTGGGCCACCTCGCACTTTTACGAGCATTTTTTGTTTGGGGCGTATGAATTTTTCACCCTGACTTTGACCACGGTTTCCTCCGATCAGCCCAATGCTCCACTCACTCGACCAATACGCTACAGCGCAAACGATAATTTCACAGAATAAAAATCATTGGCGTAAACCGTGAATTGCATCCGGATTTCCGAATCCACACCAGATGGTCAACCACTTGAAATACCAAAGTATATTCTTCCTCTGCAACTTTTTTAAGATTATATAATCATTCACGTGACCCTAATCCCACATATTAACTCCATAACACCACAATGATTTGGTACGACATCATACACATTGACGTGGCATCACAAAAAAATAAAAACCGAGAATCTGCTGAAAAGCTATATTACTAGCTTCGCAGGACTCGTTTTCAGAAATATGTGTACCTCATAATAATATGACCTTCCTCATTAATAAGACCCGCAGATGACAGACACTTAATGTATTACTGTTTTTTAAAGGTTTATTTATAAAATACTTTTATCATGATACATTTCTATAGAAAATATTACGTTATTTTTATATTCTGTACAGCAATTGTTGTTGAACAATGTATATAAATTTAAGGGTTTAAAAAATTCAACTGGTAAGAATTAAAGAACCAGGATATCTTATGGTCTCCGCAGTAGCCCGGAAAGCGATAAGTCCCTGGCTCGTTTCTAGGTCCAAAGGAATTATTTTCCACGGAAATTAATGTCAACTGCACCGCAGTTCACACAGAAGGCTTGAAATATACCACATTTATAACATCAACCCCATAATAACAAAATTATATATGAATTCAGCGATTATCCATTTCCATCTTGAAAACCTACTGTTACTATTCACGATAAAAAATATGGTCAAAATTGTCTATAGGATAACAACTTACTATCGATATTATAAAACATGGGGATAGCAAATTCTTACTCTCTCCTTCTTTACGCGCGCCCTTAAAAAGTCGCGCGAAGGCTGAGTTTGAAGTGAGGGATGGGCAAGGGAGAAAAACCCATGAAAAGAATGTTTGACGTTAACATATATCCTCGGGGATGGAATAAAAAAAGCGTGGTGGATGGTGGAGGGTGAGAGGTGGTGGAAGATTAATCCGTTGAGGGGCACCGAAAGAGTGAGGTCGCCAACCCCTCATGTGTTTGTGTTCTCGGTCGGGGAGGAGTGGACTCGAGCGGAATCATTCTTCGTGAGAGGAGGGAGGGGAATATGTATCCGCCTTAAGCGGACACATAACTTCCCCTCTTATGGTAGCACTTTGTATTTCTGGTAAAGCATCGCTCACTTAAAGTTTAGGCTTTTTTTCTTGATAAAATCAAGTATTGTGTAAGTATCTCAATTATAAAACATTCACTTCTGAGAAATCAGTGAAGTAAAACTGTTCTTTTTTTTGCTTTACAAAAAAATTAAAATATGAAGCAAATGTTGCCCGGATTTGAGCCCAACCAGAGCATTAGCCAATTACTCAAAAATGAATATTTTATGTGCCCTAATTTTTATTTTCATCATGATTTTTAAGAAGTATAAAATATTTTATCATTCTCTATACAGCCTCAAGGTGATAGTAAAGTACGAGTGTTAGGCGAGTAAAACGCTAAAAAAAGAATTAATCGCCATTATAAATTAATTAACAGACCATTATAAAATTCGCATTTTTACATACGTCTTGACGGCAATATTCTCTAAATATACAAAACATTATAATTAATGCTAGAAATAAAGATGTCATTTTGACATAAAAACTGATAAGATATTTGATACACCTTAAAAATCATGATGAAAATAAAACTTGGGAAGAACAAAACATTACTTTTTGAGTAACTGCAAAATGAATAATCTCGTTGACTTCCCATCACTTTATTTAAATGAAAATGGCGTGATGGCCGGTTTTAAAAGCTGGAAGAAACATTAATTTAAATAAATAAAAATTGAATGACATTGTGTTTACCTTTACTTTGCTTTGAAACTAAGTCAAATGTAGCCCGGAGTCCACTTCATACTTACAACTTGAAATTTTCAAGTAAAACACCACGAAAGGGGAGCTATAGATAATTATAAATTAATTAATAGACCATTATAAAATCTACATTTTTATCTAGGTCTTGACGATGTAGATATTGAGTTTTTCCCAGCATATAGTTTGAATGAATAATTCTCGGGTTTCCCACCGGGTGTGGTTTTGTGTAATTTGTCCCAACGTTTCAAAGGCTGAGTCTGCCTTCGTCTTCAGGGGAACAACGAGGAGCCATATTCTTGTCGGTATTTTATTTATTTATATCCTTGAGTGCCCTCATCGATTCTTTCTCGATTATTGTTTTTTTGTCTTATTAATAGGCCTTATTATATAATTAACTAGCAACCGGCGACGGCAACCAGGGGCTGCTCAGGAAGGATAGCACCCAGAGAACTCGGAACTTGGAATTCATGTTCGCATAGCAGGATTTTTATGTTTTCTCTATGAGATTGTCGAGAGGTGTGCCTACTCGGCAGGATGTCCAGCCTCGGAAGTTGCATGACGTGACGATATAAATGGTAATGAGAAAACGACGCAAAGGACGAGTCGGACGCTACCGAAAGTAGCATTACGGGGTTTGATAACATGAGATGCACCTATGTACTAACTTCGATCGAAATCTGTGCAGCCATATGGAAACGCATAGCGGACATACAAAAAACCATTTTCTTTCATATAGATAGATGGATGTAACTAGCTCTGGACAGAAGTACTTTTCTAATCGTGCAAAAATAAATTGCATACATGTTTCGTGAAACATATGCGAAAAATATTTGTTTTGAATCATTCAGTCATAAACCCAACCTCTTAAAGGGTTCCTCTCTCCTTCGCGCGCTTGTTACGGATAACCTCTCCTCCCTTTAAATGCCTTTCCCGTCCCAGCCTGCTCCGTCAGATGCCCTCCAGGCGAATAACACGGCAGACGACCATAGTGTGCGCGCTTGGGCACCTCCTGTGTGTGCTTTCCCGGTGGTCGAGCGTCTCATCTCGAATTAATGGATTCGTCGGACGCCTCTTCTTTCACGAGACCTCTTCACTCCTCTCTCTCTCTCTCGACCGAAATAAAAAAGATACTACTACACTCTTCCAACGCTCTCACTTTTTTCCGTCTCTCTCTTCTCAACGCAGGCATTCCTCCCTCGGCCACGGAATCACGCCTTCTTTTATGTGTTGCACCTTGCAGTACCGCTGCGTTGCTCTTCCTAGGTGGTGATGGAGAAATAGATTTCGATTAAAATCGAAAATCGAGTTGTAATAGTCAAATATCGAGGAGTTCTAGCTATAATCATCGAGTTTCGATGCAAACTCAATTTTTCAACTTCGATCTTGAGCATTTCGATTGATCTTAGTAGCTTGACTTCCGGCCTGTGATAGGTGTGAAAAGGTTAGCTGAATGGAGAATTGAATGGAGAGCTGCGTCAAACCGATCTTGAGATTGTTGACCAGTGATTATGATAATTTAATCGGTCCGATGTGATTTGAGCGACTTTTCCTATTTTTCACTAAGGCCGATAAAATTGAAAAGGCCTCGATCATCAAGAAAGCATCTCGATCAGTTGGTCCAACTGAAAAATCTTAGTGAACCAATAATTCTACGTAGTGATCCCCAAACTTTTACGTACAGGCATTTGTAAATTTTTACAGCTAAAATTTTAAGTATGTTATTATTGTAAGCATATCTATTATTGGGATATATTTTCTATTGCTCAAATGTGTATTTTGACTGTTTTTTGAATGATTAATAAACGATTTTTTGTACATAGAGTATTTTTTCAGAAAAGAACCGTTTAAGTTTTTCTAATTAATCGATCTTTTGGTTCAAATTACGATTTCTGTTGAAAAGTCGAGCTTTTCCTTTCAATCAAAAATCGAATACTCGAATAATCGATTTTGACCGACAACTCTCCATCAATATTCCTAGAGTGCACTGGAAGATGATGTGGCTTGTGAGGCCCTATTCCGACAGAAGCCATTCCCATTGAAAAAGAGACTAGCAACTAGGAAGAAACGTCGGTTAACCGATTTAGTACACGGAATATACCCGAAAACTATATGACTTTTTCTAGATGAATGGTAAGGAACTGTTAAGACTCATAAGTAATATATTTTGAGGTCCCGCATAACTGTATTCTTATTATTATTATTTATGAATTAAAATATAAGGTAAAGACATTTTATGGAAATCTCCAATTATTGACCCTTAAGAGAACGTTACGCTGCGGTTCGAATCCTCTAATACATGTTTCTTTCAAAATCTACCACCTTTACCAAGCTACCAATTTTGAACATATATTATGATACCAATAAGCTACCAATTTTGATCAGAGAAGCTATTGAGATAGCGAAAACGCCCGCAAATTTCAACAGAGATCATGGCTACAGCTTGCATACTGCATGGAAGAGGATTCTCCGACCACCAACAATGAGAGATGGACAACCGGCCAATGAGAGAGCAGCAGCGTATCAGCAGCCGCCGCCGCCTATATAAGGCGGAAAATTTTATGCCTGTAAAAGGCGGAAAAATTTTCCAAAAATTTTACCTTCGACCTGAAGACGCTGACTGTAACGCCAGCGAAACTGTTGTCTTTAAAATACAACAAACGCGGTGAAAAAAATCGAATAGAATGGAAAGATCATATATTATGATATAATTATTCTTGCCAATACCTACGTGTTCCTAAAATATGTAGACAAGCTCAACATTTTCTTTGAGGAAAAGTTTTCATGATTGGGATACAAGCGCTAATCAACTATTGAAGGGCTCATTCTATACCCTGAAAATATCAGGGCGTAGGTTTTAAGCAAGCGACATGTTAGGAAAATTAAAACTAAGATCTAGGGGGATTAATATGACTAATATATTAAATAATAAAGCTGCACATAAAAAATTGGATATTTCCATAATAAATATTAACCACATATTTCAACTAATCAAAAATAAGAAAAGAAAACCAATATTTACATTACACAGTACACATGAATCGACTGAGAAGCTTCCGGTAGTAAGTTAACCATTTAAAGCAAAAAAAACCACCTGCTTACGAAAAACGTTGATATCATTTTCTTCTATTTTTCCCCCTTCAATAATTTATCATTACGTCCGATACCACTCTATATAGACTGCATACAAAATTGACAGACCCGAAACCCCGCAACAAAATGTTCTTCATATTTGTTCTTGAAATTCTACAAGGTTCCTATTCATCCAAGCTGCACATTAATGACGATAGGGCCAGAGGAGCAAAAATGCTCAACATGTAATTCACTCCTCATCCCGTAGGCTCATAAGTTCTCGTATTTAACGTGACACGGCCTCGCTTCACCACCTTCCGCCAGACTACCCCAACACTTTCTTCCCCAAAACCATCTCCTGTAGCCAAGGGACCTTCCCTCACTCCAAATTCACGCCCAACTTTCGCATGAGGTCTTTAAAAAATATTTGTAACGAAAAGTAAGCGAAAAATGTTCCTTTTGTGGCGTGATTGTCAAGGGTGTTACATTGACAGGTAGTTAACAATCACATGATCGTTTCTATATGGGGTAAGCAAATAAGGCATTCGGACGGATTGTCACAGAAAATGGGGAAAAGACTATAAAATTCAGCTTAGTAAAACCACTTGTCTGTTTACACACACTTTTATTTAAACCGACCATGGTTTCGGCAACTCGTGCCATTATCAAGGTTGCCGAAACCATGGTCGGTTTAAATAAAAAAAGTGTATAAACAGACAAGTGGTTTTACTAAGCTGAATATCAATGATTTCCACCGTATGACGCCGGACACTGTATCTTTTATTCAAGAGTATAAAACCCTACTCATTCCGCCATATTAATCGAAGAGCAAGAAACTATCTCCCATCCCACCCAAACGCAGTTTTGCACTTATTATTAACCGGTCAAAAACCTACCAAGTAAATTTGTACACAGTAGCGCTTTATGGAAAGATGATAAATGGCAATGTATTTTCAGGAAATGAGCAAATATTCGCAACAACAACACACTTGCAGAAAACCATCCAAAAACTGAAACGAGAGCTAAAAATCAATGGAAGGATGTTGTGACTAACGGGCAAGTCACAACTTCCAAAAAAAAATGTAACAATGACCTTCAACAAGCGAATTTCAATTTATTGAGAGACCAGTGCGATGTGATCGAATAGAAACAACAACAAATTTAATTTTTAAACAATATTTTTCTAAACTTCCATTTTCTAATGAATAGTCTTTTCATAATTTCACCACTGTTTGTGACCAAAAGTAAATATTGTTCGACTAACTGAAATTTTAATTGTAACCTCAAAGCCCATTTATATTAGCCAACTTTTTACACGAATGATGGCCGTAGAGAAAAGGTTTCAAATTTGAAAATTCAGGCTCATACTATTTTAAGAGCATTAGACAGAGATAACTCATTCCATGTCTAAATGGCAGAATATTCAATCATACATTAACACAATCACATTACATGTGCTAGACCCTATAAAACGAATATTTTGGATGTTGCAGCAGAAATAGAAAATTAAACCAGAAAATTTCACGACTACGCAGCCCGCAAGAGCCTTTCAGATTTAAAAAACATGAATATAAGGGGGTGAGAAGCCAGGGGGTAAAAGTTATTTTTTTATATCCGGCGTTAAGTACAAATATTGCTTGAGGAAACATACAAAGACGTGGTGACCAAGGGACACGAGTGATTTTCTGTTTCGTGCTGACATCGAGTGGAATTACAAAAGCACTACTAAATATCTAGTTGATCTCGTTTGTTTTCTTTACCTCACACTGTTTTGGAAAAAAAACGTGGGCCCCTTGGCTTCTCACCCCTTCGTATATTATTGCTACCAACACTCAATAAATTGGTTAAAAAATTAAAAGACATGAATTATTGTACAACACCATGCATACTTCGAATGACCATTACCATAAAATCCAGCAATTTCGTAAAAGAAAGTCCATTGAGAAACACGCAGAGCCGACTCAGTGTATGTATATACGACTCGGAGCAACGGAAAGGTTTCCCCGGAAGACGAGTAGGGGGAACGAAGGAAACCCCGGTCCGGAACTGATTGCTTTCAAGTTACATGAGCCACGACATGTTTCAATTACGCGACCGAAGCTTCGTTCAAAAAAAAAAACTCCGTCCCGTTAAAAGTTATGGGCTTGGATGACTGAAAGAAACCCAGTTGGAGAGCTTACGAGCTTAAAAGAGAACCTTTTTCAGGACGATATTCAATTCCTATTTCGTTTCAAGTCTTGGGAGAGGGAAAAAAATACTTACGAGACTTCATTATGGATAGGAATCCGGTATTATCATGGCTACAACATAAATTACGAGGGATTAGGTAAATATTTCTATTGCAGGCGGAAATTTAATATACCTGGAGCGGATAGGAAAGGGTGGCCCATCGCGGAACCAGAAAATAAGACTCTGGCCACCATAATAATACCAACCAAACAAGATCATCAACAAGGCCAACAAAATAAGACCATCCACTCATTTCGTCAAAATGGTCTGATGTCCATCGTCAGCTGTAAACCTGCACGTCACATAGTTCTATTTCAGACTTATGTGCATATATGTAACAGGGTCTCCGACGATACTTGTGTTCTTGAAAATGCATGTGTAACTGATTTACTGAAAATTGATTTGTTTTGATAATTTAAATCAATTATACACTTATATCGTTGATAAATAACACATATGCTACATAGTTAAAACCACAAGGTACACGAGGGCTCCCGTAGACGATTGATGAAGCTTCTAAGCGGGTCGCAACTTCTCGCGAGATTCGTTGTCATCCACACTCTTGCGAGGGATCCTTCCCACAATGAACGGTTCCCATAGACAGTCCCAATAAACAGTAACTCTCTAATGTTATCACTCATGGGTTCGCGTTAACTTTACTTAAAACTTGTGAGATACTGGCTCCATGAGGAAGAATGTTCTTTTCGTTGTAACTTATGTTTCAGTTCAATATTTCTTATTCTTTGTAAAGGCTTGCCCTTTCGGGTCTGAGTGAACGAGCCAACTGAAGAATAGTTAAGAATCGTCACATTACTAAAGCTTTTCTGGTCCATCTTTGTCAATATTAATGGATTTCGGGAGTAACCCACGTCAAGACTATAGACACGCCGATGAATCAGCGGTCGCCGAACACGCTTCACAAGGCCACACCATCGATACAAACGACCTGAAAATTCTCGCCAGAGAAAAATATTAATACACAAGAACTTTCCGGAAGGTTTTGAAAATGAAAACGCAAGGAACCAACTTCAATAAAGACAACGGATAGAATATTTGCGAAACCTGGCTTTCGGTATTTTCTAGAAAGAAAGACGTCCGGAAAATTCTCTGCCCGCACCCACCACCTATAATCTGATGCTCATATAAGGCGACACAGTGATTTGTCCCGATAAGGTCTCCGGCATAGGAGAGGAAACGTCGGCCATTCAAAGTTTACACGCGGGTAACCCCCAGAATCCATTTATATTGAAAATACTAAAGATTGCTTTTCAATATTATGGTACTCGCTAAATATAAGCAATAGATGAAAGTTTGCCCTCCGCCAGGATATCCATTACGCGGTTTTAATCATTTCTGCGTCGCGGAATAAGACGTGACCAACCCCTCCCCTCCCTAACCGCAGACTAGCGGCTCTTATCCCGTTTTGCATCCGTGTATACTTCGCCAGGGGATATTTCCGCAGGGGGGTACCGTCCACACGACTCGTTTCCAAAGCATTCGCCAAGCGTCCACGCCAGGGCCACGGCGGTCAAGACTACCACTGCCTCTTCGCCCTCATCCATTTCACTGATTACCCCGACAGAAGTAAAAGCTGGCCAAAGATTTGAAAGGGTGCTGACAAAGTACACAGACAACCATTGTGTACAGCGCGTATTACGAGCAATAGCCGCGGGCTGTCGTCCCAAAGAGCGGCACCATAAAACACAATCGATCCAGAAAAAATGCCGACGTGACGGCGGAGAAAACTGTTTTCACGTTTTTAGGCTTTCGATGATGCTGGAACACTGGCAAGCAACTTGCATTTGAAATATAACCCCAGTATATAGCTACGGTCTTCTTCGAATGATTAAGATTTAAGCATAGTTTTGAGCGGTAATTCTAGAAAATTATTGGATGAATTCCGAAGTCAGCCCAATAAGCGCAGCTACATTAACGCGCCGGGAAATGCAATTTTTTAAACAGATGTAGTCAAAAATTCATAATTAGATACACAGTAAACATATGCTTAGAGTTTCAGCGCAATAAAACACCAAATACGGACACACTTAAGGACATTTATAAATGTATAAAAATCAGCTTTAAAATCAATTACCATTGTTTTCATATACATTACCATATATTAGCAACTAAATAATAAGTCCATATAGGAAAATAAAGCGAAAAACAGCATAAAAGCTACTGGATAGCAGAGAAATATTTGTTTATTAGAAAATTTGTGGATTTTCCAGATGATAAGGGTGGAAAAAAGTGGCCATCAAACACTTTTGAATCTATATTCCTTGTCGTTTTTCAGGAGCACAGCAATCGCTTTCGTTTCGTTTGCATATAACATGAGTAGCAAACTACAAAAATCTTCACGAACTTGACATGAAGAATCTTAGAAATGAATAAAAAGGTTTTACGGTTCTACCGGCCTACCTAATGACATAACCAAGCCATGAGAAGTTAAGTACATTTTCCTGAGGAATGAAAAATAATTGAAAGACACTCCCAAAAGAGAAAATACAATCCTTAGACTAAATACATCTTATCAAATTATAGAGAAGTTCAAGCGCCAAAAATTAATGAAGAAATGCTGAATAACGAGAAAACATTACTAAGGAAAGATCAAGGAAAAGTCTCTTGCAACGGAGAGAAAAAATTAACGGGACCGTTTTCTGACTCAAAAAACAGTGTGATGAAACTATGATGAGAAAGAACGCTTGAGGGAACGCATAAAGCCACAGCACTAAGATGTGCTTGGCTTAAAATGCATAGACGATGACGTTTTTACGGTAGCCTTGGGAGAGACAGGTACTGCTACAGATGCGCCCAGGAGGAGGACTAGGAGCGCCCAGGGCTAAAACACTGGACCAGAGCCGAGGGCGATACCGCAAGAAGTGCAGACTGTTTCTGGGAGAAATGCTCATATATCATGAGAGGAAAGAAAACACGATTTTAGATATTTTTATTACATAAAAACACGGGGTGGCGAATCCTTAATTACCACGTTTCGGCAGCGCAAACATTGCCTTGGATGTGTTAAAAATTACCATAAAAACGCCATAAGGCTGTGAAATACTATACAAATTATAAAATATATATTTTTTGTGCATTGTATAAATTTTAAGCATTTCTCTCTCTCTCTCTGCCTCAACCTTTGCTTCTCGGTGATATTTTCAGGTTGTTGACCGCATTTGAGAACATTTTCATTAATACGAAAAATATTTCTTCAAAAGCTAGAATAATTTTAAGGGAAAAAATGAACCTTACTACTAAGGCCAAAATACATATAACAAAATTTGATAAAGATATAGGATGCATATGATCACGTTGCATCATCTCTTTTCAATAACTGAGACTGACATCATGTTGTGGAAACGAAATCTTATAACCCTTTGTCATAAAAAGTTAAATTACATTTTCCAATGGTAATACATCACCTTTTTGGCTTTATGCGGTAACTTTAAAGTGTAAGCAAGATAAAATTCTTAAGTTACCAAAACTTGTTGCCATTCAAAGTTGCTAAACAAATGAATAACCAAGAATAACCAATGTTTACGGCACAAAAATACTCAATCCTTCTTCCCCACAGCCTCCTGAAATATACTCAAAAGCTTTCCTCTGAAACATCCTGTTTGTATTACGGCACAAAATAAACAAACGAGTTGTAACTCACCGAGAAGCGCCTGGAAGAGGCGGGACTTGAAGATCCGGATGACCCTCTCGATGGCGAGTCTCAGCTGCTTGTCCTGTGGCCTCGTCAACTTCGCGTGGTAGTCCTCCAACAGCTCAAGAGCTCTGTGGGCTTCTGTGAAGGAACAGGATGAGAACGTCAGATAGGTGCGAGACATTACGACTGCAAAACTAACTAAAGGTGTAAAAAATACGCAAATGGAAAGAAAAGGGAAGAATAATAGCTACGATGAAAAATATGTTTCACGCCATATTCAGGAAACAATCGAAAACGACAGGGCAAAAAAAAAAGAATATGGATACCTCCCCATTTAAAACTAAATATTTCCTCGCATGAAATATATTTAACAGAGAAAAACTTACTGCAGATACTTAGTTCACCCATGCTAAGGTAATACAAAAAATGAGATTTAAAGATTCTAAAGGAAATAATGCATCATTTACTAAGTGAATTAGAGAGGCCTACAACCTATTTTTACAAGCCTACCCGTGATCGGTGCCAACATTACTCATTACTCATTATTACTCATAAATTTTTACATACACGCTACCATAGACTAACACTTCGACACTAAACGAATATAAACGATGAAAACAACATGAAAACATAGATTAAACAATTTAACATTGAACACTGAACAAAACATGCACATATCGTACACAGTATGTACACAGTAATGTACAATTATGATGAATAGCTAATAAAAATGATAGACAGAAGTATTTTTATACAAATAATTTAACAAAACCTACCCATTATAATTCAAGGATATAGAAAAACCACATGACGATAAAAAGGCATGCTGCACAGTAGGCCGGCCCTTATTTTTCAGAATTGAGAAAAGTTATGTTTTCCTAGTCTCAAAATGATCCAAATGAGGTTCGTATTCACGTGTTAAAATTTGGTTATTTTAAAATAACGGCAACCCGTGCCCCAAGGGCCCTAAGTACTGAGGACCCTCAATTGAGATTTTTGGGGCCGAAAAAGTACTATTTCTATGTAAAACGTAAAAGTAAAGCCCTTTAGGGCCGATTTTTTGTTTGTTTTGACCTATCTCGAAGCGTTTACGAGATATTGTCCGTCGTAATGCAATCCACCCCCAAGGGCGCTACCCCGCACCGCGGCGCCGCTGAGGTACGGCCCGCACCACTTACTAGAGACTTCCCCTCCACCCCCTCCCCTCCCTCGGCAAAGAATTTGCTCCTGATGGCAAGATGTAGTCTTTGAAGAAATGTGCTTACGTTAAAAAGAATTTAATTTCCATGACAATGCTTCCAATCAAAGTGATCAATTTACTCGTATTATCACTTGTCCATGAATTTCAGTACATATTAACCAAAACAAAATACATTTTCATATTTCTAATCTTTCATATTTGGCATTTAAAGTGTATTTGCGAACGTTAGGGGCTGTGCTACGATGAAAATTCACATTTACTGTTAGTGATCAATTTTGAAAGCTCTCTTTCTTCTACGTGACTGACTTAAAATCTTGAATTAGTTTCACCCCTCTCTCTGCACAATCATCTACCGCTTGAAGGCCCCGAATAATTTGCAAATCGTTCTTGTCGTCAGGATGTTCATATCATTCTTGCGTGGGCACATCAAAGAATGCAGTTCATATTTCCAATGCATTAAATAGCTTTCTCGGATTAGTGGTGACAACATTTCATATAGATACCGTTTTCAGGTCTTTACGTTTATAGAATGCCATCTTTGGTGGATCATATTTTCCCTCACGTGTCCTCATATGGCGTATCACATTTTCCTTTTCACACCCAGAAAAGGATCCGTCAAAGAATGACAGGCCTATGAACTCCTCATTCAGGTACTTACCACAAGTGTTTTGAAAACCTCTTTTGTACTCCTTTCGCTATGTCCAGGTTAACACTTTCGTAATTTTAGGATCTGAAAGTCACTGTTGGGAGCAGATGCAGCACAAGGAGCGGGGAATCACAACTTTTTCTTTTTTCTTGAGCATATTGAAATCTATTCCACCAATAAATGCATTTCGTGCTCCTATTTGACTGCATAAGAATTTTACTTCTTCATCCCACGCACATTTATCTGAGAGATTAACTGCGAGCGTCAAAAATTCAATGGCACCCCCCCTTGCAATATCAAACAAATCATAAAGTTTTGTCACGAAATATTCTCTTCTCTAAATCTCCACGGTAGTTCCAACTCTCTCTTTATGTCGTCGCACCTTCATCCATTCGTTGTGTAATGTTTCTAACATTTCAGTCACCTTATTTTCTGTAATAACAGGAATTCTCATTTTGTTCCACGGATGAAACGCATTTCTTACTGTTTTTCTCGCACTTAAGTCTGATACATTTCAAACCCATTAGGTTATAGAGAAACACACAGCACTTCTCTCACTGTAAGTAACATTGAGCCAAGTATTTCTTCACTATCTTTTCCATCCACTTCAATGTGTGAATTTATCATACTTTTTCTTGTTGGCCTATTCTTAAAATGAACGCCACGTGTGTTCATGATAAACTAGTTTTTTCACCACTTTTCTCCGTATATCCTTAAAAACATAGCACATTCTATCCTTTGCGCACTATGCATAAGAACTAACTATCTCTCCACATTGATCTACAAATGTGAACTGACTGCCTCGTTCCTTCTTCATAGAATATTTCTATCAACTGTTATGGCCCTGGAAGCCCTGCTCATTTCCTTCATTCCTTTATAATTCACAAACACAATTGTATCAAATACTTGAAATAAAATTTTGTACATAAAGAGCAGTTTTGAACAAAGCATGCGGTAATTGTGCGCGGTCGTATGGTGGCAACAAACTAAGGTTTAAGGGGTCGGTGCACAGTACATAGGACGGCGTTGAAGGGTTAAGATTGACATTGTATGCTTTAAAAACATTAATCATGACACAAGAGGAACTTTTCAATTCTGTACCACTAGCATGCAAATATTGCCAGCAGAAGCAAAGTCTGTGCCGAGGGAGGGGAGGGGGTGGAGGGGAAGTCTCTAGTAAGTGGTGCGGGCCGTACCTCAGCGGCGCCGCGGTGCGGGGTAGCGCCCTTGGGGGTGGATTGCATTACGACGGACAATATCTCGTAAACGCTTCGAGATAGGTCAAAACAAACAAAAAATCGGCCCTAAAGGGCTTTACTTTTACGTTTTACATAGAAATAGTACTTTTTCGGCCCCAAAAATCTCAATTGAGGGTCCTCAGTACTTAGGGCCCTTGGGGCACGGGTTGCCGTTATTTTAAAATAACCAAATTTTAACACGTGAATACGAACCTCATTTGGATCATTTTGAGACTAGGAAAACATAACTTTTCTCAATTCTGAAAAATAAGGGCCGGCCTACTGCACAGCCAGTGGCGCGTCATGGCGTAGCCAGGATTTTGAAATTACCGGAGATTTCGAGGCCTTTCCGGGATGCATGGAAAACACCGCAGGGCAAAGGGTCCGCGGGTCCTTCCCCGAACATTTTATGTTGAAACCGTGGATTTTAGCACTAAAAACAGTAATTTCGAACGAGTATTTATTAAAATAAAGCATATAAATTGGATGAAGTAAAAGCTTTAAGGTTCAAGGGAGGGGGGTGAAACCCCGAAACCACCCCTCCTGGCTACGCCACTGTGTACAGCTATGAAGTTTTTGCATCGAAGTAAAATATTCCATCAAAAATGATACTTTTGCAATAAAACTATTAGATCTTATCAAATGCCGGTACGATTCCAATGTATTGCATTGCATTATCAAGTTCTGAGAAATCACGAAAAGCAATCACTATGAACGAATGAATACCACGAAGAAGAGCCTAATACGATTTCTTATAGCTCATAACATAAAGATGAATGATTTTAAAAATCTCGAAAGACGCTAAAACAAACTTTTTGTAGAGCTAAATCTTAAGAGACGATAGTTCCCGAGGCAAAATATGGGCTGAAAATCACGAATATATGACGTGAGGTAAGTGAATTTGAAAAAAAAATCCTTAAACCGTCTCAGGCTATTGATTAGAGCGGCGGTTTTCCAGCCGGAGACATAATGCAGGGTCACTTTTGAGAGGGTGTCGGAGAACAATTACGAAAAATGCGCGGAGTTTAAAATGCACTCCAAGGGCGGTAACTCACAATCTCCAACAACTCCCTCTCGGGAGAATTATGAGCGCGATAATTCACGCCCTCGGCGGAGTCAAGTCATATCTTTCAGAAATACCACAACTGTTTCGTCTTATAAGTGTTGAGCCCCGTTAAAAGAGCAAAAAAATCCCTAGGTTACCAAGAGAAAAAATAAATAAGACAAGAAAGTGCCTACTGTGAACTTTAGAATTACTTTGCTTAAGCGTCTCGAGGAGCAACGTATGACCACTTCTGAGAACACGTTACAATAGGTCTTTCTTTTCCTATAGCTAAATTTTTATCCCAAAACTTTAGAAAGAAGACAAAGAAACCGTCCTTCCATGCTACGCTATGCAACGTATGAGAACCGCAGACCGATGGAAAAGAGCGATATCTCATGTGACTTAAAGAGGTTGGTGAAGTATAACAAAGATCAAAGGAACGAAATGAGTTCTAAGAAGGAGAGAATGAGAGCACAAAAAATAAAGTATTTAATGCCAAACTGTCGAATGAACGACATAAAAACACTAGTTGACTGCATACATACCATCAAAAATCGCAGAGGGATAAATATATTTATTTCCAGATTTAACTACATGGTGGGTATTAGCAGAAGGAAGATTCAGTGGGATGAGAAGGGAAAAAGAAATAAAACTCAATGCTTCACAAATTTAAGAATAATTCATAAATTTATACGCCACGACGAAATTATATGTGATAGAATAATACAGCAATACTTCTATACAATAATAAACGAGGAAATTGATAGAAGGGATCAGAGAGTAACTCAATTATTTATGTTCATTTCGTCCTTTTACGAGGAGCCACAGTAATGAGTACAGCACTAAAGAAGTGAAATCTATATTAATATCTATATATAACATGATGTCTATTTTGCTGTCATCTATGTGTTTCAATAGGTCTGCACGGATTACGACCAATGTCAGTACATAGGTGCCTCACATGGTTTCAAACCCTGAAGTTCTACTTTCGATTGCACCCTAAGCGTCCTTTACGACGTTTTCTCTTTAACGTTTGTCACGTCAACTTCTGCGGTTGCACACCCTACCAGGTAGGGACACCTCTTGGCACAATCAAAGGAAAAACTTAGCCCAAAGGATTCTAAACTTAATTAATCCTCTTGGTGCAAAATTTATTACTGGTGTACGTGTTCACATGACATGTTTGGTCTACGCACGTACAAACACACACAACGATGTTGCGGAGCGGGGTATAAGGTGATCTCGTCCGCGGTATACGGAAACAATACCTATATACCGTCACCACACCTCCTTTATTCATTTACCTAAAAATGCTGTTATGTGCCCATGAATTCCAATTTTCCCAATTTGATGGATAATATCCTCAACGAGCAACGCCGGGTGGCCTGCTAGAACTATATGCATCTCATAGGGGAAAATAGCATTTACAATTTTTACAATAATATTCCATAATATTAGAGGGCCAGCGCACATTTACGAGCACATTAACTTTTCGAGCGAATTGGGGAAAAACCTATCTAGGACTGCCTTCAGTAGATAGGTCAGCAGCGGTATTATCTCACCGCAAGTCTGGCACCACAGCAGCAACAGGTCTAGCCAAGGCACTCTTGATATACGATGCATCCGTTGGGAAACGAGATTACACTCGCAGAGAAAAAAATCACCGTAATGCGGGAGTAAAATATGGGACGAGAAGACGCTGGTGCGAAGTAGATGAAATAGTGATTGATTGAAGCCAAAAGGTCAATTTCACAGAGTACGGAGGAAAAACACTTGCTTCCTCGCGTTGATTCGGCGTCAGGTCATGGTCGAATATAAATGGGTTGGTTAACATCACCTTGCTAACATCGAACTCCGTTCACAAAAAAACTGATTTGAATGAGTAAACCGGATTTAAATAGGTAAATGAGGATGCACTCAACCAAATCAGGCTTCACTTCCAAGGGGAATTTTATGCACATAACGAAGGCATATTTTAATAATTTAATCCAAAATATTTTAATAATCATTGAAACAAGTAGTACCGTTAAACAGTATATCTAGTGATGCATTTAAATATAAAACCACTGAAAGTAGAGATACATGATAATTAAGACGGTTCAAAGCTAAAAATTCAAAGATGTGCATCATGCCTCAATCAAAAGTGTTTCATTCCTTTCTTATCTCACACGTTCTGAAAGAGAACAATTTGATAAAAACTTCCATCATCGAACTTTTAATGCTCAATATAATACAAAACAATAGGTCCTTCTTACTTCTAAAGCATTTAGGTCATTAAAAATTGAGTGTAATCAACCCAAACAGATATTAAATTTTTAATTTCTGGTAGTTCACGTCCTCAAGTCAACTCTGAAACGATAGAAAAATCATTCTTTTCTTTTGATCGACAGTTACGGAACAGAGATACACTTGATTCACGGAGGAGCAATAAGCAGAAAAGCCACGGATGAGACACACATAAAATGTAAATTACTGTAAATTTCCAGAATACATAAAATATAAGTACCTCCAACTTTATTTTACTCTAAAAACGATGCCTCACCAATCTTCTTCTCGGAACAAGCCGTAAAATTAAAACAAGTGAAACTTGAAATTCAACCTCCATGCGCGATTGACATTGGTGACGATGAATCACTGACGTCCCTGAATGCGTAATTAATGAGCGCATTTAAACGCATCAACGATTTCCTACACGATTATGCATTCCAAGTTGCACCCAATCTCATTGATGCAGCCAATAGGAGGCACGCTATCATGTGTACATAAAATATGGGTTGTTCCAAAAACGATCATAATGCAGCATTTTTTACAAATGCATACTAATAAATACGGCTTGAATCGATACACGGACGTGCCGCTTCATTGCTCGCAGTCAAAAGTTGCATTGAGGCATCTAGTTTCTCTACGATAAATTATTTTGATGTACCCAACGGTGTACGAGATATCATGAGGTAACTGCAGAATACAATTTCTTAAAAATAGCAAGCAAAAATTAATAGGTGAAAGTGTACCTATACATTTTTTAAATTAAGAATTGGAAACGGCTTTTTTTTCTACTCAGACGCCTATTCAGTTTAATAGTACATTGGAGCCGCAAGGTGATGAAACTAATTACATTCAGCACTTTTCGGTACTTGTGAATGGAATTGAAAAAAAAATCTGAATTGTATCACCTCGAAGTATCCGTGCTACCCCTATCATGCAGTCATGCTATCCATGTTCCCCATCCATACACGATTGAAACTTCGAAGGAGATGCATTTTTACCTACGCGCTGACAGATTAATGAAACAATAGCGAGTGAAGCGTGAATTTCAGTTTTTACCAAATAAATATTTTAAAAATCAGTAAATTATATTAAAAACGCATAACATATTACACGGAGATGATTCAGACGCCTAGCGGGAAAGCAGTAATTTTTTTTTTTTTCAAAAGTATCCAAGCTCGTCACGAAGTCCGTAATGGCTTAATATTATGAAAACTTTGGATTCAATATGACGTAATACCACAAAGAATGGTGTTACGCCACACTACCTCATTCACATATTCCACAACAAGAACCCTATTAAAATCGTATTTCATCAACGAGAACATATTTTCATTTCTAACCACTTCTGACCCAGGCCATAAATGAGCTAATAATCCTAAACTTATGACCGAGTATATCCCAAACAGAGTAGCAATAAATTCCACCACAATAGCCAACCATTGAGAAGATAAAACCCTGGTGCTTAGAATCACCTGCCTAAATATGTATGATCCTCGCAAAGAAATAACGATTTACTAAAACCATGAGAAATTCTGAAAGTTAGAAGCAAAATAAATAAAAGAGACATTAAAAATTGAGACAAAAACGGTGTTATTCAGTTCAAATTGTTTTAGCCATTGAATCGAAGCTCAGCACAAAAACCATACCTCTCAATTCTCGGGCGGATCCACTCGTTTAAAAAGAAATATGTTCAGTGCCAGGGGCCAGGTTCACCGTTATTAATGTTATAGAATAACAGTAAAAGTGAATAACATCCCTTCTGAGCTCTGACACGGGAAATGTAGAATATTAAGGGACTGAGGGAATAAAAAGTTTAGCGCGTTTATGCGGCAAGGTTTTATGCAGCCATGAATATTTAATGAAACCGAAGCCCATCCTCTTGACGTCAAGACAAGACAAGAAAACCCTTTGCGTTCAGATTTTCCCTTTCTCTAGAATTGAGAGAAATGTCTCGCAAATTCTTTAGTCAGATCCCCTCGAGAAATTCAGCCTTCATAATGCAATTTTTACCTTCAAGCTTTTATATCAGCTACTTCAATGAAGAAAAGACTACACAATAACAATGAATATTGAGTTCAACCTTCAAAGAAACAGTAAGTACCTACTTCACCCAAAGGTATTTCCCTATTCAGCATCGTGAGTGCCCTCTATAATACCTACCCAATATTATATTAATATTTATTTTCTATTGCAACGCCATTGAACGCTAACCGAATATAATCTTCGAATAGGCGGATCAATTACTTTACGTTTTTACTATGACGCTTAAGGCTAGGTCTGGTAGGCGATAGAAATATTTTCTTTCAAATTCATCGACCTGCTATATCAGTTTGGTATTTTATCAATTGATCAACAACCGAGACCTGGAAAAATTGATTAATCATATTCCACTTTTCGCAAAAATGCGCAAAAGTGTGTGAGATGACGTTAACATAAATGGCGCAACTGTAATTTATGGAGCACATATTTGATAAGAAGTACCATAACCTACTATAACGGAACATTAATGCTACACAGAGATAAAATCGAAAAATGATAAAAGTCCAAATACTCAGTAATAAAAAGATAAGATAAAGAATAAATCCAAAAAGTTAAATTCACGATTTTATAATCAAATGGCACGATTTCATATGTTTACTTGCCAACAGGTTTATAGTCTTACGTTTTCAAGATTCATACGTGACCATATAGAAATATATAGTCACTTGAAGCATTGTGGTATACCGTCATACTGTAGAATATTATAAAGAAATTTGATTACATTTAATGACAAGGTTTTTCGCTTCTTTCCCTTTCGGTGCCAAAACATCATACAAGAGTATCCTCAAAACCACACCTTCCATAATTTTTTTTCTGCTCATGAGTCAGCTGACACACAGTAACGAGACGAGTTTCATTTAATGATCCTGCTTCCTTAACATAAATACTTCACTAATGATGCTCCACGGTGACCCGTAGACTCTTCAATGGTAAAAAGGAGAGAAAATTCTTAAGTCTAGTTTTAACTGACAAATCTACGCCAAGACCTGGATTCGAAGCCGGACTCATAGGACGCGAAATGGACACTTTGCCCACCAAGCCAACCCATTAAATACTTCATCACAATTAAATTCCAGGAACGTAAAACGGAAGTAAACTTGACCATTAATAAATATACAAACTGAACCTAACAAAGACTTATGGCTCTTTCGCGACTGAGGACGGTATACTTGAAAATGTGAGAAACACATCATATTCAACATGGGCGTAAAAAAAAGTACGTCACATAAAAATATTTCAAAGAAAATTCATCAAATATTCCGCAGCAAAATGCAATGTGAAACTCGTTTTCACACCTCCACGTGGAAAAATTGATAAATACGGACCCATAGCGACGACTATTTGCCTTTATGTAGTGGATGTCCACTTTCCAGTCCATTGCGATGCGACCAGGTATTCATTGCGTTTTGAGAGGCCCTTTAACACGTGGTCAACCTCTCCCACCCCAACTTCCTTTCTCGAGACCAGTGTCCATTCACTGAGAACCACACGTATCCCTCATCCCTTCACTAGCACTCAGCACTCAAAAAACGCGTATAATTCACTATAACGCTTCCCAGATGGGTGACACAAACAGATTGTAAATTTGGACCCTGCAATTGAATCAGAAGAGTTCTCGGCCACGTTAAAACACGGGTAAAAAACTAATTCATGACCTTCTCCAATTGACGACAAAGGTGGAGCACGTCCGACGTTTCCACATTATCATTTTTATGCCATAGACTCGCTTTCTCTCGCTGAACCCCCCCCCCTCCCCCCCGCGAAAAATTCTGTGGCCTTTGCTGGTCACTCACCCAGTTCTTACTATTTTTACCTGTCGTTTGCTCCTTAAAGATCGTTTTTTTTTCGGTGATAACATCCAATCAACATATAGAATACTAGGAATGCCAAACAGTCGTTTGCTTCCAGGCTTTCCGACTGTAACAAGGTGTGGACTAACGACTTCCACCATGACTTTGCTATCATAAACAAGCTTCTCCGCGATATTCCAATTCCCCATTACTATCGGTTTTTAACCCAAAAATTCCCCCAAAGAGTGAAGGCATTGAGGCTGTTGGCAGCAACTGTAAAATATGGAAAATGTATCGTTCCGACAATTTTTCCTAGGGTTTCAGACGATTTTAGAGGGAAATGGCTTCTATGACTTTTTGTCATATCTCGTCTCGAACACACCAAACATTTGCATGAATCAGTCAGTCAGTGGTCGGAAGTGCATTTTATAGAGTACATAGACGCCTGCTTATGTTGTATTGCTTGATATTTCTACCATCTCTACAAACTCATTCAGTCAACCCAAAAGAATGTTCGAAAGTGCAAGATCCCGAAAACAAGAGGATTACTCACCTAAAATTTCAACCAGAAGATTTATTTCGATTGGCGAGGGGAATCCCCACTTTAGACTAGGCCCGTTTCCTAAAGCGCCAAACATCGAGTTACCTATATTTCGAATTAAATCGACACTTGAGGACAGTGAGTTAATAGCTTTTCATATGCATTGATGTTTCAAATTACCTACTAACTAGCAATACGAGCATGAAATTTGAATTCAATTTATCAACCAAGAAAAATTGATAAAATCTCTCAAATAACCGAACCGATGGACGTTCTCAGACTCATCTCAATGGCCCTTTAAAATTCCAAGGAAATTTACAATTTCAAAAGGAAACCTAAGTTTTTCGAATAGAAAAGGAAGGAGATGCGGATCATTAATCATTACATGGCCGTGAAAGTAGCACATCATAAATTTCGCCGGCAAAGCCATTAATCAAGGCTGTACAATAACCATTCGACGGTGCAGAATGATTTAATCTAAATCCACGATATTTCCAGTTCCAATAAGGGAAATGATCACGTCACTTACAAATGAACTACCCGAAATTAAACGTACGAGAAAGAGTTATGAAGTTTCTTCGTCCGATGAGTGATCATTCCTTCCGCGTCGGCTGAAGCCTAATTAGAAATTACGAGACGAAATTCAAAGTCATTAGGGGTCACAAAAGGGGTGCTGTTACATATAACAAGTTTGGCCATTAAAAATTACTCGGTTTATTTAAAAAAATAACCGTAAACATCGAACAGCCCAAAAATAAGAGGATCAATTATCTAGTGATCCAATCCGAAGTCACTCTATCAGTGATTCGACCCGAAATCTGGTTTGGAAAGGAAAGGGTAGAGCTCAACCAAAACCTAGCCACAGAAGAGTACATTTCACACGCTGTACGAGCAGGCGACAATTCGTTTCAATGGCCCACCTTGCACTAACTGGATTTCTCTGGTGATACACGAAAGCTTCTCCTTGGATTTGACCCTGGAGCCTTCGATTAGCAGTCAAATGCTCTTCAGGCAACCACAATCCCCTCAACTCTTTGATGGAAAACTTAACAAGACACTTTCTACGGGAGGTACGCCAAAATTATTCTAGCAGAGAGAAAAATTATTATGCAGAAAATTTTCTCGGGTTTTCCACCGGTTGATGTCGTCCATGTCTCCCGACGTTTCGATCCGCGACTTGCTGATCATCCTCAGGGGATCTTCGGAAGAAACTTTTCTGCAACTGATACGCCGGGAAAACCTAAGATCATACAAAATTATTATGATTTCCTACAGACATCACACATTCCATTCGTCTCCCAGCTATCCAGAACGTAACCATAGTCCTACCACTATTCACAGCATGCTTCAATGTAATCTCGCCTGCATATCATAATTTCTGTTTCCTCAGAAATAAGTCTGACCTCAATCTAAAACTGACTCCCGCTGAATCCTAATAGGGAAATTCCTTCCTACCAAGTTCCTTTGCCTTTCTGATCATTCCAGGGACCTTGAAAATGTCGTCGGAACTAATCATACTGACACTTGCACCATTTCTCGCACGCACTACGATACCCTCGAGAATATCGTCATTAATCATTCCCGTAAGCCATCCCGCTAATTACCTCAGATCTTTTTTCCTGAATGCTTCCTTGACTACATTAATTCTTTACATTCGCCTAGTACGCTTATCTGAGTAAGGCAAACGAAATCAAAGACGCAAGATACGAGACTTTGGCTGCTAAATTTTATCCTACCATGAAAAGAGATATCAAAGCAGAGAAGTTGAGCCATATTTCCCCTGTAATTAAAGCTCACAGCAGCAAAACAATACAGTTTACTTTTTTCGAGTTTTCGCAGCATCGAATTGAATCATAGATTTCGAATCCCATGATATATGAAAGCACTTCTAGCCATTCTTCTCTGCACCATGAAATATATATATATATTGATATTTCTATTTATCAAGTGCAAGCATCCCGCGGTGAGCACTTAGAATCGTTCAGGGCGTCTTCGAAAGATTAAAACAAAACCTTATATACAGTTATCACGAAATGCGTTTAAATCGTGAATCATAGAGCATCGCTACGAATGTTTTATTCTCGGAAAATCATAAACGGCGACCAACAGACCTTCTTATACAAGTAAGGATTAACAGATATGATAAAACGAGTCACGAGTCGCATAGATTTGTGAATGACACCTCCACGGAAATTACTTAAATAACATGATAATAATAACAAATTATAGCATTAAATTAACTTTCGCAATTGTGTGTAGAATGGAGGAGATTACCTTATGATATGAGCGGACAATCGAGAAAATCGAAATATGGAGAAACAAAAAAGGATGAGGCCGATATAAACAAGTACTTACCACGACCAGGTCCTCCTTAGAGTAAGTTAACCGGCTATGGTATAACGAGAAATCACGGTAAAGGAATTAGTTTATTTTTGAGGGGAGACAATGATATATTTCTGCAAATAGAGCAAAATTCATTTGAAGATATACTACTTTTTTCAGTCATATTAATACCAAAGCATCTATCTAAACTTTAATTTTTTGCCTCCCTCAACCATTAACACAACCTTTACTCCCATCATTCGTGGTAATAATAGCCAATGCAGTGTATTCCTGAGAATTAAATGCTTATACGTAAATGTAAACCTGCCAAGAAGGGCAGGTAACCTTGGACGGCATATCTCTCAATCATTATCTAACAAGGAAGATATAAATTTCGGCGCAATGAAGCATCGCTTCAACCAGGCCATGCAGTGAAAGTTACACATTATAAATGAGAGGGAATATAAATATCCTTTCTCGGTAGGAGATTCTCATAAAGTCAACGCCGGAACTATTTCGTATCTCATTTAAGAAGCTTAAAAGTAAGACCCGTGGAAAAGCTCGCTCAACCGATTCGGCAAATATCCCGCAAGGAAAAAACTTGACTCGGGGGATGTTTCGCCAACTTCGGGGAGGTCTTGTTATAATCGTCGACAGCTCTCTCCAACCCCCTGACAACCCCGAAATCTTCCCCACTCTCGTTCCCCTGTAAAAACACGCTCCGCGTCATTCCTATTTCTCCTTTTTAAATCCACCAATCCTTCTCTCGATTACCCACCCAAACTTCGTAGACCCTCGAAACTTTGTAGGAACTCAGCGAGCAGCAAAATTCTAGGTGGGGAGAGGGAATGCGATTATAATTTGCACCGGGAAAATATTGTAAGTCACCGTGGCGGAGGACAGAGCTTATCAAGAGGAGAAAGTAGTGGCGAGATTGAACAAATCAATCTTCTCGACTTCTGATGGCGACGAAAGGTAAGACCTTATTTTGCGGGTAGTACTTGTTTCGAGTGTTTGCGCTACTCGATAAAAACTATGGTGCGCCTGTAAATTAATTAGTTTACCTCATACGAGCACAATTGCGTTCATTTCGTTATGAATTGTTTTCACTGAGAAGACGCTTTTCTCTGACGCTTCCTTAAGCTTGAAGCACACGTTCATTTTTTCCATTCCTCAGCTTTAGTGTCAGGTTCTCACGGACCAAAAGAAAATTCGCTCGAACCATCAATCTCTGAATCACATGGTCATTCCAACCGTCCCTTTTACCATCGCTTATTCCGTCACTTTCCTTTTATACAACTGCCATTCAATTAAAAGCTAAGCGTGGCCTTAAAATCGCCGTCATCGGCCGTGCGTTCTGATTAGCTAAAGAACGGTGGATTCAGCGCCGAAAAAAGAGATGTGGCGAGTGATAAAAAAGGGAAGGCATTTCCATCCCTCGAACCACCACGGAAGACGATCGCGTGATATGGTCATATTTTTCTTCATATTTGGTGTGATCACTAGAGCTGTCCCTCGAAAGGGATGGTAACTATGATCGTATTATTCATTCTTCATCGCGACGAATTACTAGTTTAAAACTTAACGTCATCGTCTCAAAAAGCACGCGAAATATAGAGTATATTTAATCATTAGTCTAAATCTCAAATTTGTAAGTTTTACCTAACGATTTCCACTAGTGTAAAATTGTTATGATTGGGATTTGTAGAGAAGGTTCCGATGAAGCGAGTGCTAGGGAGGGAGAGGATATTAAAAGCCGTGATGTAGAGAAGAACGCTAGGTAGGCTGGGGATGAGGAAGAAGAGACTAGGAATTATTGACAGAATGAAAAACCAAATAGGCCCTATTTTGAATTGAGAAAGAAATCCCTACATGGAAGGAGAAATTAGCCGGGGAGATTCGCAAGTGCTGCACTAAAAGCTACCTTAATGGGTATAAAACTTTAATAATAATAATAATTCATACACCGCCATAAACTACCCTCCCTCGCGCGCCTGCGTGAAAGCGATAGTTACCTCTAACGAGAGAAACGAATCCCGCGCCAACGTAGTACGAGAAACATCGTAATCGACAATCCACCGAGGTTTTTTTCCCTCGCTTTTCGAGTGGAAAAAAAATAAACTCTCCTACCGTCGTGAAAGCCTCGCAAAAAGAAACGAGTCACTGGTCTCCATCGATTGGCGAGGGTTCTTTGCACTTTTCCCGGCACACGACGACGTGAAGCCATAGTGTTTCACACACACACACCCCCAGAGCGGTACTAGACCGCCGTCAGAAGGGGATGAAGGCGTGGGCGAAGGAAGAAGTGGCGTAGTGAGTAGGGACTCTTTAAATACGTTGACGCTATTCCACAGGGAGTTTGAAAATGAACATCGGAGAATAAACAGAATTCATATTAACATGTGGCATTAGTATTTAAATAATCGAGTCACTCTGTAAAAACCTTAGCACAGTGAAAGTAATCGATCCATATGAAAAACACCGCCAACCGCAGCACTGATTGAGTTCCTCCCCTGGAGCATACACAAGAGTGAGAAAATCCTTCATGCTAACGATTTAACCTATTTGAAATTTTAAAACATATGAGAGACAAGAGACTTTACAATCCATTTTAACCATAGCTTGGACTTCTTATGAAGTCTTCATTCTTTCAAAAAAAAACATTCCTATAATTCCACTGCACAATGCCTTGCACCCCACTCCTTCACCTGCGTCCCATATATCACTCTTCCTCGAGTATCATTTCATCATAAACAAAACGACTATCAAACATTGCGCTAAGGGCAGAAGTTTTCCCTAGCGTATGTTCTACATCTTTCTGCAATCAGTTGAATAACTCCTGCTGCTTCAAATGACACGAAAGCTACCTTTAAAGAAAGGACGGAAAACTCTCCACTTCGGTATTCATAAATACATAAGTAATTATGAAAGCATGAATTCGTGCACATAAAGAACGAGGTTGAGAAGGTATTAGGAGAGAAAGCTGGCGTCGGAATCAATTTCCTCTCAACGAAAGGTGCCAAGGTAACTACGGCTTAACGTCCTAACTGATGGACGAAATTCCCTCCACAAAGCACTCAAGCAAGGATTGGCAAGTCTCCAAAAAAATTCTCTAACACCGGAAATCAAACCCGGGCCTCCCAAGGTATTAGGCCAAACTCTCTTTCAATCATATCATCCCACTATCTGAATTTTAGACGACTAATTCAGCACAAATTTTCAATGCACGAGAAAATTAACCACATCTATTTATCAATTCACACTAACGTGAAAATTCGAATTAACCGATATTATTGACTTAAACCTTGGCAGGAAGGAAATGCTAGATAACTCCATAGAGGCTTCCGCGGTTCATGGTTCATATACTTTTTCGGGTCGTACCGCGTAGTACAGATTATCTCCCGACGTTTCGCAACGCTGCTGGTCGCTTCTTCACAGGTGATAGGACAATTATACCCGAAAATTTTTATTTAATCATGCTATATACAGCTTCAAATTAAGTTCGTCAGGAGTTAACTGCACGTGCAGTTAAATATCATGAACTTGGACACGCTGCTGAGCCACTTGTTGGGGTAAAAGCATGGGGAGAACAACGAGATAAGATTGAAAACCCCAGCTATATAGGTAGGAAAGATCGCCTATAGAAGCTGAAATGCCGCCCAAAAAGAACCTACGAAAAAAGTTCGCATACCTAAACGGGACGATTAATGATTGGAATAGACTCCCTGTTGAACTGTTTCAGTCCTTTCCTAGCAGCATAAAGATTTTCAAGATGAGGTTCAAAAAATCATTCTTGGAAATTAACTTAAATGCTTATTTTTAAGTTTTTATTTCACTGATCTAGTTCTATTTTCGTGATGTATTTTCATTTATTCCTTTTTAATTACATATACACGGTTACCACCAGGCAAATAGCCAAATTGTAACTTGTATAATACATGGTTATCATAAAGTCTTGCCCTGATTATAAAAATTTATGATAAAATAGACATTACTCCTTTTGAATTATTTTTCTGGGACTATATCAAGGATAGAGTCTTCACCACAGCGGTTGCTGACGTCGACGAACTAAATGCTAGGATACAAGCTGCCGTAGGTACTGCGACAGAACAAATGTTACAAAACATAAGGCGGGAATTGGAATACCGTTTCAACACTCTCCAAGCTACCAGGAGGGCACACATTAAAGTTTACTAACGTAAGTAATCCTAAAAAAAAGTAGTAACAATGACTGATGCAACAACATCAAATTAAAATTATTACGTCAAACGGTTATTCTGTAATAAATTTTTATAATTAGTGAAGACCTATGGTCACCCTGTATAATAACAATAAAATACACTATTTCCTAGTCTAAGTTAAAAGAGCCTCAAACCCTAACGTCGAAATAAGGGTTCTTCCCTTGGCCCCTTTTTCCGAGACGCTAAGACGGTTCCGGATCCCCTTCCCCACCCCTTCGCACCCCTACCCTTCACCTAATGCGCTCAACAGGATTTCACTCGATTGCTCGGGATGCGTATAAGGGAGCGAAATACCGTCGTCCAAGCGAATATCGTCAACGGGAGAACCTTATGCATAATTGGAGGTTCCCGCCCTTTGGCTAACCCTCGCCGCAAGTGGGGTCCCCTGAAAGAATTTTTTATAAAATTCACCAATGTCCTCTTCTGCATCGTCATTAACAAAACTAAGCTATAAGGACGCACTCGAGATCTTATTTAGAGCAGGCCCCGCAACTAGTCAGTGGATTTATGCAAAAAAATTAAAATCTTGGTGGATATGGGAAAAAGTCGATGCGGCTAGCGTTTTTTTTTGCCACTAACATTCATGTAAAACTCATATGAGCAAACTGAACATACTGCTTAGGGAAACTTAGCCCAAAATTTATAGGCAACATTTATTTCTGGATAAGAAGTGAATATTCAAGTTAACATTAATTGTCACGAGAAAATATTTCACTGGACCGAGACAGAAACCACGGAATTTTCGCTTCCCGAACGCATGTGCACACCACTACGCTTTCCAGATCCCTTAATTCCTATTGAAATATTAATTAATATGGGTTAAGGAATCTGTTAAGCAAGGTGGTTTGCGCACTGGCCTGTAAATGTGAAGGCCCGTGAATCCATTCCAGGTCCACGAGAACTTAATTCCATAGCAATGAATGTGAATTTTCACAACCATTCATGCCTCAGTTTATAAATATATCACAATCTGCATTATGCCTCCTTGACTGGTTTTTAATTTCGATTTATATCCCAATTGAAGCCATTCATTGAGATTCAGTCGAGGTTTGACGGAAGTAAATTCAGCCATTTTTTTACCATTGTTTAAAAAATTCCACTTTAACTCTTGAGATGGATTTGACATTGAAAGGCCGATAATAGATTACAGAAAGAATATAAAAAAATGTTACCAAGGAGATGGGGAACCACAATCAGAAGTTATGAAGCAGTCACAGGAGTAAATAATCCTCAAAGACAAATTAAAAAGAGGGACGCCAAGAGTAAACAACATGCTGAAGATAAAAAAATAAAATATGGAAAAATGCTTTTAATGAGGAAAATATGGATAAAGATTTTGGACGGGATCAGTAGATGCTTAAGTACTGACAGCCGGAAGTGGCTTTGATAACAGAAAATAGAAGGACCCGAAAAACTACGACGAAACGCACTCAAAGTCGAGTGAAAGATTGCGGCACAGAAATCAATGACGATCAACTGCATTTACTAGCTCCTAGATACATTTACGGTTTAAATACACTAGCATTTAGTGATAACATATATTAATTAGATCTCAGCTTTAAACATTCAACAAACTATAATTCATCGCCAGACTCTCTTAAACGGTGCAAAAATTTCACAGAGAAAATATGTGCAAACTTCTTCTAAATACTTTTACCGTCCACTACATTGCGCCAATCGTATTACTTCCAAATTTCTCCCCAAAAGTTTCAGCAAGTAAGTAGGCCAACTGTTAACGCTCCATGGAATATTAGACCCCATCAACTCCCGGATCCAACGATGTAAAATGCTCAAAGAATAGTACCAGTGAGTACCGAACATTAAAACACATTCTTGAACAGTAAAGATCAATGCAAAATATGATTATACGTTATGCTCACCGAAAATTACTCTATGCTAAAAAAAACTGGACGCTAAACCACGTGTTTTCTCATTGCGAACCGAAACACGGTGACACGAATCTAACCTCTATACTACAACAACGCGACTGGAATTCAGCCATCACAGCACAAAATCTGTCTCAAATACCTCGATCGGAGCCAAGTGAGGAAATCAAGGATCATTTGGAATGAGTTGACGCGAAATTAACTTTTACCGATACTTCGCGAGTTTACCAAAAGACCTGCTAACAATGGCCACGTCAATAAAACGACTAACGACGAACTTTGTCCCGGGGCAAGCAATCGCCAAAGTATTAGGCTCAAAACAAAACTACATCAAACAAATTCACAGTTGTTGGCTGAATTTTGCAGTTCCGCTTGCTCTAGCATCCGTTCACAGCCACAGAGAGAAAATTCATGCGCTTTACGGGGCAAGTAAATATCACAGCTTTACGGGGAAGTGAATGAACAAATGAATCAATGGTTTCATAGCCACAGGAACTTTGAGGAACCATGGACTCTATTTAAGCTAATTTACAACGGCCCCTGATTTTACTCCCAGCAGGGTGTGGAATTGCTCTCTTAAAAAGTCGATTTTGCCATGCCTTTTTTTCGTAGTTTAGATGCTAACAACAAGAATTAATTAATGATATCGACAATAATGTGTCACACCACATTTTTTTCGTTCTTCAATTATCCTATCTAAACCTTTATTTGTCCAGGCCTTTCGATTATGCCGTTCCTCCGCATCCTTTCGCATCCGCATGTTTTCACCAGTAAAACAAGCACCTCGAGACAGATAAAACAGGTATAATCAATCGAAATGGGAAACAGTTCACGGAAAATCGAACGATACCGGAGAATATATATTTTCCCCAATTATTTCTTCTTATGAATCCATAATATGTCGGGATGTAGCACAATGAGCCAGCTATAGAACCTCAAAATTTGCATTCGTCATTCACAACGACATGGGAATCATTTACATACTATCAATTACTATAACCAAACAATCATATTCTATACTCAAACAATCAAACTACACTCAATCGATTACTATACTCAAACATACTTTTGTGGTGACTCTTCATCGTTCCAGTAAGCCCTTCAATGTAGAGCATATTATGCGCGAAGTAACTATTTACCACAGAATTCCGATTACCGGGGTAGTCTGGGAGATCTAAGCGAAAACAACTTTTCATAGGGCACCATTTAATGCAAGATAATAACTCTAGTATACCTTTCTACCAAGAGCACGAATAGATTTGGAAAACAAAGTCTCGACCGAGGCCCGGCCGAAATATAAGATCGTTGAGCACATAAAAATACAACTCCTAGCAATGAGTGGCTGATATAATATAACCAATGCACACCGTGAGTATGATATGTTTATGATAGCCCTAGGATACCTAACGTAAACTGCGTATGCTGCACCATTGTACCAATATTAGACATTTGTTTTAGCATAGTATAACTTATTTTCACAAGACCTAATATGAAGGGAAAAAATTAACATGAATACGATCAAGTTAAAAATAAAAACAAGTATTCACGTTTGAAATATGATTTGATGATTTCCCGGCGAATAATGTGGGTAAACTCTTCTCGGGATTCCCAACGCGTTAATTTATCCATAACGGCTAACGTTTCAAGCTCCGACTCGGGGCTCATCCTCAGGGCTGAATTTGAAATGTTGGCCTTTATAGACAAATTAACCCGGTGGGAATCCCGAGAAGAGTTTACCCACAGGTATTTACCTGTTTGTTCATGAATAAAAATCGAAGTTCGAAGCTTTGACGTGATGGAGGGTTGTCGTGAAGTCTACAAATGAATACACTTGGTTACTCCCAAAAAATATATATTGAAATTTTGTGGCATTGACTACGTTTATTCTTCTATAGATATCATTGCTTCTAAAGCTAAATTTTTAAAGAGCAAATTATGAAGTTGAAACTTACCAATGGATTTGAAATGCACGAGTCAGCAGATTACGTGAAGTTTAATATCAACCGTATAAATTTTAGGAGAAATATTTCCTGAATGCAAATTAACCCCCAGCTACTTTTTTCCCTTGCTGAGCAGAAAAAATGAATTTTGGGTAAACTACGAGCTCTTGAAAGCCTCACGTTTTCTAAATAGATACCCATTGCAGGAAATGAGAGCAATCGAACAACTCCTGAGAAAATAAAATCAACGAAAGAGTAATTTATCCTCTAAAACATTCATTTAGAAAGCCAAAAAGAACTCGGGTACTGCAAAACTCATTGATTCCATTACGGATAGATTTTTTAACAAACTCGAAACTCGGAAGTTACATTTAAAAAAAACCACAACAGAGTAACTGAGCCAACTCGGAAAATCCGATAATTTATCGCAATGGAAAGAAACAGAAGTTCCATCCCATTGTCGGTCAATATCATCCAACCGCGAGGCAACAGACGAAACGGATGTCTGCTCTAGGTCGTCTTATCGAACCGACTAGAGGGTAATTTTTTTCCCGCATCGCTCTAACTCATGTGACGCTATAAAAAAATAACACAGCTATCAGAGAAAAAGCTACGCATGTCACCGAGCACATAGGCGAGACAGGACACTGCAGAAACTACGAAAAAGCAAGCAAATATTGTGCATATAATATTAAAAATACTAAACATGAGGAAATCTCCAAACCTCTGTGTGTCACAATATATCCATTAAGTACATTAAAAGACAATATTTGTATATTTTCCGAGGTATCTAAAGCATCACCGAATTTGTTTAAAATCTCTGCTGTCACATTGAAAATCCCAACGTAATTAGAGTATACCACTGGGAAAATTTTCTAGTATCTCAACTTTGAAATTTTAACTTAACACTTTCTAATTAAAAACATTATATAATTGATATGCAAACGAATGTGGGAAAAGCCCCACTCCTGGAAAACCCTGGAAAATTCTTAATGATAAGGAACGTTATTCGTCTCGTAAAAGGCAAAATATTTCAAGCAACCAGTCAAGAGGGAATGATTTACCTTCTTATCTCTCAATTGAGGTTCTGTAGTAGCCGAAGTCCCATCACCGACAAGTAACTCAGCAAATCAATAGCATCTTCCGCAAAAAAATATTCAAGACTCGGCTAATTAGCGAAAATAAAAATATATATACTTTTCTCCCACACAAAACAGCGATAGGTACTTTCTTTCGAATTCAAACTTCGTACGCTTCGTAACGTGTAGTATTGAAAGCCTCACCCCGCGCAAATCTGAGAGCAAAAATGAGATGAGACGGGAAAGAGGGGTGATGAATAGAGAAATCTAGTGGAGTTAATTAGTTAGATTCCCGCTTAGAGGTGGATGGGGGAGTATTTATACGGTCCGCTGGGCACGAAATACGGAACGCGAGAGAGAGTGATATTCCGTCACTGGTGCGGATACTAATGATACAACACACACGACAGAGGGGTCGCGCATCGAAAACGTTAAAATTTTCATTGATACTTTGAACGTCCCAGCCCTACTCTCCATGTTGGCATCTGTATAATCCCCACCGAAAATAATACTCTCCCATCATAATACTCATAAATAAATGGGATTTAGTTTTTTTTAATCTCAAATGGAGGCATAGAATACTTTAAAAAAACATGTTTCACCACCAAATTTAGCAAGGTTTGTCAGCAATTCAAATTCTATGTCGGAAAGATATGAGTATGTATTTACAAAAGTAAAATATAAGTTACACTAACCCATTATCCATTTAACATCAAGAAGGTAATTTAATTCATCTATAGTTATCCATTTATTGAGAATTACTCCAGTGAATTTCTTGGTTCGATACATGCTCATTGGGAGCTCACACGGCCGGTGATTGAGAATATGATAGTTTCATGATTAATCTTCCATTACCACAACTGCAGCGAAGGTTAAGTAAATAATAACTCACCTCTTCCGATACCCTTCAATGTCACTCCTAGGTTAGGTATATCGAAGATCAGTTGCGTAAGGTAGGACCTTACGCAACCACTACTACTTCAGAAGAAATTCAATTATTTGAACATTTATACTTATAAATACTCTTTCCTGCGAGCTTTAAGCTAGGTCCGTATCACCTTTGGTCCCAAGCATGTTAACACAGTACGAGCCTTTTTAGGCTCACTTTTTATTTTCTTCAACACAAATTAACGATACCGATTTTATACCAACGTACAAATAAATTTCCTTAGGTAGTAAAGAACTAGTCATTATTAGACACATAACTCATTATTTCACAAGGCATAAGTAAGATTTATAAATAATATTTTAGATGAATTAAAGTGGACTATGAATTGAATCTCGGGATAAAAGAATACGCGACTTCGCTCACAGTCAAAAAAACGGATGCAAAGATGTTTACTTCAAGTCAACGCTTACGTATTAGAAGAAGGTGGCCTTCAGTTAAATATCCGTCAAGAAAAACGATTCTTCTCGAAGAGCATTACCTCAATTCCAGCATATTTCTATTACTCTAACTTGTGTACGATTCGAAGCACACAATCTGATTCGTTCTAGCTCGAATTATAATACCCATGTTCCACAGTACTACGAACGTGGAATTCGACCCACGCACGCCGAGCTAGCGGCAAGCAATTCCGTGGTGCCAACGCTCTCAGCTCGCAGTTTAAAGGCGAAGGAACGGAGAGGGAAGTCGGGAAACGACTTCCTGTTCCGACACAAAAATTCGGTCGACTTGGTCGCTCACCCTGCTTCCGCGAGGTGCATGCCTTCTGGAACGGTTCTCGCGAAAGCTTACGCCTTAACTAATCACCTTGATACTCCACATGCAACCGATTATATAAAGCATGCTTCAATCAGTTGGAAGTCATGACAACTATTAGAGGTTTATAAGATTTTTAGCGAAAATATCGAAGATTTTTCCTGGATTAGGCGGTTTTATCTGCAGCATTCATGAAGATTATTTTTAACCGAATGTGGATAACCAATATGTGTCAGGTACAAAATACAAATAGCCCAAAATTGAATCTTTTTTCAATTACACGATTCAAAACAAAACTTTTCCATTGAAAATTTGAAAATTGAAAAAAACTAAATCTCTTATCATCAGATCTAACTTAAATCTATAACACCATTGAATATCTTTAATATATCATAAAATTAAGATCTTGAAGTTCTTTTCAAACTTTTGTAGACAGAACACAACCAAACTTGGCCCATATAACCCCAAAATACTGCACTTCCCTTCAAACTCTCATGCAAGGTTTATCCCTTATAAATATTGCTACGGGGGCAACAACCACGATTTATGCCACATGCTGAAATGCTATGCTGAAAAGAAATGAAGTATTGTATATTCTATTGTGACGCTGTAAAAACATTTTTTTTGTGATGAAACCTCGGTATGATTTCCTTGAAACCAAAATAATTTCATTTTTGCATCGCTAATATGGATTTTTTTTCAAAACGATACTTTTTTTCAATGTGGAACATGATATTTAATTTATTTGCTCTCATAAGTCACCCTAAACCATTAAAATATTAATTCACTCATTCATTGCATGGTGTTTTCACACAAAATTTATAAGAGCGACAAACGGTTGTTTTGAGCATACTACGCTTTCCGTCGAGGTGGTATGTGAGGTCCCCCTAATAAACTTGGCTGCCTCTGCGAATCACCCCCGTCGCTCTTTTCACGGTCGCCTGAGCCACGCGCTCACTCGAGCGAACAGAGTGAGTGAGCCACCGCCGTGCGTCCGCTGCATTCCTACGTCCGCTCCACTTTTCATGAACGTCTTCGAAAACGACAGCACATGCAACCAAGGCAAGCCTAAACAGCCAAGCCATCAGTGCGTCAAGTATCCAGGAGCGTAATAAAATTTGTTTAAAGATGAAGAACTTCTTAAGGAAGTAAAACTTGAAAATTTCACAGAATTATATTAAATGTGATTAATCCTCTATCACTTGTTTTTCCATCCCTGACTAATCGATGTAAGTTCGAAGGTTCTCACTTTGCTCGCCTGATGATGTGTGGTCCACTACGAAACCGATTAAAAGTAATACTTATCTGTGAAATTTTACTTTTACCGAGATAGTGAAAAAAATTCACAAAGTTGAGCCTGAAACCATAGAATTTCTTGAGATTTTTAATCAACATATAAAAGGCGCCAAGAGTAAGCGTTCCAATCAGACGTCGCATGACTACAATAAACTTTAAGTGATAACATTCAACAAAGCATTAATACAAGATTTAATTTTCAATCACTTGGAACAAGAAATATTTCATATCAAGGCTCGCCACAAACCCCTAGATAAATACGCTGTATATCGAAAAGCGTCCAAAAGCAAAAATAATTGTTCAAGTTGAAAAATTCCTTAATATTTGAAATCGACTTGTTAAGATGACACAAACCTCCAACTAAACCAATCTTTTTTAGAGACGGATAACTGACTTGAATATTTTTCCTTTGAAATTTGACAGGGTATATAAAGTAGACAATGATCAACAATTTTAAAATTGCAATTTTCCCTCCAATTTGAAATTTGTACACAGTATTTTCTCGTGTGAAATTGAAATTATGCGTTTGAAAAACAGGTAATTAATTAAATAATTAATAAACAGGTAATTAAACAGGTAATTATTAACAAAGGTCTGCTCTATACACTCTAATAATATCAAGATGACAGCGTAAGTTTTAAAGGAATAATGCGTCTTCAAAACAACAAGAAGCGAAGCTTCAAGGGCAAAAATCCTAAGAAAATGCTTATAAATGCATCTGACATTACTTATTACGTTAACGCTCATATAAAATCACAGCATTTAGAGGTGATTTAAGCTTCGATTACAGGAGAAGGAAAATATATGAAGACAATTAAGGATTTCCTATCCAATTTCTACCCACCATTATGGCTTTCTTTACTTTTACCAGAAGATCTTATCCTGAATTAGGATAGACACTTTAAAGAACGGATTTCACGAGAACCGCCCCATGCCAGAATATTGTTGCAATAAAAATTACATAAACATAAATAGCTAAAGAGAGTAGATATTTACAACGCTGACGCAGTCTTTTGGTCAGTCGCGTGATCGAGAGTTGACGTCAATAACGAGTACTTCAGTCTAGACTTGGCATGGAGTTTGCGACTTCAGTGCAAACCCTATTACTAGAAGAAATTTCAATATTCTGATGCAGTCCACATCCTTCTTCCGCAATACCATTAACTGGGCAAGGAGAGTCTCTCTCGGAACTGAAGCCTTGAAAGACAATTTTGGCGACTCGGGTAATTACTTACGAAGTTCTATCATTGACGTCTCATACTGGCTGCTCTAAACGTAAGTTTAAGTACGAACTCGGGCGAAAATTTACGACGCTGTTACGGATCGCGCATCAGCAAAAACAAGAACCTATTTTTCTTACACGCATTAGCAGGTAGAAGATACTTACGCATAGGAACATAAGATGAAAATTTAACCACTTAGCAACAAGGGGGATGAATCATTGGCACTACAGCTGACCAAGTTGCACTAATGAAAGCATCTATAGTCTGCAAATGAAGGCGAAGCAAATTCTAAATTATCAATATTAAATTCTTTTTGAATCATTTCCCAACCCGTGAGAAATACACGTGAAATCCGAATTCACATGTATACTCGAAAGCATTAATAATTTCGGGATACGAGATGGCGGAGCCATTGTAAAAATGGACGAAAAAAACAATATTATGGAAGGATAGGAATAGTAACTTCGTTAGTAAAATCGTGATTCAGGGAGATTAAAATTTAGGATGTGAGGCCCCGGTTAAATTTTAAGTAATATCTGACAACTGATATTAAGGTAGTGACAA
This sequence comes from Ischnura elegans, assembly GCF_921293095.1. Lineage (NCBI taxonomy): Eukaryota > Metazoa > Arthropoda > Insecta > Odonata > Coenagrionidae > Ischnura > Ischnura elegans. Next base: position 45,273,633 of record NC_060253.1, on the reverse strand, counting down.
CATTCGATATTTTCTTGATTCAAGCTTTCGCGGCTCATGATGATTAAAAAGTGACATACGGGTGTATGTCACATGGGGTATTGGGTTTTGCCTTATCATTTCGTGACTAACTGCCGGTCACATCTTCAAGGGACCAACAATCGGTCCAGACCATTCCCTTGAAGAAGTGACCAACAGTCGGTCATGAAACATCGGGGCAAAATCAGATAAACCACGCGGCATAAACCTGTAGGTCACTTTTTAATCACATTAAATAACATCAGTAACCCCAACTACTTGAGATTAAAAAAACATTCAAGTTGGGACATGGGAGAACTATGCTATACGCTAGTCCATAGGAGCAAGTATCTCTTTGCAACTGCAAGTAATGAATATCGTCCAGCCCCGTTGGATAGCCCAAAAAAATTGCCAACCGCCGCCCATAGCGTCCCCACCCTTTCCCAGATTCGTTACCTTTTTATAGAACAACTGCCCCCAACTCTGCGACTACTAAGACTTCCTTCTTCTTCGCACTCCTATTCCCTGAATTCTCATTCCGCGCTTTTCCTACTCTGCGGACGAATTTCCCGCCTCGCCAAGCGCCGAAGTGGTGTATGACTCTAAAAGAATGGGGGGTGCAACACTTCCGCCCTTTAGAAAGGAACAAAAAAAATAACTTAAGGTTCGTACGCATAGCCAAAAAATAAACACGTAAGATTTTCGATAGTGCCCCAAGAGTGATTCTGAAGATGCTATTCATGATGACATTCATTCATTCATTCATTTCCAAAAGACGCATTTTTATACGGTAGCAATCATTACCGACAACTTATTGAAATTCCTTTTCTCCTTAAATATTTTTTACTTAATTACTAAGTTCTTGACTTCATACTCTTCTGCGATTCCGCAAATTATATCATCAAGCAGTAGATATTACCATTTATATAGAAGTTCTTTCATAGCCAGGGTTAAAACCCGAAAATAACGAATAGGAACCTGATTGCCGTGGTCTCAGTAACCCATTATTTTGACGCCGGCAAGTTTCGTTAAGAATGTGCAAGCATTCACGTACCTACAATTCATCAAACGGCTCTTTTTCACAGTTTCATCCAGATACCCGGAAAAAATAGCATAACGTAGTCTGTTTAACGCTTTGGAAATTAATAAAATATATCACTTTAGTTCTTTCTCGCAAGAAAATGAAAATGGCCCTAACAAACTTTTACCTCTTGTAGCTAAAGCGTTAAGAACAGTGGAAGTTTCTACTAATTCCCCTACACAGACTGAACCAAGAAATAAGCTCACAACGGAGAAGATGAAAGGCATTTATGGAGACTATCAATAGCGGATTTAAAAATTTGGTAATAACCGAACCAGCATAAATAATTTCTAACGTTGGTGTACATAAAAATAATTTCTACTTTGATAATTTTAAAAAGCTCTTTTTCGTCGAGAAACGAAGAGAATCAATATATATCATTTTATTCCGTTTCATAAATATATTTAAATGATTCTAAACACTTCTTAATTACTCTCGAATCAATACAACCCATTAAGAGGGTTCAATGGCTCAGCAGGATAAAAACTTGAATATCAACACCAAAGATTGACTTCAGTTTGGAAATAAAAGATAAAAAATATGAACACTTTAAAAAATCAAAGCGTATGTATGCAAAAGTTTCCTGGCCACGAGACAAATATTACAGAATGGTTTTGTTTTCAACGTGCAAGGGCATCCGGACTTTTTCTCTTTCGTGCTCCGTAATTAAACAGCCAGGCTTTCGAGAAATGAAAGGATACCACAATGATTAACTACAGAATTTAATCCCCGAGGTCGAAATTCGGAAGGAAATCAGGCAGTATTTTTGCGGAAGTAAAATAAAAGTAGGCAGTCCGGAGGTAAAGGTAAATGGGGTATAAAAAGGCTAAAGTTAGCTGAGGAGGGAGAGAAAGGATTTTTTTCTATTTTTCTCATACCACAAGTATATTTAAAAGCTTGAGGGAAAATAACCTCCAAAGTCGAATTCATTACTGCGATTAATTCCTTGAGTAAAGCATGTCAGATTTGAAAGGGGAACATTGCGGGAAGCGAATATATTTTTGCTATATACCTTTGAGCAACCAGGTTCAATCTTATGACCGAAAACATTCGTCGTCGAAAGTCGTCGTAATAGAAAAAAAACTTACCACAGACTGGAATAAGCCAAAATCCAGGTAATTACTCCTTTTCGTTAGACAAAATTTTACCGAACATTGCAGACTTAACATCAAATGCATGTTTAAGGCAAATTTACAGCACTAAAACACATACACGAAGACATTCATTCCCGACATCAAAATTTAATGAATACATTAATTAGGCACATAGAAAAATTGTTGAATATGTACATGCGATTTGGGTTATCATGTTGACCAGTATATCTACAAAAATGCAATTATTTTAAAGGCGACCCACCTGAGAAACAGCACTCAGTTTTTCCCATTAAAGCAACAACATCACTCCAGGTGATATCAATACTAAGAGGCGAGACATTGTACAGCATGATATAAGTCGACATATACGACAACGTTATGGCATTATTCCACATTATCACTGCATTTGCGAAAAATATGCTAAAGCATATTATTAAAAATGAACAATATTTCCATGATGGAATTTCCCCATAGCCTGACTCAGACATAAATAAAATGTTAACGCAGCGGTGCACTACGTATTCCTAAAATATAAAATATTTTGCCACTAAGTGAACGTTTTAGAATTTGCATGATAAATTTGATTTTTCTACGGATTATAACGAAAATTGAACGTGGAAAGCGCGAATTTTCCAGTAATTTTCAGGAGAAAAAACGAGAAGAGAGTATTATAAAAGGTTTGGCCTAATGTTACAAAAGAAGCGCTTCAAGCATTATATTTGTAGCAAATTCCATCCAAAATGTTCACAAGCTACGATTGGTTATTTTAGAAATGCTTTACCTATGTTAGCCTATTCGCATAAAAATGTGGATGAGAGCTAAAATGTGAACTGCATTGCAAAACTAATACAAGATTCTGCATTGTGTAAAACGCAGGATACAAATGAAACACAAAATACGATTAAAATTGTGACCTAATTGTTTATTTTAGCTAGAATACGTGATGTAGGAGTCCACCTTAACACGTGGGAAATGTCTATTTTAAAAATATTCAGTTACCAATCTACACGCAGACGTAATATAATTTTTTATTCTTCACATCTGAGGAGTCCATTTACGAAAGCGCTACTTTTCACACGACTCAACAAATGGTTAGAAAATATTACTTGCTATTATCTGTTCACTTTATCTTTGCGGGTGAGCTGGTGTGGCTTAACCGAGTTGGGGTGAGAGGAGGGAAAGTTTATCTACACGTGACTTTCCCTCTGCCAATCAGCAGACAGTAGGCGTGGTCTAGCACTTCGGAACGTCAGTCGCTCTTAGACCTCCGTCGTGTCAACTTCGTGAATCTGCTAGCTGTGTTGCCAAATCCTTTTCCCTTGCACTCCCCGTTTTTAAGAATGTTACGCCTATGTATGCCTTTCACCAGCGGTCTCGCATTTAGCGGACAATATCCTGGCTTCTGAGATGGGATTATTCTCAATACATTGTATGCATTGTTTCGCCGCCGGGCCCAAAATATCTGTGGCCACGTGTGAGTCACACCTTTTCAGTGAGACACAAGGGCGGCTATGTACATTTGGCAACGTTAAGGTCGCTCCTGCTCTCTCTCTCTCTCTCTCTCGGTACTACCCCTTCCCCTTCAGCGAGGCCCCTCCCCGTCAGCGAGGCCCACCGACAGTGTCCGGGATCTCACGAAAGTTGACCCGCAGAGATAAAATGAACAGAGAATAGGAATATCGTAGTCGCGGAAGAACTTCCTCGAAACGATGGCTTTAAAGCGGGCAAGAACAGACGCGAGGGAGCGCTACGGCGACAATTCACTCCAGGCATGCAGGAAATTACGCGGAAACGTCAACTCCGCGGGTTTATTATCTTTTATTTTCTCATCAAGTATCCACTCGTGTGAAGGTACATAGCCTCCACACCCTCGTGCGACCAAATGGCCACTTGAAAAATACCCGTGCGCTGTTCAAGCAGGGCGGAAATAAAACTACTGGGGCACTTCACTGCCCGCGGGGCAGTTTAACGCGGATGAGACCCGTCAAGATGGCACTGCGAGCGAAACAATGCATGCAAACAACGGAGCAAGATAAAAAAATATTCCTCACCATCCTCAGCTTATCGCAGAGGAAGATGAAATGAGGAGAATCACCTATGCATCTCGGTGATCTATACAGTTTATTCTACCATGAGATCTGAGCAGATAAACTGGCCTATTGAAAGTTCCTCTTACTTCGATGGTTTGAACTGCAGTGAAAGGGACTAAAACTTGGTCACTCAGACCAGAACTCGCAATTCATTTAAAGAAATCTGAAGAAAGAATGGAATTCCAAGTTCCAACGATAGTAAAATCTCAACCATTCAGTCATTCTCTCCCGAAACACTCTTATACCATGCCATAAATTAGTTTTCAATCAAGTGCTTCAACGACCAAAAACATTAAATTTGGTCATGGTTAAAAATATCCAAATTCCCTCAGTATAAGTAATAACATAAAATAGAAACTCATTTTAGAATGCATTCTTACGTTTATAGGAAAATTCTCTCACATAGCTGAACCGTGAAATGATAGGTAAACTAAGAGAGCAGCTGAAATAACGTGTCAATACCGTAAGAGTTGGTACCAAAATAGACGTGCACAACCACTTTCATGGCCCAGCCTCTTTCAGACCCCTCCAACTACCCTTTGGGACAAAAAAGCAGATTTCAAACAGACACCGAACTCCTCGCCAAAGGAATGACGTTAATCGCTTACTCATATGATGCACTGGGAAGACAAAGTGGAAAAATGAAATCTATCCAAAAAATTCACAATGCAGGTAGCTAGACGAAGTAACTGCATTCATTACAAATGACATACTCGCGATCATAAGAAGCCACTGGTGCCACAGTGGAGCAGATACGAAGGCTTCAATTCAAACTATTCAACGTTTAGTACCGATGAATTCTAGAGGGTGCATTCTATCTTCTATCTATAATGAAGACAACACGTTCCCATGACCTGTACGAAATGACATTCTAAAACTGCATTGCGCCGGCTTCATTACGTGAAAACCCTTGAATATAGATCCAGGGGGATTCAATAGCATACAATTTAGCATCTGTAACAAAGAACTCATAGAGTCGGTAGTTACTCCGTGGTTAAAGTTATAATTAACAAGCAAACGTTTTAATAATACCATTGCTACAAAGTTTTTGATTTCAAATTCCCGGACCAAAATCACATTTCCTACGACTTTTTGCACTCTTCTTTCGATCATTAGATATTTTTTCTTGGCTAACCCAATCAAAAAAGATAACACACCAATATTTTAACTTGGATAGGGAAATACATGCACACAGTATTCCTAAAGAGTTGTCGTAATACCTTCTGTAATAATTTCAACTTTAGCCAGCACCTTGCATTTTACATCCTTACATACTATCCTTAAAATCGCCAACCTTATGAATTCATTTTTCTCGACCTATCAAAGTATCAAATGAAATACTGTTATTATTAACTATACACATTTTTTAAATTCATGGCGCAGATTTAAAGAGGGCTAGACACAAAAATTCCATCGCATGTATTGCCATCACATTCCAGTCGTGACAAACCAGAAGTGTGAATAGCCATTAAGGAAGTGACTAACACCAAGAATATCTTGTAACGTCCATCTTTCCGAGTTGATACATTAACATGTGTCAGACTAGGCTTAATAGGCACAACCTGAAGGGTTCACCTGTAACCCTTTTCGAGAAGGGACAGCGACTTCCTCTTAATTACCTATCCCTAACAAGGCGAGTCCATAGGCATCATCTCCCTTGACGGCCGACAATATCGGAGATGTTGACTATTTGACGCTTGAATTGAGCCTTTGAACAGTCTACTTCCCGCCGATTAGGCACTTTGGTCGTATCCATTACCCTTCAACAGATTATCCGGATATGCACAAATACTCGGTATCATCGATGCAGTGAACCACGGAGAAAGATTAGACAGTAATCCTACAACACGATATGCCCATAATTACTCGCTCAGCGTTTCAACCCTCTATGTTTTATACCGTAAATGCTGTCATGACAATAACAGCCTTCATTATTTTTGGTAGGTTCCTGAGATCATGAGAAATATTTCTAAGATGAAAACAAAACTGAGGCAGGCGAGATGTGGTGGAATGACAACCCGTACATTACACTTATGCTTGTGCAACTTGTGCTTGAAAATGACTTGACGGTCGAAACGCGTCGTACATTATTAAATAATTTTTCATTAAATCAAATCGAGGGCCTTTCAAAGGAAGACATAATTTCTAAAATTTACAAAAATTCCCCCACATAAAGACCGGGAAATAGAGAATATGATTGAAAATAATTCGGTACGCCCAGTTCCTACTAACACTCGCGAAATCGGCGTCAAAGCTTTCCGCATTAGAACCACCACAGCACAACCTATCTACTTATCAGAGACCAGACTCTTAAGGAACGACAGGGAGACGAGATTTTTAGGGGAATCATAAATAAAGGCTCAAGCTGGGCAGCAATGCCATAAACTTCCACGTCACCCACTCTTCCGTGGGTGCCTAACGAACTGGGCATGCGGAAAGTACATAAATCGAGAGAGAATTTTTTTCCACAACCAACCAGACCTAAGGGGGAGAGGGCATTCCTCGAGGATTAGCACTGCGCTTTTACGATTCTGCTAAGCTATGGGGAGAGGTGGAGAGGGGGAAGCAGCAATTCCATGGGGAACATTCAGTAGGAACGTAAACCTAGGCACTCCGGGGTCGAGTTAGTCAGAAGCGGAGAAGAGGGGTTCCCATCGAGGCCCAAGGGGGTGCGCGATATGTATAAAACTCCCTCCGGTCACGCGATTCCCAGGGTGACCCAAAGAGTTAGCTGGCCAACAAGAAAATCCTACGCATATGATACACCTTTCCCCTCATTCCCTCGCATTAAGAGTTATATCAAAGGGATCCAGACAAACAAACACGCACGATCAAAGGGGTTGCAGTGTCGACGTATCTCAATCTCAGAGGAAATACATACAAGTGAATTCTAAGCATGGGAAAAAGATTGAAGTGGCAAAAACCTATATCAAGTGATGGATCTGATTAGCTGACCATGACAATAAATTTTATTTTCATGCTGTTTATTTCGCTTAGAAAGTTATTCGTTTTTCCACTAACACATCTGATGCTGGTGTCTGGAATTCAAGGAAGCATATCCAGATGTTTCTTAACCAACCATTTGCCTCATTATTTTCTGTTAGATGTGGTAATTGTGTCTATTGTCAAATTATGTATTCAGCAGGAAGAGTGGAAAGTTGTGATTACCATGTGGCGAATTTGTACCGATCTCACAAATTCTTTTTTTGGAAATTTTTACGGAACTCCTCCATTTATTGCTCCAATCACCATAAAAATGTTTCCCTTGTCTAAGGGATTCCATATTTTTAGCATTGAGTGTATTTAATTAGAATTATTACAGCAATTTTAAGTATTTACTGCAAATTATTTCCATTTCCCTTAATAATACGGAAGTTGGGGTTAAAATTTAACCTCGGTTTTTTATTATGGTAGACATCAATCGATCTCGTCTGTATAACAATTTTCTTGGGGGTTGAAAAGCGAAAAAGCGTTTCCCCATCGCCATAATAACGGCAATGAATCTGTCCCAATCAATGGACAAAACTTGTATGTATTACTATCACAATGAACATAAAACGTATTCCTGGATTCCACACGAAGTTTACAATCCATTAAGACTTACATCTAGAGTATCATTCTTCATTGGAGGAGACGGAGGCTTGGGAATGACATGAGCTGAGAAGTCGAAGAAGGAAGGACACGAAAAAGGGTGCTACCGAAGAGAGAAGAGGATTAAATGGATCGACCGAGTAATCAATGAGTAAGTCCTAAGAGGAGATAGAGAGGAAAGAAGCATTCTGAAAACCCTGTAAGATTAAGCTTAACATAATCGGACACATAATGAGCCATAATGGTTTGAAGAAGAAAACAGTCGAAGAACAAGCAGGAGGATAGTAAGACACATTGAAGTCTTCGATGATACATCGAGAGATGACGAAATCAAGGATGACCCTTCCGTCGAATTCATCTCAGGATAGTAGTCCAATAACAATGAAGTTGATGGTACTACTGTCAGTTAGGTAGAAGAATTTTCTCACCACTAACATGAAATGCTACCGATCTTCGCCACATGAAAATGTAACTCGTTTAGTTTCGTTATTACAATAAATACACGATAACTTTATGAGTTTATTTTTACACTCTTGACTGAAAAAATACTTCCATACGACCGAGCTTCAAACGCCAACTAAATGAAATATAAAGCTAGTTAAACTGATTTTTAAAATATCTAACAATTTCCATCATAAATTGAACTGAAATGGAAAAAAATATTCACCACAGACTGTGCATTACCATACTCCATAGGAGCTTAATATAAGAAAAGGTATATGGGTGCATCCAGAAAAGCGCGGTTTATTTATGACTTCATTTTAGTACCTCATCCCGTGATAGACCGATATGAGTTCCATCCAATTTTCTTTTAGGGATGATTGAGTACAAAAACAAATCATTATTCCACGTATTAGGTGGATCGAAATTACAAGAAGGGGATTAATAGCGTAAAAATCACAGCAAGAAGTTTCAATCGCAATATTTTTCCTAACAACACTTCACTTACCCACGAAAATATTCATCACCATGAAATATTACGCAAATTAAATAAAATCATTTTTATTCCCGACGGAGAACTTGCTGAGATGCGTAGGAAGTTTGATCTGAGTTTTCCGCGGCGTTTCTTCATATGAGTCTTGGCTTCCGGGCGTTCCTCCGCGTTTAGATGTCCACAAGTGACGACAGTTTCTCCAACCATCCTGCTGGCGTCTTCAGGTCAGAGGTGACTTCAGGTCAGAAGAGAAGATGGCTGGAGAAACTGTCGTCACTTATGGACATCTAAACGCGGAGGAACGCCCGGAAGCCAAGACTGATATTCGTAGGAAATTAAGGAAGGTGATGGTAAGGGTAAGCTTAAGATTTCATTGGCAGAGAAAAAAATAGTTCACTCCTGAATACTAAGATTTAATCGAGATAACAGTTAAGAGCATACAGTAGGAAATTAAAGTCTGCATACGAAAACTAACTAACCTACATACCCTAAACGTACTAGATATTTCACATAGCAAATGGTTGACTGCGAGAAATAGCTTGCCATTGCCCACAGATATTTAAGTTGTATCGCAATTAAGCGTGCACCGCTTGCATTCTAACTAGCCTAAGGACCAACAAATATCAAGGGCATCAATTACGAACGGATAGCAGAAAAAATAGGGATACATTAACTTGAATACTAAAGGAAAAATTACCCTCACAGCTCTGCGGCGTGTGTAAAAAAATCGTTGCACACATTGCATCAAAATTAAATCGAGCTATTTCTTTATTGCCAAGCCGTATTTATGTCATCTCCTAAGCTTTTGATGATTATAAAAATGTCAATTTTCATCTCAAGATATCTTACATGGTGATTCAAAGTTAAAATTAAGAAAAAACTGCTTGATATAGCAATGAAACTAATTACTACAGTACTACGCAATATAGGAATTCCACGCTAATTCAAAATTGGCCAAACCCTTCGCTTGTTTTTCCGTTACTTCAAGCTGGTTTCAAGCTATTTTTTTATGACCACCGCTATTGACTGGTCCGACCGAATTTCACGCTTGTGCTCCATTATTTTAATTTACTCACTATTTTTTTTTCATAAATAGACTGAGTCAAGGGATGAAGGCAGGCGTAAGGGTACAAGAAAGGCCCAAAGAAACGCGCCTAACACCATGATCCAGCGTAAATATATACGCGTAGCGTAAGTACCCCGACGCTATGCGCAAATAAGCTGGTTTACACCCCACGCACAAGGTACATTAAAGAAAAAAAAGATAACCGAAGAAGAAGGCATTCACGCCGTCTGGAATGCATCCGTCCTTGTATCCGGATGCCATAGCACGTGGCATGGAGTCTCTCGTCCCGATTTAGAACCCTTGTTCTACTAGTCCGACACCTCGTATCCTCGGACTGTGATGGCCGCCCTTCTACCGCCTAGACGGCCCACCGCCACTGCATGACACGAGTAGCCAACCTATTTAGCTTGGAATGAGTGGAATAATTTAAATTAAATGAACACTAGAATTCGATGTAATTAAATCAAACTTCTACGTTGTCTTATGGGAGACCGCTCCAGGTGGGGAGGTCGGAGGGAGGGAGATTAGGCGACGTACAGTGGTAAGAGTTGGAACAAGTGAAAGCAAAAGTCTTTTATTTTATACGAATCTTGGACATATGATACACAGTCAGCATATAGACATAAAAAATATCCGAAATTTAGACAGAATCCTATTTTAAACCTTGAAGTTAAATAATTTAAACTAATGAACATCACGCTTCCCAAGAATTTTTTTTAATACCTCAGATGTATTATCATTAAACACCAAAGAAAGAAACTCGCAGCAAAAAAATCGACAAACGAGAATATGTCAATGCATAAGTAATGTACGGATTCCAAAAAAAAATGAGGGAATAAATATTTTGAGGTATTAATTAGTATCTTTTAAAAATTATTAACTAACCAAAAAGATATCAAGAAGGTAAGACAGTTCAACTATTATAGCCTGGAATTAGTCCCATAATAAAACAAAGAGAACGTCGGGCTTCAATGGAAGTTAATTACCGTCAAGGATGTCTTATTTATGAACGCCAAAGAAATAAACTCGCTATGCACAAAAAACCTATTGGATTTCACTTGGATCCCATGATTTTTAGTTGATGTAACTTGCAGCAGTCCTGGCCCTAGTTGGGTAGATTCAGATTCTAATCCTTATAATTTCATATGCTATACTCGAAGCGACTTTCTTCCTCTGGAATAAAAATCTTTTCACCCACGTACGGCGCGGCGAGCAAAATCACTTTTTCAAGCAGTCGTAAAGAAAAGTCTCGATGGGTGTTTTTCGTACATTTGAAGAATAATAATAAAGAAATGAAGAAGGTAAGGTAAATCTGAGTTATTCTTGGCTAGTTATTAATTTAAAAGTTTAAATTAAATGCACTTTAGAATTCAAAAATTGGACTCCTACGTATCCTCACCGGAGATCTTCTAATTATCATCACCTAATTAATGGGGATGCTCAATGGTTTGAAACAAGTCTTTAGTTCGTTTGGAGAAAACGGAAAAGGATTTCTAAGCAATTTCAAAGCCTACATAATCCCCAAAGCAGAACATCAAGGGACAGCATGACAATGTTGCAGACTGAAATTGAGGGCAGCAGAAAAATATGATCCAATAAATTACACTAAATTATAAATTAATTAATTGAAAAAATTAATGCCCGAAATTGAAGCCAGCTTTTAGTATTTGCAAAAACACTGAATATTGATAAAATACGATGCCTGGGTGGCTAATTAAGTATCACGAAAACTGAGATGTCCTTAATTTTCCAGACTTGCTGAACGTATTTTACGGAATATTCATCCACACATGCTATTAAAATGTATTCACTCTCATAAACCCTAAGGTTGGCTTGGACAGATGAGAGTAGGGTTCGCACCGAAGTAGGCCACAGGCGGGGGTCCAAAAGCTTCGACCGGGATCCCTTCGGTTAGTACCCTAACTTTTAATACTCTAAGCTACTCTAAACTACACTTGCAATTAGAGTTCTCTACAATCTCCCACGTTTATGACAAAAAATTCTTCATCTTACCTTATCAATATCTTTCATAGGCCCGTATAGTGGCCCTTATTATCATAATATTTTTTCGAAATAATACATCCTGTGAGTATTGATTAAGCACACGTGTAGAACTCTAAGCCAAGTCCAAGAATTGATTAAATGCAGATAGATATTTTCCCTAAAAGTAAAATAATGACATGAAAATGAATTGTATTAACTGCGGAGTACCCTCGGGATAGAATGTTCCAATACTCAATGCACAATGATATTTCCTGATTTTTCCAGAGGTGTCCTCACCCAGAGTCTAAGAGTTATTAAATGCAGTACCATTGATTCAATTCAGTTCAACATCACGCCAGCTTGTTTGTGGACAACAGTTTCGAAGGCTATCCTGCCAGCGTCTTCAGGTCGAAGGTGACTGAAGACGCTGACGCTGGCTGGTCGAAGGTGACCCTTCGACCTGAAGATGCTGGCAGGATAGCCATCGAAACTGTTGTCCACAAACAAGCTGACGAGGAAGAAAACCCTGAAGAAATGCACAGATCAAACCATCGCCGCGGAAACCTACGTTCTAACAGTTCAACATCATCCTGAAAAGTACAAATATGGCGTAAAAATGAGTTTCATCAGCTAAGGAGCACCACCAGAAGCTCGGAGAGGAGTTTTACAATACAGAGGCACAATGATATTCCCTGATTTTTCAGCCGAGTTCCCACCCAGAATCCGCTTTTGTAGCGTCAAGACGCGCAAGGTGCGGGAGAGCGCGCATAGATGGAGACCAACGCAAAGCGCGTCTTTTTGGCGAAGCCCCGATCAGAAATAAATAGGCACGTCGGGGGTGGGGGAGGGAAGGCGCCAAATGCCACGCGGGTTAATTTCGGAGCGAGACGCCAAGCAAAAGGGGAGGGGAAGTGAGATGGGATGAGATGGCCCCGCCCCTGAGAGGCAGCCTCCAACGGTCCACTGACGTCACGTCTAAAACACAACAACAGATGATAGTACGGTGCCATCCGCGACGTTTAAAGGCCTGTTTACACGGTACATTAACAAGTACGAGTTAATGTCTCTTTGTGGACGATTTTTGTGGACCGGAACGGATCATGAGCGAATGCATGAACCAAATTAGAGAGGGGTCTATTTTCTGTACATGCATTCGCACAAGTTGGTTAGTTTCATTTCATTAATTAGGTGCATTTTCGTGTTCATTCTCGCGTTCATACATATAGACATTGAATCGTCCAGGCTACCGTGTAAACAGGCCTTAAACCTTTGATAGTAGAAGTAGTCAGATATGATATATATATGATATACACTTAACCATCGAGACAGTACTAGCATCAACCAGGAACAATGGCATAACAATGCTAATATTATCACCTTCGCTCCCCATTCATGGCATAGTAACATGTATCGGGCAATTTATCCGATATTTTCTTCTTCACCGTAATTAACAACACTTTCATTCATGAGTCAATGAAAAAGAGAGATGGCAATTTTTCCACTTTATGTAATTTTTCCATTTTGTGTGGAAAAATTGCCATCTCTGTTTTTTATTAGATCAGCACCTCCGATTTAGAAAGTCTGGATTAGTATCAAAAACAAAAAAGTTGCCAAATTTCATACTAAACTGATACTTATAAATTCTCCAACAAATGCATTCACGTTACCTCACACTCACTCACTGATTCAATCCGAAGGTTAAATTGGGCAGGTGAGGGTAGAGCTAACCCCGGATTGAGCCACTGGCGATAAAATCGCAAATGAAATATATAAGGGGGCCACTTCTTTTCCAATATGCTACCTACATCACACTACGAGGATTTACTCTTAATGGGATTGCCCAAAGGCTTTACCCGGGTTTTGAATCCGGGCACCTTCCATCAGAGAAAGTTACCTTCCCAAACTAGACTACAACGCACCCTAATCGTAACCTACAAACGATAAAAACGAAGGGTTCGCCATTACTTTGATCAATTCGTCACATAAAAGTTCACCCGGGATCCAGGGACAATCAAGACCCCCGCCGAGAAGAATAGGGTTCGGATGGCCGAAAAATAATTGATATTTCCTCCATTCCACCCTCTTCGGTTCATTCCGTCTTTTAAGGAATGTTAATTTTAGGGAGAGTGCTGATTTATGGCAGCAAACTCAGGTTCCCCGGTAACCACCTAGCGTGCCACTAGACCTCCATCACGACCCCACCCCAACACGACTCCTTGACTCCGAAAGAGAAGAGACCTATAAAACCCCTTCCTCTTATCCCCCGTTCCTTCTCCTCTCTACGGCCGAGAAAACCTTTTCCTCATCAGTAATTTCCTCCTAGGTCTGAGCGATATGTCGATACCGGAGAAGAATACCACGATATTCAAATATATCGGGAATTCGATACCGAGTGTTCAACATTGGCATTGCATCGTTGTCCACTAAAAATCGTGATACACAGCCGGATAATAAAAATCAAAATATCATCTTAAATTTCACGATAAGATATAGAGATAGGTACATTATGCGATACAAAACTCCGCCCGATAAAATTCCACAATTTATCTTCCGATATCAAGATGAATCATCCGATATAACACGATATAGATCTAAATATTTTTTTCATACAAATATTTTCTATCGGTTGATATGTCGTGATATTTTATCGGGTGATATAACATAATTTTAGTAGGGATAAAGTATGGGGGAGGATAACACGATATTATCGATATTATTTATCGTAATCGCCAACTATCGATTTTTAAAAATTATCGTTTTTCGATATTGACTTTCGCCTACGCCTTGCCCTACCCACTTCGTCTTCTTTTGCCCTTCACCCTATTTCTTCTCCTCTCTCTCGCCGAAAACCCCTTTCGCTATCTACTTTAATTATTCCCACACTCTTCTTCCTCATTCCAAGACCCTCCCTATCCTTCCCCAATCTTTCACGTCGCTAATGACGTAGTAGGCTGTTGACGGAGCGCTCCAAAGAACAATGGACGAGAACCAACCAGAAGTGAAGACACAAACTCACACAGACAATGGTTCAAAATCCACCTCTCACTGCTGTGGACGAGAAGTCGCTATAAAACCCAGTCGGTATAACCATTAAGTGAGTACCACCTGGTCAATTTCACACGATTATGAAGCTGTCACGAATAAGAGCCTCATATCAGAGTTGAGGAATCAAATGTCAGATTGTATAAAATAAAAGACAGCGTAAGTCCTATGAAGGAACATTTTATGGGTAGGATAAAGGTAAAAATCCATTTCATCATGTTTATAACATTTGACATAGCCTATATGGTGTAAGAAAAACTTGATGTTTTTCTATGCAATAGTGTCCCAGGCATTTCAAATAAAAGTGGCATGGTATGAAACCCACAAAGCTCAACACAAAGAACGTATCAGGCGAAAGTAAAATGATTTTGAAGTCGTAGGAAAAATACCAACTCATCTCGGTCAATGAATTAATACATGGTATGCTATTGCGGCTATTTAAGTGACGAACACTCTTAAGCTCTTTTCAAAATAGTAAAACACCAATCTTAGTTGTTTGGTGAAAATTTGACTCAGTAGTAGAGAGTGAGGTAATATATCTTTTATCCGTTCAACTCTAACAAGTTCGAAAGGTTAAATCTAAACGGGTGCGGACGCAAGTCTCTATAAAACCACTAAAACCGACCTGAAATACCGGGTCACGGGATTATGATGCTGCCTAAAATAACATCCACTCTCCTATCTCTCTTTTACATAAAAAAGATAAAAAACTAATGCACATAAAAGAGAGAAAATTAATATTCATAATTATGAAGACTATAGTATACTCAGGGAAGGAATTCAGTTTGACAAATACATATTAAGCAATAGCTGAAATATTTCACTTACTTCTTCACATGTCTAGATTCTTATACAGCGCTGATGGCACCATCACGCCAACAATTGCCATCATGAAAGGTATCAAAAAATATATGCCATAAATAACGACATCACGAAAACTGCATCCGAGGAAAATTCTCAGCTGTTCAATAATTTCCCATTTCAAAAGGCATTACGTAAGTGAATGAACAGAATTTTTTTTATGTTAAGAAAATCGTGTAATTTCTTATGTTCGTTACGATAGTCTTGTTGGAGTAACTGACCTCTAAGATAAACTCGGATGGGAATCTCTTTCAGACAGTAGACTGAAAAATAGACTAAACCTTTTAGATAAATTCAAGAGCAGTGTCTTCTCTGACGAAGTTAACAATATCTTACGAACGCCAACATACTACGGAAGATCAAACCACATGAATAAAATAAGAGAGATAGACTGTTGAACAGACAGATTCAGAATGTATTTTTTTCCACGATCAATAAGAGATTATAACGGCAGAATTAGAACTCACAAATAGACTAGATGTCTTGTAGTGTAGCCTACTAACTTATGTATACCTTAATGCATTTTTCTGAATTTTATTATTATTTCTTATAGCATATGATAGTATTATTTGTCAGTATGCGTGTCATTTTTTGGACCATGTGGTTTGCATCGGGGAGTCCAATTGCATGCTGTATGCTGGTGATTGATCAACCCATGCCAAACACCCTAGAGATAGCTCGCACGGTATTACGTAGACGTAGAAACACAAACTCCCTAAATTTAAAACTAATTTAATGATAAATAAGGTCCATTTAGGTTCTGGTAAAAATAAGCAAAGAAATTCTAAAATAAAAACAAATTCCGTTGAAATAACAGCATTATAGAAAATGAACATTATACTTTAACGTTCGCAATTTAAAAATACAAAAAAATCAACTCTTACACAAACGAATATACTGACATCCCATTAAACTAAAAAAATATATATGTATTTTGCTTTAAAGATAACGATTTAAATCCCGGCCGGCGTTCAAAAGACAGCCTATGCTTATCGTTCACTGAGTTACGACTCATGATTTCATCTCTTTTCCACACATATGACAAAAAATTTGGTGATAGCCTAAATGGATGAATAAACTTAATTTCTGTCCACGCTTTTTAAAAACAAATGTTAAGGCCAAAAGGCCAAATATACTCAGTTAAATAGATAAAAGCACATAATTTAATACTTCCGTCTATGACGAGGACTAGTTACCTAAAAGGAGTATACCTACTTTTACACTTTTTCCCCTTTTGAAAAGAAATATTTGAAAAAACTCTCTCTTTAAATAATTTATGATACTTTATGAAAATTTTTGTATCTAACTAGTAGTAGACTGAGCTCATTCGCCGAAGCACTTCATCAGAAACAATCCATTATCACTACTTTCATCCTTGTAAAATGAGTTACCATCCCTTCTGAAATAATTTGTCTACACCCATCAGTGCTTTACTATCGTACGGAGTACAGTTAAATATACACGATAGGTTTACGATTTCCGATTATCCAGTACATTTAGAGTTCGCGGTATAGCTTCTGAAGTACGCTTCTCCATGGTAGAGGGGCACGTACGATAACACAAGTAGAAACATCAAATTCTAATGGATCGACTGAGCGAGCAACGAGGATGTTCTACGAATAGTAGTAAAGAACAGGAATCCTATGAGAACTTTAAGAAGAAGACGGAACAACTTAATGGGAGATATCTTGAACCAAAAGGATAGCAAGAACGGAAAAGGAAGACCTCGGACAAAATATTTGGAACATGTATAGAATTATGTGACAAAATACCTAGGCGTGAGAAGATATGCCGATAGGATAATGGAGTGGAGAACTGCGTCAAACCAATCTTAGCATTGTTGACCAGCGACGATTACTATGCTTTTGCTAGTGTAATTGAAATGCTTAACATTGACTTGGATTCCCGCCACCAACCCAGGGATACGATAAAATTCCAGCGCGATTTATACGTTTCATAATGCAAGGCAATCAGTTTAACCAACGATCGATAATATTGGCTGTTTCGAAGTTCAATCAAAAATATTGTTCGGGAGGCGCTCACAGGAAACGATGAAATGCAAAGAATAAAATGAGAAAGCATGTTTCATTATCTGCATATTGGGAAGAAGGAAACCAGCGAAATTGAAAACCGTTGAATCAATTGAAAGGTGGAATGGAATTTGATTTTCGTCTCAATTATCGTTCACGAAATTTAGAAAAATTCGGAGATGGGAGGAAAAGAGGGAACCTGTTCAATACTGGAAAGAAAAATTGGAATTAAAAACGTACAAATATAATCTATTCCAATTCAATCCAACTCAAAAGCTTATAAGTATGCACATTATTGAACCTCGTTTCATCATTTACGATGGATACTTTCAGTGATCCCCATTGTGCAACAACATGTGGCGAGGGTTACATTCGTTTGTTTTTAACAAAATTCTTAAGTTTTTCTCGGATTAAGTACGGTGATTCAGAGGGGAAATTATAACTGATGTTACTAAAATTATCATAATAATGATCACCTTAACTGATTCCCAGGGATAAAACATTAAATATACTTTTTGCAAAGACTTAAAAGTTCTGCTATAAGGCCGATTTCTGCGGGATACTGAGAGGGCACCCATGAAGTTTTAAGTTTTGTATTAGTAGAACAGTCAAAAGATACTCATAAGGATGAAAATTATATCATTATTTTTCAAGTCCGATTTTTTGTAAATTGAATTTGTTAAAATTTGCACCAACTGAAGGAGGTGAAAAATTATAAATAATCAATGAATACTACGGGTTTCACTTTTAGCATGCCTTCTAATTGCTAAATGCAGGAATTTCTGATACGGCCGGGCTTGTAAGATTAATTTCCATTAAATGCATTTTTTATTTTGAGCACTTTCAATCGAATGAATTAAATTTAAAATGACTCCTGATTTCATTTTCCAATTGTGCTGGAGCCCACGCAGTATGTAGGAGAAGAAACCTAAGGGATGACGAGAGCAAGAAATTTTCTTAGCTTTAATTTTAAAACGAAATATTGTTCGCAAAAAGATGACTAGTTTCTTCGAAGTTATTAACAAAATAGGAAACTATTTTTTAACCTAATTGCATTTCTCTGCAATTTTACGTCGCAAAAGTTTACTATCAAACATCAGATTCGGATTCAGTGTCCCAGACGACAAAGAAATAAATCGAAGCTACCTCTGAAGATTTCAAGCAAGCCTACATTGTGATTGGGCTATTTTGATATTTTTTTAAATTACTTACAGGTAAGATGCATGATAGGAAGGATAGATAATGCATAGTACGTGCACATATCATGCGAAATACGTACATTTACTGTCATTGTAAATTATAATTCCTATTACCCCATGAAGGATGAAGTAAATACCGTTTTAATGAAAGATTAAAAAGCTGTGTAAGTGCCCGTGACATCCTTCATTTAAGAGACGAGCTAGATCTGTCGTTGAACGGAGGACACTCTCAGAAAGGAAGGGGTTGATTTCCACAGGGGGAATCTCAAAGTTTCAGGGATGTGGGTAGGCGGGCAAGAGGAGTACCAGGGCAAGCGAGGAGTGAAAATTTAAGCGGCCGGAGAAAGGGGTCTTCATCTCTTGATTGTTCCGGCCAAAGGAGCATAAAAGGAAAGGGAGAATGAGAGATTGAGGTAATTTAGACCGTGATGGTCAGCGTAACGGCCGAGCGGTGAAATGATCAAGCGAATCTAAACGTTGAGGCGTACAAAAGACGAGGAAAAAGACACAGTGAAAGTACTTTTGTATACAGAGGATAATAAGGAATAGCGAGTGACGAGATTTTAAAAAATGCAAGGAAAAACAAATAGGGTTCCTTTTCAGGTGCTAAACCTAAATTATTTACGTGCAATGTATATCTTGGAAGCGTTTATTACCATTAGGTTACACATTTCACCAAAGCATTATCATGATGGCCGGTTATGAATACGGATATTTTTTTATTATCCATTTTCCCCGAAAACAGCACAAATATGGTCTTTTACAACGGGGAATATTCAACAATTAACGATCACAAACATCCATTTCCTGGATATGGTCAACCAACCCAAGCGTAACTCGAACCCGCAAGGCTTGGCAGGCAAGAACCCTACCCCACCTCTAACGAGAATTACGATGAATTCGAAAATTAAATAAGAGGTGGTAAAGAAATGACCGGTTGAAGAATGAGGGATACAGGCATTTTTATAATATGAAACCAGATGATGATGGTCAATACTAAAAAAAGACATAATGTCGACGCTATTTCCCATAAACGTAAGAATAATCAAATACACGTAATCTAAAGGGCAACGGCACATCGCCATTAGGTAGTTAAATATGTAATGCGTAAAGGCAGTGTCATGTACTTAGGTGAAATAGAAATCGGACAACAGTTAGCACAGTAACTATTCACAAAGTTACTTGGCAATTTTTCCAACCAACTACCGATCACCATCAGGGTACACCAGTTGCAATGAAGTGATTTAGTTTTCCCATCGCATCATTGAATCTGGTGACGTTATTAATAAATCTTCATTGGGGCATTCACGGTACATGGTTGATAAAATATACATTTTCGGGTCTTACATTACATTACAGTTTGTCTCCGGAGGTTTCGCGACCCGAGCTGATCGATTTTTCCAATTGCCTTTGAAGAAGCGACCGGGGTCGCAAAACGTCGGGACACTAACTGTAAGACGCGGTAAGACCTGAAAAAAATATTGACAATGTCATTCAAGAGAGCAATATGAGGTAAATATTAGGGCATTTCAGGATGCATTTTTTCACAAACAATCGCCTAGACTATCATTTGCTTAGAGTAGGTAAAAGCTGTAACCGCTGAGAACATAAAATTAATTAATACGTCATAAAATACTAAGTCCGCCTTGATGAAAAGAAAAGATCATTTTAAGCGAGAAAATACTAATATCGCATGAATTGAAAGTAAAAAAGAATTTATTTTACATATTTATTCTTGGCTGTCTTCTTTAAAAATGATTTGATTTTATAGCATTAAAAACAGTAATTTAATAGGATTTACATGCAGAAGTCGCAAATCAGAGAAAACTTTAGTCTGGAATATTACGTTACAGCACAATATGTCTCGGTGATTCAACGATTTCTTATGATGCAAAAAGTCTTTATTTGAGTGCTTATAACCCGGCCCAGATTTCACGAAATATAAGCAGGCGCTCGTAATAGTTCGTAAGCCACTATTTTATTCATACATTCAAAGATTCAACAGGTTCAAACATTAATGGGAGCGTGAGATAACACGAACTAAACACCAAAAGCGTGACTTGCTAAAGGCGACCAGACTAGAAGGGAATTATTTTCCCTAATTATTCAAATATAATTTTTATACCCAGATCTCCACACTCCCCACGAGGATATTCCCACGTCATTCAAGAATTGAAATAAATGAGTCTGGGAAAGGGAAAAAGAAGTTTACCAGCTTCTGCTAGGGGCTGAGGAGAACAAAGGGTCGCTAATTTTCTTTCGCCGCTAAGTTGCCCGAGGAGTTATCCAGGCGAGCTCAGGCATTTTTACACTTTAATCTGCCTCTCCCGCTACCTTCTCGCATTTATTTCCTCCTCAGCCTTTTCATTCCAAAAAAATTACTTTCTCCGTCCACTAATTTCACGTCACGAGTAGGAAAACTAATCAGCATGCAGATTTTAAAGGAAGGGTATCATATCAACATCAATTACGGATTACAGAAACTGAGTCACTTTCGAGGTTGTCACTCCCTAACTCAGTGATTCCAACCGTGGTTTGGATAGGTAATGTTAGAGCTCACGCCAGACTAATCCACTGGAATGTAAATGTCACTCATTAAGAATAGGGTGGATCAGATATTTTACCAGCCCCATCTCAATTCGAGGATTTTAGTGTCGGGGTTTCTGAGGTATTGGAACATGGGACCCTGTGATCAGCTAAACAACGCTATACTCACTACTAGTAGCACGAATATTACAAAAGAAGATCCTGAAGACTGCCTCTAAATGTGTTGTCACCCATTGCGCATTTAAATGGTTTACAAAAATAGCCACTCGCGTCGCTGACGAACAATGTGATCCGAGTTTTACGGGGAAATAAGGTACAATTAGGGGTGTTAACCGAAATTTAAATACATGACAACTGGATCTATCAAATTCATAACTTTTCAATGCTATTCCTAGCAATTACAAACGTTATAATGCAAAATATTGAAAAAAAAAAGTGGATCGCATTGTACTCATCACCGATCACCGATCTACCGATTTGATCGATAGATTTTTCTTCCTCATAGGAAATTCTACTAAAATTGGTAGCATATTAATTGCGTAAGCTTGGTTTCGCTGATGGTAGGACCTGCCCGCCTTGTGACGGTGCAGGATTCCTCGTCCCCTCCCTTCCTTCCCCGTCCTTCCCCTGGAGGCGTCGTCGGGCTCTCATCGCGGCGGCGCCTCCTTTCCTTGCTCCTTCCCGTCCTTCCCCTTCTGGTGGCAGAGGAGAAAAGCTGATCGCTTACAGTCCCTGCCCCAGGAGTGTATCCCGCGAGCCCGTCCTAAGGGTTTCGTTCCCACTGTACTCATCACCGCGCCGCAGACATTTTCTAAAACCGATTAAAATGCGGCCGAAGTGGCAAGAAAAATCGGTCATCTATAGGATGGAATAGTCTCCTCTATGCAGTCCCCTTGACTTATAGGCTATAACGCTCCCATTCAGGGTTGTTACAAGATGGCCGAATACAAAATACCTGACCCTACTCTGCCATTTCCCTGTAAAAGATCTTAATTGCCTTTTACACATTTTCCTTACATCCAATCTTAACGCATTTCTGAGGAGTGAAAAGCAGTAAAAAATAATTTTTTTTAAATTATTCAATAATCTTGCAATGAAATTAATGCATTTCCAAATACAAATTTACCGAATCTTTCCTCATGAAAGACCTTATGATTTGCGCCGCATGGAATAATTTTCCCCTACGCCATGGACGAGTTTCCCTGAGGAAAAACTAGCACAGGCCCTGCAACCAGTGATGACTAAATAATGAGAAACGCAAATTTTTAGTTTAAAACTAAAACGGAATGATTTTGATAAAAAAGACGGGGGAGATGATGAATAGTGAAGCTGCAAGCAAATACAGTGAATAAGTAATGCATAGCAATGTTAACTCTACACACTTAGTAAAAAAGGAATGAATTACCAGTGCCTGGTACCTTAGAG
The DNA here is from genome assembly GCF_921293095.1 of Ischnura elegans. Classification (NCBI taxonomy): domain Eukaryota; kingdom Metazoa; phylum Arthropoda; class Insecta; order Odonata; family Coenagrionidae; genus Ischnura; species Ischnura elegans. Next base: position 45,250,693 of record NC_060253.1, on the reverse strand, counting down.
CAAAATTTTTGGCAACGGATATGATCAAATATGAGTTTTTAGCGAAAAGACGGTAATCAATACAGTTGAACACATGAAACCCCTATCTTGATCGATCGGATTATACATTGACCACCTGTACCCCGCGATCCACTATTGACTCACCTCTTAGATCACTTTAAGAGAATGGACGACAGATGAATCATGAAACGCAAATGATAAAATGACGACGAGAAAATAAAGGTTAAAGGGGGAAATCGTGAAAGTGCCGGATGAAATCATTAAGAGAAGGAAAATAAGTAGGGAATCGGATCATAACACCAAAGAGTATCACCGACGCGGGTTTTAATCTGGAATAAGTATTTACTTTCTCATTCTCAACTGTAAATTTAGTACAGCTGAAACTTCGCGGGAAAACCCGAAAACAGGACGAATCGTAATTCCTGAGGATACAACATTTGACTAAAAAATGCTCAGTCTTAACGCTAGAGTATCACTCATGGTAACATGATAAGGCCATTTTAGATCGTATTTAGGAGAAATCAAAGTACTACATTATCATCTACTCTAAAGTTCTCATTCATCAATACCTAGGCCCAAACACGCGCAATTATTCAAATGAGAGAGTAATGCCTTACTGCATCATATAAGGCGAAAATAAATTAATTAATTGACCACTAACTCCAAGTTAAACACTTTAACACCCTCATATACATGACTGGATCTCTTATAGTAATGGCTATAATTTCAAGAAATTTTAAAAATATCTACTGATATCACAGAGCAATGAAAGTAAATTGGTTCAAATTATTAAATGAGCCTCATATTAAGTTCCATGAGCAACCCACAGCTACACCTGAATGTAAACCAACTTTAGATCTTTTTCTCATGGCATTAACTACAGCATTAAACCATATCTTTACCAGATGTACATAAAGTATATGAGTTCTCCAAGCGGAGTCTGAGACGAGAGTCAAGTTTAAGCTGCAAAGGTATTGCAGGTAGGTACAGAACCATCATCTTTAATATTGATGTCCTCTCCAAAGTATACCTTGTATAAGAAAAACTGGGATGCTGAAACATGTGAGCGGACCTTAAATGAAGGTGTTAACTAAATAATTAGTAGCTATCAAGTACGAGTCTTTCAGAGAAGAGAGGCTTTCGATTGAATATCCAAAAAGGCAGTATGGGGATTCAAGTAATCACAGTAATTTATCTTTTGACCATAGCTCATTTTGAGAAACATTAAATACTCTCTAGAACGCCTCGTATAATTACAAGAGTTATGTAACAAATAGGCAAAAATATCAAATGGCTCCAATGCCAGATAGTGATATACGAATGGTAAATTGAGAATGAGCAAAAAATGAGAAAATAGCACAGAGGAAATAATATTATTAGCCTTGCCTGGGATTCGAACCCAGAACCCAGCCACGGAGAATGATTTTTTTTCTGCGGCATTAATACAAAAATACGTGCATTTGCGGGTAACACCGTGAAAGATACGCCGCTAGCTTGGCCGCGGATATAATCCCAGAAAAATCATACCGAAACCTAGGAAGGTGCGAGCATGGATTTAATATTTCGGCTGCCATTGCGTCACCAATTCTACAATGATTTTTTTAAATTACAGAATTTCCGTCAAGCCAATTTAAAATTCAATTTTACAATAGATTCCAATAAAAAAAACGGCAAGAAATGCCCACAAAACCCAAAGACTCCCATGAAATTTTTTAACAACGCTTACTGAATCCGCACATTCCTCGTTAAAAGTACATTGAAAATATATAAATGATGATGACTAAAATGATTCTCATGAAGTACTCAACGAAGTCCCTGCAAGTACCCATTTAAAAGAGGAACCCACAATAGATTCCGATAAAGAAATTGTTTTAAAAAATACCAACAAGAAACCGAGGCTTGCCTCTCTGAATTTTTCACATCGGTTTCTGGATCCACAAATACCATTCTCCTTCGTGAGCATATTGAAAATCTGGATCTGCTTCACAACGCCTTCACATTCTGCGTTTGATTACAAGCTAATGGCGAAGCTTCCTTTTCACGCTAAAGGACGCAACGGATAATAAAAGAGCACGTCATGTCGGAATTGTCCTAGCTTTTCAGATGATGAATATTTATCGATTCGCCACAAACCCTTCATTCCCACGTAAAATATCCTTTCATTTCTGCGCTGCAAGTTCCCCTTCTCATGTCCTCCAGGCGGCATACACACTCCAAAGGATTGGACCCCTTCATCTCGCGGTGTTCGGTGCGAATAAAACAAAAGTATCCATTTTCATCATCAAGAAAAATTTTTATGGACGCATTAAGTGAAAATTAAGGTGGGGGTTCAGCAGCTGAAGATGAAAAGGCGGCGAGTACGGAAAGATGTAAATATATAAATAGAGAATTTTTAGACATCCGCATGGCGGAAATATTTACCTAAACATTTGACATGGATAGTAAGGAAATAACAATAGGAAAATGAGACACCGCATAGGTAGATATTCAAATGAAACCGAATCAGTAGCGTATTTACTTATTGATTACTTAAACGAGAAAGACTCTTTTATCTAGAAACCGCCAACTTGCTAAATTTTGTTTTTGGAAACATGGACAAAAAAACGATATTTTTTCTCAAATACTTCCCTAATTTCTTCTTCAGCAACACGTAGTTAAAAGTTTAACCCCTTACAAATGGAAGGAAGGAGCTAAAGAATTTTAGAATAGCGATATCAGAACTAGGGCACATTTTTCATGCAATATACTCGAATCAAATAGATCCACGCGAGATAGAGGCAAAGTTTCCGAGGGCACACAGACAGGTGACCGGAGGCGTCTCGTCTCGCTTGTGAATGCTATTCGCTGTCTACGAAACCTAAGTTATGGATACTTAAAGTTAGCAGCATAGCCCTAGATTTATTGATCCAACTAAACGTTAAACGATAAAACGATGTGGATGTGGAAATATATCAAAGCCAGAGACTTTCCATGAAAAAGTCTTAGAGAAATAAAATCAATATTCGAATACGAACCCGGACGATATGAATGCAACGCTCATAAACGAACCTTTCCACTCTACTCACTTATATAAATGCCCCTTTTTTCCTTCTTAGAGAATAATGGAATAGAGAGACATTTTTTTAAGTTTATTAAATCTTTTACAGGGTAGCCAATGTGAATTTTTACTTATAATTACTATTTCTCATTATCATCAGGTATAGTAATTACTATTATTATGAAAAAAAATATTAAAAATAATAGCGGACACTAACAGTACGTTTTAGTCATTTTTACTCTTGTAGGGATACATATTTACACCAGAGTTTCTCTATGTTCGTTATAAAATTACCGCGCATTCTCTGTGCGAACCTGGATTCCACAAGGCCGGCCTGCCTATTCTTTCAGTCTATATTCTATAACCCACGCAGAGCTGTCCATCCTAGCCGCCTTTCCCCGGACGCCTTCGTCACCACTCGGAAATAGAAATGGAGACCACCGGGATTCCTCGCGACATTTCTCGCTTTACCACCGCATACCGCTCATCGTCCGACACTCCCCCCATCACCCCTTTCACCTTAACCCTGAACCCACCGACCAGAAGCCGCTCTCAATTCGTGAATTTCCTCCTCCGCACTCGACTTATAAGCGCAACGCTACAATTGGGAACGGAAGGGTTCACAGAAAGCAATGAGGATTTGCAATATCTTATAGGTATTGACAACTTACGCCATTAACCGATGAATATGATAATAATAAACATTTATTGTCGTGGACTAATTGGTCCTTTAGGCGTTGATAAAGGAACAGCCAAAAAATACATTAACACTTCACAAATAAATAAAACAATCAAATACTATAACACTGTGACATCCATGATTTATTTAAAAAATTACAACCGGTTTCGGGAAATAGACAATGTGTTTGCATTACATGAATATTGTGTTCATGCACTTGGTAATGGCTTGATAGCCGAAACCGGCAGTCATTTTTTGAATAAGCTGTGGAAGTCACAAAGTATTATCGTTGCTAATATGGAGACCTTCCACCACGTTCCAGCTTCTAGTTTCGTTTTTAAAAATCCTATCAAAGATCCTGAATAAATTTGAACGCATAATTAAATAGAGTGAATGAGAACGGGTAGATTGTATCAATAATAGATTATAATACAAAAATCAACTTCTCTTTTCATTCCAACATGTTGGAATATATGAAATTGAAAACTTTTCCTTTTAAAATTTGCAATAGATTTACATGCTTCAAAATCATCAGGCAGTGAATTCCACCTGCGAGAAATAGACGCTATGAATGATCTATGATACATCCCTGTACGATTGTGTGAGATCAATAGATCGGAAAGATGAGGTCTTGTAAATTGTTTTTGTCCATTTCTTTTAAATATGGATTTAACAATATGACCCGAGATTGCGGGGATGCAAACCATTGGATAGGTTTCAAGCATCAACAATGGGTATTATATATGAATCGCTAACTGCAGAAAGGCATCATGTCCAAGTTGGACGATTTTTCTTTTTTCTTCTTTAAGAAGTAGCTAGGTGCAAGACTCAACGTTTCCTACTAAAAGGAAACATGTTATGAAAACATATGCTCGGAGTTATTAGCATGACATGTTTCCTTTAGTAGGAAAAGTTTAGTCTTGCACCTAGCAACAACTTAAATAAAAAAAAAGATAAAACGTCCAACTTGGACATGATGCCCTTCTGAATTTTGCGATTCATTATTTTGGGGCACATCATGGCGGAAATTCTTAATAACGGTAAAATTAGACATTGCAAAATATTTACAGGGAATTCAGCGAAAATATTGAGCGATGTCAAATCATTATTAAAAATGATCCCTATGCGTGAGGTAATAATAAAATATTATAAAAATTTTAGAATAGCAATACCATGAAAAATTTAAGATAGAGAGTATGATCTTGGCATGGTTATTCAACACACAGTAGAGGCAAAAGTTAAAATTCGGTATCAATACTTTTTTTAAGGAATAATTGAAAATTATTAAGTTACTGAAAATAAAAATAACGCGCCTGTGGTTTTGAAAACTAGAGTTTATCTTTTCATAACTTGTAAGGGATTTCACATTGTTGTAATGAAGAAGGACTTATTTTCCACAGATTAAAAAACGAACTGGTGATCAACGAGGCGGGACGGACAATATCCGAAGAATACTTAATAATCCTATTTAAAATTGTTCGTACCAATGCGATTCCTATCCTCAGTTATTCATTGCCCCTCAAAACGTCTGTTCCTGAAGAAATTTTCAACATTTACGTAGAATTATAAAAGGCCGGTATATCTCCACTTGCAAAGGAAATGAACGACATAAACCGTTTTTGCCTAAATTCCAAATCCATGATGTTGTTATACATATTTCCATTTAAAAAACTAGTAGCGACATTTGGGACGAGTCAAAGAGGCTGCGGTGCGCCACGAAATTCGTAGGGACGTTCACCAGGAAAACGGTAATGAGGTATCATTGCGCTCTGGTTAAGTCCGACCTTGAGCACATAGCACCAGAACGAATTTACGTAATTCGCGACACATGACAGGAACATTTAATTCGCACACTGATAAAAATGGAAAGAAAATATACTCTGAAAAATAATACTATAATAAGAGAGAAAAATCCCGGTCAATGCGAATGATTTTTTCTCTGTGGATCTTTCGCACGATTGTGCATTGCGGGTGACTCCCGTGAACGTTATCACCGCGGCTAGTCCCGGTATACTTTAGACTTTAGACCAATGTTTAACTAAATTTACACAAGATAAAAGCAAAAAAAAACCTAAAATACGGTGAGTGGCAGACGTCAAGAGGTGACACGGATATAAAAACAGATTTGAATGAGTAAAACGAAAGAAAACATCAAAGGGGTACAGAAGGATTTTCTTGAAGTATATATGCTGAGTTTATGCGACGCAAAGGGTACTTGCAAAGAGAGAATCCTTTAACTTATCTCTTCACAAATACTCGTTATTTTTTCTGCCTTTTTCTCAAGCTTGTTTGACCTGCAGAAATGCTGTAATTACAGGAGTATGCCTTCCTCGTTAACCTCAATCTCATGTCGTTTTGAACTTTTCCACTAACTTAGGCAGGGTCAATAGCATCTCGGTAACAAGCAGAGACCGCCGAGGTACCGCAATATACTTCCTTAAAAGAGCTTCCAAGATCAACCACTGACACTTAACACTACCGTGGCAGAGGTCAAAATGGCCCATTTTTATGATCACTCAATATTTTTACGCAAGCTTGGATAATTACGTGCTGAATTTTTTAAATTCAAATTTAAAAAATGGGCATTCAAGAAATTTAAATTTTGTTTGGCCACCATTTCGGTCGCAATAAGCTCATAAATTTGGTCGAACTGCCTTGTCTTTTTGTTTCTCGTATCCTTAATTATTTCCTGTACAGCATTAGTATTCTCAGTACCTACTTTCTTTAATATCAAAATTATGATAAATTTAATAAATTCGAAAGAAGAGCCACGAAAGAAAAATAATGGTACAGTTCTCTAACTTATTATTAGCAGATTGCGGACTGACTACCTAATTTCTATAACCAAATAAGGATGAGGGTTCCTTTAAGCCAAAATCGAGTATAACCTAGGTTGCACAGCTTGAGTTCTTAAATGGGCATTTTTTAAGGTCCTCTAAATGACAAAATAATTTTCACTTAAGCATGAAAACTCTCATTCATCCCGAGTTCTAATACGAAACCTGGGGATATGCGAACGCTGGGGATAAATGCATGAGATTAGGCCTAGGCGTTAATATGTATCCTCCATTGAATCTTTGCACTAAACAAAATCACTCTACAGGTGGTGAAAAGCAACTAGAGAATCTAACCTTCATCATCTCATGCTATCGATGAATCCTATTCAGTCTATTTTGGCGTCTAATTACTAATTTTAAAACTTCTACCAGCATCAAGAAATTTTCCGCGTACATAGGGTAGAACGTTGCCTAAGTTTCCTTGTATCACAAATATAAATATTCTACAAAATTCTTATCACTGTTTACTCTATAAAACCTTAAAATTTCAAGAGGATGTACTAATTCACATAAATTGTCATGGGAAAAATTCCCCTGGACGGGGAATAGAACCAAAGACCTTTGGCTTTGAGGTAATTTCTCCCTCGCGTTGCCATCCTTGATGGACCGCTAGGGCCTAACATCTAGTAACATGAGTCTCGGTACAATTGCCATGGGAATGCAGAAACCTGGATAGAGTAATGGTCTGCGCAGTGGTCGGGAAAGCTAAAGGTCTGCAGTGCGATTCTCATCCCGGGAATATTTTCTCAAGACAATTTATGTCAATATCTCCACCGTTCACACGGCAGGATCGAAATAGTATACATGCTGTATTAAGTTTTAAAAGAGCAATACTTCACCTAAATGGACCGGTCAAAGGATATGTCTTATTAAGCAATTACAATGTTACGCAGCGAATCCCAGGCAATTTACGATTTCCGATTACTGCACATTTGTAGACGTTAAAAAGAAAGGGAGCAGAAATACTGTGAGACTTAAAAAGGCTCGGTTTAAAATCCTCTCTCTCTCTCTCTCTCCTCCGTTCCCCTTTATTCCTTCAAGGGCAAACGCGACCACAAAATCCACCCGTTTAAACGGACGTAATCAAATCGAAAATCTGACGATAGGACGCGGGACTCGTGGCACGGCAAGGGCACTCTCGCTTCTTCTCCTCCTTCTTACACATTTATGAGAATGGGTAGTTGGGGTGGGGAAAGGGAGGGATATCCCACGGGCACAGGAGGAATCGGGCAGACCGGGGAGAAGAGAGTGGGGAGTGACGTCACTGGGCAGAGGCCCGACGTCGACGAGAAGCCGGCGGCAAGTCGGCACAGAGCGCGCGCTGGTGGCGCCGCGCCGGCTCGCTCTCGCAATTATGCAAATGAATTCACGACGTCGAGTTGCCATGTGCCTTCGAAAAATCCGCGAGAGTTTCGATGCAGTAATACCTTCAGGATGCATATCGCTGGAGATGAAAACGTATATAAGTATGTACGAATGGAGGAAGAGTTGATACTATTGGGAAAAAAGGTATGAAAAAAATCGAAGACTATAACATGAAACCGTAAAATATAAACGGAAAAAAGGAATTAAAACCATGAAACAAATATACAGTAATGCAAATAATAAGTTAAAATTAAAGACTCCAATAAACGGGATCGGGCTAGTGTTTGCATAGTTGAGAATCTTTTCCTGGATTTTCTGTGCATGGATATAGGTATTGGGTCTACCCCTAAGTTAAGATCGGTACCACCAGATAAAAGTAGTAAACATTTTTTGGCATCGAGCTATAAGGATCCGAGAAAAAAGGAATACAAATCAATATCTTTTTATTTTATATCGCCATTACAATGCGCGGTGATATCAAGAGAAACCCCATCTCTTTTGTCTCGTTCTAGCTGAATCCAACATACATCAACTTCCGTATTTAAAGGCATTATACACTGCGGAGCAAGCTGAGGTAGAAGATTAAAAAATACCACGAACTTTAAGGAAGTGAAAAAGCTAATACGCGTTAAAAAATAAACATTCCCTACAGTAATATAACTCTCGCAAATATAGAAGAAAATGAAATTAAAAAGAGACTCGAGGATTAAGGAGAGAATTTTATTCCAAGAATTCTCATTTTAACTGAGTTCCGACACCTTTTAATAAAAATATATAAAATATTAAGACCCGTGCGTGGGATCCCGTTGAAGCAAAGTAACTAAAATAATCCACTTTAGAATCGCGACTTGTTCAGGAAAAAAAATCGGCCGACAGAATAGATTAATCCAACAAAAATAAAGTATTGACGTTATCAATTACAGAATGAAGTACAAAACTGAACGAAGAAACATTTTTCTCCGAAATCAATCGGCCTAACAGCATCAAGATGTTTTGAGACATCATGTTATTCTGATCACAGATAGAAAAGAAAAACTTATATCAATATGCATGGATAAGTGGGAGAAAAATAGTCGAAATGCTATATAAATACTTTTTTTGAGGCAAAAAAAACTAGTTTCTCAATATCAAAACCTTTGAACGGGATCCACCTGAGTCTCGATAACTCCTTTTGCCACATCGCGAAAAATAAAAGTATGCACGAAAGCAAAGGTTTTGAGACTCCAAAAAAACACGACGAAGTGACTATATAAAATATTTATTTACACGCGTTCCAATAGCAACCCAAAGTTTTCGATCCCTAGTTTCTCTACCGCATCGAGTGAGATGAAAACGCACCTCATGTACGGAAATGAGAGAAGGATGAGGTGGTAAAACTAACAAACGAGGAGAAAATCTCGAACGATTTTTTTTGCAGTCATCGGAGTGAAGTTTTTTCATAAAAAACGAACGGAGAGACTTGTGTATGTAAGAGCAAAAAATAATGAAACGGAAAACAATCGGGGAGGTACGAAGGGTTTACACAGTCACCCGACCTCCACCGCGCCACCTACTCGGGTCTCTTGGGAACATGAAGTGGAGGGAGTGTAGTGAGTAGAAAGAGGGCTGTCGGTAGGTCGTGTTGGCCTCCTTTCCCGGATGATGACACACGGGCGGTCCGTTTAATCCCGTTTCCTGCACTTCTAGTATTTATTCACCACCACCCATTTTCTTTCTCTCCCAACCCCTCCTAACAAAACACAAGAAAAAAATCCCTTTCATGAATTTACACCTGATCGCGGAACCCCATTAATGATCACAACTCGATGCGAAAAAAGTGATAAACGTCTCCGCCGTTAACCCTGCAAGTGTCTTTGAATGTCGCGGAACGCAGAGGTCTCATATTTCCACGGCATCGACGAGATGGCGTCCGGGAGTCTTCGTCGATATGGCGAAAATACTTTCGCGTTCATGAAAAAAGGAGTGAGAGGCCTTGATCAGAGGTTTTCCTCCAGGAAGGTTCCTCATTTGTGAAGGGGATGAATTTTAATAAGACGAACAGACATTTTTCGGGCTCGGGACTTTCCCATATTTCTCGATCGTAGCTATTGATGGACAGCTTTGGCATATATAAGATAAAAATAAATTTAGAGTGACAGTAGCGAAATAAAAAATGGTGAAAAAAATATTTCGAAACAAAGAGCTAAATATTACCAAATGAATTCAACTGCTTAATGCGATATGCATTGTATCATGGGTAGCAATATTTTTTTAAAATTTTCACGTTGATAACTTTATTAAAACCGACGCAATTCATCGTCATTTTTATGTACCATTAGAGTTCAAATTGGCTTAAGCATATCTCTGAAAGTAAACACATCCCTTGACTTCTAAGTATTCCTGAATATCAATGCATAAATTTACATTAGATACTTAACCAACCTTTTGATATTAGTACTCAAAGGTCCCGACAATGATGCTCTACTAATTTCTTCCAAATTAAATTATCAAATTCTACTCCAATGAATATTCCAATACCCTTGTTAAATCGTTATAGTTGCCGAAGAGTATATTTAGACAATAAGTCATTCAGTTCAGGTAAAACATACTCAGGTACAAGCCGCCTCATGGCGAATTTTACTATTGTAAAAACGGCCAGGTAAGTAAAAGTCGTAATTCCAACAGGCGAAAAGTCGCATACAGCTTCATTAATGATATCACCGTTTATATTCCGTGGTAAGGAAGAAGGAATAAATATACATTGACCAAAGGCAAGAAAAAATCTTTCATCCCTATCAGATATATCAATAAAGAATTGCTGGATTAAACCAATGAATTCATACCACCTATAGTACAAATTGGGATTCGCAACGCAATTACGGACGACACTTCCAGCGCGCGTAAGCATTCAGTGTCCGCAAACCCTAAACCATACTGACCATCATAATCAACAGTCATAATCCGGAGATTGGCTTGACGCAGCTCTCCACTCTATTCTCTCATCAACTTATCTTCTAACGCCCACATAATTATTCTGCTTTAAATCCTTATCACCTAGTCTTTATGTACCTAATTCGACGTCTACCTCTTCAATTCTTTCCTATTCCCTGTCCTTCAACAATAATTTTCAACATACCATCGCACCTCATGATGATAAAACTATTATATTCATTTGCCCGGAGATCTGAAACATTGATATGAAAAGATATAAGGCACGTCAATTATTCATCAATTGAATATAACAGATTTTGTAAGTAACTTTTGAGTTCTGACTTAAATACATTGGAGATTTTAATTTATTTTACCCACAGTGTTAATTTATTGAAATTTTTTATGAGATATGAAGTGAAACACTTAGCACTTTCTTGAAAGTGAAAAAGTGCAAAACTTGAAAGTGCAAGGTGTTTCACTTCATATCTTATAATAGATCTCCACTAAGTATCCGCCTCATCCATCCAATTCATCGAAAAATTTAATGCCCACTTCTTTGCGTCCCGTTTCAACAACTCTTTTACATATATAATTGCAATGAATATCATTTTTTGACCTAGTGTGCTGATTATGGAATGGACTGTTCACACCAAAATGTAACTCCTCACATACATGACGATTAAAATTAAATATAGTACACGGAGGACATTCAAGTCCTTAAAAATTGGTTTATAGGGGGAAATACAACACTTCTGGGCAATGATTCTAAAAGCTAATTTTTGAAGTCTGAATATTTTTAAAGAAAAGTGGGCGTGTAATGGGAATTATTGTGTTCCGTCTTCAAGCCATGGTTTCCAAAAGACTTCACTCCTACACATCAAATGCTTCCAACCTTAACTTCTCATAATACTAATCCTACTCCGCCTATTTTGATTTCTGCGTACGCATCATAGGCATTACCCAGAACCATCAGTTTCACTACTGCCCGCATGATTTCCAATTCCCGCATGTCGAGAGGCAGAACTCGTCAACGCTAGTACGGTTCAAGCGTCCATAACCATTCCGTGACCGCAAACCCAAAACCATATTCAATAGAGAGAAAAAATTAAATTGAGAGGAGGACCCGTCAAAAAAATGACAGAGCCTCCGAGAGTTCGACCTCCGAGCAGATATCATTTCCTGGATCACGAAGGGGGGTTGGCAGAGGTTTCCGGAACAGTGGGCGAAAAAAGCATTTATTGGACGGGGAAAAAAATTTTGTGGAAAGGGAAGATAAGAAGCGGAGAAATTTAATTATTACGTCGACCTGATCGATTGATTGATTTACGCCTCCGATTAATTGGATGGAAGTCTGGGACTAATCCTCATCGAAAGAAATAAAAGAATGCCTTCCCTTGGCCGAGAAAAGGCTGAGAACTCCCAGTAGGCGGAAGGATTTAGATGAAGAGGATGTGAGCCAAGAAGACGCAAGAGGTCGGACTGTGAAATGACAAAAAAAAATTACGAGGAGACATTGAACGGATTTAATTTGATAATAGCCTATATGAAGACTGAATACGTGAAACCTCGTTGGAATGATTTGCTACAGAAAGACATTAGAATGGAAATCAGCAAAATAGAAATTTGATGCAACGCTTCATTCTTAATCTTACTCTCATGTAAACTAGGCAAGACGTATTCGATCACAGGAAAACCAATTTAATAAACGTCGCCATAAATACAATATGTGCCAACATTAACCCGTATCACTGACTGACATTCTAATGTTTATATTTTAAATTGAAGTTCCCTTAATTAAATGCTTTTTAGGTAATTCATTCAAATTGCACATGTGCAGCACAACTCCTGACGCTATTTATCCGTAGCAAACTCCTTATGTCTCCTCAAAGAGAATTGAAGTTGGATTCATTATTATGCACCGAAACGCATCTATCGTTGACGTAATCGAATCAAGACATCCACAACAGTTTAGCGAAAACCGTAGGGGCATATCGGTAAAGAAAGTTTAAAGTTTATACAGTAAAAAATATATGTAACTTTCATTAAAAGTTTGCACAATGCGATATCGATAAAGCGTCCATTAAAAAATCATTAACTAGGAAATATGAAATATAACTCACTAAAAAGGGAAAGATGAATATGCCAATCACCGAAGTTGGCAAGAAAAAGCATTTCCAAATCGAAAAGACGATACCAAGATATACGAACCAATATTTATTTCCATTAATAAACACAAACAAGAGATGGAGAACAGGTGGAATATAACTGACGACATCTGGGTGCCTAACTAATAGGAATCGAAACAGCCCTCACGCATTACTAATTCTAGCCTTGTAATTCTATTAAATAAATTCAGGCAGATATTGAAAAATAGTATTCCTCATTGTACGAGACACGGAATTATTTTTTTTTAATGGAGAAAACTTTGAAGTGAATATTTGTAAAAAAAAATAAAAATAATTAATCGATGATTTATGATGAGTAACGCAGCCTATCTTGAATTTAATCCAGAAATTATTGCGTTTTGAAATGAACGAAGGCTAAAAAGTAACGTCACAAAGACATAACGACTAATGGCTTCTTTTTTCATATAGATATTAAATGACGCTGGAAGTGATTCTCCAAAAACAATTTCCATTTCTTTCACACATACTCGTTACCTACGGCGTTATTTTAGTGTATAAATGAAAACCATCAAATAAAAGACTGGCATATACATTAGACTTCTGCGTAACACTGTTTCACACCAAAACAGAGCACCAAAAACGTGACGAGAGAACCTAAAAAATAATATAGCAAATACAATATAGCTTGCTTTTACATTAGAAAATATTAAAGCGAGTGAATCGATAAAAAATACATTTTTTGGCTCTTAGAAGTTCGAAAACTAAATAGAAAGCAAAGATTCGTTTCCGACATGGAATTCGTCGCCAAAACAGATTACCCCACGGAATATGGAGTCATAAGCCGTGGCAAGCAGATGAACAATGTTCCTTGAAACAATCTGCACCGCATCATTCGTCACACGAACGTGAAAGCATTTTTAAGCCACCTGGCAACTGAAAGACACACTTCACAGATGATTAATCATACTGAAAATTGCCAACTTAAAGGGTAATATGCTAATCATTTCATTTCGTACCCGAAAAGCTAGCTGTGGAATAAGTTTGATACTCGAGAATTATAAATGGAGACAATGATGATTCACTGAAATAATACCTTCTTCGGTGTCTTTTCTGGTGTTACCTTTGAATTGGGCAACTTAAGGACTTCATTATTAGCCGTCAAAACTTTTCTTTAACGCTTCATTATTATCAGGATTATCTCCCTTCGCAAAACACCACAGCCTCAACGACCAACTCAAACTTATATTCATAGTTGCAGAATATTATCGCTTTTGGTAAACGAAATCTAAATACACCAATATGAAAACTTTAACCTAAATTGTTTACCAAAATACCTAATAATCCCTAAAACTGCCTAAATCTATGATTAAAGCGCACAAACGAAATTCAAAAATTAAAAAAACAAATTACAGCAGGGTACCCACTAAGTCTTTATAATGCCTTCACCTTTACTATCAGCGTACGCCTGACTAGCATTATATATAGAGAATCGCAGCTCTGCAGATCACTTGGACCCGAAGACGTGAGCTGGAACGCGCCCGAAACTGTCGTCCAACAAAAAATGAGTCGGAATTAACCCGGAAACCAATCATCAATATTGAAATATTATCACAGCAAGGTAGAAAGATAGTTACGCACCTGAATACGCTTTGCAAATCATATCGTTCCACAACAGCAAGGAATCAAATAAAAAATTCTTATTACTGGAATAAATTGCTTCGTCACGTTAAATCACACTCAAAAATCACATCAAAACAAAAAAACATATGAATGCTATAAATAAAATATAAATTCTACGCCCATGATGGCATTACTCCTCACGACGTTTTCCTAAGCTTTATCCTGCATCATTCTTTAATCGTTAGCCTAACGAGCTACATAAAAATGACTTCTAAACTCACACGTACACTGAGCTATCACTATTCAACCCAAAACCGAAAGCGGAGTTTTAACAAGAATAGATAAAACAGTGCCTAAACCGGGCAGTGCTTTTCGATTTCACCAGTCATCGCATGATTTACAGTGGGAGAGTCAAATAATATCACTAACAATTAAAAAATCTTCTATAAAAAATGTTTTTCTAAGGAACTTAAAAGAATGATTTTATTTTAGCTTCACGAGAGATCTAAATAAAGCAAAAAAAGGGCGCAATAATATTTTTTATTTACATTATTTGAGTTCACGATTATAGTCAATGCAGTAGTTGAATATGTTTTTATTCAAATGATGTATGAAAGTAGTATTGCTTATAAATTCAGTAGTATACAGGCACATGCGCCCAAAGTGTTTCGTTGAACATGAAGCAATTTATTCAGATCTCTTGCCAGGCTAAGAAAAATATTATTTTATTCTTTACACTTCTCGAGAAAAACATTGCCCGTTTCAAATTGACCCTATCGTCTCAAAATTTTCAAGGTGCATTGAAAAGACCGCAGTCAACATTCTCCAGTATCTGAAGTACAAAAGTTTAATTTACACTATTAATTTTTTTATTTGAGATACAAGCAAGCGATTACAAGGGTCTACTCTGTGTGCCATGAAATTGTCAAGATGGCAACGCATAAAAGATTAACTTGTCAAGAAAAGCACAAAATACGACCAGAGGAGAGGGAGTTTTACCTTAAAATATTACTCTCAAAATTATAATCTCCAAAACAGTGATCCTAAACGGCTAAATCGCTCCCATATAATAACAATATATTAACTGCCCCTTAAACTATTTAAAAATACCATGCATACAAATCCAATTTTGCTGTTTTAGGTGACCCCAAAGGCTATTGCCTGTTGGAGGGATCACCTTCAGAAATACAATCGCAACACAGAGTATAATGCGAATGGATATTTACGCTAGCTATATTCGACAGCTATATAGATATTTTAGCTACGATAACTATACAGATATTTTATTAAATCATCAGACAAATAAAATTAATATAAGACAAACGTGGGTAAAACGCCAACCAAATCATTAAAGGATCGATTCATCGATACGGAACGACATCGAAAGGTAAATCGACCACCAATACCAATTTTTAATTCACATGAAGCCGCATCCCCTTTCCCATCGACCGAGCGGTGTTTCATCCCGGAGTGCCGCGCTCTTCAAGTGTTTGTCTCTCTCATTCTTTCCTCCTATTTTAATCCCTCGCGCACAGCCCTGTCCTTCGCTCGCAGCGGCAGCAGCCGACGAGACGCGACTCGAAAACTTTCCCCTTCCCCACGAAACATGAATCACTCCGACATTCCACTCGCCGTCGAGTCTTACTCACGGCGGCAGCGCAGTCCTGACCACTTAATGGAAGGATTCACTTTCCTTTTCTTTCTTTTTTCTTCTACCTTTCAATTTGCTGATTCTTCGTCTTCCCTCTCTATACTCATCACGAATATTACAATATAGCACGCTCCTCGCGGCCTATACGTGCGTTGTCTCCCTGCGCCCAAATAAATAGGGTTAAACAAAAGTCGCCAAAACAAAACACTTTTAAATGCAATGGTGGTTGGCGTAACATGGTGGAACTCCTTCATGATGCACAATGGTTAAGAAAAAGCCCTTACCCCCTCCCCCAAATCCCCCGCTTTCTCCACCTCCACTCCACCGCCCCTCTAACGCCTTCAAGGGTATAAATTCTATGTACTGATACTTGTAATTGCCAGATGATGATACGCTGTATCGAAACCGGTCGCAAATATATTTTATTTTGTGGAACCACGAAGTCTTTTTCTTAACCTTTGTGCATCAAACACTTTTAATAGTTTTCTAAATAAAAGAAAAAATGAAGAAAAAAAGGAAATGAAAATACTTAAAAATATCTTTGATATCTACGATTTTTTTTAAATTTATTAACTTGTAATTCAAGTAATTTTTTAAGCTTCATTTTCACACAAAAAACACTGCAGACGTCAACGGTATGTATACGCCAAGACGTTTTCTTGTAAATTGTAATCTGATTGATAGAGGTGAGAATGGACACAACGGAAGTTAAAATGCTCGCGCCTTCAGCGCTGTGATGTATCGTGAGCCAATCGCGTCGCAGGAAGGAAGAGCGATACAAAAATTCATGGAATTTCATGACCCTGCAATAGTGATATTTACGCGCCGAAGACTATGGTGTGAGTTCAACCCACACCTATCCAAATAAATTCGGGTTGAATGAATGAGAGAGTGGGGTCCAACTAAATACAAAGCAGTCAAATCTCATAACATTAACCAATGTACTTTAGTACTCCCGCACTGATTAAAGCTGAGGTCCTAACACTTTCCGCAACACGCCCATTGAGATGGCTTGTAGCCGGGTAGTATGTAGATAAAGATGAATCTTCTCCTTTCGCCGCCGTGAGGCCCACATCCCGCCTCTCTACCTCGGCATACCACGCGCGTCCCAGCGCTTTAATTGCGAAGGATGCTCCCGCCCTTTCCCCGAGTTATCTGCGCCTGTTCCTGTTGTTCGCTCTTTTTCTTTTATCCTCTTTTTTCTCTTCATGTCCTCCTCAACTTCACCAGGGGCGGATTGTTGCGGGGAAGCGAGGAAATGCGGGGGGTGTTTAGATTGAATAAATACTCTGCATGACCTTAATGACCTCTGAAACTCACGAAATTCATGAGGAAAACTGCATTGAATGACTATCATGTAAAATACTTACCACATTTTTATCAGAAACGATTTGAAATCATGAATCCTTTACATTATGAAATAACGATTCCCAAAGCCCCTCGAAAAAAAACGAGCTAATGTCAACATATTTGAGTTCTGACTCGTCAATTATAATTTTCAGCAATACCTACCAGTATTTAAATTCGAAGCCAGTGAGAGATCCACTTTTACTTTCGATGTGGCTCCATACCGACCTTTCAATCATTGAGACGGCGGAACCAAAACGCCAAAAACAAGTGGCTTGTCTCCTTTTAATTTTATTCATTTGAAGATTACATAAGAAACGGGAGTGTAGCAGCCTCGTAGGTTGGGTATCTAAGAGTTTAAGGCATCACCCTACCCGGTAATTTCGGGAAAAATTGAAAAGGCTGCAATCTTTTCGATAGCTCTCAAATGAAAGATTACACTTCGCCGGCTAAAAATCACCAACATTTAAAAAATAATGGATGTATAAATGGACATATTACCGCTGAGGGGTATTGGATACCACCAAGGTACTTCGGAAAGTGGTGAACCGAACCCCCATCCTTCCTTTCCTTCCCTGTTTCACATAGAGTACTATATTGGGAAATAAAACTTAAAATTACAATTTTTAACTTTTTATAGCTCGGGAACTGAATCTTTGCATGGAAATCAAGAATTCATACATCAGACTTTATGGAAATTTTCAATTTTTATGAGCTAAAGTCGCTGAAACCTCGATGGTGATACGGCTAAGTCTTGGATGAGCTCATGGGCGAATTTTTAAAACCACCCCCAAATTTTTTTTTTAAATTTTGAATTTTTATTAGTTTAATAGTTTTTGTATCCTCGCAAAGGATTAAAGGGAGTGCATTTGCAAATGTATGGCTACACACCCCAAACGTGAGAGAAGTTTGAATTGTACATATTTCTCGTAGAGCGTAGATCTCTCTGCTGTAAAAAAACTATCTCCCGGGGGTATTCTACACTCAGGGAAAGTCAAGAACACCTCCCCAAACTTGATGCTGAATCCATCCTAGGGTGAGCTCGACCCTCACCTAACCTACCCAATCTGATGGTTGAATCGAGGCATGTACGAGTAAAGGGGGAACGGGTATATCCAACATTTTAAACTAATACGGAGTGTAAGACTCCAGGAAAACATTTCAAATGCTCTTGCCCCTTCAAAATCACCACTATAGCTTTGTCTCGCTCAGGGCGTGGATCGCCACATCATTTATCTCACACACCCGCCAACACCCTCCTCCCCACCTCCTATTATAGTACCAATGCCTTTCCCCAGAATATATCGTCGACTTCATTCTCCAGAAATTCACATCCTACGAGATCGAAGCATAAAAAAGACAGGATACATTCACCTCGCTTAGGAAAAAAACGACACTGTTTGCGCGAATGACATCGTTCGACGGACAAAAAGTGAAAAGAGATGTAGAAAGAAAGAGACACGGTAAGCGTTGGATACAAGAATCCGAGAGTGCGACTGGAAACAAATGACAGATGCATAATCAACATGGAACGCATCAAGCAATCCAATGGCTTTTATTCACACACCGAAGCCCTATGCAAACTCATATCGACAATAATAAAAATTCACTTCAAAGGTTATGGCGCGAGGTAAACCCTGAATACAATGTATAAAAATACAACATACCATACATTTGGCTTACAAACAGAAAACAATTTTTTCCCAATAATCAAGACGCTATTGAAGATATTCGTGTAAAAAACGCAAAGACATCCATTACACTTAACGGTTCTCATCACTACCTCCCGACTAGTCTTTTACGATGTAGTCACAGTAGTCAATTTTTATTTGCATTACCACATTTATTCCGGAGGACTTCATCATCGTTGTTTAACCTAACAAAAGCTTCAGACTATCATATCTCTTCAGATTAAAACGTAGTAAATATTTAGTTCGATAGTCTATCAACACACAAAGTTTTCTTTAAGAACCAATTGATGGTCATATAGGTGATAAACATCATTAATTCGACCGTAAAATAGAGATGTCTTACTTGCATCATAATCTTGGGTCTTCGATTACAGTGATTCGAGAAAACACGACTAACTACTGCCAATTCAATTGCCCGGATCGTAGAAAAAAGTTAGAGTCTTTCAAAGTAGTTCCAGTAACCATGAGTAGGTACACAGCGATGCTCCAACGAAAAAAAATTATTTCGGGGGATTCTGTTTCTCAAACTACTCGTAAATCAATCAAAATTAGCCGTTTAAATAGGAATTTTCAAGCATTAATTGTTGAAATAATTAATCATCAGAAGTTCGATCAATTATAATTATATATCACCTATGCAGACTGAAAGCGAGACAGCTGAAAGACAAAAATTAGAAAACACTTCATTCATACAAGGTGTTTTCAGCAAAATGGGTTTTAGCTTTTTTGCACATAGCCACAAAAACATTCTATAAGGTTAATAAAGGTAGGTTCAGCGCATCATTACTTCAGCGATGGCATTATCATTAATAGGAAACGAGGAAGTATAGAGGAGCACCGATAACCCATTATGAGAGTAAATGACGACGAAAGTGTTTTACTTGGCCCTACGAAGTCATCGCTACGGGAATGAATAATTACGATTTGACGGCTTGCTGGCACAGTTACCACTCTTTTTTAGCCTTTAACCATCATGATAAGGTGAAGAAATAAATCACCATCCCGAAGACCCGGGAGTTTTCGAATCAATTACACCGGAAAGATAAAGTGCCAACACTGCCAATATCATAAGGTGACTATGAATACATGACTCGGGGAAAACGACAACGGTAAAAAAAATCGACCCAGTTTTTATCTCTATAGATAATAATAACGCACCACTTTCTCAAAACATAAAACCAATTAAAAAATAAAATTTCTCAATTTGTAGATGAAATGAAAATTCCACATGATCGAGTACTCGCGACCAAGATTAATTGTTATTCGATGGTAAACGAACTAAGAAACATCCGTACGATACGGTCACCCCAGTTTACTGTACTCTAGTTTCTATGGGAATAAAAAATATATAAACCATTTTTTTCAAAGCAGATACTTTTACAGGTATTAACTGTTAAGTTGATGTTTTTGGGGGCCCCGCAAGATAATAGGGTGGTTTCCTATTATTTTTTAATTGCCTAAATCGAAAGATTATTACTCTTGGGGTACGTATTTCACGCTTTCACATTTTTTAATGACGATATCGATTTTTCGCGATTAAATGAAAAGTGAACATTTTCAAGCGCGCGAAAACGCGACGGCTAAGTATGAATGCTGGGAAAACCCCGTGTGACATCATTCTGGTTCCCGCTGTTGCCGTGTGAGGTGACCTTGGGGCGAGGCTTTGAGCGCTGATACGATGAAGGCTGCTAGCAGGTAGCGCTTGGCTTAAATAAGGATTATTAATACCCTATCACACGAAGGAAACTTTCCGACCTTAGGCAGTTTTAATAGGTGATTAATAAGACATGTTTCCCTGAGCTCTGTGCCTCATGCACGCATTGGTAATCTCAAACGATGTAAAACTCGTATCTGCTCGTATAGAAACTAGGTCCCTGTGACGTCATGTGGAGTGGCATCGCATGGGCGCCAATCTGGTCTTTTTCAAATGCGGTTAAAATTTACCATTGTCATTCGTCTGAACAGGGATTTCTAAAACCAAATAATTTGTATATTACGAATACACTAATGGTGGGTAATGAATCGCAATCAATGCCTCTCGTTTTCTTTGATGAAGAAAACTACCCTATTCGGTATTTTGCCACCATGTTTCGTTTCCCACAAAATAATTGACCGGCAACGGCCACGAAACCTTACACAATTCACCGAAATCGTAAAAGGCATACACCAGAAAACACTATACATTGAAGTTGATGCGTAGTTTTCCGCGGCAATGTCTAGATGATATCTCCATGCTTCTGGGTTTCACCGCGTGGATTTTCTTAGCGACGACAGTTTCTCCGGTACGCCGGTTGGAATACCGGAGAAACTGTCGTCGCAAAGAAAATCCACGCGGTGAAACCCAGGAGCATGGAGACATTAACAACTATACATGTTAATTTTGACGAGCCAACGATACAGTCATTAAATTTTGTAGCGGAGAATGAACTTTTGAAGTTGGTATCCGAGCAAGGATGCTCCTTTAGACATGATCAATACCGTCGCGCACACTTCAAACAGATATCCTTCCCTGCCCGCTAAGTCATAACAAGCGTTAAACGTAAAAAAAATTCACTAATCTTTTAACCAAGAGTAACATCTTACTTAAATAAACCGAAACAGGTACAGTTTAAATCTGAATACACATAATTGCCATTGCCTTTGGTTAATCAGGAACGGAAGTAGACATAATTTTACTTTCAAAAGAAGAGGCAATAAACGAAATATCGAAGAACAAATCATAACGTAAACATATATTCGCCAAAACTCAGTATTAATAATACCTTTCAATTGTTTGGCGGAATAAAGAAAAACTTCCCTTTGGTTTAGTTTAATGTGAGGTTTAGTTTTTTTTCTTTTTAGGAATAAATTTGCGGAATTTCTCAATTAACTCTAAACTTGGAATCACAATTAAACCACATTAATGGGAACCACGCATTATTTCCGTTTTTATGAGGACAAATGAATTCATGCATGTATGTCAATATCGTCGCCGAAATAATCTTTTTATGAGCATTTTTTTTTAATCAAACCGCGTAAGGACTTTGTCTTTCTCTTTCACACGTAATTTGCGGCTCCCGGGCAAATAAATCAAAGACCCATCAAGGGCTTTTTTATAGGTCATGTACCTCTTATGTATTTTGGAATAATGCTGTCGCTCCAGTCACTTAAGTTATATCGGTACCTTACGGTTTCCGTAAAATTCATCTCCACTGTATTTTGTGGCAATTTTAAAGAGAGACAGTGCAAACTTTGAGGAAGATTCATGGTTAAGCAAACACTCCCGACTCCAGAAAGGCACAGAAAAAAGAAACTACAGCATTGAATAGTATTCATTACTGGGATCTTGAAATAAAAGTCATACGTATCACTATGTTGATTACTTAAATGCTACATGCAGAGGGCATCACGTTAAGGATTACAGATTCTATCGGAGAAACGAAACAAAAAACAGAAAATTAAAATACGAACTCTAGCTACACTGACATCGACACTAATGTCTACTTTTGACGTCATACGGTTCGTTTAATCGATTCGTTTTTCATTTTCAATGTTGACGTATTCCATGCTTTGAAGCTCCAGATAGTACCAATGCTTAAGGGACACGTGCACGATTGATACACCAATTTTTCATCCTGGGAGAAAAATGTCACGCATGCAGAGGCATTAGGGGCGACTCCGGGAAAACCAAATATTTAAACTGTCAATATCGATATCATTTAACTAATCGATATCGATAAAATGACCACAAACAAATGTTTTCATTTATATTAAGACTCGTTCAAAACTTGGTTGGTCCTTATTTTTTACCTACACTCAATAAAATAAAAAATATATGCTACCAATAACGACAGATGATATAAATAAAGTATTTATTCCCTAAATAATATTTTTTTAATGATCTCACATAGCTCATTTGGAAGAAACTTCATTTTTCCATTCAACAAATGCATACATACTACGAGATGTCCACGAAATCTGGGAGAGAATAAAAAAACTGTAGAAGTGAGGAAAATAAATTAGCCTACTTGCTATTCCACCTATAGGTGTAGGTACCTTTCGTTCATCGCCAACCCGCGCACCTACGTAAGTGAAGCGAGCAAATATTTAAACTCATTCTCGCCCTTATCGTCGAGGTGCAGGTATGCTCAGTGTTTTTTCATAAAAATCTGAAAATCTGACCGAGTTTTTTTTTATTTCCTTAACCACCTACAAGTGGCGGTTAATTGGTTTCATGCAAGGGAGCCTAATGGAACATTAAGCTCGGGTAAACAAAATCCACGAGGCAACTGTAGCCTCAGAGCAAAAAAAAAATTAGCGTCCTCCGGATACACTGAATGACATCTCTCCACAAGCAGGAAAAAGTTTCATAACGAGTCAACAGCGCAAGCTTTAGTGCGGGGGAGAGAGAAAGGAAAAAAATGGGACAAAAAGAAACAAGGAGGCTGAACTAATCGCGTGCTAAGCCGAACTAGGAATTCACTTATTCAAGAGAAGGACATGAGGCCTCGCCTAAATGTGATGAACGCTCACGCGCGTTTCACCGACGCTTTGATCCTAATTAACGCGGAAACGTTCAAATTAACTAGATGACAAACGAGCGCGAGGAAGCGCAAAAGAAACATGAGAGCGTATCTACTGCAAGAGAAGGCATTACCATTCTGAACGGTACTTTCCATCCAACTCCTTTCCTCGGAAGAAAAAAAGAAATGGTATGTACGTAGAGAAGGTTCTGGTTTTCAATTGAATAGTTTTATTACAGAAACTACATAACCAACATTTTTTTCGATTTTGATTTTATTTTAATTATAAATAAATCGTTTAGTATGCATATATAGTACATAGTTTACTATATATACATATAGTGCACTACAACTTGGTGCAGAAACTACACAACTGCGACGATTCTAAAGGCTTTGAACAGAGCATCAAATAATTAGTTTAATGCTGAAACCCCAGAATTACAGGAGCAGGTAACTATTTTCTTGATTTCCTTAAATTTATAAATTGTTGGGTATGAGGTTTCTGCCATAAAATTATCAATTATTTCACCATCCAAAACAACCAGAGACCCAAGAGAAGATCTGGTCGCCAAAATGAAATCACTTATTTTCCATGTCCTATCGGGTGAAAAGGTTTATAGGAAATCTCAATCCTTCATCACCGATAATTTAAAAACCATGAAATAAATCAAAAATCATTAATGCATTTAAAAATATTCTTTTTTGTTTTCTACAATACTTTATTAATTTTCCAACGGATTCAAATCCATGATGATTACGAAAAGCGGTAAAACGAGTAGCAATATTAAATGGATACTATAGAAGACAACAAATAAATAGAAAAATACG
Source organism: Ischnura elegans (assembly GCF_921293095.1). Classification (NCBI taxonomy): domain Eukaryota; kingdom Metazoa; phylum Arthropoda; class Insecta; order Odonata; family Coenagrionidae; genus Ischnura; species Ischnura elegans. The sequence goes on along the minus strand of NC_060253.1, from coordinate 45,226,100 downwards.
CGCGTATAGAAAACTACATTTAAAAATTAATTTTAGCTAATTCTACGAAGTGAAACCTAAGCTGTGAATCAAAATCTTAGACAAAATGAGTGTGAGCCTTAAGGAAGACGAAAGTTATATATATTTACATAAATATATACAAATAAATGTTTTCCCTCAACTTCTTTTCAATAAAGAATGATAATTCGTGAAAGGCGCCATTTTTTCCCTTTACGCAGGGGGGGATGGATAGGAACTGAATCGCATTGATTAGCCTGGCAATCGAAAAAAAGGGAACCCCTTCGCACGTCCTCTTTCAAAGGGTCACACCCACGCGTGTACACGTGTTCAATTAATGCAATGGGATCAAAATCAAAGGCTTAAGCATCAATGACGTTATCTCGTCAAGAAAATGGTTATTTGTAGCACGGCAGGTGTGGATTTAAAGGTAAAATTGGTGCGTGGGTCGCATTGAATGAGCGTTGGATCACCATCGAGTCCTAACTCTAATTGACATCGCATATTAAAGAAAATTACATTTCATTAATCGGGTCAAATGGCAGGCGGTGAAAATTAAAGGAGAGAAGTTAGTACTAATGAATATTCCAAAGCTGATTTTCAACAGTGCTTTAAAATAGAGATGGGACGCACGGCTAATCGAATATACGAATAGCGCAATAACTCATTAATTCTTAACAGGACCAGTCACTCCTCCTCCACTGGTCGTATTTTCTTAATGTTTCGCGTCTAATTAGTTTAAAACCTACGCCATGTCCTTACAATATTTAGGCCTTTAAATTCTTTAAGTTTATATTAGGCCTTATCCACCATGTTCTTGAATATAAAAATTTTCATTTGAGTAAATACTTATCTAATATTCTTAGATTCTTAACAAATATTCATAAATTCGTTTAAAACGTTACCTTACAAGGCAATGAAATGAAAGCAGCGCAGAAGATAAGACTGGAGGCATTAGAAAGGTGGCGAAGAAGAAAAATGAAGTTCAAAATAACCAGCTGAGGGAGTAATGAGAATATCCTAGGTTGAGGGGGAGAAAAGAATATTCATCTGAAAACCCTGAGAACATGGGACAAAATAAAACGCCAAATCATGTGCTTTGATGGTCCGATGAATAAAATCACCAAAGTACTAGTGGAAGGGAGTAACGGCAAAGGAAGACCTCTTATTAAGTGCATAGATAATTTGTTACAAAAGACAGTATATACCACTATGTGATTTAACAACTAGGAATAGGTTAGCTGATAGGAGAGTGGCACGTGACCAAGTGGGTAGCTGCCCACCGGAGGGTCCCCAGTTCAAATTCAAATAGGGAACCCTTCGGACTTACCCCACATAAATTCTCGAAGTGATCCCAAATTCCGAATGAGATGAATATGCCTCCCAACTCTGAATGCTTAAATTTCGGAAGCCTATGGCTTAGTCCGAGTTGAGCTTTACCCTCACCTATCCCCAAAAAAAACTTAATTATATACACTGAGATAGGAGAGATTAGAAGAGAATCTTTCAAATAAATCTATGGACAGATGTCAGACGATGATGATGATGATTATGTATAGAAAAGATAGAATATATGGCCTGCATTTCTCCTTGTCAGGTATAATAGTTTCGGATGTCGCTCAGCTCACTTTAAGGCTGGCTTAGTCCGGGGTGAACCCTAGCATCGCAAATTCAAACCAATCGACAAGGTGAATCCCTTAGAGAGGGGGATATAGTTACATAGGAAAAATCAGACGAGAGCTGACAAAAAAGTAGAGAGTAAAACAAATCTAAGGAATTATGACAAATGGTGATGATGTGGAATAGAATATGCGATCGGTATATCTCCTTTACGTGGATACTCGTTATCGTAGTCGCTTGCACTACCGAAAAGACATTTCAATAAGATTCAGATGATGTGTGCAGCGCTGAAGACGACAGATGGGGTGGCCTTTCTCTCTTTATAGTACCGCTATCCACTCGCTCGTCGCAGAGCCATATCGAGTCATAATGCGGAGTGCGAATCCGGCGCGGTGATGGTGGAAGGGATGGCGCGGCACCCCGCTTCCTTCCCCCGGTGGTCTTTGTGTGCGGGTCTCCGCGGTTGCAAGCGGGAGATTCAAGCCTGGAGTGCAGGAAAGGAGGGGACGATGGTGAGGGAATGGACTATTTGTTTAAAACGTTTCGTCCTCATGAAGAAACATCTACGTCGCGTGACTGACGACGTATCTAAGCGGGTTATCGAAAATTAGGAACAAATTTCAGTAAAAAATATCGGTAAAGCTCGTAATATTTTTACTCGGAGGAATAAAACTTATAAAATGGTATCAATGAGTATCATTTCCAGGCTAAAAACAAGAATTCGTAAAAAACATCATTAAAAGCTCGTAATATTTTTTATGTCGAGCAATAAAACTTATAAAATAGTACCAAATATTATCATTTCCAGGCTAACAAATTAATTATAGCTACATCATGACGTCGCTTAGAGTATTTTCACAAAGTTACAGAGCTTCATTGTCTTTTCTCCACAATGCTGAGGAAGGAAGAAAAAAAGATATAGGAAAAATTGTGAGTTACACAGTTAAGTATAACAAATTTGACAGGATTGCAACGATATAATTTCAAATACGTACATAAAAAAAGAGGGATTACTATAAAAAAAAGAACGAAAGCATGGTCCCAGCAAGCTCTCATGAGATCGCTTAGTTAAAATAAAATTTTAAGAATTAGTGAATTTTTGCAAGCATTTCAGTCACGAAGGATTGCCTTAAATATGGGCAGACCGGATATGTGAAGGGAGAATCCGAGCCGTAACTCTGAAGACATCCCTAACTCATGAAAAGTGGACAACTTCAACGTTGTTTTTTACTTTAAAATTATGAGAAAGTGGCTAAATGAGGAAGATTTTTTTCCTCGTATCTTATCTTTCTCTATATATACACCGAATTTTTAGCATAAAACACGATATTCAGTCCGAACGAACGATCATTTTTTTAAACGGGATATCTTTTAAAACTCATCCTGGAGCCGATTACACTTGCGAACCCCTAGAATCAGGTTACAGTGCAATTTTTATAATTTTGGAGATGAGTGCGGATAATTGTTGGTGAGGTACAGAATATTGTTGTGGCAAATTGATGCAAGTGAATCACTGATGAGGTCACACAAATAGATTCAGCGATTCACTTATAACCTTTAAGCTACAACAATACTGTGCATCCCATTAATATCCAAAATTATAAAAATGGCTTGTAGGGTCCTGGTTTGTAGTTACGATTCGGATTCATATCCTATCTTTTTCCTGAGCACTCAATTTCTTTTTCTTGCAAAACATATGAAGAGCACTCTCTTAATTTGAGTTCCTTGTGCGTTAGATGGGACGTGAGCGCGCGTATAGACCCTCGCAGCCTTTCATTCGCAGAGGAGCTAATAGCAGCGGGTGATTTAATTTCGGTAATTAGGGATTTCAGAGGAGAAAATGGAAGGGCGGACGAAGTACTCAAAGTAGAGCATTTTACAGAGAACAGGAGGTGTAACTCCAGCAGCCATCGACTGAAGGTACCCATGAAGTGACTCGCATTTCAACTCCATTACCGATGGCTGAAAAAACACTTAATCTATCTCTGTGGTGGGTGAGAGGGAGCTAATTAACATTATCGAGAGCCTAACGCCTCTCTCATCACATTTCCTCTTATACCCTTGAAAGCACGTTCGTCTTTTCCGCAGCGTATTACGCCATATCTAGATAAAGCGACATCAGGTTAGGATTGGATGAGGACACATACTTTCCAATTTTATCAGAGATATGCGTCAGCTGCAATCTACATTAACCTCAATGAAATTGAAATTTATCTCGGGATATTAAAAATATTTATCAGGTTGGGTAACGTAATTAAAATAGATAAACCCTGCGTTATTTTAAGGAGAAACTGTTTTATGAAGCTAAAAACGCTTTACATGGTAATTATTAAAACCTTCCATTAAAATTCTTCACCGAAAAGTTGCACCCATGTATTAAGCATCGACGATAAACAGTATTCGCATAAAATTAATAAATTTTAAATTTAATACTAGCAAAAGAGGAATTAAATAGCTTCATAGGACTAAAACATCTTATTAGATGATTTGAATTCTAACCTGGCAGTCTGATCAGCCTTGGTTAGATTTCACATCACATCTGATCAAACCCTGGAAGGGAATTAAATGGTCTCATTTCATGACCTAATTTGATTGACTTTGATTTAATTCCTAACCAGACCTGATTAAGTTTTATCATACGTTTTAGTGTAAGATCAGGCTTAATTAAATTCCCGATGAAGTTAGATCACACCTGATAAAATCAGATCATAGTAAAAATAATTCGCGATCAATCCTGATCCAGTTAGATGACAACTTCACTTGAGCATTGGTACGCAGGTTCTGAAAGCATTACAGTGGCGGAGGAAAAGACGGAAAAGTACTGCACTACAAGAAATATATGACGACGTTTCAGGAACCCAAAAGAAAATGAGTACTTCTTCCTTTCACCTTCACGAAAAGACTCCTTTCCCGAAGTGCTACACCGCTGCCAACATTAAGTCAACGGAAAGCTACATTAAGGGGTGCCCACCAAAAATAACGATTGTTAAAGTAATGGTCCTCTTTAAAAAGTGTTCGAAATAAAAAATCCTTCATCATTGATTAAATTCCTCATCAAGTTAGATTATGCCCGATAAAAACTAGATCATAGAGCATTTTATTCGCGATCAATACCGATATAGATTAAACCGTCGAAGATTGTTATAACGCAACTCTCAACGCCACTCTCCTTTCAACTAGTCTTGTCATATTTGAGTAGTCCTTCTCTTCTATATCCTTAGCAATAAGATATAAAAATATATCCTTCTATAGAACTCACTCTGAGTCTTCCTAGACCTATCTTCCCATTAACTTGAACCTCCACGATTGTCTTCATACGGCCTTTACGCCTCATTCTGTGACCGATTAAGTTGTCACGTCTACTTCTTATGGTTTTTAGAAGGCTTCTCTTCTCTGCCACTCTTCTTAGGACTTCCTCATAGCTCACTCGGCCGATCCATTTTATCATCATCATTCTACTGAAAATCCCCATCTACAATAAATCCCCTCTTCGCACACACAGATCTATGGACGATGGGAAAACTAGATTCGTCCCAACTAGATAGGTCCCATGGTTCCAGCGGAAATACTTCCCAAGGCAACGCTACTCGAGGCGAAAAGTCAGCTGATGAATACAAATCGTCGTTCATCCTCAAAGGGTGACGATGCCAACCCCATGAGAGCTCCACACCGATCCGGAAAACAAGGAGAGAGTGAAGCCAACCAAAGAGAAAACACCTTTGGGAGCTGCATTTTCCGGAATTACCCTCAACGGCAATCAAACAGAGCCCTAAGACAATTCGCAAGGAAGGGATACGAAGCTATAACGATCCCATAAATCCTTTCAGAAAAAGATCTTATATTCCAAAACTGAGCTAGAGAGGAAATCATGGCTAAATTTATTACTCACTCAGTGATTCAACCCGAAGGTGGAATTGGATATGTGAGGGTAGAGCTCTCCCCAGACAGGGCAACAGCGGTGTGAATTTCACACATTCAGGTTCGGTCGGGACCAGTCCCCTTCCCACGGTTCATTTCCCATCGATAGAGAGACCGGGTCCAAAATTTTCAAATCTTTCACAGTTATTTCTAAAGCACATAATAAAAACCAAGAACAGAATTTGAGGATAACAAGAACAATATGGATACTTATTTCCCTAAAATTATTATTGTAACAGAATTATGCCGAATTCACGAAAAATGTAACTCGGACCAAGATTGTTTCTCTACTTCAGAAATGGTACCGATCAGAAGCACCTTTGAACACCTTTTTGATAAAAACCCTAAAAGAGTTTCCATATATTACTAAATAAATATCTCTAGTAAATTTTCTCGAATTATAAATAGATTCAAAGCATACCGGATTAAATTTTACATAAAAACATACCGGAAATATAAACATAATTTAATTTTTTAAATCCATTATATCTCGCATTTTTCAACCGATTAGCCGCAGGACCAGCAAAACTATGATATCATATCAATAAAATCTACTAATGTCAACGAAAAAAGTAAAATATTTACTATTGCAATGCATATGAACAGAAAACCCGAATTTGCCAAGAATTTATCTATAAACGAGTTTTTTGATGAGCAACGAAGAGTTATTTCAATGGAACCGGCCTCATCATCTTTTATCGCGAGCTATATAAATTCTAATGTAGCTTTTTAAAAGAGCAATGAAAAATATTCGTACACGTGTGCGCAAGCATAACGAAGATGCTTGACCGAATAATCACGATACACGAGGAAAGAAAAATAGGTCATATCTTTCACTTAGTGATCCGGCCTTCTCAAAAATTTCCTCCAGGATTACCTTGAGAGAGTCGAGGACGAACCTTGAAACTTTCGTCGGAAGGTTTAAATCTTGGTCTCGCGTGCCTAGTAACGTTCTCCTCTCCATATCATAATTCATTTCGCTAATCGTAAATCCTCATAGAACCTTTAAGGGTCTCGACCTCCTTCGGGATCATCTCCACAGCGGCTTCACGAGATATTTTTTCGTATCGAAAATTTATAGATGTTCCCTGCGCCTCTCAAGAAACATTTCGATAGATCTTCCCACGTGGGCTTACAGCAAGGTAATTTGACGTGGGGATGCTAAAATAAGTCTTGACCAAAATTAAAAACGCTCAAAAGTGTGATAAGAGAATTGCGTCCTCGCAATGTATCAAATAATTCTATGCACATAAAAATCCATGCCCTTCCTGTGGACTCTGATTACGGTTTTAGCGTATTTTACTGTCCTGTCCTTTTCTGTCTCGTATGAGTTGCCATGGGAGGGTAATTTCTACAGCACGTCATCAGCATCTTGGGACGGAAATTAATCAGGGCTAGAAAAATGAGAAGGTTATTAAAAGTAGAATTGCAATAGCCAGAGACACTTTATCGAAAATAAAAGTTTTTTTCGCGTCAAAATAGATATTGGGTTAAGAAAAAAGGTTGGCAAAGCGTATTGCGTGGGACACCTTACTACTAAGGTTGAAAGATATGATCGGCAATGTAAAAGGGTATAAAGCGGATTGCGGCAATAAAGATGTGGGAGCGGAGAAGAATGTTGAATCTCAGTTGGGTAGGTCAGAGTAAGAAATGAATAAGCATTGACCCGATTGGGGAACCAAGAGGACTGTGGAACATGATTTTAAAAAATGGAAACAAAGCTGGCTGGAACACATAAAAAGAGGAGATTGTTTGATGGAGGAGGCATAATACGGCATAGTCGAAGCAAAGAGAATAAGAGTCCGAAATGAAAGTGTGATTATTTAAGAGGGATTACCACGGAAGATCAAAAAGAGGAGATAAGACTACTCTGGGATGAAAAGGAAGGCACGAGAAAGAGTTATCAGAAGGAGATTTTGCTGAGGACCTACAGAGCAGACTACGATAAGTTGATGATAAACTAAATACCTCCACAAGTAATGTGCCAAATTTCGCACTTTTTACACTGTGCATGAAGCGATACCCGATAATAGTTAAGACACCCGGTATTAATAATAATATCCGGCAATAGTGACTTAACTGCAATAATTACTATTACCAACCTGCACTCCTGTAACTTATGTGATGGGTAAATGTCTGAATGGGGTTTCATTGAAAATATGAATCACAATTGATTCCTATTTGGTTTTGGATTCCTATATCAACGCAATAGCAGAAAATAAATGGCAATTGCGTTTTTTTCCGCGATTTTTGTAAGTTTGAGACAAAACATAATCACCGATTTTCAAAAAAATTACATTTCTAACACCGATTCATGACCTTCATTCTCCTAGCCAAAAAAACTCCGCAAGTGAGAAAACACGTTAATTTTTGATGGAACAAGTAAAGCTGGAATCCCAGAGCGTAAAGTCTGAGTGAAAGACATAAATGAAAATAAAACCATCTTCACATCTTTTTTTTAACTTGCACATATTTGGTCAAAATATAAATTAAAATTCTGATCATTGACTTCTTCAGGAATTGCATTTTTCAAACATAGCAGTTATATTCAGGTTAGAGTGTGGACGTCGTAATGAAGTATTTAGGCGAAAAAGGGACAATCATTCCATTAAAAAATTCAAAAGACATAACGGGCCGATCATAGGCAAAAGAGAATCTAACAACAGAAAACAGCAGAAATGGCAGAGGATAACCTATGAGTCAGTCATGAACGAAGGGCAAAAAATTACATTCCTTTCAATGATCAGATCTTCCCTTAGAAATTCTGCTACTACGTAAAAAGCACCATTAGCGATAAAATATAAATTTATGTTTACAATATGAACAGCGAAGCCAAAGAATCCAGAACACGCACGCGATGAAATTCAATCTAAACGCTACTGAACGCGTTGAACTGGAATAAATCTGAACGAACTCAGAACTATTCAAAGGTGAAAGACTTGCAGACAGCTCACGCATAATTTCATCCGGAGAATCAATAACGCGGAAAAAAGTAGGCACACGGCGATGAAGCTCACTCATTCCCGTGAGTTTCCAAGCAAAAATGCGGAATGGCACTAAAGGGAGACACGAAATATTATTTTTTAAGCCGCAATGTCACCGAACCGAAAAAAATATATGAGAGGATGAAGAAAAACTGCCGAAAACAATATACCGTGCATTTAGTCGCCATTGTTAGCGTCTGACTGGTGAGGAATATTTTCCAAACAAGAACAAAGTAGGGAGAAAGAGAGACTCGTAAATTAAAACTTTAAAAAAAATATAGGAATCTGTTCGTTTTTTCTTCTTTCGAAAAGCAAAACAAGTCCTTCCTCGACTGCAATATGTGCCCGAAAAAGCAAAGTCCTCTTGCGATCTAATTTTCACTTTCAGCCGTCGCCCTGCGAGCAGCGTGCAGCCCTTAAAAAACACGCAACAGCGTTCGGGCAACAGCATGCTTTTAGCACGGGGCTTCGAGGGAAGGGGACCTTAATTGTTCTGCCATTGAAAGTCTCGTCCAAAGTCTGACTGAGAGAGAACGAGAGAAGTGGGTTCGCGTGTTCCTCTGAATATATATATTTTATACTTTTGCGGCCCACCCAAACTCCAGGAATCTTCACCGCTGAGTTTAACTTCATATTTCGATTGCGACAAAAACATAAGTTCATGCAGCATAAGTCCACGAGCTCGAGGTTTTCTTCTTCAGCCTATAATGAAGAAGAATATACAGATAGGGAGAGGAAAATTTGAGGTCAAGACCGTTGGTTGCATAAATACGTTTGCTGCAGTTGACGAACGAGGGTTACATTGTTCAACAATGTGTGCAGGACATTAGAGAAAGACGCCCATGGAAACAGGTATTATAAGGCCAGTGATGAGTTCGATCTGGAGTGAAGCCCTATAAGGTACAGAAACATGAATACTGAGGAAAGAGAAGAGACTGGAGGCATTAGATATATGGGTGCGAAGGAGAACGGTGTTTGCTGTGAATACAAAAGTAAGAAGAAACTTCGGGAGAGGAGACAGGCCGGGGTGATTCGCAAAATAACCCCTCGATCATGGATAAATAATTTCCGTGATTTAATTGCTGTGAATACAAAAGTGAGAAAAACTTCAGGAAAGGAGACAGGCCAGGGTTACTTGCAAATTGCTCCATGGATGATGGATAAATACGTTCCGTGATTTAATTGCAAATCTGATTCTATCCTTTCATTAAATAGCTAAACCTACAGTGCGAACGTCGTCGGTGTACCTCCCCCAAGATCTCTGCAAATATTCAGCTGATGATAAATCATAAATACTGACCGAGATCCACGGGGATAAAAACCAGTCATAGCTAAACTGTTTGAAGCACCCTTTGTTTGGAGTATCGAAATTCCTTATTCCGGTCATGGTTAATGGGTTTAACCTGGTGTATTTGCCGCACTTTGAGAGCGCTAGGGCTCTAAACTGTTATAATTCACCTCTAGCCACAACGCCGATATTTTTAAAACATCTCCTGGGTCATAGCTTTGGCGGATACCATAGAAAAACAGAATTTATGACCTCCCTGACCTTCCCATGGCATTCCCCTTATGGTTTCTTCGCAAGATTTTCTCACTCGGGTTCGGCTGTAATTTTACTACGTTGCAGCGAAGGACCCCAATCGATGTCGCCGAGTGATCCAGTTATAGTAGAATTTCACATCACCCGTCGATGATATATATTCCTCTCCAAATCGGCAGTGAAACGGTGGAACTATGTTACGGTCAGGCATAAATTTGAAGGGTTGACATGGGATGAGTAATGCTCATGGTCACCTCCCTGGTAGTTGACGCATTAGCCTTCCTCGGTCGGGCTTTATAATATAAGCCTGGCGCATATAATCCAAAGGCGGTACACATTTTTTCTCGCATACAGCATTACGATTTAAAAGCGACACAGTAACACTTCATAAATAAATAAAATAAAACAAAATGCACACGCAGCAAGAATGCAAAGTAAAATAACCAAAATATGCTAGACCCATGCATTAGGATCGGAAGACCCTCAATTTTCCAGAGGGGAAAACTCGCCATAAATGAAGAATGTTTACTTGTTTTGTGAAAGTGTGAAAATGTATGCAAGTGTCCGATGAGAAAAGAAATGGATAAATATTTTCAGGCAAAGCCTTAAACAGGACAGACACACCACAGCTTAAAGTGAGCGCTTGAAATGGGATAATCTTGGAATTGGCGAATTTATCCAGAATCTTTCAAATCCTGTGATGTCATCTGCCCCATTTCGGGTGTAATTCTTGGCTCCAGCGTTTCACGGTTTGCGTCACGTGTTCTAATCTCGGCCTTCCTGCTTTTCGTTCCACTTCTGTCAGTTCCTCTTGTTCTCATCCGAGACGGGATCAAATCAGTGGGAACATACCGTCGAGGATCGATACTGAGAGGTGTGAAATGCATTGGAACTAGTTTCTATCAACACAAATTATTGAAATTTCACATCCCGTGGAACCGAATCCATTTTGCTTCAGTTTTCTACAGAACTTTCGCTGCGGCTGTCCTGTTGGCGAACCTTACGGGTAGCACTTTTGGCTTTCAATCGACCATAACGCTAGTTCTGATTTACTGACTAGTGGTTAGTTAGTTCTCTTCACGAATAAAACAGCCTTGGTCATATATCCAGCAAAAAAAATGCAAAGGATCGGTCTGAACTACAAATGGCTAAGGAATTCATCCCTATCGGGCTCTATTTCATATAATTTAATGAATTCGTTTACCCATTACATGAGTTTTCGATTGCTGAAAATGTATTTTCATCCAATTGCACCTGAAATTGACTGTCCTGGAGGTGACGGCTAAATTGAACGCTGTGGAAGTTTATCGTGTATAAGCAGAACTAAACTATGTTTATATCCACTAAATTTTGCAATAGTATAGCAACTATATTTTATCTATATGACGATCACACCTCTACATTAGAATCGGTAAGTAATTTAGTTTTTTTCAATACGGGGATTTTAGTTTTTTTAATAAGGGGATTTTAGTTTTTGTATTACTGGGTGATGATTAATTCATTTTTACTAATAAAAAGACCAGCGTAATATTTCTAGCTAAGCTAAGCAGAAGGAATCGGTAACATGTTTAGTCGTTATGAGTAATCAAATAGAAAAATTATTAAATACACTTAAGTTTTATTGTATACAGTCCAAAATTGTTGGTGGAATAAAGTCATTTTCCATTTGAAAACGTCTTTGGTGGAATATCGCGAGGATAAGGCTCGTGATAAGAGCCGTCATTCCAGATTTGATAATTTTGTTTTCATTAAAGTGCCGAGAAGATTCGATTTTTTTTTTTTTTAGCGATTAAGTCCGAGTACTTTATGATTTTTGAAGAAGGCTATCATTCCACCCATTTATGTTTTCTCTTTGGTATCTTTTTTCACTTCGCACCACAATGTCTCCAAATTGCATATTAAATTGCAGCGACCCCCCAACTGGATTTATAAAACGTTGATTGCTCAATTACAGGGAAATTGAAGCGTAAATCACGCGAAAGGCATGCGCTCGGTATATTTGCGAGTTTAAGGTGAGATTCACAAGCCTAACCGTCAAATGTTCATAAGACACGCTCTAAAAAATTGGGTTATCCTTCCTCAAGGCATCTATTCATACCGCACAATACTAGAGATGAATACGGCCTCGGTGCATTCAAATTGAGATTCGCTCTAGTGCCTTACTCCAGGGAGAGAGGTGAATCTTAGGAATCCTCAATTATGCTCATTGAGGATGAGAACTTCAGTGATCCCTAGACTTGATTGGACGGAGTTTGTCTTGAGGAGGTATATATAACGCTTCGTAACTTGGTCTTCGCTTCTCGAGCTTGGGAACGACGCTCTAAAACATTTATAACGAGTTGGTTGATTGAAATCGTGCTGGATCGTTTCGTGAAGTCGAACCGTGAAGCAACTAGACTGCTGCTTCATTTCCTTCCCATTGTCTTCGGTGTAAATGTCTGCAAAATAAGCCTATTTTCTGTCGTTCTTATTGATTTCGTCTCACAGCACGCGGAAATTATGATTCTTTTATACGTGGCACACTTCACTTCTGAGATAGATGGGTTGATTTTGAACGGTCTCCAAGACGTGTGACGAAAAGTCATTTTGGTTACGATTTCGATTGTTAGCAATTCAAGTTACAAGCGAAATCCACGTTGCTTTTGGTCATCGTTTCCATTAATATTTTAAATCTGCTGCATTACACTGTATTGACGAAGGATATATGTTGGGCCTCTCCGAAAAACATGAAAATGGTCATAAAGAGACCATCAACGTAACGATGCTGCTTCGAACGCACGATCTCCTCTCCAAATGTAAACATCCCATTAGTTGAGCAACCTTTTGATAAGGAAATGATAAAATATTCAGCCATCATCGCCAAAGTTGGCTTCACTCACAAAATACCGAATGTCTGGCGCTGAGGTAGGAAATAATATCGTAGGGATCCGAATCTTTCAGCACTGAAATCACTCTCGAATCTACTTCGCCCTAATGCGGAGAGTTCGAACGGCTCAACATGCTTATTATTAATAGCTTCCTGAATATTTAATAAAACTTAACAAAGAATTAATCGAAAAAATAAAACAAGAATATATCACGCCTCGCTTAGAATATAAGGATGCTCTGGATAGGTCAAGATAAGGGTCAGAAGAGGAACATATCATTACCCTCGGATAATATGATTCTTTTACCAGTAACTCATCTCACTGCCATGCTTGAAGGGTCCAATCACAAAACCTATTCTTCCTTAATTCCCTGCTCCGAAGTCATCAAAGTATTCCATTTAATTCGACCTCAACTTAGGGGAGGCATGCAAACGGCATTACACAGGCACGAAGCCCTGGGCATCTCTTAACTGGTTACCGAATATGATACATATGGATGTTACATTTTCAATACAGAGCACATTCCTTTTCAAACTACATTAAAACACAATTAAATAACCTATTGGAGTTCAGAATTTGTCTTCAGGGTAGCAGTAAAAGAGAGCGGTTGATAAAGATAGATCTAACGCTTAGCCCGACTGCTGGAAATAAAATTCCAGAAACAAATTGGTACGCCATTAAAAGGAACAGCATTAGTCCAATTATCCCCTTTCAGAGCTAGAAGCCACCGCGCGTGGAAGTTCATAATTTACAATCCCATATTAGATAATACCATTTACAGACTCATCCAATGCGGGTATATGGTAAAGCGACCGTATCAGCTTATATCCAGTGATGGATGTGGAATTAAAAACCTGTGCCCGAATCCCAATATTAAAGGCTAAAATCGCCATTGTTTGCACTTCCACCATTAATGGCCATATTGAGGGCGGATATCTGACCCAGCGGATTTAGAGCCGAGGCTCGACCCATTTCGTAAGGCTTTTCTTTATATTTCGACAAACATGCGTGAAAATCAATTGGGAACGTGTATCGGGAATTTATCCTTTTATTATAGCGATAATGACGGTAATTTGATGCAAGAAATGCAATGTCAGAATAGCAAATGCATGACAGCAACCTAGAATAAATCTGGTAGGTAGCTACCTCCCTGAACAATGCTGAGCTTCAATCTTTTCCATATTGCCTAGATAAAATTCCGCCAAAACTAATCAAGGTTCCTGGAAAAATTCCATGCAGAATCTTGATATTACCTGAGCCTTAATTTCAAGAAAGCTTCCGGGCAGAGTGATGAAAATATAAGAAGAAATGGAGAGGAATTTTAACAAGCATATCAAAAGTTATCATCTTTCGTTTAGTTTTTCACTCAAAATAATATCCTTTAAAGAAACATAAATTTCATGTGGATTAAAAAATAAAGTGATTCATCCATTATCTTCCGCTTCCACTGCTTAGGATTACCCAAATCGTAAAAAAAAAACTCCCAACCACTCTTGACAATATGCCGTAATGATTGGATAATCCGATATGGATTCGATCAACGTATGTGAGCGAAAGTATTTTTTTACAAGGCTTAGTAATTCAAATAATTATATTTAAGTTTAGCCATCAAGAGAAAATCAGGTTAGAGATCCTGTAATTTTACGATGAAACTTTTTAATTAGTAAGACCCTCTTGGTCAAAGGTTAGAGTAAATTTTGAAATCAGATCTAATTGCTATCGATAGCTTATGAAGCAATCCGATGAATGACCACTTATTGCAATACCAACTTTTTCGCATGCTTTTTAACACTAACGAAACAAAATTAATAATAATATTTTAAACGTTTACTATTCAATGGATAAAATAAAAAATATAAATGAACAAATTACACATTAAGGAACAAATTAAATTAAATTCAGCCTTAATTTTAAGTAAACGATCACAATATTTAAAAAGTGACTCATATCTGAAAAAATGGCCAGGACACGTTTATAAGTAAATCGTACTTTTTTTTACTGAGAAACGCCTTCATTTGGCCAAAAATGTGCAAGATATAGGCAGTGAATCCGCATCGTCATACATGAATGTAGAGACTTCACGGTAGCATATTGCTACGCGGTAATTAAATGTAATGGAATGAATTTCTCTACGCATTTTATGAAAAAATTACTGATACACCTTGATAATTACACCAAACAGTTCAAACTTGAGTCCGCAACACTAAATTACTTGCAAAAACCGTTACACAGCTTTTAGACAAATTAGGCTGGGAGCCGCCAGAGACTCGGAGGCTACTTGCTAGGCTTAGATTTATTGAGCATTTAAGAGCATAAATCTTTCAAAGTGACAAAATTATCATCTTGGATCCTCACTAGAATTCTAGGCCCGACAAAACCGAAAAATTCAGAGAAATATTTTTCCGGACGGATTTGTTATTCCCTCGAACTATAACTGACTGAAATTAACGTTAGGTGTAAATCAGAATCCGCCTCTCAAATATTCGACATATATTTTTTCCTGTTCACGGCTGGTTTCTAAACACTTCCCGCCATACGCCCATTTAGACGGCTTGCGGAGTAGTATGTAGATGAGGATGCGCGTCGTAAAATACAGTCTCTAATTTATTTCATCCACTTCAACTCGGCCCAGTATCGATTACAATCCGAAGAATCATGGCCAACTTGACCTTGAACCACTAAGACGAATCCCCCCAGCGAACTATCGGCCGACACGCCTGAATGAGGGGGGTAATCAGGTCACAGGAAATCATCGTCTTAAATCACACAGGTCACCCCACCTTGTGGGATATCGCCGTCGAGTTAGTCGGTATAACATGGCAGACGCAACTAAACCCTACTGGCAATGCAGCTGGCGCTAGACGGATGACGAGATATGGATGTGCTCGACCATGTCTTCTCGCAGAGAGAACGAAACATCGTCAGGAGGAACAGGATCGGATACAGGCGAGAAACGTGGAAACTTGGCGAGCGCGGTCGGGTATTAGCATCCCTAACTTCGCGATATGAAGCAAGTTTGCACGCGGCCTTCCGACTGTTCTGGATGTTGAGTGGCCCCTTAATTATTTCGTCTTCTCTCTCCCCTTCTGCTGGAAATTACAACCCTTTTATTTTCCTTTTCTTTCTTTCATTATTTTTTTCAAAGTCGTCGACTTCGCCTTTCCGACCAGTCAACATAAGCCAGGATGAATCAGCTCGATAGATGAATTAAATTCGCGTCTGCAAATCCTGCTTATTTGAATAATCCATCGAGAGCAACAAATCTATTGAAGAAAGGAAATTCCAATGACCATAAATTGAAAAAAAAAACGGTAGCTACTCTGAAATTCTTTTCTTTCAACGCTAAGTAAATAAAGGGTTATTGTGCTGGTAAATATTTGCAAAACGATGATTGTAAACATTTTTCAGTTTTTGTTATTGTATTGTTTGTTATAGCTATTCAAGTTTCAGGTTCA
Source organism: Ischnura elegans (assembly GCF_921293095.1). NCBI lineage: Eukaryota > Metazoa > Arthropoda > Insecta > Odonata > Coenagrionidae > Ischnura > Ischnura elegans. Next base: position 45,209,719 of record NC_060253.1, on the reverse strand, counting down.
AGGCTCAGGTTTTTATTTTGCCCTATTCTCAAGATACAAAGTAGTTGCTTAATTATTTATTCCTTCTTCTGATGATACTCAGGATCTTCTCCCACACTATTGCTCGCACGACTCGTAGGTAGGCCATGCGAGGGACACATAAATAACCAACACATCATTTCTCATTGCAGAGGACAAAGAGAGATGGATTGGCTATCGGTGTATGGCCAAATATAGGAGTGATTATTTCCTCCATAATGCACTAGCGTTGTACGCCGTCTTTGGTCGACGAATTATAGGGGTAACATAAATCAATGATAAGAGTATGAGGGTACAATCAATGAAAACGGTCTCCTACGAGAATTCAAGAATGGAGGCGTACCACATCATAAACATTTTTAGTTTGTTAACGATAAGTATTAACTTCCTACGATGCAGTTTCCTTCATTAAAATACATCATCACTTTTATATTAAGAAGAAACTTCCAGAAAAAGATACAAGGTTTGTTTATTTCTCTTAGCGCCAATGTTTTCTTACCCTTTTGAGATACCTCTAGTTTTAAAATCAATTAATTCCAGTTATTGTAGAAAAAGAATGAAGTTAATACGGCCCGAGAGTTCTCCATACTTTGACACTTGGAAGGGTATAGTTTAGGAAGCTAAAAAATATAGCGATGAAGAACATCATTATAGTTTCATCATCATCATTAGTCAACAATCCTAAGATTGGTTCGACGCAGCTCTCCATTCTTCTCTCCTATACGCTAACCTTATATAGTTTATATTCCATAAGGTCCATAAACCAACAACAGATTAAGAAATTCTATCCGATTACAAGAGAGATGTGTGAGTAGAAATATATTTTTACCTTAGATAAAGACAGTTTAAAACTTAAGGTCCATCAATACGTGAAAACGGAATGAAATTCCAACATTCCACCAGAAACTCGAGTAGCTTAGACAGAATGAGACTTCATCTCTCTTGATAATCCTCCGACGGTAAAATTTACACAAGCAAGTTCATCCAGGCATCCACCAAAGGTAAAAAATGACGCGATAAAATCACATTCAACTACCTTAAGCCTATTTCTTCGAAGCAGATTTTTTTGCCAGGATACTTGGCTCGGAATATCAAAACTAGATTTAGGTGATGGAGAAGGGGGCGCTACGGGTGGCGAGGATAAATTATGGGAGGAGCAAGGAAGGCTAAGGGCTCCATAGGGTGACAACTGCAACGGACAGAAAAGACAGGCTATTTCAAGCGGATGAGGATAAGATACAGGGATGAAGGAAAAAGCACCTAACTAGAGATGGGACGATCGAACAGTCGAATTACGGGATAGCACATAAAATCAAGTTTTCGAACCCAATATTCGATCTGTTCAGGAGAGTGGCGCTATACGGAGCGGAAACGTGGAAGTTTGGGAAGTAGGACGAGAAAAGAAAGGCGTTCGATCAGAGATGAATATCCAAAAACTCGGCGGAGTTATACTGATAAAAGAATAAAAATTCTATTTTATAAGGTGATGACGTACATATTTGCCTATGCTATAGCTATTATTGACTTTTTTATAAATATTACAAGGTATAATTTTTTTAGAATTTTGGCAATATGATCTTGTTTTCTCGTCATATTTTTTCAGACATTTTGAAGCAATTTTCAGTATTGTAACTTCTCTAATGCTTCTATATCTAAAAAAGTTTTGTAACACTTTTTTCCCGTAAACAAATGAATAATGATATTTGGAGGATGTCACGTCGCACTAACTTTCAAGCCAATTATAGAGACTCGGCTGGATCAAAATTGATTTAATTATTCTATGGCAAAGTAATAATGAAACAAAGAATCGTAAATCATTAGAGATAAGGAAATAAATATATAAAATGCGAGTACTATCAAGCATAACTGTCACCTCTTTTACAAAAAACTAAGATTTATCTGGCTGTGAAAAACAACCCAAAGTCTGTGTATTGAAGACTCGATACGGTAACGTTGAGACAGAATGTATAAGCCTAGAGAAAATCATTGCAAGTCAATCGTTACACAAATACCATGAAAATAAACAACACATACTATGCATAATAATTTATCATTTTCAGGTGAATACCGGCGATTTTTAATCAATTTCAGTCCATTTCCTCTCTCATGAAAGTCAGGAATTTCGTTATGTGAACCAGTTTCTTGAATATTAGGTACAAGATCCGTTATTTTTGTTTCCTTTACAAGTCCTTGGTTATTCAAGTCTACACTGCCGAGAATGTGATTGCAATGAAGTTTAAAAATCGGAATTTCCACTTCTTAGCACCCGTAGTACGCACGTTTTCCTCGAACGTAGGAGTTAAAAATTATCAGGAGTGATCAAAACAGCAAAATCACGGAAGATCTCAAAAAGATCCGGTTTGAATAAAATCCGGACGGCATAGTGTTCCCAAGAGAAAACCGCATTCCAAGACGGCGCACACTGAGAAATGTCTCGAGGCAATGGCTAGGTCTAAGAACTCACACAAGTGGGTGTAACTACACTTTTTCCCGCATCTTTAGCTGACTGCAATGCTCCGAAGAAAGAGGCCACGAAGTCACAAAACCAACCGCTCGGTATGTTGACTCGGCCGTGGGAATTATTTTGTGCATCATTATCTGAGACTTACAGAGAGCTTCTTCCGGAAAAACCATGGCATAAAATACTGGAGCAGAAGTTTATCGTCCTACTGAAAAAAGTTTTATCTACTGAAATAGATGAGATATTTTGGGTACAACACACAGATCCAATTCGTTTAAGTTTGGTCCCTGTGATCTGTTTATCTTCGACATCGATTTCAGTCACCTACATAACACTCACAATCACCTGCACACCCACGATAAAAATTTCTTTCATAAAAAAGTATCAAAATGGGGATTTCTAGCTCCTAAAAATAATAAATGAACCTGAAAAATTCTATGCATTCATTTTATCTCTGAGCGAGTCAAATAACGTAGGTTATATTCATTCAAAATAATGTGATATCATCAAAATTCATTCAAAATAATTTCTGAACAATTTATATCAAAATTTATATCAAAATTTAAATACGCAAATGGGGATAAAACCAAGCAATTCTACCTGATGAAAATGGGTGAATCTTTTTATACAACAGACATAACAAGGGACCTAATTCAAAGCATTTATATTACCTCAAACACTTCAAAAACGACATTCTGTCCTGCGAATGGAAAGGAGTCCCTTATTCCAAAAATTCAAAGCATTAAATCAGACTATAGGATTGCATTGGGGCAACGTGGTAGCCGAGTGACTGGAGCGTTTGGCTATTGACCGAAACGTACCGAATGCAAGTCTATGGGGGCAGCCTTTAGAATTTCCCATCAAAAATCCACGCAGTGTGAGGTAGCTCAGGGGAAGGAACCGGCTCATCTGACTTCATAAATTTCATACGCCAGTGGCTCAATAGGGGAAGGTATCCAAGTGTGGTAACAGGAATTGCGTTCAAACTTCGCAGTGGGATACAAAATGAAATACCGCGACATATCAAAAAGAGCGTCTGTTGGTTCACAACAACTAAAAATGGCGTAACTAAGCTTAGAATGTCATCAGCTGAAAAATGCTCAATTTTATTTTGAAAAAAAAAAACTCATCTAAAATCGCTTTCACGACTGTTACACGGTTTGTACAGTTACTAAAGGAATATGCAATTAATTTGTATAGTTATTAATACATCAATTTACACCAAATAAACAAGAAGTGAATGGGGAATAAGGTCTGCTTAGATCGTGTTAGTAATACAATGAATGATAGGTAAATTGCCAATGAGTTCGAGGAAAAGTAGCTACACTCATAAGAAAGTATTTCTCCCCTTCGATAGACCGTCTGCACACCATGTCTACCACGGGTACGTTCAATAAATGCTCGACAGATATAGAAATAAATTAAAATCTTTCCATCATTCAAGGTCGGGTAATTTTTTTTTTCAAAATATTGTCACAAAATCTAGCGCCATTTATTACTACCAGGATTTAAAATACCTACAACAGTAACTCGATCTGAATAGCAAAAAACACAACAAATGGATGCATTGCGCTGCTACACGACAGTCATGACATGGAATTGCTGATCAAATTTCTCATTTCTCACCATGCAAAACAATTACAGCGGCCTAGTAGAGGGAAATGAGAAGGAACCATATCTACAGTTTTCAACTCCGCGGTTGACGAGCAAAATAATGCAGCGGGAGTGTCATCTCCGGAGGCGAATTAAATATCGGACGAAGTCACTCGCTTCGCAGTAGCACCACTGCAGAAAGGCGAATTTTCGCCGCAGAGAACTCTCGACTTGCAAAGAGAGGCGGGGACGCGAAGGGGCGGGGCGGGGTTTCGCGGCAATTCCGAGGAACAAGGAGTGGCCTCTCCGATGTTTCGCGACAATTCACTCTTGCATGGAGATAGCGATTGTGTTCGGAAAGAAACATGTCGATGATGGAAGCGGGATTGGTCGCGGATGAAGCTTTTGTGTCCTGAGTAAATAATTTTCATTCGTATTGAAATGAGAGGTAGTTGCACTTTTACACAATAATTTAATGCGTCGGTTAAAGACGATGTTAAATTCCGCTTCACGGAATTTCAATGACAAATCCAGGCAGATTATGGCCCGAAATGCTATGCTAGCATTTTGAATTAAGTTCGACTGATTCATGCGTTCATATCGATATGACTATAGCGGAAGTTCGACAAATTAAAATGAAAGTTAATTGTACTTTTCCACAGTATTTTCATGCGTATTAAATATGAATTCGCATTTGAATAATTTCCACAACAATTATCTCAATATTTTCCTCAGCAATTTCCGCAATATTTTAATGCGTGCTTGCAGGCAATAAAATAAATGCGGAAAAGTGCAACAACCATTTCAATATGGCGAACTTTAACTCTGAATCACACGCCTGATTCAGTATAACCAATTTTCATTCATCTTACAAGCGTGAGACCACTCAAACCTTTCCGGTCATTTGCACCTTGATTTTGGCTGGAATTATTTTTGTCGACGCAAAGATGTCTGAATGATTTATTTTTTGAGATAAATATAATACCGCTCCAAATATTAAATTCAATGAGCTTTTCAAGAAATTAAAATAGCACAAAGTTTTCTTCCCGAGGATAATTAATGGAACATCGGGAGCAGAGAGGAAGGAATTGAAAGAAACGTGGGCTTGCTACTGTCTGTCACTATACAATTCTTTCGATACCTATGGGTGCATAAGTTTTTTGAAAATGCTTGACCAAGTAAAATACATCACTTCCCAGAGATTCACCAATCAGACATTCACACACGTTTAAAAAAAAAACTTGCGCCGTACTCTCACACAAATTTGTAGTCATCCCTAAGCTACAATGAGGACGGTTTAACTGTAATTGCCTGTGCGAAATTCTGTGAAGTAATATTTCCTGGACACAGCCAAAAATTGCCTGATAATAAATAAAAAGTCAAAATAAAAAATATAACTCTTTACACAGAAAAAAATCCTGAAAAACTATTTTGTGCCCAAAGCTGATCCCACCACGATGACAATCATTTTTCTAGCAAGGTAAATAAGTTACGTACAGTCGGCATTAGGGAATAAGTACAAATAGCACAATATTGTTTCTTTCCCTAACGTAATTTCAGTCTATAATTATTGAAGAGTATAAAATATAGTTCTTTCACAGTTTCTATTAATATGTGCATGTCTTACTCTTCAGAGCAAATAGTGTCAAAGGGCGTAATTCATAATGCATAAATACGAGAAAAACTCTGAATTCTGGGGTATTATTTTCCGTTCTAGTCTGTCCTCACCGTTTTATCGGTACCCCTAACAACACTTTCGTAGATATTCAATTACTACAACCATCAAGAAAATAATGTAATAATCTAAATGCAATGTAACAATTCTTTATCTGCACATGACTATTACCGATATTCTCAAATTTTCGTTCATAAGCTGATGCGTTTCGATGTTATGAATCAATTTGATACACCTGTCCCGGTATCTCAAAATTGTATTCCGAAGCTCAAAAATAAGTCCACTGATAAGGAATTTCTTCTCTATCTCTTTCACCCTCTCTCACAAACACTGAGTATCCCGGCCGGTCCCTTTCAAGTTTCATCATAAAATGATACAAGCGACGAAAAGAAAACTTACTCGATTGATAAACAGTTTCAAACAACATCGAGAATGATAAGAACATCAATATTTGCCGACTGGGTACAGTAATATCTACAAAAACTTCATACATCGATACTCAATTTCAAAGCATTTTTACCATACCGTTTGACCTAAGTATTTTTTGTTCTATTTTCCAAATAATAAATACGAATCATACAAGAAACGAAATTTATAAAATGCAAACAAATTCAGGTGACCACGCACGAAAGGAAACTGAAAGTCAAAATACCACTAAGTAAACAGAGAATAACCACCAAGTAATTTAATACATACGATATTACACACAGGAGCTATGTCATTTATTAAAAACTATTAATAATAAATGTAGATCAGGTAAAAAAGTTTCCCGAATCCAAAGTTTTTCTTTTTTTGAATACCTTCCACTATTTCAAGCCACAATCGGTAAGAATTACCAGGAAATAAAAAAGACGCTCAAGCTAATTTTCAATCTATAATTTTTGTGATTGAGAATATAAACATTTAAGTACATAAAATTAAAGCGAGGAATTAAACTAGAAAATTTTATATCCATATTTTGTCGTCATTTCCATTTTAATAATTACCTGGGGAAAATTTCTTTTGTGCCTTTCCGCAATTACCGTGTAATAAAGCTTCCTCGAAACTGCCTAAAATCGCTTAATTATCAAAAGAATGTCAAAATTAAAACGAGTAACTCCTGACGCTGAAAACAATATGGAAAAGCGTCAGTCACCAATCAACCGTTCATGAAACAATCGCCATTCAAGTTCCATGAACGTGATAATAAATCACTGTAAACTGAAGTGAAACTTGAACGGTTACCATATGATTTATATGGTTATGATAAACGGATGATTAGCGATTGACACTTTCCAGTACAGTATTCCGCAGTAAACTTTTCCTTTTTCTCAAATAATCTAATTTTATATTTAAATTTATGTCTCGAATGCAATTTGTGTAATATTTGAGATACAGACAAAGTCGAACTGGGTATGGTCAACTCACCATGAAAATTTCAAAGTGATGGCACAATTTTTACGCGAATAATACGCCACCAAAAAAAAAGCGAGAGAGAGGGAGTGATGCGCGTTCTAAAAGTCATTGTTTTGGAGCGAGGAAGATTAAGAACATGGACATTTTTTCGAGAAACCAAAAATTAGAAACTTATGGGATGACGTTTATTGAGATGGGTTCATTAATCCATGGTACTTCCTCCTACACCCAACTGTTGGCCTTTTTCATGGAAAATTTCTTTCAATTTTCCCTCCATTTTCTCGCGTATTCACTTTGTCCTATGATATGGTTCCTAATTTTCTTCTTTGGCGTATGGTGCTCCACAGTTCCCTTTCTTCTCCTATTTCAGTACATCATCTCGTTTGTCACCCTATCGGTCTCTTTGATCTTCTGCACCCGCCACCAGTACCAAGTCTCTTTACAAGTCACCAGTACCGAGTCAAAGGCTTTAATCTTTTCTGGTCAGCTTTTCCAATAGTCCTTGTTTCTCATCTGTAGAGCACCACTACCCACACGAATGTTTTCTCATTTATTTACTATAAAATCCACAGCCTATCATTCACTGACTCACTCATACAAATGTTTGGGGAGAACCAACTCCCTTTAAGCCTCTATTTTTTGGGGCGGGAGGAACTGGGGGTGAACGAGGCGAGTTACGTCAAAAAAGTCGTAGGACGTCTGAAATCGTCTGAAACCCTAGAAAAATTTTCGTAACAGTAAATATTATATTTATTAAAGCAGGGGTCTCCAAAATACGGCCCACGGGCCGGATCCGGCCCGCGAAGGGCTTTCATCCGGCCCGCGCACTCGTTTCAAGTAGCGGGCGATTCTCGCTCGTTTAACTCTGAGACGCCGCGCCGCTAGGAGCATTGCAGCGCTGTACTGCACGTCAAAGTCGCCTTCAAATGTTCGTAAATAAGAAATACGCCACCGGATACTTCAGTAGACGTTGGTACCGAATACTTCAGTCATCGGCAAATTTGATATCCGGCCCGCGGGGCGATTCGAAACTTGGAATGTGGCCCTCGTGGCCCAGTAAATTGGAGACCCCTGTATTAAAGTGTTGCCAACTGCCTCAACGCCTATACTATTTGGGGGTTAAAAAAATCGATTTTTTTTTTTTCAAAAATGTAATTTCTCGATCGTGGACTACGTCGAGAAACCAATTTTCAGGCCGATCGGAGCACTTTTAATTTTGGCCAAATCGTGTAAATTCATTATTTCGTGAATTATTATCTCGAAAACGGAGGAGGTACGGTATTTCGCAATAGAGAGTGGCCAGATAAGGCCGGAGGCCCTTTGCGGAGAGGTCTGGGGGGACAGAGTTGAATACCATATTATCCAGATACGAAGCCCAAATGCTTCGGTACTCGTTAGATGTGCGCGACATGCCTCGTGAAATTGTCAATCACAACAATCGATTTCGGGAATCCTCGGGAAGCTGAATTCCCGATTCCCGAAGCTTTCATCGCGTCGGGAATTGGGGGGAAACGCTATCCTCTTCCATTTTATTCCCCGTCCTTCCTTCGCAATTGAATTGGACGCGGGTCTCCCCTCCTGCTGCGGTCCCTCGGAAAGCATTGCCGCTCCGTCGAGCCGCCCAATGTGTCGATATATTGCTCATCTCTTAAGTTACGCCTCCTCGGGCGTTTTTCCTCAGCATATATGCATGAGGAGGAAAAAATTCGCATCCCCAAGTCCCCACCACTCGGGTCGATTTGGGCGAAATTTCCCTGGTGATCTTCAAAAACCAATTGAAAAACTATAGGCTTTTTAGGACGACTTCTCGCTCTGGTGTCCTGGGATCGAGAGGGCGAAATTACTTACTCACAAATGTGAAGTTTTGATTCTCCAAGTTAAAATTGACCGCATTTTTGTTTTAATGTTTTCCAGTGTACCTACTCATTGAATTGAGCAATTTCGCTATTTCTAATGAAGGTGTAATTCGCAGGACTTTTTGTTTATTTTTATTACGAATTTGTCGTATACCCTATAGTCCATAGTATATTTTCCATTGTTGGAAACCTGTTTTATTGCTCAGAGAAATGTATAAAAGAGCCCTCATGTCAGCTGCGCAGTAATCAATAGCCGCAGAAAATATCAAAACCCCACCCTTCTGGTTTATCATAGGAAACGATCAGCAGAGTAAATACTGATTAATATATTTTACTAAAATCCTGATGCTCATCCGTCTTCGTGATAATTTCATGGAAATGGAATTTTCAATCGGAATAAACAACATAGAAACTAATGCTTTCGTCGTTATTCAACCAGAACCATTAGGTCCTACACGTAATGTAGGTTTTCGCTATTTCAATCTTGGTCCTATGTGCAGAAACCGATGTTCGCTTTTGTATTTATTTCCTTCCGATTTTGTTTGCACGATCGCCGGAGATTCTTGACTCTTGTAAAACAGTTTTGCCGTTTTAATGGAGGTAATCGTTCGCTCTGATTTTGCTGTTTTTGATCGAGGTCAGTGACGTTTTTGATTCCGTTTCAGCTGTAGCAAAAATAAGGCCTTGAGTTTAATTATTAGTTTAAACCTACCTTAAACGGTTTAGTTCCTGTAGTGAAAAATACTTATTCCCTTTAAGTTACTGCCATCATGAAGTGTTGATATAGCTCCTGATTGCATGACACCAGAGGATGACTAAGTAAATGTCGAAGCCGTTGGAGTTAAATGAACTTTATGTCGAAAATAACTAAATAAAAGTTAATAATTAGTAATACATTTGTATGATCGTTATCGCTACCATACAAACTTGTATTTGATGCATGATAATGGAAATTTTTGCGATTTATTAATTCTCAACACAGCGGTCATTTAACCTCAACGGCTTCGACATTTACTTTGTCATCCTCATTTGGGATGCAATCAGGAGCTATACATTTGATTATGGCTGTAATACTTAGCAAATTTGAGCCAGCTAAAATTTAATAATGTACCTTTAATCATCAATTAAAATTGTGATAGATAGGTATGTAGTAAGTGACATGACGGTGTTCCTTCTGCTGGGAAGATCACTTGAGGAAGGAAAGTGTTAATTCCGCTCGGTATGCGTAAGAGGTGGGCAGGTGAAACGTAGGTCTCTGTAGAGAGGCTTATACCATTTCCCATCTTCCGTTCCCATCCTCACGCTGCCGTGTTGTGCGTGGGTGGGATGGGAGGGGATGATGGGAAGGAAGGAGATGGCGATGGTTTCCCGTATCACCTGTAGCGATCGAAGGTGCGAGACCGCCTCCTCGCGGACCCCGAGAAAACCTCCTTCCCTCCACCTTCAACCCCACCCCTCAGCGTTCGAGCCTTTCCTCACCAGTCCCTCGAGTCCCACCTTTCCCTCACTCTCTTATCTCCCCATTCCTCGTTCCCTGGTGATGGCTTAAAGAACACGCATCACTCCCTCTCGCAAGGACGTATTTTGGTGGCGGATCATTCGCGTAAAAATTGTGCTATCGTCTTGAAATTTTCAGGACGGGTAAACCATGCTGAATATTTACCTGTGACTCATCTAATACGCGAATTACATCTGAAACATACGTTGAAAGAGAAAATTATAAAATTTGAGGTACAAAAAATGTTGACAACGGTAAACTTTGTATTCCCTTAACATTTCATGATGAATCATTACGAAATTCAAGCAAAAAAACCGGTCCAGAATGAGGGACCGTATATTGTCTTTTTTTACTGATGAATTTGGCGAATTCGTTTCAAACGTTATCGTCTTGAAACTATCAGTGTGTTTTGGCAAATGATACATCAAAAAACAGTATGACAAATTATCCATAGACTAAACAGTTACCCTTAAAGTTTCATTTTGTACGGACTAAGATGTGTTACCTATATACGTACAACTCTAAAGAGAATCGTCATATTTGTAATATTTGAGATGAAATAACTTTTTAAAGAAATCCTGGGTTTCTAACTTTTGGTTTCTCGAAAAAATGTCCATGTTCTTAATGACGATGACTGAGGAATCCACGTAATCTTTGCGACATCGTATGGACGGCCCTAAAACACAACCATTCCCTAAATAAATTATTTAAATTCTAATAAGTGCCACAGATAATGAAGCCTACAGTTAGATAGTTAGAACCTCGCAAATACGTCTTTCACCGGCAAGCGATTACCGTGATTTTATAGTTTTATTTTTCTCAGTCTAACTGGCCGATTACATTTCCTGGCTTTCCAGATTTTCCAAATAATTTGAAATTCTGATCGATAGCAGCAATATACAGTACAGAAAATTCGACTGAATGCTTTGAGGTTGTTTTCAGTAGCACCGTAGTAGTATCAAATGAAAAACCTCAAAATCTGCATTTTCATTGACAATGGTGTCGCTTTATGCCAATGAGTGCAGTATTGCACTCTCTATTTATACAACTATAAACTCGGTGTTTACGAAAAGACCGTATTAAGTCACAAGAAAGACGAATGAAATGACGCCAAAGGTAAAGAATTTTTTCGTAAATAGATGAATTTCCTTATAAATTATTAAATCAACTCGACTTTTGCAAATTATTTGTGCACACGACAAATACCTATTTATTTACACAGATTATTTACGGAATACAAGGTAAAAAATCATTTCCCTGAGATTTCTCCTCAATAAACTGATGAAGATTAAAACCAAGTCATTTTCTAAGTCGTGAACACCTTCCTAAAGGCTCTGAAACGAAGTTTGAACAATATCGAGGAAACAAGTACTGGCCCGTTAGTAAAGGACGGAAAATTGAGAGGAAAAAACATGAAGCAAGGAGCCACTCGGCGGCTAAAGGCGAGACTGACGACCCTCCTTCAGCGACGCGTCGCGATGCTTTTCCTTTCTTTCGCCCCACTCATCCATGCCTCACTTCCTGGTTTAGGATAAAACCCTCATTCGCCACCGCTCACCTCGAGACATGAACGGCGATCTCCTCAGTGCATGAAAAGACTCATGATAAGGCATCGAAAATATACCAAACATTTAAGTCAGTAGGCGGAGTTATGCTTCCGGGTTGCTCTCCGCGTCGATTCATCTTCGGAAGGACAGTTCCCCGGCGTTGAAGCAGGCGTCTTCAGGTTTGAAGTCACTTTCAGATCACTCCAAACCTGGAGACATGTTCCATTCCGCTAAAGCCTCCATCAACGTTTAAGGAAATTTTAAATTCCACAAACTCTTGGCCTTTTACCAGTGAAACACAAAATAACTCTGGAAAATAATTCCACAGTAGGGAAAAGAATAATCGCCAATAAATAAGGGGGTGCGTAGCACTTGAGAATTACCTACATCGATGGAATTACATTCGTGGACCTTGAAAGGAAAACTAGCATAATATCGTGCGGGTTAGAACTAGAAAAAGCTTCAACAAATATGTAATTTTCTTGAAAAATAGTCATTTGTATTTGTAAACAATTTCACGTATTGATTTTCCAACTAAGGGTTTCAACATACTGACGAATGTTTCAATTTGTCACAATTTATAACCAAGGTGATGTCTCATTGATTACGACTAGTTAAAGAGTTGTTACATATGTTTTCTGGTCGTATGTTACTCCACGTTTTGTGGCAGTTACTAGTCACTTTTTTGGATGCCGCTTACTATTCAGCTGGAAACTACCTCTACCTCTACATCAACCATCAGAACAACCACAGGAAATTCAACTCATTCCCTCAGAAAAAAATGACCATCAAAGGACACGAAACGACGAGAAACAACCGAGTCAGAACACGGAGTACTCGTATATCCAAAAGCATCTACGCTACCTACAGCTATAATAACACTCGAAAGATTAAATCTAGTAAGGAGTTGAAACCTATATCGATAAATTAAAAACTCTCTGCGGAACATCACTGCACAAAAACGTTTCCAAAAAAAAAAGAACAACGATATGAAAGTATATCTGCGGGATATGCTAAGGACTACAAATAGGAATCCTTGGACGAACGAGTGAAAGACCCGCGGCAGGAAAATGCCCGCACATGAAAGAGCTCGAGATAAACCTGCGAGAGGTTTGTTTAAGAGGAGTGGAGGGAGAGGAAGACCGATGTTCTGTGGCGGCTGAAGAAACGAAGGTCTCGGTGCGGTTGGATGCTCAAGGAAGATGAATTGAAAGGGGAGAGGCGAGTTCATTTGTCACCGAGTGCTGTACATGTCGCGAAGCGGAATTTCCATTCGCTCCGCAGCGACCGTCTTCCAGTAGCGACTTTCCTCTTCCGTCCCGAGAAAGCGGTGTTGACTCGGGAGTGACTATCGTGGCCACACTTAATCAATTTTCGAGAATCTTGAGAAATTTCTGGACCTCCCCGCGTCAAAGAAGACACAGGCTCCTCCCTCTTAAAGGTGTCCGATGCTGTTCCTTTCAAAGAGCCAAGAATTGGATGTAATACGAGTTCTATTGAGTTAAAGAATCCTCTTACCTGGCTCCTTCTAATGAGTACCTAGTTTCCGTCAGTGCACAGTTTTCAAATTCGATCGCGTAAGCGGTACTTAGTCATAAAGAAGTCCTAAGAAGGGTAGGAGAGAAGAGAAGCCTCCAGAGAACAATGATAAGAAGATGGAACATCCTTAGAGGCCATATCTTGAGACATAATGGCCTGATGAGGACAATCGTCGAGAGACAAGAAGATAGCAGGAACGGAAAAGGTAGGCCTCGAACAAAATATAGGAAACGGATAAAGAAGGATGAGAAAAAGAATAAATAAGTAGGTGTGAAAATATTTGCTGATAGGAGAATTGAGAGGAGAGCTGCGTGAAACTAATCTTAGGATTGTTGACCAGTGATGATGAACCAGTGCAAGCACTGAACCAAAAACAATGGAATGCTGATTCCTATGCACCGCGAACGGGAGCACTTGATGCCAAGCTGAAACATTTTGGACTTCCACGTATTCAAAACGGGAAAATGCGCAAGATACTACGTGCAAAAACCGGGACATGGGGTTCAAGTAATTCAGCTTCCAGGGAAGATTTCTCGGGTCTCAGACCGGGTAAGGACCATATCTCCTCCCAACGTTTCGATACGCAACTCGGCCATGGTCCTCAGGGATTCGGGAATCCAAATCATTGGATTGAAAGCATGTAAATACATCCTCAGTGCGCCTCCAATGCCCAGTAACAATATGGAATTTAAACAAGGGAAAAGTAATTACACTGAAATATGTATATATTTTCCACATTCACGCAAGCAGCTTTCATTAAAAAGATGACGAATGCTATCGATAAATAGCAACTATGAATTAATATTTACAGAGTGACGTACAATAGTCCCAGTTGATGTTGGAACCAAACGCCACTAAGGTGAAGTATACGAAGGTACATAACAGTTACCTCAGTACATGGCCTTAAGTTTTCAACATTTAAAATTGCAACAGAATACATACCGAATTCATGGATATCATTCGAAGGTGAATAATACTTCAAAACAGTTTACGTCATACACACGAGCAAAAACCACCAAGCTTCTATAATGAAGATATTGAGATATATCTACCTATGCATACGAAGTATCTTGATACTTCCATAAGTTTTAAATACAACATGGTCAACGTAGATGCACACATATCGACAGGAGATAAGGGCTACATTGAATTAGTGACATAATCGCCTAACTCCCAAATAAAATATTGACACTCGTTAACTGATGTCGAGAAAATCTTGGTTCGCTTCATCATAGCTAGTCAAAAATGAACTTAAATTAAACATCTAATGGTCTACACATGGTCTACACATGAGAAAAATGAAATGTGCATCAGACCAACATAATAAACTGTTTACGTGAAGCACAAAGACGAAGTTTTTATCATTTCATTTCAAATTTTATAGAGAGAAAAGATGAGCGTAATATTTATACAATAATGCATACAAAATCACGGAAGGATCCATTCCAGAGGCCATTGTTACTTCTAGCACCACTGCAAAAATGCCAACAACACCGGCTCTATATGAAGGGGTCCATCCCTCCAAAAAAAACGTTCATTCTCCATGTCATAACATTGCGGTCGCACCCCAATAATCGTTTTCATCGCCACCTCAAGACTTCATTCTACCCTCTTAACATCGCGATTCGCAGGAAAGTCGCTGCACCTTAGGGGAATGACAAAATTTATGGACCCTCTAAAAACTCATAAAAGAAGTCCTGTACTTTATTTACCGAGGAAGGGGGTAGGCCGACTCGTCCCTTAACCAACTTGGTGAGCCGTATCCACCAGCAATTTCTATAGAACAACTTCCTTTATTGGGAAGTTGGAATTTATGCCCACAAAACTAATGGAGTCACAATAATAACCTCCCCTCACGATATCACATCATCTATATCACCGAAATTCTCGGAAAAAATCTTTGCCGATGTATTTTGTTTCCCCGTTACCCTGAAAGCCGCCTGAAAGCTATGTTAAGTCCACACAGCATCATTTCGGGCACTCCCTAAACATCCAGTACATTTTTATCAGTTAAGTACCATAATGAAGTCAAAAGAAATTATTTTTTTAAGTGTCACACCACTTCAATATGCGAGGTCTTTCTGAAGGGAGTATCTACCTATCCACTCACCAAACTCGAATAACGACTCTGCAACGAATAGCCCGATAAAAGTGAGAATCATACATCTCACCTCGTTAATTTCTTTAACTAACGCTATAAATTAGGAATTAAAATCCAATAATGCAAAATGCGGATAAACGGGTCAATTTCCTTAGGTGGGTTAGCAACGGCATCATTCAAAACAAAAAATACTTTTTGCGAATGTTAACGAAAAAAAGTGTCTCCATTATAGACAACACTAATAGAAGATACGTCTCTTTCGGGTAATACACCGCGTGGGTCCACTGTTCTCGGACGACAGTTTCGCCGGCGTTACAGTCGGCTTCTTAAGGTCAGTGAAGTAATGATGCAGTGAATTGGCCGCCGTATATATCTGTCTCTATACGACTGTAGCGCCGGCGAAACTGTCGTCCGAGAACAATGGACCCACGCGGTGTATTACCCGAAAGAGACGTATCTTCATACTCATCGACCCGCGGAAGCCTGCATAAGGAATTAACACTAATAGAAGTTTAAAAAAATTAGAGTGAACAGAATGCTGACTATTCAATTATTATATTTGTAAAAGAACCTAAAACTATAAAAATGTACATGTAATTCACGTATAACTTAGGGCTTAATTCTCATTTTTGCGGCCTTCAGTCGATGAAAAACTTTTTGAAGAGCATATTTTGAAAATTTTACAAAATTACTTGTACGTAGTTTCTCGGACAAACCTTCAAAAACTAAGAGAATTTATCATCACAATCTGCTACGAGAAACTTAAGAGAGATACGCAATAAATATTCAGCAGTTACTTTCAAAGGAGAAAATAATCACAGAAGTAAGGAAACAATACGCTATATCCTATATACATATGGAGCATCTCTCTTTATGGTAGCAAGGCATGGAAGTTGACAGCAGTAGAAAAGTCAGGAGAGGAAGCAATCTAAAAGTGGTTCTATACCAGAATGATGAGGTCAAAATGGATCGGCGGAGTGAGCAATGAGGAAGTCCTAAGATGAGTGGGAGAAGTGAGAAGCCTGCTAAAAACACTAACAATAAGACGAAGACCGGACAACTTGATGGCAACAATCAACATAGTGAGACGTGACGACCTGATAAAGGCAATGAAAGAGGGAAAAACTGATGATAGGATTGGGAAAAGCTTAGGATGGGAAACAATGATGGAATTAAAGTAAAAGGAAGACCCAGAATGAGTAACATAGCACAGGTTTTTAATGATTTAAAAAGAAAATAAATACACATGAAAAGACAGGAGAATCGAGCAGAGGCAGAGCTGTGTCAAACAAATTTTTGGGGATACACCAAAGGATGAAGTTCGCTATGAAAAAATATTTGACTAAGCTGGGATTCGAGCCCGGATCTCACGATTTCTGGTCAGGTGTGATAGCCAGTTACACCACCAAGTGGCTAAGTCAAATATTTTTTCATAGCGAACTTTATCCTGTGGTGTATTTATCTTTGAACCCGTGCGCCTGACTGCGTACAAAGTCACTTATTTCTGCAATGCTTTAAATCTTTGGATAGCTGCCTTAATATGATGATGAATTTGCTAAAGATTACTATACACTTACAAGAAAAATAGCTACCCCAAGAATTTTTTCAAACATCAACAAACGAATATAATTATTCAATTACAACAGAACCGAAAACATACCGAATGCAATGAATCTATTCGAAAGTCAATAATATTTAACGGAATTTGAAAATAGTTCACGCCAAACCCACAAGCAAAAAGTACAATCCTTCTATAATGAAGATAATTACATATCCCTAACAACGAATATGAAGTACCTCGATACTTCCGTACGCAGCCCTTCCGTCACTACCAGCTTCTATTTCCCCAGAAAAATCTACGCTCTCATTGACTAGCGACCGTTGAAAAAGATAAAACTATGTACACTACAAAAAGGAAAATTGTGGTGTTGCATTCAAAAGTAACCAATCCTAGAGCTTACTAAGCATTTCTATAACGGAATACCTAGGTTTTCAACTCATATCCTCGATATGACTATTCTCAAAAGTTCAAATACCTCCTGTAGGAAACCTACGGGGCCGAGGGGCTACCGAGGGACCCAGATTCTCTGCGAGGAAATGGGGACTTGGCGCCGAGCCCAAGGGAGAGGGTCGCCAGAGAACGCCATGCGCAGAATTCAAAATCGTTCGTCGCCTTGTGACTCCGCGAAACTTTTGCATAACGCGTGGGCTATTCTATAAAATCTTTCCCGTAGTAGCGCTTTCTCCAACCTGACATATAGCGGCAGCCCAGAAATACGTAGTCATTCTGCGAAGAAGGTAAGAAATCGTAAGGTTATTTCGCAGTGAACGGCGAGACAAGGAGCCAAGAAACTCATTGAATTCGAACGTTTACCGAAGATACTACAGAAAATAACTGGTTGACATAGAGCCAAAATTTCTAAGAAAATATTTGAAAAGTATGATATTAACTTCGATAAAACTATAATGAAAAATCACAATAACTATCGGTGTAAAACTCACAACGAATTTACAAGGAAAAATAAATTCAATAAAATAAATCGTTAGAAACTTTTCTTCTTTCTTTATCTCGAAATAATTAAACAATTGATTCCCTTAATTATGCTGCACCTCTTGCACACCTCGCAGTCAAGGAATAAAATTGTAATCTCGAGTCAGTCATCACACATTTTGCTCGTATTTGATCATATGCACTATTTTATCACCGAAGGAAGTCCTCTTTATAACTCAATTTTTAAAATATTGAATTGCCGAGACCACTGACCCGGAAAAAGTTAATTGTCTACCAATAAAATTTGGATTCAGGTACGTTAATTAAGAGCCAAATACTAACTACTTGTGATTTTTCGGTGAATTCGATCAGCTTCTCTTTCCCCAGCTTTAAAAGCTTTCACTACGGAAGAAGGTAAATATGACCACAAAATAGAAACAAGAGCATACATATGAGATATCAATTTGAATTTTTAATATGTTCACAGCCAAATATCTACGCATCTTTCTCATTTATTTATGACAACCAAGATGAATCAAAGAAAATTACCCTCAAAAAACGACAATCGTCACCAGTAAATGTTAATGAAGCAACAGCAATACTTATACAAATAACAAACAAATAAATAAAAAAGCTAACTGTTTTTACAATATTTTATAACGGGAATTTCGATACAATGAAAAAATTTTAAAAATTAGGAGGTAATCAGTGCAATAAGCAGAGTAAATATAAATTCAAATAGTGGGTATAATTCGTCAGCAATCACTAGGGCATGAGTGAGAGAAAAATTAAAAAGAAAAAGGTCTCTAAAGGCATTAATTAATTCCTTACTTCATCATATCATCATCATCATTCACGATTTCAACTCTCGTCCCAACAAGCACGATTTCCGAGGCAATGACCCTAAATAATCAATTATAGCTAAGGTGGCTGTCACACGGCGATTCTAGGGTTTAATAAACAATTTGTCGCCCAGCAAGGACCAGCAACTGCGGTGAATGACGGCCGTTGATTTTCGTTTACCCAGCACAAACAAAGGTTTCGAATCAGACAACCATCGGCGACCAAACAACCACTTTCCATGGCGAACGGGGGTTTAAGCGGGGATGGCTATCGGGCTTACATTACGCGGCAAGAAAATTATCGACCAATGATAACGAGTTTCAGAGTGACGAAAGATAAATCACGACCCGGCAGGAGACGAAGGGGAGATTAAAATTCCGATGCCGAAGCAGACAAAAGAGGCTAAGAAAGCACCCCGGGAAGTCACGACACTCCAGGCTTATCAGGGGAAAAAAGCCAGGTGCATAAATATGACCCATTACTGCTCTTTGAGTGTACGTGTGAGGTCACCAGCAGTGAAAACAAGGGACAGGATAGAAAACCATCAATGTAACCACAAGGCAAGAGAAAATTGGCTAAGTGACACGGAATAGTCCGTTGAAGTCGCGGCCGTGGATTACCGTAAGCACTAGCAGTGCATGAGTAGGTACTTTATTCAAAGGGTATTTGATTCCTTCTCACCTAATCTTGAGTAGACGCCACCCTCAGTGACAGAAGATTTAAGTCCTCACCTGCGAAGCCGAATGTCGTGGGTTCGAGTCCCTCATTGGTGTCCTCGGCATGGGTAGTTTTAAACGTTAATCGTCTGTATTAAAACGCTATTAATTTGGGGAAATTACAAAAATCATTCAACACTCCCATGAATCACCCCGGAATCCATTCAAATAAAAGGAGACAGTAACGGTACAGTTAAAATAGAGCAAGGTAACAATCATAAAATACAGAGATCTCTTGATACCTCCTGATCGTTCCTTAGCCTTCATATGTCACATAAGATCAAGGGAAAAATTGATTTTCCTCCGAACGCATCCTATATGTTTTCGCCCACATTTCGCATCCTACGTTTCGTTTTTAGTTCGAAAGTTTCCTAATTCTCTAGTCTTTAATAGTAATAGGAAATAATGAATGGATCAATATGCACACATCATCGTTAAAACGGTGCATGTGCGAAAATTTTCAGCCCTCCCAAAACATTTCCACGAATATTAAAAATGAAAACCGAAATAAACCCGGGAGCTATTAGGAAAGAAATGGAGGTAATAGTAGGTACACACTGCGGGTTTCCAAGCCACTCTTCTCCAAACCTCGTGAGCCCCTTCTTAAAATTTCTCCGGCGTTTATTGATCTCGATGGCTTCCCCTTAATGACCCTCCTTCCGCGGCGGCTCCCGTAGAACGAGAATATTTTTATCTCCACCAGACGCTTATTGTATGCGCACGAGGTTCATAATACAGGTAGGCCAAACCAACCCCCTCCCTCCCCATCTACGTCTTGTCTCTCCACCCCTTCCATTAAGTACTTCCCAACATCACGTGTATTTTCACATCCTACCTTCACACACACGCTTTTTTCTTTCTCTCTTCCTCTCATAATGACAAGCTCGCCTCTCTCTCGCTCGCTGAAACAACTTGAGGGAGGCTGGCTGGGTGGCTGGCATCGGCTCATTCATATTTTTTTTGCTTTCATTTTATGGTCTACCACGAGCTGAGCAATCACTCGCTAAAATATTTCACTCGAAAAGATAGATAATGACGAGCTGCCTTAAACAACACGTTAGCGAAAAAAATTAAGGTAAATAAAAAGACGATGAGAAGCGCAGAATAAGTGATGACGAGGAAAATAACAAGGGATCTTTAACTTAGGTGGTGTTATTGAAAATAAAAACTGCTGCTTCTGTGAGGTCAAGAAATAAGCACTACTGGAAATAAATCTTTTCAATAAATTCCAACTATTATAGCATTCTTGCTTAATAACAACTAATTCAAAAAAATCCTTAAACCTACTATTTTAAAAAAAGCACAAATAATGCCTAAGTGCGCCCCTTCAGAAAAAATAAAGCTTGATAAAAGACTAAATAAAAAAGAAACCACAGCACTATGGGTTGGTACGAGTTTTGGGTACACATGCACTTCAAACAATATTAAAAACGGACGTGCGGAATAAAGCATTATTTTGCAATTACGTTCTGCTACAAAGCCGACCTTGAACTCCTAAAATAATATAAAAAGGATTTTGGCGTACCGTATCATTTTACGGAACATTTTCAGCAATCAAGCGTAATCGACAATAGGGACCAGTCACGGTTGCATATGTTTCGGATACCCGAGATCATAGGCTCCGCTTTACGACAGGTTCGACTTACAATGCATTCAGCAGATTATTGCGCGCGCTTTTTAAAATTTCAAATTTCGGCGAATTTGTTTCCACTCGTACAATATGTCATCAATTATATAATTCTACGCCCCGTTCGTCAACGAAACATTTTTTTGAAATAGCAACATTTTGGATGAGTAAAATTATACTCAGTTTTGCCACAGAATTTTTAATAAAACACTACCATGGTTTCCACGGTTAACGTCATCTTTCCGTCACCGTCGAAACTATGGCAGTGTTTTAATAAAAATTGTGTGGAAAAACAAAGTTAAATTTTAGTGTATACTTGCTCTATGGTACACAAATTATTTGGCTTTAGAAACCCCAGTTTATACGGATATTAATGGTCAATTTTAACCTCATTTGAAATAGGCCAGATTGGCGCCCATTCGATGCCACTCCACGTGACGTCACAGGGACCTAGATGCTATACGAGTAGTCAAGAGTTTTACATCGTCTGACATTACCAATGCATGCATGCGGCACAGACCTTAGGGAAACATCTCTTAATAATCACATATTAAAATTGCCCAAGGCCGGAAAGTTTCCTTCGTTTGATAGGGTATTAATAATCCTTATTTAAGCCAAGCGCTACATGCTAGCAGCCTGCATCGTCGCGGCTCTCATCGCCTCGCACCAAGGTGGCCTCATACGGTGGCAGACGGAACCAGAATAACGTCACATGGGCTTTTCCCAACATTCATACTTAGCCGTAACATTTTCGCGCGCTTGAAACTTATCACGTTTCATTTAATCGCGAAAAATAGATATCATCATTTAAAAATCTAGAAGTGTGAAATACGTACTCCAGGAGCAATAATCTTTCGATTTAGGCAATTAAAAAAAATAGGAAACCACCCTATTCCACAAAGCATCCCCGGAAACCACCAATTATGAAATAGCAACATTTACATACGCTGAGGATATTTAATTCAAACTAATTTCTCTTTCGAAAATAGTTCAGATTCAACATATGATGGAATTCGCTAAAAACTATCGGTACTCCGCAAATGAATAATATCGTTCAGCGAATTCGACTGTAAATTGAAGTGATTTAAAGCAATAAACCCTGCCATATCCCATATCGATCGCAATACCAGTAAGTTCTTAGACAGTTTCTCGCGAGCATAAAATGGGATACAGAAGTTGAGCACTCACGATCACCACGGAGACTCAGAATATCGAAATTGGTAATAAACCACTCGCCACGAAGAGAAATGATCCCGCGTCGTACTAAGGCATCGAAAAAAATGCTCTCCGTGAAAAAGAGTCATTGCTTAATCCCCAGGCAGCATCCCCGCAGCTGCTCTCGCCAGACCTCTTAATCTGTCGACTAATAATTTAAGTCGATGGCCGAAATAAACATCCCTACGGGATGAACCCCAGTCAATTATGATCCGACCTCATCGCTGTGACAGCTGTTTAGGCTCCGGTCACGGGCGTGGATTTAATCTAAGAGGACTCTCACTCCAAATCGGCCGGTCGGCATTTCGTTTTGATTTCCCGGCGCACAGTGGGCCGAAAACGAAAAAAATGCGGCCAAAAATGATTTTTTTCACTTTTAATTTTGGAAAAACGATGATCATCGAACACAATGCTTAAAGAATTTTATTTTTGAGTTAATATTTTAAAGCAGGAGACGCCTTTCAGGTTTATAAAAAATGATCTCATTTTTTCCATTTTTCAATTATTGACTGAAATATTTCACCACAGTTGCGTTTTGTTTTAAGATGCCTCAGCTTAAAGCATACCATTTCTAGAATCTATTGCAGTGAAAAGTTTAATTCAATTGATATTTGTTAATACCTTTTTATCACACAATTACAATATCCTATCTTTCACCAATTTAAAATTATATATTATAAGGGAAAACTTTATGTTAACGCCGCGGCGTGGCATTCGCTCAAAACTTACGCTATAGTCATGGGAATTTCAAGGAGAATACAAAATACCGTTGATAACAGTCATTTGTACCACTCAATATAGGTAATGAGGTAACTTCTGAACCTCAAATATGAAAACTTTACGCAATAAAATTCACGGCATAAATATTCCATAGTTGAGATTCATTTCAGACGAGATAAAGGATTCAATTTAAAAAAAACAACTCCTTAATGTCGGAATGTACACGTCTTAGGCAAAAAAATTATAAAGTATATTTTCCATATTCGAGATACAATTCAGAGTTCTACTTCATACACCCCAAATATTCAAGATAATAAAGTACATTTTAAACAAGCAAGGTGATCAAGGATCGTCTTCATCTCAAAGGTATAAATTTAAGCATGTAAAGGTAATATTTTCGGTACAGGAGGTGAAGAAGATTTTCGGTAATATTCTGATGCATTTACCGTAAAGATCACAAGCTGAGATCACAGGTTTTAAGCAGGTGATACTTCATTAAAAAGAGAAAAAATGCATCTCTTAAAATGATGCATTCCTTCCTCTCCACCGGTTGTACATTGGCATTTCTGGTGACGAAAAACTCAGGGTAAAACCATGAAATTTTTACGGCATATAAGGAGTAGACTTACTAAGGAGTAGTTAACATTTACTCATAGAAAATACCGAGGTCAAATTTTCAAATTTGAGATGCGGGAAACTGTTCACCAGGGTCTGATTTATACGTCCTAAATGTTCAATAATACGTCCATAAATCAATTCAATACGGCGTAAATAAAAAAGACAGGTCCTGAGAGGGAGAGGTGCGTCCCAATGTTGGTCCGAAAAATAAGATTTTGAAAGTTACAAGTACGGATGAATTTTTGGTGCATTTAGTCCTGAGTCACTTTTGACAATCATTCCAACACACTACAGACGCTAGCCGAGTCTTATGGTACAAAATCCTGAGAAAAGGCTTTTGTAAATCTGATAAGGATCTCGAATATAGAAAATTTACTTTTTCATAATTTTATTTGCAAAAGAACTTGTACTTTTACGTAATTAAGGAGTTTTTTGTTTATTTCTCATCAATGGGAATGCAGTGTTTGACGCGATGTTAAAGGTGTTACAAACAATTTTTAACCAATTAACATTTAAGACGGTAAACAGAAAAAATTATCACCAAACGTTGATTTTGTTACAGATAACCGCAATCTCTGCCGTAGGTACATGTAAAAACGCAACGAATTCCATTTGACGTACGCAATTTTCGATTAAGCGCATCCAAAGTTTTCAAATACGATTCAGTAAAGTCGAATAATCTGATCAAACTGGAACAAAAAGTCAATGAAGCTGATTTCTTCTGTGCCTTATGAAACTACACCAAAAGTTCATTCTAACTTTCAAATTAAAAAAAAAACAGTTTGAGCACTCTTATACGTCTTAATGTGGCAAGCAATTCTCGATCATCTCAATTCCTCACCATTGCGGGCGCTAAATAGGTCTTTTGACACGGTAGTCTTCAGCTGGAACGCATACGTAAAAGGGTACGGGTTGACCGTAAAAAAGAGATTTCAAGATTGTATCAAACACTTAATGAAGGAAAATTTGAACTACTTAATTAGATAGCGAAGTTTCCCCAAAGGGAAAACACAACTGTACAGATATTATGGAAATTAGCGTGTGACTTTCCATAGGGCTGAATTGTTGTGACGTCTACACATCATCCAAACGTCCCATGGGGAGAAGCGATATTCGTTTCCAATCGCCAAACACACCATCCACGAAGAGTGAGCGAAAAAATAAGACCTACTCGACACGGAAAGTCCGGCGTAGCGACACGCGGGGGAATTAAATAGGCGTACAAACGAATGCCGGATGGTGATCTGGGCTATGTAATGCGACACGAGTAAAAATTCACATGGGGAGGAATCGCTAAAAACACAACCGCTCTTGAGCGAGACAAGCGGTTGTAACGCTGTCACAACGCGTCGTTCATCCATGCGGAGGCTGTAGATAGCCCACATTAAGCTTCAACAGCATCCCTACGACATTTGTTCAATCAACGACCTATTACCAGAACCTCACTCCCGACTGAGCACCATTCGACACTTCAGTGGCGAACACTGCTACCAGTATGCACATGAAATACGATTCAAGCGCTTAACAGAAGTCAAATTTCACGGGGTGATAGCACAAATAAAATCAGGCAGCATTTTCTAATGGACGATACAATAATTTACATGAAAAAGTCTTGATTGATAAATCAAACGGAAATGGAAGGTGATACGATAGAGAAAATACTATACTTCCCACCAGAGAATCATAGTATCACACACATCCTAAAAAGCCAAATGATAGAACAAGAAGAGACAAACGAAATATACGCAATGAGATCAGATAAATTGAATGTAACAAATTGCAAAAAGCCCAGTGTCTGCTGCAACATGCATTTTAGGTAAATAGTAATGTAATCCAGCGAAAAAAAGGATAATGCAATATCCACGCATATGTCAGAGAGCACGGGTTGACTGTAACAATAGGTATTTCAAGATTGTATCTAACACTTGTAAACAAACAACAAAGGAAAAATTGCAATATTTAATGAGATAACGATATTGAAGTTTTTCACAAATGACAATAAGGCACAACAACAATGAATGCCTGATATGAGGCCGACATGATTTTTACGACGTCTATGTAGGACAAAGCTAATCGATAAAATAGAAAATGAGGAAAAATATAAAAAAGAAAGGCTAAGAAAAAACATGGTCACCGAGAATAATCAGCTATGGTGCTGTAATTTAAAAATCAACAAACAAATTTATCAGCTTTTGTCCGCTGGCCTGAAAACTTTTTTGCTCATCCGTCCGTCCCCTTACCAATGAAATTTCATACACTTAATCATAATTCTTCATTAACAGCATGTCACTATTACGATAAATTCTCAAAACATGGTAGAATAAAAAAAACCGCTGCAGGCTTTACCCCCATGGATATGATCGAATAAATTCGAAGCACTGGAGATCATCAAAGAGGAGACATTAAATTTCCCTTTTATTTACAGAAGATAAAAAAAACTGAGATAAAAACCGAACCATTCACTAAATGACGGCTCGTATAAATTCCGCCGAAGGGGTATTGCTAGAAATATTCGCTGACGTAGGCCAAACTTCTGACCGACGATTTGTGACCATGATACGAAAATAAACTCACGAAAAACAAATAAATATAATATTTCGCCCAGCAAACGCGTAAAAATTGGCGTTCCCTTCATATCTTCTAAACAACATGGCTAGAGGAAGTGGTGGGGTGAAGATTGGGCAGAAAACGCATTTGGACTGATGAATATTTGAAGCACAACAAAGATTACGTTGAAACCATAAAAGATAAATAGGAAATCTTTAAATCCAGCGATAGACCTATGAAGAAAACAGCACGGGATCGATTCTAACCAATAGTCTAATGAGCTCGTCAATGGTACAAAGCATAGAAAATCAATTGGTCGCGAAGTACTTTCTTAGTATATCAGCAACGATCATAGGGACAATAGATCTATGAGGCTTCACAACGAGGAAACGAATTAAAAGGAATGCACTCAATAACAACCTTCTCAAATCTATCGCTCTCGTGTTACATACTCCGAGGGGACTAACCCCGCATTAGCTAACCATTCACTACAAAAATAAATGCCTTCCCAATCTCTCACGGGCAAACCACAGCACAATCGGCATCAAAACATCCGATATATAACCAACTCATACCGGGCGTGTTCAGAAAATAACGAGAATTTAAAACTTCGCGGGTTCGGAGAGCCCTATGGTCAGCTATCAAATTATGTTGGTAAAGATTACCCTGAAGTATGATAAAATTTCAGCAAATCTGTAAAATTGTTTACTTTGGCAGTCGCTAAAGTTAAGACTTTTTTTTAATCGACGATTTTCATTTATTACAAGAATTTCCACAATCTACCAATCGGAAAGGTGGCACTTTGAGGTTTGTTACCGACAGATCTAATACAAAGGAATCAAGTATGTAATCTAATCAAATATCTTGCTTTAATATAATCTACTCCAGAGGATCAAAACGATTTGGTCCCGCAAATCCAAAGAGGAAATATATACAAAGGCGCGCATCTCCCTCTGCGTGTGGCATGAAATGATAAAAACCTACATCACCTGGTTGATCTAATGAGTCTGATTACCTGATTAGACATTGGCATTTGTTTTTACTTTATTCAGCATGATTGTACATTTAATTCCCATAAAATTCGGCACTCGATAAGAGGTTGAAGAGTCAGGAATTTAAAAAAAATACTTTTAAGCACTTCCGTCGCTAACCTTTTACATTTCCCATGATAACACTGAAGTTAGATTTCCAATTTTCAATGCTTTATGCCATCTGGCGCACTCCTGTTATATATTTCCAATGATATACTCACCGAAATCTCTCCAGGCGGATTATTCTGAATTTACCAATGAAAATGACCACATACGTTGAGCAGTAGGATTTACAAATCGATGTTTCAAAGAGTCATTAATTGCTCGAGACAACAACGTGACACGATGGAAATGAACCGTTCCCTTGAGCCCTTCGAGTGATCCCAGACTCGCGCTGTAAGCGGTCACTTATCGATCTTCCAAACAATGCCTGCATTTGGATAAATCTG
Organism: Ischnura elegans; assembly: GCF_921293095.1. Taxonomy (NCBI): domain Eukaryota; kingdom Metazoa; phylum Arthropoda; class Insecta; order Odonata; family Coenagrionidae; genus Ischnura; species Ischnura elegans. Next base: position 45,181,779 of record NC_060253.1, on the reverse strand, counting down.
TGACATCTTACGAATTAATGCAAAATAAGGGAATACAGGAATCCGATTCAGGACTCCCCGACAGCTCTTTCTAATAACGAAACATCCGATACCCGTTCCTTTGGCGACTCCGGCAAAAGGGAAATCGGAATCACCAATCACCCCCGAAACGGTCCAGCAAAGACCGAATTCGTCCCAATGCCTCCCTCGGCCCATTTTCACGTTATCACTTCCTTCCCCTTTCCCTTCGAATTAATACTATTCCACCGACGAAGAGGATTAGACGCACGATCGGTATGCGATGAGGTTCACACGCACCTCCCCTTTATAAGGCACCGCTTGAGTATCGGTATCTGGTGGCGCTCAACAGGACCAGGACCGCCTTCCAAGGGCCTGGATTCCGGGGAATGCAGGAGTGGCCTAAAGAGGATCAGGAAACCATAACATGCGATGAGGTCAAAGGTTAAAAGGCTCAGATTAGGGATGTGGGGATATTTTCGCCGGTATTACGATACTCAAACTAGGATGACATGAGCGGAACAGTATAATATAGAGGGTTGCGGGTTATTCCTACAGGTGAACATGCTCGGCGGACGATTCGATGGCCAATTCGATGACTATAAATCCAAAGTGGAACTATTATGTACCCACTCTTAAACGATACAAATTTCTGTGGGTTCGAGCTGATTCATACGTTCATATGCTTCTAAAATACTCCAATGTGCTCCAAACGACTTGAAAAACCGAAATAGCCATTTAAAAACACAGAGCTAACTAAGATAAATTTGAAAAGGCATCAGAGACAAAATTAATAAGGGCAACAGGATTATTGCCCTTAATCACCACGGAAAATATTATCTTCTGGAAAACAAATGATGAAAGAAATTTTTTTCTTATGGGGTCAGATTCAAGAATTAAACAGTATTACACAAAATTATTTCCAGTTACACAAACAAGTAAACGAACTGAGAACAATCTGGCGCGAGCTCTCCTCCGTTTTGCCTCAGAAACTGGGACGCCATGGAAGCAAAAAAAAATAAGCAGTCGAATATTAAGCTTGGATGATCACCAACCCCAGTTGGAATCTAACGAAGAAGTGTTGAACTACCCAAAATAAAACGGAACTCGGTTGGATTTCATTTAAAAGAGGAAAAAAACTCATAACCCAGAAAAAGCGCCAAAGCGAAGATTCAAGCAGAAAATTTTCCCTAAATGGACTTCATATTTGCAACCGCGAAATATATCCAGGTTTTCATTCCTAGAGAGGTTTTGCGGCAATTGAAATGCCATAAAAAGGATAGCTAGCAGTCAAAAATTAAAGCAATACGAACGGCAAAAAGGTAAAAAAAATTGCAAATAAAGGTAGGGGCATAATTAATCATTTCCAACTGCTGCTGATTCACCCATCACAGATTCTTAAGGCAAACAGTTTTATTCTCTGATGGGAGGAAAAAGAATTCATCACGAAAGGGCAGTAAACACTGCAGAGAGAGATACAAATAAAATGATAATTATAACGAGTAGATGGAGGTAATCAGACGATAAGTGAACTAAAAACGCACGTACTCAAATTAACGCCGAAAATTTTCCAATCGGAAATGTTCCCATACGCGAAGGCAACAGAAACTTCACAACTGAGTCAATACACTCTCCAATTAAGAACATGTTGTTAAAAAAATAAGAACCATTAGATTGAAATAATAGTAGAAATCGTTCATGCGCTATTCTACGGCATACGAATTGGAATCTGCCATCAAGTATTCAAGCATTCCTGTTGATTCAAGCACGAAAAACAACGACGATTTCAAAATTTACGCAGGCGTTAGAGCACTAAACAGAACAAGTAAATAGTCCGTGATCGAACTATTTTCAACAGGCAGTGGATGAATGGAATGTGTCTCCACAAAATTAGCGGGTGAGAAAATAGCTGGATCCAGTGGGAAGCTCTTGCATTGACAAAATACGTTAGGCCCTATAATAATGAGAAAGACAGCGTTAACAAGGTCACAATCAGTGAATCGTTTTGTTTCTACGATAAACTTCGTTAATAAATACACTCCATACACTTTTTGGGAATTCATTGAAGAGATATTTGCTCGGGATTTTATGTAAAATTATTAAAATTCACCAAGGCTCCTGAACCACCCATGAATAATACCTTATTATATTCTAATTATTCATTCTAAATTACTCGCGGATATGGCACAATATTACGCCAATTATTTTCAATTGTAATTTTTTAAAAATGCTGGATTTATTAAGCTTTGAGAAAGAATTCCATAAAAATACCAAGAAATGTATTCAGCTAACTAAAGATAGCGAGACAACCGATACTGTGAATACGTTGTATAGCATCACTCTCGAGATAAAAATTTATTAACACTTGATCAGTAAATATATTATTAAATCTTCTACAAGAATTATAGAATGAACTATCATTGCGTTGAAGTTTGATATGGTTTCACACAACAAACGTGATATTAATTGCATGAAATCCAACAGCGAATGCTAAAAAAAAGAGAGAAAAAAAAGCGGAATAAATATTATAGCATAGTGAAGTAAACAACGCTTGAAAACAAAATAAATAAGAGGAAAGTTGTCAACTGCAGAAGCTAAAGCAGAAATACCAACATGAAAAAATTGCTAAATCACATTACGTTTACAAGGAAAACATTAAGACAAAAAATTTAAAGATAAAAAATAAGGTAAATTCTACTTCCAAATTAAAGCCCAGTCTTCGTAATACGAGTATTTCAGTATTCGCCCCAAGTAATCGTTGGTTTTCTTTAACGTTTAATGTAAGATGCCATAAGAACAACTGAGCTACAACAGCTACTTTAGTTTCGAAAACCGAGAAGGTGGATAAGGTTACGTCATGCATGACTGTGGAACAGAGTAAGAAAAGCGAAATCTATCCAGTAACAAGTAAAAATATAGGCCCATTTTTAATGAATTAATGATAAAAAATGGAAATGTATACCTTCCAATATACACAGATTCAGAATGCAATATGAGGTTATATAGAGGAAACCAGCGTTAATTCTTCCAATATCTCGTAAGAATAGAAACCATATTGCAATTGGGTAGATTCTTTTCCTAATCTTTCCACGAATTTCAAATATCCTGAAAAAAACAACGATAATCAAACGATGAGGGTTCTTTGAGAAAGGTTTAAAAAAAAGAGACGAGCCGAGTTAAAAAGATGGGCTGTGTGTAGATGAAATCGTATTATGGTCACAGCAAATAATTTCAAAACAGCGGTCGATGAGATGAGGTCTTAGCTCTAATGCCATCGATACTACTCTATTCGCTCAACGACGATATCTCTCAAAGCTCATTCTCACATAGGCTCAGTAAGCTAGTCATTATTCTCCACGAAATGATATCCGCTAAAAAGGCAAAAGAAAAGGAAGCGACAAGTTCAAAAGAACATCACTGCAACACTTTCTGAACTTAGTGTTTACTGCATCACTCTTCAAATTCGTAACGCACGATATTGGACAAAAGTCCTCATTTATCTCGTGACTATTACACCAGACAAAGGAATGATTTATACTCGGGCTTTACACAAAAAACAATAAGTTCCCAATGTTATTTCCCTAAATTCAGGAAAGTAAGCAACAAAATCCCAAATCCTTGTCTTTAGAAAAAATAAATCGTTCCATTATTCCTAAAACATAGTATGAATCGTATCACCCGCAGCCTAGTTTTATCGCACCAGCAGAATCGCTATTTCCGCAGAAATGTAGTAACAATGATTAACAGAAATCTCCCACACCGGCTGACTAAAGCTAGTGATTGAGAACCCGCTAAATAAAAGAAACAAATAACGAATCCAGGAACAAATAAGAGGATTTGTAAGATTCTATTTCCAATAGAGTGGATAGTCGAATACAATAAACCACATAGACTACAACGCCATACACTGAAGTAATCCATATAGATTATTTTGCTTTCTGGCCCGTGCCCAACTAAGTCCCCGTCTACCACATAATTTCCTAGTGAAAGACGATGTGCACTAAATTCAAATTCTATACAATTTATCTACAGCTGGATTAATCAAACCTGAGACAATCCATCCACGTCAGCAGCGAGATTCGAACCCTCGACCCTCTAGTTACCAGGAAATCAGTAAAAACAATAGACACCACAGTGGTTAATGATCAAAATTTCATGAAATTACCACAACTGAAAACTTCCTGCGGAAAACCATTCAGAATGGAAGTCAACGGAAGTGTAGAAGCGAAACTAGCATCAATACACTAATAATGAAGTGGAAGATAAATGTATTTTCGCAACGATTCCTTTTGCACTCACAAAAAAGCCAACTTTTGACTCGTCCCTTAATCCGGGAGCCAATTTGCGAACGTGCAAAGCGAAAATGAATGCGGTAGAGCGAAATTACTGCTTCCACGTCTCCCTCTGGGCGGGACGAAATAAAATTAACTCCCGCTGACTTCAACCCTCCTCGCTTGCCCCTTAACGTAAACAATAACACCTCGCTCCCACTCGAAATATATATATATATATATATAATGCATGTATATATCTCGAATTCACCCGACAAGTCAAATGACAAAATGAAATACATAAATACTTACGCGGGACGTGGCCATAGTTCGGAGGCCCTCGACCCCAGACTGGAGCGCATCAGCGTATAATACGGCAGAAAGGATCTCGAGAGGAAGAAGGCAGCGAAATAATAATACATAAAGAAAACAAATAAGATGGAATATACATCACTCGCTTCTCTTTCTCTATCTCTCTCTTCAACAGGAGCGGTTTTAGATTCATCTCATTTTCCCGGCCATAGCGTACGGCGACGGAAGAGTTTGCCTGCAACGAGGCACCGACGAGAGTGGATGCTTCAGGGAAATGCAAACCGATCAAAAAAATATCCCTCCAACACGCACAAAATTACTTCCAAAGGAGATATGGAACTGATACGAATGATGGAAGATTCCGGGACTTGGTAGTAAAACATGCGATATTTTCGAAAAGTAATAAGCATAACTGTCCAACAACGTAAACCTCCAGTACCACAGTAAGTATTTTACGACAATCGGAATGAATTCTAGCAAAAGGCCAAACGAATAAATATAGCCGTTCCCGTTTGACCTGATGGAATATCAACATAAAGAAAAAAAATTGGCATAGTTCCATACCATAAATTTCACTTCGATTCATTAATTTCCATAGACCTTGCACCTGTCGAAGCGGGAATACACCAGAGGAAGTAAAAGTTAAGTTCTATAATGAGGAAAACTGTGAGTACTTTCTTCTTAAATTTCATTTTCATTAACCGAACTCATGGATCATTTCAGGCATTACGATGTCAGTGACATCCAAGCATACCACCCACATTCAGAACCGTAAGCAAACTTATAGTACACCATGATGGGTAACTCATTTTGAATTAGTGACACGCAGTTAAAAACTATGGATGATTGGCGCTCCTAGTAATGTAATTATGTAATGAGTGCGAAAATTCCAACAAAAAAATGTTTTCCAGTCTGGGATAAGCTAATGACATTTCTTCAGAAGAATTGTCGCACATGTTTGCACTAGCGGGTGAATTTAAAAAGACATTCCGCTGGCTATTTATTTCATTCAATAATATTCAAACAAAAGAAATTGGATATAAAGCAAATTGTTAGGTATAAATATTGAAATACCATTTACATGATGCGTTTGCAGTAAGAATCGGAAGTAAATTTCAGGTAATAATGAAATTATAAAAATAATTACAATAAATTAATATTAACAAACAAATTATTATTACGTCAGTTTGTGGCCGGTGCACACTTTCAGATACTACGCAGATGCAAGAATTACCGATTTACTTACAATGTCATCATAATACTCACTATGCATTCTCTGGAGTGTGGACACGTAATTAGTTTTGTTACTACCACTATAGTAAAATGATATCCATCAACCAGCTAGTGTATAGACGATCCAACAACGAGTACGTAGGAATAGTACAATAGACAAGTAACGTTAATTCAAAGGAAATGCAATTTTGGCAAAAAAAATATCATCAATCCTGGGCTACACCATCACTTCATCTAAGATATAGGCCAATAGGTTAACCAGATCTGATAGTGAAAGAGTAAGATAAAGCCGCAATTCACTACCAGCGGTGGTGTTGCGTGAATTTTCGTTACCTCACAATCCGCATCGGTGCGTGACTACTTGCCGTATGCCGCAGCGAAAACTTCCGCAGTCCACAAGAATACCTATCCCAACTTTGATACAGAAACTTTACAATCAGCATAATTTGACAAGGTCAGAACAACTCCCAGGACAATTCTCTTTCTCGGACTCCAATCTTAAAGTACGACGTAACAAATAAAGCTTCTTTTTACTCCAAGAATTTATGTAAGCCCAGCCACTTTAAGCAATGGTGCAAATATCGATATTTTTTCTGGATGAATACGGACTCTTCTCATACGACCCTAACGCTTACCTACCCTGACCCTTGAGGTAATATTTCCCACAGGGTTTAAAAAAATAGAATGTTATTTCGTAGGCATCATAAGAGTCAAGGGTAACAAAAAATTAGCGCCGATCCAAGAAGCATTTACGAGTAAGCTATAGTATTTCTGCTACTCCTATATTTAAAGCATAATAAGAAACACCGTCCAAGAATCGCATGAAAGTATTCTCAATAACGGTGACTCGAAAATTATTTTTTACTTTGACCACTCGGGAAAATTAAATCATAACCACGTGCAGGTGGCTCCGTTGTATAATAATTTATACGCAATTTTTTCACGTCTCCCAAAAATCTACACTGTGCAAAATATTAATTTAACAACATATACCTTACAACTCCAGAATTTAAAATAAAAATTCGATCGGTTTGTAATAAAATGTCCATAAGAGGTGTCATTATTTTATGCATTAGGTTCCTAAGATTACACACATAAAAATGACTGATAATTACGGTGAGATAAATAAATGCACACACTTAAAAAAATGTGAGAGAGAAGCCATGCTAGAGGTGAGCGATCAATCAGGCTCAATTCTCAGTGAGAAACTAATAATTCTTGAGCCGGAAACTTCTGACAAAAAAGGATGACTACTTTAAAAATATGCGAACGAGCATCAAAATACCGTAATTATAATTACGCACATCTCAAGGACAACATGCCAAAATCCAACAAAAGCCTGCACATTCTGAGTTCAAATCTTATATAAAAGAGAATAAACTCATTGAGGTAAAGATACCGCAGTTCAGGATACGAAAAAATCACAGAATATAAAATACAATAATTTCCAGTAATTCGAATACCACCAAATTTAGCATCAAATTCATGGATTAATCAACTGATGTATTCACTCCATGAATCCCCTTATTGCCCCAAACTTCTTCAGTCACTATTCCATTTCATTATATTACACTTTTAAGCTTGGGTTTCTTGATATATTCACTTACAAAACTCCGAAAAACTTTGAACAGCCAGATACAGATGTATTCCCGCCTGGTTAAATGGTTAGATAATTATTACCTTCTTAGACAGTTATTATTCACTCGCAACCTCAAAGTTTGGACATCCGCCAAAAATTACTGAAGCTTTCATCGTGTTCTCACGACATCTCCCTAGTCGACGACATCCACTTCCCACCACATAGGCTAACTCAAAACCGTATTATCGATTACATTCTACCCTATCTTAAAGGAATATTGGGAACTCCTCAGAGATCAATATGGTAAATTGTAATAACTAATGAGCATGATTATTTTAGAGCATGATTAATGATATTCGAACTTGAAGTTCCTATTTATTCGAACACCGAGCTACAAAACTAATCCCCCTCTGTGAGTATTCAAAAAAACAGAATGAATACAGAAGCCTGGCCATAGAACGAAATTATCTGTGAGAAAATTCGCACAAAAAAATTCGAACTTGATTTTAGTCCCAGTATCTGTAAATAAATCGTTAATGAGACTAAATTAAAAATCAATGAAAACATAAAAAGACAACAATATGCTGTCTTGTAAACTTCTATTCTTTCAATACAGCATACCCCAAAAACTTTCATAGCGTTTTCAGCATCAGAAACGTACGCAAAATTCCTCTGAAGTAGCCCAACGACTTATTTTCATTTAATGGACTTCCGCTCCACTCATTACGTTTTAGCCGAATCCTTTCCGGCACAGAGTGGAATTGGCACGTTTACCTCCGTTATTTTTATTTAGTTTATCATCCGTACTATAAATGGAACGTGATATATCTACATGGTACGGAATCCAATAGATTGGAAATTTTACTACACAAATGCAAAAAAAAAAGATTCCTCACAAGGCCGGGAGTGTCATGGAATACATGTATTTGTTATTGTAAGATTACGCATGCGTAGTCTTGTTTACTTATTTTACAACAATAAATCACTTGTAATTTCAAACAGGAACTGTCCAACACCCTACATAACCATTAAATGTGAACAATTACTACATCTAGAGGAGAAGAAGTTGGAAAAGATGATACTGCCGAATTGGAGAGGGTAAAATAAAATGATCACGATCGTGGAAAGTATTGCTTTGTTTAAGAGGGGGAAGGGATAGAAAAACAAGCAAAAGCAAATATTTTCCATTAAATCCCGAGCCCCAATAGATGATTGCAACAGAAAACAGGCAGAGGTTAATAATAAGCACCGGATCAAAAATCAATAAAATCTAAGGTATTTCTTGTAAACACTATCGTATTCAATAAATAGATTTTTCTGGACGAGCCTAGCAGAGAAGGAATCTCATTTTTAAAAACAAAACATGATAGAGAGGAAATAATTGACTACTGAATAGCGGCATGCTAGCGCAGGATGGGAGAGAGAGAGAGAAGATTAAGAATCGAAATTAAATTTAATTTTTGCATTCCCCTCAGTGGGTTTATCAGAATTTTTCCGAGGATTTCTCAATAAAAACATAATATCCTTAAGAGATTTTTAACCAATATCCATCCCATTTACTCCCCGTAGCCAATATTGAATTTCTCCGACGTTTCCCGTATTTCCTTAGGGTCGGGCGGCTGCTCCCTTCTCTGCCTGCATTCGATCGCCAACTACATACATAGTCCGAAAAGCGGCGAGCGGCCACCGGGAGCAGTGTCGCAGGAGGAGAGAATTGGATGAGCGGGGAGGGGAATCCGCGTTATCTATCCCTTATCCCTCCATCTCTAACACCACTCCCCTCTCGACATACACATGGTCCAATGCGGAAAACGCACTCGCAAAAGGCAGAAACCGCGAAGGTGTGAAAGCCAAACGTCAAATGAGGGTTGAGTAGCCACGGGCTACAACTGATTTTTTTCTCCAAACAAAATTAGTTACTTTACGATATTATTGCATTCCAAATCCCAATAGATATTAGCATCAGAACACTGGCAGATGTTAATGGTAGGCAACGGATCAAAAGTGAGGAAAACCATGGGTATTTTTTCTAACACTATCGTATTCAAGGCATGGACATTAGACAAGAAGCATTGCAGGAAAGAATTTGTTGTGTGTATAGAAACCACTTGTCGCCTTTGTATCGAGACGGTATGGGTTCATATCCTCGGATATCTTCAGAGGTAACTCGTTCCATAATTTCGCGGCGTGAGTTGGGAGTGCTTTGAGGATAGTACTTCGTCATCAAGACAGGCCATAGTTCCGATGTGAAGGCATCCCTGAAGAGCGGGCTAACTATGACGATGGGTTTTTCTTTAACCTTGCTGAAGAAGGCATGGACATGGACATTGGACAAGCAGCGGAAAAGGCAAGAATAGAGGCCTTCGAAATGTGGTGCTACAGAAGAATTATGGGGATCAAATGGATCGACCGAGTTAGTTATGAGGATATCCTAAGAAGAGTAGGAGATAGAAACCCTAATAAGAGGATGCAACAACCTTATAGGTTACATCATGAGACATAATGGCCTGATGAAGACAATCGTCGAGGATGGCAAGAACGAAATAGGAATACTTGAACAAAATATACGGAACAGGTAAAGGAGGATGTGATAGAGAAGAAATACGTAGGTTTGAAAAGATCATGTGACCGGAAAACTGAGAGGAGAGCTGCGTCAAACCAATCAAAGGATTGTTGTCCAGTGATGATGATGATCGTATTTAACAGCAAATAGATTTTGTTGAATGAGCCAAGTAGAGAATGGATCCCATTAAAAAAAACACAAAATGATTCAAGAGAAAATACTTGATCGCTAAATGGCAGTATGAGCGCAGTAAGGGAGAAGTTGGGAAAGATAAGGTACGCAACGGATCAAAAATTAGGCGAAAAAACTCTGATTGTTACGAGACAAACTTTTTCGCGAACATTTTTGACGCCATTCAATCCGCGTTCCTCCGTGAACTATCAAAATGGAAATACATTACTTGTAAATAAAATGGTACATGCTTCTGTCTAAATTTATCCAATACAATAGTATAAGGGCCATCAGCTGAATGACGATGTTAACGCATTTTATACTTATATTTACATCTTAAAGTTTCCAGGATATAAAGAGTAGACCATGGCCAACTTAACGCACCCTGAAATTTTCAAGATGATAGCTTCGGTTTTAAACGAGTAGTTCGTCATAAAAATACGACCGGTAAGAGTATTCAGTATCCTCTAACTAACCACTTATGATTAATTTTTCGTACAGCCTGAATCTCCGCGTTCCCCATTTTAGATAGCACCTCATGGATTAGGTGGATTTTCATCCTAATATAGTGGGCTTAAACCTGGTGATACGAATTCACCCACTTTTTCACCCAGATATCAAAATTCCTCCCTATATAGTATCTATGATATAAACTTCATGCTACTCTGATTACTACTTTAGTTGATTTTTAAAGTATCTACTGACTATAATAAATCTCCAAGATATGAAGTGAAATATGTAAGTAATCATTTATAAATAAGTAATCATTCAGAAAAATGGAGTGTAATACAATGAAACATCTTACTGTAAATCCTAGCACTTAACTCGAACGATGTACATGTCGCTAAAACCCAACCTGTTTCAACAAAGTTAATGGTGGAGAATATGTGAGTTCGAAAATTTATTTTTAAATATTTAGAAAAAAAAATACGGTTTCAAACTCACATCTAAGCCATAAGCAGGTTTTGATTGAAAGAGAATAGATAATGTTAGACCTCGGGTTCCATTGGAAAGAGGGAGAAAAACCTCCTTTCATGTGGCATTTGGTCTCACTCCGAAATTGGTCTCTTAAATTGAAGCCACTTTTCATTTACTTACCGAACAGACAAGGATTTAAAGGACTAATTTCAACTTAAGGGTGAATTTATCCGGTTAAAAAAGCATAAACCGCAAAAAAAATTAGCATGAGCATTGAGTATATGCCCTTTCCATCGTTAAACAATATGGTATTTGAATTTACCGTTTATTACAATGAAAAAAGATCAATTAAAAAATAATTTTTTTTTAAATAAATAATACTTGAAAATTTTCTATTTCCCATTTCTATTATATACTATTTTATTATTGTGAAAGTAAAATACAATTTTTTACCCTTTCCCTCCACATTCCATGAGAGTGAGACCCAAAAAACCTCCGATTGTTAGGAGACATACATGTTCATGAATATTTCGACACCATCGAATTTTCGTTCCTCAGTGAACAATGAACATGGAAATATTTTTTTTTCAAATAAAATGGTCCAATCGCATGGCTAAATTTTTCCAATGACGTAATATGAGTAGAGCTATATGAAATGAAATACGCAGACGTTTTTCACGCGTACATAATTATTCTTTTTGCACATAAAATTTAGATTCCCACTGAGTGAACTCATTCTCACCTTCTTGTGGCGTACAAAAGTCCTACAAACCTATGGATTTTGAGAGGAATTTAGCCAGATTGAGTAGCCTACGATACACGATGGAAGAAAATGAATATCGACAAAAAAAGAAAAAATCCATCGCATGGATTCAACATGAACAAGGTGTTCATAAAAACACCTGGTATAAAATTATTTCCTACCACTGACATCTCAATATTTTGCCAAGAAAGAATATATTGGGGAGTGGAATTTCGGAGAGATTATTTCTAACAAACCCTAACACGCAGGCGGGATATATGCTTTCTTCCCGTAAAAGTAAGTTCCCAGGAACTTGGAACAACATAGAATAAAAAAGACGACAAATAATTATTGGGTAGATTAATGATTTTTTTACAATAAGCACCAGGATTTAAGTCACTCAGGTTTATGGGTTATAGATAATTATAGTGATTAAACTTGAAAATAATACATTACTTTTAATAAGAAGTGATTATGAGCTAAATAATTACGAATAAAAAGCATAAGAATGCTAATTTTTTGAAAAATAAAATGCAAAGAAATTTATTGACTATTTTAAGCATTATTCACATTCTGCAACGATAATTAAATTTTTATCGTGGAAATAAAAAACGTAGCAGCGCCTCCACCAGGAAATCGGGTAACTAACCCCGTCAGACATTGGTTGCACGGTGAACCAGAGGAATTCAAGCTGCGTGCAGATAATAATAGCGTTGGGGCTAACTGCTAGTATTTACGGATTTCCATTTGCCCCAAAGAAGATGACTTAATAAATGCCAGAGGTCACTAACGCAATAAACTACTCACTAGTTTGTACAGATTTAAAAAATCGTCATAGGGAATCCATTTCCTACAATTTGAGTATGCTAATATTGGCTTAGATCGAAGGTATTTCTTTTTTGCAAAGGATCCTTTAAGTTATTGGGAAAAATTTTCCGATCATTTAACTCTGAGATGGAAACATCAGATTGATCGAGCTCCAAACCAAAATCACTACTCCTAGTAAGTATATATACCCAAAACGATGTGTCTGGTCGGGTACCTCTGAGCCAACGTGACACAACTTATCATGTTATAATAAATAAAATAGCCTCTGTCAGCCATCCCCTTCATTTTATACAATCCTCTCTCTTTACCCCATCCAATAACCATTCTTGAATGATTTTCTCGACGCTAAAAATCAATTACATCTTCTCTTTAAACAAATTTCTCGGAGAGCTCATTTCAGATTCTATTAGAAAGAAAACTTGTTAATTTCAAATCATTAGGAATTAATTTCCCACTCCCATATTCATTCGTCCACTTTCTAATGGGGTAAATCTTTTCAGGTATGTATAAATAACAGCCTTGATACCTATACTTACGTAGCGTAACCGAAGGATATTATTCTCCAGGCAGTTTTTCCAATCTTCGGAACAGCATACGCCTCAACAAGAAGTGTGGAATTCTCCTCCAGAAATAAATAACTCTGAAAGCTTTCTAATCGGTGATATTCGAGGTTACCAAGTAAATTTTTAAAAATAAAATCTCTCTATTATTATAAAATTACTAGGTAAATCCGATATCTTGGGCGGCTGGGGATTAAAGAATAGATTTATAGAATACTATTTTCCATAACATTTCCAATCGAAAGAGAAATAACGTTCACGAAAAGGATGGCCATGGGAAGGAACGTAAAGGAACAGATGGGGAAAAGAAATATGACTTGGCGCAGACGAAGATATTCAGCAACTGCTCTCGGGCTTCCAGTAAGGTCAATCAATTGTCTCCAACGTTTCGGCTACCAACTGGGGCAGCGTCTTCAAGGAAATGAGTGAAATGAGGACCCGAAAAGGCAAATATCATGCTTATCTTGAAGAGCCCCTATTGCAATAGCATATCCTCCTTCCCAAAATCTGCGATCATAAAATTACGTCCGTAAAAGCCTTATTCAGTACATAGTCCTTCCGATGAAATCAGTTTTTTTTACGCTCAGGCAAAGTTTACAGTTTCCATGGACCCTGAGGCTTTGTAGGGGTCCCCAGGACGTTTTCCCTCTCTTCTCTGGTGAATATTTCCCCCTTCCACTCTCGCTGATCCGCATTGCATGTCCGGACCGCAGTCCACCAAATGTTTATCCGGCTGAGGATGGAATCACAGCTGAGCCTCTACACATGCATCAAGCGGTCAAGTGCAGCCAATGTTTGCGTTAGTGTCGGGTTTAGCAAAAAGGACCTACGGGGTGTCGCGCTGACGAGTCGCTTTTTAAATCGAATTTCCGAAATGTCGGATCAGGTTCCCTTGCACTGCTGGGCCAAGTTGGATGTCTCTTTTGAGAGCGTGTATGTATTTGTGAAATGTAACACAGTGGTATTCCCTCGCACTATCCGAAACATAAGGAAAGATGCGAGGTAAGGAAGAGTAGAGGGTTAGATAAAGAGTTGATAAAGAGAGGTGGGATGGAGTCTTATGGAGAAGGAATATAATCGTGTAAGACCCCACCTCCTTCCGGTGTAGGTAGAAACCTACCTTAATCAATAAATCACTGTTATTGACTATTTTATCTTAATCTCAAGGAAACCACCTCCTCCACTCTCCCCTCTTTACTAGTGTCCCTCAGATAACGAACGGATAAGCTCCTGGACACTCGGAACCTGTGGAATTAACCCGAACTATGCGTCTTGGACGCTGGACTGACTTTTTAGCGTGTAGTAGTACCAACTCCAACGGTACTCTAAAACCCTAAATCACTTTTCACGAACAAGTTCAGGGACAGCGGCAATGACAGCGCAAATATGGCTGTCACATACCCACACATTTTAAGGTATGACGAAGACAACTCCAAGACAACACAACTCTCAACACAAGACGAAGAAAACATGTTTGTTACTACGTCACTGTAAATTGGCAGAAATTCTGTACGTTAGCAATTGCTTAAATAAATAAATAAAATGTCCAACTACACCTATGTGAAATCCAAGTATATCAAAGCCATTGGTATAGTTGCATTGTGATGAGTCAGTAAATAAAAATTGTAGAAACTTTGTATCGTAGGCCCTCAAATGATTAACCTATTCACAACATACTGAAATGGAGAAGTGTTGTCGTACAACTATTATGATTTTGCATCATACAAGAGCAGAGCTCAAATGTTTCCTGGAGTTGTTAAATGATTTCTATTGAGATTTAACCCTTCCCATAATTATTCTTTTGAATAATTATTCTTAAACTGTTCTCTCTCCTTATCTACCACTTACCTCACACCCAAGGTGTACATGATACCCTCACTATGAAATCTTTCCTACTACTCCCAACCAAAATACCCCAACAGGTACGGATATCTCTCATAACCCTCAACATTCTCACTCTCCGACAACCAACATCCTACCTTCTCTTAAACCCCTACACATTTGTTAAAGGACCTAATCAAGGATAAATTGAATGAAACTTGATGTATTCAATGTATCGATCACAATGAAATCTGTCATGTGCTAAATGAAGTGGAAAAGTAAGCTATTTTTTACTTTTGTATCAATGTCTCCAAGTATAGTTCAAAGAATGATATGCAAAATTGTATGCCAATGCTTCGATAAATTTTTTATATCTTCTTCATGGCTACGAATGAGTTAATACAACATTAAACAATTGAGCTCAAGAAAAAGAAAGCTATTTCTTATTTAAACAATAAACAAAAAGACACATTCTTTTTCATCTCTCCCACCACCCAATGCTTCAAACCCACATATAAGGTGCCTTCAAATCTCAACCTCTTTCCAAAAAGTCTACATTACTGTATCACTCCTCATTTCACAGAACACCTACATTAATATATACATGTAATTCCAGCAAACTGCCACATTACATGAGGCAGAAGGCATCAGGACACCAATTGTTTACTTTAATAGAATACAAAAAAGAAGAAAAATATTTAGGTAGACATTGTGAGTGATTTGACTGTCTAAAAGTAGTTGGGACTAGTCTTTATTAAAGTCATTTATGGTTTGGGGGGAAAACCGATATATCTAACCGTTCAACAAAATATCCCTCTCATGCATTCATTTTTTTGGACCTGGTAATACAGTAAGGTTCTAAGATGATGATATCCACATTCTTTTAAAAGATATCGCTCCTTAATTTCACAAGCAATATATTCCTACCTTAAACCAACAATTATTTCACTCAAATACAGAACATTCTATCTACACACCCAAACCCACTCAGCATCATAGCATATAAAACAAATATGGTCTATGTATCCCTTAATACACCGGCTCAAGGGAAATACACAGGTACCTATGCATCAAGATAGTGGTAGAACAGAAAAGCCCACCCCTGGAATTTTCATGCCTGTAAATGGAAGGTAGCAAGGAAATTCTAGCTTCACCATCCTCCTGGCAAATGGATTTCTTTCCACTATAAGTATTCTCAGTTATATAAGAAGTATGAAACCACCAAACTCTATCATATCCTATTCCAGTCCTCTTTGGGTCTCCTTTCGTAGACGTTTTGCAACAAAAAGAATTCCTACTTGCATATGGGCCATTCAAAATTTTATACTCAAGACATACTTAGGCTACCAACTGGAAGTTTTTTTTTTCAATTTCAAATTAAAAATCATCTATCCAGAATTAATTTTCACATTCTGTACAAATCATTAGAAAGTATTGAACATAAGAATATTTTTTCCAAAGTTTGTATGCAAGGTTAAACCTTATTTTCTTAAAGACCGATGAATGTCTTTAAAATAAAAAAAACATAATGTTAGTCCAGAGAAAGCTCTCACCTACGCCAGTAAATGATTGACTATCAGGAAGTTTGAGTTAATTAGATGTTTTTATGGGCAAAAAATTTAGAAGCATAATTTCCTAGTAGTCAAATGTTACGGTTCTTCCCCCAACACCTTCCGATTTGCATATTTATATTCTCACAATTGCCTGCTCAATTATAAAGACACATGATTATGAATCAATAGCGGCAAAAAAATCTATATAACCTTAATAATTCTTTCAGTTCTGTACTATGCAATGTTGAAGTAGCAAGACGAAGATTGCAATCATTACTTAACAGCTTTAAGCAAAATATCATGTCAAATTATTAACCTTGGTCACATGTTGCTCAAGTTCTCTGTGGCAGAAAACATGATAAGCTCCTATTCACATACCTACTGCAGCATATTACAGCTCAACCAAGACAAGAGTATGATTTTATAACTGTAAACCTTCAGATTACAGGAATTGAGAATAACGGAGAGAACAATGGAAATAGATCTCCTCCAATATCTTTTTGCAATCCTCATGATTAAAAGATTTGGACATAACAAATTTTTATTGGATGAGTTGGCATTACTTGGCAGATGAACTATTGGCCTTCTCGTAGAGGGCATAAGCAAAAAAAATCCTAGACTACACTCCAGAATAACAAACAATCTCCTTAATATTAATTCCAACTCAGGTGGAGAATAATTACTTGGAAATGTGATTAGCTAAAGCCATCCTTTAGGAGCCTCATCAAATTATAAGATGCTATATTATCAGAATAAATTTAGAGATATTGACGCATTCATTGCAGATTATGGTAATTCATTACACCAAGGTCATACTCATGAAGTGCTTCCATATATGAACATATATAGAGTCAATTTGGTCCAAAAATGATAATTCACCTAAAAGGAAATTCACAGGAAAGTTTTGCTTCAATGTACAACCAAACAAGACCCAGGAGGAAGTTCAAATCTCTGCATATAAATGGAAAGATAACAAGTAACATCATTGTGACCAATTACAAGGGTCTCCATCCAAGCTACACATCACAGAACATTGCTCACTGACTAAAGGCACTTAACTAATGTTCAGGTAAGTCATAATGTAATTTTCAAACAGGAGTTTTCAAATTATATAGGTAAAGTGATCACGAATGAGGCAACCACTCAAAACCCATGGGAACCACTCAAAATGACGTGACTTCCTGATGTTGAAATTCGAAAATTATGGATATATAAAATATATAAAATTGAATTAATAGAAGATTAGAAGACAGCTTTGTCAAGAAAAGGACATCAGCTCCTTTTAAAGAGTGTGAGTAGAATATCTGAACATCATGCATATGACAAAGAGAAAATTCAAAAGAAACAAAACAGATGCCAATTGCCAATGCTAAGGAACAGATTTAATCACTAAATAAAACCAACCAAAAAAGGGGTCAAAATTACATTATTGAAAAATACCCCTGACACCAAAACAAATCAATCAAACAACTAGACAATGGATATCACACAAGTAGACAAAAAAAGGGATCATTGCAACTAATGTAGAAAGAATATAGTCCTTAGTTGGATTGCATAAATGCAATAAATATTGCTTGCTGGACCATAGCAGATATGGTGATATAATATTCACTATGACCAAGGTATTTGGCACAAATAAACTTCATCAGGGCTTACAGTGCAAAAATTCTTTAAAAAAGTTAAACAAATTGCCATTATAATGAAGCAATTCCAAACTTGGTTTGAATTGCTCTGATATAAAATGGATTTAAAAATATAATTGATGACTTTTCTCAATTGACTGGAAACTTCCCATGTTGGTGGTGTTACAAAAGAATGTTGAAGGTCAAATGGATTGATCACATGAGTAATGTGGAAGATCTCTGATGAGTAGGATAGAAATGGAGTCTATTGAAAATCATGCATAGAAAACAGGACTTAAGTTAATCAGCCGCATCATTAGATACTATGACCTGATGAAAAGAATGGTTGATGGATATGTGAAAGGGAAGAACGGCAGATAAGGTTTAGAATGAGATACATTGAGCAGGTGATGAAGGATGTAAAAGAGAAAATTATTCTTGAGTCAAAAGATTAGCTGATAGTAGAATTGAGAGGAGTGGAGAGCTGTGTCAAACCAATCTTCGGATTGCTGATGATGATTAGATCAATTGATTCCTGGATTAGTGGCAAGATCTGATATAACCTTGGGGGTTTCTGCAGCTTCAAATGATAGGACACCCGAACTTCATAAAAGCTTCTATCAACAAATTATGGGTCTACTGAATGAAATAATAGTATACAGTCTCTTCAGGTAATTACGACATCTAAAGAGTTTCAAGATTAATAACTAATAACTGTGCAGGATGTACAGCAGTTTTTCACGGTCTACAGGTGGTACATAAGTTGGCGACCCCGGCTGATTGACATACAGAATAAAACAAGTCTAGTTTGACACTGACGCATTTCCCCGGTCAATCTTCACCACAATATGCAAATTAAAAAAAGGAAAATATTTAACTCAGTGCAGACCAATTGGACTAACAGCAATTACCTTCCAATACAAATCTCAGATGGGTAAGATATTACTGCATGACGCTAATGCAGATTCGTGCATTCATTGTAAATATCTACCAGGAATTATTTTCTTCAGCTTTATGCCAGTTGTATCCTCACTCTCAGAAAATGTTGCCACTTAAAATCATCATACATCATTTGACAGAATGATTTAAGAATAACACAGACCAAGCAATAGAGTACAAGTATGAAGTGATCCAAAGAGCTTAACAATCCCATATCTATCAGATCAACAATGGTGAAGGACAACTCTAAATGACACTCAGTCCCATTATTCAGTACAAAATAGGAGATTTTATTCTGAATTCAGGTTAAGGCAGATGATTTTTCCTCTAAGAGGCATTTTCAACCCAGACTCTCATGCCAAACATTTCGTTTCCTGAATGCATGGGTACTTAAGCCAAGATGAATTCTAAAACATCCATTGCATCAATTATGGCACTTTGATTACCATACTAAGGCCTCAAAACTTATTAATGGAATCTCAAAAATGTGTTAATTTAAAATATGCATCACAGCATCGCCTAAAGTAATTTTTCATGAACCAACATGTACATTAGGTATCAAATTAACTATCTTACCCATACTACTTTGTGACTGGCGACTATCTATAACAGTTTGATGACCAATTAGGTATCATAAATATTGAAATAATACATCATTATCACAAAATAGTATTAAAAGTTGTAAACAGGTAGTGAACGGTTGTAAACATTTTTATTAAATCGCAAGGCACATATGGAGACCAAAACATTTTTCATGTCATTATTAACTGAAAACCCCCAATGGCTCCAGTTTATACTAAGCTTGGCTCTCAATGTGCATTAAAAAAATTTCATTAGAATAAAACGTGCAATATTAGGTAGTCATTTTCACCTTTCATCATCAATATGTTCTGTAGATGAGCACCATCTGTTTTGACACCCCTTCAATAAGTTTATATAATGACAGCTCTGAATAAAATTCATCAGTATCTAATATCCTCCGAATTATAGATGATTAGTGATTTATAAAAATAATAATTATAAAAATATTGGATACAGTCGATTAAAAAATCAATTACTTGAGCTAAGATTGGTGGTTCTGGAGGACAGTGAAATAACTTTCGTATACGAAGGAAAGGTATTTTAGCTTAGGTTATGTTAACAGATGAAAGGCATATTTTAGAAACATGAAAATAAAGATGAAATTTGGATGAACGTCGCAGAGTTTCCTTATTTTCTCACAAGATTACAGTCGATTGGAATTAGCCCTGACGTTATACTTCCCCGCAACACAACTCCTGCTGTGTTCCACCATAAACAACAAAAATGCTAACGGGAGATAAATGAACCAAGGTATGAAATTTTATCAGAAACCTCAGAAGCATAAAATGGCAACATTTACAAATTCCAATTGGCATGAATACTTTTATCACACCAGGTAAAAACAAATAAAGGGGCGTACTTGGCAATGAAAACATTCAGTGCAACTCTAACAGCGTGCATTCAATCACAATGAGCCATAAGTAAGCCTGGAACTAAATTCTAACACACCATTCAACCACAAATAACCGATACAAATCGGGTGTAAAACGAATGGATGGTGCATCCTTAAATATAAGTAGCTCTCGCTAATTTGGCAATCAACCGAGACACCGGATTTTACGTGTCAACGCTATATTCGACTTCGAGCCAAGTTACACATTCATCCAATATAATATCCACAAAGAATCCGCAACGCTGACAATGTTAAGCCACAGCTGCCTGGACAAAAATATTATCAATTTTATACACGGCATAAATCTTAAATGTCAATTTTGGGCAGTCGCTAAGGTGCAGATTGAATACTCTCTCGGTCAGGAGAAAAGGGTTAAACACAGAAAAATTCAACTTTTATTGACAACTGATGCTACACATGCATTACAAAGTCAAAGATTTTTCACTACAGGCATGCATTTTTAGTCAATACTCAACTGTTATATTCAAAATTACACTAATTTTAGGCATGTATAAATTGGTTGCTTAAGTGTTTTGCTTACACAAAAACGTAACGTGCGGAACAATTGTGCATTGAAAGTCATTTTTCATCTTTTGACACAGAAATTCTGGCATCATAAAGGTAACAAAGAGCGTAAATCACTGGTTCTTAAGGGCGCGTCTCTTTCAGGGATTTGTCATCGCCAGAAGGATTATTGCACCTTTACGATGTTTCAAAATCGAAGCAGTTATAACTCTCAAACAGTACGACAGGATTTTTTTAATTTCCATCACTAATGAGACTAAAACAGCAAAAGCTGTGGAGTATACCAAGACAAATTCCTACTGCTGTGCAAACTAGTCTACTGTTATTCATTGATACAACAAAACACAACAACCAACCAACACCTAGCCCTAAGTAATTTGATCTTACCACCTTGCTTACGAACGGGCATTTTTGATCACTTGTAGTAACTAATGCCCTCAGCAAAGACGTTTAGTCCAATTCGGGTAGTCCTGGATCTGTCGGTCCAACACCTCCCGCGCGGTATATTTCTTATGAGAAATTGTGTACCACTTGCAGCAAGAGATGAATAATCACACTCCTACATAATTTTTATACCTCCAGGATTTCTTAGGAAATACACGACTGCTTGAGTTAGCTCAAATGACACAGAAAAAATTGAAATCTCGAACATAAACAGATCAAAACAGGTCAATATGGCGACCCCGTACCGCAACTACAGACCGACTGGTAGTAGACTGTTCCCATTGGTTATCAAGAGCTCCCTACGTACGAACATGGCAGCAGCCGTAGTACGATAGCAGAAGACGTCTTTTCCCTAATTTTGTATTCCGTTTAAAACTATTAAATCCGCCGAAAATATCAAGGAAAACAATAACTGGAAAAGCATGAATTTATACATATTAATTTTAAAACAATACTGAGCATATACATGGATAATTAAATCATATTCCTGTATTGATTACAAATTCCATTGCGGTTGCTTGCATTTTGTTGCTCATTCTTAACAAATGAAGAGTGATAGTACTACTCGTTTTGTTGTGTTCTCATGAAATCATGAAGTATTGGTAAACGTGACCGAATGAGATGAAGATATGGCACTAAAAACAAGTTCTGGTGCCATTCCTGAAGGATCAGTTGTGCTTTCAGAGAATGAAGCAATCCTTTACCAATGGAAACAAGTCACCTCATGGAAACCGCTTTCAGACGTGTTAGTAGAGTATTTAAGCCGGACGTGTACCTCTTGTTTATCCGATAAAGGCGGAATGTTTTTATCGTACGATTAAGATGAGCCCTAATAATTACATGTGACGCACGTTCTCATTGTCCGATTTCTGCCTTTCTTTCATTCTCATGCGTTAGGTGGCCTCTCAAGTTTGGGATGCCTCTATCAGGGATGGCCTGCTCGGTAACAGCTATGTATATAAACAATCATTATAGAAATGCGTTAAAACTTGGAGCGCATGGTCGAATAGTTTCTTTTCTTCCCACTGTCATTATTCCAGCAATAGCTGCATCTGTATATCACCAACAGGTATTTGCTAATAGTTCATGATATGCGAAGAATTATCTCATGGAATACTAACTTTCTAACGATGAACATATTCTGTATTTCAGAAAGTGTTGTCGGAAATTCTTGTCTTGCGAAGTGAATGCCCAGTTTGTCTCCAAATCCGCTCTGCTGCTGTGCAGGCATTTTTTGGCAGCCTGTACCCAACTTTACTTGCACCATTTGCTGGTTTCATGGTATGGTTGGAATTATCATTAGCGTTTGTCCATATACCCTGTGCCGTGTTAGCTGATAAAAACTCATGAATTCCGGTGTATTTCTGTTTCGATTTGCATCTGGCACTCTGTCAGTTAATGTTATTTTTATCATTTTTAGGCCATTTGCCGAATTTACATCAAAATAGATCTCGTCAATCTATAAAAATATGCACATGTTCGGATAAAATGCAAGATTCGCAATCGCTATCAAGAAATCAGTCAATTAGCAACCATACACACATAAAATAACATACAGAATTCGCAATGGGTATGAGGGGAGTATGTTGAAGTATTTGAGTACTTAATCTGAAAGACCCTCAACATTCTCCACCATGTATTCACCTATTGAATAAAAAGTTTTCTTAGTCAATAATTTTTAGCTATAGCTTTGAAATCCTTCAAGTTTATTTTTAATATGACATCTGTTTGAAGAATATAGAAAGTCTTCATTGAAATTGTTTTTGGACTTATGACTACAAAGTAATCTAGATCATTTATGTGTCTTGCACGGTGGGAATGTAATTTTTCACAAAAGTAGTTGACTCTCTCAAGCAAATTTTAGTAGCTTGTATATACATTTACCCTCTCTATGTGGCGGACAGATACATTGAATTTTGTGTTGCAGGCAAAAAGTGTGGCAGACCGATATACAGGCTCATTTGTCTAGCATTGTTAGATATTAATCGCTGTAACTTGTTATTGCTGAAATTCCTATAGAAATAAAATTTTGAATGTAAAATAAAATTTGAAAAAATGCAAATAGCAATGAATGATGTAAAATGACTTCATAATATTTTTTTACGTTACATTTTACTTATTTACCCTCCACACTTGTGCCTCAGGAAGAAGGTTAGCACTAATTGTACGAGGGTTAAGATTTTTCGCACTACACAGTCTTAATACCAGATAGCTCGAAGAAACGTATAAAATAATATTTATGCATCAGGTCATATAATGTTATTATATATGACTTTCTTTCATACTAGGAGTATTTTTGTATTGAGAGCATTGCCCCTCAGTATTATGCCATAGCCAATGTTACTAAGGAAAAAAATTAATACTGCATGAGTACAGTGAAACGAATTGACGTGTGCCAGTGAATAGGAAGCACTAGAGGTTCAGGAGGGTAAATTTTAATCCTGAAATTACTCCAAACAATAGGGTAGTTTCCTTCATCAAAGAAAACGAAAGGCATTGATTGCAATTCATTACCCACCATTTGTGTACTCATAATATACAAATTATTTGGTTTTAGAAATCCCAGTTTAGACGAATGTCAATGGACAATTTTAACCTCATTTGAAAAAGGCCGGATTGGCGGCCATGCGATGCCATTCCACGTCACAGGGACCTAGATGCTATATGAGTAGTCAGGAGTTTTACATCGTCTGAGATTACCAATGCATGCATGAGGCACAGACCTCAGGAAAACATCTCTTAATAATAACTTATTGAAATTGCCTATGGTCGGAAAGTTTCGTTCGTTTATTTAAGCCAAGCACTCCCTGCTAGCAGCCTGCATCGTAGCGGCGTTCAAGGCCTCACATCAAGGTGGCCTCACACAGCAGCCGCCGGAGCCAGAATGACGTTACACGAGCTTTTCCCAGTATTCATACTTAGCCGTCGTATTTCCACAGGCTTGAAATTTTTCACTTTTCATTTAATTGCAAAAAATAGATATCGTCATTTAAAAATCTAAAAGCGTGAAATACATTCTAATCATTTGATTTCGGCAATAAAAAAATAGGAAACCTCTCTATTACTGTAGACCATTTACTATGCATAAAAGCTATGTTTTCCATGAAGCAGAAGGACTGTAGTTCGAATCCTGGTTAAGGTGAAAATTTTCCATCTTTTTTCGGCCATTTGTCCATTTCCACACCACCACAGTGTCATCGCAGTGTGTTTTTGTTCCTGTCTCTTTATTTCATCTTTTATTTGTATTATGTGTGAATATTTGCCAAAGACGACACATGTGAATGTGATGTGGTACAAATCTATGCATGCATTAAAGCTAAAGCTTCCATGTTATGTTTTCAAGAAAAACTGTCTTTAGCCCAGAGGGTTGCTTCTATGTCAAAATTTTGATAGCTGACTCTGCTGTCATCCTCTGGGACTGACAAGGAATCTTTGCTAAGTGCTACTTATGGATTTCTTTCACTCTTTGAAATGTACTGTTCTAAAGGGAAATATGAATTGTGTGAAATCTCTGATGGCCTTAGATCCAAGTTATTGCGATTTGAAAAGTAATGGTAGGCATTCTACGCAGCACATATTAACCCTGATGGAATGGTCTTAGAGTTGCCTTGGTCGTGGCTGGCTCCTAACAGTTAGTGGCTCTGTAGCGTGTTATACTAGCTTATTACCTTTAATTTTCAAATTGCAATCTAGGCTCTAAGGCCACAAAGGCATAATTCTTCACTACATTTCACACAGTTCATTTTTCTATTTTGGACAATACACTTACCAAGGATGAATGAAATCGATGAGAAGAGCAGTTGGTAAAAGTTCCTTGTGAATGTCTTTACCAATAATTGCTGAATCTTGGGTTGGGAAAGAAGTACCACCTCATTGATTGATTTTTCCCATATCTTTTTCATATGAAGTGTGATTGCAGTCCACATAGGACTGAGTTAAAACCCAGTTTGGGTTTTGTTCCGCTCTTCTCCAAACTCATAGCAATGTGGGGAGAGGGACCACTCAGAGTGTTACCACAGCAGCTGTGGAATTTCTCCCGAAATGCAACTATGTATTATGAAGCAACTCAGTGTGAGCTTGAGCATTTGTTGCTGTTTGGTAGGAGCTAAAATGTTAGTTCGAAATGGCTAACGACATATTGTTCAATGATTCAAAAGTCTCCATGTAGTACTGTTTTAATTTTTCCATTCGAGGAGGCAGAGAATATGCTCTGTAGCAGTCTCCTGGCATGCTGAGCAAGAGCTGACTGCTCACTCCCTCTGAATTCACCCTATAGCTTCTTAACCCTCCAGCAGGCGCGCCATATTCTCTGACACTAGCGGGCGCGCGTGGCACTCTGTGCAACACTTGGTTTTCCGCTGATATTAATAAGAAAAACTCGAATTAAGAAGCGTACATTCATACCTTGTTGGAATAATTGGTGCATTTGGTTCACTGACCAGCTACTAATAATAACGTGAGGCCGAAGCGGCATAATGTTGCACTTTGTGCCACTGCGCGCCCGCTGGAGGGTTAACCATATTGATTGCTTGAGGATTCACTGGTTACTGGGAACGCATTCTAAAAGTAGATATTGCTGTCAAGGTGGAGAAGAATAGAATAAATTGTGACTCGGGTTTTCAAATTAGCATACATGGATACCAATCATGCAACACTTGACCGTCCACAGGAAAAATCAAGTTGATGGTTTGAGGCATCACTTTATGGAAGTTGCTCATGATGAATGAAAATTGTACTTTGTTTTTCCACATAAATATTTATTTACACGCGATCGCGGTTTCGACGCACTGCGTCATCATCTGGCGAGGAGTACAATGAAAGATCGTCTCATATACCTGACCATGTAACCAGAGTAGTGGGGGGGTGGGTAATCAAGAGGTAGCGGGAGGTTGGGAGGCTCCATATAAGGCAAACTTTTTGTGGTGGAGTTGTTAGCATGCATCCGCTGAAGCCTGAAATAATTAATTATATTTCTTATAGAATACTGAATTTGCTCTTTCCATGTATTTTACATTGCATTCTATGATAGTAATTTTTGTTTTACTTCCATTTACCTCATTTTACAGTTAGCCACACGGCATTACACCTATGATGTACCAGCCATCACTGAATCACCAAAGGAAACATTAAAGTTGTGGTTTAAACTATTTAAGCGAATGAATGGAATTCTGGTTGCAGCGGCTTGTGGTCATGCATTGTTTGGGGCAGGACTAGCATTCTTACAAGTCAAATCCATGATCAAAATGAACGAGAAGCTGCTTGCTGCAGAGAAAGAAAATGCTCTCCTGGATTCTTGATGACTGCTGACAGAGGAAATATTAGAAAGCACCAATAATCAAGACAACTTGATTTGAATTCATTCAAAATCTCATGTATGACAGAGGAGACATCTAGTCATCATTGACACGTTTAAAAAAATTTGTATCAAAATTCTTATAGTACCCTCTCTCTCCTCAGTTAAAAATTTGAGTTGATGTGCAGAATTTAGTTCTCTTAAGTGTTGTCTTTCTATTGATGGATCCTTAACCATTTTATAATATCTTCCATCATTTATATCCATTAAGAAGTCCTTTCTTGGCCTTCCCTGTTTCCTCTTTGCCTCGTCCCAATTTCAATTAAGTATGTACACCACTCGGAGTGTCGAAGCTGGTGTCCCTCAAGCCTTTCTTTTCCACTATCTATTATTTCCAGTGGTTGACGCCTCTCCTTTATCATCCTTAGCCCATGCTCGTTGGTTAATTTTCTTGTCCACTTAACTCTGAGTGTCCTGCGCTGACACCACATTTCAAAAACCTGGAGCTTATATTTATCTTTCTCTATGTGAGTCCAGCTTTTCCATCCATTCATAGTATAATTTTACTTAAATTATTAATGTAATGGTGATGACCACTAGATGTCTCCTCCATTGGAAGTAGTTCAAAAAGAGTCTTATTAGATCTCTGTCCTAGATTTTCATGTCAACTCGAAATTAAGTTAACTTGCTAATTGGGGCTTTGGCAAATGCACTCTGATCGGGGAAAGGTGCAATTTTAAATTTGCATTTCCCTTTTAATTGAGTGAAGGTAAAAAGTTGGTGGTTGTGTTGCAAATGAAGTGTAGTTGAGTGCTTGGGAATGAATGGAAAGTTATCATGATTCATTTTTCTCAACTGTATTACATGTGGATCATCTGTTTTGAGCAGACGGTGCCTTTAGTGTTTTATTGAGTGGTGTTCTCTTTACAGAGAATATGAATTAGAAAAAAACCACTCTTTAGTTGAAATGAAGAATCCATAATGGTTGATGGACTGTTTAAGGTCGCCAATTGACTTTGGGCTAACCATTGTGGTACCTGTTTATTAAAGAGTATTTTCTGTGAAAATATTTTGCATACCTTTTGGCTTTTTGAGTCATTTTGTTAGAAAAAAGTGGATGTAATTTACTGAAGCATAAAAACGTGTAAATTAATAGTATTACATTCTTAATTAATGTCGTAATTTAGTTGATTTTCCTTGGAGTATAAATTAAGGTTGGTAAGAAAATTATTTAGACTGATTCGTGATCATGGTTTTTCCACTAAAAATCTAATTTTTGCTAAATTCCATTTTTTTTATCATTGTAGCTCAATGGGTCATTATCCCATGTTGAAAAAAAATCATTATTTCAAAAGTACCTTTTGTTTGATTCTTTAGATATATTTATTAGTTTTTTTGAGATTCTACAACATTTAATGGGGAATATTCCCATACTGGGGTCAATGGCATATTTTTAAATTGTACTAATAAAAATTGTTTTTATTGGCCTTTATTATAATTACTTTCATAATTTATTATCAACAAAGGACAGGCAGTCCCTGAGTTGTGGACAACTTAATGTCATTCTGTGGATATGCTCCTGGGGCTCTACTTAATCATATTAAAATTGTTAACTTTTAATATCTTGCTTTCTTCAAATTATGGTAGCACATATCTACAATGGTCCAAATAATCCCTTCCTAATTTTTGTGCATTATCCACATACAATGAATATGTAGTATGTAAGCGGCTTAAACTGCTACCTATAAACCTACCTACCTACATGTTCATCACCATCAACATTTGTCAACAATCCTGAGATTGGTGTGATGCAGCTATAAATTTTTCCCACCTATCCGCTAGCCTTTTCATAGTGATGTATTTTTTCTCTTTTACATCCTTTATAACCTCTCCCATGTTACTTATTCGAGGTCATCCCTTGCCCTTCTTCCCTTCCACTTGTCCTACCTTATGCTAAAAATATATTATATTATAGTACATAATTTGATGAAGATTCACTATAGACAAATGGTGAAAACAAATGAAACCTAATATGATACATGTTATTGAATGAAAATATTCAAATTAGATTATTTGAAACACAATATCTTTACATATAAGTAAATTTTAAAGTGCCAGGCACCAGTTTTTTTTTTTTTTTTTTTGCTTTCCTTACTCTGTAACAGAGGCAATCTTCCATCTTCAAATAATTTAGAGTAACAACTGCACTGCAGGCTGCAACCTTGTCACTGTGAAAGGTGCATTCAAATAACCCCTAGAGCTGCACTGACAATTTGCAAGTACTAACTACTGGTAGCAGTGGCGTAACTATGTGGGGATAGCTTGTGTTGGAGCTAGTAATTTCACTTGTTCACTATTAGCTAAATTTGTATTGCCACAAAATTCTTAATGGAGGGATAGGTCTAAACAAATGATCAGAAGAGAAAGATAAGGCACTCATAGGACTAAGAAAGATTTGGTACTTTCCCAGCTAATAGGCTAGAAGAGTACTCAGGATCGCCATCGGGTCAGAAACTGCATTAGTGCAGACATTTCGATGTCCAATTTGGTCATTGATTGCCCTGAGGACGAGGGCCGAGTCAGACATCGAAACATCAGCATTAATGCATTTCCTGACCGTGGTAATGCTGAGAACTCTTCATGCTATTTATAGTGCTCCTAGATTGTGGTAAATAAAAACTTCACTAATCAATAAATAAAAAGGCTAAAAATTTGTATTAAAAATCTGAGTAAAGATCCAATTTGTAATGCATGCGGTCAAATATACTGTTAAAAAAACCCTTTTCCATGGAAAAATGATAATTTTAATGACCCAAGTCCAGTTCCAATCGCAGAGGAGAAGTTTGTGGAAGCAGAAGTAAGAGGTATGGGCCATATCTTACCAGTGCAGAGTTGTACTGTGAGGGGTACATCTGATTGTGGCGGACAATATTTCACAAACACAAAGATACAAACCAAAAATATCAAAGCTTTGGTCCTCATAGTCATTTATTGCATGATTTTCAGAGACAGTAATTTTTCTGTCCCAAAAAACTCAAATCTGGGTCCCTGAAACCTGGGTCTTTCAGGGTCCCCAATTCAAATTTTAGCCTGTGTATATAAATTTTGCTGTGTTCATTGTCAGTGATTTTGAGTGTTGATTTGGATTCATAATAAGGCCAGAGCATTTTCTCAGATCAAGCCGCAGACGAGTGAATATCACACTGTCAGGGTTGGGGTTAGTCATAAGAGTCTAAACCATAAAAATTGTGTAAAACCGAAATTATGCTTAATAGGCAAAAATTCGCATCCACGAAAATCAAGGAGCACTAACCATTTATCATCTTATGTTCATAAATTATTAATATTATTTCTGCATCTTGTTTTCAACATTTTACCTCCTCTTTTGAACCTTTTCCAATGACAAACCATTGAATTTGTGGTGGTGAGTAGCAAGAAACAGGTAAGGGAGAGAATTTTTCGTGAATGAAAACAAATTTATGCATGTTTAGTTTCATCTGTCACTTATTTTTGCAACTTTGTGATCATTATTAAAAAAATTGTTGCATGTTTGATTTCCCTATTGATTTTTACATTTCCTGTATATGCTGGTCAATTATAGTCAAGTGCAGGGGCGGATCCAGGATTTCTTTCTGGGAGGGGCACAAGCAAGGCCGTATCCAGGATTTTGTTCAGGGGGGGGCACAAGGATACCTCGTCATACAAAACGAACGAAATGATAATGGGACCGTATTAAAAATCTAGCATATTTTTACGGGTCTGGGGGGGGCACGTGCCCCCGTGCCCCCCCCCTGGATCCGCCTATGGTCAAGTGGCTAATGAGTTGACTTCAAAGTAAATTGGACGACCAGCTTGTTTCATAAGTGGAAGTGCTGCTGGCTGCAGGGCCCATAGGAATTAAGGCAAGGGGGGTTTCAGGCTCAAAACACTGAGGGTGTGGAATACATTTAATCTTAATTTATCAAATATAATCTTTGTGTTTGTGAAATATTGTCCGCCACAATCAGCCCACATAGCAACGAACCTCTCTGAGACGTCTCACTATGGTCTCGAATGACTCGAATATCACGTATGTCTCGGAGATGTAATCGTGAGACGTTCAGGAATTATTAAAAAAAAACGTATTTTACGCCATCAATGCCTTCCATATATATTTTTTGGTGCAAATCTGCAGTTTTGATTATTAAAATCACGACTTTTAATATGGGTTTCTGATTTTCAAAAGGTGATCCATCACAAAATTTGACGCTAAAAATGATCGAGAAAAGTAGGCCATAACTGTATAATTTAAATTTAATTGTTTTTTTGCCTAAATTTAAAGCATACCATAGTACAAAGTCTAATGAGACATCTCAGAGACTTATATGAGACGTCTCAAAAGATGTCACATAGACAATTTTTTTGGACATTGTGACATCTCCGAGAAGTCTCAGAGATGCCTCTGAAGCTCTCAGAATGTCTCTGAGATGTAACATGTGATATTCGAGACGTCTCAGAGACGTATTCGAGATGTATTTCTGCTATGTGGGAGATGTACCCCTCACAATACAACCCTGGAGGGGCCCTCCTCTAGAAAATTTTTCAGATAAATGGTTCAAGTGGTGAGTTTTACGGCCTTCTGAGGGATATTTTATTAAATTTACACTATTCTGTAAGTAATATTAATCCAATTAAGTGAAATGGATTAAAGTTAAAAATTTCTCTGAGCTCTGGGGGGAGGGGGGTTTATCCCGCAAAACCCCCCCTTGCTGTGCCACTGGCTGGCTGAGGACTTTCATATCATATGTTGTATGTATAACTACATAGTGTGGATAACATTATTTCGCTGAGCATATTTAGAAGAATATATGCAAAAAGAAAGTTACCTAGGGTTACCATCATGGTTTATCTGACATTCAAATATCTAAGGATACAAGGATGCACTCCCACAATATGAAGTCGCAATCCCATAAGTAAGGATCAAGTCGGGAATCAATTCGAATGTATCTGATTGATAGCGATAGATGCGGTGGTAAAGAGATAGAGGCGGTGGAGAACTAGAACTCAAATTTCGCGGGTAATGAAAAAGCGCTACCAACGGACTCAAGCTGCACTACGCGGTGCCGATTGACAAAGGGCTTTTAATTCGGCTGTCACAAAGATTCCATTTAAAGTCAAATATTTGGCTTCAAAATTTCTACACTTCTATTACTGTGTTTACTCAGATATGTGTACGATAATAAAAAAACAGTAAAAGTACAGTACAGAAAAAAGAAACATCGGCCACGATGGAAAATACGAGCGAAATTCAAACCGATCGTTTTGAACAAAGTAAACTCAGATATTTCATAAAATATTTTGCACTTTCAAACAAAATGAATGATGATTATGAACCACGTATTTACAATGTAATTAATGGCAATTAAGTCGGCCATTATTTGAAACTTCGACTGCGAATACAACGAAGATCTCCTCATGTCTTTTGTTATCCCCGCAGCATTCCCACGTACTTAAAGATTCGCATCCCTTTTGTTAGCCGGGGAATCATTTCATTGGCGCAGTTTCATGTAGGTGAGATATTTAAAATACAAAAATTAAACTTTTACACATGAATTTGCTAATTAATCAATGAATTTATTAAGAAAAATAAATATAATCCTATCAACTGCATAGATACAGCTCAAACGGACACGTTTGGGAGTGAAAAAAGTTAATGAAAAATTCCATTAAAATATTCAAACTGTAATAAAATTTCTGCTTTAGCGAGTGTTTTAATGGTATAGACAATGGAAATTAATACTATAGATGACATGGGAATGGAAATTCCACTCAAAACTGTAGATCCTAATCAAATTGTATTTTGGTGATGGTTTTCCGGGTTTACACCGCGTTGATACATGTTTTGCGGACGACAGTTTCGGGCGCGTTCCAGCTCCCGTCTTCGGGTCCAAATGATTTGCAGATCTGTGATCCTTATTTATTTACAGCTAGTCAGACGGATGTTGATTTTTAATTCCATTGTTGGAAAAGCCGTTTGAAAGATGAGGATAAAGGATAGCCGTCTTCCCTATTGAAGTTTTTTGGATGACTCGCTATTTCAATCGCCTCCCTTATCAGCCTAGGGAAATATTTATTTTCCCTGGCGATGATTTTCGATTCCTTGAAAAGTATGACGTGCCCAGGTTCCGACCATGCATGCTCTGCAACCGCAGAAAGACGAAAATTTTTCTTTTCGGTTGCCTTAAGATGTTGCGGAAGCCTCCGTAACAAATTGTATTTTGTTGTGGAATACCAACACATGGGGATAGAGGATTGAGGGATTTCGTCGTAAACAGTGATAATGGAATACAAAGGACCTTTTAGAAAACTTTAAAGTCTTTTTTACATGAGGCACCAAATAGTGCAGGTTAGAACTATATTAATTTCTCATTGTGGAGTGGATTGTGAGAATGCACAAATGAAATTAGAATGGACTATGTTGTCACAATATGTCCATGAATTCTCGCATGTGTTCTAGCTCATTGCTTTACCCGATGCAATTTTGACTGCACCATTGTGCACATGTCAGATTGCAAAAGTATGTCCCCCATGCAAAATGGCCTTAATTGAGGGCTCTGCTTATGAAAGATAGAGTTAACAGAGAAAAGATGGATCTTACATTTACCAGCAATACACAGCACAGGTAAGTGTGGACATATTCGTAGGTGTATTTAAGGAGGGGGCACATGCTCCCCCAGACCCTCAAAAAATAGACAAGATTTTTAATACAGTCACATTATCATTGCGTTCGTTTTGTATTACAGGGTATCCTTGTGCCCGCCCCCAGAAAGAAATCCTGGATTCACACTTCATGTATTGGGGAGAGATGAAATGTCAGGGGATATAAATAGTGGCCTGTCAGGGGTAAAAATATTGGCACTAAAAAATTCAGGGTGTATATATGAGGGTGACCATGGGCTCTCAAGAAATGAGGAAAATGTTTAAACCTTAAGTTGCTGACTACTTACAGGTTATAATTCAATTGTATTACCTCTTATTCATCCACTAGTACTATAATGCCTCATTATTTTTATTTTTTCCCCAATATTTTAATTATGAAATACCATCTGATGTTTTTATTATAAATTTCTTTACTTAATCTTAGGTTTATAATGCATGGTATGTGGCACAAAGTGGTGAAAACCGAGTAAATTAGATATTTCTTTTATTATCATGGTATTCTACCTATTAAGGTAGGTTTCCATGGAGTACTCAAGAAGTGATCTGGGAGCCTCCCTTTCCTTCCAGCACTGCCTTCTTTAATTTACTGTAAGGCCTACTCCCTTTCAATCTATCTAAAAATCCTATTCTTTTCCTTCCCCTCCCTCGTTTCCCTAACATTCTACCCTCAAACACCTTTTTCAACATCCCCTCCCCGCTTAGCACTAACTCCATCCATACTTTCTGTCTCCAGCCGTATCTCATAGAAGCTGCCTCTCCTCGCCAACCATATCCAGCACTTCGTCGTTCCTTTTCCTCTCCGTCCATTTCACCCTCTCCATTCTTCTCCATACCCACATCTCGAATGCCTCCAATCTTCTCTCGTCTTCTTTCCTCAGTGTCCACGTTTCCGCATCGTAGAGAGCTACACTCCAAATCAAACTCTTCCCTAGCCTTTTCTTTAAACTCTTACATAACAATCCTCTCAGAAGCTCCTTCCTGTTCATGAACGCCTACTTCACTAATGCAATTCTCTTCCTGATGTCCTTACTACTGTACCCGTTTTCCTCTAACGTACTGCCTAAATAGTTGAATTGCTCAACCTGCTCAAGTTTTTCACCACCTACCTTTATCTTGAGTCTCACATTCCTCACTCGTGATGCTTTACAAAACTGCATAACCTTAGTTTTCTTGTGATTAATCCTCATCCCATATTCCTCGCAACGCTCGTATAATGCATCCACTAGAGCCTGAAGTCCCCTTACTGATTGGCTAATCAACGCCTGATCATCCGCGAATCTCACTGATTTGAACATCATTCCTCCCACTTTTATTCCAGCTTCTAACTCATCCCACCCTTCCCTTACCATCTCTTCAGTGTACACGTTAAAGAGCAGCGGCGATAGAGGACAGCCTTGTCTCACACCTCGGCCAATGCTTGCCCACCCATATTCTCCGTCCGCTACCCTCACTTGCGCAGTCTGGGCCTTATACAGATTACGAATTAGTCATCTATCCCTCCAATCTACACCTATTCTCTTGAGAATATCCATTAACTTTACCCAGTTCACCCTATCAAACGCTTTTTCAAAATCCACGAAACACGCATATACGTCCTGGTCATATTCTAGGTTCCTCTCCACGAGGGACCCCATTATTGCTATTGCATCACGAGTTAACTTCCTCTTCCTCCAAACTGATCCTCGCCCAAATACTCGTTTGCCCTTGCCTCCATTCGTCTTTTCAATATCCTCAGGACCACTTTCGCCGCATGTGATATTACCTAGGCTGATAGTCCTATAATCTCCGCATTCCACTGCTTTCTTCTTTTTCGGAAGCGGAATTAAAACCGTCTTCACGAAATCCTCCGGCCAACATCCCTCCTCATAGATCCTGCACACTAGTTTGAAAAACCTTTTCTTACCTTCCTTCCCTAGATGCTTCAGAAGCTCACACGGGATATTGTCCACGCCTACTGCTTTTCTAGCCTTCATATCAGGAAGTGCTCTCTCTATTTCCGAATCTAATATCCCCGGCTCAAGATTATCCTCCTCCACTGCACTTTCCTCCACTAGAGTCAACCTCTCTGGTCTGTTCATTCCGTCATACAGATCCTCCACGTATTCCTTCCATCTACTCTGTATCTTTTCTCGCTCGGTTGGCATCCTCCCATCTTTAGCCTTAATTTTAGACATGGCTTGTCCTCTTTTGCCGCCTGATAGCGACTTAACTTTGGCGTACAACTTTTACATACTTCTCCATCCTTCTGGGACTTTTCCATTTCCTCACACTGTCTAATCCACCAAGCCTCCCTTGTCCTCTTAGTTTCACATCGTAATCTATCATTCAATTCCCTATACATTCTTTTGCCCTGTTCTGTGTCCACTTCCTCCATTCCCCTTATCATGTTCTCCATTATCCACGGTTTCCTTATCCTTCTACTGTCTACATAACCAATTGACTTCTCAGCCGCTTTGACTATTCCCGTTTTAATATTATCCCATCTTTCCTCAGCAGTATTCGTACCTTCAATCTCCCGTATACCCATGTCCACTAGTTCCTGATATTCTCTCCTCATCCTCCCCTTCAGGGCTTCAACATTCCATTTCCTCACCCTCCTGCCTTTCATGAGTCTTTTGAATCTTACGTTGCATTTCATAAGCACTAGGTTGTGGTCCAAATCCGCATCTGCTGCAGGGAAGCTGTGCGAGTTTTTCACACTATTCCTAAACCTCTGTCTTACCATAATGTAGTCTATTTGATATCTCCCCACATCCCCTGGACTTTTCCATGTGTACCTTCGCCCTTTATGATGATTGAACCACGTGTTTGTGATGAATAATTTGTTTCTCCTACAAAATTCTGCTGCTTTCTGTCCCCTGTCGTTCCGTATTCCTAATCCAAATCAGGGGCGGATCCAGGATTTCTTTCTGAGGGGGGCACAAGCAAGGCCGTATCCAGGATTTTGTTCAGGGGGGGGCACAAGGATATCTCGTAATACAAAACGAACGCAATGATAATGGGACCGTATTAAAAATCTTGTATATTTTTGAGGGTCTGGGGGGGGCACGTGCCCCCCCCCCTGGATCCGCCTGTGATCCAAATTATCCTACTTTGTCCAGTCCAGTTCCCCATCACTACCAGATTTTTCTCACCTGGTGTGTCTCTAATTATTTCCTCAAGCTGTTCATACACTTCATCTACTTCTTCCTCCCTATGATTGCTAGTGGGCATGTAAACTTGGACCACCACAAGGTTGGTGGGCCACGCCTCAATTTCTACCACCAGAATCCTATCGCTTACCTGGTCTATACCTACCACACGTTTACCCATCTTCCCGTTTAATACTAAAGCTACCCCTCGCTGGCTTTCCTCTCCACCACTATATATAACCCTATAACCATTTTCCAATAGTCCCCCCATCCCTCCACCTCACCTCGCACAATCCTAAGATATCTATCCTCCCTTTATCCATTTCCCTTTTGATATTTTCTAACTTCCCCGCCCTCATCATAGTCCTTACATTCCACATCCCTACATTTATAGCCAACTTCTTCTTTTCTTCCTTCTTCATTGCTGCTGCTGATGATAAGTCTCTGCAAGGATTTCGCATGTTGACGACTCCGAGGACCTTGTCGACCTCGCTGCCGTGCCCGACACCTGCCCTATGCAGACGGATCCTGGGCGATGAGATTCCGAGGCTCATTTGGTTGTACTCCATGTTTTCAGGGAAGAGATAGTTGGTAGGGTTTCCCACTTCCATTCCAACAGTGTTTTTCACGTGACACCATCACGTGGACTACCTTTCGTCTGGCTCCTACCCTTCGACCAATCTGGCATGGGTGGCCCTACCAGGAATATTTTAGAATTAATCCCGCCAGTGCAGCTCTAGGGGTCATAGGAATGCACAAGCCTTTCCACTGCGACAAGGTTGTAGCCCAAGGGAAAGGAGATATTTCAATAATTTCCTCAAAATTTAATTCCATACAATGTGTTTCATTGTCACTACATCATTCTCAAGTGCATCATTTACAATCTAGAGTGTCCTTATAAAGTTTCTTTTACTATATTGGAGAGGGAGAGTAGGGGAAGGATGGAGGTAGGGTGTTGGAGGGTAGGGATGCATCCAACACCCCTGACCCCAGGGGTAAATTTTTAGCAAAAAAATTCTACTCCGTTCTCGGGTATTGCTGGATTCAGCTACAGAAGACTAAACGTCAAAATCTTTCCTAGTTCTTGTGCTGTGTATAGAATTCCGATAGCAGCAGTTAATGTGTATGCATGGTGTAATGAGATCAGTATATTAGTAATTATCATTTAGGACGGGCCAGTTGGAGGGGGTATGATTAAAATCGTACCTCCTAAACATTTCAGGGGGTTTGAACCCTTGGACACCTAGTTAAGACCCTGGAAAAGATACTTTTATTTATTTATTTATTTTATTCTCAAACCACCGGATACAGCTTTTATTGGCCATTTTATACCGGGGTATTCAACAAATGTAACAATTAAATGTACACGAACAACCATGCCCTGGACCGAGGAAACCTACCCAGGCAGGACTCGAACCTGCGACCTCTTGTTTGGCAGGCGAAGACGTTACCCCGCCGCCACCGAGGTCGGCGACCTGGTAAATGGGACTTCAAGGATTTAAAAGCTGTAGGTTCCCGGCAAAAATATGGAAAACTAGTAAAAGAACAGGGATCATGAGTGATGACCAAGAGCTGTTTTGATGACCAAATAACATGGCTCCCACAGAGTGGTGTATCAAGGATAAGGGGGGCTACTAGTAGGTACGTGAGGGTAACCTTGCAGCAGTAGTGGGGGTCTAAACATGGGCATACCCAGCGAGGGGCAGCTGCCCCCCCTATAAGAAAAAATCGAAAAAGTCTTTAAGGAAAATCAGGACTGAATTGAGACGAAAGTTTTCAACAAATTTTCTTTAAACCCACGAAAAATGATATTAGTTTAAGACATGCACCTAAAATATTTTTTATAATATATAATGAATAATTTTAGAAACTAATAAAGCGCAGCTATAATTTTCTTCAAATTTGGTTTCATTCAACTTTTCCAAGCTTAAATATTACAACTTAACGAAAGAATATTCTACAGTTTTGGAGTGTGTTGAAATTTGTCCTATATAGCTGAAAATTTTTAACTGCTTAAAAGACAAGCAGTACCTTGTACTATGGCACCTCTACACATGGGCACAGAGTAATATCTACTCTGTGACATGGGCGTACCTAGAGAGGGGGTAGCTGCCCCCCCCCCCCCTAGAAGCAAAAATCGCAAAGTCTTTGAGCAAAATCAGTATTGAATTGAAACGAAAGATACAACAAATTTTTATTTAAACCCACGAAAAATGATATATATTAGTATAACATATGTAACAAAAATAAGACTATTTTTTCAAGGAAATAATCTCATAAACTAATGTCACAAATTGCCCCCCCCCCCCTATTTATGATCCTGGGTACGCCCTTGCCTCTACAACCAAGGGTTCATTTTTAATCACAAAGTCCAATTGCTTAATCAACTACTTTTCAATGAAGGAATCATAGTCAAAAGATAAAAGTAATCATGGTTCCTTGGTTCATAGGCTGCATTGAGAATTGCTGCCGCAGAAGTTGATATGCACGCAAGTTTAAAAGAGCCAGTATGCATACGAACTATCTTACACGAACCACTGCCACTATAATACGAAAGGTGTCACCCAAATCCTTGTTGCTTGGCATCCATAACGACAGACACCCGTAACTAAGTACCCTGTTTTGACCCTGTTTGGTTAGGGCTTCTCGGGTTGATGTGCGCGCAATTCGTAGGGTTCTCGCTCGTTGCTAACCAGCCAACAGCTGATTTCTCCCCTGTTTACACTGCCCTCTATCGATAGGAATACGGTATTGCGTACTTTCAATGCTAGCTTTCCATTGTTACCAGCGTTATCAGCCAGTAGGAAAAATGGCTGCTGGGTGTTGTGGTACGAAGAAGCAGAAGCTGAATAATTCTTCGAGTATTACGTGCAATGGGACGTCTTCGATTCCAAATGGAATACGAAACGGGATGGTGGCTCATCCCGAAATGTGTTTTTTCTGCTTCGATGTTTTGTACTGTCATCTGCATAGCTTGGAGCCCCCGAAGAATCCGAACTTTAGCAACGATCCATAGTGAGCATTCCTTTGTTCTGAGTGCATAGGATATTTACAATAATTATTTTTTTCATGTCTTGTGGTGTTCACACAATTTGAATCTTGCCTGATAATTTTCTGACTTCGTATATATTATCTCTTACTGTCTTATTACTTAGGAATGTGAGATTTTTAGTCTTAAAGTGGGTCATATGTAGTTGTGATTCATCCTGCTTCAACTCGAGGAATTTCTCTTTTATATCACCCTATTTTCAGTCTTCCGTTTCTCAGTATGTTTCCGAGTTTTATTCATCATATTTATATAAAAAAATTGTACAGTATTCAATTTTCCTGCTTAATGTGAATACAAACGCCTCAATTTTTAGGTAACATATCGGATTCTATTGACTTAGTCATAATATCCCGTGCATTTCATATCTCCAGTTGTCGGATATGAAGCTTTGTGCAGTTTCAGTGCCTCGGTAAAATACAGAAAGGTTATTTAATGGAATAGCGAATGACTTTGTGTTGCGCTGAATTGAAGTAGATAAGCCTATGGATCTTAAATTTAATTATTAATAGTCAGCGTACATGGCAAGTCCACTTATCATCTTTATTGCGATTAATTATGCTAATTCATGCTTGATCGTATGTATGGTTTCGAGAAAGATTACAGACGTCACTAATGGTGCCTACATCACATTTTAAAGAATAATAACTTATGGTGTATCCGCATCAATATTCACGTAATTATGACTTACCTGCCGCATCCTTACCTAAGTTTTTGCGGCAGTATTTTATATTGCATTTTTACAGCTTTTTATTGTTACTTCGCTCTTTAATCGCACTTAAAATTTGCACAATATCTTACAGTTTTTCTTGTCGTCATTTATTGGAGTTGTTTGCTTCTTCATTTCATAGTTCCTAAATATCAATGCTTCAAACCGAAGGTTGGTTTGAATAGGTGAGGGCTGATTTCACCCACAACTTGGCGTCAAATATTTTAATTTCGCATACGGAGTATAGGGACGAGTTCCTTTCCCTGAGCCATTCCTCTTCGATGTTAACTGGGGGTGTCACGAAGCTTCACCTGGGATTTGAACCCGAAACTCGTCCAGCAGGCCAGCGCCCTACCCTCAAGGCTACCACACTCTCCTTCCATTACTTCATCTATTGCTAATGGCTTTCTTTCTCCTAACATATTTTTTTGTAATACCATTTATATATTCTGATTGATAAGTCACTATTTACTAGTACTGTAGTAAGAAGGCTGACAGTATTTTTATAGGGAAATAACACCCACTCGAGAATGGTTATTCGTAAATCTGAGGGCCGGAATATGTCTTTACTCGATGATAATGCCCTCTTCTTTTGGGGATCCTTCAGGTTAGTAAATGACGCTTAAGGCTCAGGTTTCAGTTAAGTAAGTGGTCATAATTTTTTAATACAGCATCTTTGTGTTGATGAGTAATGCAGTTTAATGATAAGGAATAGGTCTTCACTTTTTCAGCTGCACTATTGGAGAAGGTTGTGTCATTTTTGCCAGTTGGTTACCTATTATATTTGCTTCTGTTGCTGAAAATTTTTTCTGTTCATATAAGAAATGGTAAAGTGAATGAGAACCTCCGATTTTTTGGTCCCATGAACTTCATAATAACAGAAGTCTATTGTGAACATAGCCAGGATTCATATTAGGCTCCTCCAGAGAGGGAGAGAAAACAAGGGACCTTGTATCGCTCTGTCCAACACATTGAGTATAAAATACAGTGTGATCTTGGTAATACAATGCATATGCAACTGTGACACAACCGGATATTATAAATATCGTATTACTGTTAATGTATTGGGAGCTAATACAGCATTCCAAAATACTTGTAATGATATTGGTTTACAAATCAAATTTTGAATTTGTGGTGACTTGTTACAAAAAATTATACGTTTGCCGTGCCTACCTCATTCTATTTCCTTGCATAGCTTTGTTTTCCTTGCCCATTATAGTACATCATGTATCCAAAACAGCATACAGTTTACACAAGAAAAGGACACACACACCTACTTTCATCCATATTACGAATTGAAAATTTTTTCATTTCAATCTGACTACGTTAATCTAGTGGATATATAAAAATTGCCTGCCCAGGACGGCCCTAGATTACAGGATGTATTGGATTAAAGAAATTGCTCTCTGTATCAGCGACTTAATTTTTAGGGGGGCTGTTGCCTTCTCTTATGCTCCGAGGTGATGTCCATGTTTCAATGCAGGGAAAATTAATTATGTATGAATGGTGTAAAATATGCCTTTCTGTGAGAGGCTGTTTGATCCCTCATCAGCCCTCTTTTATATATTGAAAGCCATTTTGATCAATAGATAGGTATTCACGGAGTCAACAGTTTTTAAAAAAATAGTGGTGAAGCCATTGTTAAATTATTTCAATGTGGTAGCCTAGAATACATATACCTACACACTGTTGTTACTTACTTGAAGTTGGTACACGTTCAACATTACATCATCAATTTCTTTTTTGCAATTTTATTATATTTTGATTTTCCATGGAAAAGTATGTCCTTAGACTTGATACTTGATAATTTTAAATTATCCTCCTTTATTTGGAGTTTCATATGACTTGTACCTTTTCAATCTTTTAAAATCATGAAGAATGCATATCAGTAACATCCTCATTGTCTCAACTGATAATTTAATCTGTCGGTGTGTGCATGATCTTTTCAGCATTTTTGTGGCATTTTTCTGATGATAGTATAAATAATATATGTAACTTCAAGCATCCATATAACATTGCAACAGAATGACGGTATGGTGCTAAATACTATGGATGTAGGGAAATGGTTGTAGTTGGTTGCCTCACAAACACAGGTAAGGGAAATCACTGGAATATTGTTAGGGCTTAGAAATGGAAACCTTGGATAAGTTGTCTCAGGTGCATGCTAAAAGAGTTTTATGTGCTTAAGTTCTTGTCACTCGTAGCTAACTATTAGATAGGTAAATGATGATCCACTTTGAGAATATCTTTCCAGAGCTGTTAAAAAACAGTATTACCTTTCTTTTTGCTCACTCTGTTTATTTGCATTTTTTTGTGCATATGACTTATTAGTTTATAGCATATGATTCCACTTGAATGGAGGCTGATGGCTCTTTTTAGACTTCATACAATGCATAAGTATACACAATGGTGAAAATGATGGCTGCAATCTTGCAATTTTTTTGTATGTACGTAGCTAATGGCCTATCAAATTCAAGTGAAACGCCACCTTTCATCGAGATGGCAATTATTGTTCAGATGATATT
The DNA here is from genome assembly GCF_921293095.1 of Ischnura elegans. Lineage (NCBI taxonomy): Eukaryota > Metazoa > Arthropoda > Insecta > Odonata > Coenagrionidae > Ischnura > Ischnura elegans. Next base: position 45,138,824 of record NC_060253.1, on the reverse strand, counting down.
GTCAGTGTTGAGAGTTTCTATCGATTTTCAACTTGATCTCTATCATGAACTTTAATTATATCAATCTCTTTTTCTCTTCTGAGTGTTGTGTTGTTAAACTTTTGAATCTGGTATTTGGCAATTAGCCAGTGAGTACAACATCCTGTTTCGCATGTCTCAAATTTAGAATGAAACTTTTGGCAATGAACCAATTCTTGTGGATTGGCCTTGTTGTATTCAATTTGGATTTGTTTGAGAAGGTACTTTTCTTTTGTGCTATTGTACATACTAGGAATTGTAGCAGTTACCATCCTTTTGTCTCATAAATATTCTCACCCTTTATCATCATTGTTATCTGATGTGTAGTGTACAGTTTTATCACACCTGTGATCTTTTTTCTGTTTTATTCTTTTCAATGAGAAATTTCATAGAAAATTGATATTTGCTTTTGCATTGATGTTCAGAGAAAACTCCTTGCATTAACTGTGGGATTTTGGTGTAATTTGCTTCAATTAACTATGAAAAGGAACCTGTGAAGAGGAAAGCTAATATTTAGAAACTTGTAAACATATTTTCTTCCAGGCCTCATTTGAGTTACTATGAAATATGCCAAGCATTTTATGCAGCAGTTTAATGAGATGCCATATGGTGGCTTGTGGCAGGGAGTGTATTAAGGATGAATTTGTGATATTATGTCTCAATGAGAAAGAAATGAGCCACGGTCCCATGCAAGGTTCTAAATTTTGCTCAGAACATTGATGAACACGTTTCTTTTATGTTTCACTTCTCTAAAGTTGTAAGAAAACATTATTGATCTCATGAAATGAATGCTTCTACGTATAGGTATATGTAATATAGACACCATGTTCTATTTAGATTGATGTAACTAATTGTGGCCATTACATAAAAACTTTCATCTTTTTCCTTCAGGAAGCTGGCATTGGAATTCATTCCCATTTTTCTTGCATTTGTTTTCTTAAATCTTAGTCAGCCATGTCAGCGAGTTCCAGTTAAAGCAGTTCTCTTACTTTTGAAACATGGTGTTTAAAGTCTTTTAATTTGCAGCAAGTCTTTGATTTTCTTCTAAAGAGACTTCCACCCTTTTCAAGGAATATCATTTGGAATGCATGAACGTAATAAAGATAGCTGTGTCCTTTAATTTTCAGAGGATACAGCACACAGAACAGTTGTTTTTGATCTGCAATTGATTCCATGCTATTGTACTACATTGGTTTGACAAAGTTCTCCCTGGCATGTAGGTTGATGGTGATTTTATGTGGGGAAACTCCTATTTAAAGTTAAATCTAAATGAGAAAATGACTTTTCCTGCATTTTTAAGGAGAAAAAAAGAAGAAGTAATGTAATGATACCTTTTTTGACTCATTCATGTCATAAATAAAACTAGCAGATGTAAAATTAACACAATAACCGCGGTGCCGGTCGTTGTGACTGGCAATTAAAGCTCCTGCCACACCACAATAGTGACTGGGCATAAATTGACTAAGTCCCTGTGGATTTCTGAGGCCGCAATTGACCAGGAAGGATTAATAAGGAATGGATTGTGGCCAAAGTGATCATTATGACTGCAGTAATTAAAAAAAAGAGTAAAATCCCTTTCTAATTCATTTCCAATGTTAATGTGTAATAAATCAATGATATGCTGCTGATAAAAATAATGGCTTCACAGGAAACATGTACAACAGATCCATGGCAGTCAGTATGCTAACAAATGAAGTGAAGCCAGAAATCAAAATAAAAGTTTCTTAAAACAAATGTGGTCCCATTTAGAACCTTGTCAATCCAATGCAAAACCCAAGGATTTGCTGAGACTGTGATTTTCGGTTGTTCATGAAAAAAGCGGGGAAATGTTATTTCTGAGCCATATACTCTGCAAAAGTGTGGTTGATTAAAAATTAATTTGATCAAATGATACTGATGAGATGGTGGTTTCCACACATCTGATTGCTGTGGTGGCAGTACGCTGTCTGACTCTCATGGGACTCTCCTCTCACCCATCCCATTGCCAGCCCCCTGTTTGTCACCTGGAAGATAGGGAAGGATCGGCGCCTCAGGGGCTGCATCGGAACCTTCAATGCCATGAGTCTTCACTGTGGCCTGAGGGAATATGCTGTCACTAGGTATGCTATTTAATCATCAACACTCAGTGGTGGATTCAGAAAGGGACTATAGCCCCCCTTGGGTATCCTATGTACACTGGAAAAAATTGTAATTTTGTGTAAATATTTGTTTTTTAAACTTTTCTTTGGAAAATTAGTTATGAGACAACCTTAAAGTGTTGTCACTAGCCTCAAAATTCCCAGAAGTAACTGGACCCCCACTACTGCTGGGAGGTTACTCTCCCCCCTAAGGTCCCCACCTAGCCCACCCTTGTTCCTATCCTGGATCCGCCACTGACAACACTGCAAATAATTTTTAGAATTGGCTAAACCTAAAAAATTCTGTGGTAAAATTTTTGAAAGCTATGCAGTATAAGTATAATTGTTTATATTGGAAAAAACCTTTAAACTTCGATTGGAAATAGTTGTGGACCGAACCGGGAATAAACAGTTTCAATTTAGAAGCTTTTGGACATGGTTGACTAAAACCTTTCAGTTGTGCAAACTGTTAAGATTATTTGTGTCAAATTTCTCTCAATTTCTCAACTTTCAATTGGAAAAATTTCAGTACTATTGTGTTAAAATCTGTGAAGTGGACTAAACTATGGAGTATGGGTTTCAGGTAGGAAGTTGGACTAAACCGTTGAATGCCCCTGAATCCCAAACACGTTTTGAAAATGTTTTGCACATTTTCAAAATGTCCTTGGAAAAGGAATAAATGAAGCTTCCTCTGTTTTTATATCAATAGTTGCATTTAGATGTATCATGACTAATGATGTACGATATTATGGTTTAGTTGATTTCCCTGACAGAAATGGAAAAAAAGGATGTGTGTTTTCATATGCCCCTGAAATTGTGTCTAATGAGTAATTATTTATATTTTTGTTATACAGGCAAATATTTTCTGAATATAATGAAGTAAATTTCACTTAGTAAGTAATAGTATCACTTTCCAAAATTTGGTTTGCTTTCTCAAAAAATTTCCTAAAAAAATCTAATGGTCCAAGATTCAGTCACTTTTACTTTTTTCAAGCCTAATGTGTTGAACACTTAATAACCAATACTTGAACACTTAAAACTAAATTCTAAATAGCCAGTGAGGAAAATCAATGGTATTATAACCTTATTCACCGTACAAGAAGGGAGTAAAAAATTGTTCTAGAAAAAATACTTGTATAAATATAAATGTTACTGTGCATTACTTATTTTCTTAATTTTCCGAGTTATCTATGTTTTTTATGTGAATTTAGTTAATTATTTTGCCATTTATGAAGACACCTAAAATTTCTATCATGCATTTATGGTGGATATTCACTATAGGTATTGGATCAGATCACTTGCTTGTAAAAAATGGTGTTTTGTTTTTTGGGAAATTAAAGCCTCAATTTAAAATTTAATTTGGAATTTTTCTGCTTGATGAAAAAAAAATCCGTAAAATAAATTACCAAGTACATATTTATGTATTTTTTTTAATTTATAAGGCACTCAACATTTATGTCCTCAAAATTTAACTAATCCATTTTAATGTAAACTACAATTTTTCACTATATCCTGATGAACGTACTTGGAATAGGATGTCTAATATTCGAGTACATAAATCTTGTGATGGTAATATGTATTTACATCATGCCTTTTCCACGATAATGAAGTCCTTATGTGTAGTTAGTCAACATGCTAGTTTCTTTTTGTTGATTTGCTTATTCTGATTACATTCTTTCTTACAAATGTAAATTCTTTATGCTGGTGAAATGGATGAGATTATTCATCCTGAAACAATGGAAGCAATAATATTTTTAACAAGCTTAACCCAATCCAGTCTCCATAAAATGTTAATAAAATGATATTATGTGTTCCATCTTGCTACTTAGTAATATACAGTGCAACCTCGATATAACGACACCCCACGGTGCACTAATAAACTCTCGCTATAGCGAAGTGTCGCTTTACCGGAGGTGGAGCAAATAATAGCCAATATACCTGTTGCGAACAGATATTTAGGAACAAGAGTGGTGCGGCGACAGATAAACATCTATCCGATAAACGTAAGCATAAATCCAGACGAAAGACGATGTTTTTTTGCATCACTAAATTTCCTTACTCAAATAACGACTAACTATTCAAACAATTTATAAGCGCCGCACTGAATAAAAATCATGCAAAGCATTGTTTCGTCAATCATTATATTTATCGAACGACAGTTTACCACATAAATTTGAGACTGAGCACTCCATTAACTTCATTTCTAACAGATCGCTAGCAATTACAGAGGTTAAGGAGTCTTGATGAAAGTCTTCCGGCGGTGAAATCCTCGCTATGACGAGAGCCAACACCATAGGGTCTCGTAAAAACGAATTTTTTAACACGCTTATTATAGGGTCAATTGACGGTGCATCGGCTATCCCTCGTAATAGCGGGGGTGTCGCTATAGCCCGTACTCGCTTTAACGAGGTTCCACTGTACATACATATTTCTAATTAACCCATCAATCAATGTTCCTTATTATTATAGATTAATTGTATCAGCCAGTAATACAGTAATGTGAAGCTAGTGATTGGTTATCTATTTCTATTGTCTTTAACTGTTGTGATTCTTATTGCCTGATGGGTTGAAGTCATGGTCTTTTTGAGAAACAGTTTTACTAGGGTCTTGGAGTAAATTGGTTGATATGGAGGTTTAAAGTAAAACTCCTATTTCTGTTCCTTGCAGTGCATTCAAGGATTCACGGTTTTCGCCGATAACAAGAGAGGAATTCTGCCGTCTTCATGTGTCTGTTTCTATCTTGCGACATTTTGAGGATGGATCAGACTGCTTGGACTGGGAAGTTGGTGTGCATGGGATCCGGATCGAGTTCCATAATGAGAAAGGAGCAAAGAGGACGGCCACATACCTTCCAGAAGTGGCTCCAGAGCAAGGTCTGAGCTGTTTAAGTGCCCTAATCAGCAATGGCCACAATATTAGAATATTGAAATATGTATCAATAGTAATTCTTCCTTATCATTGAACTTTCAATTCTATCAGTTGCAAAACTCTGGAATGGGTGAGTATTTTTAAAATGTTCGAAGGAATTAGTTAAGGTTAAATGAATGGCCGAATTTATGTCCATATACTTGAGTGACTCATCATATTGCGATACCTGGTTACTGATAGTGATTTTCCATCTTGACAAGAACATTCCATCTATTGCTCTGCAATTGAACGCATTCATGTAAAACATTGTGCTTGTGTATATGCTGTCGAAGGAGTGCAGGAATTTTTCCATAAGGTAATTAGTCTCATTTTTAAGTTCACCAAAGCTTATCTTTTGAATTTATGTACTGTATAGCTTTGATTATACACCCTAATTGAGGGGAAAGCCATGTGGAATGAGCAAAACATGCTGTTGATCCATTCCTTATAATTTTATTTACAATCATTACTTTGGTTTCTGTGTTATCCTTTCTCTGCATTTTTTACACCCATTCCATTGAAAAGATAGGTTTGCAGGAAAGGGATTATAGCAGAGGGTGAGAAAAGGCGAAAAGTGGAGTGTTTGGGAGACTGGATAGAGAATTAATTGGCAAAGAATCCAATAGTATTTTTTCTATAAAGGAAATTGGCTGAAATTCCCTGTCCCAAGCTATACAAAATTCAATATGTCCTGAGTATACCTCTTCCTATTCTATTTGGTGAAATGAAGATTTTAACCGAGCTATTCTCCTGTTTGGTGTGATAAAACTCTTAGGCAATTAATTTTTTGCATCTACAGATATTCACTTGGGTAAAATAATTTTCTTCCAGGGTGGGACCGCATCCAGACGATAGACTCACTCCTGCGTAAAGGAGGCTTCAAAGGATGTGTGACACCTGAAGTTCGGCGAGCCATTAAACTCACTAGATATCAGTCTGAAAAAATCACTGTCTCTTATCAGGTAAGTTTTTTTCAAACCATCTTGATATTCTCTATGTAAACAAATGTTAAGGGTGTTTGGCAATTTTGGGCTTCTATTGGGATGCACAGATAATTCAAACCGTCAAGCTTGTGGGTATCACCATAATTTGCCCTTTTTTGAAAGAAAAAAACTGGTTAAGAAACCAAAATGGAGATTTGAGATCAAAATCATTGGATAAAATACACAAAGTAAATGAAAAAATAGTGGAGTAGTTATTGTTATCAGTAATAAACATTGACAAATTTATAGTTACAACGAGAGAGAAAATGCACTTCAAGCAAAATCTAAGAATTCTCTGTGCTCTTTTAATTGCATTACAATATAGAAATTGGAAAGTATGAACTCTAATGCATATCTGTGATCAAATCATTGGATGAACACTTAAGATTATTTTATATATACCTTTGGAAGGACACAATAGAAGATAATATAAATAAATGCCAAGAGAGGCTACCAAAAGGAAGTCACAAATAAAAGAAACACCCAAAACATTTTTTGTATACAGTAAAACCCCTTATTTACACTTTTCTAGGGACCCAAGAAAAAAAGTGTAAATTGCGGGAAAATGCAAATAGCGGGAAATAGAGAATTTTCACTTTTATTCACATACTGGCTTTGGAAATGTTAATTTTTTAATTGTTCACTAAGCATTATTCCATAACATTGTTTCCCTCAGAAGCACAGTGTTTTTGCTGGCAGCAAAAATTGAAAAATACCTAATCCTGTTTTGTCTGCATTGAAAACATCTTTTGGGCTGTAACCCTTCCAGAACTCTAATATATTCAGATTCTTTCCACTGAGTTGCTGTCTCTTTGTTAACATCTTTGCTTTCACCACTCACCATCTTGGGTGCTTTCCATTCGTCGACGCAAGTTGACTTGCGTCGACACAAGTCGTGTTTTTTGCTTTCCATTCGTTGGAGTTGCCGACACAGGCGGACTCACACCGACTCTGACGAAAAGCTGAGTTTCGGACAGCGGACAGACGAATTGCGCATGCATAGTTGTTTTGGCGCCTTTCACCTGCATTGGAACTGGAGTTGAAACATTTTTTAAATTAGTTATTGGCAAGTGTGCGATATGTTCAAGGTATGACGTTTTAAATAAATAGCTTATATGCAGAGATAATAATGCATTTTTTTAAATTTGCAGTAGTTATTATACAATTGTGAGATGATTCTTATTGCTATTTTAAGATTTTGTGAATTTGAGTGATATTATTTTTAAATACACCTGCCATGCCTATAACTAAGTCGAATTATTTGCGTAAATTGCATCATTGTTTTCACCGTAAAAAGTCTACCCATTTTATGAGGAGTAAATTCCTTTAAAGGAAAGTAATTGCTTTTTACTTGTGTTTTACTAATTTGTTGGATTCGATTCGGAATCATCACTGCTACTGCTACTATGTATTTCTTCCATTACATAGGCTATAAACTGCTCTTCGTTCATCTAAAATAAAAGACAATTTTCAGCACAAGTTTTACTTAAAACGGTCAAGAGAACAATCCAAATCACCAATGATCAGAATCCAACATTAGTCAACAATATAAACAAAAAACATTCCAGATATTCTCTGTGAATCACTTGCATCGTTCTCTTTGGATAAATTTCCCGGTGTTCTAAACTCGTGTTTTACCTGTTCTACCAAGTTCTACGCGCATCAATTACTGCGCATACAGTGCTTTCCATTCGTGGCTGGCTAGGAGTTGACCAGAGTTAACACAAGGTGACACATGAGTCGCCTGAATGGAAAGCACCCCTTATATACAAGACTGTACCTATTTTTGAATCTATCCAACCAACCATTATTATAGATGCCATGGAATCTTCGATTCCCAATCTTGTGGGGAAATACTTTTTCTCAAGGGCCTTTGAGCCTGTTTACACGATACATTAGCACGTACGATTGTAGGCAGGGGCAGATCCAGGATTTTTTCTGGGAAGGGCACAGAGGGCCTGACAGGCAAAAGATCTTGTTTAATTGAGATTAAAAGCAAGATATAACGATGACTTTAAACAATTCTCTTTATTTTTATATCAAAGTTATTCTTATTGAATTAAATGATTAAGCCTCCTTTAGTAATACACAAAGCAAAGCAAACGTAATGATGACCATCAGGCGGATCCAGGATTTCTTTCTGGGGGGCACAAGCAGTGCCATATCCAGGATTTTGTTCTAGAGGGGGGGGGGGGGGGGGGCACAATGATACCACGTCATACAAAAGGAACGCAATGATAACCGGACGGTATTAAAAATCTTGCATATTTTTAAAGTGTCTGGGGGGACACGTGCCCCCCCCCCCCCCCCCCCCCCATAGAGCCTCCTATGATAACCGTATGCAAATTTTGTCTATTTTTTTAAGCATCTGGGGGGGGGGGGGGGGGGGGGGGGCACGTCCCCTGCCCCTAAATCCGACTACGAATGCATGAACCAAATTTGAACAGGTTCTAGAACAGGTTTGAATAGCTATTTTCTGTTCATGCATACGCACAAGTTGGGTGAATACACGGTGCATTTTCGTGTTCATAATTTAGACATTAACTTGTACGGGTTAATGTACTATGTAAACAGGCCTTTAGATGACACCATTTGCAGGGACATTTGATGATCTTGCACCTAAAAACTATTCTTTTCGAATTCGTTCTATTTCTTCTTACCTGGAATTCTTCACATATATTCTCTTTTTTGATAAATGGCCGCACTGGTTTGCATATTTTACAATGGCATCGCGATTTTTCACCACGGTATTGAATGTTGAGACTGGGAATCCGATCGGATTGCCAGTCCCAACATTCGAGTTGCTTCGCCAGCGTTTGAATCGATGCGGGTTCCGGTGTGGGAATCGACTAGCTCTAAAATTTTCATTTTGTCGTCAGTTAAAAATGTCCGTTTTTCACCTCGAATTCCCATTTTCAAGCCGGATAAATTCTATTTCCTGTACGAATTGAGGGTAACTTGGCAACACACGAGTGTCTGAACTACTCGGCGATCAAGTGCGTAGTACAAACTGTCTTGCGACTTCATAATTTTTGAAATTTACAATAGATTGCGATACACTGCTACTTGAATGGGATAATTCAAGTTTAAATAAGTTTTTTAAGTATTTAATTAACCCATAATTGCTACGCAACTGTTGAATGAAGTCAGCGCAAATGATCCCAGTTGTCGGTCAAGTTTTATAGTTACGGCATTTATCACGTTTCATCACGTCTGGTTTCCTTTCAAACTCTCGTATCAAATTATCGACTACATGATTACTGTCAACATTCCTTCAGGAGTTCTTGCATTATAATTATTACATAGCTCGATTGCTCAAAACACCTACTTTCGTATCATGAATCTTTTCGCCGCTGACAGAAAACGAGATGACGTAGTTCAACTTTTCGACGTTAGTGGCGTTCTGTCCCGCCACATTCAAATTCTTCCCGAAAATAATTCTCATTACGTCTCTCTCTCTTGGATTTTTAAATAAAAATGCGCGAAAGGAAGCCAAAAGACAGTTTTTATGGGCTGATATGCACGATTAATTGTTTTAGTACGCAAATAATTTTTTTTTAGTCGGCACGTCGTGGTGCACATGGCGGGAAAACGAAAAAAACACGGCGTAAATACAGGGTTCTATTTACATTGGAGAGATAGGAAATATGACGGGACCCAGAAAAAAACTTGCAATTTGCGGGAAAACGTAAATTCCGATAACGCAAATACAGTGGAACCCCGATTTATCGTTCCCGCATTCATCGTTTTCCCGCATTCATCGTTCGCCGCTCCTGGTCCCAAATTAAGTTCCATAAAGACAATGTAATTTTTTCCCGCATCTATCGTTCCCCGAAGTATCGTTTTCCCGCATTTATCGTTTGACGATCGCGGTCCCGTCGTATAATTTTCCCGCATCTATCGTTTGACGAAAATGAGACGAAGTGTTTACAACGTGTTGTTTACGGCTAATAACGACAGACACAAAGTTTGAATCTACCCCAGGAGATTGAAATACGATAGGGAGAAGCTGAGTGCCGTGGGATAGTTACATTATCGCATATGCCAAGATCCGGTATCCCCCTCCATTCAGCACTCGCCTCTCCCCGTCTGAAGCTTTCCTCTTCTCCGAAATAAAAAAAAAGGTCCCAGCTCGAGCAGGGATCGTATTACGAAGACCTTAGCTTGGAAAGAAAATATCAAGTTACTCGAGAACAAAAGAAACCTTTTTCACGCTTCCCCCTTTCTCGACCACTGACTTTTTTTTAGCTGACTCGCTACAAAGATCCCCACATCTGGAGGTCAACTGCTGCATGAATCACCGATTAGCTCAAAAGGTGTGTAGAAATGAATTTCGGCAATTGGTATTATACTTTTATTATATTGAGATATTAATGATGTACACGTAATTCAGTAAAGATTGATACCAAACATGACGTATTTCTAACGTTATTTAAGCATTTTAAGCAAGGAAAGAGTTGGAGTAATACGATGGTGATTTCTGGCGAATAACGATATCCTCGCAGCTGATAGAGAGCTTCACGGCCGTTGATGCGGATTTTTTTCGAAAACAGGGCGTCTGGTTACAATTTACGAGTTATGCTACAAGTTTCACTTGTCTGAGTTGCTAACGAAGCGATGTCTTCTCTGGATATTTTGTTTCTCTCGACTAGCAATCTGAATTCATCTGCTCATCTAGAACTACGCTACTTATAGTTAGAAATGAGTGGGTAAGTTGCCTTCTCTATAGGATAAAAAATTTCATTGCGCAGTCATATGGTCATGCTTCACCCTCTGCAGTAAGTTCTGCCTACGCCGTACGCGATAGCATTAGTGCCGAACTTCACTTCGCACGAGTGGTTCCGTACTTTCCGGGGTGGGTTGACTTAAAACTAGCGAGTGTTTTCCGCGTGGGTTCAATGGAGTCCGGTTTCATTTTTATTAGTTTTATTCTTATTCTTGGCCTTCTTGATCCATTTCATAACCAATCACTGCGACGGCGAAATCAGTTGTTTGAGGCATAACACGAACATTTCTCTAGTAAATACGTGTACTTGAAATGGCATTTGATGGATAAGAATTTTTACATCAGACAGAAATGCATAATAGCCGTGAAAATTCCGAGTGGAGTGCAAACATTTTTTTAGCAAGGCGGCTTGTTCCTATAGGATTTTAGAAAGAGAGATAAGTCGAATCAACAATATGACCTAAGTGTTTCGATAGTGTAATAATATTCCTGTAATCAGCTGAAACCTCGTTTGAATCCATTGATGAATGTCATAACTCGCAAAAATCCAGCTGATCCTGGGACATAGGCAACCCGGACAACCATCCCCGCATTGATCGTTTTCCCGCATTCATCGTTCTTTTCATCCATCCCCCTGAAAAACGACAGATCGAGGTTCCACTGTACGGGGTTCTACTGTATTTGATACACCTATAATCTGCTCACTTTTTGTTTGCGGGCGAGCCTCCATGAAAGCCCGGACACTCTCAGAGGGCTTCACCCACTTGGGGGAGGGGTAGTAATGAGAGAGAGAAGGAGCGAACTTAACGTTGCCAAATGTTCATAGCAGACCTATTTTTTCACTGAAAACATGTGAGTCATCGGTGACCACAGGTATTTTGGGCCCAGAGCCGAGACAATATACCCACTCATTGGGAAGGTATTGAGGATAATCCCATCACAGAAGCCCATAATATTGTCAGCTACCATTGGTGAAAGGCATACTTATGTTAAAAACATTCAAGTAGAATATTTAAGGTTTGGAAATACTGCTCCATGGGCAGGTTCATGATGTTAACGAAACGGAGGTCTTAGAGTGACTGAATACCCAAAGCACTAGGCCACGCCTTCTGTCTGCTGATTGGAAAAGGGAAAGTCATGTGTTGAGAAACTTTCCCTCCCCTACGCCCACTTACTTTAGCCACACCAGCTCACTCGCAAAGATAAAATGAAGGCTAAGGACCGCATTCTTAGCCCCTACATGCGTTTCTCAGTCGACCCTACTTAAGTTGGGAGGGGGAGATTCCGTTGTCAAGTTCTCTGGGGTGACATAGATGATGGCGTAGCGCCAATTTTCCACTCTGGTGGCATAATGGGAACTAACTATGAAACTAAGAAAAGACATCCGATAATTTTCGGGCATTCTAGGGCAACGGCTCAAGGTAAATAAACAATCGGTGTCGTCCCCCAGGTCGTGTCGGTACCTTAATTTTCACTACAAGCCTACATATCTTTCACTACATATCGAGCCAAAAGTAGAACCTTATTGTCTTTAAATTACTTCAAAAGTGGTCTGTACAAGATAGTAAGTAACGAGTAATAAGTATCGAGCAAATATGATCATTTATGTGGGAACTGACAATGCATCATTGAGGTTTGTCATTCGCTTCCACCTTCTGTAGTTAAGTTTATTATGTGGCGGCAAATAGTGGCATGAAAATACGTTTTCTATGGTTATATATATATATATTTATATATATATAAATAGTTCAAGTTAATATCGATAAACACAGAGACACAAAAAAGAAACACTCACATTGAATAAATAAACTCGTCGAAGCTATCGAAGCACTTCAGGCTTCTTCGTCAGCTGAAGTATGAATGGTGAGGAAAGGAGAGGGTTGGAAGAGGGAGAAGAGGGGTAAGGGGAGAGGTGTATGGGGAGGGGGAGTTCGGAATAGGGGTTAGGATGCGACGTTCAGACCTGGAAAGCTATTGGCTTGAAAGTGCCAAATGCAAGCCAATTCGAGGGTGTGGAGGCTCCACACCCTAGAATTATATATATACTTCGAAATATATATACACTTCGAAATGTTCCTCGGCGAGGTAAATAACATAAAAAACCCTAGGATGGGCAGTATCAGAACACACACGAAAAAGATTATAAACTCACACTCACTAAATTTTCGGTGGCATTACCACCTTCCTCGGAGTTAGGTAAAAGACTGTCTTTTAAAGAATTTACATTCTTTATTCAATTCTTCCGAAAGAAAGTCTTTTACCTAACTCCGAGGAAGGTGGTAATGCCACCGAAAATTTAGTGAGTGTGAGTTTATAATCTTTTTCGTGTGTGTTCTGATACTGCCCATCCTAGGGTTTTTTATGTTATATATATATATACGAAGTATTGGTTTCCCAAAAGTATACCAAGTGCCAATCGTGAAAAATATTATAATATATTCGTAGAAACAAGGTGCATGTATACCGCTATATTGTTCTTATTAGTTCAGTCAATTTTATAATTTATTTAACTTGGTGGCTATAAAAGGGTAGTATTATTACCTTTCCGCTGTTACTGTACATTTTAAAATGGTTTGTGTGAGCTCGTCTCCCTTAATATCCATTGTAACGTAGATTCTTTAATCGACGTGATCAGCAGACGATATTTGGCAGCCATGTTTTTGTAGGGTGTAGGGCTGGTTCGGGTACCATACATCAAGTAGGGCCCATTTATTTCCAAAAACGGCCATATGTAGGGCTTGATGTGGCTTATGTAGGGTGAGATTGGTTTATGTAGGGGCTGATGACATATCCAGGGTGGGTTGGCCCTACAGGGTCGACTAAGAATATGGGCCAAATTTCTGCTTAGACTATCGGAATAAGCCTAGTGTTAAATTTGAATGGCGGACTTGGTCTTGCAGGACTACCTCAGCCATTGGCGATCAAGGAGGAACCATCTTGGACACCCACTGCCCCTTGGCAGCAACGGGATCTGCCTCCATGGTGGCCCACCAGGTGGAGGGGGTGGTAGCGGCAGTGGCCTGATGGGCGGTGGCCTCGCAGGGGGCAGCATGTCGTCGGGGGGGGGGACTGGCGGGGGGAGGTGGGGGCGGTCATCACCATCACCACCACTTCCCCCCCGTCTCGCCCCTTCTGCCCACCCCGCACCGCCCTCCCTCTCCACCCCCGCCCCCACGCTGCTAGCGTCAGCACGGCCCCATTCCTCCCTCTCCTGCCTTTTCCTTCCATGGTGGTGGTGCTGGGGAGGGGAAGAGGAGGAGGCGGAGGAGGGGCTTTAGGAGGCGACGCAGGAGGGAAGGGAGGAGGCGTTGCAGGCGCAGGAGGGAAGGGAGGAGGCGTTGCAGGCGCAGGAAGCGCCTGAGACTCCCCTGAGGATGACCACCCTTCCGTGCCGCACTTTTAGGAGCCTTTCCAACTTTAGGGTGCTTTGGTGTCGGCTGGTGGCTGCGGCATTGTCGTCAGTCTGAGTGCCACTGGAGGAGAATACTGTTTCTCCCCGCTGTGCCACCGGGCGTACCGACTTTTGGGTGCTCGAGTCGGCTATGCGGCATCGTCTGCTCTGGTGCCAGGACTCAAGAGAGAGTGTGCATCGTCTCCCCCTCCTCGGACATCCCATCGGACTCGCCCATATTGAGTGCTGCTCTTTTGTCAGCTTTTTTAGTTTTCATGTTTCATATGATGGAGTTTTTGAAAGAGCTCAGGAACTCGGCAGCTATGGGTTAGATAAATTTTGTTACAACAAGGATGTTGACGGTAGCAAGTCTATGACTTATAACAGTGGCGTGTTATAAAATAATTATTGTAGAGGAGCTCATGGGCATGTTTGTAGGGTTTTAGGAGGTATTGTCATCATAAGACAATACCATCAATGACATCTATGTACGTACCATTTTCTTAGATATTGTTTATCTGGTTGTAAAAATCTTTCATTCTTTAGATTTAAAGAGTTTACCTCGGTTATTTGAAATTTATTGTCCTCTTTAATTGGTTTACAAAAAAATTACCTTTTTTTTGGCTACCCATAATTATTCTTGAGATTAAATTGTTAGGAGAGAAGTTACACCTGTGATTCTGTGGTGATACAGTGAATATTTTATCTCATGGTGGTCGGAAGTCTTGCTCATTTTTTGATGTAGTAGGATGATGATGATTGAGATGATATACTCAGTGTTTCTCTTTTCAGAAGGATAGCGAATCCACTAGGTATAAATATGAAAATGGTGTTTGGGAACAATCTTAAATGTTACTATGAAACCATTGGAGGGTATCATGATGCTCTAAAAAGGATGGATTCTCATAGGTTTTGGGGTGAGAGTAAAATAAGTTGAATATGAAAGTTAGAAGAAGTCTGCTCTTGTTTTGCTTTGTCAAGTGCATTGCTCTTGGTATGCTAAGTCATCAATATGCTAGAGGTGGTCCACTGCAAGCCTCAATTGATGGCCTCAGTCATCTCATGCTCATGACTCATTAGCTGTCCCTATTCAACCATGGATCTCATGTCCCATTGAGCCTTGTCCACTACATTTTTGTGTGTGGATTTTTTTACTGCCCTTACATCTCAATTTTTTACTTGTTATGTCTTCCCCATTAGAGGAATGCCTTAATCTCACCCCAATAGATCACTATGGGGATGAAGTTCTACAAATGTGGGATAAATTAGCAAAAAATCTTTTTAAGGTGTTCATTACCTTTGTAACCTTAGTTAATATTGCATCTACCCTTTTGGGACTAATTTGAATTAATAGTAATCAATGCCCTAATACCATTGATACACTAATAGTATACATATTATGTTTGCACCATTGGATTATTATTTGTGATGTATAAGGGTTTCTGCCTAGTATTTAATTGAAAACTATGATTTTTTATGATATTTTATTGTTTTACCACTTGGTGATCAAGGAGCTAGCATACTTTTTCTGGGAATCATGATAGCTTACATTTTTTATTATTGTGCTCTTAATGTATTCCCTGTGTTATATGTAAAGAATTAAGTTTTATGTGTTGTCTGTGTGCATGTACCATGTTATGTACATGTGAATTCTAAAAATTGTACACCTATCTATACCTACAGGAAAATAGTTACACATGTATGGAAAAAATGTGCAGCAATTATTGTTTCAAGTTTTTTCATTTTTAATTTTGAAGTCTTTAAAGCTCACATTGTCATGAATATACAATTTAATTTGACCAATTATCTTGAAGATTTTATAATTTCACCCAGAAGTTAGAAATATTTCATGTCATTACAACTTTTAAAATGTGCATTCGCCAGTTACTGGAAAAAAATTTCCTTGCTTCATTCCACGTTGGCTACGTAGTAAGGGAAAGGCCTAGTATTTTCATTGACATTCAAAACTTATCATCTAATAGTGAAGTTTTTTTTAACATCTCTCCTTATATTTTGAATGCTTTTTTATGAGAACATTTGATCAAATTGGTCATGTTCAGTTTATTATTTTACAATTCTTCGTGAGGACCATGCAAACTTTCTACTTAAAAAAATATAGTCCTTTCATTAAAATGAACCAGTAGAGTAGATCATGAAGGAAATGTGATCAGAACTGCTCAACTTCAAAAATTTAAGTTTTCTTTTGTTGTTTCTGAGGCATTTCCTACTCCAATAGGCCAGAACTCAGCAATTTTTTAAAAGTGCCCTGCCATTAATGTCTCATAATCTGCTGCTTTAATATCTAGAATCATAAATTTATTATGAAACATCATTTAAAAGTTATTGCTGCACATTTTTTTCCCATCAAATGTTCTCTTTTTATAAGTTATGCAAGTGTATGTTTTTTCCTTTCGAACCATGTTAAGAATTTTCTTCTCCTTTAGGTAGTTAATCATTCCTATCATTTTGAACTTTGAAAACCTATATGATTGTAAGCACTTCTAAAACCCTAGAAATTTTTGTTTGTTATTGCATTCATTTTCTCACATTGTACAGTTAAGACTTCTATATTAAGTGGAGAGCCTAATATTTCTAAAATACTGACAGAATTTTGGATGGGTAATGATTTTTATTCATCATGCTCATATTGAATATGTTAACTATAAATGTTTTATTGTTGTGATGAAGCCCATTATTTTTTGCCATCATATTGGAGGCTATTCATGGAAATTATTTCTCTAAATCTATAATTTTTCTGTATTTTCAATTTTACTAATTTCATGGCTTTGAATTAATTTTGATGGAAATATTTTGATGAGACCTATTTCTAGGTATTTTGTTGTGCTGTTCAGGTTAGAAGGAATGGTAAATTTTCTACTTTTTAAGGTAGCCTCCATGACGTTTGTCCTAATGAATGATTTTTGTTTACATCACTTCAATAGAAGAAGTCACTGCTATCTTGTGTTAATTTAGTAATTGTTTCTACCTTTACATTTGGTGTAACTCTCCCGTAATTTTTCTTCACTCGTCAATTTTGTCATGTATAGTTCATATGTACAAGTTGATTTCTTTTGTGTTCATTGTGTCAAAATAATCACTAGATTATCGTTGAAATTTGTGTTTGATAATTGAACAAGTCTGAATTTCTCAAGACTTGGTTGTGACTTCCATTGTTGTTCACAACGACATGTAATTAATATGCATATACAAGATACCGTATTGGCTTGCTTGTGGGTTGATGTATGCTAATTGTCATTCAGTGTTTGATAACCACTTCAAATCATTGCAGGACTTAGTCAGCAGTGGCAGTGTGATAGGTATTGATATTTGTGATATCCCATTTATCCACTTTCAGGCACAAGTAAAAGCACTCATTATAGCCTTCGGTTTTCTGATATATGGTGATAATATTTAACCACAAGTACATAATTACAATTTCTGCACAGTCTGGGATGAATTTGGTATCAATACCATTTGACTATTACTTTGTGGAAATATTTTCCTTGCCGCTAAAAGATGGTAGCAGTTAACTTGTGCAATACCTACCCACACCTTCTGTTTGACGTGATCCTCATTTTAGAGTAGATGTAACTTGTTTCTTTAGTGTGTTAACAAGGGGCGGTGACCTTTTTGGCTTTGACAAGTAGAAGATTCGTAAAGCAGACCAACACGGTATCATGCACTGCCAACTTCTCCAATCGTAGACTGAGGCTTGAGGATATTTTTGGATTCTCTCTTTACTGAGATGAACTGTGAGATTGAATCCACTAATGACCAGTAGTGCCTCCGTGATTTGCCAAAATTGGCTTCCCTTCCAGGAGTATCTTATGCTATACCTATCTTGAGACTTAAGAGGTATGCTAGAAAGGGTATATGAGCCTACGGTTTTCTTCCTCATCAAGTGAGGCATTATTAGCCCATGTTGCTCCTCAATCTGACAATGAGGATATAAAGACTGCTGTATAACGACATTAGATACCAGTCACCCTTGTTCTCCTAGTTCATATTAGTGTAGTGATAACAATTGACTAAAGGGCGTGTATGTATTGCCTTGGTTATGATAATTGGGTGTGACATGTAACCAATTTATTGTGCTTTATGATGGGAGAAGTCCTTTAAAAGGATTTGGCAAAGCCCATCTTAAATGTTGCCAGTTAAAACTGTGGCAAATTGACACCTACCTGCCAGCATGCTGTTATATGTGTTTGATATTAATAGATATATTGATTGTGGAGGAAGAAAGCTTTATTGTGCATCTTAAAGAAGAATTGGCCTGGAAAAGTAAATTTATTTGACAAGAGATATGTATGAGCATCCGGCAAAACTCAAAGGTGTCATTGTGTCCCGAGCCAAGAATTTTTTTGCTAGTTCAAGTTTTAGTAATGGTGAAAATTAAGAAGATATTATAAGGATTCAAGGAAAGACTAGTCTTTCAGCAAACTTGATGAGCTCAGGTAAAATAAAATGGAGCACTTATTACCCACCATACATAATTAGAAGTTTTATCTCCAAGTCGTGGAAAGTGTGCAAGTTGAAGGGGCTGCCCTGCTGAAATTGTTGAAAATTTTTCTCAAGAGTAAATCAGCATTCCATGTTTGATGGGAGAGAGATATATATAAAACTGAATTAATTGTTAAAATGTAATGGAATAGAAAAATTTGGCAAATACCATGATAACCATTGCTTACCATCCTGTTTATTTCATAAAATGGAATGAGAATCATATTTTTGACTTAAATAGCTTGATTTCAGAATTGGCTCAGAAAGATACATAATACTTTACTGATAAATATGCTTAGAAGTTGTATCCAGGATAACACTATTTTGCTTGTTAACGTTACTGATAGGTATCTCATTTGTTTAATCCAAACTTCCAACATTTTGAAATATCCATTTTCCTCAAAACAAAGTTTCACAGAAAAATCACATTTCTTATTGCCTGTAACATAGTGTTGCCATTTAATTCCATATTACTCCAAAATTAATTACAAGGCATGGAGACCAATCGATCCCTATATACTGTGTGCTATCTCACACTTTAGTCAAGTACACCATTTGATAAACACTTAAGTCCAATGTTTATTGTGTCCATCATATTGCAGTAAACTTGGAATGTGTACTACTAACTTGAGAATGCTTTTTTGCTGAAATAATGGAAAGTTATCTTGAAAATACTTCAAATTGGGAATGACTTATTTCACTGCTGAGCATATGCTCTCACCATCTGCCCGACAAAGTATTTTATGCAAACTTGGTTTCTTTCTGTGAGACATTTACAAGTGAAATAGGTACTATATATCTATTGATAATGAACGTTGTTAAAGTAATTACAGCATAATAGCACCTTTATTCATTACATGTTATCATATTATAAATTGAATGTTTTTTACATCATTGGTAATCAATTATGTACTGATACCCATAGTAAAAGTTTTGGCTACTGTAATATTCCTCTCAATATTTGGGTAGCAAAACATTAACTCACAAAAGGTTACTTTTTGTGGTGAGATTGCATTGTTCTGGTGAGTTAGGAGTGGAAATTGTCATTCTTTTAAAACTTTTTTTTTTTAACCCCCCATTTTTCATTGTATTTACATTGTTTGAAATTGTATTTTGTGTTTCTCTTGAATCTCTTCATCAAACCTATGCAAGTGTGCTTAATTATTTGTAGCAATGCCAATTATTTCCATTGATATTTTATACCTCCATATCAATAATATTGAAAGTTGATAAATACCTAATGAAATTTTGGAATAAAATAATTTATATAAATCTTTATATGCTATATTCAATACTATTATTATGTCGTATTGCATTCTTATTATCATTTTCTCCATTATTTTTTTGAAATTTATATCTTTCATAGATGGCTTGTAGCTTCATTCATTTGCATTTAATATTCTCTTTTTTGAGATAATACCCAGTGAGAAATGGGTGGTGGAACCCACGTGGAGATGTAACGTGGATACCACGTGTTTTTGGTCGTGGAATCCACGTGGAAATTTGGTGGAAAAATTAAAACAGCAGTAGGTGCTGTCCTAAAACCATTATAATCTTAACCACTCTATATCTAAACCTTCTATATATGTGTCTACGATTTTTCATGTGCTCTCATGGCTGCCTTTCCACGAATTATATAAAAATAGAATGTGCGATACATTTTCACATAACTAGCGTGGTTTCAGGATGATAAATGACGCAATGTCACCAGAGAGTTAAGTTCCACAAATTAGAAATTCTGTTTAACATTTTATGCTAATCACCACAAATCCACTTGAAATCAACGTGGATTCCACGTGGGTCCAACCACTCAATATCCACCACCACCAAATATCCACCACTCAACGTGGATTCCACCACCCATTTCTCACTGGGATATTTGCTTAAAATAGCTATCATTTCTGCAGTGATGACCTTTAGAAGTAGCTTTAAAACCATAAATTTCAATATGTTACTCTGAATTTTGACTAGGTAGTATTTATGCATTCTTTGCTTTTTATGAACGATAAGTACTTTTTCATCAAATTACCTAACTTATTGTTGTATTTAATTGATTGGGCTGTATTTAAGTTCTTCAAAGTTAATCATCACGATTCTTATGTTAATTTGAATTTGTAGTTATACGACTTTACTGTAGTGCAGTTATCTATATGAATGTTTTCTACAATTTTAAACTACACATTGCATGTGTAACTTTTCCAAATTAGTCGGCGTTCATTGATGAGCCTGGCATTTATTTTAGTTCAAACCTAGAAAACATATATCATTGTATCCAGAAATTTTTAATTATTTTTTTTTACGGGGTACTGAGCCAATATCTTTTTAAAATTAAAATTTCTCATCTAGGTTGTATTTCCTCTTTTATATGTATAAGAGGCTAAAGCCATCCTACACAGTAAATTCTAGTTTATTAATGTGCATGCTTGTGATTTCAAAGGGTGCTGATTTTTAGGAAGAGGATATACTATAGGTCTAATGAAAGTGTTAAAATTATGCTTAAATAATATTTTAAATAATTGAAGCTAAATGATGATTTCTTCAAACATTGAATGCCCAATGACTGCAAAGATATATATGTACATTGGCAGCTGACAAATGAAAGCTGTGTAAGAGGATTGCTTTGCTGCCTAAATAAGCTGTTGGTTAATAGGTATTTTTTTGAATTCGCCACATATTTGACATCAATAATGGCATCCATCCACCGCATAAAAGCAAAGTTGTGATTTGAACATTTGTAATAACATTGGTCTTCAGGATTTTTGTTAAAATCACTTGTTAATTTTATTCATTTATGAGTGAAGTTCATTACTGATTGACTTTAGTGTGCTGAATCTAAATACATACTGCATGGTTGCACCTGTTTTTTCTTGGTTTTCAGACATTAAAATATTTTAGTGAAAAAGAGCCCTTTTTGGGGGGTCATTTCTTCTGCTCTAGAATGTCACCCCATGGAACTTATATAGTCATGAGGTATAATCACTTTCCTTTAATTTTCATACCATAGCAGGAGATTTTTAGGAGAGAAGATAGAAGTTCCCACAGCACCCAAAAACTGAATGCATTGAAAATAATTTTGACTCAGTTCCTCAAAAATATTTTGTATTATGTACTAAAATATGCTCAGTTTTTACTAAAGCTATTCCTATCTTGATTTAAAAAATTGAAGAGAATCAGAGGTGTGCAGTTATCTGTAATTTTCACTTAACGGCAATTAATTTTTGTTACCTATGGATGTAGCTTTTACTGAGGCAGTAATGTAACTGATGGAATCCAGTAATAGTTAATTTCTTGCTTTCTTCGAGTTTCCTGTCCACATCTGGCTTTGTGGCACCCCTAGGTTTCACATAATTCTAAAGTTCCTAAATATCAAAATGTAGCGGAAACAGTAGAAAAATTCAATAACAATATGCTGGAAGTGCAGTTCGCTCTTTGTTCTTTTGATTCCTTAGTCAAGTTTGTTTTTCATTTATACATACATTGTTTGTCCATCCAGTTTTTTAAATCTCAGATTGCGATAGTGTTGGTGCTCTCCTAATTTTAATCTCAAAGATTTGTTTGATTTTGCTGAAAGTGCATTTTTAGCATTATCTCGGACTCCGAGAGTAGTTTTGCTCCCTCCTTGCCGGGTTTACGACCATACCTGCGGCATTGATTCACGGTCAACTTATGTATTGCTTATATGTATTTAGCAAATGGATAATTGTTGCTCGCACATACATTGCAGACTTTGAATTGAATTCCTCATTTTTTCTGAGCATTGTCAAATTTTAAACGAATTTCTAAGGCCAATATTATCGCATTGAAAGCAGCAACAATTTCCATGTTGATGTTTATACATAACTTGAGATATAAGTTAATATTTATTGTAGAATTTCGTTTAAAAATTGTAAACCCTGCTCAAAAGACAAATAATTCAATTCTTAGTTTATTTTTCTTGAGAAATGAACAAATATTTATTTCGAAACCTTACTGGATAAACAATTGTATGACTACTGTCCCTTACCGCTAAGAGGGGTTATAAAAGACGAGGGGTCCGGGTACCTGCTCCCGGATTCTGAGGGTAAATCCTAAACCCCGCAGGGTTGGGTCCCGAGACAAAGACTACGCAAACCAGCGGCCCTCCTAAAAGGGGGAGAGCTAGAAAACTTATACATACGGCTTTCGTTCTCCTGGCTAGGAAAGTCTCACACGTAAATATATGGCCGTCGTCTCCCGGGTCAGGAAACGTCCACATGTACATATACGTGTGTAGTAGGGAAAAGGTTAATAATAGTTAAATATTTAATTATCAGTTTATGATAATTTTTGTTATTAATAATAATAATTACTCCATAATTTTTAAATTTATCATGTTATTTTATCTGATGACTTTTCATTTCAAATCTCCATTTTTGTTACTTCACTCATTTTTTCCTTATAACAATCTGAAAGATTTCTTACAAAATACCTACTTGCCTTTTGTTAATTAAACTACACAAATATCGGTTATGAATAAAATTCATGTATTAATGTTACATGTTCTTAAATAACTCGTAACGATCTTTAACTCTTGTTTGGAAAAGATATTGAAGTATTGTAATAATTAAGCATCACTCAACTTTTAATAGGCCAGTCAATTTGGAAATTGTCTTCCCATTTTATTTCTTGAGTCAATCTATATGTTATTATTCTGAAAGTAGGTATCCTCACTTAATGCAAGTTTAAATATGCAATGTGATACATAAATTTATAAAAGATAAGATAGAAGAAGGTATACATTAATTAAAGTAGACATTAAAATTAGGATGTAAAATATAATTAACTATGACCACTTAATTTTTTTTTAATTTAACAATAATATCCAAATAAAAATAACCTTAACTGCACACCTCCAGGAAAGATATTGTATTTTTTATGACTACACAGCTGGTCTTGGGTGGTAAAATTCTGTGCCAACTCCAATTACTTCAAGAAGTGCCAAGTTGATGAATGTTGTTGCACTTTTGACTACTATTGCACTTAAAAATCAGAATATCTCAAATTCTTGCCACTTCATATGAATAGCTGTCAGTTATGAATTCAGTAGGTAGCCCAAACTGCTATGAAATCATGTTGGGTTGCAATTGACCCTTTCCCACTTCCTGAAGTCTGAGTAATATCAATTGAATCTGCACGGAATGACAGCCAGGTGAGAATTTTGATGACTGTACTCGATACCAAATATCTTTGTAGGCAAGGGGTGAGACTGGAGGGAGAAGTTTCTCGGCACCTTTCTTTTCCATAAACAAAGGGATGAAAAGAGCTTTGCCGATTTTCCTTTAAATGCATTGGGCATGCTTGTTTGTGGGATGTGGGACCAATATAAAAGTGGAATTTATACTCACATCTCTTCCTGTGAAGACCCTTGTCCATAATTTCTCGGATTTAAGATACCCCAAGTTCAAGTTTTTCATTAAAAAGGTAGTTCTTAGTATGTACATTTGATAAAGCAGTCTCCTCTCAATAACTACCTTAAGGTATTAAGGAGTAACTACCTTAAGATATTAAGGAATTCCATTCTCAATCTGCGGAAATTCGAAAGCTCAGACTCAAAGACTTAAGCCCAGCAGCGGAAAGAATGGCTCAGTCAGTGACTTAAATGTTAGCTTCATAAATTCTCTCAAAGATGACCTGAAAAGGCCGATGTAAATATTGATTCTATTAACACGTTGCGTACAGGGTGAGCTAATTTTTATAGAATATAACTTCACCCAATCAAACGTTAGGATGCATCAATTCATTATGAATAACGAACAACAACTGAAAACGTACTAACGAATACGTATTGTATGCTTTAAAATTGTTTAGGTTGTCGCGCCTAAATGACGAGAATCTTCGTCATCCGTCCGGAACGTTCGGGAAAAAAATGACAAGAATTCTCGCCATCCGTACGCAACGTGTTAAGTAAAACTGTCCCTTGACAGGAGTCAACTCGTACTCGACCTCCCACTCACTGCATCTCAATCCTCTGTCTTTTTTGATCTACTCACAGCTTCTTCCATTACCTCCAGTATCATTCCATCCCTTGTCTTCCCATTTTTTGCTTTCCCTTTGATGAGTCTTGCTCCTTTTTTCCTTCTTACAGATAGAATTTTCATCATAAATCTCGGCCTTACTGTGCACTAGTACAAAAAATTTCTGCATCCTCATTAAGTAATAGTCTGGTAAGAAGATTCAGACTCTCATGGTAGGAATGTGTGTAATCATGTGTATGGAAGTATTTTTAATACTGTAGAGTTACGAATTTCTGATGCAAATTTGCAAATCCAAGATCACTCTCCTCCTATGCAGCTGTTTGCAAAAGCATTTTTCTACTGTTTTACGAATCTAAACAAAATGAATAATTGAAGTGAAACTGACTGGAGAAACTGTATGCTGGCATTTTAATGGTGGCTTGCTGCTGTTCTTGGGTACGGTTGTAATGAATTATCTAAATCGGTGCCTCGTCTCTCGAAATAGTTTGAATATCGTTCAGATTCCCTGAAAAGATAATGGTGGTCGTATCTGATGCTAAATGCAGGTAATTAATTGGCCATGTAATCCTGTACATAGTAATGCTTATGTCTTTCTGATTGGTTATAGACATGTTAAAAGATGGTAATTTGAGTGTTGCACTTTTATCAGGCCTTTGAGAGTAAACATTTTTAATTGTGATGAAAATGTCTACCTCTTCAATTTGAGACACATTGCTTAGAATTTTTGGCCAAAAATGTAACCACTTTATATCATATCATCTCTATTCACTATTGTTGTCAAGTCGGTGTGAGGTGTGAATTTTTTAAATTATTTTTATACAGTTCAGATTTCTCTAAAGGAATTTTTTTTTCATAGTTTAGTCCCGCTAGCCGGATATGAAAATAATCAATCCTGTGAAGTATTTTCCTCTCCTTGGTTCATGTTAATGTTCAAACTTGATAAAATGCTTATATGCTTCGTACGATGAATGAAGCTAATATTTTATTGCTTAAGAGGTGGAGGCTGTACGGATGAAAGCTCAGATGGAAACGCTTACTGTCATGATGTTTGGTGTGAATAATAATAGCATACATGTGCTGAAAGTGCAAAAGTACAATAAATACATAAATCATTTTCTAACATTTTCATTAGTAGAGTGTTACCAGAAAGTTTTACTTACTTTCATTCTTACCCCTGTGACTGCATCCTTCCTTATAACAAATATTGTTGGTAATAATTGATACGGAGGACTATGAAAACAAAATGATGGCTTCTCACCCTATGGCTATGAGTTCAAATCCTGGAAGAGGCAGATTTTTCAGAAAACTTCCTTGCTTAAGTGCTTTATGGAGGGCACATAAGGCACAGTACCACGTCCATTGGCTAAGAAGTTAAACCATGGTCCCCTTGGAGCCTTTCGTTAAGAGAGGGCTAATGCAAACACCAGGTTTCTTTCCTCCCATCCTTCCCAGTAGTGTGAATGACCTTAGCTGTCAGTCTACACCTCCAAATACCATACCATGAAGGCACTCATTTCAACCACCCTTTTATCACAAGTGCTCCACCAATCTTGATGATTTAAAGAGAAATGAATATCTGAAGGTTCACTCAGAAGATTCCTTGCAATGAGGTGCTGACAGGAACTCATTTTTGAAAAGTGTCATGGATTAAAATTTCTGGAGAACAAAGCTGCTTTTTTTCAGAATATCTTCAATGCTTATTTATATAAATTTTTTAAAAACATTTCACCTTGCATTTATGGTGAAGGTTAGGACTTCAACAGCATCAGAATACACCTTCAAAATAATTCAACTACACAATTTGCAATCACTTATAGAATAGCCGAGCCTTTTCAAGTGCACAAGTATAAATAAAAAAAAAGAGAAAAAAAGAACAGAAATTCTCAGAGATGAAAAAATATAATTAAGAATAAATATGTACAAAGAAGAGAGCCAATTACTACATTAAGTAAAGGAATATGACACTTACTAATTGTACAATTAGTAAGTGTCATATTCCTTTACTTAATGTAACGTTAAGATGCACCTCAATACATGGCTAGCATGTGGGACCTCTGGCAAAAATATCTGCCAACTAAAGTACATAAATACAAACTAAAGCAGTAAGATTTGTCAAGAACAGCTACAAGTAGACATAGGGTGTTGCATAGATTTTACAGTGATTAAGTTGGGAGCCACAAGAGACCAAGAGGATACCTCCTATGCTAACTAAGATTGCTTGCACAATAGGGTGGTTTCCTATTATTTTTTTATTACCTAAATTGAAAGATTATTACTCCTGGAGTACCCATTTCACGATTTTAGATTTTTAAATGACGATATCTATTTTTTGTGATTAAATGAAAAGTGAAAATTTTCAAGTGCGCGAAAACGCCATGGCTAAGTATGAATGCTGGGAAAAGCCCGTGTGACGTCATTCTGGTTCCCGCTGCCGCCGTGTGAGGTGACCTTGGGGTGAGGCTATGAGCGCCGCTACCATGCAGGATGCTAGCAGGTAGCACTTGGCTTAAATAATGTTATTACCCTATCAAATGATGAAAACTTTTCAACCATAGGCAATTTCAATAAGTGATTATTAAGAAATGTTTCTCTGAGCTCTGTGCCTCATGCATGCATTGGCAATCTCAGACGATGTAAAACTCCTATCTACTCGTATAGAATCTAGGTCCCTGTGAGGTCCCGTGGAATGGCATCGCATGGTCGCCAATCTGGCCTTTTTCAAATGAGGTTAAAATTGACCATTAACATTCATCTAAACTGGGATTTCTAAAACCAAATAATTTGTATGTTATGAATACAATAATGGTGGGTAACGAATCGCAATTAATGTCTTTCATTTCCTTTGATGAAGGAAACTACCCTATTAAGAAAAGGTACGTTTGAGTGGCATTCGAGATGTGGGTCAGGAGAAGAATGGAGAAGGCGAAGTGGACAGAGAGAGGCAGCTTCTAGATGAGATATGGAGGAGACAAAAGGTATGGATGGAGTGAGTACTTAGCTAGGAAGGGATGTTGAAAAAGTGCTGGAGGGTAGAATGTTGGGCAATGAGGGAGAGGAAAGAATAGGATTTTGAGATAGAATGAAAGGGAGTAGGCCTTATTGTAAATTGAAGAGGGACGTACATGAAGGAAGGGGAGGCTGCCAGAATGCTTTTTAAGTACCTAATCCATGGAAAGCTACCCTAACTAGTGGAATACTTAAATACAAAGTCACTCCACAAATACAATACTCAACCCCTGTTCCATGGGCTGGATCCATAAATTTAAATTCTAGGGTAAACATTGGCAAATATAAGTCCTCACTTTTTAGCTCAACTGGATTAGGATGATACGAGGCAGCACATTTGGGTGATACGGAGGACATCTTGAAATTACTTCCAAGTGTGACAAAAATGATATAATAAGAGAGATACTTTACCCAATGGATAGACAAAAGAATACATTTAAATAAAAAAGTGAGGACTTTATAAAAAAAAGCCAAATCTCTCAAGATGCACCAAACCTTTTTTTTGTATTCCCATCCAGGTTATCAGCTGATGTCCTTACACCCACTTCATATTTAATTGGGGCTGCTTGGAGGGATGTACATCGATGCAGATCTTCATTGTAGTGATAACAAAGTAATTCTAATATATTCCCCCCTAATTTTGAGGCTTCAGTTTCGGGAAAAATAAAAAAAAGGGGTTTGAATATATATTACTATATTCTAATAAATACGGTATCTATCTCTGTATTCTAACAGATTTTACTAAATTTAGTTATAAAGAGGACTAGGAAAGAGCAGAATTTTTAAATTTAAATTCCTCATTTCTTCAAAAACAAATTTAATAAGTTTCCTGGTAAATACAAAGTCATCTGGACTCCATGGGATGTATGTATTACAAAAATATGAGCATACCTATAACACTTTTACTCATTCATACCAAGTATTTTCTTTTTAATGTCTGCTCTAATTTTCCTAACACACAAAATGTGTTCCATAGAAGTGTCATCTTCCTGCACTAAGTAGTGCAAAAGTGTTTCAGCTGCTTTCAGTGCAGATGTGAGGGAGGCACATTTTTTATCAATTACATGTTCCTCTTCACTTTTATTCCAATCTGAAAATTCTGAGATTGTACAAACAGGGGTCATGGTGAAGTCATCGGGATCAACAGCTGAGTTGGTACAAACAGGGATCTTGGAGGAGTCATCGGTATCAACAGCTGAGTTTGTACAAACAGGGGTCTCGGTGGAGTCATCGGTATCAACAGCTGAGTTTGTACAAATAGGGGTCTTGGTGGAGTCATCGGGATCACCACCTGAAGTCTCACATTCTTCTAACTGATCGTCAAGACTGAGCCATTCTTTTATGCTATCTGTTCGAACCCCAGAAAACAGGTAATTTTCTGCAATTATTGATCGAATGGTGTCAATAAACTCTGAACTTTCAGCATCATCGATGTCAAGTTCATCTAAGTCTTCGAATCCATCACCAAGCTCATCATACAGATGTCTCCATGACCAAGAGATGGTACTTTTTGTAATGGATTTCCATACACAGTCCAAAAGTTGAATTGCTTCATTCAGTCCAAGTTTGTTCCAATAGTCTATCATGCTAGAACCTTTTTTTGTGAGAAGCACTAAAAGTTCTCGATGGTAAAATCTCTTCACAGCAACACTCACCCCCTGTTCAATGGGCTGGATCCATGAATTTAAATTCTGGGGTAAAATTATGGCAAATATACGCCCGTCATCACTTTTTAGCTCACCTGGATTCGGATGATATGAGGCACTGTCAATAAGAAGCATTGCCTTAGGAGGCAAGCCTTTTGATTTTAAATAATTCCTGACCTCAGGAATAAACCTAGAATGAAACCAGCACTTAAAAATATCACTTGTCATAAATACTGAGCTAGCTTTAAAATAATCCACTGGTATACATTTTGCAAGCATGCCATTCACACAGAACGGATTCTCATCTACTCCAACACATGTCAGTTTCAATTTATGCCCCCCACTCGCATTAGCGCAGCACATAATGGTCATTCTCTCTTTACCGGCTTCATAATTACCACAGGATTCCTTGGTTTTCACAGCCGAAAATTTGGGAAGACTTTTCCAAAGAAAGCCAGACTCATCCGCATTGTAAACTTGGTCAGGAGTGAGATCATACTGATCAATCAACCATTTGAACATTTTTTTGAATTCATCAATGGCCCTCAAGTCCCCAGTGTACTTTTCACCAACCATATTTGAGGCTCTAATTCCATGGCGATCCTTAAAGCTTGTCAGCCATCCAGAAGAGGCAGAGAAAGTGCCATCCCCCCGTAATTGTTGATGGAACAACCGCGCCTGTTCACATATCATGGGACCATTAACAGCCACTCCTTCACGTCTCTTTTGCTGGTACCACTGATAAACAGCATTATCAACGTCACTATACGGTGAGCCCTTCATTGATTTTCGCCTTCGAAGGGTCATCAAATTGTCTGTTTTTGAGGCAAAGTCCAGCAACTCATCCTTTTTCTTCACTATGTCACGCACTGTAGTGATGCCTATGCCAGATTCTGCTGCAAGCTTGGCTGGTGATTCTCCCTCGGAAACCCTTTCAACAATCTTTAACTTTTGGCAAATATCTAAAACCACACGTTTCCTCTTTCTTGGAGACATCTTGAATCAATATAAACTCTGATGGAAACTCATTACATTACAAAGGTGATCAGAAGCATGGTTTCTCTGATGAAAGTTCCTCCACTTACTCAAAGTGGGCTATGGGATGCCCATGTTTATCCACTGCAAAACTTGGATACTATTCAGCCAGCAAATCTCCCTGTGCTCTGAGGAAAATATGAAACAAACTGGGAAGTTATATAACTCACTTGTCTGAGAGACAGTGAGTAGTGAATCAAAACTTTGCCTCAATAGGCCTCTATGAACTCAAATCAATTATCGAAAAAAATTAAAAAAGAGCCACAGGAATTGATGATGATAAATGGTGTCAAAACCAGATGCAAGATAAGAAATCTGTGTAACCTTGCCTAAGCTTTACCTTGATAAATTGTTTTTTTTTACACTAGAGAATTATCAACTACATTTGAGGTAATAACATACTGTGATGCAGATTGGATTCAAATTGGCTTTTATATTAAATAATATAAAAGCCAATTTGAATCCAAAAGAGAAATATTGCCCCTTTTACAGCTGCTGGCTTTCATACTGACACTTGATGTGTCTGAATTTCATTAAATTAAAAAGGCTAAGATCTTAAATTTTTTTGTTTTTTACTAACACTGATAGTTAATATGTTTTTAATGCTTGATTGATTAAAATTATGATCGTTACAAAATCAAATAATAATAGGGATCATAGTTGTTGTTTGAGTGATGAGGGTAATTTTTTAAGGCCTGTTTAGTCGGTACATTAACCCATACAAGTTAATGTCTTAATGTATGAATACATGAATGAGCACAAAAATGCAACGTGCAACCACCCAACTTGTGCGAATGCAGTAACGGAAAATAGAACGTATTGTAATTTGGTTCATGCATTTGAACATGCTCCGTTCCACAAAAATAACTCATGCAAACAGACATTAACTCATTATATGTGTAACTGTATCGAGTAAACAGGCCTTTGGAAATGTGTGTAATAAATGTAATAATAATTTTAAGTGTGTTGGTGTCATGACAAGTTCCTAGGAACTAGGAATTTTATATTAGAAGCAAAAGGAAAACATTTTTCCAAAGGGAGTGTTTTGTGCGTCATGGTTAGGTTATATGGAAGTCTTGGCATAATATTTTGGAGTTACCATGACTTATACCAAATAATGTGTGTTGTTTACTTAGAAGTAATGAAACTGCCACATAATACGTTATAGGGAGTCATACACGAGATTAAAAAACAAAGTCAAGAGTGATCACCCGTCTTGAATCAGGAACTGCCTTTCAACTGAATCAAAAACTTCTACTGCATACTTACATCAGCCTCATCAAAAATGTCTACTTGTTCCCAATTCATATAAGAACTGAAATTGGTAAGGTCAGATCTGGAACAGGTGTGGCGCTGAAGTTCTATTTGGAAACTGTAGGCACAAAAAAGGGCACTGTATTCCAAATTATTTCCATGCGTGTATCAGTGCCGTCAAGGTTCCCACCGTTCCCATGGAAATGAAGTTACATCCTCTCCAATTTCAGATCTGTTATTTAATCATAACAGAGCGTTAGAATGATGGACGATTAACTGCTCAGTGAGAGGTAAACAATAATTATAACAAAAATCACGAGCGTTTAAAAAGATTATGCTTACCGTATTGCTGAAACTGAAAAATTTCTGTTGAAGATCGCATGGCATATCATAGAGGACAGACGATTTCACTGTTGATGAGGTGACGATGAAAATGCACAGATGTAATATTGGTTATAATCGTTACTATCAAGGGGACTCCGATGCAACATTCGTGATGATTCGTGCTAATGTTGTTGTCGTGATGTGACTTTCGCCTGGAGGCCATCTTGAAAATAAAAGAAATTTGCGCCCAATTTGAAATAACTCAAAACGTCAATACCGTAGGTAGAGCAGGAAAATATACTGCCATTCCCTTGCCTGAGAGAAGATGGTTTGCTGGGACTACGGCGAGGTAAGTTTTGAGAGGAGAGGGCACAGTAAGCTTTCATTGGAGATTATGTTCACCTAACTAACGGTACTTAGCTATCACTCCTGTCATAATTACGGTTAGCAATTATCAAGTAAGATAACGTCTTCAAACCCGCAACTAATCTTTGTTCGCACATTTATTCTCCCCTTGTTTATTTACGGTAGTGAACCACCAATTTTTCCACCTAAATCATAAGCACAAAGTAATTTGTAAGGCGTAAGAGCTTACAATTTCCAGGCACCAGCATTATTAGAAATCGAAGAAATATGCATTTTTCTCATCGATTCATGTGGTGAAAAACTACCCAGTATTTAAGAAAAATACATGCCATACTGTATTTTTAGGAAAATTGAAGACGGTGAACTTTTCTTTCATCCGAGAGTTATATATATACTGCAAGATATCTTGCAGCTACTTGCAGAGCACCAAGCTAAACCGCTTATTTTCCTTTCTTTCCTCTCCTTGTTACCTCCTCTAATATCATCGGCTATTGAAAATTCTTGTAATGAGTCACAAAACAACGCTATCATAAATACTGTTTCCGGAGAAATCTGCAATACTTCAGGAGGTGGTAGGGGAGATGTACATTTTTAACATTTTTTTAAAGGGGAAAATTTTCTATCCAATGAGACCAACTAGCATGATGGACAAATTTCATGCATATTCCCCATTTTAAAAATTTGTTTTCCCATAAACATGGGGCCTCAACTCCTTGGTTACTGCGAGCTATGGCAACGCAAACATTTTTTGGATGGCGAATTCTTCTCCGGTTCTCAAACAGTTCAATTTTGTCGTATAAGCCATCCTGGTTGAGAACCCGAGAAGAATTCTTCAGTAGTATTCACCATGAGAAATTAAAATCGTTTATTTTTTTGATGCATTTAGCAGTTACTAAAATAAATCCAATAAGACCACTCCTCTGGAGGTCTGAGATCACCAGTCTTGAGCATACGCTTGAAAAAATAAATCAAAATCAGAATCACCCATTCCAAAATTCCAATCACATACCAGGATGACGAGCATCAGGGAAAATAAGAAAAACCTGAAATTATCGGGGAAATTTGAAATTCAAGAAAAGTCAGGGAAATACTTGGATAGGAAATTATAATTATTTTACTAACGATTTGCATTGAATTGAAGGAACACCGAAGGCATTTGGCACCGACTTGGACAACCGACGAAATCAACGGTGGTTGAACATAGCCTAAACCTGGACTGATCTGGACCATCGAATTAGAGAGTTCTCCCGAGTCGCCCACACGCTTCTTGTGGCCTGGGGTAGAGTTCGGGTGTAAGGCCTCCTCCCCCAAACAGAAATAGCCCCCTCTGCCCCCTTAAATCTACTGCCCCAGGGCAGTCTGCCCCATGTGCGAAATCTGCACCCCCCCCCCTCTGCGCGGCCCTGGTGTTCTCTAGGATAGTATGGCATGTTTCGGAAAGATACATAAATGGTAGAACTTGTATTGTTTGGTAAGAACAGCAAGAAAAATTCTGGGGGAAAAGAGTATGACAGGCACTGATAGGAGTCCCTTATGAAGTAGGACTGATAGCTGAAATGCATCGAGTACAGCGCAGGGCGGCCAGATTTGTGATGAGTTGTTACGACAAAAAGTGCAGCGTTTCCAGTATGTTGCACGAGTTAGGATGGGAATCTTTACAGGGGCGTAGATCGAAGTATATGCTTAATTTACTTAGAAAATTCGAAGAAGTTATTTTCTCAGACGACGTGAATCATATATCCTTCATTTACCGTCGTACTATGGTAGACGTGATAATGAGAAGAAAATAAAAGAAATAGACTGCAAAACAGAGAGATTTAAAATGTCATTCTTCCATCGTACTTTTAAGGATAGAAACGTCTCAATTAATAGGATTATGGCGTCACTCGCTAGGATGACACATTGCATGTTTTTCTCCATATTTCTAAACTTGCATGTATTTACTATAGGAATTAATAGCCATTGGCAAGTTTTTTTAAAAATATGTATGTATATTTTGCTTGTATGCGGGTATGTGGCGGTCCTCTTGCGAGCTGCACGTTGGTGATTGGTTACCCCCTGCCAAACACCCTGGAGGTGGCTCGCAGGGTATTGCATAGATGTAGATAGACATCCCGTTATTGTATAAAATTTAAGCACATCACACCGATTTCTATGGTATTTTACCCCTTTTCGCCGAGTCTACCTCGTCATGAACTTACGATGCCAAATCGCGCAATGACGAGTGCAGCTCGTCATCAGATTTCCACAATTTTAGCACCTTTTAAAGAAACAGAACAAATATTTTGAAAACTTAACAATGTTAAAGCATCCATAATGTACATAAAGAACTCATATCTCACGAAATATGATGCACTGGAAGTCATAAAATGATTTTATACGAGTAGCGATAGATGTGTTCTCGTTGTATTAAACTAGATACTTTACAGTATAAAATAATAATCGCTTTTTATTTCATTGTTTTACGTCGATTACAAACTTCAAAATATTATTTCATTACCTAACATTGCATTTAAAAAGAACCACTGACAAAATACATAAAGGATAGGAGTACGATATTCAGAAAATAAGTTGAAGCGGAAGGGATTAAGCTTGTAATCCTTAGGTATTTGTGCTCGCAACCGCAATGCCTTTTGCTACTTCGGAAAATGTGGTGAAATATTCCTGAAAACAAAGGAATTGACAGCAAGTCCGCTGAATAAAATGATGTTCTACTGCCATAACGGTAAAACTAACTAATACTTTTGCGATTTCGTTAGTGCCTGTTATGATTTAAGATCGCCGATTTTTCTCTTCCTACCGTTTGGCCGCGAGGGTCCCACGATGCGGGTTGCCTCCTCCCGACCCCTTGAAGGCCAGTGCTCAGTGAGCTTTTATGTAGAGATGAGTCGATTCCACTTTTTCCGATTCTTTCAAATTCTTTCTCGATTCTGATTCCATCGATTCTTAGTCATACTAACAGGTGGGATATTGATTTGTCAGGAGCATTGCTGCCATTAAAATTTAAGAATTGAATGGAACAAAATATAAAAGACAATTAAGTGGCCCAAAAAGTATGTTTATTTATTAAAGTGAATTAGTATTTTATTATTATATCCTCTGAGAGATATTTTTTCTTGATAATGCACAGTGCACATTGGATTAGGCGAGTGGAGGCCTTTCGTCGCCTGTTATGCCTTATTGACAGCTCAATATAATAGTCAATGTTCAAAATATTTATCTTCCAGAAATCGATGGAATCGGAATCGACGTTAGGCGATCGATCATGGATCCCAATTCCGTGCCCGAGAATTGGCGGAATCGAGAATCGACGTTTAGAATCGACGCATCCCAAAAGGCCGTTTTACACGGGGCACTGAATTGGGCAGGTAAGAGCAGCATTAATTTATAAAATGGCGTGGAATTGCGCGAATTCATTAGCAAAATTAAAACAGGGGCTATTTTTCCGTCTCGCATCCACGTATGTGTTCTAGAAATTCACCGCTTTACTCGACGCAATTTTGATTGCGCCTTCGCACGTACGTCAGATTGCGCAATTCCGTGTATCGTGTAAAACGGCCTTAACGCTCTTTGCGCATTACTAGTTTTCACCCGCACGACCTGAACTCGCACTTGTTTGAATCGTGGCCAGTCGCTTTCGATATTATAAAATTTTAACCGCACAAATAGATGATTTTATCAGTTATGTTGAAATTGAAACCGGGTAAAGTTGTTGCCTTGAATCGTGAGAAAATCATTGTATTATGGATAATTTATCGGTAAGACAAAGGAAAAATCGCCTTCACTGGGTCCATCCAATTAATCAGAGACGCGAGGAAGTTTGGATCAGAGACGCGTGCAGAGCATGTTTGGAGTGAGGCGGGCCATAATATTGAATTCGAAAAAGCGAAGATAGTGGCAAAAGAGAGTCTGTACTACCCAAGGCAAATCAGGGAAGCAATTGAAATTCACAAAACACAAAATATCAACAGGGACAACGGCTAACCAATCAGCAACGTTTGGAAAAGAGTTCTGACCAATCAGCGCACAGGATGAGATCGGCCAGTATATAAGACGGCAAAAAATGAAAACTTCTCACCTTCGACCTGAACACGGAAGCAGGATGGCTCCCGAAACTGTTGTCAACCATAAACGACAGACGCGGCTGGAGAACCCGAAAATTAGCAGTCATTGGTATATCCCATATCACAGGTTTTGATTCAACGAGCGCAATCATAACTTCAGCGTCTATCTCTTCCATCATTGATAGAAGTCCACCAGAACACACAAACTGAAACCAAACAAAGAACCAAGTCAAGAGTACTGGAGGCAGCTCCCGCACGACTGAAACGGTCCACTGTGAAAGTGTGCATTGGGTTACGTAGATCAATGAGAGGAAAGACGTTACCTACACTAGCTGTGTGGCTCCAGTGGCACTGGATGGCTACAATGCGGCTAAAAATCGTGCCCGTGTTTTAACCGTACGATGCGAAAGGTCTCGTAAACTTCTTCAGTGGATTAATAGAAAATGGCCCGTGTGGTTTATTTCCGCGCGGGCGAAAACGTGTTATGTGCAAGGAGCGTAAGGCCCCTTGCACACACACCGATTTTGGACGGCCGGTAAAATATCGGCCGATTTTACCGGCGAAGCGATGCTTGGACACACGCCGGATATTTACCGGTAAAACGACAAGTTGCTATGTTTTTGAGCCGGCGCCGGTGATCCACAGTGACAATGGCCGGCAGCTAACCGGCATTTTGCCGGTGCCGGCGCGTGATCAGTGTGTGTGCAAGCTCTCCATGCCCTCCCATTGTTCACTATTGGAATGTGGACGGCCGATATTTTACCGGCCGCGGCCGTCCAAAATCGGTGTGTGTGCAAGGGGCCTAAGGCCGGCAAAATACCGGGAAAATACCGGGCGATATTTTGCCGGTGAAGCAATGCTTGCACACACGCCGGAATTTTACCGGACAAACGATCACTTTATTGTTATGCCGATAGATCTGAATTCTTCTGGAAAGTGAGAAAGCGCAGCGAGAACTAGAGGAAAACGACCGGTCGGACGGTAACAATCTGGTGAGTGTGCAAGCTCCCATTTGGCCACGTACGCCACTGTTTATCCGGCACCGATATAGGTGATCCACAGTGGCAATGGCCGGCAGCTAACCGGCATTTTGCCTGTGCCGGCGCATGGTCGGTACGTGTGCAAGCCCCCATGCCCTGCCATTGTTCACTATTGGAATGTGGACGGCCGATATTTTACCGGACGTCCAAAATCGGTGTGTGTGCAACGGGCCTGAGTCTTCTTTGGGGAGTGACTCATCAAACCAGGTGCGGTGGTTGCTGTCACTCCAGCAACGGCGGGTGACGTACGGAGGAATGGGGTTCGAACTATAACGCACGGTTTGTTGGATCGCCTCGTACCTGCCGCGTTGGAGGCTAAATTTCTATTTTCAGATGTAAAGATCACGATCTGGAGACATTCCAAAAAAAAAACTAAATGAAACAAAAATAATCCAAATGTAACCAGTTTTAATCCTTTAAAACATGGTTTTATTATTAACTTTAGCGAGACGGTGGTTTTTTTAAAACCAAAAGAAAACAATCTGAAGGCAACAGTACCATTATTCAAGCTTTCCTTCGAAATAATTGGAAATTTATTGCAAATGCCACCGATCATATTTTTCATAAAACTATGATATACTTCGTTTAAATGGCTTAGGGCAAGCAAAACAGCTTTGCTTATGTTTTTACTAAAGTTGGCGTGTTCTTAATGTGAACCTGATGACTACGTGAAGGTTCACAGTTACTCACGTAGAACTGTATATAAATACGCGTATCCAAGACTAGGTTTATTTTTACAGCCATTTGTGCATAGGTACTCTTTTGTTTCCAACTTGAAATGAGTCGCAAAAGATTCCAAAAAATGTAGGTTACATTTCGATGAAAAAATGATTGGTGGCAATTGAAATAAATCTCAGATAATTGCGAAGGAATGCTTAAATGATTGCATTATTTCCTTGTAGTGACAGTTTCCTTTACCTGGAATATGAGAAGAATACGAGGAATTTCTTACAAAAAATAAATTTTTAATTTCGACTTTTCTGAAAATTTCAATACAAACGTGCTGAAGCGAATTTTTTTGCATTTAATTTTTTAAGCATTTCATAAAAGATATAGGAACATCTTTTAAATTATTTTATTACATATTTTACTAATTAGTTGTTTACATACACGCGCCCGATATATCCGCTCTTGACATTAGATCGGCCGGCTGGCATTTAAAGGATTAGCGCATGAATAGTGCTTTGTTTGGGAAAAAGGAATTTTTAGTGCCACAATTAGCTCGCCGAGTTCGGAAGCCTGAGGAAAAGCCTGGTCTGCGATGATCCGCGTGCGACGCACTACAGGCATTCAGCCATTCTGTGGTCGAAACGACGTGACTCCATCCAAAACTCGCTGACGGATTGCTCACAAGGGCCACAGGAATGCGGGAGAAAATCCGTCAGCGACGCAAAACTGGGTCGGGACATATTAGCGTGTCGCGGAGGACTCATTTGCAATCTGCGCGGCGGGATTTGACTCGGCGATTTTACTTTCCTTATCTACCCTGGGGAACTGCGTGACCGCAATTTGAGAGAGAGAGAATTATTAATGAAGGGGCTTTCCAGGAAACGAGACGGACGGGTGACGGATTCACATAGAATAAATTGAGGACTGTTTGAACTGATCGAGAAGTTGAAAAGCTTTTACGCGCTTCCACCATCGATTAGATGAGCTTCAGTGGGAGGAGTCGATTTCTCTTCCAAGGTACGAGCACACGGTAGAGCAAAATCTAACCAGAGTTCGACTGGTATAGCGAGACTTATTCTAGAGACATTATACACCAGTGAGATATTTTGTCTAGCGGGACCTACTCGAGGGGTTATAGGGAAGATTTGGCTAGTCTGGAGGCTGAATGCAGTGACATTAGCCCATTTGATTTTTTTCTCATTTCGGTATTCATACATTGTGCCACTTCCTCGAAATGTCCTCCACCTGCAAATTTTACGGTACGTGTACACTCATCATCATCATTAGTCAACGATACTAATTGTAAGATTGGTTTGATGCAGCTCTCCATTCCTCTCTCCTATTTGCTAGCCTTTTCATAGCGATGTATTTCATCACCTTTGCATCCTTTACAACCTGTCCTATGTAACTTATTCGGGGCCGTCCCTTACCCTTCTTCCCTTCCACCTGCCCTCCTACGATTGTTTTCATCAGGCCATCATGCCTCATAATGTGGCCAACTAAAAATCTAGCCAGAGTGAGACTGCTCTAGCTAGACTTAAAATAGAGACTATACACCCTGGTGAGAGATTTTACTTCAGCGGGACTCTCTCAAGGGGTTGTAGGACAGCTCTAGCGAGACTTGGAGATTGTACGCACTGACACGAAATTTACTCTCACGAGACTGCTAAGCCTGCAGTACGTACAACAAATTAAGTCCGCGTAATCTCAGTATTTGAGAGGCGAGAGTATGATTGTCAATTGTAGGGTGTGCACGGAGAGAGAGAGATGGCAACTAGAAGCTACAGTTATTGTAGTGTTATTAGAAAAAAAATAGTACCATGATAGAAGATTATGCGCATCAGTGGACTTTAAAAAGGAATGAAGAAGGTGTACAATGATGGACTTTGATGATTCAAAATGATATACTAAATTCGGATTTATATTCTGTTCGTTAATCGAGAATTACAAAAAAAATTAAATGTGACGTGCGCATTTCCGCTAGCCGCGGTGCGCCGCTGTAACCTATGGACTTATGTATGTGCTTACCTTCAAAATCACAAAAATTGTTTTGTAGTCATCGGCCTCTTCGGTCCTCGCCTTAGAATTATAACTTCATGTATCTCTAATGTTTCCTTTTGAGTTAAATGTAAAATGCAAATAATATAGACACTAATTTCACTCATTTTAAATTATTGAATATCACGGAAGCGTTCTTTTTTAGGGCGAAAATTCCACAGAGAAAAAATAATTCGCATTGACTAGGATTCGATTTCCGGTCGAGTGCCTTACCCAGTTAAACCTCCGAGGCGTCTTTTCCCTCCGCCGAAATTTATGGACTATATCAGACAAGACTGTCTGGAATGCTGAGTATATTATGCGACTAGCAGTCCGAGTCGTGCGCACCGCGCCACATCCGGAGAGCAAATCATGAACTTTGAACTCTTAGAAGTGTTCGCTCTTGACTAATTTAA
Source organism: Ischnura elegans (assembly GCF_921293095.1). Taxonomy (NCBI): domain Eukaryota; kingdom Metazoa; phylum Arthropoda; class Insecta; order Odonata; family Coenagrionidae; genus Ischnura; species Ischnura elegans. The sequence goes on along the minus strand of NC_060253.1, from coordinate 45,098,332 downwards.
GTATATCGGAACTAGTCACAGTGAAAACTTAATGAAGTCATCCGAAATGTACAAATTGTGCAACCATTCCGTTAATTAAAAATTTTATTAATTCCCTGTCTTTTAATTCACATTGATTTTTTGGCATACGGTGATGTTGAAGTGAGCATGTACGTCCATCCAAACCTCAAATCCTGAAATATTGGAACTGCGTTCCGTTCGTAAGCTCAGCATATTTGCTTTCGGCTTTTTGTTTGCTCCGGCTTTCCGCTAATGGACAAAAACCTTGGTGAGCTGTATCTTTTTCCCCCAGCAAGCGCCCGTCCACAAAGTCTTGGTGAAGCGTCACTCAAAATCGAACGACCTTCCCTCGCTTTCAAGGCTTCGGCCTATCAGCCACCCTTGGTAGTAAAAAAACGAAGCGAAGCAAGACGGAAGAGCTAAAGGACCCCATCGCATTAAAATTATATCGCCGGAGAGGGAACGCGGTGGAGCGAGTGAAAATCTAAACGCATTATGATGTTGTAAAAAACGATACGAATTGCCTCTTTGAGGATGAAGGGTGCTTGATGGAAAAGTTCATCGAACCTAAGACCTCTTGAGCCGATGCTGAGCGGAGAATAATACGGCAAAAACAAACAAATGCGCGTCGCAGGGCGTGGTCAGATTATAAGGAAATGATGGGATGTGGATCTAAGGGAGGAGGGGGTGAGTAAATTTATATGTAAATGCATATACGTCTGCGTCAGTTTCAGCTTTCCCATTAGAGACCATCAGAATGAAAGGGATGGGGTGCGAGCGATGACGTCGTTTGGATTTTTTTGAGTGGTTTGTCGTAAAACGTTGTGGGAGATTTGAACTTGGGAGATGGATTAAGGTCAGCCTAATTCTCCTCCTCCACGTCCTTCCGCGTCGTTAGAATGCCAAGGCTGGTAACCATAGCAGCAACATTAAATGACGTAATTCCATCATGCTTGCACTGACAGGTGCGACATTTTATATGAAATGATTAGGGTATATTTTAATAGGATACCACTTCCGTTATTTTTCACATGATAAAAATTTGAGTGGTAAAATTGAAAAAGAATGCATAGAACCTGGGTAAATATTTTTCAAAAAAGGCCGTAATTAGTTCCTACAGGAAAGAGCTTGCAGTTCTTTGACTAGAAAACAATTTATTCGCGCTGCTTTTATGGAACTGATTATTTGTGTAAATTTATCTGGGAAAATGAAGTAAAGGCGCAGCAACTGTTACTGTGTTAAAGTACCTCTTTTTAAAGACTAAATTGACCGAAAATTTAAAAGATTTTCATCAAAAAGTTGTGGCAAAATGTTAATACAATTGAAATGCGATTTGATGCTTTCCAGGTGAATAATGTTACAAAAGGTTGTATACGGAAACTGATTATACTTGAAAACACAAATTGCTGACGATAAAGGACTGACATTATGCTTTTAACTAAAATTATTATGGTTTGATTCACCATATTGTATAAGCAACCAAAAACCCAAATAAAATGACATTCAGCTGCCCTGAGGATGAACCCCGAGTTGGAACTCAAAAAGACGGCTAAAATGGAGTATTTAACCGGGAGGGAATCACGAGAAACGTTTACCAATGTCAGTGTATTTGTTTGGTTATCTTTATGTTATTTGCTTAAATAGTAAAGTATTTATTTTTAAACCCTATTTTCTCTGTCACTTACCAGTCATTCATCGCTTCCAATGTTACGAGCTATTTAATTAATGTAATTGTACGGAGGCACTCCTTTATCTGTGCATTTTCTTGCGCACCAATTCTGTTTAAGGAAGGCATATTAATGACTTCATGTCCACGGTCTGCTTTCAATTACGAGTAATTACCTTTTCAGCACACTTAGTTGGTTTGAGTTTGTTTACTCCTTCCCTCCAATTGGTCATTCATCAGTTTTCGGGATTAGAGGAGGTGTGAATAATATCCCGAGACATGAGGTCATTTTCATTTTTAATTAAAATGGCAGCAAAATAACTTCAAATTTACTGTAGTAAATGAGTTGTATAAATAACCAATTAAATGAAGGATTTCAGTTCAGCCTTAACCAGGAAAAGCATTGGAATAAAGCCATTTTATTGATAATTGCAACTCTGGGGAGAACATCTAATTTTATAGCGTTATAAATTATTTAGACAAGAATTTTTAACGAGAACCTCTCTCTATCGTAAACACTTTTACAATTATATTTTAGCATCTCTAAGAAGTCTTCAAATAACAAAAGTATGCAAATGCAACAATTTTTCAGAAACTATGTTTTTTGTCAATTGTGTGTTTTTTTCACTAATATCCCTAGGATTCTAGATTTTTAGTTTGGCCATTCTTGAAAATTTGATGAACCCATCCAGCCAAAAACAAGTTGGAAAAAGTAAAAAGTAATGGCCAAAATGTTTACGATTTTTACGTCTGATATTTTTCACAACTCATTAAGTCGACGCTAAATTTTAGAGAGTCATTTTGTATTCACTAAAATAAAAAGGCACAAATTTCGAACTTAAATTTTAACGAAAGAGGATTATTTAAAAGATTATTTTATTCCACAATTAAAAAGGATCCCATATGGAATGGTGCACAAAAAGTTCATTCACATCAACTACTATCATTAGTGCATAGGCGATGTAAATTTTTTTTGGTAATGATTATGAGGCTAGGGGTATGAAGACAAATGACCAGCATATAATAATGCCATATAATTGGAATTTTGGCCCATGTTTCTAACATATACCTCACAGCGCACGTCCCAAGTGAAGGCGCAACATGGAATATAAGGAAGTTTCTATCAATTAAACTGTTTGAATAATGGAAACGGACATGCAAATTTTAATGCAAATATTCCATCATTCACATCATTCATAATTTATTTGTTTCTTACAAAGTCATATACTGAAATAAATTTGCATGATCAAATGTTTACAAGGACATTAATTATAAAATGGTCAAATACTAGCTGATCACCGATAAATGAGGATGCAAAACAGCAAATAAATGCATGAAGTCAGCGATACTATTTGTAATTTGTAACGTAAAAACTATTCCTAATAATTTTATCCTACGCAGAAAAAGATAATAATTTCACTCATCTGCGAATAATAGTAGTTAATGGAACGGGAAATAATACCTGAAACCGTGACCCTATGATTATCGTAAAATGATAAATGATATCGAGGTAATATTCATTCCTAACTAATTCGAAAAAAAGGGTTTTCACGATTTGAAGGTAAAAATTGTCGAATATGATGTTTTATGATGGTTCCACGCATGAAATATGAAGAAAATACCTAATAAAAAGTTTAAATTAAATTTAATCTTTTCATTTTTATTAGGTTATTTTTTAGGTATTAATTTTAGTAAATTAATACCTAATAAAAAGTTAAAGTTATACGCGATACAAATACGCGATACATACAAAAAAATTGAAGTCAAAGTAAAAAAAAGGGCGATAAATACGATAACGACGCAATGATTGTTTATTTTATATTTTCTTAACAAAAAAGAACTTACGTCACATGCTCCTCAAAGTTGTTCGAAATTATAAAAAACTGCAACAAAAATCTACTAATACATAATCATAGCCCAAATGTCTCACGGATACCCAAAGTTCCACATCATTCGCTAATTCATTCGATATTACACGCATTTGACATATTCTCCTCAAAAGCACATTCTATGTTCGTAAGTGGGCAATGTAAATACTAGAGTTTCGAAAGGTTTGGGAATTGCATTAGGTAAATCATGAGTTTTACTGTTATAAAATCAGATGAAAAATTTAACATTCAAAGGCAGAACCTAGAGTGGCGTAAAGTCATAACATATTTTCAAGAAAAACGTATTCTTGAGCAGTGATATTGGGATATCCTCATAGGAATGTGCTATCTATCAAATATATGAAATTGACTCAGTGGAAGAATCGGAATTTCAGAGGAAATGCAATTTATTTCGGAAAATTTTTGATCTCAAGGAAGGTTCTCCTTTTAAATCTAGCTTATGGCATGGTATCACTGACGTTTACCACACCCACTACTCTTTCATTCAATATCCGTGCTTGATATAAGTTCAATTTGCTGGGCGGAAGCAAAGACAAAGCAAAGCGACACCTGTTCAACTAGTTACACTTTTCACAACAAGATGACGTTCGCGTAGGTTCCTGCCTCGGCGGTATCTTCATTAGAATGTTTGAAATTAGGACGATGAAGAGCTACGAAACTAGTGTTAAAAAAAATACAGAGCTAATAAAAACTATAATGGTGAAAATGATAGACATAAAACGAGGAAGTATGCTTGATACTGTAAAAAATAATGTTCGGCAATGTACAACTGATTTTGAGCGCTACTCTTTATATAATAAAAAGCCAAGTAGTCACAATTAGATCGTTTTTTAAACGTAATTAATTATAGAGAGAATGCTGCAGTGATCACTAATGAGATAGAATCGATTCATTTATAACGATATGAAGGATAATGTGCAAATAAATGTTAATGTTCTTAGAAAAATTTCACTTACGTCCAGCCATCTAACAAGTAAGGCAAGTGTTATTATTGTTAATTGGGCGGTTATTGAACCTTCAAGGAACCTCTGTCCACTTGTATCACTTTTTATTTTTGACTTCGTTTCCATCTGTAAACATTTTTGTGTGGGAGACACCGATGAGTACGAATTCGCAAACGAATCAATAGTTCGCATTATTGCTATTTCATTATTGCGAATTATTTATTTGGTTTACGTCAGGTTTAAATATAAACAAATTATTATCTTTCACACCGTCGTGTTTAGACCGCCGCGGTCGTAATTCCTCATGTTAGAGTCACAGGATAGCCTTATTTTCTCTACGTCTTAAAGAGTTATACAGTCCAAGCATACATCCTGGTCTGCCCTCTTCTTGTTTACTGACAATGAGAAGGAACAGTTTGTCTTATTCTAGCGGTATGATCTCTTCAACCATCGAGAAGGGAAATGTTGAGCAGATCATCGAAGGCTGGCACGAATTTTAACTGTTTTTCCTTTTGCAACTGAGTTCTTCGTCCTGACTTTTGCAAGAACCGCCACTAATGGTAAAGAATTTCCAACTTTCCTATGTTGTGCTGAAATTACCACGTTTCCTCCCAAAAATTTCCTTTTCTATCAATTGAAGCCTAGAAAAAGATAGAAAATTTAAAATTACCATTAGAAAGTTATAGAACAGAAAACTTTGCACCTGTCCATTACATGGCAACTTGTAGCCAACAATTTGATTCTCATAATGACCAATAAGAACATTTGATCGGCGTTTCTAGTTCCCATTTCCAAATTCTACCACCCTCACTTCATATACAAGTTGGTTTTAAAAAGTGTCTTCGACTCGAAGTTCGGGAATTCTTCGGACACTAATAAGTTCTCTGTTTCAAAAATATTTCAAAACCTATGGATAATAAGTCACTAAGCCCAAATACTAGGCCGTTTTGGCAATAAAAAGTGATGAATATAGCAATTAAGGCTATATTGACGAATTTTAAAGTTTGTCTAAAGAATTTTATGGTTTTACGATGAGTGAGAATGATCAACAAATATGGAGCATATGCAACCCGCATGCCACCAAAAATGTCTGCCTGGCGTGGCACGCGCTCATTCTTGGGGCTTTTCTCGGGAAAAACTGGCCACAATAGGAAAATATTTTAGGCGCAGCATGTCAAATAACCAATGTATCGTTGGTTACCATAGAAAATCAATTAAAAATACCAGCGCCTACTTATCGCCATTCATATCCGAAAAGCAGCCAAAAATGCCAAAATTTCTCAACTTTGAGTGCGATGCGGCTCGTCTTCCCGTTATCCAATTGCGATAATATTTGATAGGATATGTTTTTACATCAATTGGCATGAAATGACGGGGGTGTCCCGAAATAAATTCGAAAAATCGAAAAATAAGGACAAAACTGGTCACTCGTCTCTCGTCAGTGGTCAGTCAAAATGTAGCCGTCAGTAGGAGTATGGCCCGTGCTACCGATGCGTCTCGCTATCCACCCGTGCCATCACCCGCAGCTCCTCTCCTTCCTGAGACTCTGGTAATATCCTATATTTTGGCTATTCTAGACGCACAAATTCAGTACATCATGTCTTTTCATTGAATTGATTTGCAATTGGGATTTTAAAGGGAAATAAATTTTGAGTAAAAATTGGAAGTAAGGAAATAAAACTTTGTAAGGTTCACTGTTATTTAATTATGGGCACCTGACATGGACACAATTATGTGCCCATAATTAAATAACAGTGAACCTTACAAAGTTTTATTTCCTTACTTCCAATATGGAGAGGTTTCACAAAGTAAAGCCTAAAGTTATTAGTCATATTTTGAGTAAAAACTTTAAATATTTGTTTGTGATTTTTCGCTTCCCCACACCAAGGGCAAGAACCCACAATTAAACGTACGACCTGCATCGTAACTTCGGTTAGGTCCCGGGACGTTCGTTACAATCCTTAAGAAAACAAGGACACGTCCTTTCTTCGGATGGAGGTCATAAGTTGCTGTGTGGGTTGATGTCACATTAAAGAGGAACGAAATAGATTTCCACGAACATTGTCTCGCAATCCTGGTTAAAGTGCATAGTTTAATCGTGATATATTGCGACGCAACGCCGTGAAGGTTGCTAGGAGAGCTGCGCAAACTCAATCCTTTACTGTACGGGTGACAGGGCTGTGGTCAGAAAAAAATTCGGGGGTATTCATGGAATTGGGTTACAGTTCGTTGGGGATTCATTAGGAGGAAGTGCAATCATTGAAGTATCTGTAAAAATTCAAGGGGGATGGAAGGTGTCCCATACAGCGTTTTCATTTTAAAATAGATAGTGACAAAATCTACCCCTCATTTTGAACAGATTTTAATTTCTGGTTACAGATTCGGCAGAGATAGCGTAGTTCAACTCTAAAATTAGCAAAATGAAGTTTTTGAACTTCAAATTCTAAATAAAACTTCTTTAATCAGCATTTTATTAAGTAATCCTTATTATGATTTTGATTTTTTTTGATGATGATGATTGATTGATGAAGAAGTTTTGGTTTTGAAAAATATTTGAGGCATGCTTTGTAGTATCCGAGGGGATGATAGGGCATGGAGTTATATGACGCCAAAGTCAACCTTACAATTTAGCTAGAAAATGCGATTGTAGCATCGAAGTTCAAAAAATTAACTCTCTATCTTTGCTACCTATGTAAAATTGGCAATTGGAATGCAATATTCAATTTTTATCTAGAAAAAAATCTTCTTTACAGAGGAGGATTTCACAAAACGATATCTTCTTTAAATATACAGATTTCCTATCTCCTTCTGGTGAATAAATTTTCACCACCATGTAACTTATTCCATTCTCAGAAATCAAGAATTATAATAATATAAATCTTTTAATGAAATTACGACTAAAACATGGCGATTTAAAAAGTGTAATTAGTTATAATTCACTACAGGAAATTGCATAAAGATTTTATTTACGAAGTCATTTCAAGTTTAGCTAAGCCATAGTGCAGCAGATCGTAAAAAGCCTTAACAATCAACATAGGAATATCAGTCAATTTTCAGCGAGCCAAAACTGTATTTTTCAAGATGACACTATAGAAATATGGGGACTGTTTCAAATTCAGTTTGACGCAATGACAGAAAAATGAAGTCATAGCGCTTACACTCATTAATAATTCAAGGAAAGAGAAGTAGTAGAATCGATTAGTTATGGAAGACAAGAAAAATTATGTAGAAAAACAACATTTTGATAGCGTTTTAAATAGCGCTCCATATTTTAATGCATTCAAATACATGAAAATCCATTCGATTGCGAGTAGAAGCATGGTTACAAAAATTACACAAATTCCTAGAAGATTGGTATTGTTTAAAAGAGAGAGAGAGTATTATTCATGCCTTATATAATTTCGCTTTAAGATCCCTACGATGAGCTTTAATAGTGAAAAAATACGAAAAAGAAAGATTATTATGAATAGATAGCAATCGTGCGCAAAACATGTCGATTTAAGTAAAAATAATCGGAAAAACTCCCATGTCTCTCAATTTTTCTCAAACCATCAGAAAAGACGACTTATTCACGATTCCAACAGCATTCAGAGATGGCAAAAGATAGAGAGTGCTGCTTTTAACACAAAGTTTTTCTTCGGTATCATCGACAACACGTTAGGTAACGTTTATGACTCTCCTTCAAGAATGGTTTGAATGCAACCTATATGAACCCATAATTTGATTATCCACGATTTCCAACTGGAATAAATGACACAATTTATGGCTGCAGTAACTTATAATAAACTTGAGTACCTAATGTGTGAAAAGTTTATACCTCTGATCTGGGAACATCAAGAAATACGTTTATTCGTATTTTCCGGGACAAAATGTTCAATCTTCACAAATTTCAATAAATTAGATCTTGATATAAGAGGGAAGGATCAAAATGCTACATGCTATTTGGGAACAGTTACTTAATGAAAATAGGGCTACTTGATGTATTAGGGAATTCTCTAATGTGTCTAAAATCTGAATGATTCATCTGAAATACTTCGGGAGGTGGTAGGGGAGACAATTGAGCTCAATTCTACGAGACCTCTGAGCGAGTATCAGCAGTACGAGAGCAATTGATATAGTTGTTTGTTTCAGACACTTTCAGACAGTCGCTCATTTTCGCCCAAACTTAATTATTTGATGTCCTTAAAAATCTAGAGTATTAAATAAAATGTCGAAAAGATACCTAAAAAAAGTTTTCATGGTTAATTCAAAATGAATTTTAAATAATGCTTGCGTTGCGTTTGCAGATTCCTCCTGAAACACCCTGAATATTAATATCAGAAAGCTCGGGACATGAAAATGAAAAACAGCACGACGAAAAGCCGGGAAACCATGAAAAAGAGTGATATCTTATAAGAAAAACAAAAATTGCCATGGTAACTAACATTAGCACGAGCTTCCGAGTTTCATCTTTAACTTACAAAGATAGCACCTAAAAGTATTATTTGCAATGAGGAACATTATGCGGTGAGCAGGAAGATTTCCCGAGAGAAATTTGGGTTCCCGTGGGAAAATAAGTTGGGTCATCAGAGAAAAAGTGAAATATGGATGCTGCTCATTTTTTCAGTTACAAGCTGAAACTTTTCACGCTCTTCACCAAATTTTCTTCGGCCTTTCTAAAAAATTCATTTGAGTATCCCCACAATTTTACTTTAAAATAAGAGATAAAAGCAAGGAAAGGAAAAATCAATTTCAAAAGAAAATAGATCGGACGCAACAGGCGTGTTCACTGTTCAGTCGACCGAAAAAAGATAGTGAATTCCAATACCAACCAAGCAGGTCGAGAGAAAAGCAGTGTATTACATGAGAAAAGAGAATATTTGAAGTTGGATTATGATTGGAACAGCGAAATAGAAAAACTTATTTAATCTTATCATGAATGTGAAAAGGGCAAAATTTAAATATGAGGACAAAATGTGTTTGATTTTATTTGGAATGCCTTATGTTAAATAAAATTGTAAATATATATTTAACAATATATAGTATATTAAGCGTAAGATTGTCCGAAATACCATGTCTTTGCTTTCAGACTATACAATAAACTCAGGATGCTACGATGAAACAGATCGGAATTTTTAATAATAATTGCATTTAAAAAAAAAAGATGTTTCTTGGAGTGTAGGTCAAATGAAACCAAGTTATAGCCAACGTTTCGATTTATGTAAAATCATCCTCAGGGCTCTTAACTTTGTACATATTTATTGATGTTATTGATTATAATTGCAATGATAAACAAGTTTAAGGAATTATTATGCAAAAATACCAGAACAGAGAGATGAAATACAAGTTAAAAACAAATTTTAATAAAACAGAATAAATTTTGCATGAAAAAATGTTTCGGAACTTGCAAAAAGCAAGTAGATAATAAAATTTGGGTTCCATTGAGTTGGAATATGAAAAGGTCGCTTAGGAGGATATTCTTAGAAAATAGGAACTAATACCAAAGCAAAAAAATTAAAGAAGAAGAAATGGATATCCTAAAACACTATAGATTACCATCATCATAACGCAGCAACCCAAATATTGATTCGATGTAGCTCTTCATTCCGCTCTCATACGTGCTAGTCTTTTGATAGTGACGTAATTTGCTTTTACGTTCTTAATAAAGTTTCCAATGTAACTCATTCGGGACCGTTACTTGCCCTCCTTCCCATCAACCTTTCCGTATGCGACTGTTTTCATACCTCAAGCGGCCAACCAAGTTGTCCCGTCTTCTCCATAGGGTTTCTAGTACACTCTAAAAGGCAATCCGGAGAACTGTGGCCTTGTTAAGAACTAAGGTTTCTTGGTTAGTTAACTTTTACTTATACCATCCGTTTCTTGGTGGATAATTTCCTGTATAACTATACTTGAGTAGCTGTAGGTACTTGCTTCATGAACAAAAATCACTGATTTTTAACTTTGTGGTATTCCATTATAAGGTTTTTTGGTTAGTTAACTTTTACTTGGTATAAGTAAAAGTTAGCTTGGTATAAGTATTAAGTTAACTAGCCAAGAAACCTTGTAATGGAATGCCATAAAGTTAAGATTGAGCCAGTGATTCTTGTTAAGAACGTAGAGATTTACCTTTATTCTCAAAAGTGAGTCTGAATTACTCAGGAGGGCACTGGTTTGGACGTGATAATCGAAAAATTGGTTTGGACGTGAAAATCGAATAAGAACCTACATCTGGAGTATGCTCCTATACGGAAGTGAGGCATGGACAATGACCGCAGCGGAGAAAGCAAGGATAGAGGCCTTTGAAATGTGGTGCTACAGAAGAATGATGAAAATCAAATGAATCAACCGAGTTAGTAACGAGGAAGTCCTAAGAAGGGTAGGAGAGAAGAGAAGCCTCATGAAAACCTTAATAAGAAGACGGAACAACCTTATAGGCCACATCTTGAGACATGATGGCCTGATGAAGACAATCGTCGAAGGACAAGTGGAAGGCAAGAATGGAAAAGGAAGACCCCGAACAAAATATATGGAACAAGTAAAGAGAGATGTGAAAGAGAAGAAATACGTAGGTGTGAAAAGATTAGCTGATAGAACTGAGTGGAGAGCTGCGTCAAACCAATCCTAGGATTGTTGACCAGTGATGATGATGGATCGAAAAATTGTGAAGACCACAGCAGGGATGTGTGGTATTTACAAATTTCCCTGCTTTGGTAACCCTAATAGTGCCAGCGGGCCGATCCATCGGCTCTATTTTTAGAATCTGACATACTTTAACATACCCTTAAATTTTGGGAGGAAAAAAAATAGTTTATGAAAAAGCATAATAGTGTTTATGTAAATTTTTAAGCGCAAGCCTACAAAATAGTTTAAAAAAGCCCTGGCATTCTTTATTATACTGGGCAAAATAGGCTGGCACTAAAAGGGGTAAGATTAAATAAAACTTCGAGGAAAATAGGCTCCGGCTGAGAGCAGGCGAATGCATATATGTAGCACGAAAAACCAAGGGGGAAAATGGGAAATTGAAAGAATATGGTCCCTTTCACAGCTTCAGAATGAAATGAAACAAAGTGTAAGTATCAGGTGGGATTGGTCCCGGAGAATTTAAGGAATGGACTGAAATTGCTTGGCTAGGGAAAGGAAGAGGCTATTTTTCTGGGGTGTAAGAGGAAGAATGAATGTATCTTAATCAAAAGCTTGGTTTGGGTCGATGGACGCAAGAAAATCTCACTTTCAACCTTGGGGAATTAATTTCTTTCCACCCAAGCTCGGCGTAACGTCTTGTTCACAGCAACTTAACTCTAATTTACTTAACGTAACTTAGGATTTCAAAACTTCAACAGAGAATCTATAAGCCCACAGCAACTTACAATGGCGAAACTGAACTTAAGATAATCATTAGTTTTGCGAAGCTCATTTTAATCTTGAGGTTTATCAATTAACGGAAGATAGCTTTGTCTATCAAAAGACACAGGTAGTATCGTAAGTCCTATGAAATCGATTTCACGACTGATATGCGGTCTTAGTCGTGATTGAAAAAATATCTTATTTTCTAAAGTAATGCTTTCATCACGTACAGGTATATGATATTTATTATATTTTAATGCACAAATATTTTTCGAAATGTCACAATTAATTTTCTATGAGTCCACCATCAAAAATGTCACATACTTAATCATGCAAATAGAGTTCCAAATGTGTAACGTGAGTTATATACTAAACTCTTTGTCTTAATTGAACTGTTGTCTGTCACCATAGCATGATTTTAAGGACAGGCTTTATTTTAATGATAAGAAAAATCACACTTTGGCACATACATTCTGCTTCATGCGTAAAAATATTTTGCCGGTGGCAAAATTGTTAAATTTACGCATTTAGAGAGGAATCTTTAATACATTAGGGGGTGAGAAGCAAAGGGGTACAAGTGATTTTCTAATTAACTGAGTTAAGAATAGAAATTAGGTAAATAAAATTAACGAGATCAACTGTATATTCAGTATTGCATTTGATTTTCCATTCGATGTTATTACAGAACAGAGACTCACTCATATCCTTGGGCCACCAAGTTGTTGCATATATCTTTTATCAATTTCTTTGCCTAACTATATTTAGAAACAAAATCACTTCTAACCCTTGGCTTCTAATCCCCTCATATGTACTTAGCAAGGAAATTGAGTGATCAAGGCAAGCCGTAACCACAAAAGAGACATGTGCGTTGATAATTTGACAGTGACATACATGTAATTTACAAAGAGTACCCAAACTTTTGTTGTGAATAGGACAATGATATGAAGCCGTGAAGCCTATTTTAAATTACATGGCCCCAACAAAAAAGATAAGTGATCTTAAGAAAAGTTATCAGAAAAAGCCTTATTTTTATTATCATTCCATTTCTTGAGGTGTCCGATAACACCACATGTAGGTTAAATACTCATCTACGACGTTTATCCAACACACGTAACGCGGGTCACATACTAAATTATTAGCTTTATTTGAATTGTAAACGGTAACGACTCCGTGTTTTTGAAGACGATCTATAATTTTTCATGGATGCTCCTTTTGAAGAATATCTCAATATTTGCTCTGTTTGCCGCTGCATGATGACATATTTTGTACCGACAGCAAACTAGTTTACTATAACATATTTTAAGAGGAATTTTTTAGTTAATGAGTTTAACGTTTGAAAGCAGTCTTGATGATGGGAATCTTCGAAAAACTATAGCATGTGCAGTACATTAGGTGCATGGGTTTAATATCAGCAGTTGAACTGTTGAATTATTATGGTTTCAACAGGATATTATGTGAAATAACTTCCAAGTTAGTGAGAATAGTTTCATATGTTACTCCAATTTAAAGGAGGGAAAGGAAGAAATTTTTTAAAGAAAATGGCTGATAAAGACAAACCATGGGCTCAAAAAGTGGCAAACCTGTTTTTAAAGACAATCTGTAATTTAATATGGACTCTCTCCTTTTAAGTCGCATGCAAAAAAAGCGGCAAGTGTATGGTGATTTGTGATAAGAAATGTGGAATCAGACCGATACAAATTTTCTAATTAATGCCAAAAACTTAAAGGAGAGCGTCAGAAATACGTCTCTTGTCCCATATAAAAAATAACTATAGGTCGATGGCCCATTTTAGTCAGCAGTTTTTTAAATTAAATCTATCGTATTAAAAAGGCAAAATTCCAGAGTCTTAAAACATTTTCCATTCTCTTATAGTTTTCCATCATCATAGAGTCAAAAACGGTAAAAATATCACTGAAAAAGATCAGAAATAGTTAGCTTTATGATCGCAATCAGATCTCACGATAATAGGCTTACACTTCAAATATAACTTACCGCATAATAGCCAGAGAAGTCATTGATAGAGAAAAGATTAGCATTGTGATACGTAGTGAATCTAATGAGAAAGAAGCGGATGCATTTCAAAGCGAGCCACAACCATCTGCTAAGACAAATCTTGGAAGTTAGTAAGTAATCAGGTATTATAGGTTAAGTTGGAAAGAAGAAGCAATTCACGAGATTGTCATGGTGTCATGATAAAACAAAAAATTCTGAAGGTACATGATTTTCGTGGACAGAAATTGAATTTTAGATAATGCGAGGGAGTTGGAAGCTTAGCAGGCTGGCATAATAAGGGAATACAGTTAAGATAACGCTACAGGAGCCACATATTAAGCCCTTAACTCTTAATTATAACATTCTTCGCAGCATTAATCCAGAAGTCAACCTACACACTCAATTTACTGAGAAAACTATAATAATGTGACCTTAGAAACATTTACATCCATTAGTACAAAAACTACGTGACCTTAGAGCGAAAATAAGGTAAAAAATAGGAGAACAATGGATAAAATGGGCTGCGTAACCACAAATGGTTTCCCTTATGCTATAATCGCAATCCCATTAAGCATTTTATATCTCTTAAATCCATGCAAACGATTACTACTTTCCAAGAGATTTCACCCAAAGCCAGCAGAAAATTAGCTCGGAGACCCACTCTTGCCATTACGAAATCCACGGAAACCGAGTCAATTAATTAATCCTTTAAAAATACCCATAGAGCCGCTCGTTGCCACACAACGGTAATGGTTACGAGAAGCCTCCAATAAGCACCCGAAATCCCGATGCATAGAGGGCACTGAACTCAAAAGAGTATCTCCGGCAAGAAACACCGGCGTGGGAAACGCTAGATCGTATAGCTTTATTCAGCTAATGTATCTGGGATAACTAAGGTAGCCTAACATTTGCTTTACACTCTGAAGTATCAAACGCATATAATCTGCGTTGAAAATTAATTTTAAATAAAATCATGGCATTAAGGTGTTTCATACCAAATTAAATTTTTGTAACACTTTATTGCAGTACCACATTCCTAGCATTAATTTTATGACTATGCAAGTTAATTTTCGTTAATTGAAATGTAACTTTAATCGCACCTTGCCAGATAGATGATAAATTTTAATTACTACCTAATTATTAATTATCAATTTGCTTCTCTTAAGGGCTAGTCCTGTGTTTGGAGAGACAGACAATGTATAACAGAAATACTATTAAAAAGCAGACGGAATATCAAGATGCAACGTTGGCTGCAACCTAAAATGTTAAAATATAAATTTGAACTTAGATCTCCTAAATTTTTATCATCACCAAAAAATGTCATCTTGGATCTTAATTAGAAATTGAAATACCAGGTTTAAATGAAGGAAATTTTAAATCATTTCCAGTGATTGATAACAAGCTTCGTCAAATACGCCTTATCAATCGCACTTCGAAAAAAGTAAAACTCCAAAGATCTCTCAGTGACTCGAGGAAAAATATGCCAACAGAACCGGTACCTTCTTAAAGGACCTCAAGATTTTATTTCCCACGCTGAATTTCGGCCTACGCTGTACATAAAATTCGATTCCGGTCGACATGTGGCAAAAAAGACTGTGGTAACAGTCAACTAAAAATAGATGTGAATGACTTCCTTCGATGATGGAGTCATTGGATTCATAACTGGAATATGAGGGTGACATGCTGAATAGATGCCGGATTTTAAATCCTAAGGGCCCTTGCTCCAATTACGGTGGTGTCAGACATTTTTTAAAAGAGGATTCCCACTTCCTAAGTGCAATGGTAGGGCTCTTCGGAAGCAGGACGTACTCTTTTTAGATGGGGCGTTGAGCTGATGTCCCTTGAACGCTTCCCGTTCGTAAAAGTAGGCTAATCCCTGCACTAGTGGTCACAAGTATCGTGCTCATCGACATAGACAATGACATTACCAATTAGGACGCCGGTCACAATTACCAACAATCCAATTATCTTCGAAGAATCGGATTTGTGAACGAATTGGTTCACATAAGCAACAGATGCTTTGCTAATTAGAAATAGTGACCCCAAAATCATGCTAAACAATCGACAGAAATACTCGAAATCAACACTTTTTGCTAATTCGGTTGTACAAGTTTTTTCACGGGTGAAATCATTGATGCTACATAAAACAATTATGCGTTTGATTTTTAACGCAAATTAACGTAAAGAAGGGCACACACGACTAAAAAAATTGGCTTGCTGTCCAGTTTTTTCTGCTGATGGTAATAGTCTGAATAATAAATAAATCCTTATCTTTCGATCAATCGCCTACTCAACAGTGAAAATTTTACCTTATCGTGGATAAGTTGGTGACGTCAAGAGCACATACCGAATATGCAGCAAGGGTGAAAGAGATACAGCATCCATTACCTATATCACGAGCTACTCGAAGCGAAATATCGGCGGCCTTAACCCTTTTGCAGATAAGTTGATGACGCCACCGAATCCTGCCGAGCAGGGGACCGTGTTTCATGCACTCCTGAGACTAGCGCATGGAGACCACGTGACCGAAAAACTAATGACATCATCATCAACTTATTAAAGGGGGCAGTAGCTTCAGATTTATTTTTTAATTTTGAAAGTAAGCGAGAAAGGCAGGCTGGAAGGATATTCGTCGTAACTTATATTTCCCTTTCATATACCGAATTGTTAAAATGAATTGAGATTTCTATTCAGAATGAACGATCCCATTCAATACTTATATTTAAAGTGTATTTTGGTTTTTCGACCCGAGTGAGCCAACTGTAGCACCATTTCCATGCTAACGTAGCGTGATTTAATGATACTCATTCATTTGCTAATAAGTCAAAAACTATTATTTGATGTCCCTTCAATTCAATCCTTCGCTAACTTATCTCTCGAGTTTGAAGACCAATGATGCAAAGATCGCATATCATTTTTTAAAGTTCATAAATTAATGTTACATTATATGTAATAATAATTTCAATAAAAACAGAAGGAATGTTAATAATAACTTCAACGTGCACCCAAAAATGGAATTTCAGCGCATCTTAATCAAATGAGCGTTCTTTTACACATTAGACTTCGAGTGACAAACTTTTGCAGCGCCAGGAAAAGTTCTATTTACTTCACAATTCTTAAAGCAAAATGAGATTTGCTTTAAGAATCATGACACAACTTCTTTGACTCAACTTTTTCCCATTAGGTGATGATTCGACTCGCTTCCACGCCAGTAAATACCAGGTGAAAGTGAAGGTAATTTTTCAATCCAAAGGAACTAATTTCTATAACCTCTCTGTGGACGCAATGATTCTCTAAACAATGTTTAAATGAACTTAAGAAGGCCAGTTATACACAAATCACCATTTATACATACATGCAATGCATATCCTTCAGACAACGCATGACATAGCGATTACTTTGGGTTATAGTTCGTAGACGGTCGCATCGGTGTACGAGCGCTTCAGTCTCACGTTCCGCTTTGCAAGTACGCCTCGAATATATACTTGAGTTGGTACATGGTATATACTAAGGTTGTATAATTAGGTTGGAATTCGGCCTTCGAGATAGTTTTGACTCGCGCCGCACTTCCCATGCCTTGGAATGAAGTCTAGGAAAATGCCTGAAGTAGTTTTACTTGAGTCATTTCAGCAGATTTATGTCGTATCCATATATTTCTTCCACGACGTATTTCATATCGTTGCGTCGAGTCTCAATAGAAATCGTTTCCATAGATTATACTTCAAGGAAGCCGACATCACGAGAGACCAACCATGCCCACTGCCCAGATATACCTATAATGTTAGTCAGGGTAATAGATGTCTCTACTCATCAAAATAAGGTTGAGAAATATATTTATAACTACGGTTGATGGTATTAAACGAAATGGAATATGATAATGAAAATGTAAATTACTGCCCGATCGAGGAAGGAGATAAACACATCCAATAAGTTATGTTGCTCATAAGCAGTCTCTACAACTGGGAAAGCAAAGTAATTCCATTGAATGACTTTATTGGTTCTGTACAACTCTCCGTGAATGAAATGGTGCGTAACTAAAGCCACGAATGAGGAGAGGCTTGCTGAGAATGATAGACTCTGCAACTAGAGTATATAATCTTTGGTTTTCAAAAATGTCCGCGGCGCAGTAATGAGTGAAATGCAATCCACTTTTTTTAAACAATATTTTGCCGTACAATGTTTGTAATTGCGAGAAATAACATTGAAAAGTAATACATTTTATACATTACATCATCAGGTATATAAATTTAAGCTATTACCTCTAATTGTACCTTATTTCCCCGTGATATTTGGATCAATTTGTTCGTCAGCGACACGAGTGGCGACATTTGTAAACTCATTAAAGTGTGCGGCGGTGGACAGCACATCTAGATGCCGACTTGAGGATCCTCTTTTGTCATATTCGTGGTAAAATCTAAAATTCAGTCCCAAGTAGAGCGAATAAAATCGCAAAATAAAGAGAAAGCCTATTAAGGGAAAATACGAATCGTAATCTGATTTTCCTTCAAGTCTATCCAGATCCTCGAAGTAGTCATCGCATTTTTCCCCATAGATGGCGACTCGATCGTTTCAGCGTCCTCTTATCTGAGATGATTAAGCCTCGCCTCCGCGGTCATCGGTCCAAAATCCTTCTCGACCCTCAATCACCCCACCCGAACTCCTCCGCTCATTAATTGGCTGGCACTTTCGTCCCCAAAAAATCTAACCCTCCTTCACTTTCTTCCCCCATTCATTTTAATACGGCAGGCCTTTCGTTAATGACAACAGCGCGGCGTCCCAAATTCCTCGTAATGTTGATTCGGGGATGGAAAACTCCGACAAGGCGCCCTTGAAGAAGTGCCCTAATGATGGTCATTTATAGCCAGCTGGTCATTGGGTGAGGTCTAACGAGTGTTTCCTTGACAACCGACCCACGATCACCCCTTATTCTTCGTCATCCGAACGACTTCCCTGGGCCCGTTCTTCATTGGCTACCGGAAAGAAAGTATTACCGAACAAGCGATAGGCAGTGGGAAAGACTATAATTGAATGTTGAAGATGATAAGAAAAACTTGAGCAGAGGGTGAATGGCTTGGTTTTACAAAGCTGATGAGTTGTTCGCAAGGTCACTGTTGTATAGAAGATGAATTAGGCTCTTCCACACAGCACGTGTTGGCCAAGGTCATTGGACGTGTGGAAGAACACACTGCAAAATCTTGGATGCAAGAGAGCATGCAAGCTTTGATTCAATAGCAGAAGAAGAAACTATCCGTGCTGAACTTTATAATAAAGGATACGAAATTCGCTTGAGCAAATAATGACCTCTATTTGAAGACGCATCACCCCTTCTTCATCTCTCTAATTTGCTGGATGGCAATTAGTTTCAAACTCAAGATATCATTTTGATATGTTCATGGTACATAAACAGCTATTACTATTTACCCTTAAAAGCAAATTAGACTTAAATATATTCCTGATGGGTTGGTGAGACGAATTTGAATAACTACAAACGATTTTTTAAACAACCGCGATTCGTCAAATAATAGTCATAATAAAACTTTTAAATGTGCATTACTTAATTAAATATTATGATCAAGGAATAAGGTAGTGGCCAAGACTTTTTAATTTCTTTAAAAATGTAATAAAATAAGAAATTTGCCGTTTAAATAGGCTCTTTCATACGGAAGCAGCTCTGTTTGATAATGAAAGAGAGTAAGTTATTGTACATGGGAGAGCTTAATAATGTATAAATTAATAATGGACCGCTTCATGCAACATTACAGACATTACGTAATGTATTTATACAACCAGAGCTCAGGTATTCGCAGAAAGAGTTTCAAACGATATAGTATTAGAAAACTTAAATGAGGACAAATACGTGCCTGGTTATTATACATCCATTGCGTTAAATAGAGAAAACTTTGATAGAGAAGTCTCCTTCTTCGAAGAACGATTCTTTCAAAGAAGTAAGGAAAAGTGCTAAAGAATACAACAAAGCATTGAATCTTTGAACAAAGTTAATTTTTCAGGTACGACACCGGTGTAAAATCGATTTCTACTTGGTCAATAGGAATACGGGTCAATCCATTTCAAATCACCCAATATAAATAAAATTTGTTGCTCAACATTTTTAATTTTCTAGATTTTTTAATCATGAGTTCCCTGTGGGTAGACAGTCACAAAACACTATTTGAAAAAAAAAATAGAAGCCATATTTTTTTTGGCAGCCATTTTTAAAAGGGCGGCTGGGCAAATTTTGATGAAAAACGTGGTTTGCATAAAGTTGAATTTCGAAGCTATTTCAAAAGATATCGATCCGTATACGGAATTGTGAGAAGGGCATGAGTGTAGTAGAAAGATTAAAAGTCTTGAGTTTCTTTAAAGGGGACTTCAGCACTAAAACTTAAGAAAAATGAATAAAATCCATGAGAGTTTTCGAGTGAACACTGTGCAAATTTGATAAAAGAAAAAAAAGGGAAAATTAAAAAGAATCATAAAAATAAATATTTTAAAAATTGAGGGTCTAAGACAGCAGAATAAAAGTGCTTAAGGCATAAAAAGTTAGCCTATTTTGACTTTTTTTTTACGTTCATCATCATCATTCGTCAACAAACCTAAGATTGGTTTGACGTATCTCTTCATTTCCTTTTCATATCCACTAGCCTTTGTATAGCGACGAATATTTTCTCTTTTACATCCTATATAACATGTCATACGCATATAACTTATTCGAGGCCGTCCCTTGCTATTTTTCTCTTACACTTGCCCTTCTACTATTGTTTTCATGAGGCCATCATGTCTCATAATGTGGCCAACTAAGCTATCCCATCTTCTGCTTAAGGATTTTAGAAGACTTATCTTTTATCTCACTCTTCTTGGCACTTCCTCATTACTTACCGGTCGATCAATTTTATCTTCACCACATTTCGAAAGGAATCCACTCCTTACTTCTCCGCCGCTGTCGGTGTCCAAGCCACGATTCCATAAAGAAAGATGCTCCATATGTAACATCTAATGAATTGTTTCCTTACTTCTATGCTTGTATTTTCAGCTGTAAGAAGATTCTTCTTTTTGCAGAAACCCCTCGACGCCTGCGCAATTCTACTGAACTATTTCTTTCTTGCTTCATCCATCGTTGGTGTAGCGCCGGTTCGGGGAGAGAAGGATATTCGAAATAACGTTCGCTCACTTCGAGGTCCAAAACACAACTCTCTATTCTCTTTCTTTTACAATGGGCCCAAAAGCCCTTCTCCCGTTGAGGGCTTCACGCCCCCACCTCCTGGGTTTCCCCCCAAGAGTCCATGCCCTGAGCAGCCGACCGCGCGCTCTTACAGTTGGTAATTATGCTTTCCAGTTAATAAAACTCTTCTACCTCTTCAAGCTTACCAAGGCATTTTTTTCGGCTAATTAAATGAATTTAGGCAGTCCTCATTCCTTAGGGTCATTATATAATAAACGTGGGAATCCACTTGATGTGAATTTTTTAAGCTGGGGAGTGGAGAGTGACTGCGGTGATATCAGCTCCACACTGATGGTCATACGAAAGGAAAGAGCCCAGCGATTGTGACGCACAAATATGAGCAGTCGAAATAAATATCGACGTGAAGAGATAGAGACTTGGGGAAGAATTTTCAAGGCCTAATTTGAGAGAAAAAGCAAAATGAGAGAGGAAAGACATCTTGTGGCATTTAAAAAAAAAAAACGCTTTCCAGGAAGGAAGTTGGAGTGTAAATAAAGCCCAAGGGAATCCCCAATTATTCGTGGTTTCCTCAAGAAAATTTAATGTAAAAATAATAATGTAAGGAATGAAGAAAAAAGATAACGGTTTTTTCCATCGGAGTTTTCAGAGGCAATTCACCAATCAATAAAAAGATTCAACGAAAAGTATTTACAGTAAAATAATACTAATTTTTCAACAAAAGAGTGGAAAGGTTATTATAATAATCAGCCAGAAAAATAAAAATAATAGATAAAAAGCAAGAAAAACTGCGATACAAAAGAGTTAATAATGAATTTCATCATTTCACTAAACAGGCGATAGCATTACAATTGGACAAAGATAATTATGATAAAGTGAACAAGTATCTTCTTCTACAATATATTAATGCTTAGAAATGTAAATATAAATAAGATAACCACGCTTAGGCGTTGTAACTGGGGTCCTGTTTTTTTATTTCACTTATTTATGAAAAATAAAGAATAAGTATATTAAGGAAATAAAGCATGAATTAGACTCATTCAGTATAATTCTTAGGATTTTATCGCTCTATGCAAATTACTTGGGGTTAAGAGTGTGAACGCAAATTAATTGGCAGTATCATTCATTCCAAGTTACAGCCGATTTTTATTTACTGAAATAATAAGGTGCAATTTTCCACAAAACCTTAATTTAATCCAACATCTGGTTTCAGTCTAACATCATCGTCTTCAGAGGGTGTTTTTTAATGTGCTTTTAAGTCGAAGCCCGAGTCAAATGAAAAATAACTCTAGTACACTTGAAACTCAGATGAAATCTTAGCATTAGCTAACAATGCTTTGTAATGCCAGAGACGATGCAATTAAAGGCCAGGCAAGCGGTTAACTTGAAGGCCAAATTGTAAGTATGATGTTTTCCTTCATCATCATCATCACTGGTCAACATTCCTGAGATTGGTTTGACGCAGTTCTCCGCTTAATTCTCCTATCAGCTATCTTTTCACACCTACGTAGTTCTGCGTTATCCGTCCATCCCTCTTTTCCGTAGAGAAGCGTACTCCACATGTAATTCCTGATAGATACGCATTCCTTAACCATACATAAATGAAAAAAATACGGTGTCAAGAAATAGTCGATTATTTGGGCAAAATGTGGTCATTTAGTGGTTCGAGAAAGGGACATGCTTTACGCTAATTTTTAGTGGTAATAACATATTGTCAACAGTACCACAATCTAAAGCTTGTGTGGAGAGAGAACCTTACCGAAAGAAACTGAAGATTTTTCGAGAAACTAATGATTTTAATACGAAATGCTGACAAATACGCCAGTAGATGAATGAAAAAATCAGGGAAGCATGAGTGCTAAGGGGTATCCGACATAGGATCCAAAATAGCCGTTCATTTTTTTAAATCGAAAATAAACCGTCAAGAATACAAATATTTTGGAACTTAACCAACTTAAATTTTTTTCACAAAAATGCAAAAACATATCGTCACTATCATCAGATTATAAGTTATTTAGGTGTCAGTAAAATCCAGGCAAAAATTCAGTTGTTTTTGAAACTGAGGTAATTTGCTCTTTTGGCTAAGTTGTGAATATCGTCCATTACCGCCATAATCTTAATATGTCATTCAATGAAGGTTTGCTCCTGTTTAAAATTCTGTCCCCTACTATTTATGGTATCTGCATGAAAAATGAGGGAAAAAATGAAATAGCTCGCGCAATTCTCAGTATGGAGATGGTGTCTCAAATTTATTTATGGAAATCACCATTATTTTTCACTCCTTACAGTGTAAATCGGATCCAATGGTGCGCAGTTGAAAAATGAACAAAGAAACATCCCCGACAATGCCATCAAGCGGCCAAAATTGGGAAAACGTCATTATCGTGAACAGACAGAACATTCGACAGACGGGAAGCGCATCCGTCTTTCGGAGACTTTCAGCAAGGGAGAGAAATAAATTTATTTTGCGTCAAACAACTTGTTTGAGCGAGCCCTTCTATTCCATACATATGTTCGAAACCTTCAGGCCAACCCACGGGAATGGAAATAGGGATCCTTTACAAAGGTTCGCAGTCCCCTGGTCCCTCCTTTTTGTCTCTCTTTCTTTAGGTTTTTCACTTTAGAAGAAGAGAAAGAAATATGTAAGCCTCTCACTGTTTCCTCTGAATAAAATCGTATTACCCTCACTCCAGTAAGGTTCCTTTGTGAGAAGCATGAATAGTTGGGCCCACGCAGTAAAGCTTGGACAGAAAAAAAGGTTCCTATTATTTTTAAAATTTACAAATAGTCACAAATATTAAGGAGACTCATCAATCCAGCTTCATCGATTTTTCGTTAACGTAAGCAATCGTCCAAATGGCCATTTCCGCAAAAGGTTATTTCCACAAACAATTGGTGGAAATTAACATTTGCAGTTTACATTTTATCATGCATAATCGCATTTCCACCACGTCGGGTCTGAAACTATTTTATATGTAAGTAACGGTCTTGAAATTTTCAGGGGAGTGGAGAGTAGATTAGACATATGCCAATATTTTCCTGGATCACTGAAAAAAAATTGTATTTCATCTCTAGACTTTCTCAGATATAAAATTTTGTATTCGAAATACAGGTAAATGTTAGCGAAGTACTACTCTACGTGCACTTAAAATTTCATGACATTAGGGTAAATATAATACGAGTATGCGTCTCGAAAAAAGACGTCATACGGTCTTTTGACCTGGAGTGACGCGTCCTCTTAAGCAGAAAATCAAATCTTAGCCAACGTGTGAGATGAGAAAAATGTACATAACAAAATGAAGATTAAGAATATAGAAGAACGAGCGCAACACATTAAAACAATTAAACTGCATTAGAGCCGCAGGGTTATGAAGGTACTCATTGAATTTGGTACTTTTGAGGAATTGCAAGGGACTGGAATGGAAAGAATATTTTTGAAATGCATTCCCGCCAGTATCTGCCGCTCACATGCTTAAAAATTATCCCTGCTCACTATACATAAAATATTGTAACTCGAGTCTCTATTGCATTTAGAATCTTCCTAGTTTTTCCCACGATGCACCGTAACAATGACACTCATTTCCAACTTGCATTATATTCCCCATCCCCTATCCATATGAAACCCATAAGTACATTTTTAGCACTGTATGTGAAAACGCAGATTATGTGTACATAGCCACTTACCATGTTCTTGCAACAATAAAAATTTTGACATTATGTTCCCTTGCAGCAAAAAATATGGTGACCTTCGCGATGTGCATAAATTAAAAAGATATCCCCCCTTAGATGAAGTTACTTGCGATTTTCTCACTAACATTGGTAAATTCTTACGGAAAATTATCTGTAACGGATCAGCTTACGCTATTAAACAATTTACATGCCAAAGCTGCGATGAATAAAGTATGGATTAACTGATGATAGTATGCAATTTATATCATTAATAATCATCCAAGGTCCCTATCCATACATCATTGGAACACGGATCTCGATGGCTTTTAGAATATTCCTAGCTTGGCCCAAAAATATTTCTCATATGCATTCCCGCAAGTATCGGCTGCTAACATGTTTAATAATAATCCGTCCTCCCAATCCACACATATTGTAGGAAGGTACCAGGAAAGTTTTGCACCGAATTGAAGAAGTTCCTTTCAGATAATAGTTTCTATTTTATCAACGAATATATCAATTACTGAAAGTTTTTTTTTTATAACCTGTTGTTCTTTTCTTTTTTGGCTAATTGCGAGTCTCTCATCGCGCTTGTATATGTCCACACATACATTTCACATAAATATTTACGACGGGTCCCATATCTATTGCGTATCTCTTGGCACCTATATATCCATTATTATTATTAGTGAAAATCGGGTTTCGGTGCCTTTCAGAATCTTCCTAGCTTAGCCCACGCTGTATCATACCAATGATACTAATTTCCCTCTTGCATCCTATTCCCCATCCTTCCAAGCATTGCCCACTTCCCACAGGGGACTCATTGATGTATTTTCATTAATTTATGTGAATACGAAAGATTCTGTTTACATAAATACCTGCTATGTTCATTTAGCAATTGAAATTTTGACATTATGTTCCCTCACAGCAAAAAATAAGGTGATCTTCGCAATGTGAATTAATTAAAAAAAATTCCCCCTTAGATGAGGTTACCGGCGATTTTCACACTAACTAATCAATTCACAGTGAAAAATATCTATAACGGTTAAGCTTGCGCTATTTAACAATAAAAATGCCACAGAGTTGATGAATAAATATGGAATACTGATAAAAATAATTAATCAATGTGTATATGTAAAAGAGGATGTCTATTAGTATGTCCGCCATGCGTTTGCATACGGATGCACGGATTGCGACCAAAGTTTTTACATAGGTGCATCTCATTCTCTCAAACCACGAAGTGCTACTTTCGGTCACGTCCAACGCGTCCTTTACATTGTTTTCTCATTACCGTTTTATAAGTCACATCATGCAACTTCTGCGGTTCGACATCCTGCTGCGATATGCACACATCTTGACACGCTCTAAGAGAAAATACAAAAAATCCTGCGTGGCCATGAAATCCAAATTTCCCATTTTTC
This sequence comes from Ischnura elegans, assembly GCF_921293095.1. Lineage (NCBI taxonomy): Eukaryota > Metazoa > Arthropoda > Insecta > Odonata > Coenagrionidae > Ischnura > Ischnura elegans. The sequence goes on along the minus strand of NC_060253.1, from coordinate 45,072,254 downwards.
TGTGTATTATCCTCACCGAGCAACGCCGGGTGGCCTGCTAGTAATTTATAAATATGATTAATTTTCATCCATGCTCCCAATCCTTACAATATCGAAACTCGGGTGTCGATGGCTTTTATAATCTTCCTATCTTTGCCCACGCTGTACCGTGCCAATGATACTCATTTCCTTCTTGTGTACTGCTCCCAATATTTCCCAGGGTTCCCCCCTTTTCACAGGGGAGTCGTGCGGAGGGGTAGAAGATCCCTGACCTCTTTGGCTACGCAGGCGGTTGTTTTTCTTCCTCCCGAGGGTTGAGCATTCTCATGGAGGGAATGGGGACTCGGAGAGGACTAAAGAATTTTGGATGAGACACGAATCTCTTCGCCCACACATCCAAAACTACTCTCAGAAGGAGGTTCTTTTTTCCCCTCGCTTCCGGAGGGAGACGCCCCAAAGACGTGAGTCCCGTGCAGCTGGGCATGGCGACTGTCAGGTCGACGAGGTGTCGATGGCTGGCTGTGAAGAATTCGCAATTCGCGGACGTGATCCACATTCCAGGTTTTAGCATTGTGGGATAAAGCGTCCTTTTCGTTGATTATGTGAACAGTGTCAGACGAGATGTTGTGGAAAATGCTAAGAGGATTGCTAAAGAAAAGATTTTGCAGTGTCCACTTAGACTTTTAATTGTGTACTACGCGTTTCAACGCTACTACTTCATCAGGTACACAAGGATATCTGTTACCTAAATCCTCATAGGTATAAAACTATGTTAGAGCCACAGGGTGATGAATATAATCATTAAATTGGGTACTTTTGAGGAATTGAAAGGGAGTAGAATTAAAAAATACTTAAATGCTGCTTTATGCTTCTACCGTGCTCCCAATCCACGCAATATTGTTAAAGGTACTGGGAAATTTCGGCACCAAATTAAAGAATTACCTTTTAGATAATAGTTTCTATTCTATCAAAGAATGTAACAATTCTTGAATGAAATACACGGTAGATGTACCTAAAGATGAGGCAGAGCACACGCAAATTTCTCCAATTCCTCGCAGAGTGTACCTGACGATGACGCTGAGGCGTAGAAACGCGTTGTACTCGATTAAAAGTCTAAGTGGACATTGCAAAACCTTTCCATTATTAATCCATTTTAACAGATAAATGAGCAGGAAATACTGCTATAGTTTTGAGGGTAAATTTCATTGTGATCACTGAAAAACTTTCTTTAAAAAAAATCTTTACCTTAGGCAAAAACGCCACACACAGATGTTATTCATACCAGACCGAATTGCGCATTTTAATAATTAGCTTAAATAGCTATACATTGTGCAGGCTAAAAATAGTGCGGAAATTCATCCGTAACTCCCCAATTTCTATCTAAATCAGAAATGCTACCAACTGGTGTCAGAGTGCAATCCATTAGTTACTGGTCAGTTTCAATCTGTGACCGATATTTAAGTATACCGGGACTAGCCACGGTGATAACTTTACGGGAGTCACCCGCAATGCACAAATTGTGCGAAAAATCTACAAAGGAAAAAAAATCTTTTTTTCCTCCGTAGATTTTCGCACAATCTGTGACCGATGGTAGTAAAAGGAACTGTTAAGCTGTTCCTCAGTTACGAATCAGTTAATACATCATTTATTCATCATAGATTTAACATGTGTATCGTTTAACAGCGTAAGCTGATCATTTACACATAAATTTAGCTAAGAATTGATGAGTTAGTATGAACATCGTCAGAATTCTATTCTCTATCCTTTCCAGGGTTTCCCCTTTCAAGGTGGACTCATAAGGAGGTGATTAACATCTCCGACCTATTTGGCTAGGCTGGCGGTTGTTTGAATTTTTTGACTAATTAAAAAAAAAACATGTTTCACTTTTTCCACTTTCAACAGAGGTGTAAAATAACGAATAACCGATAAATTTAATCAGAAACTAGTGTAGGTGAACCAAAGGACGATGGGTTTCCCTGTGCAATTTTTGACGATATATAATATGCATAAATTTTCATTTTTAGCTCCCATTATTATACTCAACAAAATTTAGGAATTAATAAATAAAATATAAGGGAAAAATTGATGCACAATGCGAAGATCAGCTTATTTTGAGATCCGAGAGAATAATAATTCCAAAATATTAATCACTACATGAACGTAGCTGGAGGCTATGTACTCAGAATCTTTTGTATTCACGTGCAGTAATAAGAATACACATTGGGTAGCTAATGCAAATATGTTTAGTGTCCTTGGCGGTTGGCGACACGTGGTCGGCTAGGGACCGGAAGGTCACTGAGAAGAATTCCGTAAAGGAAACGAAGGCGTACGTGATCCACATTGGATGTTGTCGCAGTAAAAAAGGTGTTTCTTCTTTTCTATGAACGCACACATAATGCCGAGGAAAATCATCGTGTTTTCAAGGTAAGTTGCATCATGCACATTGCAATGTTGACAGATTTTTGTTGATTTTGGGCAAAATGGGAATTAGCAAATAAGGCGCTTTTGACGCATAGCAAGATTGACGACAATTGTCTTAAAAATTATCCATCTATTCATATGTTATTATAATAAATTACTCCACCTATTTGGTTACATTGATCAGTAACAGATTAATTTCCACCAACAATGGTGGAAATCTGCCATTTACTGTTGGCTCACTTTTTACTAATAAGCGGTGTTTGTAAAAATAGCTGTCTTCAGTTTTGTGCCAATTAAAACCCCATTTGTTGATTAATTTATTCAAATATTTATTACTTTTACCACTTTCAATAGAGATGCAAAATAACAAATAAATGATAAATTTAACCAAAAACTGGCAAATTTTAACCAAAAGAAGGATGAATGTTCCTTTGTATTTACCGTATGATATACAATATACTTACATTTAAGTTTTTGCTCCAATTATCATCATCAACAAAATATAGGAAATTACAATTGAGTTCGTAGTATCTACTCATACAAGCCGTGGTTTAGAGAGCAGTCAATTATAAATGTAAAGGTTCATTACAACATATACGGTAAATGAGCCAGCTATTTACCTTACAAGAGAGTAAAAATCCTTCGTCGTGAAATTAAATTCCCAATGACACTGAAGTTCCTAATGACACTTATTCAGCTTTTCTCAGTTGATGCACGTTTGGTGCTTTAATCCTATTTAAATCTACCCATGGAATGGAGCTAAACATATTATGCAAAAACATTATTAATATTGCTGAAACTTCCACTGCTAATTGAGATCTACCTTAGTTAAAACGTTTCCGTTCCTACTAATTGTCTGATTTACAAACAAGTTTTAATGAAAGTATTCATATGGTGGGCCGTTATTTTAAGCCGACAGCCCCACACACAATGAAAAAAAATCCTCGACTACCGATTCTTTTAACAAAAGTAGAGCAAGCTGGGCTCAGTAAATATAAATCGCTCCGCGCCGCATCCACATGCTCAGATTACTCTTCTAGTGGTATTATGTAGGTGCGGGCGCTTGCATTGCACGTAAAAATTACCGCCTGCCTTAACCAACAGACGGAGTAGGGAGATAGACCGCAGCGCTTCCTTGAACATAAAATTACGAGCGGCAGCTGAACTATTCCGCACACTTCCGCGTATTCACCACCAATAGCCGGGCCAGGTTACTTACTTATTCACGCATTCAAACACTCGCGTTTCCAGGACTAAAATGTATTTTGGATCACGGATCTTCCTCGCGAAGGATCATGCGGGCACAATTCCAATGGACATTACTCTCAGCCTCTTCCTCACACTTGAAGAATGAGGCGCGATACTTATTTCCACAAAATTTAAGCATTAATGGAGTTTAATATAACTTGTTCATTTTTTAATGAAATAAAATGATTAAAAATACACACAGTAAACCACATGTCAACAACGCCTAGCTCGCAGAAGACATGTGGCCAAAAAAACATTATGAGACTCACAAAACTTATGAAGGAAACTGTAAAACAAAATTTCAATTTTCAAAAACTTTGACTGGAACTTGAATTTTTATGCTTACAAATTGTGATGGAATGCAATCATCAGTAAGCTGCCTGAGGACCGTTGAGTGATAAAAAACTTTTCCATAGTTTCCTTCATTCATGAAAGAAAGAGTCAATCAAATCTTTTTAGAAAGCAATAAGTTTGATAAAAACAAAGGCATTATTTCAGTGCTTAAGATAATGATATTAATATTATTTAATTGCTGTTATTCGAGCGGAGTTGGGACGACACAAGTGTTCACGAAAAATGCTTTCATCCAACTAACCCACGATGATACTTGCCGAGAAATAATATTGATAAAAAATTGTCATCGATTGAAAAATACAAAATTCTTCGCCGAGGAAGTCATACGTTCGCAGGAATCGCTAGTTTAAAATATAAAAACTAAAATAAAAATTTGCTGGGAAATATCTATTGATGGGACCGGATGTCGTACACAGACATCTTAAATACCATTACGGAATAAAAAATTATAAATCGCTAAAAATTAAATTACATGGAATCAATGTTTAAAAAAGTCAGTAAATTTAAATTATATTTTTTTATCATTATATGGCAAAAAACTCATACATTGGAGGCTTATCTAAGGGGTACGTTTTGTATTATTCAGTGCTAATCATTCTACTCGATAAATACAATGTTAATGTACATGGAGAAAATCAAGATCTTCTATGTACCTCTAAAAGTCTATTGTAGTCGGTTGAGTTGCACGCCGCAGAGCATTAATGAGGGGTTTTTCGTGTTAAAAATAAGAGTTTTTCTCGGAATTACCACGCAAGTAAATATCTGTACGCATTGAATAAACACTCGACTCAATTTAAACACACACTTGCGTCACTATGAGGAAACGTCGAATAAATACCTTCCGCGCTAGCTGAGCTGGTGATTTTAGCTGGAGTATACGATTCAAAGTTGTATGATTCTATTGATCACTTACCTGTTCTCATATTACAACAAAAACCATTAAAGACAAAGCACAATCACCCAAGAAATAACAATACTAGCAAGACGAGCGACAATTTTGGAAACATATTCGTTAAATCGCTGCTAAGCTACTATAATTAAGCTAAAGATAATAATAGCATTGGCCGGGGAAGAGAATTAATTAAATACTGTATGCTAATCATTCGCATTTTAAATTATCCTGGCAAAATATTTGTAATTACGTCCCAAGTAGCCACGGAGATATAAAAAATTGGGCCGCACGCATGATAAGGATGTTGACCAATGAAGTAAACGATTGAAAATATATTAAGCGAGATAAAGCATAGTATTAGATAATTCTATCTCGACAAATGTCGTCGTATGGTAAGCTAGATTTTGAAAGGTAATATGCGTAATAAACGTCACATTGTCTTTGGGCCCTAAAATAATCAAGCACAAAAGTTGGGACAAAATCGCGGGAAAAAACGGTCAAAGCTTAAGGGAGTCATATAGAGGTAAATTTATAAAACTTGAGGCAAGAAAAAAGGTCAGTAAGTGTTCACTTTATGTACCCGACTAATATAAGGATAACAGCGAAAGTATTTCGATTTGTAAAATGGCTGTGTTCACTGAAAAATAATTTCGTATTTACAATATCCGAATATTCATATTTATGCGAATGTTCAAACTTTCCCTACTCGGAGTCGGGAGGAGGAATAAGGATGCGATTTTTTCGCAAAATGATAATGGGTGTTGTGGATTCCTGCCCTCTACTTAGCTTAATCAATATGAAACCCCCTCCGAGGAGGACTAATCACACCCAAATTTTCGCCATTCCAATTTGGTGAGGGTGGGTATTTAAAAAAATGAGCCATTAACAAGAATGATGCGCAGGGCTAATGAATTTTTAGATAATTAAAACGACAATGTTTTTTTTTCTGAAAATCTTGTGTTCCTTAAAAAGAAATATTTGTATTTTTTTCGCTAGAACATAAGCAGTTTTTTTCCCTCCCCTGAGAAATATGTACGAATGAAGTCATTTAATTAATTTTATTTTTAATATAACGGGGATACCTGTACGTTTTGAATAAATTACTATTAATCTAAACGTAAAATGTCTTGAAAAAGGTAAAGTATGACAGTTTTTGCGGAAGTGATGCGTAATTTTAAACTGTGGATATAGAAACTTAATATTATTTCGACGATGTTGACATTTCAAAGATTAAACTCTTAGTATGCCAAATATTTACATAAAACTACTATGAATCTCAAGGAGAATGTAATTATGTTCTAATGTTACCTCTTGCCAAGGTTTTTCACCAAGCCTTTCTTGACAAAAGCTAAAATGCTATGAGCTCTACCTTTTGGGACATTATTATTACATTACATGATTATGCTATCCCTCGGTCAATATCTCCTAGCCTTTGAGTTGTAAAATCCTTCCCATCATCAGATGTACGTTTGTTTAGCATGGGAGGGGATTAAGTAGATGAGTTTTACGGAGGGTCTAAATTACTAACTCCTAGAAAACTCTCTGATTAAACTGTTAACCTCAGCTTTAATTTTCGAGGTCTCTATTTGAATAGTTAATCGGAATGATGATTTCCGTATTTGAGCCAACGTAATTATTATTTAGAAGCACAGCATTTTTTTTAGTAAATATTAAGTAATATTGTGAAATTACTGCTCTTAGCCGGTTTCTAATGAATATAGGTTTGTGCAAATGGGTCAATTCTCCCAAAATCGTACAAAATTCTGTCCATGGGCTGCCATTAAAAAACAATAATTGCCTCGAAAAAATAATTTTATAATTTTGTCCACTTTTTTAGATTTCAGGCCACTGTGCGCCCTCTTCTCCAGTAATAAGCGAGGAAACGTTGACCCTCTTGCGGATACGTTGATGACGTCATGAACTCGTGCGAAAACTGCTCCTCAGATACTCGTCGGCCTTGTGCAAGGTCCTCGCGTTATACATTCTTGTGAGCGATTCCTTCCTTTGATTTAAGGTTCTCCCTAAACCATTTAATGACGCAAAACTTTAATGACGTCACCAAATAAAGAGGGCTGCAGCTTTCGCAGTCTCTTATTTTAGACACAACGAAAAAAGAATGAATTGGTAAGATTTCCTTGTAGTCGTCCATTATCTTACCCTTCCATCGAATGAATTCTGTACATTAATTGCAATTTCGGTCCTGAGAGAACAACCCCATTAATCCATTATAACCCAATACTACTTCTAAGTAACATCAAAAATGTAAATATTTTCAGCTCTATTAAGGATATATTTAAACTATACCTTCTTTTGTGCTCTAAATTTTAATAGCAAAACATGCACTGCCATAATTATGAATGATCAGAATATTTTCACACTTTTAAAATAAGAAGTGCTGACTTTTAACTTCTCCCAGTAAAAAGTTGGAAAGAGTTAATGCAAGTAATTTAGGCATACACGAGTGGAAGACATAAGAGTCAAGAATTTGAAACGAGAATAAAGACTAAATCATAACAGTTAGAGAAGCTACCACGGCCTAAATTCAACACTCGGACGATGGCGTAATGAAATGGATCCGGGGCGATGAATAAAGAACGAACAAGGCAATGGCTTCAACTACGGAAAAGTAGGAACCCATTTTTTACTTTAAACGCTATTCTTATTCCTATAGAACTCTCAGAGTTGCGTGTGTAATCTCTTACTGTCAGGGTAGACATACGAGGATCGTGAGGAAATAGTGCGTAGCAAAAATGCAAAAGACCACTCTCGTGTAAGTCGACTACGGCACGTAGTCGGTAGTAGTGCGGAGTAAAGGAGGAAGATTTGATTTCAAGAAATTCAATACTGCGGTTGTAAGCTTTTATAGTTTCTTTTGTATGATGATTTATGAGCAGCTCTCACATAGATTAAACAATTTAAAGATAAAAAATTAATCATTGTCTGAATCCAATGGTCTGTTTCGCGCGAATTCGATATTTTTATTCGAGATTTCTATTTTGATTTGGTTCAAGGAATATACAGTTGATTGGCAACCAATTCAAATTAAAGGTAGAAAAAATCACTAATATTAACCGCTTCACCGGTAATTCTCCGGTAATTCACCGGTAATAATTGGATATTTAGTACATGACTAGAATTGGTCACATGATCCAACGAGATTATTATCTTTCAACATTAGCATAAATTTATACCTTAAACCTCAATGTGACATTGAGTTGCGAGTAGTTATATCAATTGGGAAAGAAAGTAACCCAGTTCAAACGCAACAGAACACATTAATGTATAACTACACTGACACGTCCATTTTGTGTCCCAATTTTATTTATTAAGACTGGAAATCACTTTGAAAAATTCATCTTTCGAAGAAAAAGTGTAGCTAAAAATACATTTTAATTAAAGAAGATTATGTAAAAAAATCATTTCGAGGAAGAAAGACGGAAAAACGTAGACACAGTATTATTTTAATTGAAAATTATCGCTCTGATAAGCGAGTTTTCGCGGAAATTAAACATTGGCTGATAGTGCACCCTAAAGCTCGCTTAGCGTAATGCGTAGCAGCTCCCTGAAGTCTCCGATAACAATGCTTTTACATGTTTTGTTAACCTTCCGTGTTAAACCTGCCTTTTGAGTATCATGTCAGTTGGATAGTCTTAACTCTATGTAAATTGAAATTCAAGCGAAGAGCAAGAGTCTGAAGAGTGCGAACCCTTGACCTGGAATTCAGCCAAGATCCTCCACTTCACTGTGAGGTGTAGTAATAGTGGAGTAATTTTGCACTGCAGAATTATCTGAAACGAGAGAAAATATTTGGTTAGCATGTTAATTTTATGGTTTACATTATGCATGAGACGAAAATTATAAATGGGGCAAAAATTATTTTAGGTCATCTTTCGTCCATCATCAATTTGATGGCAGTGGTCTTACCAAATTTGGAAACGAATAAGTCGTAGCTGGGAACAACATTTAGTTACAAAAAACCTATTCACCTCTAAAGAATCTCCAGGATTACCTACAGCTTACCAAGAATCACAGCAGAAAAAGTAAGAAAACAAAAATCGATTTTGTTATTATTACATATCTCCAGGCAATATAATCACAATAATGGCTACTTGTTGTAAAAATATTGGTAGTATTAAACGATTTCTGATGAAACTGTGGACGCTGACACTCATATTTCAAAGCAGGGCAGGCCACTAGCGCTACTGGGGAACATTTTTGCTAGAAAAAATCAAAGACACCTTTTGAAACATATTTTCATACGATAAAAAGGTTAAAAATTACGTGCTTGTAAAATTTCATGAGGTTTCTTGAGACAAGAAAATCACCTAGGTAGATAAAATTGATGTTAAAACAAAAGTATTTAAGAGAACATGGAATTGAGATTTTTAACAAGAAATTCTCACCAAAATTCTTTTGCCTGCAAACAGTATCAAAGAAAACTTCATCGAGTTTCACTATTGTGCAGTAGAATTTGACAGAGGAAAATTAATCATTCTGTGGTAGAAGTAGTTCTTTTATAAATTATTCACCAACTTCCTTAAAGAGTTGTAGAACACTGAAGATGATTCCTCAAACAAATCGATAGAACTATTTTTGCATTCACTATTCCCCAGGATCTAGGGTAACTTCGTGTAAATAAAAACGAATTAGATAAAAAACTATTGGGGATACAAATTACGTAAAATAAGAAGAACTACGATTCAATAAGTTATAAATCACGAAAAGATATAATCACAATCCAAATATACATTAGGATGTAATGAAAACATTTTGAATTTTGTGAGTATAAAAATTGCTGACTAAACTTTTTCTACTGACGCTGAGCAGCGTTTTAAAGTTTTCTTTGAAATCGATAACTAGTGAATGCCCTTTTATTTTAAACTAAGTCTCCGCCAACCTTCACTTGGCTAAGCTGCTGATCGCAGGAAGCCGTAGCGGAAACTCAAAGGAGAAGAATAGTAGTCATCACGAAAAAATGGCTACAATACTTCTTATCTTTCGTGAAATATTTTTATTTTCAAAAATCATCTGCAAAGATCGTATGTAAATATAGAAAGGAGGAAGATATTTCAAAGATATTTATCGTTTATCGAAACATATTTATCGATAAAGCAGGAAGCTATTTATCGTTTGCATCTGTTAAAGTGATAAATAATTAAGTTATGTTACAGTTTAAGTGATTTAAAAGAGTGTGCAAGTATGTCTAAACAGCGATGCTGTTGCTGACACCTAAAAAAATCAAAGGTAAAAGCTAAAATTAGTACATGTTCAAGAGTTCCGCATGTGTTTCAGGTACCTAGTATCAGTTTTCGGTTTTGAAACATTCTTTCTTCAAAAACTCCCCTATGACGTTAATCTGGTCCGTGTATCCACTTTTAGTTGATACCTAATATAAGAAATTAGTGCGTAGTATCCGTGATATTTACATTTTTAACCAAAGAGACTTCTTTACATGAGAAATTTCCATACAAACCATTGCTAATTCACCTCGAAGTTAAGAGAGAATGTAATAATACAACGTGGTGAAGCTTGACTTTGGTAGATTTCATAGGTATCCTTCATTTTGATGATCTCTTTTTTCTCCTGTAGTCCGGCAATTCGTCAGCTCATTACGGTCATAACACTTTAACACTTATTATTTGTAAATATATTTTTTATTATTGTTTTTAACCCTCATATGGATTCTCTGCGCCTTAGCGGCGCTCGTGGTTTTAAAAGTGGTGTAAAAATTTTCCATTCCAATGGATCATTCTGAAATTTTCAGTAGTCTATTTTTTCTGCCTTCTTCGTCTACGTATAAAATTTTGTTAGCATAGTGTCGATAGTTTACATTTTATTGGCCTCTAATGGAAAAAGTTACGTCGTTGGATTTTCGGCGCCGCTGAGGCGCTCAGTATTTCCTCGTCGCTACGTCATTGACTGCACTCCCAATGTTAATGTCAAATCATTTATGTTTCGTATGAAATGCTATAATATATTTATTATCATATTATTTTTATTTTTAAACATTATAAACAAAATGAAATTGTTAAACAAAAGGAAAATTTTACCATACCTATTTTGCTTTCTATTACAGCTAAAAATCAAAATATTTGCCTCAATATGATGTTCATTGACAAAACTTCATCTTTTTACAAAATTATTCATAAAAACTTATGGCTAGTCAAAGTTTTTTTTCTCATGGGCCGCCGACTTAGTTTTGCTTGGACCGAGAATTTCCTCATCGTTACGTCAGGGTCTGCACTTTCAACGCTAATGTCAAAGCAATAATGTTTCATATGAAATGCTATAATCTATTTTAATCCTATTATTTAATTTTTAACTTATAAACCAAGTGAAATTGTTTAACAAAAGGAAAATATTACAATACCAATTGTGCTTTCTCTTTTAGCTAAGAATCATTACGTTTGCTTCGTTATATTGTTCATTGACAAAACTTCATCTTTTTGCGAGAATTATTCATAGAAACTCATGGCTATTCAAAGTTGTTTTTCCATGGCTTCCGACTTAGTTTTGCTTGGGCACCTTCTCCGCTCCGCGTCCACGTTACTGCCGTGGTGATAGTCAGCTTTGGGTAAATACTAGAGTGACTCTGTTTAGAATTACTCCAAGCAGCAATTCTAAGAAAAATTTAACACAATGCATTATCCGAATTCGTAGAATAATGCTTCCTCACCGTTGTGTGAATATTTCTCGCTGAATGAGTAACTGTAACTTGCCAGGAGATTCAGAAGTTTCCCCGACTACCGTGAAGAACACATCGCACAGTTATTGTTATATGTCTTGTACCTTTCATTCGAAAAAAATCCCTTTGCGGCTACGATAGTCTATACAAAATTGCTGGCGTTTATATAGCTACTGATGACGTGACAGTTTACCATTGAGGTGAAATCAAGATAACTACCCAACTAATTTCGTGATAGAAAATAATTTCTCTTTCCTGACGATGAGTTTAGACTTTACATGGTAAAAATCGTTTCATTATGAATAGATGAAAAGACAATTTACCATGAGGTGAAAATTTGTAAACATATATCTCGTTTCTATGTGTACTGAAATGTACAGATGTTTTATGCATTGGGGGTGTTACTAACGTAAAGGGATGAGTGAGAAGGAGAAAGGAGAAGGAATGCCAGGAGGTTGTTTTGAGGTGAAGGGGCAGTAGTGTGTAGACTGCCAAGGATCGGGGAATACCCAGATCGTTAGGACAGGTAGGAGTAGAAAATCCTTATCGCAAAAAAGGTTGGGAGTGCAAGGAGGCAATTAGATACTAAAGCCTTCTTTTTCTTCATCCTTCTAACGCTGCATGAAGGACAGGGAACAAAAGCCTTGTCAAAACGCCCCGCGGTGGCCCTCCCTTCATTCCAAGAAGGTCCAGCTCGGTGGGTCATTAGGGTGGTGAGAAGTTCAATCAAGTTTTGTGGGAGGGGGTAAGAAGGTGGTGAATGAAGAATAAGGGAGCTTAGTGGGAAAGTATGGAGAGTCTCAATGTTTGGGTCAGTGAAACGCTAAGAAAGGAAACGGAAAGAAAATGTAAGGGAAGTCCTTCCAAAGTGAGGGTATTTTTGTCACCCCAGAGCATATTATCATCAGTTTCTCACGCAGATTTGGACGAAAAAAAGGCAGCCGCTCATTCCCCTCTACCACCAATAACACATACTTCTAAGAATTTATTTTTGGACTTCCCACCAATCCAGGAGTAAAACCTAATCTTATGCACCCCCACGCAAAACATTTACCCGTCCATATCTAAGGAAACCTTTCGCTTGGGCTACACGTCCCCAGTGGGGGAATGGGGCTCCGTGGTAGGAAAAGAGTACCGACTCTTCTAGCTCCATCTCCAAAGAAGCGTTGAGTTCTTTGACACGCCGCTTATCATCCCATATTATTTATATGTATTTCAAAAGCCATAAGACTTGATTTTTTTAATTTCAGGACATAAGCTCCCAGAATATTAGTAAGATTTGTCTTGATCGCCAGAATCTTGTAAAAATCACGAAAGTTACACTCGTCTCTTCACACTTAACCTACATCTGTTCCATTATTAACGTTTAATAACTTATCCTTCTATATACACTACAAAGATATAACATATGGGTGGACGCATTGAAGCAAAATTATGTCATATGGGCATAAACGAATTTTATTTGGTCATCATTTTTAGCATTTAGATACATAAAATTATAAACAATATAAACATTAAAAAGCGGAGTTTGCCGAGCTCTGCATATCAGAAAAATATTTCAAACAACAATTACTCACGAAATTAAAACTTTCACTCAAAAATAACATACAAAGGGAACTGAAATAAAGAGCATTACGGCAAGAAATGGAAAAGAATGCAGCGTTCAATTTTTTTTGTTATTACTTCAACAATAAGGGTTTAAATCTAGCAAAACACGGTAAGAAATAAAGATAATAGATGTATTTACCATTATCAATCAAAAAACTTGTAAATTCAGGCTAACTTTGAAAGATAATAGCAAAAAATGACGCGGCGCCGCTGCGGCGCCGAGAATCCAACGACGTAACTAATTTTGTAAATCCATATGAGGGTTAAATGCCATGGGTTCTCTATTCTCCAAACTTCTACAGAATAAGCGCGATTGAGTTACGGGTATTCCATTATATCAATAAGTCCTTCATTTCGTACATTTCCGTCGCGCCTATTCTAATATGTAAAATTTGTTTCGTCTGCCACTATATAAAGATAATAACGTGTCCGCATCAGAGGTTCAAATCTGTCAATGAAAGTTCATTTGACTCTGATTGGCAAAATGTTATGAAGGAAAAGTTAAACCGATAGAAAGGAAGTATCTACAATGTAAGGAAGATGATAACTAATACCTAGTATAGTTACTACACCTTGAGTAGGCTTAAAAATGCAAAATGAGACCTAAAAATATAGTACCTTGAAATTCATAAGTTCAAGAGTATAATAATTATCAAGCAAATTAAAAAAGAATAGGTCATGGTTCAGGACGTAGAAAGCCAAAGGAGGGTGCTGACCTCAATTTTGAGGACCATAACCCATCCAAAGGGTCCTTGAGCGGCTAATAATCTTCAAATAACGCAAAAGGATAGAGATATTGGCATGTTATCCCAGCAGGAGATCGCACATAGGTGCCTGGACGAGTTATCTCTTGGGAGTTCAGAATTTTACCCGTCGATCAACATACTTGGCTCGAAACGCCAGGCTATTTGCTCAGCACGGTCGCGCTCAGGCTCAGGAATCACAAGATAAGAAAGCTCGAATGAGGTCATACCACGGTCATATTGAACCCTATTGGGAGGGGACTCTGCCACATATACCGGAATTCGTGTAATATCCTTCGCATTCTTATTTACGCAACATGATGGAGAAGTAAAATTACTTCCATGGTATGTGTATTTATAGAAAATGAACGGATAATAACAAAAACATTATTTAGTGTAATTGTAACCAACAATGTGACAGTGAAACACTACAGTTAAATGATTCAACAATTAGCATAAGATGGTAGAGTAGTATCAATCATCCGCTTATTGGCATTCTATAAAAATGTATTGGCTAGTAAGTAAAATTATAGAAATTAAATTGTAACTATTGACCTGGCTATTGCTTGAGATGAGGTTTTAATAATAAAGTCAAGTGAACTTTTTATTGATGGTAACAGTTAATAATTCACACTTACGTCGCATGTAACTTTGACTTATAAATTTTTAATTGGGGGCAAAATTATACAGCAATTAATTATTCATTATTTTCACAGTGAAATTGTGTTATCTGTAGAATTAATGGTAGAAAAAGTAATTTTTAATTAGCAGTAAAATTCATTTTTAGCAATTAAACAAAGAGGAAAATAAAACAAAATGACGGCCGCGGCGGATGACAATCATTCGTCGAGGTTATAAGGATACACTACAACCCAACTAACTTTAATGTACCAAGATTCGTCTATCTCGAAGGATAAAATGAGTTTCGAATCAGTTCAGCTAATGTTTACCTCCAAAACCCCAATCGAAGAAAGAATTAATCGAATATCTAAAATAAACAACTAAACAAATCATACCATTAAATGAGTTACCGATATTAGTGGTTCACTACGTATCGCGTATTTAAGTTTATATTACTAAGTTCGCACTCACCCTTAGTCAGATGTTCACTCTTCTTACTCGTTCAAGATATTACGGGAGAAGTCATAAGTGAAATTGATATCATTTATGACTTAAAATGAGCAGCATTGACCTAATGAAAATTAAGAGCGGTACAAAAAGTATTTGTTTTACGTAATTATCTTAAAATTAAGATTTCCCATAGCTTCTTGAAGCAAGGCGTCTTACCACAAAACCATTCGTCGGAGGAAGGGTTTCTTGGAGTGATTTTATATTAATCACAAATAATTGTATTCTATTAAAGCAGAATTCTCACAACCTATGTCATTTGTGAATAAATACCTAAAGAAGTAACTAGCATAGATTACACAGGTATGGTTTGTTTCGACGATTAGGGTTTAAAAAATATGCCTGGCAATAATAATCAACTGCATGTGGTTTAATTATAAAAAACTGTTGCAATAATTTGTATTTACAAAATTTACGTACTAATATTATTTTCTCAGAAGACAGAAATTATATTTTTCTCGTTCAATACTTGATATGGCCTCATATACTTGAACTACAGCCTAACTTTCCTTCGATAATATTCTATGCTAATACAACTACAAGTTACCAAACTTAACGAAAACTTTTTAGGCCATGCAAGCATTTCACAAAACATGGCAATTTTTCAAAGCTAAACTTTGGACACCTTCAGTTGGTTTTTTTAGCATATCATCATTGATAGGCTATTTTCTTTTCTCACCTAAAATCCTATATTTGATGTTGAATAGCATTTGGAACTAAGCAGACACTTGTGTGATATCCTCTGAAAAGTTTTCCAAGTTTACCACATTTTCCAATTTCCAAGTTTCAAAACACGCGATAAGTTCATTAATCTCTTCTTTTTGCTGGTCGCCGGTCTGAATTTGGGTCGTACTCTAGAAATTGGGTCATGTTCATTTTTTGCCGCCAATATTCACTACGCACAGTGATTTTATAAATGAACGGTATTTTCAAGGGCACTTAAAAAAAATCATATCTTATTCACAATTGGAAATTTAATGTGAGAATTCAACTGTGACTAATTTCTACGAGAAGGAAAGTTTCTTTTCTGCAAAAGAAATTTCCACCAATCAACTAAACATTTTCGAAGGAAATAACAGAATGTTAACATTATGAAATGACGTTTATATTGCAGATAATCACACCCTTGGTTCTTGGTCAGCCAATCTTTAACCCAATTCCTCAAGCTTTAGCTTACTGCAGAGATTGTATGGAGGACCACGCGAAGGAATCGTGCTGCTGCAAATCCAGACCATTTAAAGGCGGTAGTAATCATACCGTCAAAGGGGTCTGATTTGGAGTTGTGGTTGCATCGTGTTCTGAGGATTACAAGCATTTCGGAGGGATCTGACGAAGAGGAATACGGAGAGATCCATGCCCCAGAAAAGAGGCCATTGAAAACTTTTTGAGCGTACAATGAAGTAAGCCTTCATTTATCCACTCATACATTTATCCACTGATACATATTTTTAACATCGGCCATGAGGTTATGGAGGTTACATGATCATAGTTTCTAACATTTACTTAGAACAGTAAGGGTATTATACTCAGTCTAACGAAGAATAATTTTCTCCACATTAATTCTCGTTATGAGCCAACTAATTACTCTGCGGGTCACACGTAAAGTTTCTTCTTTTCACGTACTTTATGGTGAGTTTGTTTTTAAAGAATCCAGTATTTTCAACACAAACATTTCTGAAAGATAGTTTTTAAATGGACTGAAGTTAATTTCAATATATTTAAAACTTAAATAAGGCCCAAAGATGAGCAGTTTATGCATTAATATTTTTATATGAAGATAGAAATACTGCACGCGTTTAAAAGAAGAAAATCATCGCAGTAAAACTGATCTGTCTTTTTCTCATTTTCCAGTTCTTTGACGTTTAATCCCACAAAATGTTTCAGTCCTACTCACCATTTATAACTAAATTTGTCAAGCTTTTTATACCCGTATTTATCGCTAATTTCGCACTTAATTTCCTTAAGTATCCTCCACTACCACCTCTACAATCCACACAAAATATTTTTAATTTTTTCCACCCATTCACTTTTGCTTTTAAATTTTAAAGTGGATGTAGTTTCCAAGAACCTGTGCAACAAAAGTATAATGCTACCCTAAAAATGATCTGAAAATCATGTATCATAAAAGAGAATTATTCATTAGCTATAAAAGAAACTAGTCACTTTCCTAAATTAGATAGGTGACGGCCCTTTATCTAGCAAAGATTGTGCGGACAACAGATTTTAAATAAAAATCAAATGAAAGAGCGATAATAAAAGTAAAAATTGACGAAGAAGTAGCCTCATTTGTAAGACATGTTACAACCCAAAAGTCACTTCAAACCGTTTATAAGGCTGGTATTAATTTAACATTAAATTTAGGTCATTATCACTTAAAAAAATGGTTAGTGCCTATTTATAGCCCTTCCATCATATGTGTAAGGACATAAAAGTACTGGCTGGATAAAAAAAAAACTGGAATTATACCATCCATACTCATTCATTATCTCTAATTGGGTCCTTAGTTTCCTGGGGCTCAAAATGACAGTGTAGGAAAGCAAACCAAATACAATCGGATGCTAATGATAAACCTTCCAAGATGTGCCCGAAAAATATTTCTTAATTTGATTTCATTCATAGTTCATACTCAAAATCATCTTCCAGCAAACTAAATACCCTGCAACTTCGACATTTCTCGGGTCTTGTACCGGGTAAGGCCCTCCATGCTTCCTCCCATCGTTTTGACAAGCAACTCGCCCATAGTTTTCAGGGATTCCGGAATACAATGCCATATCATCCAAGCCTCGGTGTATGATCAAGCCAAGATATGGAGGACCTTGCCCGCTGCAAGAAAAATGTTCAGTGCTATTGTTCGCCAGAAAAGAACAAAACATTATACTTGTCAAATACAGTTTCCCGTTGCGGACCGGTCACGGAGATCTCCGTGTTTTGCTCGCCGAACGTTGAGAACCGATCAATGGGATTTCCAAGTTTTCACATATGTTAACATAACATATACTGCTCAATTTAACATTGATTACTTATGTTCCCAATTGCTTCTGTTGTGTTTGAGAACATGACTATAGATTAAACGAATACCCAGTTTTAAGTATATTGATTTTCAATGAAAGTAATAATAACCGAACAAGCAGGATCTTTCATTTCACCGTCAGCACTCGAAACGACGAGAAATCGATTAGGTACCGAGAGAAACACCTCTCGGTTCAGCATTTGGGGTTTCGTTTTATGCATTTAATGGTGCCATCAACGCAAATGGAAGTAATAATGCCTCCGGCCCAATCGCGAGAGAGGAGTGTCAAGGTTTTCTCTTCCACACGGTGGAGGTAGGAGCACTCACGTCTCTTCGGCGACGCAGTTTGGCACTTTGTTTACGGCTCCTGGTATTATAAGGCGAGGGCATTATATGGAGGCAATGGAAAATGATGGGAGTCACTCGGGTGAAAGATCACTCGAGCGAAATCTTACGGGGACGCGTGAGGGCAATATAAAATCCGAAACGGGGACGAATAGATGGAGGCCACTCGTAAAATATACACCAGATGAAAACTCTTTAAAAGGTTGCCACCGTCAAACTAAATCGACGACCTCATTCTCCCTTAAGGATTTTTCACTGCTGAACTACGTGAATCGATTTAAGTACCAAAGTCGACCATTAATTTCCAATTGTAAGGATGTCGTAGAACAGCGATTGAATTATTTTTCAGACCACTATTTAAAGTTTATTATGATCCTTTTATTTATTATGTTTTAAGATTTAACGTTCGAAATTGTGAACTTCCGTATTATTTTTCTTACTCCCTCAAAATCAACAACAACTTACATTATTGTTTCCTCCATGGCAAATTTCATACTAAACGTTATTGAGGGTTTTCTATATAATTTAGACCATATGTCAAGGATTAATTAATCAATTCAATCGCTTAGAGATTAAACCTCAAGGTAGATCATGTTGAACATCATATTAGAGTCCCTTCTTTGTTTCCAGGTCTATCAGAAGCGATAAATGAAGAAAGTTATTTTTGTGTGGTTCCGAAAGCTTCCACCAGGCTTTCAACACGCGACCCTCCGGTCAGGATTCAAGCGCTCTAAACACTAGAGTTCATTTGAAATGTCATTACGACAGAGAGGGAGGCCCAACCTTTTTGGGGGAGAGAGGGCGAAGGGCAGGTGACTTCCTGAAAACCAACTTAAGTACGATATGCGGAGCCTAGCCTCCGGGAAATCCTGTCGCTTTCAGACCTCCGTGGTGTATGCTTCGTAAGTTAGCTGTGCTGCCAAGTTGGAAGAGAATTTTTGTCAGTCTTTCGCTTCCAAGCTTTGACAAAGGGGAAAAATGGCAATGCCCACGTCTCTCTCTCCCCATTCTACATCCCTATTGTCACAGGTCCCGCGCCCTGCCGCGACGCCGCGCGAAACATTCCGAGCTCGCACGAATGGGCCAGTCGGAAAGATATTTGGAAAGGATTATAGGATATTACGCTCTCAATGAAATGAATTCCAATCAATTATTATGTATGCTCATACGCTATGGCATGTGAATAAAGCAATTGCCTGAACTAATATAACCCATTTTTGGGCTTAGAGCTGCGTAGTATGAACTTTTACGTCATAATATTTTGTTACTCCTACTGGGAACGTCGATAGAAGACTTCTTACGACGTCACCAGGAAGAGGAATGAAATGTTCAGCAATAAAGATCATTCCACGAAGTAGTAGTACACGTGAAAACGGATTACAATAGCACATCCAATTGCGGCAGAAATAAAAAAATATTCAATTAATTTTTCTAAGACTAACTGGTTGTAGCTCCTTGGATATAAATCTAGATGATGTAAAATTTCCATACGATTGGCTTGGATCCTTATGAGAAGGTGGTCGTGTTGGGGACATGTTTTTGCCTTATCAAGGCATCTATTGCCTATATGATCAAAGTAAAACACAACTTTCCATGACTAGTTAACTCAATTACAAGTAGGCTGTATTCTGATAATAAAACAGGGAGAAGACGCAAAATTTTTGGCGTATGCCATTTTTAAGAATCCTTCTTAAAACCGAAGAACTGATTACAGCAAAATTTACACAGAATAGCCAACATAAACTTTGATTACAATGTTGTCACAATGCACCAATGACATTTTAAAATCTAAGTAAGAAAACCATCCAAATTTGATAGCTTTTACAATTGCGTTTTAATAGTCGCTTCTTTGAAACGGTTTTCCGTGAAAATGGCAATAATACTAATCAGCCATAAGCTATTATACTCCATGTTCCAGCCATTCTCGCAATTGGCAAATTTCCATGCACGAAAAACTAATGCAGGATGGCAAGCTTCCGTACCACATTCAACTGGAAACGATTTTTCCCCCGCATTTGGCTCAAGCATTAAGGTATACGGAAAGCATCGTTTTTAGCCTCATTCAAGCTCCTTGAATGGGTAAACCCAAGCTCTGCAACAGCCCATTATCAGAGAGATTTGATGAAATAGTGTCGCGGAGTGCTTCACCATTACCCTACTTACGAGAACACGAAAAAAGGAGGCTCTTTGATGTTAAGAGAAAGTTCCACAATTGCTCCTGCAACAACCTACCATGATAGAGACGAATTGCTTTGTTTGCTCCCTCACATGTCGTTTGCGAAATTTCTCCGCAGGGACATTTTTACTGCAAATTTATGACCGGAAAGACACACGGGATTGAAACATACCGGAGTTAATGAGGCTAAAATCAGGATTAAGGCAATTCGGGATGATTGCTTTGCTTAACATTTAGGTCGATTTCGACCAGGCATACATGCATGTCGCGGATCGCTCTACTTTCTGCCTATGGCACTGTGCTCAAGGAGTAAACACGAGTAGGAAAACATCCCATAACTTAGAATGAGTACTTACGTATCATTAGGCAAAACGACAAATCTATAAGTACCACAATCGTCATCAGGGATCAAAAAACTCAAGGTTGGAGGTATGACACGACTCTAAACTCAATTCTTCTGCGTGATGATTTTTTAATGCTGACGTATTTCTTCTACACATTCATTGGTATAAATTATACATTTTTATTCAGGCGTCACTTCATGGAAGTTTTTCATATCTGATTAACGCTGACCAATTCATTTCGCTGCATTGCTTTAACCAGATTCTATGTGCAATAACGTTAATTCCGATGCTAAGAACTTTGGCCTTTGCTTTTTGTTTTATGAATACAAAAACTAGAACACATATGGTAATATTTGTTTTAAAGTTTCTTTTTATAGACCAATCAATATCAACATCTAACCTCATTATGAGCATATTGGAAAGAATTTTCCAGATTATCATTGCCGTAACAATTCCTTAATTAATGGCGGTTCAGTCCCATGTCACTAGTGTATATTATTGACTGATAAGCATGACGACCATATTTGGCAGTGATAAAAATTTTTCCTAGACTTTACAGCATTTTCTCATTTAGGAGACCGTGTAGTCATATCAAATTAGTGTAAAATATTACAAAGAACGTTAAAAATGACAAAAAATGCGTGTTTTTACCAGGACATTACCGAAAATGAAAACTATCAGCATTAGACAGATTAGAACGCGGCAGAAAATATCTATGTCAATTGAATCAAAATGGCGAATGAGTATAAATATTTATGAAGTTAATTACATGGAGGTAAATGAAACATCATTTATTTGCTTCTTTGTACTTGGTTACAGCAATTTTTCTGTGAATTTTTATGGCACAACAACAGATGAAATGAAGAAATAAAATTCTCGTCACAAAATACGACCCGCTGCTGATTCACATTTCGAAGGCGAAACTTATACGCCAACTGGGAATAAAAACTCTCTCTCTATTGCAATGTTGGGGGAATTATGAAATATACGCGCTGCAAAATGTTGACGTTCGTTAACAATTGGGTCATGCCATCAACACATCTCGCTTGCCGTGCTCTTTCAGGGAGAGTGAGTGCACTTTGAGAATGACGTTGTCATTTCCCCATAATTTGACCCAGAATTTCGAGTGCATACAGTGGCAAACGCAAGAGATCACCATTTTGACTGATGGAGTGCATCAAATTACATAAAAATTCGGGCTCCCCTAAAGAGACATGCACATCGGTCATCGTATAGACAGTTGACAGGAGAGTAAAACAAATGCGATCGACTCCAACACCGAAATCCTCGTCACAGAACAGCTTCAATCATTTTTCATTTTTCTCGATGAAATATTTTCCGAGGATCTCGATAGGCTGGATAATAAAATATGACAGTACCGCGCAGTTCATACATTTAAAACACACTTTAACACAAGAGAGTAAATTAACGCTCAAAAACTATATGTATCTCCAGAGTGGGCACTTGTGAGTAAGTATTGTACTCAAGTAACAAAAATGTTTTTTAATAATAGCAAAGAATCACTCAGCATAAAAAAATTATTGAGGAAACAAGATTTCCTAAAATAATAAGAGACATAATATAAATAACTTTTTACATATATATTATGATTAAATAAAAAAAGCATAGTGGGTAGAGAGCAAGGTAGGCGGTTGACCGAGGGGCCCTGGGTTTAATACACGAGTGAAGCCTCCTAACGCTCCTAAATAAAAACCTCAAAGTGCGAGGTGGCCCAGGGAAAGGAACTGGCCCCCCTACCCTGAATGTGTCAAATTCGCACGCCTGCTGCCTGGTCCTCGGTGAGCTCTATCCTCACCTAACCAAACCAACCTTCGGATTGAATCACTGAGTTAGGCAATTTTTTCAAACGGTCCTAAGAGATACTTTGTTGGTGTTGACCCGAAAAGAGTCACACCTTCCTTTATGAATTTTGCTGTTCATAAAATTATAGATTCTTGTTGAAAATAATCAATGACAGCTGTTGATTTTGAAAGACGGAAAATATTTTTAGTAAGTGACCCCACGAAGCTCGACCATTCA
Source organism: Ischnura elegans (assembly GCF_921293095.1). Classification (NCBI taxonomy): domain Eukaryota; kingdom Metazoa; phylum Arthropoda; class Insecta; order Odonata; family Coenagrionidae; genus Ischnura; species Ischnura elegans. The sequence continues at coordinate 45,049,281 of NC_060253.1, read as the reverse complement.
ACGGATTGCATTTTCGTGATCTGTCATTAGAATTGAAACAATATGCCAAATATAAAGAAATTTCATTAGGACATACATATTTGAAAATACATGTTACAAATATATTTCATAAGCTACAACACACCTTATTATACTTTACGTTATGGTTTAAGGTTACATTGAAATTAAAGCATATGTTTGAAAGTGGTATAATGAGCACTTGCTTTTTAAACCACCAAATGCATAAACGAAAATCTGAGATGCTTAATTATTAAAAGGATACACCACATATAAATTCTATTTGTTAATCTAACGTGATTTATTTTAACTAGTAAAACACTTTTAAGCAGCCTTTAAGAACATTAAAAATTTTTAACATAATAATTGACTTAAGAAGCATTAGATTGGAAGTGAGGTATATCATAAAGGTGAATCTTCATTAAATCCCAATTTACATTTTTGTAGGAAATGGAGAAAATAAAAGGAACTAATCCATAACCTAAACACAAAATAAGTTTTTGGAGATGGCCTACATGTGCTTTTACACACTTGCGTGTTACCCCAGGGAAAAGCTGATCGCGGTAAGGTGAACATTTTTAGGATTAGAAAATAGGTGACGTCACTTGGCGCTTGACAAAATCCATCTCGAGGAAAGGGATTCTCCACAATTTTCTTGTCTTTTAACTGTGTGATTTCGTTATTCACTTTCCACTTTCATTTTCTCCTCCTTCCACGCCGGCCTCAGTGGCGGCGAGTTTAAGTCCTCCCTCACTATTCCAGGAATCGCGGGTTCAAATCCCGCCTAAGTGGATTGTCTCCTATTCAAGGCTTGAATGTACGTGCATGTCCATTAACTTCATTATGAGAGAGACTGTACTGTACGAAAACATTATTTTTATTATTACGTCCAAGAATACAATCACAAATATTAATAGTGCCTAATCTCGTAGTTTCTTTCAATGAAACTGAAATATTATTTGGTCCATAGGTATCACCTAACCAGTTACAATACACTGTCGCTGAATTTGTACATATTTTTCCATCTGCTCGTCCGTACTCAAAGGTGGGCACAGGTGGCTCTAGGAAACCACCTGACTACACCGTACTTTAGGAGAGATGCTGATTTGTTTTTTTTTTTGGCGGAAACTTGTGAGAATTTTTACTTATTTATTTTCTGCATCAAGAGACTAGCTAACATACTTTTCGCAGACAGAATCAATAAAAAATGTGGTACTCTATAGCTTTTTATTACTTTTTTTCATTATTATATTTCGCAAGCAATTCCCGAAAGTGATAATTAGCGTAAAAATACCGTTGCCCCATTACTCTCGGGATCAAATGGCGGTGGTCCGACTTAACGAAGTGCTTCTTCCAATTCACCCCTCAAACTAAAGCGGGAGGTGAAAAGAAGGGTGTGACATGAAAACTCATTGATTCATTTCCCTCATTTTTCAGCTTAAAGTAGGAACTGAAGTCTTGAAAAACACCTATAAGCTATCAGCACTCAACTGCGAGGTCAAAAATCCAGGTCACTAGGAAGAGGGGCATCAACAAGCTCATCATTCAGAGAAGTTTTTGAACGGGCGGAAGTTTTGGAAATGTGCGAGGAGTCTTTCCCGGCCTCGTTAAAATCACGGAACGCTAGTAGTCCAATCCACAATCAAGTTCGCATAACATCAAAGACTTGAAAATACCCGCAGGAAAAGTATGCATCGATTGAAGTTATAGATATAAAACATACTTTAATATAAATTGTATACCTAATTCCTCAAGGAGGGACTACCCATAATTATGCATCTCAACAAATGTCGGCCTCGGTGGCAACGGGCTAAGTCCCCGACTGCTAACCTAGAAGTCGCGGGTTCGAATCCCGTCTAGGTGCCTTGACTACCATCCAGGGCATGGATGTTTGTGAATGACAATCAAGTTAGTTGTACGAGAGGACAATATTGTCCTTAATTCGCTTGAATAATAAATACGAAATTATTATTATTATTATTATTATTATTATTATTAACAGCATCATTATATGTATGTTTGTCAACAACATGTCAACGTGGACGATTACTTTTGATACACCGTGGACATGGGTATGGTGTGAAAGGGTAGAAAAATGTTGGTGTTAATGCAATCAACAGCTTAGTTGTCTTTAATTCATAAAGTAACAATTATGATAAATGTGATGACAACTTTTCACCAAAATTGTAATTTGAAATTGTATAGATTCAATATACCGCCTTGTCCGTATCAAAGATATGCAAGTTTCATTGCAGAGGGTAGTTAAATTTAGACAAAGTCTGTCTGATAACAAAGGAGAAGCACTACGTAGGATGAATCCATACTCGCTGTCAATCTAACGACTATCGGTTTACAACGAATTACGGTTTATCAAAATATCTAAGTGAAACATTTTGTTTGCTCCATATCTCCACTGAGTGTAATCTCCACTATTATCCTAAGGGCTCGAGACGACGTCATTTCATTGATTTCCACTTGATACTAAAATACTACAGTTAGTTGAGGAAACCGAATATTTATTTTAAGCTATGTTGTCTCCATTTATAATTTTATCATTTATACGCCGTTAAAACGCGATAGTAAAAGTTTAATCACATACCAATATCTCATATTTACATAATTTAAACGTATCTACAAGCCTTATCAGCACTTTTAAGTTGTCTTTTGAGATAAGAAATTTGAGAAGAGGATGTTTGATTCCCAAATTGATAAAAAATGGCGCAGATACTTGTAAAAGCAGTATAAAAAAACCAATATGAATGAAAATCTCATGTATTTAGGTGAAAAACACAATATAACACACAATAAAAACACAAAATAAAACTCTTGTTAGAATTCACTGTCACATACGGAAGTCAAAGTTTTTCGTTAGTTTATTACCAAATCATTGTTTTTTTATTAGCCTAATGAATATCAAAGACGGAAAAGCTGTAATTAAAGCAACAAATAAAAATGACTTCTATTCTGAAATAACCCCTACATTTCACACTATATGCAATAATGATAAATGAATGAGTACCATAGGAGGAAGGGAACAGATTTAAAATCTCCATATTTAAAATGCCAATTCTGTTTCAAAATTCTATCACGGTTGTTGCAGGCTTTTGGATTCAAAAACAACTATTGATGAGCGCGGTGAAATTACCATAGAGATCTGGCTTCACAGTTTTGGATTGTATTATACATTTTCATCTCTCTGATCGACGTAAAAATTGAAAATTAGCGAGAATTGAATCTCCATTGGATAAAATGAATCTACTTTCACTAGTGAACAATAATAGCCATTCTTGAAATGACTAATAATCCAATTATAATTGGATATTAGCACCCTACACACTTTTTAAACTATGAGAGAAAGTCAAAATCCAATGTCTCATGTTTTATTGATATCTAAGTTTAAAAATGATTGGAAAAACTTATAACTGCCATAGGGTGATCGAGGAAATATGAAATGATAACGAAAGAAACAGATTTCCCATTATCGGGAATAATGACCGAGAAATCATGTAGCTTTACATTGATTAGTAAACATTTTTAGTATCCGGGAAATTGATTGTAATAGTTAAAATAGTATGACGATTGATAAAGGTAAGGACATTGAGGAAATCAACATGTTTACCTCTCATCGCCCGCTCTTGAAGCCTGATACTGAGTTTCGAATATAATTTATGGATTTTGGAGGCAATATAAACTTGAAATACTGTTATATATAAAGCATCTATACCACTTTCATCGAGATAACAATGATATACGTTGGTGTTCATGTACTACATAACAAAGAAGAATATTGAAACACGTAAACTAAATTTTTTAAATGATGCATAGAAAAAAATCCATCGCAAAATAAAGTCCTTTAAATTTTCATAAGTATTATCAGCTTCTTGAGAAAATTTACCAAAACTAAGAGAAAACTTATCAATACTTTAAGTCATCCACTCATGTGGAGCTTCAGAATTGACAATATTCATGCAAAATAAGTGAAAATAAATATTCCATTCATGGAAATAATAAAAACTATACACGATAGATTACGGTAATGATTCTGTTCAGAAAATGAGAACTATTCCAATTCATTGGAATAAGGACGATAATATTATACCTTTTCCTAAAGAAGGTAGGGAAAATGTAGCTGATATTGCTGCTGTATGCGTATGTGCAATTTCAATGTTTCTTTCTCTGAGCTACCATATGTATTGCTGGTTGTTGATTTTTAATATCAGAGTTAGTTTTTGTGAAACTTTAATAGAAGAAGACATGTTCTCGTAAGGTTGAGGTTACTAAAGGTAATTAATTCCCATCCGGCCTGAAACTTAACCCTCGGCAACAGATATAACGTCTTGTGACTCACTTTAAAATTTTCTTGAATCAAAACATTTTACCAACCAGAGCCGAAAAATGTCTTTCTAATTTCTGCTTCGATGAAAGTAAAATTGTGTTCTTCTCATTGATAATGAGATGAATACTGTAGTAGCCGAATAGAATTCGGAAAATGAGGACTATTACGGCTAATTAGAATAAAGAAGTTTGATGTAATACAAACTCTTAAAAGTTAAACTTTGACAGCAAAAGCATTGTACACTTAAATGAAGACATCGCACTCCTATTACTCAACAGGAATTACTTCTGCATCGTATTGCGCGAGATTAATTCTTCATTGTTATTCATGAGAAATCATGAACCTAACGACATACAAACAGAAGAGCGAGCAAATCGTTGCCAGAATTTAGCTGTCTTCTTTACTTCCAACAATAAACGCATTTTTTTGTTTTAATCATCTGACAGCAAGTAATGACTCCTAGGAACTGATAAAGGTATATTAACTCATCTTATTTTTAGAATTAAATTACAGGAAAGAACAATGAAATCGTGATGGAGAAGGCTGTCGACCTCGTAGCAGATGCGAGAGCATCAACTGCGTGATATAATGCGGAAGATATGGGAGTTGAAAAAACGAGGGATCGCCCATAGCCTGCCTGGAAATTAGCGCCTGAATCTGGGTGTGAGTGATACGAGTTTATGGAAGACAGGTCCGCAGGGAAAAGAACGCTTTTAGACCAAAGCCCCAATCATTGAAGTCGAAATTAGAGGCTCAAATGAACCAAGGAAAAAATAAAAAGGGAAAATAGATTCCACCACCCTTAGGGAATAGAGCCCTCCCTACTATGGTTGGCTTTTTTCCTAAAGCATAAAATGAAAAAAAAGCCAGAATTTAATAAAAAAACACGAAGATCCGAATAACGTACGTAATAAGGGGATGCAAGCACAAAAAATTTATTTTTTCCGAGTTTGGCAGCAATGTCGATAAGGCGTCGCGTCGGTCGGTTAAAAAATACTTAATTCAACTCTCGCAGAGGGTCGGAATTTCTTATCAAACACTAAAAGATTAGAGTGTAATATGAAGCAAAGGCTCAGCTGTCGTTATACAGGTAAATTTTGGCATGCTGAAATATCTAGGCAAGTTAATCATTGTAATCAAGGATGCAAAGCAACTGAGGATGCGGGAAAAAGATTAACATGATGGAATTTTGGAAGATTTGATATATTGAGAAACTACGCAATGGAATTGTCCTCAGTGGCATCTAAGCCAAGCACAACACATTTTAAAAAAATGGCAAGACCACAGTTAATCAATGACATAAAGGGAAAAACTCTCATTCAACAACATTCATCGACATAGCAGTTCATATCTATCAAGGGTTAAATGTAATCGTGAAAAAATATTTATCTCTCTAGAGAAATGGCGTCACTCAAAGCCTACCAATGTTATATATTAAAAAGCTAACACGATTATTAACAGAAAGTGTAATTACACAAATCACAGCTCAGTAATCACAGCTCCTCTTTGGTATAAATATCCACTTACTATTTATTCACTAATTTAACCTTGTTAATAGATAAGATTTATCGCAATGATTATCCACGAATTACGCCGTTGAGAACGCTACATATAGATACATTGAGGGTATTTCTCAATAAAAAATAAAGGAGTCACAAAATGTCAGCCCACTTGATTGCACGTAATGGAAATTACAGCGAAATGATTTTCATAACAGGTCAATGACCGATTCTGGCGTTTTAGAGTTAAAAAAACTAAATTCATTACGGAAAATCATGAAATAAATGCATAACACTCAGTATAGACGGACTGAATGATTTTATTTTGAAAAAAAAACAAGTCAATGCCTTATAAGACTACAAAAATGAGATAATATCTTATCAACTCCAGCGTGGTTGATGAGAAACCTAAGACGAACCACTCAAAATACAATTGAAGCTGAAATAAAGTGAATAAATCGGACTCTAGAGATTAATGTAACCGACAAAAATAAAAAAAAACTTGAATTACGCCAAGCTTTACAGACATTATATTTCCAAAAGGAGTTTCTCATAAGCGCAAAGCAAAAGAATCAATGAATGTTAGCTATTCTCCAGGATAACCTAAAGGAAAGATTAAGTATAACAAATTCAGACGTTATAAAGTGGAAGTTAGACATATTGAATCGAAAGCTAGTTGCACTATTTCACATAATTTAAATTATGAACCAGATGATGGACTTGTACCAGATGATGGCTTTGTGAGCCGAAACACGTGGTACGAATTAAATTATTGTGGAAAAGGGCAACTATCTTTCATTTCAGCAACGAAAAAACATTACGTATCATGTTAAGCTCTGATAAAAAACATCATTTTAACAAAATATTCCAATCAGCGATGAAAAAATCACTATTTAAATTTAAAAGAAATCAGAGGTAGACTTCACAGGAAAAATATCCTTTGAGAACAGCACAAAAACATCTTCCACATCAAAAATAATAGTTTTGAGAAAACGTAACGAATGCTTATATGAATACAAACTTTTGATGGCAACAAAGGTTTTAGATTTTTTATTTACATTATAAAAAATTATATAAATTTGAAGAATGAACATGCTATGATGTTTTTCCTTCCGGACTTTCCTGTTTAAGCCACGTGGAGGAAAGGGAGGCAAAGAGATCAAACATGAGATAAACTCAAAGGAAAGAAAGGAGGAAAGGAAGAGTGTCGACAATAAGGAAAAACAACCAAGCAACTCGGTGTATCCTTCGAAGCTGATATTAACTCCATCGTGTGAGCACAAAGGACTGATACTACCGCCTTAAAAAAATATCCTGAACAAAGTCTAGTGGACATATTGTGTACAGAATTGGTACTCGTCAAAGGGTAAAAAGGAAGAAAAAAATTAAAGTATGTGTATTATGATGTTTTTCCACCTACCTCTTCGGTTAGGGCCACGTGGAGAGAAGAGTTGGGGAGGGACCACGTATGAGATAATCTCAAAGGATGAGGGGTATTTTGCGGTGGGGGAAAAATTGGAGGTCGTAGCGTAAAATGAGCGACAATTTGCGCAAACGAGTCTAGTGGAGGGATTAGGAGGTGGAGAGAGTAGGCATTTGGTCTGGGCGGACGGCTCTAGGGGAGAACGGCCTTGGGAGCTGAAGATATCTGGGGTGAACGTTTGACGCGACGACGAAGAGATTCAATCTCTCTCTCTCAGGGAGGAAAAATCGCGCTCCCTTTGAAGATTACGAGAGCAGGGAATGTATGATATGCTCAGGGAAGAGCAAGAATATTCCCGAGACGCTGACCCGGATTCGAACTCGCGTTTCCCTATTATTTTTCTCCAATGTTTTTACGCGTTTTTCTTAACTTTCATCGTCTGTTTGTCTGTTTCATCGATGGAATATTTTAATCAATTTTAAACCCAATTCCCACTGTCAGATCGCCTTGAAATTTTCCACATTTGATTGCTTTTGATGGGATTACAATATGTAATAAACAGAAATTTTGTTCCGTTGCGGTCTAATTAATTAACTTCCATACGGTAAAGTAGTTTTAAACTTTCTCAATAGATAGCGTTAGTTATAGATCTTTAGGCAGAAATTTATTTCACATCTCTGATTTAATGGATGACATTATTCACTACTAAAAAGTAAAAAATATAAATAAAATAAAATAGATTAAAGACATGGTATTTTCAAAAACAGTATAAAATGCATTTATAAGTAAAATAATAAGGTTTTTATCGCCCCGAGAACAAAATGTGGGCGCTGATTAGATTTAGTTATTAATATTACGTGGCATTCGATATTCACCTACCTGTTCCTAATAATGGAGAGTAATGGCTCCGATGTAGTGCCGCTCCAAAACCGAGGTCATATTTCAATTCAACACTGTGATGTGTAATTGCTAAGTCTAACATATTTCAACGTGGCCAGTCATTTAAATGGATTTACACCCGAGACGACAAATTATATCTTCGAAACGTATTTACAATAAATTTAATTTGCACCCGAACTTCATTGGGAAGTGTTGGGAAGCTTACATTTGGCTATTTAATGCACTTTATTTTGTTTGTCGAGAGAGTGTGCTTTTTTTCATTTTTTTAAATTTCATTTTTATTGAAAGTAGTTATCACGACGCTCCTAAGTTAAACTGAATGAGACACGCAAAAAACTGGATAAATGTGCATACTTTTCTAGGTTTTTCTTCATTGTATTATGCTGAACGCAATCTGATTGAAGTTTGAGCCTTTGACTCCCTTATCTTTGCCCATATTTTGCGTACAAAGCGCTATTGTGTCTTTGGTACTAACGACGTCAAAGGCTATTAGACTGATTTCTAATCAGTCAACACGTTGCTCATACTTTTGATCGTCCTTAACTCATTTTCGTTAACATCACCCATTTCACATGGGTAAGGATTCGTATTTTCCCCTTTATGATTGACGAATTACTGAACATAGGGTGATTGAAATAAGAGTCGACTCCAGTAGGACCCCAGTCTCAATGCATATTTTGTGGCCAAAGCGCTTCCGACATTCTTATATTGATGACATTCACCACAAAAAGATACAATGAAAGATACATATGTTTTACGCAATAATGGAGCGTAGACTTGTGCAAACTGCAACAACAGAAAGATCTCACAAGCCTATGTTTGTAAAAAATTATCAGTTATAGAAGTGCAGAGATACGGCTCTTTTACATGCACACTGCAGTAATGATTTCCCCCTGTAAGAAAGGCAAGGCTTTAAGAGGAAAAATTCAGGAAGGAAGGATGTGGCTTCGTACGAATAAACGACGCGGAAAATCGATTAACCCATTCGAAGAACGGATTTTGCCTGGTATGGAGAAGGACAAAGTAAGACAAAATTGGAAAAAAATCGGCTGAGGGAAGAGAATATTTTAGAAGATGAACGTCGGGTTCAATCAATATTTGATCAACAGATGAAAAAATTAAACTAATATTTGTACTGATAAGATAATAAGAAAATATCAGCCTTGGAAATAAATATACGGATCTCTAAAATGCAATTTATACGTAAGGCAAACAGCAAAGCGTACATATTAAATTTATTTGAGGTTTGTTAATGGAGCGCAATTGCTAGATGATGGAGCAAAAGATAAGTTCAACAATTGTTAGTAAAAGATGGAAATGATATAATGGCTATTTCATTGAATAATGCACACTGAAAACTATATATTTAATTGTCAACATGAAATATTAGCAAATTTGCGAGACAATTTAATTATATCATTCATACTGAAATGGAAAAATAATTTTCAAACAACTACACGTGCACAAATAAAATGCTTTTCATATCCCCAAGTATCTGATTATTATTAATATTCTAATTACTAATAAAATAATAGGCAGCCGATAACGCACCCCTAATTCCATTCAAAATTTATTCTCCTGAATCCCAAGATAGCCTGTAGCACTGATCTCCAGTAAATCCCCTCAGGGATATCTTTATATGAAGTTCATTGACCCATTATAAAGCTAAGCTATACCTAACGTGATATAAAAATACATGAATACATAAAGGAATCGATATGTGATATATGATTGGAAATATAAATGGCATCAAATATCAAATATAGGTACGTCAATTTTTAACTGTGATACAGAATTTAACCTTTTCACTCAGATTTTTTTCTCTATGTTGATGAAAGTATTTCATTTGAATTATCATTAATATGCATATTGATTCATATACTAACCGAAAAATCGGTTAATATACGAAAATAAAATAGAAAATTTATCAGTTTCATCAAATATGATTTGTGAAAATAAAATAATTAGAAATCAACGAATAATATATTCTTATTTTCTTCGCAGGAAATGTTGTTTGATCAATAAAATGACGCTTTGCATAATTAATATCTATGAGCGTATGTGAGATTGGCACACGAGAGAAATATCATTGTAAAATAAGAAATGCATGCCTTTTTCTTTTTGTTGAAAGGAGGACATATATCTCTTAAAAATTTTCATCATAGCCATTGATTAAGAATACAAAGTTGGCATAGTTTTACTGCTTTCCGCATAATGTAGCGTAGAGTAATTAGACGTAGCAATTTTGGCCACTTGAGATTTCAGAAGAGTCGCTACGTAATTTGATATACCAATATAAAGATGAAATAAAGTTAAGTATGGTTCTTTTGGGTGCATTGCTGGAGAACCACAATCAAAATCCGGAAATATTAAATTTTGAGTCAAGGCTGCAATATCAAATTGCCCATTAACGATTCTATTAGCCATTAGGTCGCACATCCCTCAGTGGAAGGATAATTTCAACCGTTATTTTCCACTTTGGGAGGAAAAAGTCAAAATGATATTATCATGGCAGAGATAAAAATCCTACAGAGAATGAACGCGGTCATTGGCACCATACAAAAGATTATCACACATAAAAAGCAGTCTGAAAAGGATAAGAGAAAATGGCAGATGTAAAACGTGAGGGATTTGGAGGTAAAACAATACGAAAAAAATAGGAAAAGCGAAAAAATATGACGGCGACACCGTCAATGCGTTAGATCTATCATGTTTTCTCTTCACATACTATCTAGGTGAAAAATATTTGTTCCGTCGAACGAAAAGATAAAAAATAACTCAAGACATGATCTTCCCTCGAGCTCATGAGCAAGCCATAAAGTGAAAGAGCAGAAAAGAGATTGGTTTGGGAGATTTTCTATTGAGATTATAGATGATCTCCTAGGCTAGTAAAGATATCACCACTCTTCAAGCGAGAAGATTGAGGGAAAACAAAATGACAAAAAATGAAATGAAGACGACCTCGTTCCAAATTTTCTCCTCTCACAAGAGAAGCAGAAAAAAAAGACGGTGCGCACGGATAGGAATGTACGCAGATGTTGATATGAAGAGAATGAGTTATATAAACCACGTGACCTACGGGTAAACGCAGGGGGAATGTCCGCTTGCAATTCGAGCGATCTTCAAAGCTGTCGGGTGTATATCGAGTATATTATGTACGAGTGCATATCTCGTATTCCTGCACTACAATTCGATTACAACCTTTGAAGCAAAATACCCATAGATTTACGAATAATGTATCAGAACTTTGATATGGGTATATGGTCTTCAACTAAGCAAACGATTGACCACAATAGTCTCAGCTTTTTATTACATTTTCTGCTCTTATTTGTGGAGAGGTAGAAAGAGTTAAATGCGTTAGAAACATTTATTTCCGACAGGAATGCGAAAAAATTAGTTTGTGATCATCGACGCAATGTTAAAGTGATATTTAGTTTGTGGAGAATTGAATAACAACTGTTATACAAATTTTTAGACCGCAAAAGCTCTTGAATCTTTTTGCTGACTATTTTAACTCGTAATAAAGTCACAAAATCTCACAGAGAATGGATAATTTACTTTAATAAAAGAAATCACTCGCAATTTCATTTCGATGATTCAGAAGTCCTCCAAGCCTGCCTTCAATCATTTTCCTTGACTAGAATTTGAGCTACGATCTCCCAATTAGTCCCGATTAATTCATCAGATTAAAATCATTTTACATTATGTAAGCATATTGAAATTTAGACCTTATATGGTTATAGAAGAAAAGGAATTACTGGAGATACGATGAAATATTAGCCAGCACCGTAGGTTCATATATTTACATAGCCCCGAAGCTAAAGCCAATATTTCCCCTTGTTATCTGTATACATTGCTTAATTTGAATTTTATCGAAATAGCCATCGTAAAACCCTGACGTATCACCCAAAATTGCACTCAGAGAGCTAAAATCACATACCAGAAAAATCAATCTCCTTAACATGGATTGATAAAATAATTTATTATTCTCCTCAGGTGTAGGATACTAATTGCAGTTTATATGGTCATGTCTATGTGAGCAAAATTGGGAGGGCCTAAGGAATGGCATTATAGAGAAATACTGTTTTAATCAAATTTTGTTTAATTTGTAATACTAACTTTTCAAAAGCTATAATCATTTTCCATAGGTTTCTAAGAAAACCGTCTAAAATATCCAATGAATATATCTCACAAGTGATTAGATTGACAAGTACACTATTTAAAGTATCTAATGTAAAAGGGTTGCCCAGAAAGTAATGCCCCATATTTTATTTCTCCGACATTTATTTATCGCTCATCATGAGGGTTAGACACATGAAAGAACCATGTTTCATCTATATACCCTATTTTTCTACGTAATTTCCGTACCTCCCTATTGCCGTCATCTAGCGTGAAGCAAAGACGTGTGTGCCCTGTTGGCACCAATTCTTGTTCTGACCACGGAGCCATTTCTTCAAAGAGTGAATCACCTCCTCCTCGTCCACATAATATCTTCCACGAATGGCATCCTTTAATGGGCTAAACAAGTGGAAGTGGGAGGGAGCTAGATCAGGGGTGTAGAGTGGATGGGGTAACACTGTCCAACCCTGTTTTGCTATGTGTTCAGCAGTCCTCAAACTTGTGTGGGACCGAGCATCATCCTTTGTTCTTTCCTAATTAACAGATTTAGCGCCAACTGCCAAGTCGTGATGCATCTTTGATCGCAAATGGCAACATCACCTTGCTGTTACATGCCAGGTGTGACAGCTGACCCCTGATAGTCTCCCTGACCGCTGCAAATATTGGGGCAGCACGAAATCACCTTTTGATGTACTTTTCCTCTGGCATAGTGACTTACCGTAGTCCTGTTGACAGTGTTTGCGAAACCCTAGGGTGGGCTCGCGGGGTTACTCTCCTGGGGCGAAGTCTGAAGCTATAAGCTTATCACCTCTGCACCACAGAAGGGGAGGGGGAGGTAGAAAAAAGGAGGGAGGCGCCGCCAAGATAGGAGCCCGACGACGCCTCCTGGGGCAGGATAGGGAATGAAGGGAAGGTAAGAGGAATCCAGCACCGTCAAAGAGGCGGGCGGGTCCTACTACTAGCGGAACCTGGAAAAACCATTTCTGTGCCAGCGATTTAAGAGGACTATCCTATGAGGAAGAATAATCCAACGATCAAATCGCTAGAAGGTACTTCTGTTGACAGCAGATGCATCATAGACTTTGCGCAAACATTTGTGAACATTTCCCACAGTTTCTTTCTTTGCGGTGAGATGTTCAATGACGGCACGCTGCTCAGTGCGAAAATCATTTACAGACCCCATTTCGAAACGGTCCTGCAGCTACGCTACATTTCAGAAGAACCAGAAATTTTGCATGCGCATTCACGAAGTTACAGATAATTCATACATAAAGTTTAAAATTCACACGATTGCTTTATGCCGAGAAAAAAATGTGGTGCATTACTTTCTGGGCAACCTACATTACATTCGAGAAAAATTTTCAAAAAGGGTTTTGTGGAAATTATTTCGGTATACGTACTGTTTCTTTTTTGGTTTTGGTTCCTATTCCTTTAGGGTTGGTAACAATTCCTCAAAGCTCTACTCACCTATGTAGCCGAGAACCGAAGAACGGATCCGACCTATCTCTACTTATTTTGATGCTTCATCTTTGGCCACAACGCATTCTCTAAATCGCTCTTTTCATTGCAAAATCATTTCCTTCAAAATCCTATCCATCAATAACCAATGTTGCACATGTAACGCTGCACGCCAGTTTCCAATAGAAAAATACGAAAAACCCGGAGGTGGGAGAAAACTTTCAGAGGTTGCTCTAGCCCTGACTGAGTGTTTTTTAAGGGAATTTCGGGTGCAGCACTACGTCCGTCGGGGCGTTTGGCCGTGGTCCCCTTGGCGCCTTTCGTTAAGGGCAGGCTAATATCGACTATAAATATATTTAAAAAATTGTGTCAGACGACAAATTCGAAAAATTAAAAAAATCTCAGTAATTCTGTTTTCATTTAAACCATGCTCAAAACCGTACCATTCTTTTATGATAACCCTGTACTTAAAAATATCGCTCTCCTTGCTTCTAGGAACTCTGCGTTCTTCAGAGCGTCGATGGAAGGTTATACCCTTAACTCCTGGTCATCCCACTTTCAAGCAGGATAATGGCACCGGGTTTCTCTCCACCTCTGATTCTCTTCCCTTCTCCACCCTTAACAACTGCGCAAATGACTTAACCCAGGGGTCTTCAACCATTATTAATACAAGGGCCAAAAATCGATACGGAGGGCCACAATGCTCCACGTCACTTTACTACCACATCAATAAAATAAAAAAAAACATGATTTTAAAGTAAAACAATCTTTATTGGCTGAAAAGTTCAATCAAGCAACGCGATTTTATGGATTACTTATTTTTGACTAGTTAGTAGATACTTGGTTCACGAAACAATATTTTCTATAGCCTCTACGGGCTGCAAGAAATTATGCGGCGTACAGAGGGCTGAAATCGAAAAAAGCTGGACAAAACCTCAAAATCGATTTTTTTAAAGTGCAGAAATTGAAACTTTGCACAGTTGTTGTCAATACATTAGTGCATTTTTGACGCAAACAGTTTTTCATAGATAAATTTTTTAAACAAAGTACTTTATAAGTAACAATAATAAACCGCGTAATAAAATTGTAAATTTTTGTTTCTATTGAATTACTACAGAAGGCGTGGCATTAGTTTTACCATGCTGAATTTCGAAAAAAATTCAATGAGGGCCATTTTTGCGTAATTTGTTCAACTTTGAAGCCAAGTACTTTGTTTATAAAATTTATCTATGAAAAACGGTTTTCATGTATTGACAACAACTGTGCAAAGTTTCAGTTTTCGTACTCAAAAAAATCGATTTTGAGGTTTTGTCCAGCTTTCTTCGATTTCAGCCCACTGTGCGGCGGGCCGCATGCCGCACGAGGGCCGCGCGTTGAAGACCCTTGACTTAAGCAATCGGGCATCTCCTCCAAATACCATATCCAAACAACTAACAATAGGGGACTTCTCCGAGACGCACAGCTATTCCCACCAGGGTAGCATATCCCTGGGAAATGTGACCCTCTTTTTGAACACTTGGCTCGAATGATGGAAGGAATGAAAAAAACAACACCGAAAGAGGGAATGAGAATGTTTGCGTGTGGTGGAAGGGGGGGGGGGGAGGAGAGAGGATGAAAAATATGAAGAACGTGGATCGTAGCGAAACATGGGCGGAGATGTCTCTCGTTACGAGGTCGAGCCTCTCGGGGTGAGACGGAGATGGAGGGGGGTAGAGCAGCATGCAGCCATAAGGGTAGGCGCGGAGCTCGTGGATTAAGGTTGAGTGGTTGAGGGAGGAAAATATGAGAGAACTCAACGTCTCCATAGAAAAGGAAAGGCGGAACATGACAGCGCCGAAGTTAAGGGGCGAAGAAAAACAAGGGAAGAAATGAAATCTTGTCCGAATACCATAGCAAAATGAACTACTAAAGAATAAAAACAGCTCCCTCTTCACCATATTAATAGGGAAAATAACTTTCACTATTCATTAATACGATGACATTCTGCGAGAACTGCTGAGGAATTCTTAATTACTGGCTCATAGTCATAACCACGAGTAAAATGTTTTCCTCCGCGAAATATTTGAGTCAATGCTTGACCTCTTTCCCGCAGGCCACGGTAAAACGAATCCTAAATTAGTGGCTTAAGGTCATACTAAGAGGAATTTTTGAAAAGATACTTCATTTATAGTTAAATTATTTCATTTAATGGCGTGCCTTTCCTGCGTAATCATTACGTTCAAATTAAGTCAGTACCCAAAATGACAAAAACATACTTGCATTAAAAAATAATTAATGACAATAACGCTGCGTTTTTTTAAAATTTGACTCGGGTTTTAAATAAATTCCCGAGAAAATGATGGAATATAAAAGAATGGATACGAGCTTTGTGCGTTCATCGTTAATAATCTGTGTTCTCTTTTTTGTTTACTATGACAGATCGAAACTACCACGTAAGCGGAAATGAACTTTAAAATTGCCTTACCGCGCCAACAAAATATATGTCATGCAAAGTGTATTTCAATAATTTAGATGAAAAAAATACGCCAACTTTATGAAATATGAGATAGCTATCTTTATTCATAAGAGAACTTCGCATACAGCTAACTTATAGACGTAAAACACGATAAATGGGCGGCATGAGAGAGTTCGCACAGTTGACAACTTGATTCAATTTGTGTAATGATTGGCGATAATCTAAAGATTTTCTCCATTACATTACAAAAAATCGACTCTTCCCTGGGATGGTTTAATATAATTCTTATCTATTCTATTCTTGAAATATTTAACATAATTGATAGGCGTTTCGTCATAAAAATGAAGACAGTTAACCGATGAGTAAATATATCAACTACAGTATTTACATTCTCTTTTCAGCGTAATTTTAATAAAATCAGATAATGTTTTTGAGAAAGCTATTAAATAACCGATTAAATGAAAAAACACTTCATCTTTTCCCAGTATGCCAATATTTTTCCCTTTGCTGTCTAACAATTTCGGTCACCAATTAATATTCAAACCAAAACCATATTACCTATGCCAAATTAAACTCACCGTTTAACTATTACGACATTATGGCACTCAACATACCGCCATGCAACATAATACGAATAAAAATCCTTTGATGTACTTTTTTCATTGCTAGAACATATAAATTCCACAAGGATAATATTATACATAACATTCTAAATGGGCTCTGGCGCTATCAGAACTAGATTTTCTCGGCAAAAATTACCGAGACCAACTATACTAAGTACAAATCCGTTATGGAAAAACAGACCTCATTACGAATGTAGTCATAAAAGAAACGAAAGACAATATGTTCTGGATTTGTATTTAATATTTAACGACGGTTAATAAATCAGTTGACCATGGGATTCTAAAAGAATCCTGAAGGACCTAATTGAATCCATTCACAAAACCCGACGGCAAAAACAATTAGAGCAGCATTATCAAAGTGGACAAACGATTTTTGCGCGCAATTCGCCGTCATTCAATTATTTAAATGGGTTAACAAATGTTGGCCCCGCTACCAACTACATTTTGTAATTTGTACTCCAGAATTGATGAACTCGGCAGTTTTTTTTTCCTCAGGGAAATGGGGATGCCGAAACGCACACTCGGATTTAGAGCGGGTAGAATTTTGCTTAAAATCGTTTGGTTCAGCGATAAAATGTATGCACACATAGGGAGATTGGATTGATCTAATTGTGGATATTCTCTACCACTTAACCGTTAATTCCGCCCGAATTTAGCCCATTTTAGCCAATTATGCTCTAAAACAAGGAATTAATATGTATTTTTGAACAAAGATGTACATCAGAAAACAACATAATAAACATAATTATTCCAAAACAACTGGATGGGTTAATTTCCTTGGATTAAGAGCTTCTATTTTTCCAACTGTATAGATTATATTAGTCGCTAAATATCAACTGGACCAAATATCGTATGTGGTATGGACGTACAGGTATATTAAGTACAGATAATAATATAGATAATTCGGCTTCGGTGGATAAAATAGATGTAATTTTGACATTAAGTTTTTCAATTACCTTCACACCAAATACCTATTTACAAAAGTTCTAAGTTCTATTCTTATCTTCTTCTTTCTTCACAATTGTCCCTTAATTTGCGAAAAAAATCAAAAGATATCACTCAGTCACCAATTATGAGATGAAAAGTGAGGGAATTTAAGGTACATTTTTGGAATAACGTAAACAGACAGCTCAAGCCAATTGCGAATATAAAGAGCGACCTATATAAATTGGGACTCAGTGCGCACATGGCCTTTTCTATCGTCTCTTTTTTTTGCTAACGGGAGGTGTCCCAAAACCCCTGCCACTCGCTTGTTGGGGCGGGTTGAGGGGTACTACTTAAATGAAGAGAAACCCGGCGTCAGTACTTATTTTCTCTCGATATTAAAAATTCAAAAATGAGGAATTAAATATGTTGCGCTGACATAAATCTTAAGCGTTTCCAATGCCTTTTAATGAGCCATTGACTGATATCGTGTAAAAAATAACTTATGAATGTTATGAAATATGTCTATAATATGATTTTAACTAAAAATTACTTTATATTTAGTTTACCTTTCTAAAATGAAGTTATTTTCACTTAAAATGGCTCTGATTTTATTAAAATAATTCTGACACAGAAACATATTTCATTTAGACAGAAAAAAGGAATTAACCCTTAGATGCACGCTAAGCGAGGATTTTGCCGCATTTTTCAAAAATTCGAAATAGCGCGTTCATTGCACATGGATCACTGGTGGTACACTTTGGTATTCTATTTCTGTACTTTTCCCTCTACCAAGAACATATGTTTGCGTTGATGTGACGACCAACTATTGCGTTAGAATCTTACAAAGTGAGAACGACGACAACTTCATGTGATTTGCCGCTAGATGACATTCACACGATACTAAGGAACTTCTGATAATCTGTCGCTACCGTGGAAACTTGGAAGCATAATTCTTTTTTCAATAATATGTTGCTTCGTATTTATTATATTTTTTAAAGCATTTGCACTATTATTTTGTTATTATTATTATTTGTATAATTTAATCTCAACCTCAAACCACATGTCGTAATTTAAAAATTTCATCTTCATACTCAAATATGAATTACATTGGTGTAAAAATGCGTTATTTACACTTTACACTAGTGACCGAACTAGGACCGCTACCCTCACTTGCGCAGTATGGGCATGTACAGTAGGGCGGATCGCAAAAATCGATTTTTTTCAAATCCATCTGGCCCAGTGAAAAAAAGTTGTGGGACCGATCAAAAATAAGGCCTGAAAAATTTGAGACCTCTACGTGAACCCCTGACCCTCGCTCAAATGCAATTTAGAGGGGGAAGGTCAAAATTCGAAAAATATAAAATTGTATGGTCATTCCCTATAGATTTTGCCGAGTTATTGCCCCTTAGGACAAAAATTTCGTGCATTTTGACGTATCTGCCACTGTTTAGCCACAAAATGCCTAATTTGAGTCCGCGCCCGCGAAGAAAATATTACAACGCCCGCGCAGCGTCGCGGATACAAGAGCTGCTAGCCGATCCCGTCCCCTCCCCGCTCGGTTCTCCCCCTCCCATGCCTCGAATGCAGCAAAATTCATCCCGCGTGTGCTGCTAGGAGGGCGTTTATCTTTGATAATATAAATCGGAAGATGGTAGAAGGTAAAAAACGGTGCGTAGTGAGACGACTTGTCCCTTATTTGGCGCCTCGTCGGCGTTAATCAAATCGATGTTACCAACTTTTAGAGAAGTGATGAAATATTTTTAGATCTGCGAACGCAGGAAAGGAGCCTGCAGTCTACGAAGAGGCCACTCGAGTGGCTATAAAGGTCTGCGAACTATGGTGAAGCGCTTCTCTTCCATTATGAATGTGACTAAATGGATTTAGCGGTACCACAGGAAGTACTATAACTTACGGAAAATTAGAATTGGCCAAAAGTAGGGTTTTATTGAAGTATAGAACTCAAACAATTTTTAAGGAACATTTTTAATTTTGCGATATTTTTGCGTGTAAGTGCAAGGAGGAGCATAAGTTTCCCCCAATGAAGAAGTACTTTGAAAGACAAGCTGACGAAAAGAAAGATGATGGCTGCTGGATTGAATCCTAAAGAAACTCGACAACTGAGGAAAAAATCGGAATAATCGGAGATCGATGAGTCAACATCGTTAATTCTTGTACGGGAAAATAGTATAAAAAATTTTCTTCATCAATTCATTCGAAGAAAATGAAATTAGCCGATTTGTATCTCTACTTTCCTCATAAAATAAACATTAAGGGCTATAAACTCAAATTGGAACTTCTTCGGGGAAAATGCGTCTGCCAACTGTGATAGAGGTATATGCAAGAACCAAGCAACAGCAATGATCGTTCCCGCAACTTTAGCCGACGCAAAAGTCATAACTTCGTAAGATAAATCAAAGCTAGTGTGCCAGAATCACTAACGTACCCAGAAAAAGATGCTACCTACTGACAAATCGCTGTCGAGTTTACAAAATTATCCGAATATTAAGAAAATGTTCATCAGATTCAATACAAGCCTATGCTCATCTTCACCAGTGGAAAGACTATTTTCACTTGCTGGGTTTCTCCATTCCCCTGTGAGGGGTTCTCTGTCAGACAAACTTTTTGAAAGACTTGTATTCCTCAAGGGGAATAATTCATTCATAGAGAGCAAAATTTGATAATTTTTATATTGAAAAATCTCAAATGTATACGTGTATGTTAGAAATTTTATGTTTCTTTATGTGTTAGAACTTTTTAAAAGATGTCTTAGTTTCCTTACAAGTGTATTTTGTATTTTAAAAAGTATTTAAAATACTATTTTGTATTTTGTATTTCGAATACCGAAGTCCAAGGTATTTGGTATTTTGCATTTCAAATACATTTTGTGTAGTATTATGTATGTCAATTACTCCTCGGCCTGTATTTTGCCCAGCCCTGCCTACTGTGGATAAGAAAAGAGAGGTTTCATCAAAGGGCTCCATTTTATTGAAACGAAAGACTATACTCTTGTTTGATGAAAAAAGGCAAGAGGACTTATCAATACAAGTTTAGAGGGGAATGTGTGGTGTTAATTGAAGAAACAGGGTCCCACTTTTGGAGGTTTGCCTCCCCCGTCGGAGGATTAGCAAAAGTTTTAAAATCTGCGATTATCGATTCCTCTCGGAGTGAAAAGTAGATACAAAAAATTAAAAAAGGAGGCATCATCCCTTTGCTATAAGCATAATTCCAACATCCCTTGCAGTGTGGGTAAACTCATCTCGGGATTCCCACCGGGTTAATTTTTCCATAATGGCCAACATTTCAATCTCCGACTCGGGGCTCATCCTAAGGGATAAATTTTGTTGAATCCCGAAAAGAGTTTACCCATATCATTCGTCGGGAAAGCATTAAATCCGTATTTCATCCCTTACAGTGGTCTATTTGCTAATTGCACTATGCTGACTTGGATTTGCGACATAAACGTTGGGAGGGTAATCTAGGGATCCAATTTGCGTTGCTGCAAGGATGCGTTTTGCGACAAATACGAGATTTTTTTAATTGCTGGATTTTAATATCGACGTAAAGGACTACACGCTGATGATATATTGCAGAGAGACTACGGTTCCTTCGGCTATATCTGAGATTAGCGCTGTGGAAATTAAAAATCTAATAGTGAACGTTCAAATTTGAAGTCAAATATTCTTTTTATTATACATGCGGATGAGATATTCGTGAAATAATTCACCAAAACTTTGTTGACAGCAGCGAAAGACTAGGAATGACACTGATATAAGAAATACAGAATGGAAAGCAGATAATTGACTAATTCTTTCGTGATTGTTCCTCACCGGACGATGCTGAAACATCAAATATTAGTAAAACTAACAAAGAAAGGCGCACTTGGTGTGAATTTTGGTGCATTTGGGGCGTGTAAGAGGTGAGCGGGGAGGGGACGCGAGCGGCCTTCACCCAAAATCCATTTAGACACAGCTGTCGGACAATACCGGAATAGAAGTGTATATCCTAAGTTCCCACACCTTCATAGCCACTCGAGAGGCCTCTTCGTAGACTTCAGGCTCCTTTCCTGCGTTCGCAGATCTAAAAATATTTCATCACTTCTCTAAAAGTTGGTAACATCGATTTGATTAACGCCGACGAGGCGCCAAATAAGGGACAAGTCGTCTCACTACGCACCGTTTTTTACCTTCTACCATCTTCCGATTTATATTATCAAAGATAAACGCCCTCCTAGCAGCACACGCGGGATGAATTTTGCTGCATTCGAGGCATGGGAGGGGGAGAACCGAGCGGGGAGGGGACGGGATCGGCTAGCAGCTCTTGTATCCGCGACGCTGCGCGGGCGTTGTAATATTTTCTTCGCGGGCGCGGACTCAAATTAGGCATTTTGTGGCTAAACAGTGGCAGATACGTCAAAATGCACGAAATTTTTGCCCTAAGGGACAATAACTCGGCAAAATCTATAGGGAATGACCATACAATTTTATATTTTTCGAATTTTGACCTTCCCCCCCTAAATTGCATTTGAGCGAGGGTCAGGGGTTCACGTAGAGGTCTCAAATTTTTCAGGCCTTATTTTTGATCGGTCCCACAACTTTTTTTCACTGGGCCAGATGGATTTGAAAAAAATCGATTTTTGCGATCCGCCCTAATGTACAGACTACGAATTTGTAGTCTATCCCTCCCATATACACCTATACTCTTAGAATGTTATATATTATATTATTGAATTATTATAATCTACGCAGAATGACGCAGAATATCAATATATTAAATATTGATATTCTGCGTCAAATTATAATCTGTTCTAGTCTCACTCCCATCTGTAGTGAAACTAGTACCCCATAGACTACAGTCGTAAACTATGTTACACAAAGACATGCATATTAGGAGAATTTCAAATTTATCAAATTGACCAGAGAATTGAGAATATCCATTAACTTTACCCAGTTCACTCTATCTAACGCTTTTTCAAAATCCACGAAGCAGGCATATACGTCCTGCTCATAATCTAGGTTCCACTCGACGAGTGACCTCATCACTGCTATTGCATCACGAGTTGACTTCCCTATGATATTAGGCTATTGCGATATTAGGCTGATAGTCCTGTAATCTCCGCATTGCACAGCTTTCTTCTTATTCCGTAGCGGAATTAAAACCGTCTTCACGAACCCTCCGACCAACATCCCTCCTCATAGATCCTGCGTGCTAGTTCGAAAAACCTTTTCTTACCTTCCTTCCCTAGATTATTTAGAAGCTCATACGGGATATTGTCCACGTCTATTGCTTTCCTGGCCTTCATATCAAGAAGTGCTTTCTCTATTTCCGAATCTAATTTCCCGGCCCAAGATTATCTTCCTCAGCTTCACTATCATCCTCTAAAGTCAATCTCTCCGGTCTGTTACTTCCTTCATAGAGATCCTCCACGCATTCCTTCCATTTACTCTGTTCCTCTTCTCACTCGGTTAGCATCCTTCCATCATTAGCCTTAATTTTAGGCATGGCTTGCCCTCTTTCGCCGCCCGATAGCGACTTAACTTTGCCATATAACGCTCCTAGCTCTCCTTCCTTCTGAAACTTTTCCATTTCCTCACATTGTCTTTTCCACCAAGCCTCCCTTGCTCTCTTAGTTTCACGCTGTAATCGATAATTAATTTATCTACACATTCTTTTACCCTGTTCTGTGTCCATATTCTTCCACTTCCTCCTTTCCTCCATTTCTCTTATCATGTTCTCCGTTATCCACGGCTTCTTTATCCTTCTACTCTCAACGTAACCAATTTACTTCTTAGCCGCTTTGACTATTCCCGTTTTAATATTGTCCCGTCTTTACTCAACAGTCTTCGTACTTTCAATCTCCTGCATAATAATGTCCACCAGTTCCTGATATTCTCTTCTCATACTCCCCTTCAGGGCTTCAACATTCCATTTCCTCACCCTCCTGCCTTTCATGAGTCTTTTGAATCTTACGTTGCATTTCATAAGCACTAGGTTGTGGTCCGAATCCGCATCTGCTGCAGGGAAGCTGCGCGAGTTTTTCACACTATTCCTAAACCTCTGTCTTACCATAATGTAGTCTATTTGATATCTCCCCACATCCCCTGGACTTTTCCATGTGTACCTTCGCCCTTTATGATGATTGAACCACGTGTTTGTGATGAATAATTTGTTTCTCCTACAAAATTCTGCTGCTTTCTCTCCCTTTTATTTTTAATTTTCTCTCCTTTAAAAATTATGACAAGGAAACTAGAGTTGCTTGCTTACATCGTAAAAGCGTTGCCATTGGATGACGGGTTTAGCGTTGAATCGAGTGAGAATAATGAAGGTACCCTTCGTGGCTCGCATTCTAAATGTGGATTAAAAAAATTAAGGCGCCTATAAGACTTTACAACTCTTCTTATTGCATTGCATTATTCAGGATATACGATACTCCAGAGATGCGGCTTTGCGATACTTTAATTTTAAGCGATACTTTGATTTTTAATTTATCAATACTTAATTTTAATTTTTAGTCCAAGATTTAAGCGTGAAACATATGGAAAAGGCATTCCCCAAGCAGATATTGTACGTACAAAGTAGCTAAGTATTGACTTTTACTGTATCACATAGTATTAGTGTGCATTTTTAAAACATAATAGTCAAATAAAAAAATTATTTCCTCGTTAAACATTAATTGATGTTTGCTTGAATTCCTTTCATCGAAAATTATATTTCCATAAATTTCAACATGATCTCTTCTGCATGACAGAAACTACAGCTATCTGCATAGCATATCGATGACTAAGTTCTAACAACACTTACCTAAAAAAATAGCAACTTAATAGGAGAACAAATATGAACGTTTTATATTTTTAATTGCACAGTGATAATAAAAAACCATAAATTATTAAAACTGAAAAAGAAGCATACATTTGCAAACAAAAAGTTGTTTTTTGCTTGAATTTTATTTTTTAATGTCATTACACTTTGTTTAAGATACATATCTCAAACCGGCCAAATTTTGAGATACGTGTAGTCAGACCTTAGCCATCGATATGTAGATTGCACACTAAATATTTTAAGTCGCTGAATTTAAACTTTCATTATAACATGGAACATTTCCTTTCACTTCTAAACTCTCGAGATTAATCATCACATAGAATGATCAGGGACAAAAAATTGATTAGGGCAAATAATCCTAATGAAATCAAATCCAAAGGTTATTGGAGCCTTAATTGGTTGATACAAAGTAGATGAAAACCAAATCCAAAAATATGAAACAGTGTTTTCACCAATGAAATTTTCAGTCCAATAACGTGGGTGAAAGTACATTCAAAGGTTAAATTAAGTTCGGGATGATCCGCATGACCTTTTTTCCGCATTACCCAATGCCAAATGAGAAAAAATTAGGGCCTATTACATTCTGGGGGCGTTGCTTAAGATTAAAATATAGATAAAATTATCCTGTTGGAATTAGCTATCAGGGAAATTTGTAAAAATCACTGCAGACAGAAATAAATCCGTCGACTTGTAGACACCCGCAGACAAATTGATCCGAGTTTCACGGGGAAAAAGGCATAATTAGGGAAATTAATCAAAATTTATACACATTATGATGTGATCTATCAAATTAATTTCTATTCAAAGCTGTTCCTCGTAATTACAAACGTTATACTGCAAAATATTGGATAAAAGTGGATCGGATTGCAGTCATCTCCGCACCGCGGACATATTTGAAAACCGATTAAAATGCGACCGAAGACGAAACAGAAATCAGCCTTCTATGAGATGGAATAGGTCCTCCTCTTTGCAGTCACCTTGCCTCGAAGTGTGAATAAAAACCAGTCACACTCCGCTTAATGCTGTTTATTTCACACTGTGGCGAAAATGAGGCCATAGATAGTGATATTCAAATTCAGCGTCTCATTATTATAATTATTTTTTTTTCGCTGCATCTCCTTTTTTCACATGTGAGTTGTGACACTCTAATATGCGATCTACATGCATCAAAAATGGCAAAACATATTCTGGTAAACTTTGAAATATTGCCCCTCTCGAGACCACTTATGAGATTTTCCTGAACTGTTTAAAAGTTTTGCAACGATAAAATCCGGGGCGCTAACAATTTGTTCGCAAATACCCTCTCTGTGATTTATTTTGGAAGACACTTCGTGGTGTATCTTCTATCGTAAGTACCCATTCGGCGATACAGAATTTCGTTATGCACGCGGGATCACATCGTGTGAGCACAGCTCCCGCACCACGCAATATCCGGACTACACACCTCTGGCCCTGGCCGAGAATCGCTGGAGGCTTTACGGAGGCAGGGCCGCGACTACGGGGTTCATAACAAATACTTTTCTCGTATGTAATGGAAATATAATTGTTACATACTTTAAGACATTCGTCAAGGTTAAAAAATCACAATCGGGGAACAACTAATGAGGATATCTCTTAATATTTATTTTATTTCCTTGCGTTTGAATGAGATATTTTTCTTCTACTTGAGCTGATAATAATAATATCTTCTTTATTTCAAGCGAATTCAGTACAATTTAGTGTTTTATTACAATTTACTTGTTTTAAATATCAACGATTTTTAAACATTTTTTCTCAATCTTCTGAAATAAAAACTTTCTTTTGAGAGTCAAGTTGAACCATTACCATATTTTCATTTTTTCCGGAAATTTAATACATGCCCTGGATGGTAATTAACCCACCTAGGCGGGATTCGAACCCGAAACCTCCAGGTTGGCAATCAGGGACGTTACCCCGGCTCCATCCAGGCCGTCAATAAGACTGGGCTCGTCTGATATTTGAACCCGGGACCTCTCACACCCAAAACGAAAATCGTACTCCGAGACCAGCGAGCCACTTGAAACATTGTGGAACGCTTCACGATTTTGTGTGTTATTATTGCGTAATAGCCCGGTAAAAATAGACATTGACCCTTGCATAAATTGCCAACAAGCTGAAAATGTGTATGAACCTCAAGGATACCACTCTAATGAAATCCTGAAAGTCCCCATCGATCCCGTGTGTGCAAAAAATTTTATTCAAGGTCAAAGGTCACAAAAATGAGTTTTTTGCATTTTTTGGCCAAACGGTTGTTGGCGGATGGACAGGTGAGAGCTAGTAACCAATATGCGAGTTACGCGTCCAACAATGTTCGGAGAGCGCAACAATATAGTCATGCATATTACGGAGAATACAGCTCCAGCCTACATTCGAATGGCTTTTTCTCAGAAACGGTAAATATAAGAGAAAAAAAAGAAATGACAATTTTTTGTAGATAATTTTTTGATCTACAATTTTGATCTGAGCAATTTTTATAAAACTAACCGTTTGGCCAAAAAATGCAAAAAACTCATTTTTGTGACCTTTGACCTTGAATAAAATTTTTTGCACACACGGGATCGATGCCGGGACTTTTCAGGATTTCATTAGAGTGGTATCCTTGAGGCTCATGCAAATTTTCAGCTTGTTGGCAATTTATGCAAGGGTACCCCTATTTTTTGGGCTAATTTGACCGGGCTATAAGGGCCATGCTAATCTTATTTTTATCGTTTTAATTATTGCATATATACCGCCGAAACGAGGACAATAGCTGAGAGCTGGTATAAAATTAACGTGATTTGACTTTAATTAAAACATTTATTAGCCAAAGACAGAGATATGCGTTTAAAAGAGCAAGTTAAATGAGAAAATGTAGCCATCCAATTTCTCATATCTTTAAAGAATCATATCAACGTATACCCATATAAATATTAATCGACTGGAAGACAAAGAGAGTGGCAGGAATTCAGAGGCACTATACGCATTAAAGTAATGGAGAAGAAAATGGTAGACACCAAATATACGAGAGTGAAAATTCAGGCTAACCAGAACTCTAGGTAAAGCTAGTCTGTTGTAATAAATCCTCTTAAAATATCGGTTAACCTGTGTACAGAACCCAGCGCAAAAGTCTCGAAATCAAGTTCTGGAAGACATTGAATGGAAAGCGGACTATTTTTGGCTGTCAGTTGAAGACATACAGGGTTGAGAAAAATTGTATCACAAAATTTTATTCGAGGATAGCTGATGTCAGCAGACTATGCAGCGAGCGTATGGGATCCGGTGCAGAAAGACTTAATCCGCGAACTGAACAAAATACAAAGGAAGGCTGCGCGGTTCGTCAAAAACCGCTACGGGCGCACAGATAGCGTTACCCAGACGTTAAGCGAATTAGGCTGGTAGCCACTGGATACTCGGAGACTGCGCGCTAGGCTTAGATTGCTTGAACAATTGAGAATCGACATCTTTAAGAGCGACACGGAGATCATAATATTTCAGCCACACTATATTTCCAGGTCCGACAGTAGCGATAAATTAAGAGAGATGTTTTGCCGAACGGATAGATGTGGCAATCCTTTTTTCCCTTAACACCCCCTGCCACACGCCATTCAGGCGGCTTGCGGGGTATTATGCAGATGAAACCAAAATTACTTATGACTTTTAGGTCGAAAACGCACCAATTTTAAATTAAAGAAACATGGAACCAAGCGCTTTGATTGGCCGCGAGTTTTCCCAGATGCCGGATGCTCTGGGCAACTCATGCTTCGCCTGCCAGAGATTGCGACGTATCCGAGGCATCCGGCAACAGGGCAATCGCTGTGCTCAAAGTTTTTGTAATTTAAATATGATATAAAAAAAAATGCTTTCGTAGAGTCTCGATCCGAGACTCTTCCGGTCAGTAGTCGCATTTTATAACAACTAGGCTACGGCACTTCGCAATTTGGAGAAGTTTAGGTGTGGTTTCCGAAGGCTTGTGGGCGTGGTATCCTAGTGGGTGGAGTAATTGGCAGCTGATCGAAGGGATCCGGGTTCAAATCCAGGGTGAAGTCTTCGGATACCTTCTAAAATAATGCGAAAGAGAGCGTAAGATCTAAGAGCGAAATGATTCAGGGAAAATAGCTGCCTTTCGCTGAATATGTGATTATCACACTCCTGTATGTAAGACTTAGGTGAGCTCTATCCTTACCTATCCAAACAAACCTTCCAGTTGTATCTCTGAATCAGTTAGTCCGAATGATTCACCCAAGATTTACCTGTGACATTTTCTGTAACATTTCTTATAGGGGAAACACTGTTATTTTAGCATAGAATAAGATTCTTCGCATATTATCGAGTCGATCTTCGCCACGAAATGACGAGTTTGAAAATATTAATGCGCCAACACATACATTTTACGATTTACGTGCTATGGGCGTAATATTACGCCATTCGTCTTTTGAAAAATCGTGTATGGCCATTTTTTTAAAAACAAAGTGGTACCTACCTTTAAATAAACAAATGAAAAAACATAATTCATTTTTTCAAATGATACCAAAAATGTATTCCTTATATCAAAGATTGATTCTTAAAAAAAGCGCAAATGCATTGAAAATGGCCAGTACTGGGGTACAGATCTGCAGTAATAAGGTCCGTACGGTAAGTTTTAATGGCCAAGCCAATGTCTGGAAGGGATGTATGCAAATATTACGGAGACTAACTTCACGAGATGTTCAAAAAGAAACGTATAGCCTATTAGAAGCCAAGCGAACTACCCACTAGACCACTACGCTCGCTTGCAAGATTTGAGGAGATATATTTGCAATTTCTATTAAATTGTAATATACGTCGACCTGGAACCTCCAAACTCCGTTGCAATATCCGGACCAAGGCCCATGCCGAGAAGAGCCGGAGGGTTAAAGCACAAACGACCGCCTTTCCAAGACTTCCGGCGACATAGGCGACCCCATAGTCTCCCTCTTGAGGGAAATACTCCCCAACTCCCTTTCAGCTTGCGCCCTTGAGGTTATAAGTCTCGGATATCCAATTTATTCCGTGACATTCTAGATTCAATTTTCATTTTTCTTCTTTTCCGCAACCTCCACTTCCTTTTCCCGTGGGGAATCCGTCAGCAGGAAAGGCGCTACAAGAGTCACTTCGGGATGTCAGATTAGACGGCTCCATGTTTTAAGGATTGGGAGAATAAAGCTCGGCGAGAATTCATAAGCGAAAATTTCGTGAAGAACCAAGGAAGAGATTTTGCTTTGATCGTCCAAGTAATACATTAAGGAGTTGGTTCAGGATGGAGCTCTAAGAAAGGAAGAATTTGTTATTTACTTTGTGAATTTACAAATATACATGCCTAATTGCTGTTCATTGACGAGCGGAAAAAATTATTTCCGACCTATATCTTCTGGAAATGGAGTATAAATATCTTTATTTTATATCTTTTGGCGAAAATTTCTCAGTAGAAGAAAAACATCGATAAATGCGGCAATGTTAAAATTGTTTTGTTTCATAAAAGTTTCCAAAATTGTCGGTATATCTGTTAAAGAGTAAGGTTTGTACTATCATGCATGGCAAAAAAGGCATGCTTTTCACCGGAAAAATACATCAAGTAAGCTGATACGTTTCATGCATAGATTAAAAAATGTATTTTAGATAACCAATATAGTATTTCATTCTCATTATCATTAGGCGTGTACGATATACAAAACTTAAGATTTCCATGAATGGTCATTGGCAAAAAGTATTATTTAATATTTTATTTGATAAATTATACCAATGAGAATAAAAATTTCGGTTAACAACCCTAATTATAGCTCGTTTCCCCTCGAGAATCGGTTTACTTTGCTGTCGCAGGTGCAAGTGGCGACTTTTGTTAATCCACTTAAGCCCTTGACGAAGAATGGAAATCAAATGAATCCAGCACAGAAAAAACCTGGACCGGAAATAGATCATGCATAAAATAAACCTGGATCAGAGAGCTAGCAAAGGACTTACACGCTTGTAATTATTCTAAAAGCAAATACGGTGGGATCCAAGTTACTTAATTTTGGAAAAAGGCTTCAATGGTTCATCACGGATTGCAATGAAATTCAAAATACAGTTTTTTTTTAGAAAATATGAGCCTGATAACAAGAGCGAAGAGCTAAATTTGTATTAAGAAGTATATAAGAATAAAGGGAAACTCGGAAAGTGGAAAATGTTGGCTCAAATCCAGATCCGAGTAAATTTTCTCATAAAAATAAACGTATAAGCAATAGATCAAAGCATCCTAAAAAGAAATCAAGTTATCTCTGTCAAGAAGAGGAACGACAAACTAAAAACCTGCAACCTGAGAGAAATAACGACTATAAAAACTCAATCCCAAAGATGTTACGTGTTGCACAACTACTGGTGGTGAACAGGGCCCATTGAGGATAAGACAGATTAAGTCTTATCCGTACTAGTAATTCCAAAATAAGATGCCAAAGTTGCTTAATATACTGAATTCAGAATCTCTAAAATAAATAAAAAGTGTAACTAATGTCTTCAATTATCTCTATATTAAATGAAAACTAGAAATGAATCGAAATTAAAATCATTAAATTGAAAGAATGCTCATAAAAATGGCGGAACGAAAAGTTTTCTGAAAAAATTGAAAAATTATTTGATGAATTATAATAGCTATGCTTTCCATTAAATTTAAATATTTACATACTGTGGAATGCTTCCATAAATAACTAGTTGTGTTGGTACAGTAATTAAATTGACGTAAAATTATTTTATACTGTGGTTTTTAGCCCCGTAAATCACCCAGCCACGCTCTCTCCCCTTCCACTCACCCGAGCTCCTCAGATTTCTCACATGAGTTGTCGTACCCTCAATTACGCCAAAACGTACCCCTAGCCATAACTATTTTCTTGCTTTCCACCCCATCTCTCTCCATTAACCTCTCCTCCCCAATAACCTTCGCACCGCGTGGAGCTGCGCACATGATTACGCCATTGTGTATAAAACCGCGTTGTGCGAGCTAAAAATAAATTCTGTTAAATTACAAAGTCGATTTATTCAATCATGAATATCCCAAAATGAACTGCCGTCGGCTTTCCAATCGGCTTAGGCTCTGCATGATGTTGGCCTACGTTTCGCTAGAAGACTTTCCCAGCATCCACAGGGCTTATGATGGCGATGTCATTATTTTTCCGGCGTGGTTTAAGTACGAAAAAATTTCTTTTGCAAAAGCTATTAAATCATTTCAATATCCATGCCAACGGGTCGCCATATCCAGTTCTACGCAAAATTTGACTACTCAGTCATGTTTGTTGTTCTTTTCCCCTTCCCATCGCTTAAATAATACCAATTAGAAAGCTTATTATTGGCACAGCATCCATTCTGGAGGGATGTCCCTATTTTTGATCCCACTTAGTGCGAACTGCGGTCTGATTTTAAGGTTTGTTTCTGGTCTGTCAGTAATCCGAAGAATGTGGCTCCGATTGATATTCATCGTTAATTGGAAGAAGTATATGGTTTGAAGTGCGTGGGCAGTGCAATGACAAAATAACTGGAAGGTCTGTGTAGCAGAGACTCTATTTTGGCATGAAACCAAAGCATGTTTACTAGATTTACGCGTTTTCAGTAACCTAGTATAACGATCCAACTGCATTAATTCACATTTTATTATTAAATACGAAAAAATTTCTATTACAAAAGCTATTAAATCATTTCAATATCCCTAAATTACTATAATTTCCGCGCGGTAGGTCATATGGTATAGTAAAAAGGATAGGAAATGGAAAAACATTTTCGGAAATATCCATTATATAACAACAAAGGCTGCGCGGTGTCATAAAATGTCTATTTTTGCACGCTCCTCCTCGGCGAGGATGAAAAGGGAATTGATTAGTAAAAGAATGACATTTGTTGCCTTTTCTGATAACTGTGCATGTCAATCTTTGCGGGAAAACTTCAATCCTACTCAAAGGATATTTGTAATATGCGACCTGATTCCGTTGAGTTTGGAAAACCAAAGCATGTTTACTAGATTTAAGCGTTCAGTAACCTAGTATAACGATCCAATACCCTAGTAATATCTTCAATTTAGTATTTCGGGTCAATAAATACTGTATAATATGCATAAAACAAAGATTTTAAACAATTAAGTTCCAAACAACATGAAATATCCATCGGTATCACCGAATCTCCAAGCCTCCGAGTCGCGGAGTAGGGACGTGAAGCGCGATCGAAAAATTGCGTTCATTTTTGCAGTTGCAAACTTTTTTTTCAAGATTTTTGCTTTATACTCTTAAGCTATCTTCAATTAATACTCTCAGAAAAAAATTGGAGAACTATTATTACTTAAACTAAAGATAATGTCTACTTTATGTCAGATTTTTCCATAAAAATGGAGCCACCATTTTGCGACATTATACCATATCGATATAAACT
Organism: Ischnura elegans; assembly: GCF_921293095.1. NCBI lineage: Eukaryota > Metazoa > Arthropoda > Insecta > Odonata > Coenagrionidae > Ischnura > Ischnura elegans. Next base: position 45,016,328 of record NC_060253.1, on the reverse strand, counting down.
AAAATATTTAAAAATAATGGACAATATAGATAAAGTATCATATTACTGTATATACTGTTTTTTACTTCATTAAAATCCTTCAAAAACTCTAGGAGCAGCTTAACTTCCAAGTTTTTCGAAGAATAATGAGATCGGGCGTGTTTTTCGAAATTTGGTCGTGTTTGGTCCTCTCTATCTTAGCAACGGATGAGATCTATGAAAAACAAATTAATATTTCATGATTATCAATAATGTTTGAGCATATACGTCAAGTTTCAAGTCTCTACCTCAAAAAACGCTATTTTGGACTTTTGTCCGGCTTTTTCTGATTTCGGACCACTGTGCGTCGGCCAGAATCATTCAGACCCTGACCTGGTTGGAAAACCGAGAGCAGTTGATTCAAGTTGTTCACCGGGAAAAGCTTAAATTCTTCATGAATATCCTAATTTCCTACCAATTTACACCTGAAGCAATCACTTTTATAATAATTTTCTACTATTTTTATTTTAAACATGTCACGGTCACCAAATTCTATTATCCAGTTCAGCGTATCTCTAAGAGATTTTCAGATAATATTCCCGAAAACAATTCATGCGAAACGAAACATTTAAGTTAAAGGTCCAAAGGTGCAGTCGGCTATTATAACACGGTTTTTGTAAAATTTGGAAGGAAGTAAAAAGAAAACGTTTACCTGCGTCTTCAAAGGAGAACATGACTATTATCTTAGCACAGAATAAAATTCTTCGCAAAATATCGAGTCGCTCATCGCCACGATATGACACGTTTGAAAATAAAATTCCGGAATTACATAATTTTAATGGCCCAGACAATGACTGGAGGGAATTTATACAAATGTTGCGACGCCTATCTCCACGAGAAGTTCAAAAAGAAACGTATAGCACCACATTATTTTAATGGTTCACACGATATATGCAGGGAATTTATATATCTTTAGCGGGAACTGATAACCACTCACCGCGCGCCACCAAATATATTCGTTGGAGGGCAAAGGAATAACGTTCTTCAACAGGAGAGATAGAAGTTACAAGATTGAATATATTTTCAGCTGTGCCTTTGATGAATCCATGAAAGGACGAATTCCCAAAAAGAATATCAAGGACAACCGTGGTTCAGTCAGTGACATGTAATTGACTCTGTGCTTGGCATTCTCAATAGAGTAAGTCGTTTGGAGCATGCGCACAGAAGTACTAATGCCCTTAAAATTTTGATTTTGAAAGAGCACATCAAAATTACTGTGTGGCCTTCACCTTACAGCTTAATGAAAAAATGAGTCGCAAATAAGGCTAACGCAAAAGTGGCTTCTTCAAAGCAGCGTCGCTTCGTATAGGAAATAAAATAAATCGATTTCTTTTTCTTGACCTCTGTTATTTAATGATGAATAACGCCTTGGAGTATAGGCGTAAGAATGATGTGCAAAATTGTATGCCAACGTTTCGATACATTTCTTATATATTCTTCAGGGCTATAAATGATAATAGTTACAATGTTTGTTACAATAATAAAATAGAAAATATAAAAAGGATTTAATTACACGTAAATGAAAAAGAAGAGATAAAAATTTTGTCATTATGTAAAAATGTTGCATATAAGCCCAACACTCTGAGACGTTATTCTTCAAGAAATAAATAAATCACATTTATTCCACCATTGTCTATATTCTCTGCATTTATTACTTTGCGATTTAAAATTATATTTTACACATTATTTTATGCATGAAGAAAGGTTTTAGAGAAAAAATGCTTTTCTTAAGGGCCATTTAGTTCCACGTTCTTTGTGCAGTATTATTCTCCAAATTTTCCACTCACGGTATATGCTACAGCTATACCTTATTGCGGTAGTAAGCCTCTTACTGACAATGAGTAGTGAGCACAAAGCCTAGATATTTATTTGTTTAATACAGCAATAAATCGTGTTTGCATGCTCGGAGCAATTGTAAATCCACGATTCCGCTCCAAAGCCTTTGAAGGGGTCTATTCCAAGCTATCATGGCGCGCGGGCTGAAACAAAAGAGGGAAGAGAGGCGTGATAGAGGTGGAAATATTATTATTCCCATCAAGACAATGGCTTTCGCGACCAATCCGAGAGGCTTATCTTGCACCGGTGCTCTCGAAAATAGTGAAATAAAGTGAATGTGAAGGAAAGTGTATTCGGGAGCTTTCCCTCGGGAAGTGGAGAGGATTTCCTGAGTTGCGGAAATGAGATTAAGGTGTCTCTTTTTTCCTTGACTCCTGTTCCTCGCCGTCTTCGCCGCTATTCCTCCGATTTCTACTCTTTGTCTCCTCCTTAAAGGAAGACGATATCGCACCACACTCACGAGTCTATGAGAATTAGGAAGGAGGGTCCTTATGGGAAGGTATTCAAACAATCAATAGTTTTGCTTGAGCGTAGCGTGTTGACTTTTCATATAATCTCGCTACTATACAGGGTGTTTCAAGAGAAATCTGCAATACTTCAAGTGGTAGGGAGACAATTTTCAGCATTTTTAGTCCATAAAGAAGGGGTCGCAACTCCTTAGTCACAGTTATGGTAACGTAAACATTTTATTGGAAGCAATTCGCAGTTACATTGAAAACGGTTTTACTTGGGTATCCAGCCTTTTCGAAATATTATTTAATACTTTCCATTTTGAAGGAACTTTAATAATTTAGGTTGGGACATTAAATAACAAGGTTAAATAATGCTAGAAATGTAATTCCTGCGAAGGTTTCCTAGTTTCAATGCTAAACTCCGAGGAAATAAACGAAAAGAACTTGAGGGACAATGGTACGCGGCTTTCGTTAAGATTTGGAGGATTGGTGTAAGCCGCGAACCCCTATTTTTTCACCAGCATTTCCGGAAAAAAGGTGCGCAGCTTCTTCGGGTAAATACGACACTTTCGAATATTATTTCTAATGGGGTCGTTCACTTAGACCAGATATAGTAATTGACTAAAAATAATTCGGCGCACGAAAGATGGGGTAAATCTTTCGGATCAGAACTAAAAATTTATTAACGCATTATAACCCAATGTTTCTTCTAAGCAACGTCAAAAATGTAAACTCTATTTCAGCTCTATTTAGGAAATATCTAAACTACGCATTATTTTATGGAGTAAATTTTAATGACGAAAGGTTTAGCTGCCAAGATAGTTATGATTGAGTGCAAAATTTTCAAGTTTTCAAAGTGAAAAATCGTGAAATTTGATTTCTCCCAGAAGCAGCTCTGGTTTAGAAAGGGTTAACGGAAGGAAACAGATAGAATTTACCCATCTATCTATCTCAATCCGTCAAATTTCTGATCCGATAGTAATGGATTGAAATAATTCTACGCACGTTAGAGTCAGATTGAGTAATACAAAAAATCTCCTTTATTCAACCATTCCTTCATAATTTTAAATTCAATATACGGGAAAGGCTCTACTCACTTTTCTTGAGCTGGTGGCATCATTTGAATTCCGGATAATTAACTAGATCCGCTCGATGAAAGAAGGAATATCTCTCAAGAGTATTTGGAACTCGCGTAGGGTAATACTATGACCTTTCAAATTTTGATTTGGAAAGAGCCGACTAAACTTACGAGTTACACCTCAGATTACATCAAATGAAAATAGAAAAAAATCATAAATAATCATTAATTAGGCTAACAAAAAAGTGAATAGTTGTCTCATTAAAGTATTACAAGATTTGGGTCCCATTGCTTATATTATCACGACTTCCAAAGGTTTAATGCACGTGTTCTAATTTTATATCTTCTTAATTTTTTGGCTACTTGTGGCTATGTTAAATATTTATTTATTTAAAAAAAATTGGCAATCGAAGAACATCGTGAAACCGATGTGGGGTAGGGAGTAGTAGCTACGAAGTGACGACCCGTTCGGCAGAAGTGCGTGACGTTTACGAGTTATCAGCGTAAAGATAATGCAGTTGATTTTTTACCGTGAATAACTCCATGAGCGGGGAAAGAATCGGAAAATGGAAAATTTTTCGTCTCTTTCTCTATCAAATTCCATCAGAATCGTCGGTGAAAAACTGGTAAACGAGATTATTATAGCTATAAGCGTCATTGAGTAAAGAAATGAACATAAAAAATATAAAAACAAAAAGTCGCCAGATTTTGCTTCTTAGTGCTATCAACACTCAAGGAATTCAGGGTCTTTGGGTATAACGTTTCTGAAACAACCAGCGTGGAATTCCGACACTTTGTTTCGGCCGAAGAAGACACGGTTCAACTAACGCGCCGCAGCTATTTGGAAAATGCATACTCTCGCGTGCGTTCAAAGGGATGAATTATGAAGAAAACAGAGGCTGCGAGCATAACTCGAGTTTCAGAGCGAATTTGTAGAAGCTCACGTCTACTGCGGTTGAATTACTCGCGCTCCTCCAGGAGCTAGACGTGCTGAAACCCAATCAAAAGTCGCGAAATGATTCATCGTCAATGGGGGAAGGAAAGCAAACGCCTGAACGAGGAAAACAATCCCCAGCACAGCTCACGGTTGTGCCACCGCGAAGAAACTTTTGCACGATTTGTGACTGACGTGTTAGCATAGTGTGAATAAGTACAAAAAAAACCTCCCTATGGAAAAATAAACATAGTTGATACCAATGAGTCAAGTCAAATATAATTATACTTGGGCGAAGCGTGTAAACTTTTAGAATAATAATTCCAGTTTTTAGGAAACTGAATAGTTCAACATCAAGTTCAAAACATTGACATTTGCGAATACCCTTTCTATGGGACCGATTACTTAAGGTCTGTTTACACGGCACATTAACACGTACAAGTTAAGGTACGTTAGCGTGAATGATTTTGGTAGACCCGAACGGAATATGTACGAATGCATTAACCAAATTGGAACAGGTTCTATTTTCTATGCATTCATTCGCACAAATTGGGTGTTTACACAGAGCATTTTGGCGTTCGTGCATTTAGTCATTAACGCGTATGTGTTAATGTATTGGGTTACCTGGCCTTTAGATGTCGTAATTGATGACAATAATACGGTATATGAAAGAAAATGAAGGTATGGGTACGAAAAAATTCTTCTTTATTCAGCCATTCCCTCATTGAGGAAAACAAGATTGGGCAGAATGAAATACACATGGCATGAGAGAACAACTGAATGTTTAAAATGTAAGATGGCAAATTTCTAACGTAAGTAACTTAGAGTTTTTTGATAATTATCTCTGAAAGAGTTTCTAGGGACGCCTTTATTTGTGCCATGCTCAAGCACTTCTCTGTTATTTATAATTTTTATTTTTTTAATCGGTAACAGTGTTTGTGTGCTATTAACACATTATCGATTATTGATATTCCTATTCAACGAGTATAAATTAATGTTTCGTTGCATCTTTTATAGCTCTTCGGCAAAGTTACCCCAGCGCAATTATTTCCACATTAATAAATTGCACAATACAGAGAAATTGTGCTTATAAGCATATGACTCCTTAGTTTTTAGTATAAACGTACAAAAGTTTGAAATAACTAAGTAAGAGAAGCAACCCAGCTGCCCAGTTTATTTTGTCGCTGAGTTGGTTGATCACAGTGTTGACAGAGTAATTGTAATTTCAGTAAGAGAATAAGTGAATACTACGTACTACTCGTTGGAAACCCAAGCCGCCATATTGAAATTTCCAGGTTGTGTAGAATACAACCTTGCCAACTGTATCACAAATACAAAAAAATACATCTCAGAAAAGAACTGAGGTAACTTTGTAGATAGTGTATTATGTTAAATGCGGTCGAAAATATACGCACCGAAATGTCAAGATGGCAGCGTAAATGTTTTGGTCGTAACTTGCTTAGAAAAAGAGCGGAGGTGATGCGTCTCCTTAAGGCCTCGATTCCGGTTTTGCCCTCAAACAAACAACCTTATTCAGTCCTTAACATTAACGATTAAATAAACATCACAGCGAAAGGAGAGGGACGAAACTAGATAGCATGAATAACGGATACTGATTCAACCGGTGAGTTGAGCATAGATACACACAGGTTTTGAAAACGATAATACCGCCAGCACTTGCGGCACTGTGAGAACTTTGTAATTTCTCCCACGTAACAGCGGAACAGGTGTCGTCGCAAGAAGCAACTCTCACCATAATTGACTTCCAAATCTCACAAAACACGGAAGTTAAGTCACATCTCCGAAGGCGTGAAACATGAAGACGACTTATTCTGCCAGCTTCGAATGAGTAGCTAAAGACAATGACTGACACCCGCTAAACGAACGAATAGCTTCAGATTCCCCGGCCTGTTCAAAGTCAATCGGAAGTGATTGAAACATGAAGAGACTTCTTTTAAGCCCCTCACTCAACCCGTCCTCTGACACATTTCAATTACTTCCGCCTGCCATTCGTTATCTCCGCGGCTCAGCCGCAACCTTGACTCTTCATGAGTCCCAAAATCCCTGCTCCTCAAAAAGACACTCCTATCCTCATACTCCCGAAAGTTATTGTCCCCCTTGATAGAATTCTGGATGTTTCCTTTGGCATTGAAATCCAGGAAGGTCATTGATATCAGGGATGACGTTCGATGGCTATTTAAAATGGCAATATAGGTAAGGTTTAGTCCTTTCTAGGAAAATTACATTTATATAACTGGTTTACTGGTTGTCTAAAGTTGTGTTTTGGCAACCAACTAGCCTAGTCGGTAAAGTATTGTGCTACTACGTGGGGGGCCCTTGTTCGATGACACTTCTCAGCATATATGTTTCTCTGCTTTTTTTTGTATTTCATTTGCGGAAAGTTGAATTGAAGTCCTGATTTAATGATTATCCATCAGAATATTTTTTTTGGTAGAAAATATTTCATACGTGCACTCTGCGTCGGGTTTATTAGCCGTATGATCGTAGTAGTTTTTATCGAAACATCGAAGTAATGAGTTACGCATCAATAGTTTTCATCGAATTGCATTTATTAAACTTGTTTGGTAAAAGATAACAAAATATTCATTCAATTCATATGTTCTATATTAGCCCAAAAGTTCGACGAATTTAATAAAAAACTGGTATTTCTGGTAGGCGGAAGCTTTCGCAATTTTCGAGGAAATGGCTGAATGAGGGAAATATAATTTTTGAAACGTGACTTATTTTTCCATTTCATCTACCGAATTATTTTAATGATTTGCGATCTCTATACTGATAGATCGACCCTATTCTACCTCTACAATATACCCTGCAAGTCACCTCAATTGGCGAGTGACGGAGAGCATGACAACAGCACCTCTTTTTACCCGAAAGAGAGAACGTAGTATAATAGGAAATGAGATGTGCATTACCAGTGCTTGAATTAACACCATCATCACGGGTCTTCAACCCTGAAGTTACTTTTACGCAGCTCTCCCCATAGTTTTTCTATCAGCTAGATTTTTTTCTTGTGTGCATATCTTCTCTATTCGACGCATAATAATGTGTTCTTAACATCAAATTTGCGGTATTTCCTTTACCGTTCTTTCCGCTATTTATCTTCATTAGGCAATAATGTTATGTGATCATTGTTAAAGGTATTCTCCTTGGAAAGGTTGGTTTACACGCCTGCCCCTTTGCTACTGTCTATTTCTCGATATCACGTATTCCCTTTCGTTCCCCATGCTGTCCTTTTTCCTCATCGCCCCCGTCTCTCCACCCTAAAGCGCCACAATCCAATTTGGACTCTTCATTATCCATGTCTGTATACTCTTTCTGACTGGTCCATTCATCACATATTTCGTCTTCCATAACGCCTCCTCTACTACAGCCGATAAACCTACCTTAGTAGTAACTTTAATACTGCACTATCAAATTATGCGGAAACAATCATGGAAACTAGCAAACAAAAACTAAACGTTCAATAACAAATATTAATCAAACAAGAAGCACTGATGCTAAGAGTCTGTTTTATATTTCTCCAAAAACCATTTTTATCAAAAAATCACTGGGCAAATGCAAACCAAGTTTGGCTGAAACAATTTTTATTGCTAACTAACAAACAATTAAGCCTTCGCAAGCATCTACAGCATAGCTTTAAGCAATATGCCTAGCAACCATGTGTGGCTAATTCAGTCCATGCTATCGTGACTCAATGTTTGTGCAAAATACGATAGTACTTGAGTATTTTTTTATTTCCTCAACTATGCTCTACTTGTAATAAGCTGAAATTTTTGTAGCTAAGCCTTAGCTGTTACTTGATGAAATGATAGTTTGAAATTTTCAGTTGTTTTTTTAAATTCAGTAGTGAAGAAAAACATTTCTAAAAAAAATTCTCATCTGGTAAAATTGCTACCATTGGTTACTTTCAATTATTTTTAAATTTTCACAAAAAAAGAAGTAAATATTTAAAAAAATCATAAAGCACGTTTTCGTTCTTAACTTCAAAATTACTAACCACACCAAGACTTACTATAAGGGTCAGAATCTTTAAAATATCTATAGGAGGCCGATTCATCGCACTTGTCCTGACATGCCTTTTGCGTGGAAAGTTATTACTATTAATATTTCATTTTATATCCATCGCCATTGTGCATAAAATTGACAAATTCAACAAATTTCGTAAAATATAAGCCAGCGAAGCAGAAGTTCTCACCTTCTCATAGTAACAACCAATTAACCAAAAAACAAGTATGCTGCGTCACAGCAACCCATGGTCAAAGTCTACGATGCGTAGGTAATGTCTCCAGTAAGATGAACCGATACTACTTCACTCAGTAATTGAAACGAAAGATTGGATTGGATAGGTAAGGGTGGAGGTAACCCCATAGCAAACCACAGGCGTGTTAAATCATCCACTCATTCAGGTTAGAGGGGGCCAGTCCCCTTTCCTGGGTCACCGCGCATTTCCAGGAAATTTGAGTGGGATGCCCGGGATTCGAACCCGGAATCCCTCTGTCATCAGCCAAACACTCTAACAGCTAATCTACAACGCTCCATAACTGATTATCGAATTATTACCGAATATTATCATGATCACAATGAACAAATACTAATTTTAGGAGTCAACATTATTACCTGAATATCGCTACTTCCCCTAAGTGTGTACTTTTTCGTGGAAACTTCTCGAAGAAAATTCGCCGAGAAAGCACCAAATCCTAAGCTATGAGAAGTTCTTCATTTCCGGTTACTACCGCGTCGGTTGCTGTGGCGATGACATCAGTTTCGCTGCCACCACCGCCAGCGTCTTCAGGTCGAAGAAACTGTTGTCATCGCCATAGCAAGCGACGCGCCAATGATCGGAAATGGAGAACTTCATCGCACACTGCGGAAATCTCCGTTCTCTCCTAATGTAAGAGGCCCGGGAAGGAGAAAGAAACAAAGATCTAAGAAAGCCAAAGGTTCGTGGTTCGATTCCCGGTCCAGAGAGTTTTTTTATCATGGTCATTTATGTGAATTTCACCGCCGTCCACGCGACAGGATCGAAATATCGCACCAAACCCTATTTCTTAAATCCATTTGGTTTCATTCACGAGCTTGCGTTCATGCTTAAACACATTACCACCTTCACTTTTCAATCATTCAATACGGAGGGTATTCAGCTTCCTTCTGAGGGCATTACGTGATAAAGGCACGTTTCAAAGTGGAGAACAAAGGTGTTAGGGGCTCTCCAATTTCCTCTCTAAAACGTCCGCCTCCATTACTGCCGTCCCTTATCAATTATTCATATGCTGAGGCCGGGTAGCCGACCCTTATAAAGTGCCTCCACTCCCCACCCGCATCCATCTTATCCATTTATCGTTCGAGCTCTGAAGCCATTAATAATGATCCCGAGTCATCGTTTTCCTATTGGCCCACCTCCAGACTTCACTAGAAGCTAGAAAAAGACACCAGGCACTGTTTTCAGGAAATTAAACAAAATTGTCGCCATAAAAAGAATAGAAATTTTCACATTATACATTTTTCATTCAAAAAAACATTCACAAATAAGCTCATTGCATCGGTAAAATTTAGCAATTATTTAAAATATCTTCAATACAAACATTTAGGGGTGTCTTACATCTTCCATCTTACTAAATTCCACTAATTTTCAGTGAAACCACCCTCATAGTAGTCACTTGTGGATTTCAATCGGATGGGGTCATCTATACTGCTAGAGTATAGTGTACTCGGCAGGAAAGGAATGGACTACGCGAGTAAATATTTGTTACAGTAAATAATGGTTGATGGAAATACTTTGAATACCATTTTTGACCATGAAAGCAGTGAAATGAAGTGATTTTAACATGATATATTACAAATATTTTTTAATATTAATGGTCCCGACATCCAATTATTAACGGCTTGCGCATATGTTTCCTTAAATCGCCCTGATCACCGATAGGAATACAATAATCAGAAGAAAAATAGTACAACTAATTCAGAATATACTAAATTTTCAGGGTTTCCAACAGCTTGAATAGCAACATAAATCAATAAATCAATAATTTAAAGCAATATTATTTCAGTGTGACACCAGGGCAGTGTGAATGGCTGGCAGGATATTATTTCAAATTTCAAGGAGAGTAAAAAGCCAGTCATTGAAGTAGGCGGCTGGATAAATGATAATTAAATTATATCAGAATAAAATTTATGAAGTTACTCGTAGCATTGTTAGGCATCAAGCAATTGGTGGAGAGTGAAGATATTTGTTTAGCTAGGAGGCGGAATAAATGTACAGAGATAGCTTTGTCTGAATGACAAATATGAGAGATAATTATGAAAGAAACATTTATTGATTGTTCCATCACTGATCTTCCCTTCTCCAAATTATTAAACGCACAGTAACACAATGACAAACGTTGCTTGCTGATAAGAGACGGTTTTAAAAGAAAATTAAAAGACGCGACCTCATTACCCACAGTTGGGTGAATTATAGCATGCGTATTCTCATATAAATGAATGTGAACACAATCCCGACATGGAAATACTCGAAAACTGGACGGGTGACAGAAAAATAGTCTGTCACTAGTATTTTCAGGAAATATTTTTTTCAAGCCCACGTGCAAGCAAGGCCGTCAAAGGTTCGATGACGGATAACGTTTCCCGGAACAGTTTGTTGATTGGCAATGAATGGGGGAAAAGTGACAGATATGATATGCAAGGGATTCAGTGATAGAGGAGAAGATAGGAGCTGAGTCGGCCACACTGTAGTCGATAAGATTCTGAAATAATATAAAAACGAAGGCAGTAATTTCGCGAACAAAATGTGCGCAATTTTTATTGGTTTTGAAAAAAATGTTCTTGGTATCATTTTTTGATTAGGACTTGACTTTGATTTTATTTGACCTGGCCCTGATGAGGTCACAATCCGGCCTCCTCTTCCTCTGGGCCAGAGAATTTAGAATACTAAGTTTTTTTAACCTTTTATTAGGTAATTTTCTGCATATCCATAAATATCGAGTTAGGCGAGCACGGGAGTCAACACCAGGATTTCACAATTCCATTATCAACTAGATGTGATAGACTATACTCCACAAACATACATACTTATATATAAATATATAAAAAGGTACATATACACATATAAGTGAGCGATTCATTATTATATTAGAAAAATATTGGCAAAGACACTAGCAAATTGCGCAGGTTTATACGGTGCGGAAACCCACAAACATACATACTTATACATAAATATATAAAAATGTACATATACACATATAAGTGAGCGATTCATTATTATATTAGAACAATATTGGCAAAGACACTAGCGAATAACGCAGGTTTATACGGCGCGGAAACCTTTGCATTTACAATAAACCAGAAAACTGAAAACATATAACTCAGCCGAAGTCAAATTATCAGTCAGTACAAGAAAAATGTGAAGAGCCGCAGTAAATTGACGGACTTTGCCCAAGTTAAAATCCCTCTTGGTCATTAATCAAACATATTTTAATGAACATTTCTTTGCAAAGGGGACACATTGTGATATCGTCCGCGAACTGAATAAAATGCAAAGGAAGGCTGCGCGGTTCGTCAAAAACTGCGATGGGCGTACAGACAGCGTTACCCAGATGTTAAGCGAATTAGGCTGGGAGCCGCTGGAGAAACGGAGGCTAGGCTTATATTGTTTGAGCAATTGAGGATGGATATCTTCAAGAGCGACACGGAGAACATAATATTAGAGCCCGTCTATATTTCCAGGTCCGACGCAAGCGCTAAATCAAGAGAGATATTTTGTCACACGGATAGATATATGAATTCCTTTTTCCCCGAACCATAAAGGACTTAAATAAATGATGGTCGTAATTTCGTTGGAACGTTTCCTTTATTGTCCAAATGGCTGGTGTCCTAGCATCCCCTGTCACACGCCTTTTACTCGGCTTGCGGGATAGTATGTAGATGTAGATAATTTGAAAATGTAGATAAATATTCGAATGTAAGTAAAATTATATCACTGGCAAAAGTCAAAAAGGTAATTTCACTAAATACTATCAATGCGATGAGAACGAAGTAGGAAAATAACGACAGATAAAATTATTGTTCTCACAATGCCGATGCTTAAGTTCCATGAAATTATGTCGGAAGTTCTTCATGTGATACTTGCGATGGAATATACTCGAGTTGAAACTTCGTTCCATTGCAGTGATTAGCTAAAAGACCTCCTGGTATCATGTGACCGAGGCTGTTGACCTTAGCAAAGAACCCTGATTGAGGCTAATGCTACGGCAGATTAGGCAGGCACTATCCTTACGACTACTCACTCACGCAGGTACGACTATTCTTACGAAGGAAGTTATCCGGAGTCAGAGCTATATTTTCAGGATTCAGCGTCCCCCACGAGCTTCGGTTCAATTTAACTAGGTCGCCTGACCGATAAATTCTGCAAAAAAAGGTCGAACCTTGAAATGACTGACCATAAAGGCCGATGTAATAAATATAGACGAAAATAAATGCAGATGGGAGTTCGGTATGGATTTTAATCGGAAGGAGAATGCATTTACGAAAAAAAATATTGTAAAATGCATCATGATTCTTAAAGCAGCATAAAATGTGAATAATATAGATTGCGTGGTAACGCAGCCAATTTATTTTACAACGATTGTTAAACTCTAGGGTAGCATTTAAAAAGCACTTTACCCAACCGCCAGTGAGGCCAGATCACTAAGTGAGACGATGTAACGTAAGACATTGAATCGATTACACCAAAAAGATACTTCATAATATAAGAAATTTTTTTAGTTGGCAAGCATCGATACGCCGCCAACGGTGATAGCGCAATAAAAGAGTGGAAAAGTACCACTCAAAAGGTGTTATTACCCTATAGAATGCAATATCAAATCCTGGCTAAGTTCCGGCAATGTTAAATCGAAGCCAATTCGGAGGAAGACTTTGAAGTAAGTTTTGGATAATGATGCGTCGGAAATTTACCCAAGTGATGGACGATGAATAACCTTACCTATTAGTATGGATATAAGGATATTTTCAGCTTCAGGCTACCTAAAATTTGGACAATCATCCGAAGATAACAAATGAAAAAACAGGCTACTTACAATTAGTCCCCAAAAAGGAGAGGTTGATACGGCTACATGATAAAGACAGTTGAAATTTCAAATTAATAAAAGTAAATAACACTATTATCGCACTAATGATAAATTGACGATCTAAGGTAGCTATTAAGGAACCTCTGATTTTCGTCATAATCGTCCTCTGGAGAATCGACGTCCTCTTCATTCCAGGAAACTTTCGGGAAGTTAGGCGCCCAGACGATGATGCCGTCGAGGTAGCTTCGGGTAGAAAATGTGCGCATTCGAAGGAAATCCTTCCTTCACTTGTCCATTAGGGTGACCTTTGTGGTGATGCAGACAGACATAAGATAAGGCAGAGTGGAAAAGTAGAGCTGTAAGGGGGATAGGGGCGCATGAATCCTTTAAGGCCTGGTTACACGGTGCATTGACCCGTACGAGTTAATGTATGAATGCGTGTCTGTTTGCATGTCTGAATTAATGGACGTTTGGTTGAATGATGAGCATGAATGAGCGGTTACACGGTACATGCGTTCGCACAAGTTTTCACCTCGCGTTACGAGAAAATGTGTGAAAACCATAGACCTTGAATATTGCTACATTTTCTCGTAACGCGAGGCGTTTAGTTTTTGTTTATTCCCTTTACAGTGCGCAAAATGTAAATGTGTAAACAGTATCATTAGGTAGGAAGCAGACGATACCTACCAGAAAATAATTCCCTTTTCGTTGTTTCCTGTAGGATCAGGAAATTTCACACACTGGTAATATATTTGCGCTGCCGTGTAAACAGTGGTGTTCATTGTAGTTGCCGAAGTTGTTTCATTTCGTGCCAGTAATATTTATTTATATTTAATATTTATCGTTATCGCTCGCTTAATGTTATATTTCAATAGTACTCTATTTATTTCAAACCGTTATCAAAGTTAATGCTTAGGCTGAAAATTTGTAGACGCTTCTTGTTTTTAAGCCGTGTTTACTAGACATTTTTCTGTCATCTGTTTCACTGAGTGTAGGTGATGTATGAGAGTAGATATTTTTAATACTTTGTACTACTTTTGTCCGGGACGGTTATAAAGTTTAGAAGATATTTGCTGCTGATGGAAAAGATTTTGGTTTAGAGGTCTTGTCGATTTATGAAGTTGCGTAATGTGAGTCGTATTTTTGTGGTGGGCCAGCGTACCTCTCACCACGGACGTATAAAAGGAAGCATTGTCGTTAATTCGCATGATATAAATTATGTTTAAATGTGTTCTATTAGTCGTATGATAGCCGTTGTATTTCACAAATGTCGTGTTGAAAACTCTGTTTCAACCTCATCGATTGTTTTGTTCCGGCATAATACAACCAATAAGATACCATAGGCATAAACTTGGTATTTCCGGCATACATACAGGGATAATCTATACGAATATTAGTGTAGATGCAAATGGTGAGTTTGTGGTAGAATTCAAGCACTTACAATACAGTACGAATGAATAAATATGCGTAAAGAGTTACTGAATAGCTAAGACGGCCGTGGAATAGCCCTGCGGCTGACAACTAAATGTGTCGTTTCCCACCAGGTGGCTCTGTTATGAGTTCAACTTGTACGAATGCATGAACGAAATTAGAACAGGTTCTATTTTCCGTTCACGCGTTCATGCATTTGTACATTTTGGGGTGGTTACACGGTGAATTTTTCCGTTCATTCTCGCGTTCATACATTTAGACATTAACCCGTACGGGTTAATGCACCGTGTAACCAGGCCTTTAGGGATAGCACGTTGACATAAAAAAACCGTCCAGAGACTGAACGATTTCCGCCCAGTCGGCGGGAAATATTAAAGCAAAACAAATCCGTTTATTTAAAGATAGTTTTGAACAGAAAAGCTTTTAACTTCACACTGTAAAGAAGCAGAGAATTTCATTACTACGACTAAAATAATGATAAACAAAGATATCTAATTGCTCACTGGCACGATCGTTGTATGGCAATCGAAACGCGTGTTGTGAGATGCTAAATAAAATTAGTGGGCATCACGATATCTTTGTTTATCATTCGATATGTCGTTACACGATATCTCTCCGCAAAAAGTTGACTATATACGTCATAAAAGATTTAGATTAATCGTATTCATCATCATCAACATGGTAACCTGTGTCGGAGATAGGTTTGCTGCAGCTCTCCATTCAATTCTCTAGTCAGCAAATTATTTTCACACCTCCATAATCCTTCTTATATTATGTGATACTATTAACTACAACACTGAATATCATAAATGAAACAATAATCACATTTTCACCATGCCAATTTAATTCAGTGAAAAAATAAATTGACAATATTGGCTATATTACGTATTGATTTAGTATTTTTAATATTTCGATTGAAATATAGATGAATTAAAGGATATGCATCCACGCTATTGTGCCATTTTTCGTAACGGAACGGAAGGCTTCTACGCGTTCATCGATGCATTGTGAGTATCGCATGAACACGAATTTTATAACACTTTCGTGGAAAAATGCTTTGGTTGATTTAAGGTTAAAATTTTCTTGCCCCCTTTTACATAATAATAATAAAATTTTAGGGCTATTGAAAATTCTTCCCTCATAAAGAAGTACTTCTCTTCTCGAAAAATCAAATTCAAAAGTCAGAAAAGACTCTTCATAAAAATATCTCTGGATATAAAATTTAGATAACAGCCACGTGTTATTAAAAAGTTTTATTTTCACATTCCACCAGGCTTAACTGGATAATAATATGCTTTTTCGTTAAGTGAGCTTATTATTTAGTGAACATTAGCTTTGACAAGGATAACGTGAAACAAAATTTGGTTCGATAAGTTTCGCATCATTCCTGATGTAAGATAATACAAGAAATTAAACTCGGATAGAAAATAATTTATGGGATTATTAATTGGTATTCGGTCCAGGTTATCAAAAGGCAACCAGGGTAAATACATCAGTGGTATTGATGTTGGTATCACTGTTGGTAGGTGACATTAAAAAAATCATACGTTTCTGATACATGTATATATAAGGGTAGGTAAAGAAAAAAGGTCAAATTTTCAGTAACAATGAATTAAAAATCCATATAGGAATAGATGAAACAATTTAATTTTTTCTGTAAAACCTTTCAAGGATTACTTTTTCTTTATTTTGAGCAAAATTTGTTTAGTGAGTAAGTTGATCGATAAATTTAACCGTTTTTTTCTCTATTTGAAGCACCGAATATTTTCTAATAAGTGACATAGCAATTATAATTAATATAATTTTACATCATTTTTACAAATTATTTTGTACTTAGATGGAAAAAAAGAACAGGATATTGTTCTTTGTTTTGAAAATAATTCTTAAATAATTCCTGGATTTTAATTGGACTTGTGACTCAGGTAGTTGATATAAGGCTATATTTGGATTGCGCCATGTCCTTTTATACATAAAGAATTTATGCATTTTCGTAAAATATGTCGAACTGCTATTATCAATAGAATTTAACATCTACGGGGATAGTTGAGCATTCTTTGGTTCTTTCTCCAATTCAAGTTTCTTAACCGTATTCATATATTTATTGTGATCAATTCGTTTCGTTGTTTAAACCTTCCTCAGATATAAAAAGGTGACAGCATTAATAGGCATACGTGGTCAGTGACATCCGATCATTACCTTCATTATTCGAGACATATTAATTCCGATAGTCATTTCCGAATTAGTCTCTGTGCGTTTATTTTCTAAAAATGATGTTTTTAATTTGATTCAGTTTCGTGCATTCAAACGCTCATAACAAAAAATGGAGGTGCTACAATCCTAGGGTAAGGGTTAAAATACGAAAATCGGCTATGTTTCACAGGTACATCCATCATTAAATTTAAATTTCTCTCCATTACGTAAATATTAAGTTCAAAACGTTCTCCTAACGTTCATATCATCGTGGTAACTAAGACGACCTTAAGTATTGTTGAGGTCGAATGAGCGAGTTGTTCGCCCATTCGGCCCCATTTTGAGTGTTTTTTTTTCGCTTTTTTTTTAGCAACTTATGGACCCAATACTTGAACACAGGTGACACAAATATGTTCAAACCCCCCTAATTACCCGCTTGATGAATTCAAGCGCCCATCGATTCGTTATTATATGGTTTCGTAGTGATGCGGTCATTTTAATTGTTGGTTACTTACCAATAGAATCTTGCTCCTTTCTAAGTATATTATAATCGATTAAAGATGGAACAAACCCTTCTCATTTCAATTAGCGCTCTCTTTCTTTGCATATATTTTGTTACCGTGGAAACGAACACTCCATGAATCAAAGATTAATTGAGCTTAATTTCCTCTGGGAAAATTGAAATGCGAGTTAATAATGATTTTTCACTCTGTTTTTATTTTGTGATAGTTCTGATCGTTCAACCTACTTTCCTCTTAAACCACTTTCCACACTTTCTTAACAAAACTCCAATCCCCTGTGACTTTGCCGTTTCATGTCTGATATCGATTCACTATCATTCAAAATATTCATCCGTGTATGCATTTTATCATCGCTTTTAATCTTGCTCAAAGATTGAATCCACTTTTCATGGTACCGAGGAGCATTTGACATCAAAGCGCATTCATTTTTATGTGTCTGATAAGAATTCTGTAAATGATATGTGATGTGAATATTCCATGAAATCTATTATGTAATCAATAAATCTACATATTGCACCGCAAGCCACCTCAATAGAGGTGTGGCGGTTTGTGTTAGGACATCAGCCGTTTACTAGAAATAGAGAAAGAGAAATAAAGAAAAGCAAATACAGTACTGAGACGCACCTCGAATTTATTTAAGCCCTTCATTGCTCGAGAGAAAAACGAATTCCAATACCTATCTGTTCGAAAATATCTCTTAATTTATCGTTTCTGTCGGAGCTAGAAGCATAGTGAGGTTTTACGATGATGTTTTCCATGCCACCCTGCATCTATTGTAAATCCATAAAACTGTGATAACCTATATAAATATTTTTGCCGAACTGCTCCTTTGGAGAGTTCTGGAATATTTCTCCGTCTTATCAGGCTATTTTTGTGAAGGCTAAAAAATATTTCGCGATCATAAGAAGAAGCCATGATTTAACTTGGGAATAAGCGGGATACATCGGTACATCTCCGGCTATATCAATAATAGTTTAAGTTGATTTAACGGTTCCGTTGGTATTATTTACCAAATACTAATATATAATTTATTGCACTCAAATTGAAAATGTATCATATGTGGTCGTAACTTTAGCATAAAAAACAGATTTTCACTTGTTTAAATTTGTCATTAAATTTTAAGGTAAATCATCAATATATAAGAAATATGAACTTCTCCTTTGTTGCGATAGTTCGGAGATCATGATATATTTTGTCAAGATAATAAAAAAGGTGCGCAAGAGATAGTGATAAACTCCCCATTTCAACGTTTCTTTTTTATTTCTAACTAGCAGTCCAACCGACGTTGTTCGGGAAGGATACCCAGAGAAGTGGGAATTTTTGAACTTGGAATTCATGGTCACATAGTATGTTTTCTCTTTGAGCGCGTCAATAGGTGTGCCTACCTGGTAGGATGCCCAGCCGCAGAATTGGTGACGTAACGTAACAAACGGTAGTAAAGAAATCACGCAAAGGACGCAAATGAAAGTTAAACTACGGGGTTTGTTCGCATGAGATGCATCTATGTACTAAATTTGGTCGCAATCCGTCCAGCCGTACGGAAATCCATGGCGGAAGGACAAAAAGTCATCCTCTTTTACTTATGCATATAGATTAAGCTTGCAATTTGGCTGATAAAAGAATCACATTAAGTTCGTAATCGTTTTAGCATCAAAAATTAATTATAATTACCCTGCTGACATAATTTCAAACGCATTTACATTTAAAGGAATGAAATATAGTGGGAGAGATCGATAAACTTCCACGCAGTATGACGCGAAAAAATATCTCTCGGTGCTCCAGGACATAATCAGTTTGTTTCAACGTACCGTTGCTGTTTCCTTTATATATTCTTAGGTGTGAGATGGTGAGAATAACCACAAAGCAGTTGGAAATCTCATTCATTACTCTGCTCTGTAACCGAGAAGACTCGCCTGGAACTTTTTAATGACTCACCGCGCATTTTCACACGAGATTCCCCGAATTTAGTTTTGGTATTGTACGAAAACTGACCCCAAGGGATTCTAACTGAATTGAAAACAGGTGCCCCATGGGAAATATACCTCACGGAATTTTTTTTCAGCTATAAAGAATTAAAAATAAAAATGACGCTCAAAAATTATGATTCTTTTCTGAGAAGGTTAAAAAAATTAATCAAAGATCGTTAGATAGAATTCAAATATGCCACAATAATAAATAATTAAAATTACTGTATTGACTTGTTTGTATATTTATAGTATGTATTCTCACAAGTGTGTTGCCTTGATGTTTCATAAAATATCCAATAGGCCTTCTTCGAAAAATTTCCTCAAGATTGAAACCATGAAATTTTATTTTAATTGCCCTATGATTCTTCTTATTCGTACTCCTAATTGGTTTCATGTGGTTATTGAGTAATTTTTCCAAAATTTTCCAAAGTAATTTTGAGCGTTGCTTATGATAACCTCGGGAGAGAGTATTTTGTTGGAAAGAATGACCATAGACGAGGGACGGGTTGGATAGAAAATTGCCCCACTTATGTGTAAAATACCTTCTTACTTCATGATAATATCCAATCCTGGATGATAAATGATACATCCAAAACCTAAACGTCGGCCAGGTATGCGAACAGAGGCAATTCGAACTTCGTATTGTCTCTTTTCTTATACCTGACCGACAAGCTAATCTGCGATGAACGAAATAGTCTAATGATTAATATCTATTCCAGTTGGGAATTTTCCTTTGAATGCGTATTCTATTTTTATTTGGCATGAAGTAAAAATAACACGTATGATTAATTTTATTTCAGTAAATTTATAGTTCATCCGTACCGAAATGCCGTGCTTAAAGGATTTTACCAATTAAAACTTAATTTTTCGAGGAAAAATGAAGCAGAGATACGAAAAATTTGGAATTAATAGGATATAGATTGAGAGATTGGTATTTTATATATTAGTTGCGAAAGTGGAAAGGAAGAGTTCTCAGAAAGAAATAAGGGAAGAGAACAGAAGATAAACTATGAAAGGAATGGGGAACACAAAGGACTTGGCCGGCAGATATCTAAGGAATGCGGAAAAGATTGATGTGAGGTACGTTGGCTGTGGGAAGTAAAGAGCTGTTATACAGGACAGAATTCTGGGTAACGGGGTATATGTATCGAAATTCCCGTTGGTATGAAGAGGAAAGGAAACAGATTAGTAAAAAAATCAAAAGAGCTAGCCATGCAACCTATCATGGAATGTAATAGACGACTGATTAAGTTCAGGATGAATAAGTCGACTAAGCTTCACACCCCCAAAAAGAGTACTTTCCTCCGATGTGAAAGTATATGTTTGATAATTATGTACCTCCATTGTTTATCTTTTCATTCATTCTGGTTTTCGATGTTACGCCGGCAATCTTAACTTGAGCCTGAATCACACGATCATTTTTTTTCGTCGCGAAAGTGATCACTATCGAGATCACTTTTCCCGTCGCGAAAAGCAATCGCTCCAGTGATCATTTTTCTGAATCACACGGTCACTCCCGCCGTCGCTTTTCGCATCATTTCCAATATCACAGCTCGTTGTCATAGGACCCACATCACGGAAATATATAGCGTGTTTGTTTATTTATGTCGTTCCCACAATTGTCTAACGTTGCGCTGCAATTGCTCCATAGGGGAATGCGTTCTGATTGGCTGATATGGGGTTTTAGTGACGGTTTTAGCGACGGAAAAAGCGACCGGACGAGTGATGAAAAATAGCGATGGCAATCCTCATCGCGATCACGAAAAACAATTGCCGGCGACGATCATTTTGCGCAGTGATCGCGATAGTGATCACTTTCGCGACGAAAAAAAATGATCGTGCGATTCAGGCCTTAGATATCAAATCATCAAAACAACATAATTGATTTTGCAAACAAAAGAAGCAGAAGTGAAATTGGAAATGCGAAAAGAAGAGGAAGGAGCTAAAACAAAAAGATGAGAAATATAAGGTAGGAAATTTACAATGTAATTTTTGAAAAGTCACTGTCTTCATGGCTTGTTTCCATATGAATAAAACTTAGTTTACATCAGAGAATATTGAACAACTGATTGTGGTCCTTGAGAATATTGAGTTAAAAATTGATTCATAAATGATTGCATTAAACGTTGCAAACAAAATAGGCTGGAAGAAAATAAAAAAGGTAAATTGTAAAATTAGAGGTAGGCGAAAAAACGAAAAGGAGAAAGTTAAGGTAGGAAATTTATTTGCTGTTGTAATTACCTTTACAAAGTTATACATAACATCAATTAAAATGTCATTTATTGTAGTTCAATGTAATTCGCAGTTTCATTATGTTATGATGTAAAGTATAAACTGTGTGCTATTACAGAGTATACAGAGAGGAAAGAGGGCGCCCTAAGCTGTAATAGCGAAATGCGCTTCCGGCCATGTTCTAAGCGCGTTAATGATCTCAGGCATCGAGTCTTTTAGCGTGGTGTGAAGGGTTAAGACGTGAAATCCAGGATCTTATTCGTGCTTCAAAGTGCGAATCGCATACAAATTTCATTATTTGGTGAGCACTAAATGCGATGGCGGATAATGAAAAGCGAGGAGGATACACTTGGTGTCCTGCAATTAATTGTAAGAATAATTCAGGAATGCCCAAAAGCGACCTAACTTTTTTCCGTTTCCCGAAAGATCCCGTAAGGTAAGTTTGAAATTATTTATGATATTAATATTATTTATGTTCCCATAATCGTTTTTATATGGCTCATATAGGTATGGTATTTATTGAGAGAAGTGTTCTACTTCAGATTATGACCACGTTTTTTTTACAGGAGTAAGGAGTGGGTTATCCGGTCACGGCGGAAAGATTTGGAGGATAGAAGTCCATCTTATTTATATAAGAATTGCAAATTATGTAGTGTGCATTTTGAAGATTGTATGTTCTTGAATTTTTTAAAGAACAGACTACATAGTCATGCGGTGCCGACGAAATTTAATGTCCCCAACCCGTCGCCTCTTGTTGGATCTCAGAGGAAATCTCCGAAACCCGGAAATGTTACGGTCGTTGTGGCCTCATTGGGAACACCAATGGAAGGTAAGAGACTTATTCTTACTCTGTGGTGCTATAGTGTTGATTGTAACAGTAGAACTTGCGCCCAAAGTTTTCTATCTGTCTCTGCGATCATTTAAAGAAAGGAGAATGAGAGATGATCATAGCAGCAAGTGTTATTTGTGCAGTTTGATGACACGCATCTTTTTGCGATTTATTTCCCTACATATATTCAGAACAATGTCCTACATCCGAAAACGATATTTTTTTGTGGCGAAAAATCTGGTAAATTAACTAGAATAATGAAATATTATTTTTAAGATAAAATGATCAAATGGGTATTCAAAATGTCTGTAATTTGGCTCACTATCACATATAACAAGTCGGGCCTACTTTTTGTAAATGTACGGCACTCAGCGATTTCTCACTTACATCGCGAAATACAAATATGCTGATGTGGATTTGGGTTGAGTTGGGGCATAGTGGTTATATAATTCACAGTATTTGGGACTTATTTATGTAAATGACAATAATTCGTCCTTCTAAATTATGTAACATCCGATTGAACGGAAATCGACATTTGGCTAATTCGCAGTGTACGATCCACGTACCTGGGGTTTGGGCAGCGCGCGGCGGCAGACCCGCCGAAGGCGGGATTCCTCTACATTTATTTGTAGATTCACCCCTATAGAGTTATGAAATTATTAGCGAGGTGCTATTTTACCCGAAATTGTTAAATTGACAGGTCGGATTATTAGGGAGTGGGTTGGGGAATGGTATTTGTATAGATTACACTAATTCGTCTTTCTAAATAATCTAACACATATATTTACAGGAAACCCGCCTTCTGCGCGGCTGCCTCCGCGTGCTACCCATCCCACCTCCTATGTCCGTGGATCGTACACTGCGAATTAACCAAATGCCGACATCCATTCAATCGGATTTTACATAATTTAGAAGGACGTAATAGTGTCATTTATGTAAACACTTGCCCCAATCTAAACCAAACCAACCTTGGCATACGTATTTGTATTTCGCGGAGCGATCATACATCGTACTGAGCGCGCGGTACACTTCCAAAAAGTAGTCCCGACTTGTGATTCATGATAAAGAGCTTATTTTACGTCTGATTTAGGAAATATTTGCATATCTGAGTTTGGAATAAAACTATGAACATTTTGAATCACCTTTTTCTTAAATTTTATTTTTCCTGATTTTTTATTTTTTAATTGATGTCCCGACTTTTTCGCCTCAAAAAATTTGGAATCTAAAGGGCATTGTTCTAAATATATTTTTTTATTTGCAAAAAGACGCGTGCCACGAATTTGCATAATTACATTGAAAACTTGCTTATGCAAACAATAGAAGCAGAAGTGAAATAGTTAAAGAGGAAAAGTGAGCGAATTAGAGGACAACGCATATAAGTGCGTTGCCTGTGTGTCACGAGAGCAAGAAACTTCAAATTTGCGCTTCTCCTATCTCATATCCTTCTATTCAAGTGCCTTTTTCCTGCTGCCCACATACTGCTCATCCTTCCACGTTTTCCTCGTTCGACCCACACTTGTTTTCTCCTTCGAAACACGATTCCTTAGCACTTCCAAGATCCTCTGTTCCTTAATCAATGAATTCATTCTCTTTCGCATACCTTCGAAGAATCCGCTGATATTTATATATCTTCTATGCCGCGCTCCGTTCCTATCGCCTCACTGCTTCCTCCGCTCATCTCCATGGCTTTGAGTAATGCCAGAATCACACGGTCATTTTCTTTCGTCGCGAAAACTGTTCACTAGAGCGATCGCTTTTCGCGACCGGAAAATTGATCGCTCGAGTGATCATTTTTCTGAATCATACGGTCCCTCCCACCGTCTCCTTTCGTATCACTTCCGACATCACAGCTCGTTATCATAAGACCCGCATAACGAAAATATATAGCGTGTTTGTTTATCTATGTCGTTTCCACGATTGCCAAACGTTGCGCTGCAATCGCTCCACACGGGAATACGTTCTAATTGGCTGATATGGGCATATAGTGACGGTTTCAGCAACGGAAAAAGCGACTGGACGAGTGATTAAAAAAGTGGGAATCCTCATCATTAGAGTGATCGCGAAAAACAATTTCCGGAGACGATCATTTGCGAGTGATCACTCTTGTGATCGCGATAGTGATCACTCGGTAATGACGGATAAAATGATCGTTTGATTGAGGCTTAACCTTCTGGTTTTTTTAAGAAATAGGGCTGTTCGGAAAGTAAACCCCTTTTTTATCAATAAAACGCTCAAGAAGATTAAAAAAAATTATCATACAAAATTTAAAACTAAGAATTTCCTCTTTTTTCACTTATCATGCCTATAAACGAACTTTGAAATTCCTTCTGCTAAAAAATTCCTCCTGTGCCTCCGAGCACTTCATTATCCTGAAATTGCTGGGGGTCCAAGCCATTTTTTCATATGCATAAACTCATTCCAGAAAAACTCCTTCACTCATAATATTCCGGCCTTACACAGCTTTAAGCTGCCTATGAATTTCTGCAGCCGAATATTGCTTAGCTGTGAACAATCGAATAACACCTCTTCACATTTGGCGGGATTTTCTATTGCAGCACACATTTTGACAAGCTACCAAAAAAAACAACTAGCCCTCAAACGACCTTCACTCTACCACGACTGTACGCCGACTTACCTGCCGTGGGTGCCTACGCAGCAATGACTGCACTGCTCCCTCCACTTTTCACGCACTAGTGCGCAAACGGAGTTTACTTTCCGAATAGCCCTAGTATTTAATCCCGTCTCCCCTATTCATGCTATAAGAAGCTATGGTAATTTAATTATTGGTAGGGTCTCCCTTGTTGGATTGGTCCTAAATGTGGGACTTGACTAAAAAATACCCACACTGGTATTCCAGACTTACTTGATGGCGTTAAAAGTTAAGTACGCAAAGGATCAGTTAAATTCTTCAGATTAGGACAGACTTAATGGAATATAATTCAATATCAACAATAAAAAATTCGAAAAAGAATAACTATTATCCTTTACGAATACTATTTGATTACCGTTCTTTGATACTGAACACCTTATTATGTGATTTTTTGAAGGCCTTTAAATTAAGTAAAAAAAGGTGTACATCGATGAAGCATTCTTCTGGAGGTTTGAAAAGACTCTTGAACTTCTCAAACCCGAGAAGAGTGTTTCTATAAGAAGAAACTTGAGCTATAGGTAATCAGAACGCTGAGTGATATTTGATCAATTTAGTCTGGAATGCGAACAACATTCAGTCACTGTGAGCAGTGCTCGGGATCGGGAATTGATTGGGAAATTGATCGGGAACTCACGATCGGGAATTGATTCTAATTAATCGATTTAAATGAAAGACGGACAGCTACGCAACCAATCTAGTTTTTGTTGTTTTGAAGTAAAAAATTTTCGGAAATTTAGGTTACTGTACCGTTAAAAACAGCCATTTAATCTCTCAACGTCGCGACGTAAGACATTTTCAAAAGACATGAAAATCAATAAGAAACATCAGTTTTGCATTACTTATCGATAACATGATTGAAAAATAATGAATGAGTTTTTGTGGGGAAAAGAATAGATATCTTGACGAAAGTACTGGGCCAATGGAGTAAGTATTTTTTATTAGGTGCTTAAAACTCGCGGGAAAGTCACTTAGTCACAAGTTATTTGTCACCTCGATATTGAGATAATCTTATCGAGATATTTTATCGTTTTAATATTGTTAGATTTACTTACTTTATCCATTACTTACACTTCGACCTCTTCTGGATAATATGCCGACTTTTCTCATAACAGTTTTAATCAGTTAGCCTTCATGTTTTTTCCTCTTCTGAAATAATATTTTTTCTAGAATTTTTTTAGGTTTGGAATATAAATCAGAACAACAATACGTGCCAACCTATCAAGGCTCGTCATTGTGTCCTGAAAAGTCTCTTGTTCCACGAATTATTCATCGGAATAGGAGTCGACATTTTAGTAGGAGCGAAGCAGAGTGATCCGGTGGTTGAAAATGGAGGTCAGAGTCTTCAAGAATGCCGAATTGGGCTCATTTAGCGAGGGAAAAGCTAATTCACTTGCTCAGAAGCCAACGAAATATGACCCCAATTTTCTGGAATTTAATTATGTGCTTGAAAGCGAAAACAGGAAGTTTTAATAACAAGGGCGCATAAAAATATTTATTCTGCCCTTTAATGTATACCCACCAATTTATAAGCGAAAATTAGTACAGGTCATCTTTAATCTTACAGAACTTTTGCGTCTTATTTATTTATAGGGCGTTTTGTAAGAAGAACTACGGAATGGACAAGTCAAAGTAATTCTGTTTGTTTCTAAAAGCCAATTACCTCTCAAATTCCTTATTGCGGTATAAAATTTCCATGTGGAATTTCTTTTCTTTTTAAAAAGTAATAATAATTTACTTGATGTAAATAGCATTTTTCAATTCTAACAACAATACTACTGCTGATTTTTTCTTGACTACTTTTCGATAACCTGAACCCGTTTACCAACTAATAATCCAACAGAATCATGCTTGATCCGAATCAAATTGCTGTCGAATGCCTCTTCGAAATTCATCGCACGATTTTCATAAAGAGCAATCATCTAAATTGAAAGTAGAAGCCGAAATCAATAGATTTCGTTGCCATTTGCGATGATTTATACGCTTCAACGTGATGAGCGAGACCTTCAATAATTTATTGGCTGGTCGCCAATTTACTAATTAATTGAAGGAGAAGCTGGTGAGTATGGTCTGGCAGCGATATTAGCAAGAGTTATCTATATACCTTATATATATGGTATATAAGAGTCATAATGTATGTCGATGAGGAAGAAAGACACCAACAGACAACGGCAAACAAGCTCATCATATAACCATAGGCAGAACTTTTAAGTGTAACGTACTAGATCAATAACGAAGGTTCATGATAATGATATGGACAATCCTAAAATTCAGAGAAGCTCCTTTTCGCCATTAGCTACGAACGAAAAGCCATGGATTTTCAAAAAAAGTACCAAAAAACTGGTCGCAAGCTTGAAAATTTGATGTATAATTAATTAAAGCAGTGGCAGTGACAAGAAAAAAGAATACAGAAATCTTTCTTTTATCATTCGATGAAAAAGAGAAAACTACACAAAAAGAAATAAAAAAGGGAAGAGAAAATAAAAGTTCAGTTAGCAGCTTACCCTAACTTCTGGTACACCCTACTACTACAGCCAGACAGTATTTACTCCTGGAAAATTCAAATTAATTTAGCAATTCAAGCATATTCCGCAATAATTTTTGATATTTTCCGTGCTTTATAGCTGCAAAATGATTTCAAAGGGATCGAAAACTTTAAATACCTATTTATTCATACGTATCGTGTATTTAGATTTATATCTATGGTTAGGTATACATTCAGATATTTTAACAAAAAGTAGATACAAGGACATGATCGAAATAGCAAACAATTATTGATTGTTTGCGATGGTGTAATAACTAGCAAAACTAGAAGAAGCTGCATGATTTAATGAAAAAAACTTTTTCTTTCCCCCTGCAAGTGAATATAGTGTTATCGCTCATTCATTGGAGTTCATGAAATAATAGTTACCTCAGACTACAATTGAACCCGGAACAGAAGTTGAGGAAGCAATTTCTAACCCTGAGAACGCTGATAACGATCGTATTGAGGAAAAGAGAGGGTTAATAAACCTTAAAAGGTTTACAATCACCTATATGCATCTTCTGGTAGCGTGTTCAACCTCGTTTTACCGAAAGAAAACGAACCCTTTCAGTAAAAAAAAGAAAAGTGACTTTGTACATTCTCAACGGAAGGATGAACTTAGCTTAAAGGTCATTGCGTGACGGCCCACAATGTCATCCTTGTTTTCACTCAGAGGAGAAAAGCTAACAAGGAAGATCTTTTATTCGGCAATGAGGACTTGTCCGCAGAAGACATCCAAGTTGTCTCTGACTAGCCATTCGTGCACTTCGGTTGACAGCATTGGCTTGAGCCAAGGAGTTTAGTAGGCCACATGTCACCTCGACTGCGTTTACTTATTCACTCACGTAATCGACTGAATTTACGACCTAATGAGAATCAATAGACTTACTTCAGAGAGTAGAGGGGAAGTTATATCAATAGCTGAGCTTCAGAATGTAAAATGCTAATTTGATTTTACCACAATTATATTTTACATAATTTTATTTTAAAAAATAATCTATAAAGATAGACCGTTATGAATGGAAAATGGGAACTTTACCTTAGTACTACTAATTTTGTTTCCTTTGAATGTACCTAACCATATTTCTCTTTTTCTCTAAACGAAAACTTCTAGTGCTGAAATATGAATAATTACTGGTAGAAAATACACTTAAAAATAAAGGTCACAATGTATTGACCATATTTTGCTCTTGGATTACACTCACATCAAATTTATAAAATACCAACACATAGTCCTTTTCAACAAACGCATGATATCGATGATAAAACCTTCGTAAATGTACACCTGCATAATGAATGTAAAAAATAGTTACCTTGATTGTTTCTAAAAGGATAAAACTAAATATAAAAAACTATTATCAGAAACAAAAATGTTCTACCGCTTCAACTTTTTAGATTCTCAACATCGTAGAAGAAACAATATTGGCGACTTTTTCGTCCATTATGGCCAATTAAAACAATAAAAAATGATGATACATGTTTTACTACCCATATAATTTCAAGAAGTACATGCACGTTTTCTTCCAATAGGAAAATTTATCATTTGATCCCGATTCAACTAAAACCAGGTCTAAATATAAACCTTGCCACAATGATTCCCAGCCATTAGTAAGAAAATGAGAGACATGCCAATTTGTGTGTTTCCTACAACTGGAGAATAAATTCTGATGGCCATTAAATTAGTTTATTGGTAGCATTTAAAGAAATATTAAAATGAATAAGAATATGAGCACGATCCGTCGAGTAAAAGAGTAGTATCTATAATTAGAATTTGAGGCCAAGAACAATTTGAAAAGGAATAGGCAAAGAAAACGTAGATAAGCAGTGCGATTGATACTACGAAAATCAATCACGCCGATTGCAAAAATTTGCTAATGTGGTATATGATAAAAAAGATTCCATAGCAACATCACTTGAGGCTTGTGTGCTCGAAAATCTAGCTTCTTCTTTCGCGTATTGTAGCTTTAAGTCCACAGGTAAGAAGAAAACCGGGTTAATTGGATGAGGCACTTGGCGCAACGTTGAGAGTTTCGGATTTGGGTTCCCGTACAGGTGACTGATTCTCAACCTTTGGCTTTTTTCCCTTGGCCCTTACAATTTCTTAGCATGTGGACCTAAGGAAATAACCAGCGCACTCGCAGGCAGGATATACGCACCGTTGGGGCGATTCTGTATTCACACGAACTAGACTACTTCTTACCTCTACATTTTACCAAGAATAGATACTAAGAATAACCTACTTTAGTTATGGTGACCATCTTTAAAACTACGCCACTTCAGCTCGACAGGTAGTACCTTTGTATTATCGATGTATTGCTTGTTTATAACGTGGGTATAAAATAGTAAACGAAAAATTAAATTTAGAGTTTCATCCATATTCACCAGAAACGTAAGTACAAATCGTTGACCTCAATCAGCGGCAGTTCCAGAGAGGTGCTGAGGAGAGCTATAGCCCCCGTTATGGTATCCAATTTACACTAAATAAATTGGTAATTTTCTTGCACCCCCACTGCTAGGGGGTTAACCCTCAGCCCCCCTCTCTGCTCTCCCTTACCCCTATCCTGGATCCGGCGCTGACCTCAATACCGGTTATTTATTTCTCTCCGTGCAAGTTGAGTTAAGATATTCATATTTACGACTAACACATTTTATTTACAAGAAAATACTATTCACAACCTTAAATTTTCTAATGATTGGGCGATTTTCATACAAATAACACTCAAGGAAAGCAAGATTCAATACGTAAGGTCCAGTGGCATCTCTCAAGACTTAGATAAAATTTGCAATCGCGGTTGATATGGAATTTGTAGAAGGCGGTCGCCAGTTGAGGTAATTTGCGCCATGTGAGAAGAGTTGGGAGGGGAAGGTGTGGAGAAATCCGATAATAATGATACCTGCTCTAACCGAAAAGCGCAAAGGAGACCACGTCTTAGCGTCCCATTCGACGGACGGAGTGTTGCATTTGCGTTTCACCCCTTACAGCATTTAACCATGGACTGAGTAACATCTGACAAATCTCTACCACCGCCAGGATTTGAACCCAGAATACTGAGAGGTGAAGTCAACACTCTAGCTACCACAACAACCCGGTCCCCTACTTTGCGAATAGCTTATTGTGCATTCAAAATAGGCAAAGTACGATTATGCTTCTATTCAGTAGGATTTCAAACATTAAAAGTCTATGTTTTGGGATCCCAGTGCTTATTTTTTCATACGCTCATATGCGGAGCAGTTTTATTAATCACCCGTTGAAGAAAAGTCCAACTTAGAGATAATGCTGTTCCCTGTATTATTATCTACAACTAGTGGCGGATCCAGGATAGAAACAAGGGGGGTTCAAAATTCCAGCAGTAGTAGGGGTCGGAAAAAATTACCATTCTATCTAGTGAAAATTGGATACCCAAGGGGGGCTATGGCCCCGTTACCCTCCCTCCCATAGATCCGCCACTGTCTAAAACTGTAACACAGCTCAAGCATACAGTATATGTTTTAAATTCATACGAGAATTTATCACCTTGGGTGTAATGTGACTATAGAAATTATTTCAATTTGATTCACTACAAAAAAACTTAATTCTCATAATTTTCATTTTATTGACTAAAGCAAGTCATGCAGAAAGTGAAAGCTAATGCTAAAATT
This sequence comes from Ischnura elegans, assembly GCF_921293095.1. NCBI lineage: Eukaryota > Metazoa > Arthropoda > Insecta > Odonata > Coenagrionidae > Ischnura > Ischnura elegans. Next base: position 44,984,947 of record NC_060253.1, on the reverse strand, counting down.
TTAACCAATTTTGAAGTATGATTGCCGACTCAGCTGGTTAATTCATGATTTAAGTTTACATCGAAATCCATGTGTTCTGTGAAAATTATTCACAACATTAAGACTACAAAAATAAAAACTCACAAAATAATTTACCTTTCACGTAACTCCACGTGTACCTGCATATTTCCCATCACCCATTTATCTATAAACAGTTAGCGATGTAAAGGTGGCATGTCTTCACACGCTAAAAATATATTCAGACGGAAAAATATCGAAATATACAACTAGGCTTTATTACGCGGGTAGGAAGTAGTCCTAAACCCAAAAATTGCTATTTCTAAACAATTTTTTGTAAAGAAATGAGTGCAAAACTTTGTAATCGGTGTCCTCATATGACTTCTCACAATGTATTGGAAAACACCGGGAATCTGCTAGGCATAGTAGGCGGCATTAGTTCACTCTGATAAAAAATTCCTTCTCTCCATAATTTTTTTCTCCGATCACTCCGACATCTAAAAATGCAAAATCCCAGTTATTCCGGTCGAGTTTTCATTTAAAATTCGCAAGTCCAATGCCGAATTTCACATTCCGCGCCAATTCAGTGTTATTTTTTGTTTGCATCATAACTTGCCGATAAAACCATATTTTAAGCCTTGTATTTTTTCCTCGCAGTTCAGCATAAACACAAGACAAACATTTTTTAAAGCACCTGCTTCGACTTTGTAAACATGGCGTGAGAATATTTATAAAGTTCGCATTTGTATCGCACTTTAAAATCCTTTCGTTTTAATTGCATATTTAATATGTTCTGAAATGGATGTAGAATTATGCGTTTATCATTCAAATTAAGCCGGAATTTTTATATAGCCATAATCGTTTAAATCTACTTACGTAGATTTTCTGTGGAAGATTTTCAGAGATAAGCAAACCAGGAAAATAAATTATCGGATTTTCTTTAGAAAGATCTACGGAGAGAATAAAAAATGAGAGATGCCTCCCAGATTAAGTAATTAGCCTAAAACGTGTCGGTGCGTGGGCTATTCAGTGAGAATTAAAGAAGGGATCAAACGCGAAGATCTGATTAACGCACCTCAGAGGGGCCAAAACGCCTCCACAAGCAACCTCCTCATATTTCTCCGGGAGGGTTCGTATTATGTGAATGCCATGCGGTTGAAAGAGAACACTGGATAAATTGTGGGGACGAGTTCATCCATTTCCTTGATTAAATAAAATATTTAATTGTACAATTAATCCTTAATTTATGCGGGTACAACAAATGAGTTTGTTATACAATAAAAAGAGGCATCACAGTTACCAAGGCGCTTAATTAAAATGATGGGTAGCTATAAGAATTGTGATGTCAAGACCGAAAAAAATATATCATTGAGATAAGTCTTTAATGACTAAAGTTTTATCGAAGACATTCTATGGGAAAATGAATTTTTTTGCAACGAACACGATTTAATTAATCATTCTTGAAATAATCAATGGATAAGTTACTTTTTACACCCACTCAGAAATGTTTTTAGCGTAAATTTACTTTATGAAGACTTTATGGATTCGAGAAAAGAACCAAGAAAATAGTCTTTCAGCGAGTATCAATTAGAAATTTATCGGAACCAATGAAAATGAGAGAAAATAAGGGTGAGTATTAGATTTTTATAACAAAAAATTTAAGCTGTTTGGTTCCACTTCAGTGATAAAGTATAAAAAACACCTTTCAGCTTCGCTGGAAAAATGATAATATCAATATATATATTCAGTCAGTGAACATTCGTCAAACAATAAGAGAAAGAAGTATATATTACTTCATGGAGAGTCAAATGGCAATCTGAGATTCCATGTTTAGGCACAGTGAAAATGATGCTGATTGTTACCAACAATGAATATGATAGGGCGCATGAATTAATAATAGTTTGTTGATGTAAAAAAGGGATCAAAGGACAGCATGATGATGACACTAAAATGTCAGCTTAGCCTACGTGCTTGAAACTTTAATAGGAAATAATACATACCCTCCTTATTTTAAGGGAATAAATGTGGCCCAACAAATCAATATCTATGAAATTTTAGCTACAAAACAAAAATGTGTAATTTAAAACATTCATATGATATCATTACTGAAAAAGACAGTAAAGCGAAGTAGTATACCGACTAATTTGCAACGCTTCGTAACGTCTAAAACCACTATATTAACCTAAAATGTATTAAGCCTTGTTCCACGAAGCTGAAAACCTTCTAGGGAAAGCAGCATAATTTGTACCAGGCAATCGCTTTGGTTAAAACACCAAAACACTATTTTTTTTTCTAAAAGTATCTATTACGGATCAATTCAAGTTAGTTAAAAGTTAGCTTGAGGAGAAGACAAAACGTAGCCTAAATAATTTAGGATTTACATTTAAATTCTTTCCCCTAGGAAAGACAATGGCAAATAAAAGCAAACATGAGGTAACACCAAATGATTACGGAATAGAAACACTAAATCTGTTTGTTTAAAATGCTTACTTGTATATCTTTTATCTCAGCCAATAATTGAGATAAAATCTTCTAACCGTTCCGTTTATGATGTGGAGGTACGTACTGTATACATTTGTGAATTGCCCTAGCACTAGCTCTTTCACTGTGCATAAGAAAAATGTACGTATTTTAATAAATATAATTTACCTTTTATTATGTCATGTATGGTGAGAGTTTTCATTTTCCTCCTTAGCTCAGCCTTACATTGAATTTCCGAGAAAAAAAGCGAATTCAAATAATGGCATATTACTGAAGGTGCAATTATTAAATGTAATTGATTTAATGAAATTAAGTAATTTATTTTTAGATTTTATCCAGATATTACTTTGCGTGGAATGCCTGCTCACTCCGATATCATACGGACGTGACTGATAAAGTTACGGAGCGTTTTCAATGAACACATCGGTAACAGCAGTAACGCAAAATCGGGGTTAGCCTCATGAAAGCAAGCTTTTTGCTCCTGCGTTTAAAAACACACCACGAAAAATTCAGACAATAGTGCATTGATAAATGATTTAGACAATAAATGAGAGCAGATGAGACTTATAACCAGAAACAGAAACGGAGTAGCCAGGATCTAAATTGTACATTATGAGTCGAAATGTCTTGAATCTTCATCCTGGAGCATAAAATGTCTAACACCCAACTTTAAATTACATGTAAGAGCCAATGAGAAATGAGAATCGCTGAAAAAATGAAACCGTGAACATGTGACTGATGACGCGCTTGGTTTGACTCTGAGCTAAAATGATATATCTTGATCGTTGTTGGCAGCTACCGAAGCCATTAATCACCAAAGAAATATTTCACTTCACTTGAGGCAAATGAAGACATCGATAAAGAGTAAAAAGCTGAAAACCGAGGTAGCTCATGAAAGTTAAGACATAATTCTCGAGGATTCTCAAAAGAAATCATTTTCGATCTGGTAATTAAAATATTCCCCCAAAGGAAGTAACACTCATCAAAACAAAAAAGAGCAATAATGATGATTTAATTTAAGTACTTATACGAATGAAAGATCATCGTTCACTTTATTCATTAAATGAATCATTCCGAACACTATTTTGAGCAGCTGAAGATAAAACTGACCCCAAGAAAATTAAATGGCGGGCAAATATAACACATTATGGGTAGGGGATCCTGTTCTTTTTCCAAGGCTTCATGGATTTATGATTGGGGTGTCAATTTGCTTCATCCAGGTTTTAAAATCGGGACCCTCTGGTTGTTAGCCAAGTACTCTAATTTTATTGGCTACCAACGACCTTCCATCTTTTTTTTGTGAATGGATTAACAAAAAGTCACAATTAAAAAAAAATTGTAACGAATGATTAACAAAAAAAGAGTGAAATGATAAATGGTTCATTTATTCCGAGTCTAAAATGATTCTGATTCCTAATTAGGACGAGAGAATGACATTTTTAAACTTTAATATGATAAAAATTTATGTATTATTTTATTATGACGGCATAATGGACATAACCGTAAGGATACAAAATACTGGCGGAATACGAAGGAGAAATGAAAACTCCGACGCACAATATTTCACAGAGCTACTGACTGAAGTATCAGGTTAGATCTTCAAACTGAGGCCTTATGCTGTAAGTAAAACAGAGGGCAGAGGACAAATAAGCATTCCCTACACGAAAATCACACCGATATGCTTTGAAAGCATGGTTATGAATTAAGTAATTGATTTGGTAAAATTTTCATGTCACCGAAAAAAGGTAAATAAATTGGTAGGGTGGAATATCGTATCTAAATATATTAAGCCAGGTTATGAGTTTAACAAGATCAGGCTTTACTTCGTGGAAAATATTTATATCCACAACTATAAAATCATACGTTCCTACTATGCTTTAACACTGATTAAGGTTGATAAATAGAGAGATATTAGAGAGGGAAGACCAGACCAATCGGAAAGCGCACAAGGGAAGCAGTGTTGTCATTTGGGAAAAACGAGTGCACTTTGAAAAAAGTCTGATTTCAGTTAATGAAAATTGTTCCTCTATCTAAAGATACCACTTAGAAACTTCAAAAGGAATTGAAACAAGTAATTTTAAGTGCTGATGAAGAAAGGTCTTTTATAAAAATGAGCTACTATGCTCTCACGTTATATGGACTTCCTAAACTACATAAGAAAACCATACCAATTCGCCCTGCTGTTTCCACAGTGTACTACTACCCATTCCATCTTCCGTCGCGTAAATAAAATATTTCGTAAACCACCCGTTTGAGCTTAAAGATAAGCTTAAAGGCAAAAGTACTCCAGACATGCCAGAATAGCTTCTTTTGATAAAACAAACTTAATTACTTGTGCGCCAATTCCAGAAGCCCTACTTTGAGCTCGAGATATTATAAATGACTCTATCTTAGACCAAAAAGCTTGTGCAGAAATAATCTCCGTCATGAGCATGACAGACAAAACTGTTCTATTTTTAACAACTTTGTTTTTATAGCCAATTTGAAGGAATAGCTTTGGGCTCTCAACTTTCTCCCCTGATAGCTGAGCTCTTCCTAAATTCTCTAAAATTAAAACTTTTTCAATCGGATAACTAACACATAGTAAATGTGAATTATTGGCTCCGATATGAGGATAATATTCTTTGCCTTTGGACAGGACTAACCGCCAAAATAACTTTATCAATCTTCTTTATAAATTTCCCAAAACTTACCTTACACTATTGAAAAAGACGTTATTGATGCCATAAATTTCCGCTATTTATCAGTTATAAAAACAAAAAAAACAGGCATGAGATCTCAATTAACATAAAGTCAACGTAAACGGATCACATAATATCAATTTATTCTGTTAACCATTTTTCTTATAATGATACTGCCCTTTATTCTATGATCCACTAACTAACTTATGGTCTAATCTAATTTTATGATCCCTTCCACTCTCACCAAATAATGTCAGCAAGGTACTGAATGTAATAATCAGCATAGCAACAAGTTATAAGTGCGACTCCTAGCAGGTACGCAAAACACTTAGAAAATAACAAGCAAAATTAGCCATTTAAAGGATTTCGCCTGGTCCATCTATGTTGAAATGAAGTGTATAAAGTGGAGCTCCCTGCCTTTAATTGGCGATATCTCCTTAATCGATCCAATTGCCTGTCCCCTCTCCGCAAAGTAGCGTTGTATTCTCTCGTAAGTCTTTCTAAATTTTTAAAATATGCCAAAGACCAAATTATTAGAGCCCTTAAGCCTGGAATTCACAATTCAAAAATTACATTGCAATGGCTGTAACACCTCATAGGCTAGGCAGACAGGAAGAAATATCATAATTCGCAGACAATAACACTTAATGCAGACAATAACACTTTCAAAATAACAAGGACCAGACCTCTCTTTTGCTAAACACTTCCTTGATGCCAAAAATACGAGTGATTTTGTTCCATAAATTTTTCACACGGTATGCAAAGGAATGAAAATGGATCCTATGGAACAAATAGGAATTAGAAGATTCGTCGTTGACTCTGACACAACCCTCTGCAATGAACATCTATTCCATCAAACCATGCCCATCATTTCTGAGTCACAGTCAAGTTAAAATGCACCCGAACTGAAAAGTAAAAGTTCTATTTTAAAAAATTCTTATGAAATTAATTTTTAAAAATTTCTAGTAATTATATTTTATCTGTTTATAGATGTATTAAGAATTCTGTAAAATTCATTTATACCCGCTACTTTCAATTTTATTTCAAATTCATAAAAATTTTACGTGACTCGGTTCATACAATAATGTAACATAAACATACAAGAATGTAAATTGTAACATCTTCAATGTAAATTTAGCTGATAATGTAGCTTAGCGGTGAAACATGTTGTAAAAATATGAAAGTTTAGTGGAAAAGTACGAATATATAATTATTTATACATGGTGTTATTCTTGTTATATTGACACTATCTAAACACCTTCCTCGCCTTAATAGTTTCTAACATAGCCAATAGGGAAGTGCACTAATTTTTTTTATTGCTGAATTTGAAAGTTTAGCCTAAAAAAGAAACATTAGTATAGTCACTTTTATTTTCTGCAACTGGGGTATGCACTTTAAAACGTTTTGAAAGTCGGAAAATTTCATGTTGCGCTGAAACACAGTGCCTCCATCTTGATTGATATGTGACGTCACAAGGCAGTAGTCACCAGTGGAGTATCGCTGTATTCCGTCGCCTTCTTTAGCGCGGCGAGAGTTTCCGGGAATCGGTGGAGTTTGCTTCCTAAAAATGTCGTCTAGTACCGAAAACATGAATTCAAAATAGAATTATAAATGATTTTTTGTTCCAAATTTCATCTCGACGTCGAAACAAAAGCCTGGAGAAGATATTCATTCCCGTGCCTTAAGCACAAGCTATACGGAATAAATGGTTCAAGGCTGCTCCTGACTCTTACCTATCGATGATATTCTGTTTTGAAGATCATTTGAAGGTATTGTAAGATCAAATTGATATTCATATTATAATAATTTACTTAATAGGTACCTCAGTCACATCAGAAAGTGTGTTGAGTCAAAATATAGCATCTTCCGCGTAGACCTACGTAATTTATAAACTGAAAGTAGTTTGGTTAAAGAATTATGGCGCGACTGTTTTTTAACACGACCGGGCAAAATGCGTACTTTGCCCATGATATGTGCATATATGATAACAAACGATTTTTGTTCAATTTAATCTTTATTTGTTGAAATTAGCACATTTATAGGTGATACAGATATAAAGGTACACGGCAGGTCGCGCGGCGTAATTTGTACTCCACTGGTGACGGGTTCATCTTGATGATCTAAAAAATTAGCTACAATACCTCGAACTTTGAAAACTCGCAATATAGGCAGTCAAAGTACATTGTAAGAATACACGAGACCATTATAGCCCAGAATGTACGTACAATGTCGAAATCCTTGGTTTTCAAAGATTGACGTATTTTATACGCCAGCGCGCCCGGTCCAGGGTTATCAACTTTTATTTCATCCTATTTGTTAGTTGAAATTATGTTTCAGAATGGTTCTTTTAGCACTGCTACTGAGGTAAACTGGTAGGTACTGAGTACAAGGTACTGAGGTATGTACTGAGTAAGTAAACTCCCTTTGGAGTAATGTGAATTACAAGTGTTCGAGATATATGGCATTTTATATTCGCTTTGTGTTCTTATTAATTATGCCTGTACGCATATTGTTGCTTGCCGCGAGCCTTTAATGGTATTTGCTGTTGCAAGAGTGGTTTTCATTTTTAATGTGGAAGTTGGTCAGTATAAGCAGAGAAAAAATTAACATTTTAGCGCACACCAACTCTTGTAGTCGTCGTATCTCTGCGTTTGTAATGACATTGCTAAAATACCTAAACGCCATTATGATGATAAAAAAATTGTCTCATGTCTATTTTGCTGCAATTATAATTAATGATAAACTTGATGCCGTATGATCACAATGAAGACAACAAAAAATAATGCCATGACGTAGTCTTGAACCACGGTCCTTCGGGTGAGATCTTTCCTTTGAATCGTGCACGCTACCACTACCCCAAGCGACCCATTAGAAGATTGTGGATATTTTGGATTTATATATATAACTTGTAAAAAGTAACGCATGAAAATTAATTAATTACAGCCTAACTAACGCCCTAATTGAAAAAGATGCAGCAAGGTACGCGGTCTCCCCTTGTTAGCCTTAACGTCTCGCATTTCTATGGAGCGTTGAACCTGTCCTCCTTATTCAGTAACCATAAATACATCAAAGTTTGGTATACCATTTATAAATCGTTGGAATTTTCCTTCTCCCAACCAAGATTACCTCTTCTTGAACCCATCCTGGACAGCGAACCATTGCAACAACCAGCCAGCTCGGAAATAAGGCTATCATCCCATGATTCTAGTTGCGAAGGGCGAACGTTCCGGCCGGCGTGAATACATACGCAACGAATAAGTCTTGCAGCAAACGTCTGAAATAGGTTTATTAGTTTGACTCGGTTCTTACAAAAAAAGTTTTGGCATGATAAACGGCATTGTGCCAAAATATACCCAGCGAAAAATAAATGCCATCATGCATTTATTAAAGATTCAATGTGCTATTCGTACTACTCTTTCCAAACTTGAAGTTGACACGTAAATGAATATTAATATATTACGCAATGATGAAGTCGTTTACTCAAAAGAGAAGCAGCCACATATATATTCTGAAGATATTTTATGACAGCAAAAAACGGATACCCTCAAATTAAGTAATTTTTCTATGCAATAATAGTGGTAGAACTAAACGGCATAGAAGCTGCCTTCTGCTACTGCCTTGTGACGTCACGGCCAATATTCAACATGGACACCCGTTTTCGCGGCCTTTGAATTTTTCCATATTTCAGACGGTCATCTCGAATCAAGTATTCACTATTAGGATTTAAACTGTGGTTTTACGACATTATGTTATTCTGAACTCTAATTTAAAAAATGTGTTTGGTGCATTTGAAACACTAGTGCACTTCCCTATATCGCTTTATTTCAAAATAGTCTGGCTTGGAATTTGGGGTAATTGCGAAAAGCCTAAATCCTAGAACTAGGCAATGATGGTATTTTTCAAATACTTTAATGCGCGCATAAAACCTTCATCAGATTGTGTTTATATTAATGCGGGACATTTTCGAGAGTAATTAGGATGTCTGTTGCATCAGCTTCCACTGCAATGTTTTTTCTATGCATATTTTAAAATCAAATATGTATTTGTGCTATTATATTTTTTTAATCTTCATAAATCTGCACCAGCTACTGCTTTAAGATATGATGATAACCCCAATTCAGGTTAACCTATGGGGTACTTACCTGTATTCCCCTTTACTGTTTTATCTATTGTATATATGTACTTCGTAATCTATGAATAAGTGGAATATATATTGTTATTATTATTACATACAAAGTCAATATCAATTATTTTCATAGGAATGTCTGCCTGCCTGAATGAATGCCTGATTTTCATCGAAGTCATCCGCTATGCCTAGAAAAAACATTCGCACAGAGCAAGCTTATCAGTACGCAATATTAGATACTAGGAAATACCAACGTGTACATTTTCGATTTATCAGTTTGAATGTTTGATTCTGTATTAAATTTAATGACGAAAATCTCGTCCCGCCGAAATCGCAAATACTCATTCAAATACACGAAACTGCTCTCTCTCCGTAATCCCTATTTAACTGTACCGCAGAGTTTAAGCCGTATTTTTAAAATTCAGTTAGGTACTCACAAAATTGAAAGTATGCACCGAAACCAAAACAGCCGCTAATCCAAACTAGGGCAAACGAATTTTCACCGTATAGTTAGGTTTGGGTTGTTAAAATGAGACATGGTATGTGATGCTAATACATGCACATGATAATAATGCTTGATAAAAAAATACTCCATTACTTGCAGCCGCTCAGTGAAAGTAATAGTAATAAAAACTGTTATTGTTGCATTAAATTAAAGATAACCTCATCAAAAGTAGGTTGAATGATTACTTAAGAGGCCATGCAATCTGATCCTATGCAATTCTGAGCGTCGTGGCAAAAATTATCATTGCAAGAGTTTTTTTTCGCAAAATAACGGCAAATTTCAAACAGAAATCTACTTACCAAAGTTACAAACTAGTTTCAGATTTAGATATTGGACTTTTCGATAAGAAAAATATACCAAAAGATAAACATATGAAGATCAATATAATTACCGCACCAGGAGTTATTGATATAAATCACGACGAGCATCATTTCTACTGGTAATTCACATTCAGTTGGGGCAAATAATAGTGCAAGTAACTTATAAGCCATACAAAATTCTTAGTAATATGAACAAATAAAATAACATTACTGGGGAAACTATCGGATCATGAAACTAGATTTAAAGCTGAAGTCTTAATCTTAGTAGTTTGCGGAACGTTAGCAGTTTGGAAAAACTTTTAGGGCCAAACCGTCGAAGAGGATCCGTGTGAGTTCAGATTGCGCTGGCACCGTAACGAATTCACCACGTGATGATGAATTGCTATTTGCATAGTGGATTCCAGAATGGGGACGAAGAGGTGCTTGCATTCCGAGCGTGAATACGGGCGCCCGTGTCGCCGAAAGAGATTAATTACATTAAACTCAAGTGAACTATTTTTAGCTCCTGAGATCCTAAACAAATGACAAATATAGCCCATTTCTTTCTTTGACATCATCAGATCATCTATCCTACAATACTCGTTTTGAAATATTAAACACTCACTTATCACACGATTCCTTTGAATAATAAAACTTTCCAAGCAGAAACATGATACAAATTACTTCTTACGATAGAGAAAACAATCCTCTACGATTTTAAACACTTCATTTCAACCTTAATGTTTGGCCTCGAACTGTGTCAAAATATGGAATTAACACATTTGGACAGACTATTTTAGAAAATTTTCACAATCACTAATTAATCCACGTTCAACAAATGAGTATTGAGGTTCTTTGATATTTAATTTCCCAATTAAGAGCCTGACTGAAAAATAATTGAAGTTACTATTTACATTGTTGTTTGCTCATACAAAATGGGAGAGTGATTCACCAAATCCTGAATTTATGTCATTAAAATACCTGTATCTTACACTGGGGTGAGTTCTACCATCATATGTCTAAAACTTCGGGTTGAAACGGTGAGTGACTCACTCAGATAAATTTCAAGGCAAAATGAACACCCACAAACGTTTCTTATACCACCAAACTGATCAATGAAATCATGTGTTAACTAAGGAGGGCTAGGATTCATCTTAATTAATTCACTCTGCTGTATTCCGGTTTTTATTAGCAGGTATTTCATAACCTAGTGCGATATAGCTTATATCCTTCGTACACTGTTCAATTTTACACAGAGGTATTTCCCTATTCAAAGTGGCCACCTTCTCCAAGTGAAAGAAAATTTATTGTTATTTCTCGGGTGCACGGAATTAATAGCCTAAATTTGGAGCTACGTAATGTTATTCTCATCTACTATCCCAAGCTACATTGTTTGTAAAACCAGGTTTTCAGAATAGATTGTTGAATAATCCTAATGAAATAAAATTATGTATTCATCACTTGCTAATACAACAATTTAGAAACAGTGTTTACGGTTAAATGGATCCAATACCTGGGTTTTAAAAAGTGGTTTATATGAAGTTGAAAACTTGTAAACTGATACAAACGGCTCGAGAAAACACTCGGGCAAATAAAATAAATATTCAAATAAAGCGGAAAAATAGCTCCAAAACTGAAGAAAATAAGTTCATTTCTGCCAAAAAAACTGCGAATATCTGTCTATTATTAAAAAAAGAACATTTAACAGCAATAATATATTTATTTTAAAACTTGTTGTTAGAGGGGACGTTGAAAAGTTTTCAAATAATAGACAATTATTTACAATTAAATCAAATTTCATGAAATTCATAACATATTTGTCCATGATATTCCTCCTGAGACAACCTTTATGATTTATTTCCCGATAAAAATATTAAGTTAAAATATTACACATTAAGCCATCAATAAGAATTTCAGGAAGTTCTACCAACATTTTGTAAAATTATTTTTTTCGAAGGGTGAACGACGCGAAGAATAATTTGGTAGGTACCTAAGTTTCTCCAAGATAAAAAGTCTTAGAAAATCACATTTAACTGAAGGCTAAAGTCAAAACAGCTTCTCGACTTGCAAAACCTCCAGAACCTTCACGTGCAAGCTATAATAATTCTTAGGCAGAAGAGGTAAAAATACTTACGGGTCCCTGGCACCGTAGCCGTTCCAAATAGGGTAAACCACGGTAAAAACACGCCTGGCAAAGACATATTGGATCACCACGGAAGTTTTCCCCTTTTTCCATTGAGCACATAAAGGAGACTCCGAAAACAATCCCTGCAGGAATCCCTCTCCCAACCCCAAAGCATGCTTAGTTCACAAAACAATTTCCTTGCCCCAAAAAAGACAGGTCTAGAGCGATTATGACGAATTCAAATCGAATTTATCTAAATTTATTGAATTCCATCTCTATGGGACTAATAATTATTGATGACTTTTAATGCGTTTTTACACAATTTACGGAGACTAATTCCTACCAAAACTACCTCTTTACCATGAATATTAATAATTAGAATTTTTCACCCTCTCAAAACCCCTAGAAAATTTTTAAATGATATAATAATCCTTTTAATTCCTCCAAATGACCGAAAAGTCATAAAAATTGGAGGGGGGAGCTCCCCCGAAAATGGTGGGTGATGTGGAAAAACGGAGTTCATATTCGGATTTAGGAGGCCATTTTATATGAGAATCAGCGGGCATGGTGTCAGGGCCGATTTTCATGCCGTCCAGTGTTATCGATGACTGCTATCAAGATTTCCCTTTTCGCAAATTATCCTTGCCCATGGCGCATAAAAGTTTCAGTATACCCTGATATAAGAGGAAATTTGCGCAGTCACAGCGAGACGTAGTTTATTTTTATTTGCAGCCCTGAGATAGCATTCCAGCTCCTGTAACTGATAAAGATGCATGAATCATAAAATAAGAATACCTTTTAAAAGACCGTAAATATTATAGCATGATCCTCTCAGTTTTAAATGGAAAAATATACTGTGCTGCAAGGCTAAGTTTCAGCTATGACTGCTTCAGTTTTTACGTCCGAAATAACCCTATAATTCTTAAGATTTATTCTTACGACTGAATATTGATGTTCCCTTTCACGTAGAAGTTAGGAAGGAATAAAGTTTATCTTCTCCGGGAATGTATAGAGATGGAACTGGAAAAACATATGAGAATGTAGGAATGTAGTTTATAATTAATTTTGTCTAGTGTATAACTAATTTGGTGAAAAAAGAATAAAAGGCCTCAGCGAGCAGTTAATGGAGATTTACCCTCCTGAACGAAAAGAGATATTCATTTCAAATGCATGCAATCGAGTCTCTCTAAAACATAATACGTAACGTAAATAATTTCGTAAATTTTCCAATCAAATTTCTACATTCATTTCCAAACCAAGTTCGAATGCTTGCAAATTGTATTTGCATATTCCAAATTCAAAGAAAATATTCAACAAAAAGTCTAGAAATGGGAATTTCTTCGGATTAGGTAGAGATAGAATATCATAGATTAACCAAAATAAGACAGAATCGAATCATGCCTCATTCACTCCATTACAAAGCATAATTCGTAATAACTGTGCAGGCATTTTGTTTAAATTATTCGAACGCTTTATTTTGAACAAGGTTTTCACAGGTCAGCAGTAACTTCCAACATAAGGCAGATTCAGCACAGATTCTCATGACTGTAGACAAGGGATTATATTTAAAAATATAACCTGGATATACATTTGGATCCAAGAGTCATGAGAAAGAATTAATGTTCCTATTTGCCTCATGTCCACTCAGAACATTCCTATTCTCAGCATTTTCCCGCAAAGAATCACATTTTCAATTTGATGCACCTGGGGTACGTTGAATAGCAGATGCTCACCCATATGATGCCCACTCTCTCATACTAGCAATTTTCCGAACGGAAGGTTCCATCCGAAAGGAAGCAATGCATGAAACTAAAGTGACCCTTAATCCCTGAGTGTAAGAAAAAAATGTGGAAAACCGTGTCTAAATTGTTGTGTTGCTATGAGGTAAGATCACGACTGCGAGGTTAACAAATAATTTTTACGTTCTTTCTTTCTAAAAAGAATTTTTTCATAGGTACACGACATCCTTCGAGATCACTTCAAGTTCACTTCGAATTCAAGTAAAATCATGCAGAAAAATTACGGTGAAAAACCTTAAATTTCTCATTCTTTTACCACACATTTTCCCGCTATTTTAGTCAACTAGGAAGCCATTTTCACGGAGCTATACGATTTAAACGACAGAATTTATTCCATTATGGTTCAAAAATAGTACGAAGGTATGGCTACATTAGGTATTTATCAAAATTTTATGATACAATAAATATTACATCAGTTTTATGTGAACGGGATAAAGGTACTCCAGGAGTAATTTCCAATTTTTCTATACTAAGCAAGTACTGCTATAGGAGCCTATGATGAAATAATAATCTGCAACTGCAATTTCCAGATATTTGAGCTTGAAAAGCCTTATTCTGTGGTCGTCATTCAATATGGTACAATAAGATGACCATAATTTGAAATCTATTTGCACATGACTTAATCTTTTTTTCTAGCACTAGCCTCATTCAAAGATTCCTTAAAACGGCATTCTTACCTCCACCAAAGAAAAAAAAGCCGAAGACTCTAAGGAGCATTTGGAAAAATACGTCAGACCTTCTAAATGAAAATGCCTCATAAACCGCACTAGTCCACCATATGTGAAAATTCGCAAGCACGCAAAATCTTACTCTTCTGTAGTATACTGACATGAAAGTACCATGGGAATGCAAATAATGTATGAACTACAGTCTTCGTTTTACGAAACTATTATTATCCAGCCAATTATATTGGCGAGGATTGAGTAGCCTTTCAACGTATTATTAAATGCAATGGAGTGCGCTGAACTCGTCCACTCGGCCACAGATATAAAAACTTGATTGCCTGAATAGAAATCATCGGTATGCGTGGTAGCTGAGGGAAAGTAACTAGCACCCTAACTTTTAATTTGTGAAATAGCGAGTCAGAAACTTAGTCTGGATTTAGCTCTACCCTCACCTACCCAAACTGAACTGGTAAAATCAATCACTCCGTAAAGAAAAACTAATACCTAAAGAAAGAAATTTCTAAGCGGCGTGATTATTCGGGACACCTCTTTCACTGAAGTCATCTATAACTCGTGCGGGGAAAATTTATAATACAAAATTATTCTCCTCCAATTTTTTAGGTGGGCTCTTCTGCATCCATTAATACGCTGAATTTATTCGCAATTCAAGGAGATTATGACAACCTAAAAGAAGCTATGGAATACAAATATAATGAGCAAAGTATATGGAAGTATTGCTGGAAGGGCAATTTTACCAAGTATGAATGATGATGCACTAAATGAAATATATTTATAAATGTTTATCCAAATGTTAATTAAATCACTTAAAATGATAGCTATGAAACGTTTGGTTGGAGAGTGAAACAAGCTGCCGCTATCTATTACGTTTACAGTGGAAAACTTGATGAAAAAAGCTTTTTGAGCAACGTTGAAATGCAAAAAAACATATTTTTTATATGACTGCGCCCAAATATCTCTTTCAAAACTTTATAATACCTGCCTAGGTTATTTTTACTACTACTACGTGAGCGGGCATATTTGCCAGCAAGCAGAAGCGCTAAGCACGCTAATCATTAATCCATATTTTAGGCACTTCGCCTTCCGTGAAACGTGTAAAAAATACTTTTCCTTGATATGCTGCAATTTAGAGCGAAAAACAATGAACAATATTCTATTCAGTTTGTTTCTGCAACAAAAAGAAATGTATTTCACTTCACCATCTATAAAATATTTCAAATTAATTTCGTTGGAAATTAAATATCAAAGGTAAATATTGAATGGCAAATTTATTATCTAGAAATACTAGCACCACAGTAATTTTCGTTCGGTAACTTCTTTCTTTTAGGTTTTTTATGTTCTTCACCCGACCATACCCCCAGGCAACATGCTAACAATGTCATTTGCAAGTAGCTAGAGACAAGCATTCTACCATCGATTCATTAAAATTACTATTTTCATGGGTATATAAATACCGATAAGTTAAAATTTTAAGGTGCGAATAATTCGCAATTTCTTCCTTTCCGCACTTAATTTTCTTCCAAAGTACAGCATATTTCTTCAGGCCTATTACTTGTCATTCCATACAAAAGAACAGCGCGCATTCTTCCCCCTTTTCAACCAATATACTTCCCCTATCGCGTCCAACATACTTCCCGTATCGCGTCCTTCAGCATCCCCTCCGTGTATCTATTCGTAGATATTTATCTATATTCATTTACAGTATCATAGAACAAAACTTAGAGACGGCAATTTTACTAAATACGAATGATGATACAAAAAACAATAGTTATTTATCAATTCAGCAAGGCGTATTCCCTTCTATTCTTTACGTAAATCCTCCTCTTTTCCTTCCCTTTCCCGCTTACCGAACCCTCTTCCCTTAAGCATGGGTTTCAGAATACCTTTCCCGCTAATTTTACGTAATCCAAAATCTGGATAGAACTTCATCATTCCCAATCGACTACCTAATTTTTTTTCATATTTTGTCTCAAACTTTTTTCACCATTTGAAGCAGTTTATCGAGACATGACTATATATTTAGGTTAATATAATAAACTCTTAGTTCCTTCAACTAGCCATGTAACAACCAAAGAGTAACGAGGATGTGTTCATGAATCATTTGGTTAATTATTATCTAAAACGTAAGCCTACTTTAACATGGCATTTAACTATCGGAGAAATTTCAATTATACTTTCCACTAGTGACCCTATAAGGCATTACTGAGTAGATATATGTTTCCATTGGGGTCTAAAAGATTCTATGAACGACCATTAGCTTTTTAACGGTGAGAAGATTCAATGTTACTAGGGAGACGATGGGCCATATTTCACTTCGTTCCACACCGATGTGGTAAGGAAACATTTGCTCTCCTTACTGCATAAGATTATTGTCGAGCCTAAGTACAGCTATTGACCTACTCCATTTTAAAAGTTTCAAACTAATACCAGAAAGTGCTATCGAAGAGAAGCATGGTAATCTTATATCTTTAGTAGGTGAGTAGTTTTTCATTCTTAATGCCTCAACGGTGTCTTTTAGGCGGGTATCAATACGTTAAAATTGGGAATAAAATTCGCGGAAGGAAATGCGCCTCGCTTCGTGAAGTACGGCAAAAGCAACCGTCTAAAAAACAAGTCCGTATCATGCTTGCAGAAGGAAACATGACCTCTATCTTCCTGAAATCAAAGGATAGTCGGTAATAAACACTCGCCATTAATTAATAGGAAGAAGGAAAGGAGAAACCTCCCTCTAACAAATCAAAATTTTAATTAAAAGCATAAATTTCATAGTAGCACAGGTAAATTGCTCAGCATTCAAAATATCTACCTATTAAGGAAGGTTTAAATGGAGCATTTTGTGAGTTAACACTCTCTGTCTCTCCTCCCTAATTTGAATAAAATGTTCAGTTCGCTATCAGGAAACATTTCTTTCTTTAAATCATATTCTCTTCTTTTCTTTCTTTTCTTTTTCCCGCTTGCCTAACATTCCTTCATCTTGGATGGTTTTGAATGTTGAAGAATATTCTCAGGCTTTCCCGGCGTACAGAATCGTGGAAGGTTACTCGGGAATTCCACCGGGTCATATTATTATTATTATTATTATTATTGTAAGTTTTCTTGGATATTTCACTATTACTTATATCACTACTTTTTTACATAGCAAAAACCGGGTTTCGATGAGTTATCATCACCTTCAGGCGTAAATTATGATGTATCGTATTTATCTTATTATTGTCACCTAGTTACCTAACGGAGGAAGAGACGAATTTTAAAGCGGGCGCCAGAAAAAGGGTAAAGGATGGATAAAGATATACGTTTATTTTATGCAACGACCGCCTTAAGTTGGGCTCTAGAGAGCAGTTGGAAATTTTAAAAATTACGAAAGTCAGGAAAGCACTCTGATAAACGAATATCTTTATGTCTTTTCATGTAAAAATAATGGTATAAGTATTAATGAAATATCCAAGAAAAATTTTCCAGCTCCCTCTCGGCCGACGTATCGATGCACAAGATGTGCACGATTCGGGCATGCACTAATGACGATGGAAAACTCATGCATTTAAACGCCGGCCGAGATGGAGTTGGACAACCTGATCCGGTGGAATTCCCGAGTAACCTTCCACGATTTTGAACATTCATTCCCCATTTATAAATTGATCTACCAGTGGAGCGTTTCCGCATAATTTTACGCAAGATCATTAATTGCTTACACACATACACACCTATAATACCGATAAGCTGGAAGCCGCAGATCAAATGAGATCAAGCTTCCAATGGTGAACAAGATATACACCACCAATTTATTCTTCTCAATTAATTTATATTATTACTATTAAATAATTAGTTACAAGTCGACCATGAAGTCAGGTGGTAACATAAAGTTAGGAAGTACATTAAGACGCAATAATATACATAAACCAAAATACAAAACAAAATACTAACTACCAAAAATTTTTTAAAAGCCCTCAAAAACCATTTTTTACCCAATAAATGTCACCATATACATATATATGGAAGACCTGTGCGCGTGAATTATTTTCAGAGGCACTTTTGCCCACTTTCAAATAATGAATGAAAAATAGATAAAATTTAAATTCTAAATATTCATATACTATCATGGCGAAAAATAATTTCCATGGTATAGAATAGTAATGCCAAAAGTAAAGGACAAATTTACTCAAATCCGGCACTTCAGATGGAGATCAATTACTAAGACAATTACGTGATAATTGCAACAATAAAAACTCTGTATGTGAGCAGAATAGTTAATAACGAGGTGTAATTGGGTTTCAAAGGCGTTTTTTCAATACGGTGATAGTTATTACAATGTAAAGGATTAATCCCTGATAACCTGTCACATTTGTACGGAAACTAGATAGAAAATAATAATAAATTCACTAACATCACGTTTTTACCCATCAAATTCAATTTTTTTGGGTCATAGTTCTGGAGGCTCACAGTTAATATAATTTCAGAATTTTAAATGATATTTATACATTAGTTAGTACTCTATTACATATCCCAAAATCGCACAAGGCTAATTTTGCATAATTCTTAGAACATTTAAGTCGTAATATTAATGGATATATGAGTTATGACCACATCCATGTTAAATTCTAATGCCTCAACGATAGATTTCCAAAGAACTTCCTGGATATTAATATGGGTGCAAAATAATCCAAAGGGCAATTACTTGGAATCACTTATAATACTATTCGGGTGAAATAAAATTAAAGCACTGAACGGAAACTTTTCCTGGAAATTAACAACTTATTTACATGTAGCAGTTCACTGAATGATCGTGGAATTAATTTAACCAAACTACTCATGGAGGAATACAATTAAATTGGCAATTTATTCAGGTATTCAGGAGTTTTATAAAATTTAATTACTGAGGGGATACTTTTATAGGAAATAAATGACTAATTTGGACATAGAAGTACACTGCATGTTCATGGAATAACTTTAACCGAACTAATGTAGCAGGAATCCAATAAGATTGGGAATTTATTCAGGATTTGATGATCGTTACGCAAGCAAATCAAATTGAAAAGGGAGCTACAGTTTAATGGCGCAATCGTGGTAACCGCTTTAGATGGGGTACACCACACGCATGAAGACCAGTTTCCGTCCGAAAAATACACGCTTTACTGAACTTTGAACATTTCCGCAGACTCCCGTCTCTGCTCGGCTCATTGAGGTCGAATTGAAGATCATGGAAGCGCCGTCGGAAATACGTGGATTACGTACAAATATAAATTCTGAAAAAAACGGACCTATTTGCGCTCAGCGACTACATCTGGATCGCATGAAAGAGGTCATAGGACTGTGGTGAAGCGGGAGTACAAACGCAGGCAGAAGAATGGGTTTTGAGAGAAATATATTTAAAGTAGCTGTAAAGTGGGAAACCAGACACTTTGCCATCAGAATGAGGGTTTATCGAGCATTATGCCCCAGAGCAGACGCATTTGGGTCTCAAGGTAAGCATACGCAATTCATCAATGTCATCTAGTCCAATATTTATCATATCAGCGTCCAATTTCGATAAGAAAAATATGTGGGAGGAAGGAAATAAATTATGACGGAAATGTTTACTTTTATAATGAAATTGGCAACGAAATGGATATGAAATTCCAACATATTCAAGCAAAATGATTCGTGGCCCTATTCCGCACCGGAAAATCTTCCCGATTTTCTTCTTCAGAGTTTCAATTGAGTACTTCACAACAATGGTTACTGCTTCCGATATTGGAGCATAAAAAACTAGAACTACGCATTTGCGATCTTTGCAAACTAGGGATTACATGGCGGAAAATTGCCCTACCAAGAGAGTATATGAACAGCTCGTAATCACCAACTGAAATATTCACGATTGCTTTTGGAACATATCCTTGAAGGTAGGCGGCCAGTTGCAGATCATTGAAAGGTGCTTAAAGTACTTAAAACCCCTGATAGAGCAAGGAATTAGAAACGTATTTTGTGTAATAGAAACACATATTTCCGAAGAAAAAACAGTTTTGAAAATACAGTCTTTTACTCAAAGTAATAACCAGGTTCCAAATGAGGCCTTGTATCACATATATTTATAATTTTCTGCGACATATTTGTTGCAAATTATGTAATCATAAAAATAATTAAGCCTATTTAATTAAATGCATTTTAATTTACTTGCTATGTGGAACATATTTAGAGTAATTATTCAAAATTAGAAGAAACTTTAGCAGAAAAATTGGAAATTGACAAAGCAAGCTTCCTTTAAAATCACCTACGCGTAAATGGCAAGCAAAATTATTCCAAGTTCATAATTTAATAACAATACGTCAATATCCTATTTAAATATCACTCGATTGATTCCAAAACGGAACTGAAATGGATGCATCATTGATTGTGTACTGAAAGTTGTTGACTCACAACAAAAGTAGCATAATAGCGTTTATTAGAAAGTCATTCATCATTATCACTTTCTCGTACGAGGAGGACCCCAAGGGATTCCTACAAGTCTATCGCAATAATCTCAAAATGAAAAATGTTTGCCCAAGACTGTTATGCACTGGCTGTTATTTTGAAACTCAGAAATGCTAATTAAAAAAATGATCAAGGTAGTTATTGACTTGCCATTCATGACTGACATTTGAATATTATAAAAAAAGTAAATGTACCTGATTATAGGAATTGAGAATTGTATTGATGTGATATTTTGTGGAAATACGATTTTATGGAAAAACGTTGGCCACATATATTTTTCCACAATTTATTGGAATACAAATCTATATCTGGTTCACGTACCTACTGCAATCCTCTTGATAATGGCAGAATGGTACCGAATCTGGCATCTCTTGGTATTTCAATGCATCGTTTAAAATTATTCCTGGTTTGAGTTTCTTTCAGGATATCTCAGTGATGCTAACGGAGACCAAGAAGAAAATGCCGAGGATTTTGTGCGCGAACCCACCAGTCATGCTGATTTTACTGCTGCGAAGCAATTGAATGATGGACTGAACACGTATCTGATATCTGCTGCAGACTCACGCTAAAAACCAAAGGAACACTTTTCGATTTATTTGCAGTACTTTGGAAACAATTTGCCTCGAATTGATGGAAGGTCTTTCCATCTGGGTTGGTCGAAAATCCAACATCATGACCAGAAAAAAGGATTTTCACTGCCTAGATCAGCGAGGTCGGAAGGGCAAAATACAATATGATGCGTTATTTTCCGAAAGAATTTTGCAGCAGGGTGAATGAAATTCGACCAGATGATGATTTATTCAATGCATCGTAAAGGTCACAGGATAGGAGAAATTATTTCAAAATTTAAAGTCGATACCAATAATTCAAACTTCAATGCTGAATTTACTCGCCTCATTCAGACTGAAACAATTATTTCCTGTATTGATTAATCATGTCATAATAAAATCGTATATCACGGATCAAATCCTCCAAAATCACTTCCAAAAATCACAAGGATCAAAGAGAATCCATTAAATTTAGTAACAAAATTATTTCGTGGTAATTGTGAACACATAACTTCAAACACCTACTGTCCCTCTGACTACAAGAAAAATGTATTTGAAATGCACGCATATGAATTATTGAGGATTTATTAACGAAGAAAATTTGGATTTGGTGAATCATAAAATCTCTTTGATGGCTGGGGTTCTACTTGATGAAATTATTAAGAAAATTTACATGTTTGGCACACAGAAAGAAACCTGGCGATGTATTTTTTCCCCAAATTTACAGACTTACTAACGAGGTTTTCAACGTACTAGTGCCATTATTAAGAATCACAGTAATAATTACAAAGACATGAGTCAGGGGCGAGAAGGATAAAATTCTCTGTGCTGTAGTTAAAAATGAATCATCCGTAAAACAAATTATTTCGCTTGTATTATTAATTTAAATTTATCAAAGATTAGAAACTTGAATAGAGAGATACAAATTTGGCAAAAAATCACCCCAAATTAGTTCCAGAAACTATGTGATTCTTCAGAGAACCTATCAAAAAATAAATTTCAGTAACTAGCTTTTATATTAGTCCTCCGTATCTTGTCGAGCAAAGGTATTTTAACAATATGTACTCTCTATCCAATAGGTACACTTTTAAATCTACTGTGCAACTACTAGCCACCGTCATTCAACTACAGAGGTTCAATTAGTTCATGGACTGAATTTTAAGAGTAAACATTACAGACGTAGGTACTAATGCTCTCAGTTAAAAAATCACGCTGAACAGCTTAAGGGATTTCCCTGCGATGGTTTCAAAGCGATTCGTAAACAGTAGTCATAGAATAGATCAAAGCCCCATTACCTCGCAGAAAAGCTTCACTGCAGGCCATCATTATTTCCCATTTCATTACTTAACCTTGGCTAGAGTGAATTTTCCCATTAAGGTACACTTTAGGGCAAGGATGAATTTGTGCATACTATGCGAAAAATTATTCGTTGTAGAGCGGAAACTGAGACAAATATAATGTAAACTAACGCTTTTACTTTTCTTTAAAATTCTAGACACGTAATAACTGAGAATGTTGGTAGACTGTAAACAATGGAAACGAAACCCTTGGGTCGGGTTCGCGGGATACACTCCTGGGGCGAGGACTATAAGCGATTAGCTTTTCTCCTCTGCCCCCAGAAGGGGAAGGACGGAAAGGAACAAGGAAAGGAGGCGCCGCCGCGATAGGAGCCCGACGACGCCTCCAAGGAAAGGACGGGGAGGAAGGAAGGGACGAGGAATCCTGCACCGTCACAAGGCGGGCAGGTCCTACCATCAGCGAAACCATGCATACGCAATTAATATTCTAACGACCTTGGAGGATGGTAGACTGTAACGTAACTAGACGTATGACGTCATTTATGATCAAAAGACTACATCATTTTACATTCTTTCGAATATTTCGAGATTTCCAGTAATTTTTGCTCGCCGTTATGGAGATCACTCAAAATATACGAGACTTGGTTCTGCGTTGTAAGCTAGAAGATATATCCAACACTTTTCAACATTTATGCGCAGTCTTGAAATGAGTTTACATAAAAAATATAATACTCCCTGGTATCAATATTTGAACTTCAAGTTTACCGTTGAAACTAATCAATACACAAACACAATTGCTCTCTGACACAGAATTTGAACACCAAAAGGGACTGCTTTTCATCGATTTCGGAGAAGCGATTTGTAAACAGCAGCCAGCAAATAGATTAAAGGTGCTGTCCGCTGGGAAGGCCGTCAATCGACTAACACGTTCAAAACAAAACAGTCATTGCAGGGATAAACTGGAGACAAGGGCGTATTGTAGTAATAGTGGTTAACGTCTCACTGATTCCAAAGCAAAGCGACCGGCAGGCGACAGCGACGCGAGAAGCGGACCAGGGTAGAAGGGCTAGGCATGCGGTCGTAGCGTCGCAGTCTATTGTGGCGGCTACGTCCCGTTACACACGAAAATTGGGAACAATACACCGAGGAATAGTAGTCGCTAAGAGCGCATGTGACACAATAGACACACGCAGTAGGATACTAACAAAAAGGATGAGTTCAACGACCTAGATATCTACCCATGGGCCATAATGCCGGACACTGTGCCGTCAGTGCTTAAAAATTGGAAGGTAGACAAATTCGTTTATATGCATCAGTCGGTAAGTAAATCAATTTAATTTCAGATTTGTATATGTGAATTAGATTCCAGCTTAATTTCCTATTTTCTGCTAAGTTATGATACTATTCATTATAAAAATTAGTACTCCATAAACTCTAGGTATCATTTGGAAAATATTATATCATCAAAGTATTATTTTTTCAATTAGATCTCAACTTCTAGTTTCAACCCAAAAATACAGAATGAGAAACTTATTCAAATAATGGAAAAAAATATTTCACATTCCGTTATTGTCTCAAATATGGTGCACTTCATGGCGGTGGTTCAGTGAGTGGTAGTACGGATAATATAAATGGGATTGTGATAGTAATGGTGGCTGTTTGATGTTGTTTTTTGTTCCCAAGTTTCAAAATATAGAGCTTGTTTTTGAATTGTACTGAAATTATTTGTTAAGTTAGTAGTGGATATTTAAAAACGTTACAACGTTGTGAGCGAATTAATGCTACATTATAGCAAATATGTAAAATTAATAATACGTTTAATATGTTCGATCATATTCACGAAGAATTTGAAATAGGCATCACTCTTACTGTCTCAATCGCTTTTGTAAATCGTTGATCATTTACAGTTTGATAGACGCAACCAAGTCGCTGCTGATTCAACGCCGATATAAATTTCTCCTCGCAAATTGAAACAAACTCAATTCTAAAACACGAAGTGAAACGTGAGATAAGGCCCAAAATCATTCTCAGTGTTTCACATAATGCAAGCGTATCCCTACCGATCACAAAATTCCCACATATTACGAGTTATATCTCTCGTCCTTCTGGTCAATGCATGGCTTCAAAACACGTATACATAAAAATAACATTTTTACACGTATATGAAGGAACTGTTGCTGATGTTAATTAGTGTGTAATTAGTGAGAGGTAATGATGGCTATGTTTCTACTATTTCCTGGACTGACGTTGATTACGTGAACAAGTAAATAACCTACGTCTCCGAGCTTTAATGAAAGAAATTGAAATTGCGAGCTTTGTCCGATTTCCTTCATCACATTATTCACTAATCGAAAGTCTTCCATAACTTAAAATAATTAGTTTTCATTTACTGATAATCCATGGAGTTCTTTTCATGTTTTTACGCTATAATTTCTATGATCATAAATAACTACTTTATGTATGTTTTAAAAATTGGATAACGGTTAAAAAAATTTACTAAAAAGAAGAAAGATTAGTTATAAATAATAATTTAAAAGCCAAATAAATCAAAGATCTAGTGAGAAACATTACGACGAAAAGTACGACGCGAAAAGAACAGAGCAATCCAGATAACTTAAAAAGAGGACGGTCTGTGTAAACTTCCTAACTATATTTTTCCTAACGAAAGAAATGTATCCAAAACTAGGACAGTTACAGCAAAAACTCCCCTTCTATACACGCGATACATAATATCCATCCCATTCACAACGCTAGCTTAAGTGTTGGCCATTGGCGTTTATAGGACGAACATTCTAGGCAATTATCCGGAAGGTACAATCGTAAAAAACAGATGGCCACATTTTGAAAAAAAAATGAAATACCCTCAGCCCAAATTGATGACACCATGTGATGAAACCAATAATCGAAACAAATCGATAAAAATATTAATTTTATATATTTTTCATTGGAACAATCATTATATGGCTCTGATTAATGGCGACAAAAATGTTTTATACCTTTAAGCAAAAGGGATTACGACGGTATGAACATAAATTTAAAGATTTTACACAACTAAATATAGCCATATGAAGTGAAATTAGAGGAATTTTATTGTTATAGTACCCGTTAATACTAGAAACTGGAAATATCTGATTTCACTAGGTACTGATATCACCAAAAATTGGAAATATTTATCTGTAAAATGGAATTATTTTTGGATAATATTTCCAATTTCTAGTGTTTTCAGGTACTAATTTAATAATCCATCTACTTTCACATCATCTGGACATATTTAGTTGCTTTGCAGCATCAAATTTATGATTACACACAGTTGATTAATCTGATGTCAACATATCATTGTTAGAAATATTTTTTAGTATGAAAAGGGTTAAACATTAGTAACATACTTATTTATGAAGCATACAAATGCAGGATACCTATTATAGATCGGAATAATTATTTATCGTTCAAATGGGATAAAGATAATTTTACTAAACGACGAACTAGACCAAAAACTAGGACAGATTTTGCACCAAAAATCCACCACATCTCATTCAGGACTGGAGGCACCAATTCCATTCGTACCCTTGGCTTGCGTTCGACTTTTAGACGATGAACAAGCGTAATGGACATCCGACGACCGGCAAACCCGCGTCGCGGCCCGATTTCCGAAGCCTTCCGGCAGATGGAGCCGGAATCTCCGCCCCTTCACGTGAATGGCATTAGTTCCAATGGGCCGGTGCCTGGGATCATGATACTGTCTCGTCCCTCTGGGCGAAGTGATACGGCCGCAGATTTAAAAAAAATAATGGAAGCTGCCCCCATTTTCCTCTTTTCAGGACAATGTGGCGATGTTCCGAAGAAGGGCAATGTTAGCTAAAGAACGCTGCCGTTTTCGTAACTCGAAAATTTGAGTAGGCGCCTACGGGGTACTTCAGCAGACAACTGTTACGAAAGCGATGTCTCTGGCTGGTTTCAGTCTGATTAAAAGATAGTGCAGACACCCATTCAAGGGTTGAAGAATGGAATTGAATTGGCTTGTATATTGCCTCCCAATCATCTAACTAGTTCTACTGGTTTTCTTTCATCGAAGACGTTGGAGCGACCGATAACTTCCTTGTAATTTCAGCGTTGAATTGATGTCGTAAGATAACCACGTAGTTAGGCCTACTTATATGAAATTTCTCCTACCAAGTTTACTTAAAAGCAGCACGTAGCCCTAAGTTCATGAGAATTAGTCATCTAAGACCATAAAAGCGGAAGAAATTCTTGTTAGGGCCTGTATAAAACTAAAGCATCAGTTCAGAAAAACCAACAAACGCAATCAGTATAAATATAATATATTGCAAAATAATTAGATTTGATCAAAAATTTGGAGCCTCGTTAAGTACATTAATTTTATTGCTTTCAATTCAAAGTAAACTTTACTCTTCCAAATATCTAAGATACAAAATATACATAAGAAATCCTATTGAAGGTGTAAGAAAGTATGGCACCAGTTCAGTTAAACCTACTAACGCAATCAGTTTAAAATACAGTATCTTACAAATAGTAAATATTTGAACAAAACTTTGGCACCTCGTTGAGTACATTATTTTATTGAAGTCGATGCTATCATCCGTGAAATTCAAAGTAAAATTAACTCTTCCAAAAGGAAAAAAATACACACTCCATACTATATATAAATAAGAAACTCAAATTCGGTAGCATTATTACACCATTCCATAGAATAATATATAAATAAAACATTAGGATTTTCATAGATAGAGAATAAACTGAAGATGAGAACGATCTTACGTTCTAATATAGTTAAGCGAAATACTTCAACGAGTAAATAGACTCTCTGCTGTCTTATTTGCAAGGAATCCAATTTTACCATGCTTAAGCGCTTTAATTCCTTCCCCGCTATTCACTTAGAACGGGGCAACGGAATTAGCATTGGGGTCATCTTGGGACAATTTGGCCAGTTAAAAGGCTCCCCAGTTGACGAGGAGTGGGATGAAGTTCAGTGACGCTACGATCCCTCTCATGTCGTAAGAAGAACTGTGTTATTGCAAATGATCTCTAGGATGCTTCACGATAGAGCGTCGCTCTTGGCCCAGACATTACGTCTAGATGGAAAGCAAGTGCGTGGTTTTATTTGCATTAATTTTACGATGGAGTTGAATTTTTATGCAGCTGCACTAATCTACCCAATAGGTTGGTCTTTTTCCCACAGCTCATGAGTTAAAACTTAAACAACCGAGGTGTCTTTTCCAACCCTTTCCCGATTTTGAAAGCAGAATTTAACCAAATTTCATTTTACACTGATGATTACTTAAAAGTATTAGCATATATTTCAATAAAAAACCATTCACCAAATTGAAAATAGTATTATCGGAAAATGTAAAAAATTGTCCTCCTTCAAAAAAAACATAAATTTTACCATCTTGTTCACTCAGTCCCGCGAGTGGCGAACATTTTGATTACATTTTCATGAGTAAGTTTCCAAAAATATTTATTGCTTATTACTTCAATGAAATCTTTATTTTTTTACAGAGAAGAAGTAGCGGAATAGCCGGATCTGAAGTTTTCCCGGCGTGTGATGATGTTGAATTTGTTTCGGGTTTCCCACCGGATGAGGTTCTCCATCTATGCCGACGTTTCGATGGTCGTGTCGTCCATCGTCATCCCTGATGACAGATGACGTCAGCAGATGACGACACGACCATCGACACGTCGGCAGAGATGGAGAACCTCATCCGGCGGGAAACCCAAAACAACTTCAACAGCGGAATAGCCGTTGGTAAATTTGAAGTATATTGTAGAAGGGAAAATATTTTTACTGCGATATATTGTCTTCTCCTTTCTCTTGAGCTACAACCTTGCCGCGGTGGAAATACTTGGGCGTTCCTATGACCCCAAGAGTTGCACTGGTGGGATTAATTCTATATTACTACCGGTAGGGTCATGCCAGATAGGTCGAAGGGTAAGATCCAGACGAAAGGCAGTCCACGTGATGGTGTAACGTAAATAACTCTGTTGGAATGGAAGTAGGAAACCCCACCAACAATCTCCTCTCTGAAAACATGGAGTAGAATCAAGTACTCCAAGGAAATCTACTTAATTGGTATAATAATTTAATAATAATAATTTTGTCCACTAGAACCCCCTTGTATCCTTTGCCAAGTACTTCATGCGCTAAAGGCATACCATGGCATAATTTTTACCTGAGGATTTTTCATAGGTTTGGGAGGTCTGCTTACATGTTGGTATAGAACATATAGGGCCACACTATACCATATTTGGACACGTAGTGCAACAGTTCCGAAGTGGAAGCCAAATTATGGACATTAAACGTGTTCTCTCGTAAAGAATTTCCAGGTATAAGTGAATCGTTGACATGAGAGTACGAAGTAATTCAGAGAAAATAGAAATTTCATTTGTTCATAGAGAAGGTAACACATGCACAAGCCAACGAGGAAAAGGAACCGGTTAGTAATTATACATGGAGGGCAAAAAGGACCCAGGAAGCAATAGGCAAAAGAAAGGAGATTCGGAAAACAGTATTAGAGGGAATAATGTTCGGCACACAGGCAAGGTATAAGAATATGAATGATACCTTTCTGCGAATTAAAGAAGTGTTTTCAAATACAGAAAGGCGTAGGCTTGGGTGGGAACTCCATAAGAACACTAAAAATCATCAAAAATGCGTATAAGTAGTGAATATATGAAAAATAGATATCAAAGTTACTAAATATTAGCAGCATAATGCAACTCTCATCCCTGTTACTCAAATTCCAACACCTGATGCAATAAACAATCCAACACCTTACGCGACACCTTACGTAACCATTTCAATTCTTCGGATAATATTAAATTTTTACTAATTATATCTCTTTTCATACTACCTAAAGCATTGCCAATTCAACTAACCGTAATTTCCGTCAACCAATTTCGTACGGCTGTCGTTTTAACTGTTCTCATAACCAAACCAGTTATGAAACTCCAATTATGAATTTGATGCCCTCGATCAATCATCCGAAAGGTGCGGTAAAATATCGCATTATACCGGATGGAGAGCTCCACGCGATCAACCCAATGAGGAGGAGATTAGCATACATTTCGCGACACAGAACCTGCGCCGTACTACAGCCAACGGATGGGCCCGTGAAAAAATTCAAGGGCACACGTGGATCGATGGAATGAGGAGGAGGCGGTGGATCATGGGAAGACCCTGATATCTGCAGGCCGTGACGGATCATGCCCTCGACTCATTTATAACCTATGCCAGCCTACGGAGTGGGCGTCTTAAACGGAGCGGGAGAGGAATAAGACTGGAGTTTTTGGAAATTCGTCATCGTGGCAGACACACGAGGCAATCCCATCAATTGCATACGCTGCCCTCATCGGGAAATGGCGGAAAGAAATGTTAACAGCGGGGAAACCACATGGAGACATAGAGGAAACTACAGCAAGTACCTTATGATTTTGATTTTCGCATTAATAATACAAAAGAGGATCCTCAAGTCGGCCTCTAAAAGTGTTGTCTCACACCGCGCATTTAAATGGGTTTACAAAAGTCGCCACTCGTGCCGCTGACGGACAAAGTGATCCGAGTTTCACGGGGAAATAAGATATAATTAGGGATATTGACCAAAATTTATATGCATGATAATTGATCTATGAAATTCAGTACTTTTCTATGCTACTCATCTCAATTACAAACACTATACTGAAAAAAGGATCGCATTGCACTCATCACCGCGGATATTTTTTAAAACCAATTAAAATGCGACTAAAGTGGCAACAGAATTAACCCTTCTATGGAAAAGTATTGGGATAGTATAATCCCCTTGGATTTACGTTATCAATCGGACTGCATAGCGATGTCCTGATTCCAATGTTTGTAACTGCAAGGATCAGAATAAAACAGGAATGAATTTGATGGACCATATCATCGTGAATATAAATTTCGGCTAACATCCTTAGTAATACCACATTTCCCCGTGAAACTCGGATCACTTTGTCCGTGGGCGACTCAAGTGGCGACTTCTATAAACTCATTTTAATGCACTTTTGGTGACAACACATTCAGAGGCCGATTTGAGAATCCTCTTCTGTAATATTCGTGCACGTTTCCATCATACGTATATCTTCCATTTTCATCAGTTTTCAGAAATTTCAACATCGCGGCAAAGAAAGCAGAGCAGTCTGTTTACTCTCGAAATTTAAAATGTTATTTATGTAATCACAAGGAATAACATTGACACTTTATGAAGCTGATAGATCACGAAACAACTAATATAAATTTAGGGTAATAGCCTTAATTATGATACTCTAAATACAGCCCAATATTATTATTATTTTCATTTTAATCATTATCTATATAACTTATAGTTAATAATAATAATATTTCTCTGTGAAATTTTTAGCGAGTAGAGACTTATGTAAACGAATTTAAATTCGAAGTGGGTGACAAGGCCAACTGGAGACTTTTTTATTGCAATATTCGTTGCTGAAAGCTTCTGCTCAACCGTTATTTCTTCGAGACGCATAAATCTCAAGTAAACTCAAGTAATTTAAAAAGTATCTGTTAATATCATCTTGAAATTACCAGAGTACAAGGAATGGAGTCCTATTTATGTTCACTAGAACATCGAAAATTTACCCTCTCCATTTAATCAACTGTAACATATTTATATTCGAGATACAAGGGTAGCCTTTTAAGTGCCGGGAATGAAGAAAACGATAAGATGTACAAAAACGCAATTAAAAAAAATGTTTTTCAAAGTACTCTCCACGATAGTCAATGCAGTTTTGCACTAGATGGAACAAGTCGTTGTAACATCTATTCCATTCCGAAGTAGGGGTAGTCTAAATGGCTGTTTTATAGACATCCACCGCTTCTTCAGACGCTTCCTCGCGCATCAAGCGCTTTCCTCATAGCATATTCTTGATTCTTGGGAACGTAAAAAAAAAACATTGGGGCTTGTGTCCGGGCTCTATGGAGGATGATCAAGAATTTCGACGTTTTGCTGTTCTAAAAAAGACTTTGTGACTCGAGCGGTGTTTGAGCTTGCATTGTCATGATGGAGCGTAATGCGTCGATTTGGGCTATCTTTCCGAAGCTCGGCGAGCACTTCCGCCAAGCAAATGGTCGTATGCCATTGGGCATTAACTGTTCTTTGATTTTCAAGAGCAGTCTTTTCTACATGCCCTGATTATGCTACGAACGATGCGACCATTTTCTTGGAAACGCTACGAGTGCGAACAACTTTTGTCGGTTTGAGATCACTTTGGAAGACTGAAGAATACTGAAGATTGGCTTTTTGATTCAGGCTCGAAGCTATAGATCCATGATTCATCACCACTTGTGATGTTGTGAACCGCTTTGATGCTCCTGAGTTGAATCGTTGTGGAGTATTTCGACACCAATTGACTCGAGTTGCTTTCTGTTCTTTTGTGATGAGGTGCGGTATCCAGCGGGAAACCTATTTTGAACACCTAACTCTTCGTGTAAGATCTTTTGAACTGAGGTCCCTGAGATGATGATGCCTGTATCTCACAGTATGCAACATGACGATCTTCCATAATCATGTTACGTACAGCATCTACGTTTTCTTTTGGGACGGCGGTTTTTGGTCGCCCTTCACGCGGTCCGTCACTGAGGATAGAGCGTCCTCGCTGAAACTCTGCATACCAGTGATAAACGGTTGTCTTTGATGGCGCTTCTTCGCCAAAAAGATCAAAACGTTCAGTAACGCATTCTTGCTGAGTGAGGCTTCGTCGAAAGTTATAGATAATTATGCTGCTGTACTATTCATGACTAAATTCCATCCTGTACAGCGACTTGGGAACTTTGACACGCCACCGTTTTAAAACTATCAGGCCGATCATAATGAAACTTTGCATGGGTATTAACCAACTCGAAAAGTTGTTTATAAACACCATTTATAGTTGCTAGGTGATAAAGAGCGTTCTATTCCCGATACTGAAAAGGCTTCCCTCGTACGGGCAAATTTTGATAAAGATCTTCTCCATATACCCTGAAAACCTTAAGATAATCTTAATATTCACGCCGCTCCGCTGTGGAGTGGGCATAGCAGGAGCCGTCGATAAGGCTTGAGGTTTATAAATTCGTCGTTGCAGACATACGAGGCACTACCATCAATTCTACACACTTCCTCCCCGGGAAAATTATAATTTAAAATCTATACATATGGATGGTGCATAAAAGTTACGTACTAATTACAATACTATAGGTTTAAAGCTCTAACTAGCAATTTGGATTGCAAAGATCTTGTGCATCATAAAAAATGATATGAATATGGATAGTTCATATAACTATCTAAGGATTATGAAAAATAGAAAATCATGAAGACATTGAGAGGCTTTTAATAAAATTAATTAGTAATTTCATTTCCATATTTATCCTTTTAGTTATTTTTATCTTATTAAGCAAGTATTGCTCTCCTTTACTCTACTCATACTTCATTTCTCCTTTACTCTACTCATACTTCATACTCTATCCATACTTCATTTCTTGTTCGTGAATTTTTAACAAAACCATACTGTAGGATGCCCCTCTATTTTCTATGATCCTCTATTTTCGCCAGAAATGGGTCGATGTGACATTTTCTTATTTCCAAAAATAAAGAGAACCTCAAGGAAAACATTTCCAATTTCTTTAACATTCTTATTGATACTTGTTTTTTTAAACTCCTACGACCATTCACACATATTAAGATTTCCGCGTCATGGTAAATGTAGGATGAATCATAAATTTGGAGACCATCCGACAAAAACTGGCAATATGATGAAGACCAACCCCAGTCAAAATACCCTTGCGTTCTTTAGAAATTCTGGCACCAATTTGATTCATCAAGGGAAATTCAACGTCTAACTGCGTGGAAAATGCACATTTCCGCTTTCCTATGTGGAGTAGTGTGTCTACCTGCGAAATCGCACTACCGCAATTAGGCCATAATTTAGGGCACACGAAACTATCAATTGTGAACGGCGCTTCGAAGAACAGTGAATGCAAATGGAGAACCCAATGCCGGTCATATAACAGCTCATTTGTCATGAATGCAAGGGGTAACTAAATTATTCCACGCCAAACAGAGCGCCATGGTGCCTTTTAAGTATTCACGAATAGAGTGATTCAAAAAGATTGAATTTGCTTATTCGAGAAATTAATATCTGAAATTAAATTCCCACCTTATTAGGATTTCTATTTACAAAATATTTCATCCAATGTTTAGGCTGAGCTTAAAATTTCAAAGTTTTACACTTATTATAAGCAAAATGTATACAATATTGTTAAAGAACGTATTTATTAATTTATTTTACCGTTATGAGTTGAGATGGATTCATGTGCGAATATTTCATCCTTCAAATTCAGAGATTACAATGATTGAATATTTTTTTATTATAAAAGTCGATAAGTGACCCTTTTAGGATATTCTTAGCAATCTGTTTTAGCCTTGGCTGTAGACAAACAATTGAAATACTCTAAATACAAAATATACGGTAGAAATATGAATATTAAAATATACATAATTAATATGTAATACCTATATAATAAATTTTTCATCCCTATTGGAATAATTGTGTTTGTATGCCATCTCGGCCAGTACGATAATATAACTAATGTATTACCTACGCGATTTTTGCTATCGCGCATTGATGAAATAGTTTGAAATGCTCGCTTGTATCTGAAGTCTAATGAATATGGTATCTTGTTACAAAATAATCAAAGCAGGTAGGAAAAGGGAAACTTTCATACTAACTTGTACACTCACAGCACATTTTATAACACGAAAGGAAAAAGACCAACTCGTACACGACGGTACTTGGTAGCGGAATAAGGTGTGAGGATAGATAGATTAATTTGACCGTATAAAATAGTTTCATGCTCGATTTTGTGGAAGTTTGATATATGAATGATAAAAGAACACAAAGGGTAATTTCCACACTCCATGGGTAGAACACTTTGAGCAAGGATATTGAATGGAATGATTAAAATAGACTGATAAATTGACCAGGTACTTTGTCAGAACAAATTTCAGTTTTTCCGCCGGTAATTGCGTCCCCTGCGCTATGCAATGCCGAAGAAACCTATTCAGATGTAACAATTCATCAATAGCATTTCATGTCCGCGTGTAAAATGATACTATAAAGTCAAAGAAGGTTCCAATTCACCCCAAATCAAACCATATTACACCGCACGTGCTCCCAAATTTACTCTCCAATAATTACGACTATTGAAAAAATATAACCAATGAAAGCCATGACTGAATGATACGAAGAACACGGGTAAAAATGGAATTAGAATGGAATAAGAACTTACATTACTACTAAAATGATTTTCATTGTCGTGAAAACGATGAGGGGCTCTATTTAAAAGGAATGAAATAAAGATTAATTACATACACTGGAATTTTAATATTCTACTGCAATGTACTTTGTATTTACAACCTCGTATAACCTGAAAATGAGAGAATCTATTGAATAATAATAATGTCAATGACTAAAATAAATGAAGTCATAGAAAAGCGCGTTATATATTATAACGGCAAAAGCAAATCCATGATAAAGCGTTGACATGCAGAATATATTAATTATTATGTTTACAGTGATATATGCCATGGGGTTTAACAAATTTAAAGAAAAGAAGAAAATGTAGCTTCACCGGACTCAATAAAAATACTTATCCACGAAGGATGGGAAATGTTAATGCTAATCAACTTTCAACAAGGTACCAAAAGCAAAGGTGCAATAAAATATTTGCTACGTTTGGTGATGGATAGGTTTAAATACAATGAGACAGTACATTCGACCGATATCGAAAAGGGCAGCAAAATAAATGTATTTAGATTGTATTAGAGAGGGGTACTAAACTTCTACGAAGTTAGGTTTTTAAATGAAAATTACTCTCCTTCTGAAAAGATGGAATCCTCATTTTTGAAAGGCCATGTGAGGCAGACTTTGGGTACCATATTTTATGGGATGCTGAAAAATAACTTTTGAAACCAAAAGAATGTCAAACTGATCATCTGAGATTAAATGAGAACCCTAGAAGCCAAGGGGTATAAATGCAATTTTTATAATTTTGGAGATAAATGCATATGATTGGTGGGGTACACAATATGGCATTGGCAAAGGAATACAAGTGAGTCACTGATAAGTATGTGCATATAAATTCACTGTTTTTTATGTATCCCTTTTCCACAGCAGTATTGTGCTCCCCACCAACCATTACCTGCACTTATCTAAAAAATTATCAAAATTCACTTAAAAACTTGTACTCCTTGGAATGTGGGGTATTCAAATATGCTAAGCCATGCGTAATAGGCATGACACTGAAGTTTTGCTCAGCATTCTCAGAAGGCGGAAACGAATAACTGTTACGCACACGGGGAAATTATTAGGCCAATGATATAAAAAATATAAAAAATGAGGTAATGCTGATGCAAAAGAAATAAGTCAATAAACGGTTCAAGGAAAATGAAAGAGAAAGCGAAAGAGGCCCTAAAAGATCCATCTCCATCATTGAAATATGAATTGAGGAAATGGTTCGGAAAATGCAGAGATGGCGTTTCATTTGAATACGGAAATTCTCTTGGAAATTCCATTTATTCACTCCAGTGAAGCCAATGATTCATGATTGATTTCGAAAACGATATCTGCACACTACGGAAAGGGAAAAATTGAAGATTCTCCATGACTCTTAAAAAAAAACATACATCTGCGCTTGGTACTTTTCAATTGTGATTTTACCACGCAACAAGTTTCAGCACTTATGTGCCATTTTCAGTGACTCAGGTCACTGACTTTGTCGCGTACAATAATGTGGGTAAAATGAAGCATAATCCATGCTTGAAAAAACTATTCCACCATACCTCCTCTGATACTTCACACCTATATTACTAACTACTGTTCATATTGACACAGATACTTTATTTGCAAATAACTAATGCCGAATGCCTCATATCCAAAACTATGCATTGGAGTCCATTAAAAATGGCGCAGAAGTGCTGAAACCGGTAGATAATAAAATCATTCAAGAAAAGTAAAAAAATATTTCACGTACTAAGAGCTTCACAAAGTGACAGCAGAGTTTGTATGTCTTGATGTCCACTGTGATACCCATGCATGATTGGCAATGTTCACAATATTTTAAATTTAGACCTCATCTCATTATGATTCTTCGTTAAAATGCTTGACATGAACTTACAGTAAGATTAGACAATACCGTTATACATATTTTAATAAACTTGAATATTGAAAACTGAAAATGATGGTTGCTAACAAATTTATATAGTTAATCATTTCCATAATTGTATTGATGTGTCTTGTGAAATAATTTAGAAAAAATCTGAAATATTGGAAATATTTGCAACCCTGGATTTTATCCCATTTTTTAATTATCAGAAAAATTGTTGAATAAGATCGGACTTTATAATCACATCATATGGAACTCTGACACTGATTTACGATGCGTAAAACTGAGACAACTTATGTACGTGAACCTCATGCTTATTATGCCCAATTATGTGAGAAATCATATAATGTTTGAGGAAAAAAAACCTTTGAGGAAAGGTGGATGGGAACCGCGGCGATTACTTTCGAGGTAGACGGGACGGAACGCCATTTCCGCACATCTACGATTTCCTTTAAGATGAGAACTCCACATCCCTCAAGGAGCCAGCATCCCATATTATCTGAGTACGTACGGCCTTTGAGCCATTCACGTGAGGGCCACAGTTCCTCAATGAATGCCAGGATGTATGGGGATTAAGTCTTATGAAGGTTGATGTTTTCCAAATTTTAATTTTCATTCATTACTAAAAGATTAAACGATTGTGTCATGGTACATACTTAAATAAACTTGAATATTGAAAACTGAAATTGGTGCTAACTAACAAATTTATATAGGTAATTAATCATTTCCATATTTGAATTGACGTGTCTTGTGAAATAATTGTGTGCTTAGTTCGTTTTAACCTTCATCGTAATTCACGATGATAGAAATTGACAGATAAACAGCTCATAAGCTCAGGCCTCTCAAGGCTATACACTCACTATTCTCACTATCAAAGGATATGCACTATATTCTTCACCCGAATTCGGATTAGACATTGGTATGAGTGTTCTAGGTTAGAATTGAAAACATTTATTGCCCTAGATACAATAGTTGCAATCAAGTAGAGCAGTACATTTTATGATTTTTCATATAATTGGGTATTGGACCTAATTTTTTAGTCTATTAAAAAATGAAGAATTTCGTCAACTATTATATTTATTTTCATCAAGTTTTTTCTCCCTCAGACGCAAACTATTTTAAGTTATTGATTTTTACGAATAATATTTATTCTCTTAGGCTATAGGTAAACGAAAAAAAACTAGAACTAAAAATTTGTAATAGATATTATATTTTGAATTTGGTTGGTAAAGAGGAGGGCATTTGGAGCAGTCAAGGTATCTATAGAGCGTTCCAAATTTAGTTGACAGTACGGGCCTTATGGATAACAGTGTTGCCAAGCTTCCGCTCCGCCGGCAGGCATCCTAACAGCGTATGCAACCACACATAATATGGCGCCAAAATGGTTTAGTTCAAAAAGGAGTTAGGGATCGCACGAAAGACGGCGTAAATTAAGGAAATTTTTTAGCGTAAATTACTATACCTTTGCTGAAATACAAAAGGAAAAGTCTTTTGTTATTTTATGCATGTACTTATTCAATGCAAAAGCTGAATAATGAATAATCTGTAATGTAAAAAATAACAATAAACTGAAGGATAATAAAAATTATCGCCACTCCTGAATGAGACAAAATTTCTATTCCTCCCATATTATGCAATATTTTTTTGGCTCTGGCTAGTATTACATGAAAGGCGATGTTGTATAAGACATCATCAATCTTTAAGTTTTCAAAATTTTCCCTTACTTGCTTTATTGTAAATTAAAGATCTCTTTTCAAGCTGACATCTTCAAAGCTAATTTCCTTAATGTTCTTTTTCCTCCACCTTGTAGTAGGCAAGGATTCCAATTTTCTTGAGTAATAAGAGGCATTATCTGCCACTATAATTGATCCTTCGGGTAAGTTTGCAAGAAGTGAGTGCTCAAACCATCTCTCGAAACACTCGCCACCCACTTCTTCATGTTCATCCATTGAGTTCTTTTTGTACAGAAACACATGCAATGCTCCTTTGATGAACCCATTTTCCGTTCCTACGTGTATAATTACAAATCTTTCTCCTCGGGAAGTGGGGGCCAAGCCCAGTATTTAGTCCAGCAAGGAAAGCTTGACGCGGATTTTCTAATTGTTTGTTTCGCAAACTAATGTTCACTATTCGTCCAACATTAATCCAACTTTCGCCTGTGAATACACTCGTCCTATGTTCGCGACGATATTTTTTTAGCTGCCTTAAATAATTAATTGTGCCACCGACGAATAATATCATCCCTTTCGATTAAAAAGATTCTTTTCCCCCTGC
This sequence comes from Ischnura elegans, assembly GCF_921293095.1. Taxonomy (NCBI): domain Eukaryota; kingdom Metazoa; phylum Arthropoda; class Insecta; order Odonata; family Coenagrionidae; genus Ischnura; species Ischnura elegans. Next base: position 44,945,499 of record NC_060253.1, on the reverse strand, counting down.
GTTCGTACACGAAGCCTATGTCCAAAAGAAGACGATATATAGTGTTGTCCTTTTGTAATCTGAGAGAATACTATCCATATTTACCGAGTTTAAGATGGATTTTTAAGTCGGAGGAATATTTTTCACGAAGGATTCATGTACCTTCCTTCTAATTCCCGATCTTACAAAATCGTCGAAAATCACTGCTCTCGAATTTTTGTAAGGCTGTCTAATTTCTTTAGTTTTTGAAGGAGTTACCAATGGACCACGGGAGCTTTCCTTTCTCACTCTGTAAACAGTAGACTACGAGCACCCAGTAGCCTTCGAAGTTTCTCGGCAGGCCTCACTAATGCTGAGAGATTTCCTGAAGTACGAGAGGACTTTGAGCACCAACTGTCTTTCGCGGCTCATGAGCTTCTCACCTTTTCTCACAAAAAAAAAAAACACACTTGAGACGCCGAGCAGAGCGGACGTGCTTCCACTGCGCTCCCGAGCTTATCATATTCAAGTGTTTCTTTCCGAGTATTTACGAAGTTTTTTCCTCTAAGTGCTTCAGAATAGTGTAATAATCGTTGCGTGATACCACACGCATCCCTAGTGTTCGATTTTTCATCGAATTAGTGCTTAATTACACGAATTACACCAAATAAGCGACTTAAAAACTCACGTCAAATCTTGGATTCTTTTTTTACCCTTCATCGCCGACACCTCGGAGTCGGTGGGATACGAAACGAGAGGACCAGCAACGTGTTCCTTCTTTGTCTTTTCTCCTCTTCTTTGTATCGGACATATTGATTGGGCGTGTTACAGCAGAGATAAGTGTAAAACACACTTCACAATTCTCAAATTCAGCAGACCACACAACACTTGTTTACTCAAAAAAAAATGCAACGACAAACTGAACACCTTCGTAAATTCTTCCCCCGGCCCTTCGGCTAGGGTCGATTCTGGTGCAGTTTTTATGGTACCCTAGGAAAGTAACTCAGAAAAAACCCAAGCCCCCTTTTGTAAAAGGTGTGCACTGGATGGGGTACTGTTTCGCACAGATTATGAGATATTCTCTTTCTTGGTTTCCGCGATGGGACCGAAACACCCAAGGCGAAAGCGTCTTATTTCCAAGCCGCTTGCTTACTTTCGTGTATCAATGTATTCAGATAAAAACACCGCTGTTACGACGTATGAGTATTCTCTGTTTAGGATATCAAACGAATAGATAAATACATTTCATAGCATGCATTGACAAAAAACTCCTTTTCCGCCCGAGAATTTTCCCTCTGCGCGCAAGAAAAAGCAAGAAGCCCGGCCCAGCGGCGCCGTAATATTTTTTATTAAGAACAAAACCTTGTAACTCGCTTCAGAATTGATGTAAGTTAATTATTTTTTCACCAAAAATAACTTTGTACTTTTCTTCACATTTGATACGCAGCATATGGGGACCTACGACGTAAGAAACGTAAGTTAGTAAGCGACTACTTTTTACCTTGCAAAAATCTAAATTTTCTTGCCCTAAAGGGTGTTACGTCGGTATAACAACATTTTAACTCAACATTTGTACAATTGGTGAAGACCTTCAAAGAGAAAATAGTGTGAAGAATTTTGTGCAGAAGATTCAATTCAATACAAACAACGGTCAGGCAGAAATTGCGAGAAGAAGATAAAGTAAAAATATACACGTTTCTCACGGAAATTTTAGGAAATGTTTTTTATAGCTTTTTTTATAATTTTTAGCGAAAAACTATTAGAACCAATGAATGCAGCATCTTTTTCTATATTAGAATGCAATTTTTAATCAGTGAATAACGCAACATTAATTTTCGTGCTGTTATTGACAACACCGCGCTCCCGGCCTTATGGGGATTAACAACTGTCAAATTACTGTCAACTAAATGTGGAACGCTCTATAGGCTATATGGATTTCCAAGTCGTTTCACTGGCTTCTACGTCATCTTGGATCAATTATCGCCATGGTTATTTTACATGATTATCATTCCAAGTGGTAAGATGGGGAATAACGGAAATATTAAGAAGCAGGGAAGATACCTATGCATTCATGGAAGTCAAAACCAGAGCTGAACATTATGTGAGTGCTAAAGCCCACGTTGATAAAGAGGATTAATTTTGATAGAGCTGACTATTCTTCTTTCTATTCACTCTTACTCACTTGGTGATTCAACCTGAAGGTTGGTTTGGATAGGTGAGGGTAGAGCTTCTCTTGAACTAATCCACAGGAGAGTGAATTTCAAACATTCACTTGGGGGGGCGGCGGAGGGGGGAGCAGTTCCTTTCCTTGGACCACCACACTCCGTGGTGTCCGAAAAGTTTCATCCGAGATTTTGAACCCGGATCCCCTCGATTAGAGGTCATTCTATGCCATAGATTTCACCCACCAGACTGCTACTCTTCCATTTTCCCGGCGTATCGATTTTATACTTACCATATGGGAAAAAGTATCTAGTACGAATAACATCCGTAAAATTGTCATTGAAATAAACGATAAAGGATGGTGCAGTGGCCTGCAGAGAGTAGACGGTACGTAGATGGATTCCTGTTTTGGAATTTTTTACTAGGATTTTTCAAAACCTTCATCGTAATTCACGATGATAGAAATTGACAAATAAACAGATTATAATATGAAGCTTACTAGTTGAATTTTAATAAAAATTTAAAAATAATGCACACCGTGAGTCAGATTTTTAAAGTATTTTTTCTAAGATCTTTGGAAGACTGTGAGTATTTTATGTAGCTCCGCAGTGGTTATTAAAATCAGTGTAGCAATAATAAATATCTCGAAAATACATAACCTACACATCAAACACGATTTAAACATTTATTCAAAACACACTAATTCGTATTTGCTCTTGCAACACATTTGTTTGAGTGAGAGGAATGCATGAGAGGATTATTTCCCACTCAAGCTTTCGCGATACCTGAAATATGTTTAATATGATTTTTAAAGCAATCTGGAAGCAGGAAATATACGTCATATGAATAAATTCCGTGAATACCTCGGTCGAATGTCGCACTGGCTCATTAATTTAGGAAACAAAGAGAGGCAGATTTTTGATATTGGAACGGATAAATGGCAGTAGGTGATTACTTTTTGGCTATTATGCTTCGGCACGTTGCGGTTTACTTCCCACACATAAAATCCCATGCATTTCGAATTACCCTAGAACTACACGAATGAAAACCCCACTATGGATGAGAAATTCGATGCGATGCATTTTGGGTTATAATTGCTTCGCAATTTAAACTTTATTGGAAAACAGTTTAAGTTTTTGAAGTAAAATCATAGCTATTGTATGCCATTTACATTTATATTATGCGATCCGTATTGAACGGATAAATTTGATAATAATGAAAAATTAATTCATTTCTTTTATTCCCTTTTCCTAAATGCATTCTCTTAAATATGCGGTATTTCTAAAAAAATATTTAAAAAATACACAGGAAAATTATTTATGGAAAAGTAATCTAATAGTTTCATAAAAGAATGAAAAATGATATTATATCAAATATACTTACTACTAAAAAACTATACTTACTTACTACTTACGCACTTACTACTAAAAAATACGAAAAGAACTGTTTGCAAGATACGTCATTAAATACTGACCAATTAAACTATTTTACAATTATAAATCACATTATCATTTAAATTCATCGGGAATATTTGGAGATAACGGAAGAATTCACATTAGTAGCCAACTACCTTTAGTCATTCATTCTTCAAAATATAATAATTAAATTTTCTGCATAAATATAACGATTTCAGGATAAATGAGACCAATATGGACTTATACTACGCTTTATTAAACACTTATTATTAATATAAGTGAAAAACTCGGATTTACACCTAGGTCAAATGAAAATTAGAAATATTTGAAAATTAGAAAATTAGATATATCAATAGTTTTGTTACGTTCCACTCAAAGTGAGATGACTTGCGGCCATTGTACTGAATCTTAGTGCACTGAAAGATATCTAATTTTATAATGTACTAAAAAAACAAGTGATTTTTTTATATAATGACATGGTCGCTTGAATGGTGTGCATAGATTTCACCCAATGGATTTTTCACATTTTTTATTCTCCACTATTATTTGTGCGAAAGAAACTTCCACGTGCTTTGTTTTATACACAAATACTTCGTTACTCCTGTTTACATAGTTTATTTTTTCAAAGCAAATGATGAAGTTCTGCGTGTTATAGTCATATCCGTTGCGTTGTTTGCATAAGTTTCTGCAATCAGTTCAAAATGCAAAGCCTTCTCAAATCCCAATTCCCAAAGCCATCGTTATTACTGTCCGTGTGGAATTACAGCAGAAGCTCCTACATACACGTGCCAACAGAATGCAAATTGGTTCATCACCGCAAGAAAGCTTGTTACTAGAATGCTTGCATACGCCCAATTATCTTTAAATAATATCCGCGATCATAAAATTGCATTTATCCTTATTTATCTTACTGTAGAGCCATCTGCAGAATTTGTGCAAGTTTACTTGAGACCAGTTCTTTTAATTTATTTCCAACAATAGCTAAAAGTTTATCATGCATCATCCTTATACAATCACTAAATATCCTATGAATTCGCATTAACTAAGCTATTCATTCATCATCAGCCAAATAAATGCAGCCAGAGTTTTAAAACTATTGAATATTCTTCAATATGCGAAATATTAATGTATTCTTTGGCAGTCTAAAGGTCATATTCACGTCTATTTGAAAGCAAATGTATGAGTAAACCATAATATCAATTTACATTAAATTGAACATACATTTTGACCAACTGATGCACTTTCCATGTGTCTCCTAATGTTGTTGACTTTTGCTTTAAATAGAGCTTCTTAAGCGACTACCTGCATCGTGGAGAATTTTGTTTTTACCACGTCAAATACTTAACATACAGCATTGCATGACTATTTTTAAAATGCTACGATGTGCTGAAAATTCAATTCAAAGGCCCTTGAAAGAAAATTATTCATCATTTGTTTTCCTCCTTCAGATACCCACCTTCTCAAGATTTTTTAAAACATTTCTTATCAATGAATCATTTTTTATTTAAAAAAGCTTATTCATTTAGTATCCAGTAGTAATTAATGATTACAATTAAAATTTTTTATATGCTTAAGGCGTACGATGATAATTCGAAAAAAGCTAACTGTTATTTCTATTATTAGCATTTCTATTTGAAGGCACAGTGCTGCTAAAAACCAGAAAGAAGCAAAGAAAAATAAATTCAGGAATTATCATCATACTAAAGAAGTTCTTCAACATTTAGCGACAACATATAGAGTCAGGTTTCATTGTATCAGGTAAATTAAATTTGGCGAACAACTGGAACGCTTACTTTGAGGTTGCCAGAATTTCTCTTGAATTCGCAAGAATCCTTTACTTACATGAAGGGAGAATTATTTATAAAGTTGTAAATAAATGTTTAATAGATTAAAAAACTACCTCACTGGTGCTGCCGGAATCCAATCTCCTGGGTAGGGGGTAGGTAGCATCTTTTATAATTTCTCTAGGATTTTTGAAATCAATTCCTTAAAATGTGTCATTGAGAATAGAATCAACATCCCAAAAACTAAGGTCAATTGTTAAAAATCTAGATTGCTCATGAGCCCCCAATGCAATAACTATTAGTATAGCCTCACCACCTCTTGTCAAACAATTTGCGTGAAAATGATGCTAGAAGTCGTGTTATGACAGCATTTTTACCCACTACCAGATCGCGTTCAAACTTCGCAGTTTGATAGAGAATGGGACGTTTAGAAATACAAGAATGAAATGTACAGAAATAATGAAAAAGAATGCCACGACTATAAAAATCTGTATTTGATCAAAGACACACATTAAAAACTTGTGTTGTACATCATTATAAAGAGTTTTTTAAAAAGTTTTTTTTTTCACTTGGAAACAAGATCACAAACGTTCAATGTGACCCCATTCAGACACTCGAGCGATGTCAAATCAATTCTCAAACCTATTCCATATTCTCAATAGCATAATGGGCGTACAGTTTGGATAATTGCTGTTATTTCTTTTTCATAATCACTAATTAATGATAGAGGTGGTCGAAACACCACATCCTTAATATACCCCAATAAGAAAAAATCATATTTGGAATCTTGGAGGCCAGCGATGAAGTGACTTGTCATAGGCTGACGTCAACGGCGCCAACAGCGAAAAAAATGAGCAACTAAATGACACTTTACAGCTTAAGAACAAGAGATTTTGAACTTAGAGCTTCCTTTATTCGATGACAGATAGCTCATCGCTCTCCTTTTCTTCTCTGTAGAGTAATAGATTTTTAAAGGTGTTATATCTTTTTTCAATCACCCAGTATATGTATTTGCTCAAGCGTTCCTTAAAGCAAGTATCAGTAAAAACCTAGAAATATGTGCAACTAATCCACAGAGAAAATAATCATTCGCCTTGAACGGGATTCGAACCGTTTAAGTCCACATATATCCACGAGGAGGAACGACGCCTCGGCATCTTCATTCGCTAAAGCACTCGACCAGTAATCGGGGGATCCGGGTTCGAATCTCGGTCAAGGCGAATGATTTTTTTATCCGTGGATTTGTGCATTACAGGTGACTACCGTAAAGTTATCATAAGGGTTGTACCGGTAACCTTAAAACCTAGAAATGTGCAACCCGTGTTAGCACAATACCGCAAAAAAGGCAAAATAGCCTTTCCACATACGTGGTGGTTCTTCTGCTCACAGGCTCGAGGAAAAGCGAGAATGGGGCTATTTGTCGAAAAAATTGCCCACGTTTGCATAGTTTTAGGCGTTTTACAAGGAATTTCTGTCGATAATATCTCGAAAACTAAGTTCCATTGTACGATTGCAAGCTGCCCAATCCCTTAAAATTTCATTTTCTGATACGCTGCAAAGTTTGACCCGATATGGTGGCGACGCTTGGTCACCTTCCCTTGTCAGCTATATACCTATCCCTAAAAAAACTAGCATCATTGGTTCGTGACGCAAGTTTTCAAGGAGCGTCCCAACTCTGACGGACATAAAATTGCGTCCTTCGCGGACGGCCTGGGAGACGTTAACCTGGATTCTCATTTCAACCGACCCCGATATGCGAATCCTGAAGACATCGCGGATTTCCTGCGTTCCAAATAACATACCCCGAGTGGAGAGGCGGGGATCCCTGACGGGTCGCCGCTCTTCATATCCCGATCGAGATGATTTGATTAGCGTCCGACGCGATTCACGAATAGCGAGTCGAACGCGGCCGTTTCCGCGAATCGAGGTTGAATCGTCAAGTAAGAAAATATTCCTTGGACGAGGAAAACGGTCGAGGAAAAGGGTATTATGAGATCCGCCTTCGTAGCTGTCGCGCTCACAGATTGTAGGCCGGTATCATAAAAGTCACAAGGCACTAAAGCAGTGTTTAAGAGAGGCAGTTCAAGTTTATCCGCCTTTTAGCGTTTTATATTAAATTGTACTATTTAAAAATTCTTCTTTTTTCCTATAACTGTGAGCCTTTAGTTTTGATAGACAAAAAATGCATATAAAATACACCCAAAACTCAAGTAGATAACAGTTATCATTGCTATGATGCACGAATGACGCAGCGTATACTAAATCACATACAGGCTCTTATCAATTATTAGGCTGCTAAATTATTTAATTTTAATATTTAAAGTCACATTATGTATATTAAAGGAATTAAAAATATGCTGCTTTATCAGGAATATTCGCATTATTTAATCATACAAGTAATCCCGAAGTTCTGATATAACGTCTCTGAGAGATACGAACATACAACAAAAAAAGATGTCTCTCAACATTTTTAACAAAAGTTTTAACAAAATGTTTTTAGTTCTGCTAGTTATGAGGCAAATCATATTTTAAATTTATATAGACTAGAGTCTGCGAGGCTTAAATCGCTATTAGGCTAAAGCGGGGGTAAAATATTCCAGGGTGTGGGTAAAGGTAATATGTGCTCTGTCTTTGGAGGTACCACGGTGATAGATCGCAGGGCAGTATAGTAGCTATCAATCGTCACTAACCAGTGATTAGGAGAGGGAATATACGATTTACCGACCTATTTTTAACGATTTATGCAATCATTATGTAGCATAGGATAGAAAAACAGAATTTAAATTCATCTAAACACAACTAGAATACAGCTGTTATTATTATGTGGATATGATTTAAAATACACAGAATATTTGAATTCACACTAAACTACGCAAGGATACCCTTTCGTTGTATCTGCTTTAAACATAATTTAAGGTGCACAAAGTTTTTTTTAGAGACATTGCATGGGAGGGACCAATAAATCAGCAACCATAGTAGCACTCAATCTTTTATTATCATCTAATAAATTATGCAAGAAATACTGAAACTAAATACCTCACATTATGACAATTTTATGGTTAGTCAATTTCAAATGTAATTTAATACAACTGAGATATCTATATATCGATAGAAAAAAAATCATCAAAGTTAATGCAAGAGTATTAAATATTTTTCTGTTTCACTGTGCTTCATAAAAATAAGCAATGATTCCGAATCGTTTCCAATTAATAATGTCGTTCAATGAACAAAATAGGTATGAGAAAGCCTAAATAAACGAGGAGAAATTTCGACCATGCAAATTGAAGGGCATTGCCCATGAAAAGTAGCTAGAAATTTTTTATCACAATTCTTTCCGAGTCAATTATCGAGCATACCAATGCATCTTCGTTTTTATCATTATAACTGGGAAAAAATGAATAATATGTCGAAATGATTGAGTAGTTTAATTATCAAAATAATATAACATTCACAACAAAAGTGTAACGATTTTTTAAAGTGAAAAAACTATGCACTTTTGACTATGCATAAGCACTTTACTCAGGTTTTAAAACACCAAGTTTTGAAGCAATGGAAAATAACCTATCATGACAATACTTAAATAAACAACGAGCAAAATTTGTCGTCACATTCATATTAAGAGCACAAATTCGTTGCTTGCCTCATGGAATTTCATGTCATCTGACTAAATAGAACTTTAGGGTAATGTAGCTACGGAAAATGTCAACGAATCGTGCTTGGGGAGCAGTTGAGCTTCACCCAATTACTACTGAGTGGCCTGAAATCATACTGGCCTAAAATCCGAAAGGCTAATTTCCCAAGCTTTTCATTTTTTAGGGAATAGGACCAAAAAATTCAGGAATATTAAAAAAATGTGATGGTAATGGAGAAGCTGAATGTAGAACTAGAAAAAGTTAGTGAATAATAGTACAATAATTATAAAAATCCCTTTCATTACAATGCCATACCGGGAAATAAGGCTTTAGAATAGGACTTAATATTTAAATACAGCTTTACTTTGATAGTTACATAGCTTTGGCCATTTAGCCACTTTTAAATATTTATTAATCATACATGATTACACAGACTTAACTTACAATACTAATACATTACCTGAGCAAAGAGACCCTTATATGCAATGTAGTCGACCGAAATATATTATGCTGATGCTCGAACTGACATATTTTACCTACATAGAAACAGGATAGTCGCGTCCTAGTTATTCGAAGCGATCATTTTTTACAAATAATTACAAGGTAAAAGACGAGTTATTTGCACAAAATTAAAATTGAATGAACTTACTAACAAATAGTATTTTCAAATTTAATTTTAACAATTTTAACATTCTTAAAAATTTAAAGTCCATGTGAATCGCAACAACTCAAAAAATAAATAAAATTATTGAAAATATATACACTCACTGAGCTACTTGGCAAATGCAACTAAGTACACAGTCCACGAACATATTAACTTCCTTCCGTACCAGAAGGAAGCCTACCTCCTGAATCACAATATTGTAAATCTAAATTAAAACTAGATGTGATCAATAAATAATTCATGTGCAGCTTTGGCCTTTAAAGGAGAAATTAACATGAAAATGCAACAATTCATGGACACAGTCATTGCAGATATTGGTAACAGGGTTAGAGGATGGAATGGAAACATATGGAATGAAAATAAAGGCTAAGAAGACTGAAGTGTAGATAGGTATAAGGGTGAAGACAAAAGAAGGTGAAATAGAGAATGTGAGAACCAACAACTTTGATAACAGAAGACTGGAAAAGTATAAGAGAAATAAAAAGAAAGATAGGAATGGCGCGCGAAAGAAGTTTTAAAGAAGAAGAAAAGAGTGTTGTGTAAGGGACTGGAATTAAAATTGAGGAAGAAATTGGTGAGGTGCTGTATGTGGAGTGAGTTTATGCATAGATCTGAGGCTTGGACGATGGGGAAGAGAGACAGGGACAGGATTGTGGCGTTTGAGATGTGGGTTTGGAGGAAAATGGAGGTAATACGGTGGGGGGATCGATAAAGGAACGAGCAAATGTTGAATAGGATAGATGAGGAAAAAACGTTGATGGACAAAATAAATCAAAGGAAGGGTAACTGTCTGGGACATTTGATGAGAGGGAATGGAATTTTGAAGGTAGCCTTGGAGGGGACGGTGGAAGGGATGAGAGGAAGGGAGAGGGGAAGGCTGAAGTTTATTGACAACTTAAAAATAGGAAAATATAGAGACTTCAATTAAATGATCAGAGACAGGAAAGAATGGAGACAGCGTTGGCGCGAGGGACCTGCCGATGGGCGGAACACAACAAGATGATGATGATTAAATCATGGTTTCGCTAGTAGTGGGCCCCGTCGTCGCTATGGCGGTGCGGGTATGTTCCTATCCCCTACCTTCCATTCCTATCCTTACCCTGGAGGCGTCGTCGAGCCCTCATCGCGGCGGAGCCTCCTATCCTTTTTTCCTACCTCAGTCCTTCCCCTCCCGATTTGGAATGATGAAAAGCGAAGACTTAAAGGTCTAGACCTTGTGAGTGCATTTCCGCGAGTCCACCATGGGTACTCGTTTAACCTACCCGTCCTATGTACCACACGCTCTGCCATTTTCTGGCGCAAGTGTTGAGGCGATGTTGAGATGCAGTCACATAAGCACGGCTAGATTCTCGTCCAAGTGCGAACTATAGAGCGACAGACACAAATCTATCCGAAAGGCTGCCGATGGCAGACAAGAATTCGGCTTCACCTTTGACATGGCTTGACCTTTATTCCGATAGAAGGGAAGAATTTATTAATAGCAGGGAATTTAAAATCTATTGTGGCTAAATATTTGACATGTTTTCAATATGACGCAACCGAAAGAAAGCAACAATCGCGACAATGACTGTGCAAAAAATCACTGAAGAAACCAAGAAACCAGTTTTTTACTTCTTTGTTTTGGTACCGAAATTGCGCGTTACTTGAGGATTTCATGTGGCCGGGGACAGCGATAAAAGCAGCTGTCTGATGTGGAAAATGGCAAAGATGGCGGAGAGCCATTCAGAACGAAAGAAGAGACATTTGGAACTGACCTGATCAAGATGCCAAATGAAGATAAATATACTAACTTATGAGATAGTGGACAAACACATAAAATATTGTCAACAGAATATAAGCTTGAGGTACTGTATGTATAGTTTTTGCACACTAACACTTTTCGTTTTATGTCTAATTCCGACATATACAATTGGTAGGGTGTGAAGGTGGAGGCTCAGAGGCATTACGATAGTTGAAGAGATTAGATTTTTCATTTCAACAATTTTTTCATTTACATTGAGCCAAAATCACATAAAAATAATTTCTTTTAAATAGCCATTTTTACTTGGTCGCTGAACGTAGTCGTACTGAATAAGGAAATATCTATGAGAAACATTTCAATACCTCCTCAGCACAGATGCCCACCGAATAAAATCCGCTCATCTAGTACTATAAGGGCTATCTAGATGAGCGGATTTGATTCGGTGGGCGATTTTTGAACATTTAATGCAGTGGAGGTATCGATTTCCTAATTGCTACTTTTTGTTTAATTAAACCTTTAGGTTACACCTAAAGGTATAATTGAACCTTTAGGTGAAAACCGATAGAAATAAGGGTGAAAACTATTTTTTTAACCGTTAGCCATGAGCGTGTAAAAGGATACTAAATAGGTGCTAAGCGTCAAAAATTGACATTTTTTCCAGTGGATTTTCCACCACCTCATCAATTAAGAAGATATTGAAACGGCTGGTGAAATTCCGAGAAATAAATTGAGACAAATATGAAGAACACAGAGCTTCCAAACGCTTTGCCGTGTTCTAAAATTTGAATTATTTTAATAAATAGGAATTTATTTTAAAATTTTTAGAATAGAGAATCCGGCCTTATTTGTAGACATTACATTGGTTTTTGCACATTTTACTGCCACAATTTATTATCTACTAAGCCCACTCAACCAAATTGATCGGGGCATTATGTCATGCTAGAGAGTGGAACGCTTCCTTTGAAACTAATAAAATATGAGGCGCATCCTGATCAGTAATTTAGATTTAGAGTCAAATTAATTTTTTTAATCAATAATTTTCAATACAGGCAAAATAACAACTCATTAATGGACGCTTTTTTTGTGTATGCATGAGTGTCATGTATTCATAAATTTTTCATTCGTATTCTATGGCGTTACAACGATAAAATCACAACGACTCTAAACAATGTGTTAATAAAAATGTAACAGCTCTTCAAAGGTTTTCTTCCAAAATACGATACAAAATTCTCTCCCTCCCTCCCAAGAGCTCCCAAAATTCAACGCATAATATCATTAACGGAAAATTAATTCAGAAATATTCATGAATTCCTTATTTGTGAGCTTGATCAATGATTATTTTCGTTCGACGTGCCTAGCATGCAATAACACGCTTGACAGTGGTGAGCTGCTTAATGTTTAGAAATATTTATGCTCGATAATTATCTTTCCACGCAAAGCTGGCTGTAAATTGTGCATACAATCGTCAATGACGAAATTTATCCGCTAAAGGGTCAATGATGCACGAAGCAAGGAAAAACGAATTCACAATTCACTGCTCACCCTAATGAGGATGCAGCGATGAATAAACGAATTTCGCGTGGTATATCAAAGCATGAAAATGCAACTGCGCCAAAATCACCAAAATAACATATTCAAATTATTATTCAATAATAAAACCGTGGATCTCTACAATATATATTTTAGGGGATCTCTCGCTTCCTCCGGATTACTGTAAGTCATGGTAGGATGAAATAAAACGTATCATTAGCATTCAGTTCAAAGAGTGCGATGAATCAAGCAAAAATACTAATAAGAGCCGTTGAATAACACATCAACTTCATGAAGCACCTGATATATCGAAGTATGAAAACAATGCTGAGCAAAGCAACAAAAAAAACACAAAATATTAAAACCCATGATCTCATAAAACAACAAAGGTATTCTGATCTGCATTAACGTATACTAAAGGAAATCTTTCACCCCCTACGGTTCGTTGAATGGATAAAAAGATACGGAATACGGTCATCCAGTTTAAAGAGAGCAATGGTTCGTAGGCATAATATACAAACGAAATACGAAAAGAAACACATAAAACTGAAATTACAGCTTCGAGTACCCTAAGTAATTTTCACAAACGGCATAAAATACATTTATACACCTATGAAAAACTTCAAATCAAACAATTTGTACGTAAAAAAAATGAAAAGTGGTCCATTTTTTACGTTGAAGCTTTAATGAAATATTTATCAAGCATTAGACTACACCTTAATCAAAACAATAATCCTAAGGCCGGCAATAATGGCAGTATTGTCTTTTTTTCCACGATCAATAAGAGACGATAACGGCAGCGTTAGAACTCACAAATAGATTAGATGACTTAAAATGTAGCTTACCAACTTATGTACCTTTGCATCTTACTGAATTTACTTTTTATTTCTAACAGTATTTTTTGCGTGTTCTAGCCTTATTGGACGAAAGTGAGTAGTTCGCATGTTTTGCCTTTGAATGAATGTGGTAAGTAGTATAATTTGTTAGTATACGTAGCGTTTTTGGACCGTGTGATGTGCATGTGGGAATCTTATTGCATACAGCATGCTGGTGATTAATCACCCCACGCTAAAAACCGCAGAGGTGACTCGCAGGGTATTATGTAGATGTAGAATGGGTTTACACTTTTACGCGATGTTGCAATCTCAAATTTCCCGAGGTGGGAATTTTATCGCTGAGTACATTTTCACATGAAAGTATAAGGCATTCATGGCTCAAATAAATCAATCACATTACGAAAAGTAAATAAAATTTCGGGCTGTAGTGCAATCCAGTGGGGAGAGTTTCCCAGACCACAGCAAAAAGGATTTCAATTACCCAAGTTACACAGGATTGAAACATTGCCAGTCACATTTTCAACCATCATTCAATGTATTTGATTAAGATAATTATTTCAACTTAATCGAGCTTCTAAAATGAATGGCTACCATTGAAAGTTAACACAATCTTAAATATTTGATCATTATTTATTTGAAATGTAGTCATAAGTCACATGGAAGAGTTAGAAGGCAGCCAAGCGGGTTTAGCGCAAACTTGTTGATAGAAGGGTTTCGGGATCTAATCCAGGTTTAAACCTTCCGACACACACAAATAAAATCCTCAAAGGACGAGGAGGCCCATGGGAAGGAAATGGCCGTCTTACCCCATAGTTGTAACATTCACACGCTCGTGGTTGAGTCTGGAGTGACCAATATCCTCACTACGTCGCTATTATGCGTAAATTAACATATTGTGCTCAATTCAATCAATAAATTGTTTTTGTAGCTCAAATTTTACATGAGTAGAAAGTCTACAGTTTGTTTAATGTGAAAGTGAATTCAATCAATGAGAAGGTATAACTGATTTACAATTTTAAAATCACCAAAAATTGAATTTCATGCCCCCGTCGATATGATACGAAGATAACAACATATCCTTGGTGTGATATTTAGGGTTGTTTAGGGTTAGGGTTAGACTGGCTGTTTAGGATTAACTGCACCATACATAATAGAGTGTGTGTCGAAGTTAGTCAAACCTTGGATGAAAGAAGTCTTAAGGCCGTTTTACACGGGACACGGAATTGCGCAGGTTAGAGCTGCATTAATTTCTAAAATGGCGTGGAATTGCGCGAATGCATGAACGAAATTATGCTATTTTATGTATTGCGTATTTCCCATTTGACCCGTTCAGCTGTGCATATTTGCGGAATATGACGCTCTTGAAATTTAATTTCCGTGAAATGCTTTTTTCTTTAAATTTTGTGTCATTTAACGAGCTTACTTTTTTCTGGATAGTTTTCCCCATCTCTTTCACGTACCTTGATCCTGAAAATTGGGTCATTGATTTTTATGTTGACGCTAGCTTCTAGCTGTCTTAGCACGGTGATGTTTCCTTTCGAATAAATGTGAATCATCACGGAATGAAGGTAGGTGTTTTTAGAATTAACGTCATATCTCGTCCTTTTTTTCTACATTCTTTTTTCTAATCGTGTACACTTTCCTTTGTATTTTATTGCTGCATTTTGCCGTGCCGTTGGAATCGAATTCATTGCCTTTTCATAAGCATTGAGGACGTATGAATGCATTTTAAGATGTGTACAGATATATATTTTTGAATTTTGTATATGAAATCAGATGAAACGTTTCCCTATGTAAAGATTTCTACCGTTACAAACAGTATGAGTGAAAATATAAAAAAGGGAGATTAAAAAAGAATACCTCATACTAATTTGTAGGAAAATTGCTGTTGCACAACTATTTCATCTTCGAAGTAGTAAAGGAGGTGCTAAAAACATTCTAGCTATTATTTTGCCATTTCTATATTTATTTAAAAAAATATTTTATCTGTCTTTACCTATTGATTTTTTCTGCTATAGAAGCTGTTTGCTTTCACTCGTAAAGAAACTCTGTCCCTTTCCTCATTTTATATGTTGCTGACAACCTGCTGCGCTAGGATTACAATTTTCTTTCCCATCATACCTCCTCAAAAAGGGCAATGTTATGTCCAGTAACTCTTGTCGCGTTATAATTTATCTGAAGGCATCCTCTCCGCTAGATCCATGTACGTCTTTGTTGGTCCGCATGCTAGTCACGTACTTCGTATGCCAAAGGCTCCAAAATATTTGAAGTACGCGATACGCATTCTCCCCTCTCCATTACTTAGCTCGAGCTATTGGGCCCTCATTCCTTTCATTCAAAGGTCTGCTTGTTCCTTGAGTGTATTGTTAGTACAGTACTTTGCCTCTACTCATTGAAAAAGATAGACTCCAAAATCGAAGGAAAGGATCGGATACATGTTATCCTTTGGAAAACTGGAGAAAGTCTTTCAACAAATTAGCTGGCATGTTGTTAAGGATCAGGAAGGGTTTTCTCCATCTCAGCTGATGGTTGTCATTTCGATGGGTGGTTTTGAGCGCTTAGATAATGTACGAAAGTATAGAATATTCCCGATTTGGTATTTGTAAATCAGTTATAAAAAGTTGTTAGTAAACAAATTATTAGTTTTAAATTAATAATACAATACATTTATAAAATACTGTTAAATTGCAAAACGAAAAGTCATCATAGAGTAAAAATACTCTTTTTTGGTAGCAGTTAGTTGGATTTGCTTGCTCTTGTTCTTTCTTGTCCTGGAAAATCCTGAAATATTAGAATAGAAAGAAAATTATGAATTATGTTAAAGGAAAGCATATTTCGTAAACGGGAAAATGGTAAACCAGTATTTATGATTAGAATGAAAGGAAATATGCCTTATGTGGAGTTGAAGAGGGAGCCTAAATGATGGATAAGAAACATTTGTTATCTTTCGTCACTAAATATGTGGTTGTACTTTTTTGCCAATTCCCTACGTGACATTAGTCATCTCTGAATATAGATTATATCCTTCGACCACTTCGCGTATATATATTACTTTGGTTGCGCATCTTACCGAGAATTGTGGCGTACTAATGCGAGTAATAATATACCAATAGTGGAGAATTTGAAGACCAAATGCTTCGCCATTTGCGTCTAAAGCCATTTTATTCAACGCAGTATTGATAGATAAACGAGCTTTTCCTCACAAACCGTGCCTCTTCCGGATGAAAGATGGTAGGAATAGAAATGACATGAAAGAGCAAAGAGCAGTATTGGCCATGTTCTCTCTTCTTTGAAATAGAAAGGCAGTGCATGACGCTAAAAGCCGTTTTTAGATGCACACGAGCCACGTGCGTATAATATTTTTCGTGTACTCGTTCTTTGATAATTTTTGAATTTTTTAAGCTTTACTGCATGAAAAGCCGATGAATTTCCGAATGAATATTCTCGTGGCTCTTTTGAAGATTAAAAACCTTGGATATCCTCCCGTCTTTAGAGATTATTCTGTGGTCATCGGGTGTTGTAAAAATATTATATTGCAGGATTTTCTCAATATTAAATGTTAATGCGCATGAGGCATAATCTACATATATGCTTCATTTCTTTATTATGTATATGTGTATGTTATTTTATATAATTGTTTCATTTTTAGACCTCATTTCCTTTGAAGAATTGGTTTGTTGCTTTTTAAGGATCACCCTAAATTATCTCTTTTGAAAAAGTTACTCTGTTTTCCTGGAATTGTTTAATTTTTCCCATTTTTCTCTTGCCATAACTAATTTCACTGTGTAAAAGTAATCTGTTCGTCATGCCAAATTCGTTTCATTACTTTTTCATTTTCAATAATTTGTATTTCCTTATCATCGAAACTACTTGTTATCCCGCCCAGACCGTCAATGACATCTACCCCATTTCCGCAAGGTCGTCTTTTGCTCAACGGGTATTTTCATTTTCGTGGTTAATTTCATTTTTTACTCCTTATTAACTTTGGAGAATGCATTGTGGTTTTTTTTTCAGTTCACTGAAATTGTATCGCCTACTTCCTCGCAAAGAATAATGTTTTTACGAAAATCTCTCTTTTGCCAAAATAAATTCTTTATGTAAAAATGTGTCTGCATATTTTCCCAATGTTGTCTGGCCAAATTTACTCCAAATCGACCTTTAATATGTAAGTAATCTTTCCTAAGTGTCTATTCACCCCATAACTTTTCATTATGTAAATGATGAATAACCTCTAAAATATAATTCGCTGCTTCCATAAGAAAATAATATCGTAATATAAAATTAATACACTTTCCAAAGATGCTCGTCATGCTATACCAATCTCGCTCAACATGAAAGTGTGACCCATCAAAGTCCTGGATCAAACTGTATTTACTGAGTCAATAGAATAGCATCTTTTTACATCAGTACCTGCATATAATTAATTTATAATTAGTTCTGGGTGATTCATGTATATCCTTAAAATAAAACTCTTTTATAACCCTTAGTTAAGCATACCGATACTTAATTATCAAGTCTGGACCAAATTGTATTTTCTGCGTCAGTAGAAAAGCATGTGGCATCTGTTAACATTAGTACCTAAATATAATTCATTCATAGTCAGGACGCAGCGATTCTTACGCATCCTTGAAGTACATCTCTTGTATAACTCGTGGCCAAGCATGCCTATAATGTAGACAGTAAGTTTTTCCGTGTGTGTGATCTTCAGGAATAGTTATCGCGTTTCTCGCTGGGTATTCGTTTGGGAACATGGTTCCAACGCGATAACGGTATGTGTAGAATTCTACCCGAAATACGATTGCAGAACAAGCGTTGAAACGTTGGGACCATGTACCAAAAACATTACCCGGTGGAAACCCCAAAAACTACTCCTGCTTACCAATAATTAACGAGTTAAAGAGAGATGGGACGCCTGTTACTATTCTTTGTTTCTCGTTTCCATCAGATGTATTCCTCTCTCTCTGCGAGCCTTAGATTGACGAAAGATGGGACTCATATCCGTCGACGGCATATGGAGGCACGTGCGAGCTATCCATTCACAGCAGCCGATGCCAACGAAATACCGCGCCAAGCCTGCGACTCATCTCTGGCCGCTTCAGCAGCCGCGACTGCCGTCAAAACATTACCTCCCGCCACTTTCGCCCTCGCCTCATGTTTATTAAACATTTTCCCATTTTTCCCCTTTAGGCTTGGCACATTGATGTGTTTAAGGTCGTGTCCCGTTGCATTCTCTTGGGTGATGTACGTGTTTAGTGTTTGGCAAACATGCCTCAGTGCCTAAAAAATGTGCATTTCTGACGGGTGAGAAATGTATGACAGGAGAATATGATCGACTGGGTGAAAATGATACGTAGGCGAGTGCGGATACCTCCCTTAATGAATATGCTTAATTTGCTTTCTTTCTCGACGTATTGTTTATTTATTTATCCTCCGAATATTTGGCACATTATATAATTAGGCATTTACTTATCAGTTACCTAGAAATGTAATATTTCTTCAGGAAATTGGAGATTAAACTTCGTAATGTTTCAGCAACTAAACAAAGTCTTAGTGCATGCAATATTTGAATTATTCTGACTTACAATGCATTGTGATCCTCCACATAATGACGCCTATTTATTTACATGAGCACGATAGATGATTAAATCTGATAGATATTAAATCCGTTGTATCTTCAGTTTTATATTTGATTCAACTAAGCATTATTTGGTGAGAGCTGATTAACTTTACAAAGAGATCTCTGCAAATGCAATGATGCATCTGTTTATTGTTTTGTTTTAATAAATATTCTAAAACTAATTTCTTGTGATATGGAATCAAGAAAATAATAAAGGATGAGCACGAGGAGATACTTTACCTAGTATTAACGTACTTTCTACTTTCCTTGCCAACGTGGCGTACTATAAAACGAATGTCCTCCATAGTATGCATTGTAGATCTAATCTACTCGTACTATCTGTGCCATTTGAATTTGCAGTTGACCAATTTCTGATTTTTTTACTGCTAGAGCTCATTTGTAGGATCAAATATCACCCTAAAATCAGTCTTTACATACGCTCCGCGTTCTTATGTTTTTCTTTTTTCCAGCCTTTATATCAACTCACCAACCTGTCTGTTTGTCTGTTTGTTTGTCTGTTTGTCTGGTACAAATCTTGTAACTCAAATTTGACACACTTCCTGTGAAGCAAAACCGCTGAAATTTTGCACACTTCTTCATTTCCGATGACAATACATGAAAATATAACTTTTTCTCTCCAACCCCCCTTTAACCACCCCCCAGTCAACCTATAGCCCCCCAAAACATGTTTTTGATCTAAGAAGTTCCAAATGGTCGATTTTCGTGTTTTGCGACCACAGTAAAAGTTATCCACTTTAGGCATATCCACATAGTAGGCATTTAAAAGCATAGGGGTGGCATTTTGAAACATAGGGGGCTTACCATTCACTGAAAATTTCATAAAAAATATAGTGACTTTTTTAATACGTCACTTTTGGTTTTTCGGGGTCACTGAGTTTTTTTGCTTTGTGTCATATATAAACGTTGCTCATCCCCAGTAATCTAAATATAAAGGCTGGTTTTTAAAAAAAATTTTTTTATAAGAGCTCACCTGTGAAAATGCTGCAAATTCGGCTCTATTTCTGCCGTGATCGTCCTTCCGTGACACTGAGTTCGGATTTCATGCATCTATAGACGTTTTTAATAACCGTTATCAAACTTCTACGGAAAAATTATTTAATAGAGTTATCTTAACATGATAAGGTGAGAAGATATTAAATTTTGATCAATTTTACCAATTTTGACGAACGATTATTCTGAAAAAAATTTGCTGTGATTTTTTCTGAAAAATGAACATAAGAAACTGAGTCGATCAAAATAGTTTCATCACTTTTTTCCTTTATACGCTCCCATTTTGAGTCTAAGCATTTTTTTCGTACGACACGCGACGTATAAATTCAAAACTCATCATAAATTCAGAGCGTAGGTACACATTCCATGATGACCTCCATGCCACTTGAATCGAGATAACATTTGCATTGACGCGTTGATGTCTTTGAGAGGAAAAAAATTTCCTTCGAACAAATTGACTCCAAAAAGGGATCATAAAGACGTCCTTCAAACTGTCTCTCTGTTCTACGGGAATTTTTTTGCTTTTCTACCACTCACTAATGGAATGAGACTGGGGAAAATTTTATTTCCATTTAAGACCTTTGGGAGCGCAGAATTCTGAAATATTTTTCCGCGAAAAAAATATCAGGAACACGAGGTCGGAAACGCCAAGCTCTGTCGTCGTATGGATGATCAATGAAGGAGTATTAGTACCACTCATTTTGTTCTCATTGGGCGCATTAGTAATTGGCTCTTCTAAAGTCAGAAGAGGAGATGCTCTGAAGTACTTTTTTCAGCATTCAGCGAGGAAGTTCACGTGCCTCATTCCTTCAAGCCCCAGAATTTTCTATGTGAAGCCCGTTTACACAATCAACGTGTTCACTGAGCAAAGTTCCGCGGAACTCAGTCCTGAACCAAGTGCTGGAGGATTTTTTAAAAGTAACAGTTCAGGTGACTATGTCCCGCAATCACGTTACCTTCACGCGTTCGGGATATTTTGTCAGTTAATCCTGACGCAAGACGGAATAAACAGTTCTTTTAGCCATAGCTAGTTTTGCCATGGTGTTTTTAGAAAGCTGCGGAGATGTTCGGAAAATTCTTCATGGCCGTTGGGGAAAATCTTATCACGGAGAACACTCTCAATTAGCCTGATGGGACTTACAGTTGTGGTCTCTAAAGGCCGTTTTACACGGTACACGGAATTGCGCAATCTGACGTACGTGCGAAGGCGCAATCAAAATTGCGTCGTGTAAAGCGGTGAATTGCTAGAACACATGCGAGAATGCGTGGATGCGAGGCGGCAAAATAGCGTATAGCATAATATGTTATTCGCTATTTTTCATTAGAGTATACGATAAAGTGGCGACGAAAAGGTATTTTAACCTCGATTTTCATAATTGACGCACATAAACGGTAGAAATACATAACAACAATAAGAACTATGGTAACTTACATGGCTAATTATTGGCATGGCTTGACTGCTGATCGAAGAGTCCCGGGTTCATATGTTATATATTTATTTTATGTTTATATTCTATATATTATTCCAGCCTTCAGACTCGATAAAAATAAATCCTCGAAGTTCGAAGAGGCTGACGGGAAGGAACTTTACCCCTACCATTAATATGAGAAATTCACTTCGCTGTGGCTTAGTCCGGGGTGAGCTTTACCTCAATAATCCAAACCGACCCACGGGTTGAACCATCTACATAATACCTTGTGAGCCACCTCTAGGTTTTTTGGCAGGTGTCGTATCGTAGAGAGCGTTTAATAGGCGCATGCACCCTCCCGATGATTTATTTTATCTATCTAAAAATATAGTTAATTTTTTCGGACAGTGATAAACCCTCAATGAAATTGAAAAAAACTTCCATAATTTAGGTTTCCACAAAAACCAAATTTTTCGACGCTTCCGGTAGATGTCGCAGAACAGAAAGTATAAAAAATTTACATGACATGCCACCGAGGGAACACAAGGAATTCCATTCAGGCGCCGACATTCAATCATCGACGCTTTCAAAGCAACGGTACTAACATTTCCCCTCCAACCAGACCTCGAAGATACTAGTACATTTTCGCGACATATCATTTCTTACATCTAAAATGCGGCTGTATAAGTTAAAAAAGGGTAGATAACGGTAAAAAAGAACTGAATACGCTATTTAAGTAAATGAAGTTCCACAAAGTTAAGCCTACATTTTGATGTACCCTTTCAGTAAATCTTGAAAATATTACTTACAGGTGTCAATGCGTTGTACAAGCAAAGCTAGCAGACAATGCCGTGCCTCTTTGTTTCTTCATCTCAGGATACATGTAAAAGCACACTAAGGACCGGCTTTATAATATCTAGTTAGCGTAAACTGGAACTTAATACAGCCGCAACCTTAACTTGGGAATATTTGAAAGTTAGCAAAGTAGTTAATAATAACGTTTAGTTTAGCCCATTACCTCAAATGGAAGAAGTCACTAGCTTAAAAAACAGCAAAATGTTAACGACGCATTATTAAACCGAGCCCAAATCAAAGAGGAGAAGTTATTCATAGGAGTTCAACATTAAACGCAATATGAATGAATGTAGCATTACCTTTCATAGTCACTCAGCAATTGCCATAATAGCCGCAATCGTTTTTGACTATTCTTATCAAATATAGTAAAAGAAATACCATTTTTTGTTTTAGCCACCTCACCTCACTTGTTCAGCGAAATAAACTATTTTCACGCACACTGGAGGTGAAAATGAATTTGATGTAAAATTAAAAAAAAATACGCAATCATTCTGCCATACTATAAAAACCCAAAACCGAAAACTTCAGTGAAAGTGTTTCATAAAGCAAAGATTTACACCTCTGTCCGAACCCAACGCCTAGTATAAGGACCAAGATATGGATCTTGGGAGGTGTGAGGGCCAGTTGCAACAAAAAATAATGCATAAAAATGTCCACTTTAAAAAATACATTCAATGGAAGATTTCATGTAACATTTCAGCACTTATGGCATTATGAAAGGAATTATTGGCATTCGAAATTCACTAACCAATTAAAAATTGTAGCCACAATCACATTGGAATATCGACTTTCATCGATAAAACAGAAATTTCATAACGAATTACAAGCAAACAAGAACAAACGATTTCCCATTGAAATAATTGGAAACTTTATTATTCAGCCATCTTTAAAAAAACCCAGCCCTCTAAATTGAGTTAGTGTATTTTCTTAAAACAAAAATCGACACAGCTGCTCGAACCCAATTCTTAGTATATGCACCATGGTTAGCCCTTTTTCTCTACCGAAGAAGTTTCCCACCTAGCATTAATAAAACCCTCTTTGTGCTCAGGGGGAAAACATATACCTATGCCTAAAACATCTCTAATAATTTATCATTTCCGTCGGATCTAGAAATATACTAAGGCTCTAATATGTTCTCCTTGTAGTACATAAAGATACCGGCGCTTCTTAGCTCAAGTGATTTAAGCCTAGCACTTCGCCTCCGAGAGTATAGTGGCTCCCAGCCTAATTCGTGTAAAATCTGTTTTAAGATTTTATGTTCGTCCTTATCAGCTTGTGGACGGATCACGCAGCTTTCCTTCGCATTACATTATGTTCACGGATTAAGTCTTTCTACGCTGGATCCCATTCACTCACTGAGCATTCAAGACGTGGGCTGAGATGCGCGTGCTGACTAAATACGACTTGCGTATCTCAAGGCCTGGTGACACGGTACATCAACACGTACAAGTTAATAGGTGAATGCATGAACGATTTTTGTGTACCGGAACGGAACATGTGCGAACGCATTAACCAAATTACAACGGGTGCTGTTGTCCGTTCATGCGTTCGCACAAGTGGGGTGGTTACACGGTGCATTTTCGTGTTCATTCACGCGTTCATACATTTAGACATTACCTCGTATGTGTTAGTGTATGGTGTAGCCAGGCTGATTAATAAAAAGACAGGTGGCAATTTTTCACAAATTTATTTAACAAGGCGCGACTAGTTTCGACCGTCAGGCCATTCTCAAGTACAATCATTGTAATTGAGAATGGTCTGATGGTCAATCGTCATCATTAAATCATGAATTGGTGAAAAAAGTACAATGATCAACAATTGATGGTCGAAACGCGTCGTGTTTAAAAAAAAAATTATGGAAAATTGCAATTTCTCTTTTTCATTATTCAGGATGTCATTCCACCATATCTCGCTTGCCTAGGTAACGTGTAACCAGGCCTTAACATTGAGGAACTTACTACGATGGGATATTTCCAAGGTTTGAGTAAAGCGGAAAATCATGAAAATTCCAGGGAAGGAACGGGAAACCTTTTCCCATTCCGAAACACACCCCTTGTCTCCTGTGCGCATGAAAGGGCTTTGTTTCACTCCTCTCTTCTCCTTTTTACGGCCTCGCCCGTTGATAAATACTTGACGGGACGGAAACAAGGGCACCGCCGCGCTGGCATTTCATCAGGGTGCCGTGGGGAACCAAAAGAAATCGAGGAGCGAGTGGAGAGAACTCGGTGATTAATTTTAACGATCTTTAACGGATGACGAGAGGAAAAAGCCTTGCTGGCCGCTATTGTAACGACTCATTAATCACGAGCTCTCACAGTGCTTTTAATAGATACTTTAATTGTGAAACACTTATCCCTAATGTGGAGAATTACGGCATAAGGAAATCGCGGGCTTTATATTTATTTAGTAATAGAATTATGGTTAACGGGTAATTACGGACCTCGTGTGTAAGACTGCTGCGTACCTCTCTGTTAACTGCTATAAGATTTTAGCGATTTGCGCCGCGATTTATTTTTTCGCGAATAAAATATTTCTGCACCACTATTCGTAATCTTGCCCTTTTTGTGTGATTTTATCGAACTCCTCCCACATTCTGATAACATTTCTTTGTATAGCGAAGACTGGACCTTGACAGTAAAAGAAAAGTTATAATCACAAAAGTAATTGAACCAAGTAATTGCATAAAAGGTGATTTACATTAGGGTATTCACGGGTTACATATATGTATGTATAACCCAAGAATAATCTAAGCCGTAATTACCCATAACTAGGGTTATTAATAAGGCATAAGTGTTTCAAAATTAGGGCATCTATTGCCTGACCTGCTACTGCCAATTGAGTGGGTCAAAATAGTATTAAAATATAATATTTCGAAATATTGGGGAAATCGGGGTGGAACGGGGTAAGCGATTTTTAAGTGCAAAAAAACGGCAATAACTATTACTAGTCCAGATTGGTGTTTCTTAACTGATAAGCAACTAGATAAGGTCTAGATATAGTTATTTTCGCTTGAGCAGCACTTTTTTTCGCACTAAAAAATCGCTTACCCCGTTCCACCCCGCCACTCCGTTCCACCCCGCCACTCCGTTCCACCCCGAGTTCCCTGCATATAAATTCTGAAAAGTGAAAATTATTCCTAAAAACGAAAAATGAACTCGGAGTCCGAGGATTCTCTACGACATTTTTACAACGGTTAACCTAATTTTCTGGCATAGTTTAAACGTTTTGCGACTAATTTCTTGGAAAATTAAGATCAAAGCATAGACGAGAAGTTGGGAAAACTTTTAATGTTGAGGATCATCCGTTTGAAATGGAATCTGAACTCAGACCCGTTGGATTCTGATTGACATCTCTTCATACACCTATGCACTTGCTACCCTGGTAGCAGCCCCAACAGTCGTACGGCGGAAGTTGATGGGACATTAAATCTGGGGATCGGGTTGGTGTGGTTGCTAGAGTGTTGGCTTCCCACCCGGAGGGCCCGGGTTCAAATCCCGGCAGCGGCAGAGAATTTTCAGATACTGCCCGATCCCTGCTTGAGTGTTGTGTGGAGGACATTTCAAGCGCAACACTCCGTCCGTCGAATGGGACGTTAAGCCCCTTAGCGCCTTTCGTTAAGAGCAGGCTAATGCCGACGCCAGGTTTCTCTCCACCGTTCCTTACCTACCTCTTCCCTCAAGGCGCAAATGACCTCAGCTGTCGGTCGCCTACTCGAAATACCATACCATGCCGACATTAAATCTTACCTATACCATATGGCTAATACTTTTGGATGCGCATATTACACGAGCTGGTGAGAAGCCAAGGAGTACAACTAATTTTTTTCTAAGCAAAGTGAGGTAGAGAAATTATGTAAAGAAAACAGACGAGAAAAAGTAGATATTTAGCAGCGCATTAGATTTTCCACTCGATGTCAGCAAATAGCAGAGGCTCGGCAATCAAGCTTTGGTATATTTCTTTTATCAATTTATGTACCTAATTCTGTTTAGAAAAAAAAATCACTTGTACCCCCTACTTGTACTTGTACCCGGCTTCTAACCCCCTAATATGTAATTCAATAATTGATTGCTCGGGGGAAAATCGCATTTGCTATACCTTTATTTTAGGCAAAAAATGTCTTTTTATCACTCGTTTCAGTCATGCCTTGATAGATAGCCTTGCTCTTAAGGAGAAGCAAAAATATAATGCTCTCAGAACTCAATCACAGAAGACGTAAACTCGAGGATTATGGGTAGAGCAAACTATTCATTTTCTCCTATTATTCATCTCCTCAAGTTAAATAATTTATTGAGATATTTTAAATCAAAACTTCAGAGATTTTTGTCGGTGGTAGGTCAATCATTGAATGAAATACTCCTCCCTTCATGTAACACGCATGATAATGATCTTATTTTGTATTGAGAATAATTTATAAAAATCGTTTACGTAAGATATATTTTTCATGAGGACCCTCTATCAAAAGAGGAACCTCGAATTTGGCATTTGCATCTCCATCTTCGGGGTCAGTTTGGAACTTAACGGTGAACAAAATGTGCCGAGCCAGATTTTTGAAAACGCTTCAATCAATGATTATGTGAGCTGATCTTTTCTTAAAAGCAGGCGAAAAATGAAATGGGAAAATTTTGGTCGAATTGTCAAGGGAAACTTATGCGATACGATAAGGCGTTTTAATTGTGCGCTTGGCGGATGAAGTTATTCATCATATTACCAAAGACGTTGAATGTATAAGACGTTTCTTCCCAATACTCAAAGTTTAATTCCAATTCTTTTAAATACTCAATAAGAGGTCGATGAGGCTAAAATGAACCATTTAACCCATTATATCCCAATATTGCTTCTGAGTAGTATAAAAAATGTATACATTTTCACCTCCACTCAGAAAGATTTAAACTACGTGCTCTTTTGTGCTGTAAAGTTTAAGGGTGAAATATGTAGCTGCCGCAATAATTATAATGGAGTTCAAAATATTCGTAGTATTAAAGTGAGAAGTCTTGAAATTTCTCCCAGATGTAGATCTGGGTTAGAATGGGTTAACATCGAGTTATACAGTGAAAGTATTATCAATACTGAAAGTGATATTAAAAATAGTGTTACTATTAAAATCCTGAAACAATACAGGACCTCTATGAACATAATATCAATCACATCATACAGCATATTGTAATATTCGTGAAATTTAATATAGCATAAGGCTTCGTTCAACTCAGATGACGACTCATATCTCAACTGGCCAAACCATGGAGACTTAAAATTTAGTTGTTTTCTAAAGGTTATAGTGACTTATTTTAACTATTGTTAAATCTTTACAATAACTTTCCTTCACCAAGCGTTAAAAATATCACTTGTAAAACCCTATATATAAGGAGTTTACAGCCCGGGGGAAAAAATTTCGTCGGCATTTGAACGCTATAAGTATATTGAATTGGCCGTAATCGCTACACTTTGTGCATGTAGAGATTGAAAACCGAAAAATTCATGCTCTCTGACGCAACTCTAATTTTGCACAGCCAAAACTCAAATCACAAATCAATCACAAAAATCAAAACACAAAAAAAGCTCAAATCATACACTCCCCACCGCATCTTTGAAATCTGTTTCACAGCGCGTGAGTCATCTCTCGATCATTTTTATGACGCAATGGTCCGTCTACGTGCATTCAAGGTGTGTATATCACCTCCAGGAAGTCTCTATCTGTCCAAAGTTCATGTCTACCTCTCCCCCTTTATGTTTTCAGCCATCAAGCGAGCCGTGAGATTGGCTTCAGGAGGTGGTTCAGAGAATTTGCCAATATTACTTAGATTTATAAAATAAAGCCATCTAATTATATCTAACCGAAAGGATACCAAAAATAAAAGTATTTCCGAGACATATTTTTCTGGGAATTGCATTAGAAAATCCACCTTTTAATGCTGGCTCCTACGGTAATAATTGTTTATGTTTAAAAAAAATGAAAATAAATGCTTGGATACATACGCCTTTACTACATTGACAAAAAAATGATCTACTGTACGTCAAGAATCAACTTATGAAAAATGATGAAAATAAAACTTTGTCTCATCACCGAATTACTTAATGATCTATTTGCACATAAATTATGACTATGAATTCAGATCATGTTAGTTATCTACATGAACATCGCGCAATGGTTGGTTTGAATAGCTGGAAGAAATGAACTTAAAAATATAAGGATTCAATTTAATAAATTCTATGAGCAAATATTTTTCTTTTTAACCTCAATAAATGTCGGTGATGACGGAAAAATATTTAAATAAGATCTTATTAAATTATTTATTTTTAATATGCCAACTCCATAAATAGGTGAAGGTAGAGATCACCACAGACCCAGCAACAAATGTGTGACTTTCCCACATTCACCGCAAGGGATCAGAATCTAGATATCAATTTTATACTTCAAAAGCAGAAAAAGGGCTACGAAAGCATTGACATTGAATTCCGCTCTGAGGGAAAGAGTGAAATAAACAGCACTTTGCCAACTTCAAAAAGTAATATACTCTTTTCGCTAGACTTTCATTCCTTCTTTTATCAGTTGACATCGCAGAAGCCGCGAGAAAAAAATATCTATTATCATAGTAACAGAAAACGTTTTAAACCTAGCCGCACTGAATGAGTGAAACGTAGAATTTTTAATACGAGTCATCAGCATCTCAGGCATAACACCTAAAATTAAAATCATAGGCACAGAGCGCACAACGCGGAGGGATATAATTTAAAAAGTATACTGCCATAATAAATACACTATTTCACTCATTATAAACACCACCCCAAATGATACTAATGCTGGGCTTTACCACCAAGTATTCTTTTATCACGAGAACGATCAAAAGACTCATGAAAAAGGATATATTTGGTTGATATGATTTCACTATCAACTCTTAAACCAAGGTATTTTATTTCACATCTTAATTGAAGAACGCATTAGTGTTTTCATCGTTAAAATAATACTCCAATTTGTTTAAATAATTTGTGGATTTCAGGTACTTGCATAGGTTTAGTACTCTGTGGTTTATCGAGCATATTAAATAAGTACCCTCAAAGGGACGCGATCGTGATCGCTAAGTTCCGGAAAATGTTTTCTATTTTACCGACGCACATCATACAAGGCAAAGATCTATTTGAGAGGCCAAAGATAGGTGGAGCTACAAAATCTCTATATATCGTCACGTGAAATCGTATAACACAATATGCGAATCAAAATAAATGACATAAAATCGAATTAACATACTATAGCCCGGATTATTAAACGTTTTTTCGCAGACAAACCAAATAACTAGGTGCCACATTTTTATGCAAATTTATAATGATCAGATACCGCTAAGCACAAATCGCATAAAGACCAAGTTGCTATAAAAATTATAGGTTACCATTATTCCCATATGATACATTTTAGGTACATCAGAAATTAATACAAGTATAATTGCTTCGCGAGAATGGCTTAACGGAGTCATACGTAGCAATAGCAGAAAGTAGGCTGACCATATAATTCCTCATCCACAGTCTTGAGCATTACTTACGACCTTCAAGAAAGAGGCTAAGTTTGAAATGTCATAGCACGAAATTGTGTAAGGCAAATGCTCCATATGTAAATCTTCAATCTATTTACAATTGAAAGTCAAGTCTTCTATTAGTAGAATAATCGCCCAATAATAATACCCTCTTCGCCAAAAATATTCTACTGAGAAATGTTTTCTTGACCTATTCACCGCAGATGATTTCCCAGGTGAAAGAGGCCTTCCTCAAGTTTTTCTTCCCTATTTTAGCATTGATCTTAGCCCAAGTCATCAACCTAATCACCGCTGTGCATAATCACACTTATTTAGATATTTTCTCCTCATAACATACGAAAAATTACGGAACTAACTTATAAATCTGTATCATACGGCATTTTTTATCATAGTTTCACCGCCACAAGTGCCTATGATAATAATTAATCCAAGCGTTTTAGGAATGTTCACGGGGTCGCGGAGCACAAAGCACCAAATAAGCAATGATGCACTCTCCGTTCATTCTAATAAGGGTAGTTAAAGGAAAGAGTATGGAGATCAAGAACCTCGGAGAGTAATCGGGAGCTCCTCGGAGAGTAGAAAACTCTCTGTTTCTCCGTTTGCGCTGCCCTACGCTGGCGCGAGCGAGCGATTTTTATCGCGGTGGTGATATTAACTTACGCTATCCCAAGTCATCTTGTAACGAGGATTATAGGAGAATTAACGAGAGATATTAACGAGGAGAAAAACTTTCGTTGCGGTAAAACTTGCTTTATCATTTGAAGTTGTCAGATTGTCCAGTGTAGATTTTCAGCATTTACCAGCAATTTATCTTTTTCAATATTACCGGCAATTAAGCAAATTAAGAACCTGCTGTGAACAAGGCATGCACTCTGCCAATTTCACGTAAGCTTTTTCCAAAAGATGCAGTACAAACAGGAGTAACTGCGACTCGGAACCCTTAGCAAAAATGAAACGTCCTTGGAACAAAGAGAGTCAAAGGTCGGAACTTCCAATTTCTCAACGAATTCCCTTTCAATCATAAATTCTTGCGTTGAAGCCCAATACAATTCACTTGATAACATCGAAAGGTCAACTGGACCTTCTGAATCCCATTAGCCCTTGTAGCCCTGAACATCACCCTCAGACCGGTAATTTATGTACAAAATCCAATTTACAAGAGCTAAGGTCACAGGGAAAGAGCTTGGGAATTCCAAGCGGGGAAAAAATGGTGAAAATATAAAATGGTCCAGGGTAATAGGCGAGGAGAGTGTTCTTGGTTTCGAGCGAACGAGGCCAAATTGATATCCGCCCGAGCAGCGGCGAGTCTCGAGTGGCCTGAAAAAGCGATCAGTGGCAAAAACTCAAGCGATAGCAGTCGGATACTGATATATAATCCGAAACGAAAGATGGGAAGTATGAAATATCCCTTCGGTGTAACCGAATATGTAACTGAATGACTCTATCGGCGAAAAATTTCACTTATGGAATGCTGCGTTTACGGCTGAAATATTTCCACCATGACGATATACTTTTTTTTAGTTTACTCTCAACATATTGGCCACTTTGAAATAGTGAATTTTTCACGTAGCATTAAAATATAGCGATAAAAAATCCGGAGAAACAGCTTATAATCTCTGCTCACGGTTAAATGAAAATTTCCGTATGTAGTTACATTTACAAGATTCTGGATTAGGATCACGGAACTATTTTTCGTAGATCTGCTTGATTTATTCAAATCACTCATGATCATTCATTCACAGGCAATCTCTCAAGGTAATTTTACATAAATTGTCGTCCAAATCACGTAGTTTGCTCATAGTTGTCCATCTTGGATGACGTATGACTGCAATGCGATAACTCAGCATCACAATTATGGAAAAAAATATCTTAAAAAGAATAAGATCAATTAGCTGCAATTATGTGCATTTCTAGAAGGGGGTTTCTCTTGTTCAATTACAATGAATACTTTTATGAAAGCACGTAGGTATCATGCGATATAGATAAATTTAAGAAACCAGCGATGCTAGGATTTATTCTTGGTGAATTGCTTTTTTCAATGAGGTGTTTTGTCATTTTTTCCTCTCCGATAAAAAAACTGATTGTGACGTATTTTTAAAAGGATTCTAAATAAGCAAAGATAATGAAAAAATGTAAAATGTTTGAGAAAGATAGGTAGGCACTAGGATTCATTCAGGTGTTTTGACGAAAGATAAAAGAAAAGTGATAAAATGTGAAAAGAAGGTAATATGGGAGTATGGACAATCTGCAAACATAGGCAAGAATGATGATACAAAAAAAGGATTACCATGAAGTGAAAATATTTCTTAATGAAATCGGCTAGATAGTAACCTAACTATAAGGGATCGAAGTTAACTATTTAGCCAGCCTATCATCCCTGCGCAAAATAAATTTAGAAACCAAGAGTGAACATGTAGCATTAAAAATCCACATTTAACGGCTAATAATTCTTTTTACAAAGTATCTAGAATAGTTATGCAAAGTATTTCGTTTGATTAGTTGAATGGGAATATTATTCTGAAAAACTGAGACATATCAAACATACGTAGAATGAAAAAGCTAGGTAAATATGTAAACCCAAGTAGGAACTTGATATCCCTGTTCTAGGGTATAGTTACTTCCTTGATGATCCTCGAGGGGCGTGACCTTTAATTTTATGGTATTATTATGCCTGAGAGTTTCAAGAACTGCAACACATAGGCCTTTATCTGGGAATTTATACGTATATTCTAATACTCCTAGACCCATAAACTTAACTCATCGTTGTCGTCTCAGTTCCATCTCCATAAAGAAAAGAATACCACGCGTTCATATTGTGTTCCACTGTTATGTATTTAATGAGGGCGGTATACATTATAAAAACCCTTATATTTGCGTCACCAACGTCCTAAACAGCTTTCATAGCTGGGGATATGCACTGAATTAACAAACAACATTTGCTACCCACAAAACGTTTCTTAGTTGCTCAAAGTTCGTTACTTACATTTTAACTCATTTTCAGTTCTCTGGAACTCGTTACGCAGCAGGAAATGGAGAAAGGGTTATTCCCGCACTACGCTGGTCTTTCATGCCACAGAGGTTGGACGTGAAAGAGATTTCTTTTAGGAATCCAACTGGAAATGGGAGAAAGTGACAAAGAAAGTTTTTAAGCATGAAATGTAGTTCTCGGAATTATCACGACTATATGGCGAAGAAGAAAGAAATACCATAACCTATGATACCTAGTTCGTTATAGTGCAACTGCTCCATCATATAATTCAGAATGGTTATCAATTTATTCATTTCATAAAACAAATTGAACCAAATAGAATACACCACGCCCATTTTTGCCTCCACTCTTCCCTGCCTCAATCCAAACACACTTGAGTTTTTTTTCCTGTTTCTCCCCACTAAATACGAATTAACGCAAAATTCACATTCATACGAATTTACGAGACTGTGTTCACCAGACTCGAAAATGACAGCGTGTATCGAAAATAATCGTTATTGATTCGTTTTTTTAAATGAAATTTTCAAATATTTTTGTACTGCACAGAAAAAATACAAATTGTTGTTAGGCCTTTCAGGGAGAGAGGTGGCTTTCAAACCACTTAGAAAGCTTTCTACTCTATTTTTCTTACATTAATGTATTCTCTATCATGATTACGAAATTATCTTTAATAGTTTTAACAATAAGTGGTGAACAGTAGGGACTACTTTTCCCAGCGAAGCCAATATAATATTTTGCGAAGATAATTCTATTTTTTTATATTACGGAGACGATAAAAAGTTATTAAGAGGAAACTTCTCAAATGATTTTAGTTCAATTCCCCCAATCATGAAATACACTTATTCACGCAATGATATATTATAGGTAGCAAGTTTAATGCTAGAGGCCGTAATTATGCCATATTTAACACATATTCAAACAACCCCCAAACCTCCATGGGTAATGCTTCAAATACGTTTATTATAATTATTATTATCGCATCAATATTTTTATACGCGTCAAAGACCCACTAGTTACATATTTCTTATCCCCGGAAAATATTAACTTCATCATTAGTCAAAACAATGATAATAAAAGTAATTAGAGCAATAAATTGGGGTCTAGCATTTCTCAATGCCCTCCTTTTTCCTCGTAATCACTGCCTTCCAATACTCGACGCCATACATATCCCTGGTTACATTTATTAAATTTACAAATGCCGCAATGTCTTCCTGCTTCAATTCACCGTTTACTCATCTTACTTTGCTTCCTTTATCTCGATGTAATAATACCGGTTGTTTCAAAATGAATGTCAGGGTTTTAGCGGCTTACACCATTTATTCAACTTAACATGCGGCTATAAATGATAAATCAAATGAAAGAGCAATCCCAATAGTTTTGTTTTTTTGCAAAAATGCACATGTTAACCCAATGTTTCCGTCGCCATCCGTTAGAAACCATTAGTAGCAAAGATGGCTACTAGTGAACGGGTAACCTTTTGTAGTTAACAGTTAGCAAAGACGGAATCTGTAGTTCTTGTGCAACTTGCGTTCCCTTGTGATACTTCAGGTGATAATAAGATCTACGGCTCCACTACCAGCTGACATTTTCGAATAAATGAACACGATTGAAGAAGGTGTAGCAAAAATTACTCGAGAGACACCGATCAACGTTTGGGAAGAACTCGCGCATCGTCTTGACGGTTGCCGTGTTGCGAATAGTGCCCACATTGAAAACTTGTAGGCTTTTATGTAGAACCGTTTGAGTTTCTATTTCAATTGATGTATTATTTATAGCTTTGAGTTTAGTGCCATAAATATTAGAAAGCGTTAAAACCTCGGTATTCATTTAGGTCAAGAGAGACGGTAACATAATTGGCATAAAATTGATATGAGCTACGATGGTAGAGTTTTTATTGAGGCATGGGGCAGGGTCGCTGTACTCCAGTATGCGCACTCCTGTAAGTCCAGTATGCGCACCGAGCCGGAATAAAACGGTTGACTTCAACCCAAGCAGTGCTCAGGCATCATCACAATCGCAGCGGCGAGCTCCCGAGTTATATCCGTGGATGAGTAACACCAGCTGGAAACACGCTTACCGAGCGCGCTGGTTCGCTTCATGCGGGTGGAGGACAATAGTGGCCCAGTTCGACAGCCACGAAGAATGAAGCAAACATCTCGGATGAGTTCAGAGCAAAACCAGGCCCTCGCGTACGTATGATGAAGGGGATTTAAGTCAAAGACCTCGGACGTAGAAAGGGGGAAACACGCTCACAAGTGCAAGCGTAAATGCTTACTCGAGAGTAGAATGTTTGACTATTCGAGTACGGATTTCCGGCTGGTGGTTGAGGAATGGCGTCGATGAATGAAAGAGCTCTTAGCAGTGGCAGTAACATATACTATATTAACAATTTTGTACCTATATTTTAACCCTTAAATACTGGCACGGGGTGATGGTAGATCCCCAGGCTGGTACATTTGTTGTTTATTTCCAAGGTGATTCGTCAACATCGCTTAGGTACTTAGTAGCTTCAAGTCTACTCCTCCCCTCCCAAAAAAACTGGTTTTTGTCAGCCTATCTCACCCTTGTTTTTTTTACCAAGTAATTACCATTGTGAAGTGAAGTGGTGTATATAACTTTATTTTACATTTTGTTATAATAATTTAAATATGAGTTCCCAGGACCTGAATGAAGAGAAAATCAAATATGATTTTACGTTTTCACAAAAAAATTCAAGTTTTTTTTCTAAAAATACGAAAAAATATGAAATATTGAAAATATCAAAATCTAATAATCTACAACTGTTAAAAACAATTTAAACTTTTAAGAATGCAAGGTGGTTTTGACAAAATATCAGTAGTTATTAAGAAATTATATAAATAAATTGAGGATCTGGTATGTCCCAAAAAAACTTTAATTGTTTGTGGAAACGTAAAATCATATTTGATTTTCTCTTCATTCAGGTCCTGGGAACTCATAATTCAATTATTATAACAAAATGAAAGTACTAACGTTTAAAAAAACTGCGCGAGTAGTTAAAGGTTAAAGTTCTTCAAATACTAGATTTCCCAAAGACCAGCTTCTAAACGGTAGAACAAAAAGTACCTTTCGCCTTAGCCGAGATAATTTCACACTTCATCACCTATGTAGCGACCGCAAATGGTGCCATCATCTTTCATATCATTCCCAAGCACGGACCTTGAATATATTTATATTCAGGGCCTATGTTGCCAAGGCGGCTTTGCTGATTTGTTCATTCCAGTTTCTCAGCAGGTGGACTTGATCCGTAACTCAAACAGTTGACATAGTGGCCAGGTAATGCATAATAATTGCGCACAGATTTCACTCCCCTTTTGCAGTTGTGGCTGAGAGAATTGAGGCAAAGCCCTAAAGATCCATTTGACGATCGGCCTATGGTATGAGAAGATCGAGTGAGGCCCCAGAGAATTCTAGAAGTATTTTATGGAATGTTCGCTGCCGCAGATAAGCAGCGAATATTCCATCAGCGCACCAGTCAAAAACTACCCAAGCCACTTGTTAAACACATAACCAATAAATCTATTCATAGCCAGTCCTGCTTTTTATTATCACCGGACACGCTTCAGAATGTACGATAGGTCCGAAAGCCGGCGTGAATCCTGGAGTGAGACATTATACCAGCTTCTAAACGGTGTCATCATATTTTATTTTGTTGATAAGAAGACCTTGATAATTTATATTCGTTCAATATGAGTCATGGGCTGAAATTGTAAGGGTAATTACTCAATAAGCTCTAATAAATTGATTCGGTAAACGTGGAGATCTTCTCACTTACCCATCTTACCCGTCATCTACTTCACACCCAGCAGTCTTATTAAGACTTCTGGAAGTGAAAATGGGTAATTGAGGCATTCATCCGAACATTCATTCAATAGCTATGCAATAAAATAAGCCGTTCACCAAATAAAATAAAAGGTATGTGCGTTTTGGAGTTGTGCAACTACCGACACACACGTACGACTTACGATAGTCTTTTATTTTTCATGGTAAAAACTAATTCCTAACCATTCGTTCGGCAATCTTCGTTTTTTATCGTTTCCCTCTCACTATTTTCATTCGAAGACTTACTCTCAACACACTTGATGAATCAAAGCTTCTCCATGGCTCTGCTATAAATATTTCTAACACACACCCGTTACCCATGATGGGTTTGAAATTATCGTAACATTCAGCATCACGGATGGATTCAGATCAAAACCAGGCCCACGCTAAAATTGCAAGCGTATGATAAAGTGGATTTGAGTCTGAGCCCTTGGAAATAAGTCGGACGAAACACGCTTTAAAAGTAAACGAAAATGCTTACTCAAGGGGAAGAATGTTTGACAGTGAGAAAATGGAGGGCTGGCCGGTGAGTCAGCTACATCGACGTAATGCCCCGGAAGCAGCTCCAAAAGGCATATAACGGAGGAAGTAAGAACACCAGCGGTTAAAATGAAAGAAAAAGAAGGATTGTTCTGGGGAAAAAACGATTTGCTGTGCCAACCCGTTCAACAATTAACCCCTTTTTCTTATACCGCTGATGTCAGGTATAGAAACATACCGAGGCTCTAAGATCGAGTTCTCTTAAGCCTAATACATTGAGTGGAAATCTTCCTTGATACAAAGTACCCAACCCAACTTCATCTACAACATACAACCACGAAAGCCGCCTAAATAGGCGAGTGGGGAGGGGTGTTAGGACAAAAACAATAGTTTATGGTAGACACCTTCAGTATAGAAAGAATAAAATGGAATAAAGTGAAAGGCTTGCCTGATTTAGCTACTCAGTCCCACTCTTGAGGTGAAATATCCTTTTTTATTTTATCGATGATGTCGCACCCACACAATAAATCTGACATTAGGAGTTCTGAGATGATGCTCAACGTGTCGCTCATAAAGATATCTGATCTATTTTTTTTCAAATACTATAAGTCAAGCACTTAGCCTACGAGTCACCATTGGTGTCCTACCTAATTCATAAATCACTCTCTGTTCGCTCGCAGCGGTTTTTGGACGAATGGCGCAGCTTTGTATCTTTCTTAGTTAAAGGATCGAATATTTCGGTATCGGATGCCATTTGCTCGAGGCGCATTCAGGGCGCAGTCTAAAGAGTGGGAAGTGGCACCTCTCCTTCTCTTTTTCATGCGAAAAATTCCCCACAAAACCATGCCGGGGCCCATATTGGGCCCCGAAATGGTGTTGTAAGACCCTCGATACCTGGGGGTCTTGCCTCGGGAAGGTTTATAAACAGTGAGTCTTGAAGTTTTTAAAGCCATTTTAGAAGAGTCATATGATCAACATTAGGACCCTGAAAAGTCGACTCTCGATAACTGGACACTACGGGGAAAATTGGCAAGCCTGACGCATTTTTCCTCAACCCCCATAACGAATTGTTGAGGGCCCTCTATCCCCATGGAGTAGGCGCCACTGTACAACACGCTAAACGAATACTGACTTATTTAGGGCTCTACTACAAATATTTCATATCCAAGAGTTCTCTACGATGTGTTATAGTAACTGGAAGCATCATGGGTGAATTCAGAGCCCACGAAAAATAGCATTTGCTTTTTGAAACGTATTTGATTGCAAGAACATAACTATATTAGAATGAAAAAACTTTGTAAATTTCACATTAATTTTATTAACACGACCAGTTTCATCGCTGCACGACATCATCAGGTGCATATACAGGAAATGACAGTCTTAAATACCCTGGGATACATGGGGGCGGGTGCTGGACAAGAGGGGATGGTTGCGTGAGAGCGAGGGAAGGTGGGGGGAAAAACCCAGGAAGAGGAAGGCTAGGAAAGGCGGTGCGGTGTGTCACACTAAGTTGTTAGGTGGGGGGGTGGGGTAAGGGTTAGGGTTGTGGTCAGTAATGACGGGTGTGAGAGGTAGGTTGAGTAATGGGGACTGGGAAAGGAAAATTACATCGTTAAGTAGCAACTCTTTATACGTTCAATGGTGTCAGGCTCAACTTTGTGGAAGTTGAAGTTCACAATTGAAAAAACGAAGTCGTTTTTTCAATTGTGTAGCAACTCTTTGTCATGACGTACCGTTTTTAAAATTTCCATGGACTCTAAGGCGTCCAGCTTGGGTCCTTTTCTCTCCACATGGAGGATCTCCGGCTCAAATGTGCTGGCATGATTGGTCTCAAGTAAATGTTTGGCGAACAGCGAGGTGGGGTTGTTATTTTTGAAACATGCTTTATGTTCCCTGATGCGTGTTTGGAATTTCCTCCCTGTTTGCCCAATGTAAAATTTTTGGCAAGTATTGCACGTGAGTTTATACACTCCGCTCTTGAGTAGTGGATTTGTCTTGTCTTTTGCGTGACTAATGAAGTGACTTAGTGAATTTTTGTTATAGAAGGCCGGATTTATTCTGTCTTTGGGAAATGAAGAGGTTATTTTATGGGAAATGTTTCCCAAAAATTGGATACTACGCCATTTTTTGCTATTTTCTTCTGGAAGGAGGGATGGAAAGATGTTTTTTCTTCAATAGAGCATAAGTAATTATAGTCCCCAGTTAGGTTTGAAAAACCCGGAATTCCAAGAGCCCGGGATTCTCTCTGCATTATATTCAATCTCCGACTGGCTACTTGCATCTCTCAACATTGACAATCTAAAGTACTTTAAAAAAGATGTTTAAGGTGTGTTTTCAAATATTTTAAGCGTCAGTTATACTCCTCCTTACCTGAATTTCTTCAAAAGTTAATAAAATACTTGTATTCACCAAATAGGCACAGAAATAATAGCTCAGAATTTACTTCAGTGGCACAATTTTATAAGTTACGATCTAAATCTGTGAGAAAAACAAACTTTCTGCCAACCTGTAATTCTTGTGTTCATGTGAACTGCTACAAGGCTACAAAAAATATCGCCATCTAATTTCATGATGGTAACGATTAGAGTTTCAATTCTATGTCGCTGCTCTCGCGAAGTAACGACTATTCAATATTTCATCTCTTCAGCCCTTTATGCCTTCTCCAGTAAGCTTTACGATACGAATGGCAACCTAGAAGGTTCCAGACCAGTGTCTTTTTAATTTTATTTTTATTTGAAGTTTAAGTCCGAGGGGAGAAAAGCACGTCTCCCAACTCCGACATGCCATTCTTCCAGAGAGAGTGAAAAAGAGAGGGGACGGATTTCGTTGGATAATAACCGACGTCGTTGTCGAGGCAACCCGACGCACGGCTCAAATGTTTGTAACCCGTTTGGAGAGAAATCCTCCAGTCACGTGGAAGGGTGCAGAGAAGCGCGGCAGAAGGACATTTTAATGCCTTCGCGGAGAAGGATTCATTTGAGCCTTTAACTCTTTCGACCATTCCCTTCCGTTTCCAAAAACCAGCGAGACAAATTTCACGCAACCTAAAAAAATATAACAAAAACGAATACAAAAAATGTTCGCCAAAGTAAATGGAATGGCACATCATTTATATTACATACGTCTGTACTGCTATATCTATATTAACTGGGTCTACATGTTATTTGCGTAATTAATAGATATATTATGTTTAGATATAAAAATATGTAAATCGAACATGAAAATAAATTCGCCAAAATAAATGCAATGGTCGGTCAGTTATACTACCTAGGTTTGTTATGTTGAGTAAATGTTAATTGGTTCCACATTTTATATGATATAATTAGTAGAAGTAGGTATATTGTTTTATTAGAAGCATATGTTTCATTCAAAATCTCTTGTGTAGTGATGAACGATACCTGTCCATAAGTTGGTCATTTTAAATAGAATCATTGGTTACAATGGGAAACTTCCGGGGCGTTGATATATAATGCAATTCCATCATGTTAACGTGGAAAATTTCAAATATGCAGATGAAATTTACTTAATCAAGTTTCATTTTAATGTCAGGAATGGATTGGTTTGAAGACGGCCCATGGTATGCAAAAAGCTATTTTACAGTCAAATTGCTTTTAATTTAATGAAAATACTACTGGTGAACTCACTCAGTGATTCAAAGCATAGGTTTCTTAGTAAAGCTCAAGCTTTACTGAACAGCCTTAGGTAAACCCGAAATAAGCCAAAAGCGTGTGAATTACGCATATTCCATTGGAAATTTCATTTAGTATATTAAAGGACGGGATACCAGCTCCTTTAAGTGGTAAAACTCCATGGTGAGGATTTTTGCTGAATGTTCACCTTGATTTGGACTCGTGACACCAAGGTCAGGTGCAAACGATCTACCCTCTAGCGTGCAAAGCTAAAGTTCAGGGAATCATAAATGAATCATCCACTGCACAATGGCATCATGTCCAAGTTGGACGATTTTTTTTCTGTTGGATTCTTTTTTTTAATTTAAGTTGTTGCTAGGTGCAAGACTAAACGTTTCCTACTAAAATGAAACATGTCATGCGAATAAGACCGAGAATACATATTTCTATTCTATTATAACTTAATGAAGAAAAAAGAAAAATCGTACAACTTGGACGTGAAGCCTGACTGCAGTTCGCGATACATATACTTATCTCAATTTCAATTATTCATCCAAACCATAGGCATCCGTCCATAAATAGTAAAATTACGGACATTTAAGCCACTAATAATTGCAAATCGAAACAAATTTTATCTTTTATAATTTCCACCTCCACACAAATTTGATCTCCAAGTGATTTACTGCGCAACCTTCAGCGGTTTCACTGCCTTGTCGAAAATCTTTCTAGAGACAATCACGATTATCAATGTCGTTACATAGACTTGGCCATAGAGTAAATAAATTTTGCGAATATCCTGAGGCAAGGATAATATTTTTCAGTCATTATGAGACATTGCACATTTTAGCGTTGAAGTCGGGGAAAATTATAATTAAACTATCGTTTCTCCCCAGTTTTACAACATGTATTCAAGCAGATTAGAACCAAGAAATGAAGATGACACGTAAAAACCGCAAATATTGGTCATTTATCGTTGAATATAAGCAGTTGACATTTACTCCATTCATAAGTAAAAGCTGTGTGCAATTTATATAATACTTAAGATGATATATGTTTGTCTGTCCGCTATGAGTTTCCGTACGGCAGCACAAAAGTTAGTAAATAGGCGCATCTCGAGCTCCCAAACCTCGTGGTGCTTCTTTTGGTTACGTCATACGCGTCCTTTACGCAGTTTTCTCATTACCGTTTGTAACGAGACGTCATTAAACATCTGCGGTTTTACATTCTGCCAGGAAGGCAAACCTCTTGATACGATAATTGAAAAAACGTAAAAATCCTATATGACTATAAAATCTAATATCCAAGTTTCCCACTTTCCAGGGTATTTTCCCACTGTCCCTATTTGGGATTTTTCTTCCTCATAGGAAAATCTCCTCGGGATGGTGGTAGATTAATTGCGTATGCTTGGTTTCGCTATTTAGTGGGCCCTTTTCGCTCTGTAGCGTTGAGGTGTTTTTCCCCGTCCCCTCCCTTCCGCTCCTATCCCCTCCCAGAGGCGTCGGCGGGCTCCCATCGCGGCGGCGTCTCTATCCTTTATCCTTCCTCTCCAGCCCCTCCCCGGGTGATCGGGCGTATAAGCCACGGGCTTGGTTCCTGGCCCCGGTGTGTTGTAACCTCGAAGGGCTCCCCTGAGCCCTCATGCATTTCCTGGGTATTATCCTTCCCGAGCAAAGCCGGGTGGCCTGCTAGTTTTAAATATTCACAGACATTCGTAATATTTCATTTATCTTTCCATGGCGTTTTTGAAAAAATTGCAATCTTGTGTATTTTATAGGTAGACA
The DNA here is from genome assembly GCF_921293095.1 of Ischnura elegans. NCBI lineage: Eukaryota > Metazoa > Arthropoda > Insecta > Odonata > Coenagrionidae > Ischnura > Ischnura elegans. The sequence goes on along the minus strand of NC_060253.1, from coordinate 44,902,642 downwards.
TGCTATATTAGATGGGGTGAGAAGCCAAGGCATACAAGTGATTTAACGAGAGTTAGTAGAGAAATTGATAAGAGAAATACAAAAGAATTGGTGTCTAAGGGATATAAGTGAGTCTCCGCTCCGTGCTGGCAACGAGAGTAGAAATAAATGCACTACTATACAATCTAGTAGATCTCGCTGGTTTTCTTTACCTAATTTCTGTTTCCCACTCTGTTTAGAAAAATAAATCACTTGTACCCCTTGACTTCTCACCCACTCATTTCAAATACATCACTGAAATGCTGCAGAGTTTTTAGTTAAAATAGACAACTAATCGCTGTGTTTCTTATCAAGTCTTACTTTACGCCACGGAGATTGCGTGCCCCCTTTAAACGGTGAGTTCCTTGCATAAAATGAATAGAGTTAGAGAGAAGAGGAGAGGGGAAGGTGCAATGAAAACGAGTAGTTAAAGAGGATTATGCGGAGGAAATAAGAACAGGGGTCATTCAGGCCTAAATACCCGGAGGAATAAGAGACAAAGACAAAGGGGCAGGAGCTCGGATGGTTTCCAGAAACTTCCGGATAACGCATTCAACGCGGATGTGGGGTTTAAGTCCCAAATGGTTTGGAGGGGAAGGTTTCCCTTTGATTCATTTATTCGCGACCGTAGAGATACTGGCGACACAGTCGAGAGATTAATTTGCTTTGGATCCGCAGATAAATTACATGCTAGGGTCCTCCACGATCGTATCAGCTTAGATTGATTATCTAGTGGAATTTCACCATAAGTGACGCTCTTTCTCTAACATATAGGGGAATTAGGACGACTTATTGAGCAGATGGGTCCATTCATTCTTGATTAAATTTATTTCTTATAAAGGGGTTATTTAACATTTCAAGATGAATCAAGTGACAAAATAAGCTAGACTGAACGGCATAGAAAGGATAGGAAAGAAAAATTTGGCAATTCACGGATGAAATAGGAATTAAGATGGATTAATTATTCATTTACTACGAAAACTTTTTACTTGAGAAATAAATACTAAAAGATGAACTTATACAAAACTTAATTTGCTCTTAAGCTGATTTATATTATTATCTCCTGGATTAGTTCACAATTAAACTCAGACAAAAATAAATCCCGTATAAATTATGTGAGAGCGAGGGCATTAGTTCAACTCTGTATATTAATTATGAATAAATAGGGTGTAATGTACCTGTATAAGTACATCATAATTCATTTTGACAAAATAGGCTTGCAACTTGAGAGCTCTGTTTGCCTCGTCCTCCACAATGTTAGCAAGATTTACCATCCTCTCAGTAAATCCATTTGAGAGACATATCGGTTTACGCTAGTACAACCGCAGCTAAAGTATTCGCTACACAAAGCAGCCATACTAAACCTTTGAAATATGTACGCTAAAGACACAAAATTTTTATTAACTGGAACTGAGTAAGATATAAAATATGAATAGTGAAACACAGATATTTAGTAAAAAAAAATCGAAAGAAATTTTCATACTTAGGTGTTCAACATGATGACCAAAATAAACGAAGTAAAGAGGGATCAGGCGAAGATATTCCTAAAATAAGGAAAAAAATATGAAATAAACTGAAAAAAACATTTAAAAATTAGCTGCAATATGAGCATCCAAAAGCATACGATGGTTTGAGTGATAAACAGGCTCTTTTACTATAATGCATCGAAACGTGCGCGGAATAAATGCGTGGATTGGGATATGTTCCATTTAATATACGTTTAATGCTGGATTACTAGTTTTGTTGGTAAAGCTGTAAATTTTTCATGCAAACAAAAAACTGATGAAACAATCCCTGTATTTTTTACTCTGCATTCCCACATTGAAATGTCCACAGCTTCAGATAAAACATTTCAGCCATTTGGATAGTAATTCAAACAGAGTATTCAACACTAAATACACTTAAATCACAACCTACGCTTCAATTAGTGGAATTAATGCCAACGTATATCAATTAACCTTTAACAGATCACTTAGCAGTTGTCGCATCACAGATATAAATTAATTTCTCCATGAAATAGATCCCATGTAGCCTAAGGATATTCATACATTACAATACTAACGAATACTTATCAAAGCATTTTATTTTTCAACCTAAATCAAACCATTGAAACAATAATTCTAAATGGACAAAAATAATTCTTTGGCCACATTTGAATAGTGGTGTGTGCTTGTGAGCCATTATTAATACAATTGTAGTAAAATTAAATCGATATTCAATGGCCCACGCAAAGAAATCCGGCTTGCAAAAACCGAAAAATAGCATTGTTGCCACCCTCACGGGCGTAAAGTTGTGAATTGGCACGATACTGGAATCGTAAATGAACAAGAGCAAATAGAGCCTATAGAAGGGAAAGATAAATCGAACGCGAATTGGGAAGGATGAATCAAACGAACTGTCGAAACATTGGAGCGAAGGGACTTGTAAGGTGAGCAACCAATAAAACCAATTAGAAGGATATAAAGCTTGGGATGCAGCTAAATGAAAAAAAATCCACATAATCGCAAAAGTAAAATAATATAAGATGCTAATTATTAACTATTTGCAGTAAAATCATTTTTGTGTAGCATCTGAAGGATTTATACTAATTGACACATCAAAGTGTATTACGAGACATAGTGTTGGGTTTAAGAATAATAGTGGAACTGGACCTCAAACACTAGGGCGAGTTTTTTTGCTTGATCAATGTTGAAGGCCATTGTTAAAAAATTTCAAATAATAAACACACATCCATCATTTGTAAAAACCCCAATGGCTTATTAAATAGTACGGCCATATTTTAAGCTACAATTTGCACACGGGAAGATTTTCACGAAATAGAAATTGCTTGCTTATAATTGATTGATCGTGATGGATTACAGAATTGACTAGAATAAAAATTACTTTGCAAAGAATAAAAGGAATCTGGGAATATAAGAAATGAAAATGATAAAGAATATAGCAGGTAAACTCTTCAAAATCTTGCACCTGCATAATTATAGTCAAATCACATAGGTCAATCATGATGATGCATTAGTTGAAAAATTGACATTAATTTTGCTATTCAATCAGATCACTTCAATGCATAGACAAGTGAGAAATCACATCCTTTGAGATAATTTAATAAAGGAATGATTTTTATAGTTGGACCAGCAGCAAGTTGGCATGTTCTCAAGCAATGTTTTTTAATGAAATGCGAAAAGTAAGGTTTATGGCCAATGCAAAATGGACACATAATAGAAAATCAGATTTGAAAAATTGAATGAATTACCACTTCGGAGTTCATACATTGAACAGCTTCTAATAACTTCTACAAACATGAAAAGCCATTCCGTACGAACCTTATTATTCATAGCTATAACACGAGGTAGAAAAACGATATGCATGTGGTACGAAATCGCCCCCGCGTGAATATTTAGTGTCCATAAAAAATGGTCATGCAACAAACTGCCGAAAAATATGAAATTATAGATCAAGAATAGAGATTATTTCCGATTTCCATGAGAGAACTTTCGTGATGCGAACGGTTTTTGCTGCTTTTATGCCATTATTAAAAAATTAATTACGCTAAAAATAATTTTTTACTCTACGCTTACTTTCATACATCAACAGAGCCAATATTACATATAAATAATTATAATCAATATCTTGGCGCCTGGCTACGTTACCGATCCTTGTAAATGCTCATTTGATAAATTCCTCAGCAGTTAATATATTGTCAATAATGAAATCCGAACAATAAGTACCATTTGGTAACCTACCAACCTAATCTAATGTACCTAATCGCAGGAACATTGTTGTACGTGACTAGCTTAATCCTCTACATTACTAACAACGCAATAGAAAATATACCTCTCCAAAGAGCGTGAAAATATCCGTATAATAATTATTATCTCTTTATATAATTCAGTTATCATTATTTATTCGTAGATTTTTTTTAATAGTTTACCTCCGACATTGTACAGTAGATTCCAGTTAATTGGCACATATCGGGACTTTTGCACTTTGCCCCAATTAAGCGGCTGTCCCAATTAGGCGAACTCTCTTGTATATGGGCATAAAAAAACTTTGAAATGGTAGAAAGAAGACTAAAGAATGTTATAATGCAACATCAGTTTATCAAATAAATTTGATTAATAAATCAGCGAGTTTAGTTAATTTATTATCATTTTCAAGAATTATAACATCTAAAAAATATATTTTTCACAGCCTCGGTCGACGCTGAATGAATGCCTTTTACTAAGTCCTATTAAAGAAAAGTCCTATCCTCTTGCGGATTCTATAACAACAAGAGCTTTCAAAATAGGGCAAGAATAGGAACATTTGTGAAAGATAAGAGTAAATCAAAGGAGGAAAATAAAAAAAAATTGTATTCTGAAAACAAAAAAATTTAATTTCGTCGCGAGTATAGAGTCTATATCCCCGACTCATGACCCAATAAAGCGGCATGCTGTCCCAATTAAGCGGAGAATACTCTGGAATATTCCTCTATTGGGTTCTGTTATTCAAGATCTGCCCCAGTTAAGCGGCTGCCCCAAGTAACCGGTGGACCCATTAAACGGAATCTACTGTATTAAAGTGGGATGTTGAGCATATTCAAACTGGATAAAGGTGTAATACTACCAAGCACTATGAGGAAGGATGAGAAAAAACACCCGGAAGATGTCCGACAGCGTCCCTAGCTCCGAAATGGTTTAAAAAAAAATTGACCTTGCGCATCACTTTCCTTTGCTCCCTTCTAGTCCTCCTTTGTAAAGAGAACCCGAGAAATTGCGACTTCAGAAGATGCTCTCAAGGAGGGGAAATACGATGCTTAACATAATACTTTTCAGAGGAAATGAGACGCAGTCTTAGAGGGAGCAGCAGATTGTCACCCGCAGACTCTGGAATTGTCATGGTTGCTACTCCAGCTGAATATTTGTTTTCTCTTATTGAGGGCATGGGCGGGCGGCAAGAAGGGCAATTACATGGAGGGTATAAGGAGACAAAGCATACTACTTGTAGGACAGTTCACGCAATGTGACGCTCGACGGCAATTTTCCTCCACAGCAGACCTCCTCCATTCTTTGAATTTATTATTTCGACTCCAAAATAGCTAATTCGATGCTCGTCGTAACGTTTAATAAGATACCAGACGAAGGATTTGCACTTATCTTTTAAAATACCTATGAAATTAATTTAACGCTTTTCATGAAACCAGCAAGGAAATAATAAACATTTCAAATCGATCGGCACAATTACGCGAAGACTATGAAAAATTACAACAGATTGTGAGAAGATTATCATTAAGTACTTTATGTATTGATTACGATAATAAAGTTGTCATCATCAGCATTGGAGCTTTGAAACCACTTGAAACCCATCCAGTTTCCAATGAGCTATTCCCCCAAAGGATTCCCACGCATTGCCTATCCATCAAATGTGTGATAACTTCATAAAAATACCTTTTGCTAGCCATGAATCGGTAAATAATAACGTCCACTTGTCCATTGATAACTGTCACAATTCGCTATATCGTGAGAAGTCTCATCTATCATGTTCCGCCTATTTCAGACTTTTTAGAAGCTCTTTAATATTTGTGTATTTTTAATTGATTTTACGGGCTCTTGAATCATAGGCACTTAAAGTATTGGTGTAGGGAAAATATGATTTCTTTGGGTGGGGTGCTCGAATCACCAGTGTGTAAATGAGAAAACAATCATGTTAGAACTTTTATTTTAAGTTAAAATTTTTGCTGAGCCTTATAATGTAATTTTTTTGAATTTTCGATACCTCTATTTAAATTAGCCGAATATATGCTCCGAAGAAATCCTGGATAGTTAGCAAGACGAATTAGTAATTAGTAATGTAGTTTGCAGTACTACTGCCGTTTCCAAATTAAAAGTAAGCAGACATGGAAAATGATAGAAAACTCAATACTGGCTGGCAGCTACCATCACAATTAATAAGGACAAACGCATTGGTAAAATTTAAAAGCTTCTCACAAATGATGCGCACTTTCGTAAATATTGTGACTGAATGACTAGTAGCGTAATATGATAAACAGTAAGGATATGTAAATGATATTATCAAGGGACAGAAATGAACTAAGCCATCTACTTTGACTGAAAATAAAAAATAAAAAACCACCGATAATCACGTAGCTAAAATGAACATCGAATAAAACTATTAGCTGCCATCAATGTATAAAAGGAGATATCTGTCTGTCTTCCCGCTATACGTTTCCATACGGCTGCACGAATTTCAACCGAAGTGGGTACATGGGTGTATTTCACAGTCCTAAACCTCGTAGTGCTACTTTCGCTAGGGTCCGACGCGTCCTTTCCGACAATTTCCCAATACCATTTGTTACGTTATTTCATATAACTTCCTTGGTAGGACATCATGCCTGATAGACACACCTTTTCATCCGCTCGAAGGGAGAATATAACTCATTTAACACCACACTTACCTATTAATCCCCTCGGTGCAAGCCTTTTTGATGGGGTGTGAGTTCACAAGACGTTTTTAGTCCACAAAGGTACGGTCACACATAGCGATCAATGCTCAACAGCAGAGATAACCTAATCCCGTGTGCGTTATACGGAAATAATTTTTTTTCAATTTTTTAATGTTAGATATGTATACTCTCATCATACCTGATTTGCTCCTTTGCCTAAAAATACTCCCTGCGACCATGAATCTAAGTGTCCCTCTTCTCTGGGTACTACCCTTCCCGAGCAAAGCCGGGTGGACAGCTAGTTGCTAATAAAATAAAATCCGAGATGTATTGTCCCTGCGGAAAGAGGAAAACGGGCTAATGATAAACAGAATTTCGAGAGAATGGGAAATCCTTGCAGAGACTTCAGAGTTCCATTTCCATTACCTGTCTTGTTAATAGATATAAAACCTTTGAAGGAGTCTGCACACAAACAAGAGGGAAATAGTGAAATGTAAACAAAAAAATCTCATAGAAAGTTATAGAGTTATTTTCCGTCATTATGCTATAAAAGAATGGAAATTTTACACAATCTGGACTCCGTAGCAAGAAAAAAGTTTATCACTCCTTTTTCCAGCCTCATTTGCAATTACAATCGAAAACTCTGTCTTTCCCCCTTAAAATTTCTACCCAATTACACAGATGTTCCTCTTCTTCCCTTCCACGAGGGTTGAAATGGAACGTCAAGACAGATTCCACTCTTCCTGCGTAGCCCATCCACTTTTAAAGATGCACGACTACCATATATAAAGGAGAATTCGAGAAACCCAAACTTTCCCTCACGCCTCGACAACTTTCATTTTCTCATGCACAGACGCCCTCTTTAATTGGGAAATAATTTCTGCCTTCTTACCCTAAAGCACCTACTCTAAGCTTGTTTTCTTTTGAAAACATGGAAACAACGAAAAGTTAGTGTCAAAGTAATTTTAGCCAATCAATAATTCAAAGTAATTTTGCCAAAACATTGCTGAAAACGAATTTGAATTAAACGTTATTTTGATGGACCACAAAACCAACAAATAGCATAAATGGGTCATTGTCTGAGTTCTTACACCACTCAGTTTCCAGTTAGTATAAGGGGAAGTACTGTAGCGTATCGTTTGTATTAACGCGACATTAATATGACAACTTTTAAACCAGGATACTCATAACTTCATGACGAACTTAACGACGTTGTAATAGCTGATCCCTCGAACAACGTCGCGTTCATGCATTTATTTCCAACATACTTGAGTTTTCTACAGCTATGTATCTCCGCAGTCCCATCAATGTATCGCATAAAAATTACTTTTAGGCATGAGTGCATTTATTTTGCATTGGCCTAAAGAATACAAATTTGCTCCAACTAGGAAACATATATTAGCTAGAAAATTTCTTGAGAAATTTCAGTCAAATATAGGGATTGAAATTAAGGATGTATTTTCTGTCATGAGGAAAGATGTTAAAATATTTAGGTGGAGCAACTCTAATTACAGTCACCTAACCACATCAGAAGAAATCATAAATGAATGAGAACAATAACTATAAATTATTTTACTTTTTAAGAGAGAAACCGTCTCATGTAAATTGAAAAAAAAAACGCACTCGACTAATGTACTACCTTAGCATGAACTTCGAGAAGATATTTCATTTTTTTATAGAATACAATTTAAAATTCTTCAGGCAGGATTACCCTTTGTCACGTTTCTAAGACTTTGTTTTAATACAATGAATGAGTGAACGAATTCATAAGGATAGTAAACTAAATCCATTATGTGATAGTAAACTAAATCCATAAGGATAGTAAACTAAATCAATTCAGTTTCGTATCATATGACTTTCTTCCATTTCATAAAAAAAACGAGGCTTCTAATCAATCACGCTATCATGTAAAGCAATTTAACGCTAACCCATCATCCCTTGAATTCCATTTCAACTGGAATAAGAATGAGATATAAATGACGCTGTCATCTAAAGGGATGTATTTTAGGATGGGCATATACGCCAGTACGTCTGGAGAGGTAGTGGTTTATTATTATAATGGAATACGTCACGGCAGGATGAAAGAAAAACGGTTGTATAAAGGGGAACGAAGAAAAAGATCAGAATTAACTACTAAAATAGATTATCAACGATTGATGGACGGAAACCAACTATAACGATAACTAAAAATCCAAAATTAATTAAAAATTTGAAATTGATTCAAGTAATGCATATTAGACCTTCACTTTTTGCGGCGAATAGTTGCGGTAAATTCATCTAGGCATTACCTACATCTGGTTGATTTCCATTGCTGCCGACGTTTCGATGAAATTCTTTCCTTTGACATCAGGGTCATTACACTTAAAAGCATATATTCATAAAGCCTATTTTGAGTAGCCCTTACTCTAGTCACACTCAGTTAAATAGAGCAATTTACTGGAATAAACCTCATTAATTAATGTCACAATCAGACAAGATTGGTAATCAATTTTCGAAATAAAATGCTAGTGATTGAAAAGAAGAATAATAACACAACATCACTCCCTCAATAATTTATCCTGGAGGTTGGTTTGTACAGTGATAGGAGGGCTCGCTCCAGGGTAAGCCTCATGCGTGTTCATTAAGCAAAGCTTTTTTAACTGGGCCACCTTGAATTTGAGGATTTGTTTTGGGGGTGTCCATAGACTTTACCAAGAATTTGGGACCATTCGATCAGCAGCCAAGCCTTCAACCAACTAGACTATCAACATTGTGGAAATTAAAACTAAGAGAATATATGCAAAATATAATGCCACAAAAGTTTCCTAGACAACAAAAACCAACTTATAACTAATTTAAATTCGACGTGAATTTTTCTATGTTGTGGGATTTAAATCAATAATATTTAAATTTATATAAATTCTTGTAAATGTTTACTCTTGAGCCCTGGAATCCGTTTTTAAATAGGAAATGAATCAAATATCAACACTAAATCTTAATGGATCTCTTACTGGGCGAGCATATACATTATTTGAGTGTGAAGTGGTAATCGTTCATTGTCACAATAGCAAACGTCACAGCTGAGTGAAGAAAAAAGATTGGTTTAAATGGGATTGAAAAACGCCAAAGCGGAACTGAACTTTGAAGGGAAGAAAGAAATTTGAACATTTCAAAATCTAAAACTTTGTGTTAAGTGGAAATCATGCAAGCAATGATTATTCTTAAAACTGTAATGACTTTTATTCTAGTTAAACTGTGTTAAAGGGAGCACTCTTCCGAAAAATCTCTTTGCTCTCAATCGAAAATTTTCAGCAAAATTAGAAACGAGATAATAGACGTTTAAACTGAAATAATTACAAGATGGCAAAAAATATAAGTGTTTAAGATATCACGAAAATTCCGGACTACCAGCATGTACCAGCCAGCATGTACGTACCTGTTTTTATTTTGCATTTTTCCTTGCCTCAAGAATACAAGGAGATTTTAAATAAATCAAGCAGAGACTAAACGCAATTCAAAGCAATGATAGCGGTTGAGACTTCGAATATTTCTTTGAAAAGAACATAAATGAGATATCAAAGATGCAGTCATCCAAAGCCATATTATACATCGGCGAGTCTGGAGTGGTAATGGCCTATGATGGAAATCGTGACAGCTGGGCCAAGTCCAATTTCATTTCACGAGCAAATTTGTGCAGTGCTGTCAGTGGAGACACATGTCTTTCGGGGGATGGGGTTTTGGTGCAGAAAAATTGAATTCATTTCTATCCGAGAGGAGTTTCCTGGTGAAAACATCAGCCAGTGCGTCTTTGCCTACAGAGGCACTTCTGGTAGGACAACTCGATGGAATGAGCTGAGGCAAAGAGAGTGAAGGAAGTGTTTTCCTCAGAGGCCTTCTAAACCAGAAGGGACGACTGAAGAAGACAAGGAAGGAAGGAGTGGTAAAGACAGACAGAAAGAAAGAGAGGTATTGTGCGTGGTAAGGAAAGTCCTACCCACCCCCAACAATGGGCTCTTGCTCTGCCTGCGAAGACGGTCGCCAAGAGAGAAAACACGAATCTCCTGAGTATGACGACATTGTTGAGACTCCCTATTTGAGGAGTTGGTCGGACACCTGCTGCTTGCCTTTTTGCATGCCTGAATAATTTGCGAGAAAGCCGGTGAAAAAAATAGATCATGAAAATATCCGGAGAAATAGATGATCGAAACGGATAGCGGAATTTTGAATGAGACATTTTTTTCAAGGCAAATACACGAGTAGTAGAGTGAAAAAATATATATCCAGAGGAAAAAATATTAAGCGATGATAGAAAGGAGAATAAAAAAAACAGAAGTTATCTCTTAGAATGAATATATATCAAAGTAACTTTTTCTGCATTGGAGTAAATAGGATAATAGTGGAGACACGTATAGGTAAAAAGGGGTCTGTTTCGTATAAAATATGTAATACATCACAATATAATATATTTTAAAGAAATAGTATATTTATTACGCAAGAAAATTTGAAGAAGGATTTGAACCGTTGTAAAAAAATACAATAAGAGTACACGAAACGGAAAAAGTCGATCTACTAAAATATACAATGATACTAAGTCAATATTGTAAAAATTAAGAATGTTACACAATATTATTGCACCAAACTTATAGAAATAACGCATCTAATTAAATGAAACCAACCTTTTTTTAGAGCATAAGCAACTTTGAAGGTCATTGACTAGGCATAATAAAGTTACTGCATCAAATATACTAGCCTATTAAATGTATCACGAACAAACTGTATAGCAGAACCATGTCATCACTCTGATCCTCCACATGGAATTAATGAGGAGGCTTGATTTTAGTAAGTATTGGTGAAAAATTTTGATTTGCGAAGACATTAATGTTAGTAAAAACGTGCGAGGTAAGTTACTCTCAATATAACGATCTGAAATCACCATTTAAGGACAAATTAACAATTAAAAAACCTTTTTAATGTGAAGCACTCTTAAAAATATGTAATCCAGTAAAAATATACCGCTCTTTCGAAAAAAAATAGAAAGTAACACCTGGCTGATATTCTGTTTTAGAACAGATGTGTTGGAAATGAGCATAATGATAATCCGCTGTCAAATTTAAATTTAAAAAATGTGATCTTCCTTAAATTTATTGCCCCTATTGCAGTAATTGTAGATACTTATTTTATTGATACCACCGTCTGAACATCGCATATGAGTAGACTTACTCTTTATAACAACATCCAACGGAATTTGTCCAATTCATCCAATGGTAACAAAATTTCATTGTTTTATGTTGTTATTTCGGCTTATTTTTAGTTAATGAGAGCCTAGTTAAAGCTTACATCGGCAGTATGCTGGTGATCTTGAGTGAGTTTGAAAAAAACAAAGTACTACAAAGCAATGTGCAAATTAGAGAAGGCTCTTTTTAGCGGAATATCATTTTCATATGGCTTGCAGGGACTTTATAAAAGTGCATAAACGAGCATATATGCCTTAAATAAAAACGCAAAAATTTAAATAATTTTTATGAACCCAACTGAAAATATAGGGATAAAAACCTCCCTTGAAGTTATTCTCGTGCGCAAGCATTGTAATGTGAGAAGATAAAGAGTGAATGAGTCGCATCGCGTGACACTAGAATTCCTCTCTAGCACGATATAAAAGCGACGACAACGTGGAGTGCCTCTGTGTATCACATGCATAGATACAAGAATTATCGTCTTTTAAATCTTGTCGCGTAAAATTATAACGGGAGAAATATCTGAGCGCGTAGTGTGTTCGTTTGAGCAAGCTGGAAATATATTGTGGTGCCCTTTCAACAGTTCCCATTCCAACATTTATCACCGTACCCTTATGCCTCTTATCATCAAAGGTGTTAGAAACCCTTTCTGTGGGGAATATCGGGATGCTTAGGGCATATAATTGAATGGAAAAGGGATCTTTTGAATAAACTAATGAGACCTCGATCTGCTTGTGCTGCGAAATGTTCTCTTTGCCAACTTTCAGAGTCAATAAAATATTTCTTCCTTAATTCCTCTGCTTAAACATTTTAGTACACGAAAGACTAGTGCACTACAGTGGCACTGAAAAACATATCTCAACATAATCCGATTATTACCCTGAAGGCAAGTTTAAAAACTTTTTAATTTAACAAGTAAAAGTCTGCCCAGAGATGATCTGACCCCTATGCAAAGAAGCAAATTAAAACGATATTTTGTAGCACAAGGCAAATAATTCTATCTTAAATATTTATCAAACTGAAATTAAAATTTTTCCACTGAGCGCTTGCATAAACACGGAAAGAACACTTTTATGCACCCAATAATATCGAGGGAAACATTCAACAAAATATTCTCTAATCAAAGAAGTAATTATCCACTGCCAACATTCACTATCTTAAAAAAGATAAGAAGCAATACGGAATAATACCAGAGGCAAATATTATTTCTAGAGAGTAGGATATTTACTAAAGGATGATTATATTTTTTATGTATCTACGCTTTTATGCGCTCCTTTTGGTTCAATTATTTTGTCGATGAGATATTCATCGTTGAAAAACGTGATTATCAATAAATTTTAATTCCATTATCAATATACAGCAGATACTAAAACGATCAGATATCATGGGTAAGAAACCAGGTTTGTAGAATAAAAAATAAACAATAAGCTTTCCTTACAGCAATGTATCAGAAATTATATTCCTTTACCACAACACTTATGGTTACTAGGGGAAAATGTGAATCCCCAACGCCACTGAGAATTGGCACGAGCAAATGAAGCCAGATTGCCCATCGTCACGCGTTCCCTGAGACTAGTGATTACCCGAGAGCTTCATTTCGACAAAAGCGATTACATTACAAAGATGGAACCGTCGCGTCGGCGCTGCCATCTCTAGCCGTCTCGGAAGCACGCATTGATTAAACTGGTGTTGCGCCTCGTTCGAAGACACTTCTGAGCGGTTCGTCTCCCTGTTGAAGCCAAAACTCATTTCCTGTCTTCTCTCTCGTGTTGCACAGCGATGATCAGATACCAAATCCACAAATTGATAGCTTTTGAGCACATGATTTCTCATCTCGCATTACCATACCCATAAATACGAGAAACAGCTGCGGCGAAGGTACCGCTTACGCGCCATTTCAGCAAACTACCTCGTGATATGCTATTTTCCCAGAGATGGAAGTGATCTTTTTTCGATGTGACATTCATGGTTGAAAAATCTGATTAACTGTAAAATTGAATTCCATTATCAATATACAGCAGATATTTAGACACTCAGATATCATGGGTAAGAAACCAGGTTCATAAAAATAGTAAACGTAAGCTTTTCTCGCAGCAATGTATCAGCAATTATATTCCTTATCACTACCCTTGTGGTTACTAGAGGAAAACGTGGATCCAGCGTCACAGAAGAGAATTGGCACAAAAATATCACTAGACTAGTAAGTACCAGAGATTCACTGGTACTTTCTAGTCTAGTACCAGAGATTCACTGGTACTTACGTAGCGGATGATGGCTACATATTAACAACACAAAAAAGGGTTTTAATGGATGTATCACTAATGAAAAGAGAGAAAAAAGAAAGAGATACATGGGAATATTGCAATAGTTAAAAGTGAAAAATAAAAAGTAAGCGCAAGCATAAACGTTAAATAAGAAAGACCATGGAAAGAAAATAACAGAAGGATTGACAGCAAAGCGGAAACAGCAAAGAAAATTATGGTATAAATAGACTTGACCAAAACTAGATGGAATATTTACAGCCATGAATTCAACAGCTGCATACTACTCCGCAAGGCGCATTAATAAGCGTGTTGCGGTAGATGCTATAACACCAACGATGCGCTAACCTCGTCCTCTACCTCCAAATGTACGGACAAAAATTGAGGTTTGTCTGGCAGGTTGATTTTGCTGCAGCCTCAAATTTATTAGTCCTTTTTTGTCGGCGGGAAAAACGATTTCCAATACCTATCCGTTAGGTATTGGAAATCGTTTTTCGAAAATAAAAGACGTGCAGAGCCTCCGTTTTTTGGCGATATTAAGTGCCACATTGCCTATTTCATATATTGTATTTTTATATCCTTAACGACTAAAGGGGTTACCAACGAGGGTAGGGAAAACACAAAATGCCTGTTTAGAACGAAAGATGATGAAAATGAGTATTTCTGAAATCATAAGAATTGTTTCCGAGAAATGAAGAGAATGCTCATAAAATGGATCAATGTATATCATGAAGGAATCATGAGTGGAGACATATCCTCAGTTTCGGTTAAAGTGTCTCACGTAACAGCCAAGTACATTTGCTAAATAGTCTCACATGCAAAGTATTATCATCATCATTGGTCAACATCCTTAGATTGGTTTTAACGCAGCCCTCCATTCCTCTCTCCTATACGCTAGCCTTTTCATACCGACGCATTTCTCCTCTTTTACAGCCTTTACAACCTGTCATATGTAACTCATTCGGGGCCGTCTCTTGCCCTTCTCCCCTTCCACCTGTCCCTCAAGGATTGTTTTCATCGGGCTATTATATCTCACAACGTGGCCAACGAAGACGTCCCGTCTTCTGACCAAGGTTTTCAGAAAACTTAGCAAAAAATTATACAAATCATAACCATATCTAATTAAATACGAGGGTACAATTTCTCTTGCTTTGCGTACAAAATTTTCTTATATGCTTACCTTTTGAAATATTAAAACTTTCCATAGCTTCAAGGAATATAATGTGGAGGAAAAACTCACTGAAAGAGGCATAAACACCTCGATGAAGCATAAGGGAAAAAGTATCGACCCTCAGTTTGGTGGCGAAATTTTTCGGAGATGAAGGAGAGAGGGTATGTTCTAATCCGAAATTCACGAGAAATGAAAGTAGACCAGAGGACAAGTGAGTTGAAAAGGAAGACCAATTGTGACGGAAGAATGAGGAAAATGAATGCATGTGCAAGGAACGGGCATCAGAGCTAAGATTTATAGGCTATAATGGGATCTATTTCACTGTCATAATTCCATTAGGTTTATTTTGCTAAGGCATCAGTTTAGTCTGTGACGAATGCGAGGGTGACCAATGGATAAAATTTCACTTACATGCGTATTATAACAGGGTAAGATCACTGATATTTCTACAACTCAAGTTTAATTTGGAAAAAGAGAGGCAGGCGTGGTGACTCGAAAAATTCGTCCATCAAAACCTTTCTTAAGCGACACAGTACTTTAAATGACGGATCAATTTCTATGGAAGGATATGATATCTATCGAAAACAGGGCTTAAATTTCTATTCCTCATACATTGAAACCTGGGATTGCAAAGGAAACTAAACGAAAGTGAAAGCTAGTAAAATTTCAATAGTTTCGTCCCCGGGAGCGAAATGTAGAAACGAAATGAGATGGACCTAAACCAGGGGAGCTAAACAAAGGGCAGAAACGAAATCGTAGTCAAAACTACTTAGGGTCGAAACTAAACTAAAACTCTGGGACGAAACGAAACGCAGGTAATGTTTCGCACGTGCTTCGCCTTCGAACAGTTTAGTTTCGACCCACACACCGAGTACGAAGTATGGTTGAATGAAGTAGAGGTTCGGCCTACCGCCATTAGATGCATGGGGCACTCATATTTTTACCACAAACAGGCGAACGGTGGATGCAAACTGACCATTCGATTTTTAAGCTTAATGTTTTAACCTCTCTATACTCTGTCATGAAATGAGTCGAAACTATTCCCTCTTAACCCCTCCACTCAACTTCTGAACTTAACTATGAGCATCAGAGTTTCTATTCATTTGATTCGTTAGCGGGAGTAAAGTTACGTCCGCGGTCGAAACTATACTTGGTGATATTAATTTCGTGAGGGAACGAAACTAAACGCAGGCCTCATATTTTCGTTTCCCTCCGAGTCGAAACGAAACATTTTCGTTTAGTTTCACATGCCATCCCTGATTGAAACTTTTCCATGAAATTTCAAGCAATTTATAAGGGAATAAAAACAAATATACCAAAAAAAACAAGATGAACTGGATAAACTTAAGATCAAAAGCATCCCTGGGCACAACCAGGATGAGAAACGGAGGTGCAAGTACCCTCGTTAATATTTAACGACACTCAGTTTCGTGGTGAAATGTCGAGAGAGTATATGGTCTTTTTCTCAGCGCATGAAAAATGAGCGTGGACCAAAAACTAAAGTGGGCTGGAAACGGAAGACCAGCAGAGAGAGAGAAAGAGAAGAAAGGGAAAGAAAGAGAGAAAAAAGAAACGTAAAAATAAAAGGGAGAAAGGATTTGGTAAAAGAAGGGTATAGGGGTATGAGGGATAAGGTTTCCGGCTCTGGGGCTGGAGCCTCAGAGAGGGAGGGAGATGAAATCCCTCTTCATTAAGCCCGAAGTAGTGAAGCAAAGAGCTGACAAAAGGGAAGGAGGCTGAGGTATGAGCAACAAAGGGGGTGAAAAAAGAAGGGGTCTCCGGAAAAGCGGGGCAATGATGATGATGCGGGGGTCGTTTAAGTTTCGAAGCGAGGGATACTGCAGGGGGTTAGGGGAGTTAGGGGTGGAGAAAAGGGTGTGAAAGGGTTGGAAGAAAAAATATATATGTATGAAAGAAAATCCCTTTTTCTTTCTTTCTTTATTTCTTATCCTTTTCCTCTTCATCCTTCTGATTCCCTTTTCTCTTTTTCAAAAGTTCGGGGGTACATGAGAGGAACGGCGCGGTTTTTATTTTTTTAAAGAGATAGTGTTAAGTGAATGTGCTTGCATATTCGGTCCGTGAATGCTTAATAAGAGATTAATAATCGCTCCGAGAATGTGTGAAAATTAAGAAGGGTTGTAAAAAGGGTAAATGATGAATTGATTATTCATCGTTGCTGCTCTTATCATGGGATTATGCTTTTTTTTCGACGAAGCTGAGGTTAAAATTCAACTTTTACGTAACATTGAAAATTATGTACGCAAATATGAATGGACCAATTCAATTTAGGATCGTTTACGCACCATTTTTTTATAATACTACATAAGAAGAGGTTCATGATTGCCAAGAGAATGTGAGAAAATTACGAATGGCTGAAACGTAAATGATGTGTTTATCGTATACACAGTTGTAGCTCAAGGCAGCATATTATATAATTTCTAATTCAATTAAACTAATAATTAAGGGTTTTTCACAAATGATTGATTGTGCAGTGAAAGATGAATTTTACGTAAGGCTAATCCAAAACTTTCCGTACGTTTATCATGGCAGGCATACTACAGAATGCTCATTAAAAATTGAAAATGTTGCGTAGCTATATAAATAAACTGATTAAATATAATTCATTTAAAATGACATATTTTTAAGACATAAAAGAAGTGGTTAATAACTGCCAGGAGAATGCGTAAAAAATATGAATGGTTGAAAGGTTAATTATGTGTTTATCATATACTTGGTTGCAGCTCGATTCAGCTTATTATACTATGTTAGATTAAACTAAGCTAATAGTAAAGAGTTTTTTTCGGAAAATTATTTAGTTTTGCAGAAAAAGAGGAACTTTACGAGATAATAATACAAGGATTTACATCTCTGTGTAATAGCAGACAGATTAATAAAGTGCCATATTCATGTGCAAATTATATCGAAAGATAATTAATTAATAATGGAGGAAAAATTTCCCTTTATACGCCTTCCCGCCTTATCCCTTTCCTCATTATCCTTCTCATTTTCTTTTCCTTTTCAAAGGTATGGTGTTAGAGACGAGGGAACAGGAAAACAAGAAAGGCGTTACAGAAGAGCGGCATGGAGCCTTTTTCTTTGAAGATGCAGTTTTGAGTACGTGCCAATTAGGTCCTTCTATGGTTAGGACGTGGTTAATAATTGGTCGGAGAATGTGTGAAAATTAAGCAAGGCTGCAAACAGAACAGAGATGAATTGATCATTCACGGTTGCTGCTCCTATCATAGGATTTTGCGATATTTATTTAACGAAACTGAGAGTAAAATTCCAATTTAATGGAAAATTGAAAATTATGGTTACAGAAAAAGATAGTTGTAAAAAGCTAATTCAATTAAATTTATATTAAATTACATATTTTTCAAAATTTGTAGAGCTCATTAGCCATAGTTCCATGATAGTAGATTAAAATGATTCACATGCCTAAATGTAATGAATAAGCTAATATTAAGGCTTTCTAATTAGAGAAAAATTTAATAAATATTAAACAAACAACAAAATGTCTGATAAAAGTCACCGAAGGATTGATTTCAGGTACATTTTTTATCCTAAAATCAGGGAAGGTTCCCAGTGCAGCAGTTTCATCCTATTTATGTTACGGTTTGTACGAAAATATATTGATATGAAACACTGTCTTCGGTTGTTTATCAGCAGCATTTGCCTTTTAGCCCTTAGAATTCTGTCATCAGGGATGGGAAATCTTTAAATTTCCGCTGAGGAAATCACCATGATTGTATTAAATATATGTAAGGAAATATATCGTATTTAAATCCTCTTGCTGAATTAATTAAATATCACCACATAACAATATATGAAGTTTCACCGCGATTTGAAGCAATGAATACTTTATACTCAATTTGAGCGAAACTTTTGATGGTTTACTTATGTATAATCCCTCGATACTTAAAATGAAAAATTGTACGTGTATTTATTTTTTTATTGTGGAACTTACATCTGATAACGCCGACTTATCATTGTTTCCAAATGATTCACTAGTGTAAACCTATATAAATTGGGCCTTTAGAGTATTTTTCACTTTGTGGCGACGAATTCTTTGACAAATTTTTTGTCATTGAAGATTTTTGTCATTTACAACGTGAAAATTTGCGATTGAAGCAACAAATGAGCAGAACAGAGAAGGATACACTCAAAATATAATGTGATATTTAAAAAAATTCCTAATTAAAACCAGGCTTCCATGCAAGGCTAATTTAATATAAATCTAAGCCTGCGTAAATCAAATGAGTTCCTGATTTTCGTAAAAAAATCTGCCTCCTAGGATTTCTAAGCGCTTTATGATTAAATAAGAGAAGAAACACGGCAGTGTAGAATAATACTTCAATCCAAATCCCATGATTTTCATTGTCCAACATTTGACTCAAAGTAATATTTAACTACATAACACCATTGAGCGACATTTTATTGAATGTGAATTGAAGGGCACTATTTCCTACCGGTATAATGAATTTTAATGAAATTAACATAATAAAATATCATCATGTTATTCGTTAACCTTAAATTAACTCATATGATATAACAATTGTTAGAAATAAGTTTGAATAAGAGGAGCTTGGCGTGCTGGGATTACAGGTAGAATAATTGAATAATTTAAGATTTCCCTAAAGGTAAGATTCAGTCTCCGCTCTCTAAAACAACTAAAAAGGTGCGTCAACCACAACAAAATGTCAAATAAAACGTCGACCCCAGCAAAGCTCACAGATTGTAGCGACAAAAATTTCTTTTGAATTCACAGGTGTATACATATAGAGGTGTAAAGAAACTTCTCTATTATAATTTTCGAGGAGTTCATTAAATTAAGCGAAGCTAACTGTAAATCAAGAAATGCCCAGATGCGTTCCTTTGTATTTATGAAGAATACCTCTTCTGGATATTTCCTTACACTTTTCGATCAGATGAAAGAAGAATGAAGACTGAACATGACCCATAAAGAATTTAATTTTTAAAATGAGTTGAGCAGATGCCATGGAATTAACCTGTCAAAGAAAAAGAGTTGAAAGAGGAAATCAGTACAAAGGAATTCGGGACACTAAGTAATTTATTAAAAGCTTTTAAGGTGGCCTTAATTTTCAATAGCCTGCTAAAGAAACATAATATAATGAGGCAAAAAAAATATACTGGCTGTGAGTCCAATTAAATAACACCTGTTATCATACAAATGATATAAAGAGATAAACTTTCAAGAGAGTAACATTTAAAGAAAGCTCTCCTCGTCTTCACTTGCTTCTTTGTGATGTAATGACAATATTTTCACGAAGCTAATGAGTATTGCTTTTTTATTTGAAGGTTAAAACAAAATAGAAGAAGAGTATATGCTCAATTAAGTTGAAGTAGAGAATAGCTTAAGTAATATTTCAATCTTCCACCCGGATTTTCCGCAATTCGGTGTCTCGGTTTTCCAAGAAGAGCGATTAATTGAAGCGCATCAAGCTGTAAAATGATTTCATGGTAGATTTGATCACCAATGGAGCACAAGAGTAATTATAAACTAGAGTACGCCGTTATATTTTAGTATAAATATTTTTATTTTGCCTATTTTACAAGAAAAAACAGCAAAGAAAAGGTGATATAATTTATAAAATCTTCTTATTAATATGGTAATCTATGAAATGTTGTTACGCTGATATAGAGAAATGAGCGTAAAGTACTATTGACTATTATTATTATTACCGGAAATATCTTGCCGCATACAAGTTGCAAATATAATATTAGTGACGACGTAAAAATAGTGGGTTAAAAGGATTTACGTAATTATTTATTTCGAGGCTCATACTCTAGCAGCACTCAAATTTTTGTGTATTTTTACTAACCCTCACATTTTCCTACACTAATGGAGTTTAATTTTTTCCGTACTAATTTTTTCAAGTCATTTGTATCTTCAAAGCCATCTGTAATATTATATGCGGCATGCTTTATGATTCTCATAATATTTCCACGCCAGCATTTGATTACTCATTTTCGGAGTCAACAAGAATTTCTGATATGAGTGGACGACTTACATAAAATGGTGAAATTGTTTCCCATAACGTTTTATAACGAAGAACATAAACACAACTAACATTTTTTAAAGTAAAGGATAATCAAATTTTGGGATTTTATGGATTATTATAAGAAAAGAGTTTTCCTAAGATCTATAAGTGTATACATACAGCCTGCTTGCTAACCAGACCCATCAAGGATGATCAAAACAAAAGTGAAATAAATTTTATAATTGAATTTGACAATTTCCTCCTACTTTAAACAACGCTTTCATTAATTTGACAACAATATTACGGACAGAGCAACATATTCATTCCAATAATATCTCTCTTCACGAACATACACTGAGAAGCAGCGTAACATAAGTCGAGGAACCAAGTAGCATTATTATCGTGAAATTACAATTAAGTTTTACTTCTGGATGGATTCTTACGGTTATACGTTCACCATACGTTGGTCCCTTACATTATTCGTTCAGCGGATATCTTAATAGACCTAGTTGTATTTCATCCATTCACGAGCTTATCTTCCTTGGAAATAGGATTTCAAACACATGCAAATTACCTAATTACGAAAACAAATAGACCATCCACATCCACGCGGAGGTCCTAGGAAAATCACGGGGAACTCGGAACTATTCAAATACCTCTCTCAGGGGAAAGTCTACTAGAATAATTGCAAATCTCACTAAGAATAAGAGATTTTGATAGGCATCATGATGGCAAAGGCAAAGGATTATCACTACCAGACAGAAAACTTTATTTTCACTTGGGATGTAAATGAAAGCAGTTATGCAGAGCTAAAAATAAAATTTCCCTAGTATCACACTTGACTCATTGCTTTAACTCGACCGTTTGTGTGCAATGGTAAGGAGAAAGCTTACTTTAGGATAAGTCATACCCGTGTATATTCCTTATATTTAGTCTAGAGTTACTCCCTGACCTAACTTACATCTACAGTATTTTAGTTGGTATTTCTTAACGCAAAAATTGGATTTTAACACAGGAAACCCTTCAGTCAGTAGACATAAGCTCTATTCACTTTCACGCTCTCCAAAAGTAATTCTATCGACATATAAAATATTTGAATACGCATTCTGTTTATTTGAAACATTCACGGTTTTGAAGCCCAAGAGTACGAAAAAACCAGGCAACGCCTCTGGACGCAAGAAACCCGCAGGCTTATAAACTTTAGCAATGCATTCTTAAAGGGGATACGCCTTTGAAAAGCCCTTCTAGGAGAACTTACGAATTGAATCATGTATTTGCACATACGCTTAAAACTAAGTACTTTGGTAAATAAAATTATAAGCTAAGACAAATATTTTTATCTTTCAATGACAGCAGTAATGAATTCTGCTTTCAAAAAAATGGCGTGACAAAATTTTAATGCCAAAAGTTACAAACCTAGTCAATACAGTAATAATGAAAACTTGAAATGAATGAAGGAAAGACGTAACTCATGAAAGAAAAATTGGAAGTACAACGAGAAAGGGCAGTGGAAAACAGTACATGTGTTTATTTTTTCTTGATGGATAACGATTCAAAAAATGATATTTTGTAAGATCCCCGATGCTCGAAGGGGCGTCGCCGATCAATTGGCAGGGATTTTTGGAAGGAAACTCATAGACTACAGAGAGATGATTTTATTCGAACCCGTTTTCATTATTCGCCGTCACACGTCCGACTCCGCGACATCCGCCTCCCAACGGCCCCCTCCGCTGACCTCCCCTCCTCCTCCTTCTCCATCCTCAGCCATCGTCTTATTCTTTTACCAAGCTCTGCAGTTTCCCACGGGAGGATGGAACCACCGCAGGATACGAGGGAGTAAAGCGACCCGACTCTTCGCAGAGACTCATGACTCGGGAAAGAATATGAAGGAGAGTGTAGGTGATGGGTTGGGGAGTGAAAAGGATGGGAACGGAAGTTGAGTCTGCTGTTTCTGTCTCTTACAATTTTTTGTATATTATGCATGCGAATAATATACGAAAAATTAATCCTGGAGGATAATTTACCGAAGAAAAGACTCGAGCTCCCGAGGTAACTTGATAACCTCTACCAAGGAAAGGTATTACTTAAAGGCGGAAAATTTTTGAAAGAATGATTAACAGAACATTATCACTGGTATAAAAATAATTTTTACAAAGGCACGATATCGACTGTATTTGTGAAAATTGTATCATATTTAGAAAGTCTTGGAAATATAAATTCCGATACAGAAAAATTTCTAGGTAATGGAATGGATTTGGTGAGAGAATTGTTAAGCTATAATAATAATTACTGGATTCTTTGATCTGATGTCAATCCTTATCATTTATTCTCGCCTTCAACTTATTTTAAAGCTCACATAAAATAAGTGCCAAGATACTGGATTTATAGTATCATCATTCAACTATCCCTATGAAAATTATTACAACAAAAAAAAAACGGTAAAATTGAAGCTCCATTATGGTGGTAGTTTTTGTGAGTTCCCCTTATCAATTCACCAACAAATCTATTCCAAAATGATAAAAATAAATTATATTTATCCTATATGGTCTAGAGGCTAAGATACATGGCATTCACCCAGAAGGCCTGGATTCGATTCCCGGCATTGGAACTTCCTTTTGTCGGCCTCTGTGGAGGGGGGGGAAAAGTCCTCACCTACCCATAGCGAAGGTCAAGGGTTCGAGTCCCGCCTGGATAGGTTTCCCTAAACCAGGACATGACTGCGTCTCATCATCTATTTCTAGCTGTTGTTGAAACCCCCGATATAAAGGAAATTTTTACCGTTTAGGGGTATAACGGATATAAAATAAAAATAAAATACTATTCACACAGATTCAAGCCGCCATCAAGAGGTGTCCTGTAAAAATGAATACATTAATTTTTCGTCGGTTGAAAATCTGGAACTGAAATGAAATTACATATTATTTCACACACGCCTTGTGAGAGAAGCAAGAAAATTTCGGGAAATGCCATTCTAAGCAGCCAAGGAGAAGTTCGGCAGTTGCCGAAATAAAATATTCGGCATGGGGGGGTTAAAATAGAGTTTATAAATGCACGAGGAATTACTTGATACAAGATTGCGAAACGCGGTGCTTTTTGACAATCTACAAATGAAGGACTAGTAGAGTGACAAAAGCAGCGCAGCGAGAAAAGGCATTTAAAAATTCTAAAAAAATTTTGAAAATCCTACCTCATTCATCCAGATATTTATTTATACATTCAACATGAATTAGGAAAATTAAAGTTGATGGCGATTTATGGTATGAAATGTGTCATTAATTTCAGCTGAAGGGCAAAAATTACATTTCCGTCACCGAGAATAAATTTGCACAGTCCTCCCTGCATTGAAAGCGATAAAAATATGCATAAGTACAGCGAGTTATTCAGGAACATAAACTCCGAACAATGTTTCCGTAAGATTATAATTTTGACGTGTCCCACCAACAACTCGTGGGGCGAGAGAAAACTCAGTCAGAGCGGGATGTTTTCTTCAATAGCTGATAAAAAATAAAACTGCTCGGATTCCGAAAAAAAGGATTCCCGTTGAAGCGCACATATTTGAACTCTCCTTTTAGTGGTGGGCAGCCGTTTATTTTAGCATGAAATTATGCTACCTCGTTCCGCATGCAAATTAATTCCCCTCGGGACCACCTCCGAGCACGGTATATCTCTCGAAAATCGTCCGGGCACAATTTCGCAAGCAAAGAAATTTCCCTCGCGCACTCTTCCCCGTTGGGAAGCACATTCATTTCTCGAGAGGAATACCGGATGATTTGCTCATTAAGAAGGTAGCAACGAGAAATGAAATATAAGCTGGGCAGAAGATTGAGTTCGTCGATTTGTGGTACTTCTCTGATATTTACATCGACTTAGTGGAATGCAACACCTCTCATCGTTAATCTGTCTCCTTAATAAAGTCATTATTAAACTACAAGAAGTTTCCACAAATAACGGTAATTTTATTTATTGGAAAAATATATTTATTCGTCTAAATTAATGCTGTCATCTTCAATATAGTACCCAATAGATAATACGCACTTATGACACAGTGGCGGATACTAATGGGGGCGCCCCCCCTTGCAGGGCCGCACGCATTGCCGTACATTGCAGAACCACAATCGTAATATTTTTACACCATAAGATGACATTATCTAGTACATGTGTAGGTATTATTAATTCAAATAAAACTTTCAATAAATTTGCATGAGACTTGATTACTTTTCAATATGATAAAAGTAAAAGAAGCTCAAGATATCTTTTGCGCGCCGTTTCAGTTTTTCAGTTTCAGTTTCAGCCGAGTTACTACAAAACCTTTTGTTTTCACTCGCCTTTCCCACCATGTCACAAGCTGCAGCTCGCACGAGTGTCGGATGTCAACTTGCACGGTATTGTAAAACGACATTGGCTCGTAAGTCCGGGACCACGCCGGGAGCATCCTTCGCATTTCTGTTTTTCAAGTAGTGATTAAAAACAAGATGGAAACAGATGGGCTTCCAAACAAAATGTAAAGTTTGTGGATTTATGCAAGGGCCAAACCAACTTATGGAATCAGTGGATTTCTCGAGACAACAACTTATGGAATCGTTTGAATAAGAACAGAGATTTTCGTAAGGCCTCGCTTGAACACATTCGCACGGGTTTGAAACACCACAGAAACGATGAGAGTACACGGGTGCGGTAACTGCCTCCTTTCACGCCAGCAGTTCCAACTTGTGTGTCCGGGTGAGGTTTTGTCGAGCTACTGCCATGCGAGTACTAAGTTCCAGTAGCTGTCTCCTGTCAGGTCAGCAAATCGTATTGAGTAACCGCGCCCTTAATATTTATCTAACAGGCACGTCTGCACTCATCATATTTAAGGTACTCGTCATGCAAAAGAGGATGTCTGTTAAGGTGCGTTTACACTATGTAACATGTTATATAAACATATTAAATGTGAAAAGTTACTTGTAACATTTGTTTTATAACTAGAGTCCAGCGGAGCCAAATATGCATAAGTAATACGTTACAGATTCAGTCCTAACCCACCCATCAACTGGCTATCCCCATCATGCGCCTCACCTCTTTTCTGTAACATGTTACACATTTTCCCACTTCGTGCGAGAATCCAAAAACTTGTTATGCCACACGAATTTTTGTTTTCTAACACAATGTTGCATGTAATTTGTTACACGGATTTGTAACTTATAAAACATTTTATATGTAACTTGATTATGTGTCATGTTTCATAGTGTAAACGTACATTTAGACAGTCCGCTATGCATTTCCACACGGCTGAACGGACTTCAATAGCAGTATAATACAAAGTTAGTATGTACGTGCTTCATATGTTCTCAAAGCCACAAGGCACACCTCTTGACATGCTCAAAGGGAAAACGTGCCTCAAAGGATTCTACACTAAACTATAAATCCTCTCGGTGTACACCTTTTTGCTGAAGTATGCGTTCGCACAACGTTTTTGGTGAACCCACTTATGGACACACATAAAGATCAATGTTTTGGAGCGGCGTATAAGCTGAGATATATGGAAATATTTTTTTCCATTGTTTGCTGCTACATATGCATGCCTACGTCACACCTGATTTGTTTCTTTACCTAAAAATCCTGCCATGTGACCATGAATTCCAAGTTTACCACTCCTGTAGGTACTATCCTTCCCGAGCAACGCCGGGTGGCATGCTAGTTTCTAATAAATCTGCTTAGCACCGCTTTATTCTTCGAGTAATGAGAGGCTCGTTTTTAACCTTTTTAGGATATTTTATACAATTTTTTGAAAATGCGTGTTTTTTTAACTTTAATTTTATTTTCTATTTTTCGGTGGTGAAAAATGTAGTCGATTAAATCAGAGCAATTGAAGATAGTGCTGCCAAAAAATTATAAATAACACCTTATATTGAGAGAATATAAAGAATTTCTCCATGCTTAAAACGTATTTAATTAATTACAGCACAATGGAAAAAAATTAAAATGGCTGATTGTTCAATATCGCATTGCAGTCAGAAGCAAGCAAGTGTTCAAAATTTAAAGGCGATCCGATAATGGGAAGTGGCTTGAAAATATTTTACAAGATTCCATCGATGAAATAGACGAAGCAAGTTAAGAAAAAGCGTGTAAAAATACTATAGATCGAGAGGTCTATCTCAAGAGCCGAGTCAGCAGGATTGGGTGAAAGGAACGGAGCCGCGATCCTGACATGACCTCCATCTCCGCCCAAGTATTTACATCCAAATTTATGCTTTCGTGTGCAACGTTCACCATTCAAGACTATCGAAAGCCTGAATCTCACGATCACTTTTTGTCTGAAGTCCCTCTTTGCGTCCCTTAAACCATTGCTGGTACCGTATTTCAGTCATTTCAGTTATATTAGAACGCTGACAACGATTGTAACGCCTTGCTTGGCTTTTAATTGAATGACAGTTGTGAAAACGGAAATTGTGACGTAAAAAGCGATAGAAAATGGGGATGGAGATGATGGCTCTTTTGGTCCATGAAAACTTATCCCTGGAGCTATCACTTTTGGGGTTGGAAAAATGATTGCGTGATTCAGGCTTAAGGTAGAGCGGCATCGGCTGAAGTCAAGTGATGTACTCGAGCTACCTATTATTTGCACGAAAGGGTTAACCAAAAATTTAAACAAAAGGAAACATAATTAGAAACGAAATGTGAGTGCAATTTTGCACCTCAGCACAATGAAAACGTTGAAAATGAATTTTTAAAAAGTATTTATATTACTATCGCCGCAAAAAAGGCAGAACGCTGAACTTTAAGCAAATGTACGAAATTCTTCCGAAGTCCCATAGGGTCGTGTCGAATATCGTTTTGCTCATTGTTTATTTGGCCACAACAATGAACCATTAAACATTGTTTGAACGTAAAAGTTTACCTTCTACGGTCTAAAGAGTGAAGAAGAACACGCGAAAAACTATGAAACGGCGAAACGGTCGTCTTCTTGATCTCGTCACGGGCAAAATATATGATTGGTGCATTTCATTGTATTTTTTATAGAGAGAACCACTTCTTCGCATTGCAAAGAAATTTTTAAAATTAAATTTTACCCATTCCTTGACTTTTAAAATGGCTGAAAGGTGGATTCCAATTTCCGAAGTTAAGAAGAATACTTGAATATTAAATATGATTTTTGGGGTTATGAATAAAGGCAAAATATTTATTTCTTCGATGGTGATAGGAAACTGATACGCCACCACCCCCATTCAACCATTGCAGCATTTGTGTGTAACATCCGTCGATAATTTGGGGCATTGCAATCACACGGATATTTTTCCAGATCTATGTTTTGAAATAACGAAATATTGCTTAACCGTGGAAAATATTTTTAAACGCCTTGCACCTCCTCTTTCATACCGATTTTATGACATTCCATGTTTATTTGCAATCTATAAAATTCTTGGGGGAATATATTTACAAGGCCTAAGGAAAATGGTTGTCTAAAGCATTTAAAAAATGCTAGTTGAAGCGGTTGTATGAAGTAACTGATTTGGATTAATTTTGTAATTCGATATGAAATTGTCTATTTTTTAAATTCAAACTTTTAATTTCAAAATCAGCCCCAATTTCAATGATAATATCAGACCCAGTTGGTCTTGTAATTACTTACTACCCGTTTGGTTTCAACTTGACCGTGACTTAAGGTACCCAATAATTAATAAACAACAACAGCGGATATCCAAATATCGGATTGACGCAGCTTTATCAGCACCTTATAAGCAGATGATGGCACCACTGCCTTTAAAACAGAGTTAGATTAGAAATTGCAGTTATCGATTTAAAACAACTTAATTTTTCGTTATGAAGGTAACAAAATAGCTCCACGTTAATCCGGAAATTTTAGCTCACACAAATAAGAAATGATTTTAGTGACGGTGGGACCAATATTACATGGTTTAAATCGTGTACTTATCGATTTAAGCCAAAACTCGTTGCCAAGGAAACTGGTTCCAACATCAAGCCTTTGGAATACACGCACCTCTCCTAAGCGGTAAAAGAGGATTTCCTTTTCCCGGGAAAGAAGCGTATAGCTTTCGATTTTAAGCCCAGAATCGTTGCCAAGACAACTGGTTCAAACATCAAGTCCGGGGATTAAACGCCTTTTCCTGCGATGGAAAGAGGGCCACCATTTCCCAGGAAATCCTGGCGATTCGCTCATTAAGAGCATAGTCACCAGGAAAGGGAACTAAACCGCGAACCCGACATGACCTCCGAGTCCCCCTCTCCGCAAAACAACACTAGCCCATCTGCATGAAACTCGTTTGAGCTGAGAGCTCCTTTGATCGATCAACCAAGGGTAGAGAATGGAGGAAAAGGCAAAATACCTCTCCTTCCGATCATGAATGCCCCTACGTATAGATGCTTCACCACGAAGTGTGGTACTATCGTTGCCAATAACATGTAGAAACCTTCGAGTTCAGTTGTACCAGTGGGGTCGGGCCGATAGAAACTTGAAAGTTTTGGCTCATGAGGAGATGCAACCTTCGCTTTTACGCCACCGAGAGCAGATAAGGACGGATGGGGTTTCTATGGGGCTAACAAAACGGGAGTCAAAATCCCGGGATAATTTTAGAAAAATTACAAAGGTTTAAAGTATTTTCTATTTATAAATTAGAATCGAAAATTACTTTAAGTTATTTTAATTCAAAATTATTATGATTAAAATATATTTCTAAAGTTGTATATCTCAAGCATTTCCTCATTTCTATGCTGGCTGCCAGCTCAACCTGAGCAGAATCTTATAGTTCTCTACTCCATCGTCTGAAATTTAAAAAAATCGCTCCAAAAAGCTATTGCGTCCACCACTTCCTTCCATTCGGGCGCACTACGCTATTGCTAGGCTCTTCTCACTCATCATCGCCTTTGTCTGGCATCGTATAGTTGCGTCATAGCATCCTTTGTCTGCGTCAAAATTTCTGAATCCTTACTGTCGGCATATATAGCGATATCAGTGTCAACTCTCACATGCACTTCAAAAGAAACCCCTTCAATACTTAATAACTGATCGATTTCACCCCATTCCTCCCTCTCCTCCGGCTGTGGGTTGTCTTGGGCGTCCATCTCTCCACAAAAGCCTGCCCTCCCGAAGCAATTAGAAATCACGCTTTTTTCTACTCTATCCCAAGCAACACACAGAAACGGGCGGCCGCGCATTTCTGAACATTGCAGCACCACAATTGTAACTTTTTTATATCATACGATGTCATCGGTTTGTATATGCGTATTATCAGGTTAAATACAACTTTCTCAAAATTTGCATGTGAGTTGATTATTTGTCATTACTAAAAAAGTAACGGTAGCTCAACATTTCTTTTGCGCCCTCCCCCCTTGAGTTTTTTCTGCATTCGCTTCTGCTTTTATGATGTTCCCCTTCAGTGTTTCGTTGTCTAGTTAGAGGATATTCAACTAGTTGACTTTCATATGACATATTTCATATGACGAGGGAAATAACTCCCTGATCAAGTAGTCCGCGCGGAGCGGACCTTCGGCATCCCTTACACGTTTCCTATGGTGGGAACCATTAGGATCTATTCGGCGGCCTTCATATAGCTGAAGCATCATGTTTTCTTCATGGGTCACGGTTGTAAACCCCTTCGAAGCTTGAAGCGGAACGGTTAAGACGCGGCACACTCCGCTGCGGTTCCAATTCCTCCTTAATAGGTAAATATTGATTGAATAAAATACATATCAAAGCACAATAATGTTTTTTCCTCAATGATTCGTTGTAGAGGATGACTTTTCATGTTTTACACCCAAGCGCAGACTTCGTTGCAGGGAGTTTCCGTAATTAGAGATGTTCATTAAGGGAGTTTTTTTTGCATGCATTGTTCATTGGGAGGTTCCGAGACAGGACTTATGATTTCGAAATAGCGAGGTTTTCTAAAAATTTCGCTGAATGGTGGTTCGTTGCATTTAGGTTTTACTGTAGTATAAAATAGACTTATGAGAGTAAGCAATTAATTTATCAGTATAACGATATCTAATTATTTTTTCTTGTATAATTATCTTATTCCGATTTTCTTTGGATACACAGGGAAAGAACAAAGAATTTCCACTCCCTTTTTCCATGAAAAATAACCCTGTGCTGTCAGCAAAATGAAAACAGATAACGATGACACGCGTATTATAATTATTGACACAGATATTGGTACTCATTTCTGAAAAAATAGGTTTTTAATTATATACAGTGCGGAAGTACCTTTCCATGAGATTGAATACCTTCAATATCATATAGCAATTGAATTACAAAATGTGTATATTATATTAAAAAGAATTTATTAACCCTTTATAACCCAATGCTGCTTCTAAGCAACATCAAAAATGTTTAAACTTTCAATCCTATTTAGAAAATATCTTAACTACCCATTATTTTGTTGTGTAAATTTTAATAACGAAATATTTAGCTGCTACGATAATTATAATTGAGTGTAAAATATTCAATTATTCAAAATGAAAAATCTTGACAGTTGATTTCTTCCAGAATAAGCTCTGGATTAGAAAGGGTTAAGCAAGGTGCCCTAAGTGGATTTTCCTTTATGGCCTAAAGAGGGCAGTGAGGGATATTCCCCTTATCCCGACACCTGTCGGAATATTTGTACGTTATCGAATGCTTTCCTGGGCCCATGAGGCTACGAACCCGGCCTCACTCACTGACGCACCGACAAACGGGTATCATCGGCATCGCCGAAACGCCTGACGGTGGAGCCTATAATCTGGCGGCCTGGGGTCACTAAGTGGAGGCCAATTATCTTTTCTATACAGTCCACTTTTTGTTAATTATGAAATGTCCGACAATTCTGTAGCCCTTTCGGTTATCGGCCAATTACGGACGGAACGAGAGACACAAGTAATAATGTTATTATTTAATAGACATAAGAATATTTGCATCCGATACATCAATGGCATGGCATATTTTCCAATTAATCTATATTTTATACTTGCTTGAAATCCCGGAATATATCCAGGAAAAGGAACTAAAATATGTCCATAAAAGGAAAAAAAGTGGAACAGGGTAAAAAAGGTCCATGAACTTCACAAGGTCATAGTCCCCACCCATTCAAAAAGAGCTCTTCACAACACCCGCACGTGTTTCCGTGCTCTGAACTGCGCGGTAACTTAAATTATAATATAAATGATAAAAATGTCCAAGGGAAATGGATGGATACATATAATGTATAAGTGAAGAAGATTACAAAGGAGATCCTTTCAAAAGAAAGATAACGGAGATGACAGGAAGAAATAAATTAAGGAAAACAACAGTGTTATTTTTACACAAACAGGGAACAAAATGAAAGCAAGCGCTGTGATGTGAAAATATGAATAGGGTTAAAAGTGAATAGAACTTTTGGGAGGAAAAATTTTTGTTATTTATCTACAGATGGCTACGGGAAATATAGATACATTTGTGTCCAAGAAAGAATCGAATGCTTAATGAGATTACAAATAAACCAGACGACTAAACACGATAATTTAAAAGAAAATAATGTTCCACTCCATACATATGATTAGGTTGGTTTGTTTATGGCAGGTTTATTTTTTCATAGGTAAGTAACTTACAAATGAAATTGGCTCCATTGCCACAAATTGGATGTCAACATCACTTGAATACATACTTCCACCCATTATGAAAATTATGGTAATTTTTACACTTAAATCTAGCATTTAGAGAAAAATTCCTACCAACCTTAGCTTGGTTTCCTTCACCTCTTCATAAAATACGTCATGCCTCATGTTTCTGATCTATATTTTACCCTGGTTCTTCAATAAAAATCTCTTTGTGAGCGAGCGAGATATTTTAGAAAGAGAAAGGGACGTGAAACTTGATAATTTCAAGGTCCTCGCCCACGCAGGCTCCTTCGCATACAAAAGTATATTTACAAAACATTATACAAACCTAATAATGTATGCTACGGCATAGCTAAATAAGGCTGCTGGAATTATATAAACGTGCATGGAATGGGATGAGTCATATCATATTCCCACACTCGTACGGAAGGCGTCGGTTTTGTTTATTACCTGATACGTTTCCCTTTAGGTAAATAACTTTAGAAGAGGATCCTTTTGAAAGGAATCATGGAGAAATTTTAGATAGAATGCTTGCCAGGTACTCAATTGAACCCGGATTCCAACCAGGGGCAGATTCAGCATCAAATTTGGGAGTGGGGGTCATGACCTGGGTCCGGGGAGTATAAAATAGCCCCCAGTAGAGGGGGGCGTTCACACAGAAGGGAGTGCTACGCTGTACGATAAATACAACTCAAACTTCTCTCACTTTTGGGTCTTGTTTCCAAGCATTTGCATATGCACTCCCTTATTCCTGTTCAAGAATACAAAAGCTATTAAAATAATAAAAATTAAAAATTTTTCATAAAATTTGGCGGGAGGTCATGTCCCCTGTGACCCGCACTCATAAATTCGCCCTTGGTTCTACTCTAGGTTGAACTTCGAACACACCAAAAGTGTCTCTTACGTACAAGAGGGTGCATGGAAAGCAACTGGCCCAAATACCCTGATGTGAAATTCAGACGCTAGCGGATAACTTCGGTTGAGCTCTACCCTCGTCTATATAAAGAAACTTTCGGGTTTCACCAATTAGTGAGTACCACAACTCTGTAGCTGCCGACTCTATACGGAGCCGCTCAATTTCTTATAGAAATATCGGCTTCATCAGCATTATTAAATACCGTCGAAATAATAAGAAACAATTCACTTAAAATTTCCTAAAATCATAATGACGCAGTGCATTGCCCTACTGTAGACATTAAACTAGCGTATTCAATGCTCACTTTCCTTCTGAAATTCCCTTTATCACATAGAAATTTAAAATTAATATATTTCAGCTATATTGTTTGTTTTTGTAAAGATGTACCTCGAATACATGATGGCACCTGTTTTCGATTTTTGCTCACTGTGCCAAGGTATACCGCGCATTGCTGGAATTATATAAACGTGCATGAAATAGGATGAGTTCTACTTGTATTTACGGAAGACTAAGTTTTTGTTTATTACCTGACACATCGTTTCCCTTAGGGTAAATAATTTTAGAAGAGGATCAAGGAAGCGTGGAGATATATGACTGACGAATTAATTAAGACAAAGCTACCTCATTCCTTGTTTTCTACGCTCAATTCTCTACTGCGATACCCTTTCTTATATCGCATGTTATAATTGATAAAAATCAGCTGTTCTGTTTGTTTTTGCGAAGATAATGTCTCGAATTTAGGCTGCATGATAACGATTTTGGCTCCATATGGCACACCGTCCGTCCTTGTATACCGCGCACTGCTGTGGCTGACGAGTTGAACAATACAAAGCTACTTCCTCGTTCTCGTAACCTCATTCCTCGTCGTCTCGAATTATTGGTGTTCCGGACCTCAAGTGAAACCAAAGCCAAAAAGAAGCGGGATTGGGCGACGCTGGGAACAATGCCAACTCATTCCACAGGGTGGTTGAAGGAGGTTATGGTTGCGGACTTGTGGAACTTCCCCAGGAACAACCAATGGTGACAGAACTGCAAAGCTTGGCATTCATGCTGAAGGGCTTTGTTTACTATTAATTTAATCCAACCGCGCGTGTTTGTGATAACCCGACATGTTTCTCTCTCGGGGACAATTTGACATGGTGGCAGGGGTTCCTGCAATAGGGTTTGTTTCCTATTATTTTTTTATTGCCTAAATCGAAAGATTATTACTCCTGAAGTACGTATTTCACGCTTTTAGATTTTTACATGATATATATTTTTCGCAATTAAATGAAAAGTGAAAATTTTCAAGCGCGCGAAAACGCGACGCGTAAGTATGACTGCCGGGAAATCTCTCCGTGTCGCGTATTTCTGGTTCCCGCTGCCGCCCTGTGAGGTGACCTTGAGGCGAGTTGAGCGCTGATACGACGCAGGGTGCTAGCGGGTAGCTGAGTACCCTGCTGACTGGTAGCGCTTGGCTTAAATATGGATTATTAATACCTTATCAAATGAAGAAAACTTTCCGACCTTAGCCAGTTTTAATAAGTGATTATTAAGACATGTTTCCCTGAGCTCTGCGCCTCATGCATGCATTGGTAACCTCAGACGATGTATAACTCCTATCTTCTCGTATAGAAACTAGGTCCCTGTGACGTCACGTGGAGTGGCATCGCATGGGCGCCAATCTGGCCCTTTTCAAATGAGGATAAAAATGGACCATTGCCATTCGCCTAAACCGGTATATCTAAAACGAAATAATTTGTATATTATGAATACAGTAATGGTGGGTAACGAATCGCAATCCATGCCTTTCCTTTTCTTTGATTTCCTTTTCTTGAAACTACCCTATTGGAACCCATTTTATACAGATTCCATTATACTTGCGGTACTCTGCGTCAATTCTTGTACTCTGCTGGTAGGAAATGCAGTGGGGAGAGTGATAATTGAAAAGAGAACTAATGGTCAACTCTCGGCCCTTGACTCCGTACTTTTAAGTTCCGTTGCAATGACGTAATATCAGAAATAATCAAATAAATATTTTAATTGCTGCGAGAAAACTCTTATTAATAATATGACGCATAGCCTATAATTGAAAGGTAAATATCATTTATAGTAATAAAGCCTAATATTTTTTGCAACAAATATTGAGTAAATTAATTAACCATTTAGAGAACATAGCAGATGGCTATTAAGAACAAAAAATCGAAAACCCCTAAACAGCCTAATATGTAGCATCTCGCATTAAAAAAATGGACATTAAAAGCCCCTTATATAAATTAAGGAATAAAATCCGTGTTTATTAAAATTTAAAATAGATTCTTAGACAACGGGTATCAAACGCCAAGTCACGTACAAATTGGGAGATACTCTGACATAAACACATAAGGAGAAGGTTGGGATTCTGCTCACGTCATTGAGGATATACGTCTGGTGTGGACGACTCCGCTTTGAAAGCATTAATTTGCATACATACGCGAACATTATCTAATCTTCTACCGCGACCTATCCGTGTGGCTGGCTGCGCCATGGCAATACCAACGTTGCTCACTTCACTTCCATCCAGCTTTCTATAAACATTCTTTTATGTCACATATCATCAATCACTCAAAATTCGTTCGGCAAGCTCAAAATACAGATTTTTCGCCTGTCATTAATCTGATCGAGGTCAATTGCAAAATCAAATAACTTCTCACTACAACTACGCCTTCTCATTCACAGGCATCAAAACCTCCATTTACAATTTCCACCACCACAATCAATTACAAGAATACCAAAGTTTTTGGCGGTTTTTCAAAGTTCCATGAGCAATAAACAACGCATCACATAAAAGTAGATAAGCACAAACTTGTTCAGGTGAAACAATTTACCTAGTGACAGCAGTAAGATTATCAGGGAGAGGATAACTATAAACAAAGGAGACATTTATCAATAGGAAAGAGCCAACTAGAGGATTATTTCTTAATTAAGTCATGATAAAGGGAGGAAAGAGTATTTTCTGAAGCGCAGTGCTTTGCCATGCGGATATTTGGACGCTGAAGAAAGAGGACGAGAAAAGATTGGAGGCGCTCAAGATGCGGGAGACGAGGACAATGGAAAAGGAGTGGAACGGCAAAGTGCTCGAAATG
The DNA here is from genome assembly GCF_921293095.1 of Ischnura elegans. Classification (NCBI taxonomy): domain Eukaryota; kingdom Metazoa; phylum Arthropoda; class Insecta; order Odonata; family Coenagrionidae; genus Ischnura; species Ischnura elegans. The sequence continues at coordinate 44,865,974 of NC_060253.1, read as the reverse complement.
GTGGGGATAGAGGAAACTTCTTGACGAGATACAAAGGATATTAACTGTTTGGATGGAGCAAGTACTAAGCGTGGATGAGAAATTAAAAAAGCACACAAACAAATTTAATGGAGACAACGGACAGGAGGCTAACGAAAGATGTCTTTCAGTCATTTATACAAAGAAAAATGTTCAGAAAACTCTCTGCCAGCAGTCACCACCTATAAATTGATGCAAAGGCGGATATATGGTGGGGTATAAGGGGGCTAATCCCCCACTTTGTACAAACGTATTTAGTTGTATTTTCCTACATATTTACCAAATTTAACGAATGTAAATACAAATAAGCTCTGAAATTCGGGCCTATTTTACACGCTATTGGTATGTTGCAATCCAGTGAAAGATTCAGTGAGGGGGTACAGCCACCCAATTTACACTAGATGGAATCGTAATCTCACCCTCCACCTCCCCTTATCCCTATCCTGGATCCGCCTCTGAATTGATGCTAACTGAAGGCCTAGATGAGGCCTCCGCAATAGGAGCGGAAACGTTGGTTATTTTAAAATCTTGACTCGGGTTACCCCCCAAAGCCATTAAAATTGACAAACATGGACCACGAAATTTTGACCAATTTTACTCTCGAATTCAATTTACTGCCAGATTCGAAGGGTTTCCTACTTAACAATTCAGTGTTAACTTTACTGTTATTCACTTTCACATCAGGTAACTTTATCCTTTATTAATTTTCTTGAATAAATATTTTTTTAAATATTGACATCTATCTTAATTTAGGTTTAAATCCATTATTAGAAAATTTCATTTCAATACTTCGCATTTTATTCTCTTTATATGTTTCGACAATTTTTTTTTCTGGCTACTCCATTCGAACACCATTATAGGAGTCCTTAAGAACTTTAAATAGATATCCAATATAATATGAAACATATGAGTACTAAATGGAAAATTAACATTTTTATATGCCTATTTGAACCCTCTGTTACATAAAATGTCACTATAACTCACGGTGGAGAGGAATTTATATCTGTTACTCACGATAAAAATGCTCTTCACGAAAAGAATTGCAGATATTTGGAAGGGCAGTATTTTTTCCTTTCGTTAAAGCCCAAGAATATCGATTTTACGATGAGAACAGTAAGATAAAATACGTGAAGTGCGGAAAACGCGTCGTGGACGAACGGTCTCCAAAAATACGAAACTGTGCCCGATCACGCTCGCGACAAAACTCAACGAACCCTAAGAGAAATGTAAATAAAGAAAGCCAGCCACGTAAGACACGGAGTATAAAAAGGCCGAAAGGATGGAAGAGGATAATAAATAAAACTCTTGTTTCCTCGCTCGATTGAGGGTCAAGTACCAAGGACTCGCTGGGTACTCTTCCTTATCGTGCCCTTTATACTGGAGACAGGGTGAGGGGATTAAAAAAAACGTTTCGCAGTGGTCGTCAAACTAAGACGGCAAAATCTGAAGAATCTATTTAAGGGCTTACGTTCTTCCAACGCGCGGTTCCGAGAAGAAACCCCAAGCCCTGGCAGCTTGAACGCTGAAGCAGACGACGCTACGCAACTCCGATGTCGAAGACCTAGAAGGAAGGGTAGATAGATTCTGAGACTCCATATTTGATAAATATGGAAGAATAATAAAATAGCCTGTACTACAGGGTGGTTAGATACAGAAAAAATTAAGAGGAGAGGGCGTGATAGATATGATGAGGTACCTTTACTTTTATCGTAATAAAAAATAATCAAGTCACATCCAAAGTTTAAGAAAGTTATATTTAAATTGATTATATGCACATAAAAGTCGATGCCATACTAGGATATAAAAAAGTTACAATTGTGGTTCTACAATGTTCGGCAATGTGGGAGACCCCGCAAGGAGGGCGCCCCCCATTTGTGTCTGCCACTGGTGATCACCTCTCAAACGCAAGATTGATGTCTGTTGATGTAAATTACGTATTGTCGTGTAAAAAATGTATTAAATACATTTTTTATTCGACAATATTTTTAGATATGATGATGAAGGTTAAAGTTGAACGCCATTTAGCCGACTACATGATGTAAACTGAGCATGGTGGCCGAGTTGGTAGATTGTACTGCTGACGTCGGGAGGGTCTAGGACTGAAATCCAGGGTGAATCCATGGAAAAATCTTCGAAGAGCAAGGTGTCTCAAGGAAAGGAACTACCCCCCTATGTATAATATATCTAAAATTCACACACCCGTGGTTTTATGCGAGGCGAGCTCTACAATAACCAAACCGAACCAACTAACCAGCCCTCAAGACCAATCTTCGGCCTTAAAAATATCTAAAATTCACACACCTGTAGTTTTATGCGAGGCGAGCTCTACACTCACCAAACCAAGCCAACTACACAATCCTCAAAACCAATCTTCGGCCTTAAAATCAACCAACACCAACAGGTAGTAACACCCTAAAATAACACCCAGCGAGGAATCTCGAGATTCTCGAGAACAAAAATAAATTTTTTTAGGCAGAAATTGCTGAAAAAAGATCGCTTACAAGGCAAAGAAGAGAGCACCTTAAATTTAGAGGGTAATGTATGTCGAGATTAATGTTTAAGTTACCCAAATGATATTGGAAATTTCTCTTGAAAAATTCCTAAGAATAATATAGAAAAGAAAGAACAGTCGTAAAAAAAATTCAATAGTTGCGCGTACATTTTTGTATTTTCGCATACCTTTCAACACTGGATGATGCAACAGCTTAGAAGAGAAACTGTGAGCTCCAACGAGCAAACCAAGCATGAATGTTGCAAAACGATCGCTTTCGAGGCAAATTAGAACGTTTCATAAATGGAGAGGGTGAAATAAGCCGCGATTAGTCCCGCAAATTCCCGCTCTAGCCATTTTTATCAGAGGGATTACTAACCCGTACATTCAAGCACTGCTGCTATAAAAATACTTTTAGAAAAAAGTAAGAATTCTTCTGCGTATATTTCATCTACGCCGCAAAGCGAGAGGACTAGCGATAGAAATCAATCATTCCAGCATTCCCGAACCGCTCCGTCATCGAAGGTGGATTTTTATGAAGCCGCTCCGTTGAGTTGCTGACATAAGCAGTCTGATTTACTGTGCGAGCCCGAGAGCTCTCAGATCCAACAGAAATATCGCCCGCTCCAATCGCTTGCAGGCCATATTTGAGAGCACACATCTACCCGTGGATTTTCTGAAGTACCGTTCAAAGATTTGCTTATCCGATTCATTTTCCTCACACACTCGATCTTTTTTTCCCATAACTCTTAAATATATAACATAAATATTCAACTTCTCGATACGAAGAAAGCTGGTCTTAATATTAAATGTTTTGGCAAATTCATTGTAACAGAAATATGGAATCGTATTCTCAAGCTCTATTGACACGAACTTCATGTATAAAGATTAACTGGGAATAAAATTCCAATAAAAAAAAATATTTGGGATAATAATATAGTACATGGTCTTCACAGGCCATGAGTCACTCGCTAGGTGTCCTCGAAAGTGTGCTAGCGAGTGAGGAACGTCTCTGGCTGGTGCATGTTTATGCTTTGAAAATAAAAAAATAAATAATTATTGCAAATTATTGCAATCGTAATTTTATGCCGGATGACAAATATTAAAAAGAATTGAATGAAAATAATTTTATTAATAATTACAAACTGATTTTTAGGAATACTATACAAAGAATAAGAAAATCATGTATCAACTGAAAGCAAAAAAGTCAAGCTGATTAAGGCAAAAGATAAACCTCAGTTTTGTCTTCCTCATGATGTGCTATAGCAGCGCTGAATAACTGATTGACTCAGAGCATAATCGTGGTAAAGGTAGCAGTGTCATGGGTATATCTTATTGGCGTACATTAGGCCTTCTTAATTTGTCCAAACTTATTATATCAAGTTGCGTTAAGAAAGAAAAGTCTTTTATGAATTGTACATGGTAAAAGCTTGCATAGTCTCGAATATGATTATTTCGAACATGAGGCGTGAATGGCGGTGAATAAAAAAATAAAAATAACACGGGGTGAGATCGGACCACGGACATTTACATTCCTGGATCACTGTATAGAATACTGTGCAGCTTATTAAATCAATTCAAGATAATTTTATCGAGGTCCACCTCCAAAAAAATTCTCACCTTCGTAGACTTTACATATTTAATTGAATGGAAAACTTGTCATTGTTCTAATACCATTATCAAGTTACTAAATAGTAACTATACAAGGAAATAAGTAAAAAACGTTTTTAGGGTTTACAAATATAAAAAAGCAATCCGTGGGATGAAATAGGAATTAGCGGGGTTAAAGCTTAATGGATGCCACATAGTAAACACCTACAATCATTCACGATAAGTATACTGAGCTAATAGGAGAAAGTTACCGCATTGCTATAAAATAAACCCCTGTGCGTTTGCTAGAAGGCACCCAATCCTTGGAGCTTTAGCTACTATAATGTCGGCAACCTTGATCCTAAGTAATGAAATCAATGCTTCGGAAAATTACTCGTCACAGAGATAGTGAATTGCATTCACAAGGTCAACGAGCACGGAGTCCATTTACACAGATCACCTGGATTAAAAGTCCCATTTCTCCAAAACATTTGGGAAGCTGATGGGATGCATTTAGTCTTAATGGGCTATGAATCACGCTCTGATGTTTCGTTAGATAATCCCTCTGCACTCCAATTCCCCAAAAGATTATAATGCTGTTACCAGCGATTGGCACAGTAAAAAGACAACAAAAAAGATCGAAAGGGAAATAAAAACAATAGAAAGTGAGGCGTTTGCCCTTCAAAAGTCAAGAAAGCATCCCCAAGGTCTCTCATAAGGAATTATTTGGGTTCATATGAAACATTCATGAGGTCAAGTTAAAATCTTCTTTAACTCAATGATAGCCATATTTATTGTTCAATACATCTAATCAATATTTCGCATTTTTACGTAAGGCAAGAGTAAAATTAAGCATAAACACCGGCATTCTTCAGCAATAGATAACTGCCTAAAATAATAAAATAGGCACACAAAAAGACCTCATTGAGATAGATAAATGTAATAGGCTAGCCTCAGAGAGATAGCAATGCTTGGATCCGTAGCTGGGCAAAGATTGAGACATAGAGAAAGGAAGAAGAGATTGAATTCAAACTATCGGACGAACGGCGTCATTTTAAGTCGAGTGGGTCCTTATTAGGCACAGAATAAAGCATCGGAAGGATAAAAGGCCCTCAAAATAGGAAAGAAATAGAAAACAGAAAAAATAGGCATTAAAAGGGATTATTTCGATAGAATTAAATTTCGAGTCCAATTTATTGCTCATAGCAGAAGAGAGTAGGATATTTTTAAACATTTTAGGGCGCAAATCAGAAAACATTCCCTATTTAATGTCCCTTGATGGCCCGAAACCTGATGAATTTTGCCGATAAAAATAAATCGCATTATTTCTCAATTTACTGCATAAAATTAATACTCCCAAAAAATATGTAATATGCTTCGATTTTTTTTAATTAGAAAAAAAAATTTCCGGAGCCATCAAACTGGTGGAAAAGTGTAAGAGCCGATGGAGTAGACTAAACGTTTGTCTTTGTCATTTTTCATCGAGAACGAGTTCATGCATGTCATCATCTATGTGAAACTTATTTACCCTTCTCATCACGAATAGTGCATACGAGTCTTGCTTCCGGCATAATTCATTCTTGCTTCAGGTATGCAAATTCAAAAGATTGATGTCCACCCACATCAGGTTTCGGTCACAAATTATTTTGTACACTATTCATGAGCCGTGCCCTGACCAAAAATATTATATTTATCTATATAATAAATAAAATCGATAAAATGATCGATATTCATAATTATATTATATAAATTAAACGAATGAATGCATTTAGTCTTCATAGAGGCAGAATCAAAATCAATGGTAGTGTCCACATTGTTTTTAAACATTGTTATTTACGTAATAGCAATACTCTTTTCATGCATTCAATCACCTAAAATAAGCCACCTTTTATCTTCATATCTCTTCCATCTTCCAGGGAAAGTACCCTAGCTCAAGATTCATACACATTTGAGCCGAGATATATGGCCCCGCATCTCCAAGCACAACAGGGTGAGGTGAAAATTTCATAATTTTTGGCGAGTGAGTTGTGGGTTTCATGCTGACGGATACGCCAGCCTCCTCATATAGTGTGTAAAGAGGGTTTGGGAAGATGAGACCCTTCCTAAGCAGGAAATATACGGGAAAGAGAACATGGTTTTGCTTTAAGGTGGTTCCAATCCAGCAAAATATAAGTAATGAAGCTAAAATACCAGTAATGTTCAGTACCTCCCTGAATTTAACCGCATTCATTAATCATATCAAGCAAGGAATTCTGGCAAAGGTTTTTACGGCTTAAGGAATATACGTAGCATATTAAAATAGTAATTTGAGATACCGAATATACATAAGTCGAATTTAGTATCTCTATGATGCAAATTTGGATCAAATACATATTTGGTAGCGCCAATGTCGTTCAATAAGCTCTTTCTGAGCTTGTATTTGAATTAAATTCCTTAGAGATTAAAACACCTCTGAAATATATTTACCGCTTAATTACAGGGAACAGAAATGTTCTCTTGGCAGTTCATTGACAAAAAAAAGGATAAGTACTCATTATTTTATGCATTCAGCCTGGCTACAATGAACATGACACGAACATGATTCTTTGGTGAAACTCCCTAAGCACTATGGCAGAACCTGACGAATTCTTTCTCTTGAGACATCGAACGATAAGTAAATGATGCCTTTTCCATCCCTTCGGAGTTCAATTGGACTAACACCAGAATAGATTGCATTAAAAGAGAGCTAAATGCTAGGGAAAATCACCGATATGCTTTACAAGAGGCTAGTAGGCAAAAGTTACATTCGTGAAAATTAAAAAAATATACATGCATAGAAGAAATGTATATGCAAAATGTAATTAGAGCCATCCATCACCAAAATGCTCTCACAAGTTACGCCACAGTATAAGAGCTATAATAAATATAATGAATATGAGGATATAATATTTTATCAAAGTGCATATTCATCAAAATTTAATGAGACAGATTCGTTATGCCCGTGAATTACATAATCCGTACCTTTGAACAGCCTTGCCTTAATAATGGAGAATTAAAATTTCAAAGAAAGTACAAAACCTCATTGCTCATACGCATGCCGTAAGGAAGCTTGGAATTTCCAAGAAAATTTAAATGGAAACACGAAAATATATGTAAGTATAAGAATAAAGATAAAATTTTCCTGTTTCATAATGCCTCCTAAAAAAGGAATTTACCCTGAATTTTGTTTTACATTCTGACAGAACAAAAAATGATTACAATAATCAGCCTTGAAACACGTAGTTGCACTTGTACGTTCCAAGAAGCTAAGATGGACTGCCTTGGGGAGACTAGGCGACCTGTAAACAAAGTCGTACCCGGAATTTCGTAGTTCCACATACACAACGGAAATAAATGATGTAAGGAAAGGTACCAAGGAAGAGCAATCCGCGCCTCTTACAATTAGTCAACTACACCCAACCCCTTCGCTCAAGTCTTCAAAACATATTTTATAAGCAATATTATAATCCATTTTCGGGTGTACGTCTGCGTGCTTAATATTTGTCTCAACGTTTCATTCCACTTACTGGGAACGTCGTCAGGAGACTGATATTTTCGTTCTCCTGACGACGTTCCCAGTAAGTGGAATGAAACGTTGAGACAAATATTAAGCACGCAGACGTACACCCGAAAATGGATTATAATAGTGCATCTAATCGCTGCGAAAACCTTAAAACTAAAACATATTTTATAAATTTATATAATTATTGAATCTATTACCATACATTTCTCGCCTATGCAATAGAGAATTGGTATTATAAACGAAAATACCTCATTCTTAAAAATAAAAAGTAAGTCTGCGTTAATGGAAAAAATTAGTATTCCATACTGAAAATTAAAAAAATACGAAGAGGTGATGCATAAAAATTCCATTATACGCACTGATTGCTTGAACTTTCTGTTTATCGACTACCATTATCGTATTTTCTATGCATCCTAGGAGAACTGAAATAAAAAATTTATAAATGTTTTCAAAAATGAATAAAAAAGACTATCAGTGCGTTAGAATGTGTAGTTAATGTAAATAAAATTCATTACGAGAAAATCAGATCCCGAAAGAAGAAACAATAAATCATTCCCTGTAGAATATGTTTACGTATAATTGTAATAAATGTATCCACCCGATGGATTTGAAATTTGCATCTTCGCGGTGAAGGTAAGCAGAAGCTGAAGTAGATTTTACTTCGAGGAGACGTAGCCATACCTTGCGTAGCCCAGCAGGAATAGGTGGTATATGCTGATGTCCAGAGTTAGCGCAATACTGCGTCTCATCACTGCTCCCCACAAAGCCGTTCCTCCAACTCCTCAAACCTATAAAGCAGATTAAAACGATTCAATAGTCGAAACCAAATTTTCTACCTTTACAATAGAGAATTAGTATTTTTGAATAAAAAACTAAATTCTTAAAATAGTGAGTCAGTTTCTTGCACGGTAATAATGAAAAAATTCGAATATTATTACGCAAATGTATAGCATTAAAATTTTCCCCGCATTAGCAATATTTTCATATCCATAATAATTTCGATAATCGCGACCGGTTGGTTTTAATCAACAACCAGTTCCATATTTTGTTACGAAACAGTGCGAAGATATCTGACTTTGATAATAATCTGTACGAAGAATCACAAGAAAATGTTCACTTGGCAAAAATGAGCTTTGGAACAATTTGCACTGCCTCAATTTTTACGAAGTACCTTTTACCTGCTTGGTCTCTTGTTAGGCGCGCGGTTGATTTTACCCCGTATTTAGCTCCATGTCAACTTCATATGTTAAAGAGCTTAGCTATATTTGAAAAAAAAACTACCACTTATTATATTCTATAAATTCCATAAATACAATTACTTCTGTTAAAACGCCAGTGAGAAGAAACAAGCTATCGTCTCTCAACGCAAATCAGTAAGTAGAAACGAAGTAACTTTTGTCGCACAAAAAATTTGGCTCGAAACATATAGTGACGACGGACCGTTAGCCTAAGCTATGATGGCACTTTATTGAAGGGAAACACCCTATTAGAGAGTGAAAGACTAGTCAGCAAAGCCATGCATTTCGCAGCTCCGCCTACTCACGGGGAGAATAGAATACGCAAGGGTAAGGGTAAGAGTAAAACCGCACCCTTTAAGCCCTCACCCCCTCCGTGGGGTGGTTTCCGAGGAGTTCCCATCGATCCCTTAACCCTGGCCTCACAAGGATCCCCTGCCAAGATTTTCTCGCCGTGTCTCATGAGGAAGAGGATTAAAGGCCTAGATGGACCTCATCCTAGCTCTATCGCCGGTAGTTGATGGAACATCAGGCGACTAATACCACACGTGAGTACCTGAGGCTCTTCCCCAGTGACGCGTGACCCTATCAAGTTCTCACATAACGAGGTTAATCCTGCGATAAGAAGTTAAGGATGGTGTATTTTTATTTTAAACCAAGTAAAAATGACGTTAAGTTTCATTAGGAGGGAAAAAAATATTATAGGTAAGGGGATTCACTTGAAAAGAACAAAACTACGTTATTATCAATATCGGACACTTTCTTAATTCCACAAAATATTAATAAACATTTCTATTTTATTACCGGTTTCGGCTGTTACACTATCATCAAATACAGAAAATAATTGTATATGAAGATATTTTCTGTCTTTGATAGTGGTGTAACAGCCGAAACCGGCAATAAAATAGATATTTTTACTAATATTTTTTGGAAGTAACAGGGTGTCCGTCATCAATAGCCCTTCCATCACGTGAAAGATTCAAGTTTCGATTTAAAACTATGTCAGCCACGTGGATGATCACATATCTGAAACGAGCATTTATTTCTCTTATCTTTTTATTTGTTAACGCTTTGTGTCCTAACACACCCATATTGAGGCGGTTTTTGGGATAATTTGTAGATTCAGGTGAAATCATGTCAGTTACATGAAAATGTCAACACGTTGCAATTTCATCTTTTTTTAAAGGAGTTAGTTTCGTTGTTGGATAAAAAAATACGTTTAGCCTACGTTATTAAAAAAAATATTTTGCCTTTATATAAGACGTCCATTGAGATTAAATAATAAAAAAAGATCACTGAGAATGTGGATGAATAAATCCTTTTATTTTTAGGTTAAAACTTTTTCCAGCTATTTGAACCGAGCGAATCGCCTTTATTATGCGACAGACGTGATTTCACCTACATCTACAATTTACCCCGCAAGCCGAAAAAGAGAAAGATTCGCAGGAGAAAACGAATTTTTACATTTATCCGATATCTGAAATATCTCTACATATCATTGCATCTTTTCTGGTAGCTCCAGAGATCTATTATAATGCTTTCTGTGCCGCTATGAATTACGTCTATTTTAAGTTGCTCAAAAACTCCATGTCGAACTAAGAAAATCTGAGATTTGATTTCAGATAAAGCATAAATTTGTTAATACTTCCATGAGTTTGGACGGCAATGAGACTAATTTTTAATTTTACCTTGATTCTTATGATACAACGAACATTATATTGGTTTTTTGTCGAAACACAAACATATTCCATCATGGGTCTAATATTTTCGCATGATTGGACACGTGTCGTCATGAGAACTGTAGATACAACATTTACGCACTTCCAAATTCATATTTCTGAAAATATTGCACAGAGAGAGTCCTTTACACTAAAATTCTAATCTTTTTAACGTTGTGAAAGCCAGCGAAAGAGTAGCTACTGTATTTAATTTCAGACTTCGCTAGATATTGCCGATATTCGGCGAGAAAATTTGGAGGTAATTTTGGCATGATTAATACAAAATTAATTCATTAAATGAGCCTTTAAAACTTTGACTCAATCGGTTTCAACCGTTTTTGTTTATTGAGAGGATTCGCTTTCCGGCATTATAGTCCAACATATATGTAAATGAACTCAGATCCAACTCTCCTGAACTCCTTTATTTTCTTATTTAATGAGTACCCTCTTGCCCTATGCGCACCACATGTTCCACATACCAGTTCCCAGATTAATACTCATTCAGTGCTTACTCTTTTTCCGCCTCCCCTCACTTTTCAATTCCCTTCTTGCTTGCTCAATAATACGCCTGTTATAGGGCCGCTGTAAATTGACAATATTGCTGTTCGTTGTCATTTTCAATAAAATAAATCATCAAAGTACAACCTCTTTTTTTGCCACGGGTAAGAGTATTTCTGTACAGCGACACCAAATTTTAAATTACTTATTTAGACTTTCCGGAGTCAGTGTCTTTTGAGCGAGACTTCTATAAATAGTCGTAGGGAAAATGGGGTAACCAACAACTGATGGAAATTTTCACTACATGTATGAGCCAGGAAATTCTTGTGTCACTATCTCGAATTCCCCATTTGGAGAGACAAGATGAAACGCCAGCCACCCATACAAAAGGGAAACTGTACAGCAAATTCCTAGAACTTGGAACGTGGAAGGAACTTTGGAACTTGTATCTTCGTTTGAACCAAAGTCAGAAATCCAGCTTTCTCCATCAAATGATCTATAGGAAATTGGTTACGGAAATTCGGGGCAAAATTAGGGAAAGAGGCATCGAAGATGAGAGAGGTTTGATGCAGACACAAGAAGACAGTTTTCTAAGCGATGTGAATGGGACAAAACATGGTTTGGCTACGTACTCATAGAGTTGCGTCAACTACCTACATAGCGAATATTTACGACTGATATTCAAAATACTTGAACATTATAACAAATATAAAAACATTGGTTATGGAAATTCGGGGAAAAACTAGAGAAAGAAGCATCTAAAAGCCGTTTTACACGGTACACGGACTTGCGCAATCTGACGTACGTGCGAAGGCGCAATCAAAATTGCGTCGTGTAAAGCGGTGAATTGCTAGAACACATGCGAGAATGCGTGGATGTGAGACGGCAAAATAGCCCCTGTTCTAATTTAATTCATGCATTCGCGCAATTCCACGCCATTTTAGAAATTAATGCAGCTCTAACCTGCGCAATTCCGTGCCCCGTGTAAAACGGCCTTAAGATAAGAGAGGTTTGATAAAGGCACAAGAAGATAGTTTTCTATGTGATATTAATGGGACAAAGCATGGTATGGCTATGTACTCATAGAGTTGCGTCCACTACATAGCGAGTATTACGAGCAACATTCAAAATATTTGCACATCATAACAAATATGAAACATTGTAAAACTATTCTAACTTCTTATCAAATGAGAGTTCATGAAATAGCTCAAAAAGACTTCACCACATGTTTTTCACATTCACACGTGCATTGTCATTAATAGATTAAAAACCAAGCCATTTGAAATTTGTGAGAGAAGATACAGTCTTGAGTACTCCCCCACAAAAGAACCCCCTTACCGAAATCTGCCTGAAGTTGATACGAGGGAATATCGTACATGCAAGGGAAATCCATTAGCTTCAGGATCATGGATGGACCCATGATTATAACAAAAATAAATACATAGAAACATTATTTTAAAAATTACATCAACGAAGCTAACCGGTGCAAAAACGTATTGATGCATCGATAGGAGGACAATAATTCAATTAGCTGTAACTACCTCAGTACTTCCAAGGATAAGGTAAAATGTTTAGAAAGTGGGGAAGAGACTCATCATTTATTGAAAGCTTGTGTGTGGCAGGGAACAGAGAATGGGTAAAATGAGAATTTCCGAGGGAGGTAGGTAAGAATGAAAATGTATTCTATCATACAAGATGTTTTGATAAGGTAATTGCGGCGCATATCAGTATGTACTCTCGCGAAGCCCACAGCTATATCGTGAGATCTGTGCTTTTTCATTCTTGTTCAGTGACCTAAAATTTAAACAAAATTACCAATGCATTCGTAGTTCAACTTCGTAAAAGATGGCCAAATACTACAGCACTTTAGAAGAGTGCGTGAGTTCTATGAGACAACGTATAATTACTTAAGTTAATGCAGGAAAATGCATTACACTTGATTAAAGGTATTCATACTTGTGCGAAAGATCCATAGAGAAAAAATCATCCGCCTTGACCGGGATCCGAACCCGGATCCCCCAATTTCCGGTCAAGGCGAATGATTTTTTTTCTCAGAGGATCTTTCGCACGATTGTGCATTACGGGTGACTCCCGTGACTTCATACTTCTTCAATTACAAAACGTCACGTAAGTATTTGCTAATTTTCTGCTCGGTCTTAATATTTTATGCGAGTTTCAACGGCTTTACGTTAACTCCTCAGTCAGCAATTAATATCAGTCACATCAACATGAATAATCAAGAAACAGAGAAAACTAAAATAGGGAGAATTATAAAGGTATTAATATTATATGAGGGAGATTTGAGTTGAAATACAGCAAACATTGAATCATTTTCTTCCTACAGAGGACAATTTCATTCTACTTCTACACTGCGAAATTCGTGTGGACAATATGCCATAAGTTTTTAACCGTTCATGACCCATATTACGGTCACGCAAAAGGCCACAAGGAAAACTTGGCGTAAAAATACCTTCTCGTAGGCCACTGGCCACTAATTAGTGGTGTGCGAATTCCTTGAAACATTGTTGTGGGATTCTCGCAGGAGAGTCTGCTCGAGTGCAAAGTCAGACCAATCGGAACTAAAAGTTTTCGGGAAGGCGTCTAGAGAGCAAGCATTCCTGCGGAACTATTTAAGAATTCAAAAAGAAGTTATGAATGAACTCCAAACGGGGATATCAAACGGAGAAAAGTTCCTTAGGATATGCCATTCCAAAGAGATGTTCGTTTCATTCAGGAAAGTTTTTTAAAGGACCTATTTGACAGCATAAAGAAATAAGAGGGATATGTTAAATTGAACAGTTTTATTTTTATGTTGAGCATTTACGATATCCGTGAAAGCTCTAAAGGCAAGTCGGATGCCTAGAATAAAAGAAGATGGATTGGTTTAACTATTTGGAAATTAGATTGGAGGAAAAATAACACAGCAATAAGGATTCCATTAAGAGAATTGTTTTAGCAAAATGAGCATTTATAAACACGAAAGCTAAAATAAGGGGATAGTTATGAAAGAGTGTACGGGGAAGACTGAAAACTAATCTTATATGAAGTGCATTACGATATGAAGACGTGAGCGCAGGCAAAAAAGAACAAGACAAGACTGGAATCTTTCGATTTGTTGCTTTTTTAACAACTTTTTAAAATTTAAATTAGCTTTCTTGTTTGTCCTTCCGGGGAAAAAAATTGCAACTAAAATTTCGACCACTTCCTGAGTACCTAGAGCGCTGCAATTTTCAGGACAGTTTAAAACTGGATGGAATTGCAATGTTCTTACACTTTTATTACTATTGGAACAGTATCTTAATATTCAGATATTAAAATTAAATACGGAGTCCTGAAAATGGCCAAATCCAATAGAGGCGCTGTACTCGTTATAGAGGCAATAAAAGTTTCTTTTCGTGAATCGTTAAGTATCTGTAGATTATTTTGCTGATTATCTTTAACAGAAGCCTGCGATTTACTTCCTTATATGTATATCCCTGAAAATTGTATATTGCTACGTGGAATTTTTGACTTTGCACATAACTTCTGCCGTCTCTACATGTCATTAAAGAAATGAAATAAACTAACATTTGATACAAAATTATTTCAAATTGAAGGAAGAAGTAAAGAAATTAAATTTAGAGATGCAAAGATTTTAAAGAAAAGAAAAAGTGAGGAATTGCATACTAATAACTTGTGCCAAGACATCTATTTCAAGACAAGGTATATTAGCAAGATTCAAAGTTTAATTAGAATCCATTACGAAACTCTTGACGGCTCTTGATGAGACTGTTGCATTAGTTCTTGAGATCTCTTGTAAATTTAAAATAATGGAGATACTTGAAAGATGCTATTAATTTTAGAAAGAAGAAAGAAAGAAATAGCTGTAATAATTGAAGTGCAAAAAAGAAAATCAGATTATAAATTGAATACTTCTTGGTCAATGGATATCAGACTTGTCCCTTAGTAAATTCGAATATAATCTTACATGCACACCACGTTTTTCGTTTATGATATCTGCAATGCTCTTCTAAATCTTATTATAACTTTATCATCAATCACTTCTGAAATTTTCAATCATTTAAGGCGCCGTGTTTTTTATAAAAACTTATTTTTTTATATTTTCACATTATTTCATTTCTGAATACTCGATTATTGTGACGCTTGGATTGTCGGCAGAAACACAAAAACTACGCGTCGCGTTGAGGACTGAGAAGACACTTTCGCGGTCATTCGCTCATACATATAGTTTTTGGCCGAACTTATTCTTATATTAAAGAATAACAACTTACGGCTACCTAAGTATACTCCGCCGTTATTTTCTGATTTCTGAGTAATTCAGAATAACATATTATTACCCCCCCCCCCCCCGATCTAAAATAATTTTTATCGCTCCAAAACGCATTCAAGTGAAAACTCACACAATACTTATTTTTCGTTCACCACTTCATTTAGATAATGCTTTATAGATAGAGTGTTTTCAGTAATTGTTCATTGTGAAATTCTCTTCCAATTTCGTTATTTTCTCAATAAATCATAATTTTCTTAAAGGGTGCAGAGTGTATGCTTTTTCCAGAATCAATTATTATTATCCGCTTTATTATTGAGTAGATTTTAATATCTCATGTCGGTTTCCAAATGTGATTTGATTAAACAACTTTCATTACCGACAAAAACTACTGCAAAAAGCAATGTTGAATACTTGGAACTATAGTTGGGAGTGCTGGATAAATATAAACGGCTTAGGCAGAACCATTGGATGGCATTTCCTATTCCTATCTCTAAACGATTAATGGTAGCAATTTTCAGAAATGTTCGCCTTATTATTCCGCATTCACACCCTCTATATGATATTTCTCGACGTTCATAACGCGCATCAAATAGACGCGTGGCCTATGATCAATCGGGTGAAGTAGCCAGGCGGCAGGAAATCCTTCGGCAAAACCTCATAGCTGTCCGTTTGAAGGATGGCCCCAGTAAAATTTGATGGATGTGTCCAATAAGATGTATTGTTTCCGCCGGGAGGGAAGGGAATCGCATGCGCGGCCGGATGTTAAGGGAAGCGCCGCAATATCTGCGCCAGGACCGACAGTTTGCGGGATTGGAAAATGAACGGCTGAAAGGCAACACGGCCTGCACTTGAAACGCGCGTATAGGAGGAAATGTAACTTTGACAGATGTGTATTCAAGTAGTGTTTCGAATGTCAATTGCCACATCGAAAACTCGCGGGGAAGGGTCGCTATACCGATGTCACTTTTAAAAATACATCCATTCTTTTTCCAACTAACGTACAAGTGAGGTCTTAAAATTCTAAGAAAGCATAGTACACTCCAATGCCTCGCTGATATACCAATGCCGCTTGTGAAAATAAATCTATTCACCTCCCAACTAACCTAAAAGTGAGCTCTTAATATTCAAAGAAAAACATAGACTCCTCTGCGTATTACAAAGGTGTCACGCATATGTTTATGTTTCTCTTTGATAAACTGTTTTCGCATGGTCTATAGTACGGGGATACGGATAGTCGATACAGATACTCCCTTAAGCTATCTAAATTCTTTTAATATTGTAAGTATACTTTAAGTTACTATCATAGAAACATAGCCGATGATACAGAAGGATTGAATCTTGCTTGGAAAGAGAGAAATCACTGAAAATGTACTCAGTACTCTTTTCATCAAAGGAATAATTAATATGAAGAAATGGCACACTCCATGGTAGAATTTAAACAGTTTAAATAAAAATTGATTAATATTTTTGGGTTGCTTCTCCTAACTTTTCATTTTTGATAGAACTATTTCCAGGACCCATGCTGAGATTAATAATAAAGAAACCAGATGTAAATACCAGATAACACACAAGAGAATTAGAAGAAGAAGGTAAACTAAATCTTGCGAAGGTTTTAAATTTAAAACAGTATGAACGCTTGAGGCAACATGGGCTGCGCGTGAAACGAACGTATTTCTTGAATATAACTTTGACATTTGGGTATTTAAGTAGGATTTGTACGCTACATTGACACTTTGAAAACTTTGGGAGAAGGGCTGCCAAACTGACGTCCCTCGCGAGAATATAAAAAGAGAATAATCCCTCTTCCGCTGGCAGAGAGTTTAGTCCCCGGTATTATAATTCTAAGGAAGCACAAACTTCTCTGATTGCTATGAAAGCTTCATGTACATGTTAGGCCTTTTGTTTCACCTCCAGTGACGGGAAGGTAACCCAAATACTGGTCCATCCTTTTGGTTAGTCTAAACTTTTTTCTTATAATGTAAATATGGCTAATGCAACTTCCATTGTACTATAACCTTTGTAGCCAGAGGAATAAATCTCATATGCCTTAAGAGAGAGAGAAAAATCGCTATGAAGCAGGCTTAGAGATGTTCCAGGTACTCTTTAAATGGTAGGTACACTTTTTTTGAAGAATTAGCGGACTCAATCGTAGAATTTAGGCTGGCCTAAAACTGAAATTAGTGAACTTTAACGTTACTCATTCAAATTTTGTATTTTGAGTGTTCCAAACTTAGCGAAACTATTTCTAGGACGCCTATGGAGCCTAATTCATAAAAACGGCATTTACATCTATCAGTGCACGCTCATAATTTTTTTCCGGGATCTTATTTCAAGTTGCAAATTTAGGATTGGATACAACGCTGAAAAGTAATACCGACTGCGCTTGAAACGCGGCTTTTTCAGGTTGAGGAGTGAGCATAACTTTGAATGATCCGTATTCACGAATTTATTAGAATTTATTGCCACAATATTTATTACCACACAAGGAAAACTTGGGGAGAAGGGCTGCGACACCGATTTCTATTATTCCCAACTAACGTAAAAGTTCGAAATAAAAATTCTAACAAGCAATAGACATATCTATTTATTACAACTACGTCATCATGATTGCACTGACTCCTCAATAAAATACCATAACGTCATTTATACGGCTTTTGTAACTTTCATGGTGCTGTCACCTATGAAACAGAAGGGATAAATCATCAGGGGAAGAAATGGTTACGAAGCACGCACGAAAGGCAAGGAGATGTCGCGAATTTAGAGGTGAAAAATCAATAAAAACTGAGGTAAATTTATATTAAATTAGGTAAATAACTTCACAAATAACGCATTCGGATTAAAATGCTGATGGTTTCATATTTCAAGAGATGGACGGAGTCATTAAAGGATAGTAAGCCCAATTTCCATACTAATACATTCTCATCAGTACATCAAAAGTCAAGGAACGTGGATTAATCTAACTGACTCGTGGAAGACAGAAATGCTAACCAACGCATTACCAAAGACAGGGAAGGATTAATATAATTCACTAGGGTATGCTGCGCCGTTTGTTGGATGCTCCTTGACACCAAATGAAATAGCTACCATTTACAAAGGCATTCAAGATATTTCATCGAGGTTAATATCTATCATTACGCCGTCAAAACTTAGGAATCTACATCTAGATTACATAATACCCTGCGGGCCATCTCTAGGGTGTTTGTCAGGGGGAATGCTACAGTATTTCTATTTTTCTTGTAATTTTTCATGGGAAAGTTTTTAAAATGAAAAAACATACAAGAAAAATACATTCTGTTTCGCTGCGTGCTTGATAAAATTCTCTTAGAAAACGCAGTAGGTAATTGCCATTGATTTGATATAAAAATACCTCCCCACAGTAAGCATTAGCCAACAAATTCAGTGATTGCATACTTATAAAAATTAAGTAGAAATACGAAAAAATATTAAGCAGAGCTTACATAAATATTTTAAGTAAAAGACTCAAACAATTTCATGATAGGAATTTATATGTAATGCACAATTTCTGAGGTTCAAGTCCTTAAAATGCGGTACCATGGTAGTCATGGCTAACTCCAAACGTTGTCATAAAAAGGGCGGTTTCATGGTATGTAATTATCATCAGCTTATGGCATTTTTATGTATCAAACAGTAACCAACACGGAAAACTTAGCTTGAGCATTGCCCGTCATAATTTCTTCGTAGCATCGAAGCATTATGGTAAAGTCATAGCATATAATCATCGTATGAGATTATAAACGAGACACATAAGCATGATTGCACATTTACTTAACTCAATGTAAGTTCCCTCACAGAACTTATCAAAAATGTAGAAAAATAATACATAAGTCTTTAAGAATCGGTCTAACTCCCTTTAATTGGACTACGATTAGGGATTAATGAAGGCTTGGTGATCATATCAGCTTCAATAAAATGAAAGAGGTCATGTCAAGCTGTAGCCAGCATCTGCGGTGCCTACAAGAATAAGACAAGGTCAGCGATCAACAGATGTGGATGAAAACGGAGAATAAAATCCTTGGAGTAGGACATAAGCACCATGTGTTGCCTTACCAGCAAAAGATCAGAAGGGAGACGAAGAAAATTCAATAACCAGTAGGGGAGAAATGAGTATGAGAAAACCAATTAAGAGCAATAAAACCTTATATCTTACACTGATATTGGCAGGAAAGCCTGAAGACGTGTACAGTGAGAAAATGAATGTTTCCTGAGACATACCTGATATCATAAAACATACTCTTAACTTGGCTGACTAGAGAGGCAAGATAGTCACTAAAAACTTTAAATATACAGGGTATTACAGGATATAGGAGGTATCTGTAATACTTCATGAAATGGTAAAGGAGACAGTTGTAAGCATTTTTTGTCCATAAACATGGAATGGCAACTCTTTTGTTACTGAGCTATGGCAACGCAAACATTTTGTTGGATGCACTTTGCAGTTACCATGACAACGCTGAATGTAGTAATGGAAGTGATCTGAAACTTGCCCTGATAGTGCTTGAGATATGTTTCGTTCACATCATGCTATCCAAAAAATATAATGGTAACTAAATTTATACTATGGACTCCCAATAACCGCAGACATTTCAACTTTCAAAGTAGTATATTTTACGATAAAAGATTTATTTACAAAGATAAAATAAAAATATTTATAGATGATTTTCATGAAAATTTATTTTATTTATTGTAGTAAACATCATTTCTCTAACATTATTTGCACGGATGAAATGGATAAAGTGATGTCATTACCCTTATGCGGCATTCCTCGGATGGGGAGAGAGTTGTAATTTTTTCTAGCTACCAAGGCATTTAGCTACAACATTTGCAAGCTTGACGAAGGGGTGAGTAACGGAATGCTTAAAATTACCTTACTTTCCACCACCTGAAGTATTGCAGATTTCTCCTGAAACACCCTATATTTTCTCATAAAAATCGTAAACAATAGTGAGCGAATGTACTGTAATGAATGTAATGAATATAGAAAAATGCGTTTAACTTGACAATATTCATAAAATCTTTAGAAAATCTGTTAAATGAAATATCCCAGACGATAACAACTAGCACAGTGGCCAAATATCACAAAGAACTCATGCGCGATAGAAATACATTTCCGTAGAAAAACACCCCACCCTTATTTACTCAATTCTGCCGCTATTTCGCTTTTCTAAAGCCTGATTATAAACCTATGGCCGAGCGCACAGAAGGGTACGGAAACTTCTCCACCCACTGAAGTACTCTCAATGGGCGGTAACAGTGGGACTAGCAACGACGACAAGACTGCATCTATATCGCCCCGCGCGAGGCGTTCCAAGTAGTCACTTCCCTTTTTCACTCTGCCCGGAACAAACTGGCGGTAATCGCATGACTTCACCAGCACACGGAATCGTGGAGGAACTTGCCTCCCGCTGCATGGCGTGGTCAAACTCGTAAACGGGAGAGGGGAGGTACCTTAATTTCTTTCCCTTCCCTCGCATTACGCCCCACTCTTGACGAGACTGGCGATTTCCTTCACGACGCCGTAGCGAACTCCCTCTACTCCCTCTGGTTGCGAGGCGCCTCCAACACAAAACGGGTTGAGGATTACGTCAAGAGCGCGGGAGTCAGGAAACGAAGACTCCCATGAGGAAATGGGAGGGAAAGTGAGGATGGAAGAGAGAAGAAAAGGGGGATGCTGTGGGTGTGATACTCATTAAAAGGTGTAACGCTTGTGTAACGCTTGAAAAGTATTGCCAACGATTCGTGCTCCACTTTTTACACTAAAAATTTTGTTGATTCAGTGTCTTGGAGCAGAGGCCTTCAACAATTTTGCATGAAAATTTTTGGCAAAGTTCCGATATATTTACACACCTTCATCAGGTCTAAGAAAGAATATGATTGTATAATTTTGATAAGTACATGAAAGTCATAAAATGTTATAAATATGTTTTTCACAATATTAAAATAAAAAAACTGTTTATTAATTAAAAAGAGGAGACCAAATGTTGACATTACGTTTTTGTAATGAACTGGATTTGTTTATAAATGGAAACTAAGCGAAGACAGTTCATAGTTACTTAACAATTTTCATTAATTGAATAATAATAAATTGTGCTTAAATTTTCAATGTCTGATCTTCAAGACATTGAATCAACATTAAGCAAAGGGGTGAAGAGAAAGAAAATAAAGCTAAAAATCTTGAATAAACTGCATTTATACATTCATGAGAACAATATAAACTATGTTAAAGTATATTTTGAGTTCTATGGATGGAATTTAAGGGAGCTCACTAACTAGGCGGAACGGTTTTCGTGGAAGTAATGAGCCCCGTTTGGGTCGAAATGTTAATAGAATGAGAGGTCCTTCATTACTGATATAGCAACAGTGTAAAAAAGAATGCTATATTGCATTTATGAGTATGTTTATATATCTATCCCAACGTCCGTGGGATCGTAAATGATCGCATTATGTGAACATGATATATGATGCATCAACGTACACTAATGTAGCGTAAAACAATAACAGTAAAGTTATGAACTCTTACGATTAGGAAGGCATTTATTTACTAAATTAAGTAAATTTTATAGTAAAACATGGTTTAATATGTAAATAGATTAGATATAAATATTTATAATATAAGTCCTCCTCAGCCACTGGTTGTCAGAAGGTGCTTGTATAGGCAAAGATAGTTTGGAGAAGGAAAACGAAATAGTTGATTAAATGCAATTGATCTTTTCTCTTCTTATGGAGAAAAGTTTTTCTTTCTCTTGATCTATATTTTTAATGATGTAGCAGTCTATGTTTAATGCTGTAGTATTGAATTTCAAGATCTACACTACAAAATACTGATTCAACGTAATGAAGATGCTAAAATTAAATTACAGATTTGGTATCAGATAAACATGTACACAGAATCTAAATTCATATGGCTAAAAAAATGGGCAACTGTATAAAGATTTACGTATATCCCCGCTATTATTTTCATTTGACGACTACTTAGGGGCTTAGAGACACAGGGAAAAGGGTGGGAAAGGGAAAAATCAGGAGGGCGAGAGGAAACGGCGTCCATTACGGTGGAGAAGAGTCCCTTGACCCTCGGGAGACAATGACCCAAAAATCCAATCCTGGCTAAGAAGGAAGCGAGGAGTCATGAGCACACCCTGGAGAATGGCGGGATGAGAAACAGATTGAGACGATGCGGGACTTAAAAAGAGTCCATGCGACTAATCCTCTAATCTCGGGAGGCAGACTAAATGAATGGGAGCGCAATTCTCCATTTTTAGGTCGGCGCACAGAAATGCAAAGAGCAGGAATGGAATTGTCCATTCATTACCATTGTTTGATTATTAGAACATTTCCGAAATATTAGTTAGATAATATCGTGTATTTTTCCCTTGCGATTTATGATAATAAATTGAATTAAAACAAATTTATAAATAAATATAGAAATTAAGTAATAATTTGTGAAAAATTATGTTTTGTTTTTAACTTAAGTACTCATAAATATCAGTTGATTCTTATACAACGTTTCATTCTCAGGAAAATCCCTTTATCAAACCTTTTAAAAACCACAAAACAATTCAAAAGTGAACATTTTTTTCTCCATCTAAAATGTTACAGTACATCCGGTTATCAAGCAGCGCTCTTCCTATCTCAGTGAATTACCATTTTCTACCACGAAACAATGTCATCATAGCTATTTAACTAAACAATATCAATTAAATGAATAAAATATTTTTACAAGAACGAAAAATAAGATAAAATGGTAAATATTAAACACTAGCAAATGTAAACTGATGCGGAAGAGGTTCCAAGAATACTGACCAATAAGTACTTAACTAGGTCATGATGCGGGGGATTAAGACTTAAACTAACAGCAAAAAGGCTATTTGTTTGGGACACATTTTGAAATATAAAAGTTAGGGTTGCATCCATGACACGAAAGCATAAATGAAACCTGACTCACTGTCACACTCGGAAGAAAATCATTTTTGGTAAAAATATAAACATCAATTAAAATTTGGTAAAATTGAAGTTCCTCCAATATAGCTTATATCTATAGAAGAACAAGAAATATATTATGACATTAGCAATTTACTTTTCATTTGCCTTTATTAAGCCGTGATTCGTACCGAAGAATATAAACTCTAATTGATTTGTCAACGAAATGAAACTAAATAAAAACATATTGGACACTTCATCCATAATTTCATGACTGGCATAAGGAATTTCTCACGGCTAAGTTTAAAAGCTAAGTATCGGCTACCAAATGATAGGCAAAAAAAAACTTAAAAGACTTGAAAAATGTTTATGTCCCCAAATGTAAACATTCCTTGCACACGAAATGTATGTAACATGAATATCGTATATTTCTTACGTGCTGGGGACCGTGACTGTAGTCATAATTCGAATGCAATACGTACTATTTAGTCGCATGAAAATGCATATGAAATGAAATGCAGATAGTTCCAGTGTATCTAACAAGATGAATACGCTCGGTGAAAAAAGCAGTTTTCAAAAAACAAATCAACATTTAGTCACAAAAAAACAAGACATTTAAAAGCGAGCAATTTTTGTCGCAGACGGAACACTCAACACTCGATCTACACCCTGCTTTTCAGTATAAGAGCTGCAGCCAGTTGAACATCAGTGAGTGTGCAGGTGTAGCTACAGAGTGTCCTTCTCTCTCTCTCTTGATGAGACGAGAACCGCACTCCGACGCCCGACGGGAGATGAAAGGAGAGGAAATTGGAAGCGGAGAGGGGGATTGGGGATTTGTGGCCTAAAAGGGGAAATGCGGTGGATGCGTGGGAGGAAGGAAGATGAAGTAGTGCTGTATCTAGCAAGTGGCTTTCGACTATGCGGTAGATACACTACCGCGAGGCTGGGAAGCTGAACTTTTTTTTCATTCAAAAAGCTCCATCTAATCCACACCATCGATTTCAAGAGAAAATGGAAAAAAATTGATACAAAGAATTATTGAAGTTAAGCAAATATTGAAATTTCAATTCATTGCATTTATTTACAATGTGAATTATGTTCAATTTCCTGAAATATTTAAAAATTAGAAACTTTAAGCTTCCTATTCATACAAACATTACTTTACCCCGAAAACGTATTCGGGATAAAGCATATTCGCCTATTTTATCATGTCTTTTGTAAACTGACTGGTTGTATCTTGGGCTCACCGGTAGTATCTGTAGTCCCGCCCACGGCAAGAACATTGATGGTGACCCATTTACGCCACGCACGTTGAAAGAAATTACCGTGATAATAACAGTCTTATGACAAGAGCTGCATACCATGTAAGATCCGATTGAAAATACGCTCATTATTAAATTATTGTGTAATAAAACGAATGAATGTTTCTCCTCGCAAATAGACACTTTTTTATTAATGTCATGACTGTGTACAGTATAAGGAGGTATCGTATTCTTAAGAATTATAAGCATTTAAAGACCCTCAAATTATAACAAATTATGCGTTAGTTTTCATGTCTATAAAATAAAAATAAGCATCAAAATACTCCGATAGGTGCTTCAACCAGAAAGATTAATATGCAGAAATGGTTGATGAAAAGGAGTGACAAATTATTTAGAAATTTATTTCAACCAGATTGTTTTGCATAAGGAAAAGACCTTAGGTCTTAAAACATAGTTTTTTAGTGCTGAAAGATCTGATTCGACAAAAATTAACAGGTATAAGCTAAATTTTAAATGCAGGAACGTATGAAAGAACGCAAAAATGCACCATTTAACGACCGAATTTATACGAATACATGCATTATACAGAATTTTGTTCTAACTTGGTCCATGCATTCGAAAACGCATCGTTCCGCTCCACGAAAATCATTTATGCATCAACACATTTAACTAACACATGTTAATTGCTGTGTCAGTACGCGAACATACTCTGGTAACAGAAGTCATGGCTTGTGTTCGTAATCATATCAGGCCCAACTTCTAGGGGGTATTTTGTTGACGTCTAAAGTACTACACTTTGAAATAAAGTTGCTTTAAAAAAGTTTCGTTTGTCATGAATTGTTGCTGCTTTTTTAGTGAGTTAGGTATCGGCCATCAATCAGATGATGTCGTGCCACGTCGAAATCTAGGTCGTACAGCATAAAATATATGAGGAAGTATGCAGGGTTTTACATTTTATTATTTATGCATTAACAAATTCAACTGGTAGGTACTTATTAATTATTGTGAAATTACTCTAGTGAAAGATGTTTTTACCAATGAAGGTAATCTTTTCAGGCCTAACTACCAGGGGATATTTTTTAATAGTGTAAAGCAATACATTTTGGACAGAATTAACTAAAAAAAACCTTTCGTCTATGAATTTTTGCTGCTTTGGTGCTGGAGAAGCATTTCTCTATCCTAACCTAAGGCCTGACCTCTAGGAGATATTTTCATATCGTATAAAGTACGTGTCAATTATTGTATAAATAGGCGAACATACTCTGCTAAAATTAGATTTGGCAAAATGTGAGTAATCTTTTCAGGACAAAATTCCATATTTTGGCCTGAAAACATTACTTACAGGGCATCCGAGGGCACATTTTGCTATCGTGTAAAGCAATATAATTTGGACAAAAGCAACTTTAAAAAGTTTCGTTTATCATGAACTGTTGCTGCTTTTCTGCTGAAGAAGCCTCGGTCTCCTGGTTCCTCCAGTAAATACTCCCCAGAGTAGATGACAAGGAAGGGTTTCGTGTGGGAGAGAAAAGGGATGGGAACGTGGTAATGGTGGAAGAGGAGGATGAGGAATGGATATAGAGTCAAGGGTTGCTGTAAAGTGCTGCGAGGCCGGTTTAAGGCGATAGGCCACACCCTCATCTCTCCTCTCCACTACATCTCACCTAATTCCAACCAAACCGCACCATCTCCCCAAGAAGACAGCACATCATGGAAGAAAACACTCGACGTAATTTACGGCTGTAGCCATAAGAATACCCTTGCTCTATAAATGGCATAGGGGGGCACCCACTACTAAAATAGGCCAGCCGTTCATTCTTCCCATTTTGTTCCGTACAACCTGAATGAAACAGTGGCTGAGGTGAATTGAGGCAATCAAAATCATTTATAGCCGGCGACTATCAGATAATGAGGGCTCCTGACTGCGTTACAAATGGATGCGAACTCGTGTAGCACTCACGGATAATGCTTTAAGCAGAATTAGCTTTGGCAGGAGTTAAAGCTCTCCATTGCGTAAGACGAGGCAAAGCGGTCTGAGACAGGATAAAAAAATCGAGGCTAAACTGACAAACACACGAGGATATATTGAACTCAAAGAGAGGATAAAATAAAAAAGATATCGCATCCGGGGTGCCAAATGAAATCCGAGAATGTCTAAATGTAAAAAAAATCATTTATTCTTTTCTTGAAATTACTTTGAATATGTGGAATTTCAGCATACGGAAGAAAAGTAAACGTTAATGGGATACAATTTAAAATTAATTTTCAGTAAATGGTTGCATTAACTCCTCCGGCGCACTTGGATAATTGTGACTTACTTTTAATTGAAACTGACGTCGTCATTTGCTCACTCACATTGATAAAAATAAAAAAAGCACTTAGGTAGTAAAGTTTAAGAGGGTTTGGAAAGAGCTTAATTGACACACAACAGGATTTATTGAACTTAAGGAGAGCATAAAATAAAAAAAGCTACTGCATCCTAACTATAGAAAGTACCCGAGAATGTCCGTAAGCCAATAAAACTATTGGAAAAATCAATTACTCTATTTGTGAAATTACTTATAATATGTGGAATTTCAGCTTTAAGACTAACAGTGAACGTAAATGAGATTAATTAAAGATATGACTTCTAATTAAAAGGTTGCCTGAACTTGTTCATACATACTTAACTGCAATCCCGGACATATGTTCAGAACGACCTGCAGTTTCAGCGTTGCTTCTAAATTAATTATTATATCATAACAATGAGCATTATGCTTTAAGTTCTCAGTGAGCACATTCATAAAAAGTTATCCAAGCACTATAGATACTTCTCAGTCCTATCATGCCCACCAAACACGCTTATTGCATAAGGATTCAATCTAATTGAATTAAGTATTACTGATATTCCATTAAAATCGCTGTTAAAAACATTAAGTTTTGTATGAAACAAGTGACTTTGTTCGCAGTCACTCGCATGGATGCATTTAATTTAATTTAATTTAATTATATAAGCGAGTGCATTGTGCCTTTATAATTTTACTGCCGTATCATAAACAGATATTCATTCCAAGTTCATTCATTAGGAATGCCTTCAGACAGAAATCTCACCCTATACGCACTTTAGGTAAAACACACAACATAATCAGCGGGGGTTATATCGTAGTTAAAGGCAAAGTAAACCGGGGATATATACCCGAGACCGCCCATGGAAGAGAGAATGATTTTGGATCATCATTATTATTGAAACCAGATGTCCATGGTGCACAGTAAAGAAGAGTACACATAGAAGCTCATATAAAAGAGGAGAAAAGAAATGGAGTGTAATATTAGGTTAAAAATCAGCTCAAAAATATTTAAATATCGTAGTTTAAGCAGCAGGAATGAAAAGGGCATAGGTGATAGAGGACAGGTAAGAAGAATAAGCAAACCTTATTAAGCACGTAAAACGCAGAATTCAGGAATAATCGAGAGGACTACTTGAAATAAAAATAAGAGTTCCACCATAGATAGGAATTTACCTACATGGTATGAAAAATACAGGTCCGGGAAACCATGGTTTCAACGCTTTTGTGTCTATTTTTTTTACAGACTAAAATTAATTTTAACATACTTATCATAAATCCTAAATTTAAAAAATAACTGAACATAAGAGTCTTTTTTCTCCATATTTCTAACGAAAATTAAAATAAACCCTCAGTGAAAAAGAAATTAGTGAAACAAAGGATGTGGAGGATAAAGCTTTGGATAAACAACTCAGATGTGGTAATACTCAGTCATGCACATGATTGATTTCAAGTGGCCTATTTGTAAATTGATTATGTGATTGAGTTATACTGTACCTAAATCTATTTTCCTATACCTAACATAATTCTGGAGGAAGAATGAAAAACTGTAAAGCATTTAAGCATGATTAGAAGAACCTATGATCAACTGATGATGTTCCCAAATAATAAAATAGACTTAGTTCGCCCAAAAAATCTGATGAGATGTTAGTAAAATGCTTTCTTGCAGCCACGATACATATAGCGAGCCTCTGATCCACATCGATACCATTCTCCATTCTTTTTTTCTAGCGGTTTCATTCCCCTTGCTAAGTAAATTACGCAGAATGTTTGGAAGTCCAATTTGTTATTATGCGCAGAAAACATTATTGCCTAATTATTTTCATTATAACTTTAGGCCCTAAAAGATAAGGAAAAAGTGAAGGAAATCACAGCAAATAAAATTACATCTCTCCATAAGTATCACAAGCAAGCTCTAATTTTACAGTAGCCAATCAAAAAGTTCTTTTGAAGCGCAATTTCTATGCTTTCTCCAATTCTTAAGAAAGGCAAAGTATAGCATCAATTCATCTTAGACTTCTTTATATCTTGTGAAGAATATTTCGAGGATCCATGTCTTCTTATCACAAGTCAATTCCATTACCAACAAGTCATTTGAAGTGGAGTTGCGAATTTCTCAAAACGGAAAGCAACTGGGAATCGCGAAGCGCAGCTTCGATGCATATTCATAACATCAAAGTGCACAGTACACCACTCACATCGCTCATGAAACTGAGAGATACGATACACGCCTCCGCTCAAGAACACGAATGGAGAGAAATGCAGCCAATTCTCCGCAGGTGAGAAGTAAAAAACTCTTTTCATATCTCTCGTTCATGTGACCCCTTTTTCACACCTAGAAAGACTCATTTCCGTCTCATTAGCACGATTTCTCAACATTATCGGCACGTTTTTAGCGCGACACGTGTGAAAGTCTTACCATTTTGTACACCCATTGAATGTTTCGTTTGAAAGAATTTAGACCATGTGACCCAGAGATACAGCTATATTTTTCAAGGCCGCTGTGCAGCCACAGTGAATAGCAGTGATGAATAACTGCTGTTTCAACACTTCATGAATTTCATTCATTGACTCCTTTTGTGAGTGCAGCTAATTACTTAAAAGAATGGACATTAAAGCATGCTTTATCTCGAGAACCAAACCTATTCCCAAATCTGCTATTTTTTCTCCAAAACATCGGAAAACAGACACTTCATATTCGCTTGTGGCATTATTCCTGACTATCCGTAATCCACGTTTAGAAATATATACCAGTATCGCTCATTTAATGTCTGTTTCTTGTTTTCACGTCTCTGTGAAAACGGTTTGCAACATGCTATTTTGAGCACTCGTGGAAGTTAAAAACGTGAAGTCCCATTCCCATATATTTCTAAATCAGAAGACAGGTCATTTCCTCTTGCACGTCATGTGGGCTGTATTCGCTAATTTGTCCAGCAATTCCAAATTTTCCTCTGTACTGGCACGGAAGTCCCAATAAATACGTTAATTACCTGTTTATCTCTCTTAATCAAAAATATAGTATTTCTTTAACATCCTTTTAACATCTCTTTTAAAAGAAAATAAACTATCACTTAATTTTTACGAACTATAGATTTTACGACACAGTAAAAAGCAATAAATTTCATATAAAACTTTTTAATATTCAATTTATAATTAATTTGTTTCGTTTTTTTTTATCCGAATACGGCTTATTTTTCCCTCGTTAACAACACGAGGAGATTATGCATTTCTCTGCACCCAATTATCTACTCGTTAATAAAAATCGATCTAAGCCCTACGGGTAAGAGCTCGGCGCTGTCAAAATACAGCAAAAATCTTCATAGCAAGGGATGAAAGATTTTCAGGATTCTATTCACTCCGGGAAAAAAATCGGCCATTTAGCGATGGCTTGACGTACGCTGATCGGTGATTGGACGGAGTTCCCCTGCTCCCTTGTTATTTTTTGGGAACGTTGACAAGCAACTCAAAAAGGTGTACTGAAAAGACGAAGGGGACAGATTTGCCATTCAACGCAGGGAGCACAAAAATCAATTTTCGAAAGGGGTTTAGCCAAGAAAAAACGAGCACCATTCAGGCCACAAACATCTACTCCACTCCATTTATTCTCGTGGGAAGGCTTACAGACGTCAATGTTGATTGATTATCTCCAGGAATAAAATAAATAAATGAAACACGTACTCGCAAATGTAAATCATTAGGAATGGATTTCCACATATTCTTCACAAATGAGTACTTCAGTTTCTCTTGAATTTTGGATTTCAACATCTTAAATTTTTGCTACGAGGAATAAAATATCGGTAAAGGTATCGCAAACTGAGGCGTACTCCCGCGTACTATGAGAAGGCGAAGAATAACAGTGGAATCATGGTGTTTCTCGTTCCGTCCGCAATTGGCTGGAATCCGAGAGAGCTACAGAATTGCCGGATATATTATAATTTAAGTATACCGGGACTAGCCACGGTGATAACTTTTACGGGAGTCACCCGCAATGCACAATTGTGCGAAAAATCCACAGAGAAAAAATCATTCGCCTTGACCGGGATTCGAACCCGGATCCCTCGATTTCCGGCCGAGTGCTTTAGCCAGTTAAGCTACCGAGGCGTCATTCTCCCCTGTGGAAATTTGTGGACTATACCGGACAAGGTGGTATGGACTGCTGAGCATGTTATGCGACGAGCAGTCCAAATCGTGCGCACGGCGCCACAGCCGGAGAGTAAAGTCCGAACTTTGAACACATATAGGTGTTCTCTCTTTGACGAATTTAAGTATACCGGGACTAGCCACGGTGATAACTTTTACGGGAGTCACCCGCAATGCACAATTGTGCGAAAAATCCACAGAGAAAAAATCATTCGCCTTGACCGGGATTCGAACCCGGATCCCTCGATTTCCGGCCGAGTGCTTTAGCCAGTTAAGCTACCGAGGCGTCATTCTCCCCTGTGGAAATTTGTGGACTATACCGGACAAGGTGGTATGGACTGCTGAGCATGTTATGCGACGAGCAGTCCAAATCGTGCGCACGGCGCCACAGCCGGAGAGTAAAGTCCGAACTTTGAACACATATAGGTGTTCTCTCTTTGACGAATTTAAGTATACCGGGACTAGCCACGGTGATAACTTTTACGGGAGTCACCCGCAATGCACAATTGTGCGAAAAATCCACAGAGAAAAAATCATTCGCCTTGACCGGGATTCGAACCCGGATCCCTCGATTTCCGGCCGAGTGCTTTAGCCAGTTAAGCTACCGAGGCGTCATTCTCCCCTGTGGAAATTTGTGGACTATACCGGACAAGGTGGTATGGACTGCTGAGCATGTTATGCGACGAGCAGTCCAAATCGTGCGCACGGCGCCACAGCCGGAGAGTAAAGTCCGAACTTTGAACACATATAGGTGTTCTCTCTTTGACGAATTTAAGTATACCGGGACTAGCCACGGTGATAACTTTTACGGGAGTCACCCGCAATGCACAATTGTGCGAAAAATCCACAGAGAAAAAATCATTCGCCTTGACCGGGATTCGAACCCGGATCCCTCGATTTCCGGCCGAGTGCTTTAGCCAGTTAAGCTACCGAGGCGTCATTCTCCCCTGTGGAAATTTGTGGACTATACCGGACAAGGTGGTATGGACTGCTGAGCATGTTATGCGACGAGCAGTCCAAATCGTGCGCACGGCGCCACAGCCGGAGAGTAAAGTCCGAACTTTGAACACATATAGGTGTTCTCTCTTTGACGAATTTAAGTATACCGGGACTAGCCACGGTGATAACTTTTACGGGAGTCACCCGCAATGCACAATTGTGCGAAAAATCCACAGAGAAAAAATCATTCGCCTTGACCGGGATTCGAACCCGGATCCCTCGATTTCCGGCCGAGTGCTTTAGCCAGTTAAGCTACCGAGGCGTCATTCTCCCCTGTGGAAATTTGTGGACTATACCGGACAAGGTGGTATGGACTGCTGAGCATGTTATGCGACGAGCAGTCCAAATCGTGCGCACGGCGCCACAGCCGGAGAGTAAAGTCCGAACTTTGAACACATATAGGTGTTCTCTCTTTGACGAATTTAAGTATACCGGGACTAGCCACGGTGATAACTTTTACGGGAGTCACCCGCAATGCACAATTGTGCGAAAAATCCACAATTCGCACAATTCGCACAATTGTGCATTGCGGGTGACTCCCGTAAAAGTTATCACCGTGGCTAGTCCCGGTATACTTAAATTCGTCAAAGAGAGAACACCTATATGTGTTCAAAGTTCGGACTTTACTCTCCGGCTGTGGCGCCGTGCGCACGATTTGGACTGCTCGTCGCATAACATGCTCAGCAGTCCATACCACCTTGTCCGGTATAGTCCACAAATTTCCACAGGGGAGAATGACGCCTCGGTAGCTTAACTGGCTAAAGCACTCGGCCGGAAATCGAGGGATCCGGGTTCGAATCCCGGTCAAGGCGAATGATTTTTTCTCTGTGGATTTTTCGCACAATTGTGCATTGCGGGTGACTCCCGTAAAAGTTATCACCGTGGCTAGTCCCGGTATACTTAAATTCGTCAAAGAGAGAACACCTATATGTGTTCAAAGTTCGGACTTTACTCTCCGGCTGTGGCGCCGTGCGCACGATTTGGACTGCTCGTCGCATAACATGCTCAGCAGTCCATACCACCTTGTCCGGTATAGTCCACAAATTTCCACAGGGGAGAATGACGCCTCGGTAGCTTAACTGGCTAAAGCACTCGGCCGGAAATCGAGGGATCCGGGTTCGAATCCCGGTCAAGGCGAATGATTTTTTCTCTGTGGATTTTTCGCACAATTGTGCATTGCGGGTGACTCCCGTAAAAGTTATCACCGTGGCTAGTCCCGGTATACTTAAATTCGTCAAAGAGAGAACACCTATATGTGTTCAAAGTTCGGACTTTACTCTCCGGCTGTGGCGCCGTGCGCACGATTTGGACTGCTCGTCGCATAACATGCTCAGCAGTCCATACCACCTTGTCCGGTATAGTCCACAAATTTCCACAGGGGAGAATGACGCCTCGGTAGCTTAACTGGCTAAAGCACTCGGCCGGAAATCGAGGGATCCGGGTTCGAATCCCGGTCAAGGCGAATGATTTTTTCTCTGTGGATTTTTCGCACAATTGTGCATTGCGGGTGACTCCCGTAAAAGTTATCACCGTGGCTAGTCCCGGTATACTTAAATTCGTCAAAGAGAGAACACCTATATGTGTTCAAAGTTCGGACTTTACTCTCCGGCTGTGGCGCCGTGCGCACGATTTGGACTGCTCGTCGCATAACATGCTCAGCAGTCCATACCACCTTGTCCGGTATAGTCCACAAATTTCCACAGGGGAGAATGACGCCTCGGTAGCTTAACTGGCTAAAGCACTCGGCCGGAAATCGAGGGATCCGGGTTCGAATCCCGGTCAAGGCGAATGATTTTTTCTCTGTGGATTTTTCGCACAATTGTGCATTGCGGGTGACTCCCGTAAAAGTTATCACCGTGGCTAGTCCCGGTATACTTAAATTCGTCAAAGAGAGAACACCTATATGTGTTCAAAGTTCGGACTTTACTCTCCGGCTGTGGCGCCGTGCGCACGATTTGGACTGCTCGTCGCATAACATGCTCAGCAGTCCATACCACCTTGTCCGGTATAGTCCACAAATTTCCACAGGGGAGAATGACGCCTCGGTAGCTTAACTGGCTAAAGCACTCGGCCGGAAATCGAGGGATCCGGGTTCGAATCCCGGTCAAGGCGAATGATTTTTTCTCTGTGGATTTTTCGCACGGATATATTATAATTAAAACAAAAAAGTGGACTGCATAGAAAAGATAATTGGCCTCACGAGAGCCCTGAGTGGCTTACCCCAGGCCGCCAGGCTATAGGCTCCACCGTCAGGCGTCTTCAAGATAACGATGACACCCGTTGGTCGGTGCGTCAGTGAGTGAGGCCGGGTTCGTAGCCTCATGGGCCGAGGAAAACATTAGATGACGAAAAAATATTCCGACAGGTGTCGGGATAAGGGACAAATCCCTCACTGCCCTTTTTAGGCCATAAATGAAAATCCACTTAGGGCGCGAATATCAAACACATAGAACAATATGGATACAAAGGAAGGCTGCGCGTTTCGTCAAAAACTGCTACGGGCGTACAGACAGTGTTACCCAGATGCTAAGCGAATTAGGTTGGGAGCCGTTGGAGACTCGGAGGCTGCGCGCCAGGCTTAGATTGCTTGAACAATTGAGAATGGATATCTTTAAGAGCGACACAAAGAACATAATATTAGAGCCACACTATATATCCAGGTCCGATAGAAGCGACAAATTACGAGAGATATTTTGTCGAACGGATAGATATGGGAATTCGTTTTTCCCCCGAACCATAAAGGACTTCAATAAACGCTAGTCCCACTTCGTTAGAGCACTTCATTTTTTTTCAGTTGTAAACGGCTGGTGTCCTAACACCCCCTGCCACACGCCTTTTAGGCGGTTCGCGGGGTATTACGTAGATGTAGATGAATATGAATTTTAACAAAAAATAAATCGAAGCCAGGCGTCGTAGTCGGAGGCGGTCGTGGTCGTATGAATAAAAAAGGAAAGATAGATGGCAAAATGGTGACTTATCGCTAACTAGAGTCCATTTAAAATATCTTTGTGACAGAGAGGTAGGTCTGAGTTTTTCTGGGGCTAGTATGGAGGGCTCGTCACTTCCTGAAGACCAGCCAAAATGTAAAAGGCCGAGCCTAGCCACCGGGAAATTCAGTCGCTTTCAGATTTCCGGTTTGCGCGCATCGCAGGTAAGTTATCTGCGCTGCCAAGTGGGAAGAGGGTTTTCGAGACAGCATTTCGTTTCCATTCACTGACAAAGTCTTTTGAGAAAACATGGCAACGCCCACCTCTCTCTCCCCCCCCCATCCCACATTCTCAGTGTCGCAAATTCCACCTTCTGCTGCTCGAAAAATTCCGAGCTTGCACGATAGGCCAGTTGTAAAGATATTTGAAAAGGATTATAGGCGGCGGCTGGAGGCGGAGACACGGTAGTGGCGTTCAGTTCACGTGGGTCCAAGTGGGTGGGACTTCCACTCTCGAATATCAAAAGTTTTACAGGATCCCTCAACGCCTCCTTTTAAGCCTGAATCGCATGGTAATTTTTCACGTGTAAGTCCAATGATTATTTCGGCTACCCTTCTCCATGATAGGGAAAACGATTGCTTAAGCCATCATTTCCAATGTCACAGGGTTATTCGAGGCGTCCTTTCAGTATACTCTGCTCGTAATCATAAATGTCTATGGCGTCGGCGCAAGAAATGCGTTTGGTGTCTTACACTGATTGGCTGCTGCTTTATATTATGAACACGTTCAGTGAAAGAAAACGCGACAGAAATAAATGATGGAAATAGGGACGGTGACCAGTAGCACTGATCACTATCATTGCTACCATCCATGAAAACGGTGAATTCGGAGATTCATCATACGAGCTATCATTTCCTCCACCGCTTAAATTGTATCGTGATGATGTGATTCAGGATTTATAAACTTAAAGGAGACAGGCCATTTCTTTAGACGCTCGCCTATATGTTAACAAGGTCGACTCACCAAGGTCACGGTTGAACCTTCCCCGTTTCGCTCGCGGCTACGCCGCATAACGGAAGGAACCACGGACACGGTTCCAATTCGTTGAAATTAAAAGGTTTGCAATAGTGTTTTCTCAAATGGAGAAATTTAATCAATTTACGTAAAAAATAACTGACGTTGAAAGAAAAAAAGTTGAACTGAAATGGTATTAAAACTTTCGCAAAGAACAATTAAAAGTTCAGAACACTTTTTGCTGTGGAGGAAGGTCAAAATTAAAGGAATGGTAGGGGATTAGGAGACAGATAAGCACCTACCCATATAAAAAACTCAAGGGCGAGGAAAATGAAACAAGGGACAATACTGTAACGTGAAAGAAAAGGAGAGACCTGATAACGTATGGTGAATGAACGACGTAATAAACCTAAGACGGAGTGTGGAGAAAACACCAATATTTTATTGTAAAGTTTTAAAAGGAACTGGTACAAAATAAAACTATTAATACTGACTGAATGGAAAATGGCTACGAATAATTGTCATTTCATTGTAAAAATAACCGAGGGAAAAAAAGGAGCCAGAGCAGCAAATAAGGATGTAATGAATGGATAAATAATTTAGTTATATGAATCAATATACTATATGTCATCACCTTCTCCTCGATATTTAGCCTAAAAAGATGGCTTCAAGAGAGTTTGCCTGAGAGAGGAGAGTTTCTGAACTGATATATTGCTTCGATGAATGAATGCCGAGGTAAATATGTGTGGGAAAGGCGAATATAAAGGCCATTTTACACGGCACATGGATTTGCGCAATCTGACGTACGTGCGAAGGCCCAATAAAAATTGCGTCGTGTAAAGCGGTGAATTGGTAGAACACATACGAGAATGCGTGGATGCGAGACGGCAAAATAGCCCCTGTTCTAATTTCGTTAATGCATTCGCGCAAATTCACGCCATTCTAGAAATAAATGCAGCTCTAACCTGCGCAATTCCGTGCCCCGTGTAAAACGGCCTTAAGAACGTGTGACTGAAGGCTGGGAAAAGGTATGTATCTTCATGTATATCCCACAAAACAAACTTTTAATTGGTATTCGGGTGGAGGATAAAGTGGATTTTATCCACACTCTTTGCCACATGCAAAGACGGCAGTACCTACTACTATCGCCGCAAAAAAGGTGGAACGCTAAACTTAAAAGCATTTATATAAAATCCTGCCGAACGGTGAAACGGTCGTCCTCTTCATTTCGTCACGGGCAAAATCTCAAAAAGACGAAAATCGCCATTTAGGTAGTATGGATCGCCGCGGGGCGTTTATTGCCTTTTCGAATTATTTTAAGTAAGAGGAACAATATAAATATTTCCTTACGTGAAAATTAAAGACATTTTTTTTTGCATATATAGCATACGTAAATTCAATATTCATGTACTCTTCTAAACCACGGAAATTGAAATATACCTTTCAGCCATTAAAAAAATTAAAGAATGAGTAAAATTTAATTAAAAAACTCATTGCAATACGAAGATGTTGTTCTCTCTATAAAAAATACAAGGAAATGCACCAATCAAATATTTTACCCGTGACGAGATGAAGAAGACGACCGTTTCACAGTTTTCATAGTTTGTCGCGTGTTCTTCTTCACTCTTTCGACCTTGGAAGCTAAAAGTTTACGTTTAAACAATGTTTAATAATTCATTATTGTAGCCGAATCAGCATTGAGTAAAAAGATATATGACATGATCCTATGGAGCTTCGGCAGAACTTCGTACAAATGCTTAAAGTTCAGCGCTCTACCTTTTTTTGCGGCGATTGTCCATCCAGTAGTCCATCTTAACTCAATTAGGAGAAGTTCACCGTAAATGCACTTATATATTGAAGATGTCGGGAGGACGATACCTCACTTGTGAGTCGATTGCTTGCGCCACTCCATATCGCAGCTGTGAAAGGTAAGCAGCGCCATCAAAAAATTATCCCTAAGGCGTTAAGCACGTAAATATTTCATAAAGGAACGATTAATACTCTTGGGTATTGCGAGGAAGTTAAAACTCCCTCATCGTAGACTACCGGAGTAAAAAAATGTGTAGCAGGGAAAAACATTTCCTTCCCGAAAACTCGAGATAGGAAAATGGGAACGCTCACGAAGAAAAAAATTCGGGAGGATTATGCCGGGTGTCCATTTCTACGAAACCCTGTTTTCTACGTAAGTTATGATAACCTTTTCATCGATTCTCAGAAGAATTTAGATAAGAGCCAGATGAAATTCAATATCCGATAACTGCCACAAATAATATACTCACCGAAATTACTGCGATATAAATTCGTGGTCGCCACGACGAATTTGGTCGCCATGACGAATATGCTGCGGCATACTGTGCCAAAAAACAGCTGAAAATAGAAAAGTTCGAAAAATATCCTCAACACCGTTTTTCAGTTTCTCAAAATAATAAAATATTCCTGCATGATTATAGTAATTCTAAATTAATACTTTCATCACATGAAGTATGGAGCGATTAAACATATTACTTTGCCATATTTAAGTGAAAGAGTTGAGAATGAATAACATTTTGGAACACTTTTGTCGCATTCACAATTATCTTAAGATCCCTTTATTTGTCTGACGAGAATCATTGCCAGGAATAAAAAAAACTAACTGTCATCATTATCAAATGAGCATGGACTACTTTAAAGATTTGGATTATTTTTCAAAATGAATAATAAAGCAAGAGAGTACATTAGTTATTATGGTTTTTAAAATTAATTCTTAGATTTCTATCCACCACGGTATTCTCCATTGATAAAATCAGTTTGGTTTGTTTTTCAATGTCTTCATTATTAATACATGGTATGTAATGTTTTCGAATAGATTCATTGAATATCTATTTTCTGATTTTGTGATATTTCTTGGACGAAATCACCTCATTCTACACGAAATATTTCGAAAATTGCAAAGGGTATGCCCACCCACGAAAATGGGATGGGGATTTTGCCGATTTAAGAAGAAACGAGCACAAATAAACCTCCAATTCGGACATAGAGCCACCGGTTTTCTTTCAGGTGTTTGAATTGGATTGGACAACCACACATTAGAGAGGCTCAACACGTACGAGGTATCTTTGTATTCCACGTACAGGCATAACATTCTGCCAAGCCCTCAAAAGCAGAGGGAGCCAAACTACTTTGCTTTTACCCGTTTCGAGAATTAGGAACGTCGCATTTCATCAATGACCGAAGAAACAAAGCTCGCTCAAGCTTTATTTGTCGAAATGCTGGCCTCATACCAATCAACGTGAAGTCAAAGATGTATAAATTACAATGGTCGATTACAATATTCACTCAGATGATAATTTGAAAATAGGCGATTTTGTTTTTATTTATGTTCATACGTCACATCCATAAAGCGTTTTAAAATCGTTTTCTACGATCGAAGTTTTCGTGTAAAAACAAAACCTGCAAATTTCAAACAAATAAAACTCTGACGTCACTCTCTACACAGCAAGAATAAATTTCACGCGGTCGAAAGATGGTTCAGCTGAATTTAATCTGTGGGAACCTCTGTAGATGCATTTCGGTCACAACAACATCCATGCATAGTTAACCATTCCTTTCTCAAGAGTGATATTTGCTTCAAAGTCTTTTTTCCTTGTGGTAAAAAAATACGGTCATAAATAACCTTAACACTTGAGTGATTTATTGTACCGATAAAAATGTTAAATGTGTGACACAAGTTATCACCCATCCTTAGTAAATCCATATAATTGTGAACCTTATAGAAACCAGACATCAAACCCTTGTTTTATTTCCTTTTTGGGTAAACAGATCTAATAACCCTGAGATATTATAGCGGAGGACGAAATGAGTTTTACCAGTTACCGCTGGTTTTGCATCAATTGCTCTGCTTTTAAGTTTTTTTTTGCTTTTAACAAAGCGATCATTCATGCATAATAACTCATATGTTCACAAATTACAATAATTGAAATTGCAAGAACACATATCGTCCATGCATCTGGCACTGTGGACTCAATGGTAGAAGCAACACGCAGCTTCTTTAACGTATCAAAATGTGGCGATTCGCGTTAAATAGAATAACCAACATAACTAGAGCTTCGACGAGAAAAAAATTGAAAACTGCTCCATTCAAATACCTCAAGAAAAGAGAAAAAATCTTGCAGAAGGAAAATACAATA
Organism: Ischnura elegans; assembly: GCF_921293095.1. Lineage (NCBI taxonomy): Eukaryota > Metazoa > Arthropoda > Insecta > Odonata > Coenagrionidae > Ischnura > Ischnura elegans. Next base: position 44,825,849 of record NC_060253.1, on the reverse strand, counting down.
CGATCGAGAGAAAAAAAGTAAAAACCAGCAAGACCGAATGGATTGATTGAAGTCACTGGTGCAACCTCTCCTAAAGGGCAAACGCCGAAAAAATATTGGAATAGAAACAGTGTCTTAAGATATTGTGAAGGAGTGCCAATGACTGGATGAATTTTGAACCCTGATGACGCCTGGCTAGAGCAGTTGGTCGCATTATCTTGAGGGAAGATCCCGTCAGGTCTCCCGAGAGACCCGTCCGCCGAGGAATAGGCGGCCGAGCAGGCATAGGGAGGCAGGACGGTCCGGGAAGGACGGTCGGCCGGATTATCGGCGGAGGGAATATACCGCCAGGTCACCTTACGGGACGTATCCTTTATTAATCTTAGAAACAATATAACAATCTCTGTTACATAGAATAGCAGACCTCTGCCTTTGTCAAAAGAATTCACTACAGCATTATTGTCACAATAAACATTTATATTAGAAAACTTTGGTAACACCGTAATTGCATGTATGGCTGCCATTAGGGCTGCCTAAGCCTCAGCTCCGTAAATAGATAACATATTAGGTAAAGACCAAATCTCAGTAATATCTAAACATGGAATGACCCAAGCTACTTGAAAAGGCGTAGCGTCTGAGAAAACATCAAAAGTTTGCTGGTATGAGGAGAATTCCCTAGGCACTTGCCACACTTGCTCGTCCCAATCACTGGTGTAACCTCTCCTAAAGGGCAAACGCCGAAAAAATATTGGAATAGGAACAGCGTCTTAAGATATTGTGAAGGAGAGCGAATCACTGGATGAATTTTGAACCCTGACGACGACTGTACCCGAGAAATTGGGAAAGGGAATTGGAAACTTTTCCAAAAAGACGCTCATTTAACGTATGATAATTAGAAAGCTTCAGTAAGAGACTCTCTCAATAATAACTAAGAGAGATAAAAGGTAATGACAGTGAAAAGTAACGAAAATGCTTTATATCTTTATGTTTTCCTTATTCAAAATTAAAAATAAGAAAGCCTCATGAAAATGATAATTACATTTATGCTTAAATAAAACAATCTAGCAGTGGTAGTGTTGTCCATGTAACTGACAATGCTTAATCTTAATATTACTTCACTAATTGTAAGTATTAAGTATATTATATAACTGCAAAAAATTTCAGGCACAAATAAATTTGGCATCCATCTCTTTCGTCATCATTCTACCGAAACTTCTTTCTTTCTCATATGTTTTCAATTTCTAAATTTCCATTCTATAACCTTTCTTTCTCATATGTTTTCAATTTCTAAATTTCCATTTTATAACCGTATGATATAAATAATATCATAAACATAAGCCAAGGAAACATGATGATTTCGCAGTAATCGTAAAAGTACAATAAGCGTGTTGATTTTCCATTTAATAATATTAGGTAATAATGAAAATAGGCAAAACTGAGACTTAATGTATTAATATCTTTAAATAATTATGAAAAATACATAGCTGAAATAAAAAGTAAAAAAATGAAAGATTCGATGCAAAACCTCACAGGGCAACCAACGCTTCTCACTATCCCAAATAGGAATTTTATCTAATATAAGACAATTACTTCAAATATGTACTACGTAGATGAACATAATACAAATTAAACATTTCCTTGACATAATTGACTCCTCTATCCTAAATCAACTTCGTATAAATATAATAACACCTGAAACAACCAAAAGATGTATAATTCATAGTAAGGGAGGAGGGATTCTGTTTTACACTAAAATTACAGGAAATAACTTTTGAGGAATAATTTAAATAAATATAAGGCACTAAAATAGATTTTAAAAACATGAAAACTCTAGCTAGACTCATACAAAATCTTGCCCAGAGGCGTAAGATCTGTAGAACATATCCTCATTTTGGGGAAAACTACAGCCATCACAAGATGGAATACAAGTCAGGGATCCAGGGTTTCGCTTGTTTAGTTTTACACTAAAATATGAGAAAAAAATCTAAAGGTAATAGTTATGTAAAGTTTATGACACTAAAGAAATAGGAGAGAATATGTGGGAAAACATTCGCGCAGAGGATGAGGGAGTTTGAACTGTGAGAAGATTACAGCGGATGCAGAGCACGTTCTACGGGCTGAGTCTTGCGCAAGGAAGCCGAACTGCAGTCATCTGCCGTTCCCCTCAACTTTTCGCAATTAACTTTGCTGTAAATTCCTACCGGGGGGCATATCGTCTTTCCCGAGCAATAATTTCTTAATTCAAAAACTCTCACTGCAGTAGGTACAGTTTGCAACGATACGACGCCAGATCCCACGCCGACTTCAAATCTCGCTGGTATTTCCAATGAGCAAAACTGGAGTTTAAACTCGAATAGTAATGTAAAGAATTGAAAGTAGCTAATGTGTTCTATTATCCTTAATAATATAAAATAACCAAAGATTTACGATACTAATTTCCAAGATTAAATGCAAGAATTTTCTCCCATCAGTTTTTATTGGAATATAGTTGTATGTTAACAAATGTATAATAATGTTTTTATTTGCTTTCTAAAGAATAACTTGGCGAGATAAAAGGCTTTTTTTTAAACAGCTTATTTTCTACCGGGCTTAATATATCGATGGCTAAGTTCTAACAACACGTATCTCAAAATTTGGCCAGTCTGAGTTAATACTGCTAATACTGTCAATAAAAAATAAAATTCAAGCAAAAAAAACAACTCTTTGTTTGCAAATGAAGGCTAATTTTTCAGTTTTATGTATTTTTGGTTTTTAATTTCAATTAAATCATATAAAATAAAAAATAAATGTTTTTGCTCTCCTGAAAAGTTTCTGAGATACGTGTTGTTAGAACTAAGCCATCGATAAACTTCATTAAAATTGTGTTATATATTATTACCAGTTTTCCTATGATAATATATATGAAAAATAGGACTACGATCAAGTGGGGTAAGTTATGCCATTTCCATAAAACTTGGCCCAGAGACGCAAAAAGATTCATAGTTCTGTATTTTGCCATATGCATTGAGTTATCGACTTGGTTCTTGCAACAGTCGACAGGCAAAAGAACTGGATTCACTCCCGAAATGGCTTGTATTTTAATTCCATTGAATAGAGCCAATTTTAAGCATTATATGTACATTGATACACAGCAATTCTACATGACTTTTTCTGGCAGAAATGTATTTTTTGTTTTACATTTCTACCCGAATAAAGAAAATTTACAGGTTAAAATCAAGGAAAAGTAGGCAACAGTACACAAATAGATATTTAGTGTGAGCTATCTTTGCTCCAACTCAAGGTTTAGACCTAGATTTGGGTGCTTATATTAAATCGGGCTAAAGTTACCCCAATTCAAAATAACTTTGGCCAAAAGTTTGTAAAAATTTCCTGGTTATTAAAAGAGCACGAGGTTCAGAAACAGCTTAAAAATGAAAGGACATTATCTGCCAATAATAATAACCACTTTATGTACTTTGTATAGTAATTTTAAAATTAGATAAGTTTGTTTGTTTCCAAGAAATCAAAAAACACTGGGCCAAAATTACCACAGTTGACGGTATGTGAAGTTCTTTTTTCATCAGTCAGCATGAAACCAGAATTCATGAACATACATTCGACCACAAATTAAGTGAACTTAATGCAGATTTTAGAAATCCCTAAGCTGGTGTCCATATTTGTGGAAAAAGTTTATAGCATCACAAAGTATATTGATAATTTGGAGCATATTCCTTTTATCTAAAAATAAACTTCCGATTCTTCCGGAAATTTGGTTCGGATGCGAGACAACGAAATTTATTTAAAGATGGTAAATAATTGGAAAAAGTTTTTCCCAATTCCAGCAAAAACCCTGGAACGTGGCACCGACGTTATCTCCGCAATGAGGAGTCTATTAAGGTTCAGCTTTCTCTATCACAAGAGTGGCCACGCCAGAGTCACATGGAACTTACGTGACATGCCTCCGAGCAGAGGCTAAAGTTCTGGGTTAAATGCCTAACTCTCAATACCGAAACGGTGAACAATTGCAGACTACTAAAGAAAAAGACAAGAATCGTTTTTTTTTATTTCCCGTTCGATTCGTCGCTTGAACCTGACCCAATTGTTGCGGAATTTCATGGCCAAGGACATGCGGAGGGCTCGTGACAAAACTACAGCACACCTTCGCCTTGAGGGAGGGGACTAAATCAAGGTCAAGCTGAATTGATCGTTTTTATTGCATCGATTATTTTAATAATGTGTTAGTGAAGAAAATATTACTAGTGTCTTTCTTGTAAATGTTGACTGGATACCATTAATATTTCATAACAATTGTCCGTAAATTGATCTGTTCTTTAACCTAACCCAGATTAAACCTAAAGCCTGAATCAAACCATCATTTGTTTTGTAATTTTCGATTGCTCATTGCTGAGCGATCACCCTAGAGATCACTCGGAAATGATCGTCTCGCGTGATTATTTCCCGATTGGCTCCATTAATGAGGATTCCCATCAATTGTTTCATCACTAGTCACGTCACTTTTTTCGTCGCTGAAACCAACACTGAAACCTCACATCAGCCAATCAGAATGCATGACAGCACAGAGCGCTTCAAGTCGATCTGTACAGCCACTTCGGCAATTGTGGGAAAAACGTTGGTAAACATGAACGACTAGCTGTGAGAACACCGAAAAGTGACGGAGGTAGCGATGAAAATAGTGATCGTGTGATACAAAGAAGTGATGCCTCAAGCGATCACTTTTCTGGTACCGAAAAGCGATCGCTCGAGTGATAATTCGGGCTTGACCTAGAAGAAAAGAAAATCAACAGAGACAAAGGCTTCCAGTTTAGTAATATGTGGAAGAGAATAATCTTTCACTACATATACAAATACAACAACAATGAAGAAAGAACCAATCGGGGCATTAGAGGAGTTTAATAAGTAAAATACTGGTTCCAAATTCTACCCCTGAAGACGATGGCAGACTCAGCCTTCGAAACCCAAATCCACTCCCGGAGGGGACCAGAAAATTATTCCTTCGGGCTATACGCTGGGAAAAATTCTATTTCTACATTGATCTATTCTCGTTATCCTAATGTAATCTTGGTCGGTGCTATGGAGAACCAATTTACTCTAACTTCTTATTTTGAAAAAGAAATATTAATTCAGAAATTTATTTTTAAAAATGGTACTTATCATGCTTAACTGCTGTATTCCAGGTAAATGGACCAAAGTATAAGCTCAGTTTTCCGAAAATTTTGGTGTTTTTGTTTTGCTAATATATTTTCGGTTAATGCAAACAAATTTTCTTAAAAACTTGAATTTGGAAAAAGAAGTTGTTATTTACAATTTTTATAAAAATTTTTTTTCTTAAAATGTAATGAATATTATCTTATTGGATGAATAAAATTCAAAAATAGTTAAAATCATTTGAACAGGCGATAAAATTCATAAGTACTTTTATTTTACTGAAACTAGCTTCGTGAAAATAGAAATTACGTTGTTAATTACAGAATTTATGCTAGATGAAAGAGAATATCAAAGAAAGTAACATTCCTTTGGGGAGTTAAAACTTCATTAAAAGCTTTACGAAGCAGTATTGCGTTGGTTTGCTAATGCAAAAGAGAAACGAACTCTACCATGTTTATGTAAAATGGCAGAGGAATAAAGCCAATCCAACAATTGCAGCACCTACAAATGACAAGCGTACAGAGGTGCCAATATCAAGCGTGCATTGGCATTACTTGCCTTTCAAGCATAAGTAATCCTCGGCTTTTGAATGTACCTACATGCAATTTGGATGATGGCGTAGAAACATGGCCTTTTATCTATACAATCCTCAGATGCATGGCAAAATTCTTCATCAAACCAGAATAATTAGATTGTTCATGGGACAACATTTGATCTGCCTGTGTGGAATATATGAAGATTAAATCTAAATCTTCCAAAAAATTATTCTATCAAAATGATTCAGCCTGTATAGAGAACTTAGGTAATATTTTATTAAAGATATGGCACAAAGGCATATACACAAAACGCTGACTTCCCCGGGGGGTTACCAAAATGGTGCCGAATCCGTTTCCTCGGGAAATTATGACTAAAAGTGCAGCTATTTATACCCTAAAGAAAATAAAACCAACATTTTACAACAATCAAACTCTATGAAGCACTCTCGGCTAAGAACAAGGAAATTCCGGAAGAGCGGAGTGGAGTGTATTGTATTGTATTAATTGCGCTGACTGACACAATTTACATCGGACAAACAGGGACAAAATTTTCCACAAGAGTGGCCGAGCATCAGATGTGTCATCAGCATGGGAAAGAAAACTCCCAGTTCCGAAAACATCTAATGTCACGGGCCACAACAGTGTCTTCATCCCAGCCATTCTGCACTTCGAGAAGAAAGGACGCAGAATAGATGCCCTGGAAGAGCAACAAACTTTAACAAACAGGGAAACATATACAGTTAATGATAAACATATCTAGTTAACCTTTATCCTTATCGCTCCCCCTCCTCCACTTTCCTACTTCCTCACCCAATCCTACACCCACCCCACAAACAGTGGCGCCTACCCAAGCACCGACCCAACCGTCACCTTCCTCTACCCAACAGCACCCGAAAAACTTACCACTCGTTTTTAACGCAATACATCCTGCTCAATTTACCTGTACTTTTCACCTTAAAATGTTACGCTGTAACGAAATCATGGTCGGACAAAATGAATGACTATGTGGAAAAAGCCAAGTTTTTATTCCTTCAAGACCTACGATGAAGGATTGACACCAAGTCAATCCTGTTACTATTATGTACTTACTTATGAATATCTTTTTAGAAGGTAATTTTTATGATTTCAAACATGAGGGCATTATAGAAAAAAACCACTCTTACCCGAAAAAAATGTAGCACATGTTGAAAAACATTACTTAGAGATTAAATAATATGATATTGCGATTCGCCTGTATCCTTCATATTTCTCTGTGAGGCTAGTAGAAAGTAGTAAATCGTCAGATGTATCAGTTATTTCTAGCCGCCTAAAATTAGGTACATGCGTACTTACCGTAATGACCTTGTTCTATTCGTTGGGTTCACCCAAAAGGCGAAAAATCTGACGTCAGCCACCGAAACTGGATAAATTTACTCCCAAAACAAGGCTGAGAATTGAGCCATAATAAAATCGATTGAACTGGTGTGAGAACGAAGGAGAACATTATTTTCGGCACGTTGTGAATATATACTTGATTACGTTATGAACTTAACTTTCTCTGTTGCTGTATGGTAGTATTATCTAGGATATTTATTACAATTACTGATGAAAAATGTGATGAGGTAAATACTGCACTGGAATATATTATTATCTTAAACCTTTTTACATTTGATGGGATATTTCCTTGATCTGGTTACCCAGTTGACCCAAGTTGTGACATTTTAATAAATATAGACGTGATTATGGCACCGTTAGAAGGCGTACAGCATTTCATTATGCAAATGGCGCCCACGTATTCAGGGTGGGCCTATACATAAAGCTGCCGGATGACGGGTCGCGGGTGCAATCATCCTAAAATGGCCGCTTATGTCTGCCGTGAATGGGGAGCTTAAAGCCGGACGGCGTAATTGCCTGGCAACTGGGACTGGGGACTTAACCAGTTGGGGTGTATCACCTCCATTTGAGGGGAAGATATGGAATATTTGGACCAACACGATGTACCTTGGGTCTTAAGTGCGAGGCTTTGTACGAAGTACCGACCCCCAAAAACTTAGACGACGTAAAGTGTCTTTGCACCATGCCATTGTGCTTCGGTATCTCACCACCAAAACGGCTTCCTAAATTGAACAAAGTAGCATCCATGATAAGAGTTGTACCCTCGGAAAACAATAAATACTCAACGGAAGTAAAATTCCAATTTAAAATAGCAAAATTTCAATTGCTTAAAAAGATAAAAACCTGGCACAATAAATAAAGTAATTTATAGAAAGGTATTTTGTTAAGAAAGAAAGGCATTTCCATAAGCCTCTTAATGCAGTTATGAGTTGTAAAACAAACAAAAAAAATGTGTTCTTCAGACGTATAATTCTTATCCTCACAGGTTACATCTCTCTTTGGCTATTTATTTTGCATTAAGGTTGAAGCTTATAAATTTAGAATTAAGAAAAGGTTAAAAAAGGAATTCCTGGAAACTATTCAGAGGTGAAAACCAATCACGTACAAACCGGACTCGGAATAAGCCAAATACTGTACCACATAGTCGAAAATAATTAGGAGCAAGAAATAGTTTTCAGACAATTTGTAGCATTGATTCACAGTTATCATGCGAATAAGCAAATGTCAACACTAAAAACTAGAAAACTTAGGCTACATTCATGCTCCTTTTTTTTGAAAAATTACTCCTTATTTGTTGATTTTAACAATATTCTATCACCTCGCCCCCTTGCAAAAATTTACAAATGATTTAACTCTCTATATTCCTTCTGTATGAATGTGAACCAGGAATTCCTGTAAATGGCATACAGGCATGGTATCTCTAATATGTACCACTATGTATCACGAGTGAGTCACTTCTTCATTTATATTTTATGAACTTTCCTCATTTTTCCCTCAAATTACATTCCGCTCCAAATCAACACTATTTCTCATTTCAGGTCTAGTTGTGTGTTGACTGGAAAAATTTTGTTGCTATATGGAAGGCACCGTTTACTTTCTATATTTTGTAGTTCTTCAGAATTTATTATAGTTCTTATATAATTGTAAAAGCAAGCTAAATTTTAATTTCTTTTAAGTCTTTAGAACCTTGAGGGTCTACGACAATAAACGTTTATTATCATTACATACAAGAAAATGGGAAATTATAAAACAATCTCACTCCATCCTGAAAATGAATAAAAAAATAATTGATCCAGAATCGATTCATAACTTGAAAAAAATACAACATTTTTATAAGTAGATTCCCCGAGGGAATTTCATCATAATTCCACAATCTAACTTCCTTGTGATATCCTATATCTGGGCATTATTAATTTTATTAAGTTTCACCAATACTCATTTTTGTGTGAATAAACTGCTCTAGGGACGCAATAAATAAAGTAAATATTTTTTTGTAATATTTTTTAATTCATTTAATTCCCGAGAAAAAACTTAGATCTTTCAAAAATGAAGGAAAGACGTCAGGGAATAAGTTCCGGCACCAAAGATCCTCGCCTGAATAGTAAAAATAAACCACTTAAATCCGTGTACACCCCGTCGTAAAGCGAAATTCCCAACGCCAATAAAACATGCATCAACGTGGGGGTCAGCATGCAATAATGGGCGGACGGTTAAGGCCAGGTCTCTCCGGATATAACTCAATAAAGGGAATATGTATTCACCAGAGGAGGAGAAGGACGAGGAAATGTTATGAATGAAAATTTCAGTGGGGCAACGAACTTCCAAAAAAATACGAGTCAATTTTTTCTTCATCATATTTTTTCATTACTCGCTTACCCTAAAACTAGTAAGATGAATTTAATAATTTTTTTGCTGAGGTCCTTTTCCAGGGAGTCGAGTGATTAAATGTCTACGAACTAGAACGAGGAATGGCATGAGCTGGGGGTGCTGAGGGGAATTCCATACCATAGCTGTGGTGGTAGCGACAGACGGAGAAAGGGAAAGACAATTTCGCCCACAGATACCAGCCGCTGTCTGCGGCGAAATTAGAACGCCAAGCGGAACGAAATAAAAAACGGAAAATTAAAATTACGGAGCTACGCGTAATTGCTTTATAAGAGAATAAAGGTTGTCAAAATATAAGAAATTAACCGATTTTAAAGTAAAAATGGAAAACGAACAAGTAAAAAATAAAACTGCAAAGGTTAAAATATCCACATTCATTTTATTCATCAACAAATAAAGGAATCACCACACACGATATCAGGGATGATACACGTACGCGTGGTTTTTACAACGTCGGCATTTACATGGAATGTACTAGGAGACTAGCGTAAGTAATTTTCACCACAGGGACCGATAGCTTAAGTCCTTTCCGCTCTACTTCAATTGTCGTCTACAAAGCAATCAAGTAGGAAAAGGACAGAGTATGAAAACTATCTGCCACCGCTGGGCTTCATGTGCACCGCTGGGCTTTGAACTCTGGCTTGGGAAGCCAACACTCAAGGCATCAACCCGAACCTTGTAATATCAATTCATTCCAAAAACTCAGCGTCACCACGATTTTGTAAAACCAAGCAAATGCAGACTAGCAAACATGAGCACATACAGATAAAGAATGGCCAACGAGAGTTAAAAAAAATAATTTTTACATCATATACAAAGGGAAAAGAAAAGAGAGAATTAATGCTAAAAGATGGATTCCGAAAAACGAAGGGAAAAAAGAATCTTCGAGAAAAATTTTTATAAACTTACTATTTAAATAAAAATCGCAAGCATGCTTTTTTCTTTGTGGACCTACAAACATAAGTTCTGTTAATTGATTAATAATGGTGGAAAGGAAATTATTTCTGCTTAATAGGGAGAGGTACCTGTAATCAATCAAATTGCAAGTTAAGATATTATTTGGACGCACTAATGCTGGGTAGGAATGCAAGGAACTTCGACCTAATTTCTTTACAGCCTCGAAGAAAGCTATATAGTTATTTCTTAGACTTCCATCAAAATAGCCCGAGAATATATGAGCTTCAAAAAGTTTTGTATTGAATTCATTTAATAACATAAGCTTGCGGAGGAAGGTATATATTTTCAGACTTAAGCCCATGTTTTAATATAGCGAAGGAATTTATTTACTTTGGCAAGCAAAGAAGTCAGATATTGCCACCCCTTGGGGAAAAGGAAGCACTTTTTTCGCATCATCGCATGCTAAATGTTTTGAGAGAGCAGCTAAACTATGACTAAAAATATAGTAATACTCTACGGAATTTCAGAGCAGTTACCCCTATGTTCCAGGTAGTACTGGTAATAATTAAAAGTTTCAATAAAATTTATTTGGAACCGATAACAGAGATTATTAAAAAAGAAAGAAAGTGCATAATAAATTACTATAATAGATTTACAAATTTATGAACGCATACATTTTTATATATTGCAACAAAAAGGAGATTTATCATAATTAATGGTTGCTATTAGATGGATAAATTGATAATAAATTGACAACGCTGACAAAAAATGATCTAACAAATTAAAAGGTATAGCATTCGAATATCGAAGGATAAAGGAAATTGATTTAAGCTGTTTATGCGTTAATGCTGAAAACAAAAGGGAAAAAAATTCTCCTCAAACCACATGCATCAAAGAGATGGCCAACTTGAATTTTTAAAGAAACAAGAAGTATATTAATAGCATGTGTGTAAAAGTGAATAACTAAACTTCATATAGCAATTAATTAGGATTTTGCGGTCAAACAAAATCTTGTAAATGCTAATAATTTGGTAAATAAATGGTGATTACCAGAGGTTAGAGACTATTCCCGAGATCGTGCCAGCACATCCGAAAATATTTAAGCAAATGAAGAAGAAGATAGGATAAAAAAGGATAGCATAAGGGAGAGGATGTAAAAAAGTTAATAAGTTTTAATACCTGATTATCAATTATCTGTTCACCAATTGCACTTAATAATAACCATCCGATCTATTCAAATTCAGAATAAAGCAAGCAACCAACAAATTATCTATGGGTTACACTGCAAGATAAAATAAATTGAAGAAATTCGAGGAATCAAGCGAGATGGAGTGGAATTGATTCATAATGAAAGATGATTTGCAATTTTCCACAAAAATAAATTTAATCCGACCCGAGTTTCGATGTTACTACATAATTTTCAAGGTAAAAATGGTTGTAAGTGCAGTTAATTTATACATACATATGTATAAATGAAGAGAGAGAAAGAATGAGATTTTAAATGTGAAGAGCTTCACAATTATGAGTGAGTTTTGCAACAAACCTTAGGCGACGGGATCAAAATTCAACAATGACTATCCAGTTACTACGTGACTCTACACCAACCGAGTTGGTCCAAGCGGCCCAGACTTGGTTACGAAATTTTCCTATGTTAAGAACAACCGTAAGATACCCAAGACATGGTTGTGCGCGAGACCCTTCCCCTTCACTTTTCGTGAGGCGAGGTTAATCCCATCTCTCGAGCGCAGCTAGATGTTTCCGCCCTGTTTCCCCAACGTGACGAATTAAAGCCCAGTCAAGACGTTTCACGAACAGTGAGGTTCATGAGGAAGCCTAGTGAGACGTATGATGAGCGAGTAAACGAAAGCGAAGGGAGACAGGGTGCTGAAGAAAGGAATTAGGGAAGAGAAAGTCGTCATGATAAGAAGCGGTGACGCGGATGGCTCGGGAGAAGATCGAGGTGCTGGAAAGACCGGAGAAAGCTGTGGGCATTAGGGACGGGCGATGGATCTTAAAGGGGAAAACGCCACCATTTCGGAAAACGCAGCGGATATGCACGCTAAACAACAACCATTTTCCATGAGAGTGGATATCCTCAGACTGAGTTACGAGGAACACTTCCTCCGAGAACTTTCAGGACTTGGAGTACTTCAAAACTTAGTTATAACCCGTTCTGAAGTACAGAAGTGCAGAAAGCTCTGTATGAAAACTCAAAGGTCATTCCTCTTGAAGACAAGCAAAGGCATATAGTATAATTACTGCGATTATACCGCTTTAAATTTACCTTACCACACAAAATTGGAGGAAAGGGTCAAAGTTAACTTTTATCGGATTCGCAGCGCATTCTTTTTTTATCGATAGACGTTTTGAAAATCCTCTACCTTTCCTTTTTTATTCAGATATTTTTCCGTGAAGTTTTCACTAAAGGCGACCTTGCTTAGCTTCCATTTCGACCATGATCCATCAGAAGGAAAATTTGATTGCTAAGGCTACCAGCCAGTGACACATCACAACTTTCGAATACAGGAACAAAATAAAAGGATCTGCGATAGTATATTGGAGAAAAATTAGGAATTTCATGATAAAGGAGTACCCCTAAACTATGATTAAATCAAATGTTTCACTTCATGTAAATCGACAATGTAAGATAACGATGATGATATCGAGCGAAATAATAATAATAATAATAATAATACGTCTTTATTGGGCGAGATTGGGACTAGAAAGTCCCATCTTCCATCTAACCCCTCGTCAAACAGTAAATATATGCAGTTAAATACATTGTCTAGTTGCTCATGAAATTAAATGCAGAGAAATTACATAAAAATAAGTAGAAGTTCCATTTTCAATCAACAATTAGCATTATAAGTTAACAAAGTTACTATTGACCAAGTGTAAAAAGATGTTAGTGAACGTGGGAAAAACCTAAGGATATTGACTGTCGTCCTTATTGGAAAAAACCCACTGCAGGAAAACGCCCACACAAGAAGGGGGGCGTGAAAAACCTGCGAAAACCTACTGAGAAAGCTAATGTAAACCTGAGTATACAAATACAATGAATTACATGGAAAATTTCACCCAGTACCTGTAAAGAAAAGGAAAATTAGATGAAGCCGGATGAGATAATTGATGAATCTTTCGTACTGTTCCCGTGATGTTACACGTCTTGCTGTTGTTTTCGAAGAAGTTTTACGTGTAGTGCCTTTTTGAAGGAGGCGAGTGATGATGATTTACGTAGTGGTAGGTCAATGTTGTTCCATTCGCGGCATGCAGTAACAATGAATGATTTATTGAATCTGACTGTCCGGTGGTGAGGTATAACGAGTTTTTCATTTCCCCTCGTATTTGAGTCGTGTATTCTACTAAGTTTTTGAAATTCGTCTCTGAGGTACGCTGGTGTATTTGTCTGTAAGATTTGATAGAGAAGACAAAGGATATGCATCCGGCGTCGAGAACTAGGCTTTAACCATTTGAGATCGTTAATATGATTGGTGGTATGATCTGATATTTGTAAATTAAATATGAACCTAATGCAGGCGTTGAAGGAGCGGTGAAGTTTATTCGACAGCATCTGAGATATGTCTTGAAAGGCGACATCGGCATAATCAAAATGGGGAAGTATTAATGTTGAAATTAATTGCTTCTTTAAGGAGAGAGGAATAATGTTTCTGAAACGTATTAATGGAAATAATGACTTATTCACTGCTTTACATATCTTAGTTATATGAGATGACCAAGACAGACTTTCATCAATGATCAATCCTAGATTAATAACTTCGTCGCAGTACTTTATGGGAGAATCGGAGATGTGTAGTTGCGGTAATTGATCTCTGTCGATTGACTTGAGTATTTTAGGATATCCAATTATAATAGCTTGGGACTTACTAGGGTTTATGCTTAGGAAGTTGGATTTGCTCCAATTGTTGATATTTTCTAGGTCATTATTTAGATTACATATTCCATTGAACAGGCTTTTAACATTTGAATTTAGGTACACTTGGAGATCGTCAGCATAAAGATGATATTTAGAATGATTTATCACTGAAGGGCAATCATTAATGTACAGAGAGAATAGCAGAGGTCCTAGAATAGAGCCTTGGGGCGCACCTCTTGTGGTTTCGATCCACCTTGAGCAGAAATCATTTGTAATCACTCGCTGATGCCGGCCTGTTAAGTATGATGTTATCCAATGGACTACCGTAGGAGAAAAACCCATGCCTCTCATTTTTGCTGCTAGGGTATCTTTGTCTAAGGAATCAAAAGCTTTCGAAAAATCAAGCAAAACGAGTACTGAAACTTCTTTTTGATCCATGGAGCGTCTCAAGTCATCGGTGATTTTAGTTAAAGCGGTAGATGTGCTGTGACCGTGTCTGAAGCCAGACTGAAATTTATCGAGAATACTGTTGCACTTTAAGAAATGTGTTATCTGCTCATATACAAGTTTTTCTAGAACTTTGGAAAGGATGGGAAGAAAGGATATTGGACGGAATTCTTTTTCCCCTTGGGAATTATTCTTTTTTGGGATAGGTCTGATTAATGCTCGCTTCCATTGACTTGGGAAGTGATTTTGAAATAGAGAGGAGTTAAAAATGTTGGTGATGTATGGGATAATGACAGGAAATAGCTTTTTTATGAAATCTAGTGGTATACCATCGGAACCTTGTGCTTTAGACTTAATTTTCTTGAAACACGATTCAACTTGTATTTGGGTAATAGGGGTAAATTCAAATTTTTGGTCACTGTTTAGTATGCATGTGTCTTTTGAGGCGTACAGTTTTAGAGTTTTATCTTTGATCTCGGCTTGAATAAGGTTGGGGGGCAAAATACACCAACATTAAAATGGTTTCCCAATGGTCCTGCAAACAATTTATTCGAATTTCCGCCATTGAAATCTGGACGGCTTCAGAAAATCACTAGACAAATAGCATAGTAAAGGTAGGCACATAGCTTGGAAAAATTAATAGCTAACATTACAAATAAACCATGAAACTGGATATAATTTTCATAAAGATACATATCATTTTTACTTTCCTGGGGTACACTTTGCATGTATTTTTTTATGGGTCCCCAGTAAATCAAAAAGATATTAACAATAACTATTTTGATGCAAGTTTACCAAGCAATTATAATAAGCAAAAGAATATATCACTAATCATTCTTAAACTTCTTTCTCAATTACTGAATAAAAATTCTGTAAATTCTTGCTGAAAATTAATAAATGAATAAAAATAATTTTAATACTTAATAAAAAATAATTTCAATACTTTAACAAGAAATTTAAACTAACAGTAAATAGGTGTTAACGTTTTTGGTTACGCTTAAATTTTCCGGTTATCGTTTCCTCTGTTATCTGAATTATTGCATGGTATAAACTAACATTTCTAAAGATGGGCAAAAGCACGCTCTGACAACCACTGTAGAAGACTGATAGGCATTGAAAAGTAAAGCTGAAGAGGTAAAAAAAAGAAAATTCCATTAGCGCCGCGTGAATAACCTCATTACCTCGCTTTAAATCTTGAACCCACTTGAACGCTATTTTTCGGAAACTTAATTTCACGATGTTCAGTAAAATTTTCATCAAGATAAGGGGAAAGAAATTCCAAAATAAGTTTCGTTTTCCATCAATGCAAATGACTGTTTTCCCGGTTTAATAGCGTTGGAAAATCAATTACATATTATGAGATTCCCGACGGAATTTGTAAATGGCTTCTATTAGTCAAGGGAAGGCATTCTGAAGTTGAGGAAACAAATGGAAGTAGAAAAAGATACAGGTTGTGAGTTAAATCCCGAAGATCTCTCAATTGAGTTAGGAACTATCTATACTCAGTATATAAGGGTATCGATCTAAACTTCAATGATGAGTGAAACACGCGATATTTATCAGAAAAATCCTTTTTTAAAGTCTCAACAATATATATAAAAAATTTTCTCTAAATAAAACTTTTTTTGAAAATTGATGGATCTTGAAATTAACATTTTAAATTCGGCCCCTGCAGGATGCCCATTCGGTATCAAAGATTCCACAAGTCCATAATGGACTATCATATTGAGCCCATGGAATGATGCCTAGTGGACTTGATTCAAATTAAAGCATAATGTATCATTAACTAAATTGTAACGAGGTATTGATTGACAAACATCTAAAAAGTCACGACGAAGACACGACGATAACTGTATCTACCTTTAGACAATATATTCATTTGCAAAAGCCTTGTCTCACGGTTCCAGAGTTGGAGGTAACATTATTAAAATGAGACATTGCAATATTTCTACTTAGTTTTATTATTACACAACGCGTTTCGTCGTTACAAACAACATTATCAAGTGTCATATCATGTCAAATCATACAAGATATTGGAGGTAACAATTAATGTGGCCACTAATACGGAGATTGTATCTGACGCGCATGCTGTTCGCTTCGGTATGCATTGGTGGACAGAACAATTGGTGATCAGTGTATTCGCCATGTAAGCTCTGAGCATTTGGTGAACATTTTGTACATCAGGATACATTTTTTGCATGATATCTATACCTTGTATACAATGTGCACATATTGTGTAATTGGTCTAAATTTTGTATGCAGCTTTTACTCATTGTATACCATGCGCAAATATTTTAAGCCTTCTATACGTTATGTATACAAGTTGCAAAAATTTTGTAAGAGCCAAATTAGTATGCAATGAATAACAATTGAATACATTTTGTACCCATACTCTTAGTATACATTGTATGCAATATGTGTACATTATTTTTACTGGGTTTATCAACAAAGCGTGAAATGACTTCGTATTATTATCCCAAAAAGCTAAAAAATTGCCAACATCCTTTCTTTATACTGAAGTGGGTATCCTCTGGATGTCCTTAATACAGAGACATTTGGAATCCAAGCAGTGGCTGGGAAAATCCGCTCCAAAAAAGCATCGGGAAGAAGATAGACCCGAATTAGTCAGATTATGTTTTTTCTATAGTAATAAATATTCAGTTTTGATTGATATATACACAAAAGCCGAAATTAATATCGCAAACTAGCTCAAAGGTAGAGTATTTGAGCGAGTACTCGCTGAAGAGTCGATCTAAACCTCGAGGAAAGTATTAAAATAATTTATTGCTTATTGAAAAGTATTATGAAGTATCAAAGCTTATGAGGGCCAAGTAAAGTAAAGAAGATACTTCGTTTTCTTATTGATAGGCCACACTCTGATCTAGCTTGCTTGATAATAGCTGCGAGGTAAATCGCTTTCTTTATACCTACCATCAAACACACTTTTATTCAGAACGCATTTAACGCCAATTAGTGATTTGTGGATATGCTAATTTTCAATGCGACTGGGAAAATAACATAGTAAAATATTTACTATCACAAAACGTATTCATGTCCGCAAAGTTTCAAATAAATCATATCTCAGAGAGACGGAGAAATAATAATTCTTTATCTGGATCAATAAGGAAAATTAGAAATTAAGGGAGAACATAGTTTTGAATCAATACCTGTAAAGTAAGGAGTCTGAGCACAAACTCAAAGATCGGAATTTGTCATGGAGGAAGGTCCGAGGAGGCCGAGCGTTTATTCATGAAATGACGTTGGAGTTGCTTTCAAACCAACGACCACGACCCCCGAGTGTATGGACAAGCCTAATTAGCCATTGAATCAACTGAATATATGCAAATGGAATACGTAAAAATATCATTCAAAGCCAACAAAGACTTTGGCTTCACCGGTAAATACTGAACAGAACACCAAACTAAGGATAAACAGAAGATTCCTCGATGCCAAAATAGAGGCCAACCTCCTTCCGGGAAAACAGAAATGTGAAAGGTCGTGCACCCTTACGAGGCTTCACATGAAAGTGACCAGAGCAAATAGAGATCCCACATCAGCCTTCATTAATAATTTACACAGCAATGTTTACAGAGTAAATGGAAGAAAAATGGTCGGTTAATCCAAAAATATTTGAGTATATGAATATAATTTCTGATAAGGGGAAATTGTATGATCGTACGTACTAATATGCACTACATGTAACACATATCGTATAAAGATGAATGACAAAAAAGAGGTCGAGAAATAAATACTTTCATAGCTAAATTACAATGAAATATTTACAGTAAACAGAAGCGAACAATATTTAGGGCAAACATTAACCCAATCTTCAAATATTCACTTCAACTTTATCTATATTAACGGACAGTAGAGTAAACCTGACGAGAATTCATAAGGTGGAAAGGAAAATATGTGCGGAAGCACAAGAGATACTAAGTTATAAAAATGACAAGAAAAGAGGAAGCATCTTATGAAAATAGCAGCAAAAGGTGAGCAAAAACAGATATAATTCAATTACATAATAGATAACATTGGAACGAAGATAAACTGTAAAGAAAAATAATATATGGAAATGGGGTAATCCAATATTTGAGAAAATTTAGTGCCGCTACATGAATGCAAAGTTAAAAGAATCATCATTAATTTTATGAAGGTTTTGGATTTACTAGATGATGTCTCCATGTTCCTGGGTTTCACCGCGTGGATTTTCTTTGTGACGACAGTTTCGCCGGTATTCCAACCGGCGTCTTCAGGTCGATGTCGGGATTCAATTTTTGGTGACTTATATAGTTCATTTTTCGCGCCAATTTTTCATGCTGGATGCTGATTGGTCCACCTTCTTTTCTCTCGTATGACCCTCTTCCACGAGCTGTGGAGAGGGTAGCCGTCTTCTCGACATCGATCTGAAGACACCGGTTGGAATACCGGCGAAACTGTCGTCACAAAGAAAATCCACGCGGTGAAACCCAGGAACATGGAGACATCATCTAGACAAAGCCGCGGAAAACTACGCATCAACTTTGGATTTACTAATCTAAAATCAATAAATCTCACAGCATCTCTCGGTAGAGAGAGAGAAATGTTGAGCTCCAGAGTCATTTTCCATATAATAATCGACTCCGGATGCAAAACTTGAAAGTAAAAAACGGCTCTGTTATAGTAGATATCACAAAAAGTCTTCACCAACACATAAAATGAAGTATCTGCCATTACCTACCACCCAAGAGAAATGTTTGCGCAAATCAGAACAAAATACAAATTATGTTGATTTTGCATTTTATGACATTCACTTCTTAATTTAGCACAATAGACAAAGGATGACACGGACTTCACATAAAAGCTCATCAAGGGTAAATGAAATCCTTAAATAGTCCTAACTTTAAGTTCATTCAATACATAATGTGGATTTTTTAACAATTGGTGCTAACGTACGAAACATCTGAATTACATCAACAGATGAAAGTCGTAATTTTAATCGGCTGTGAGAGGCATGCGAAACAAAAATAAAAAATAATTTTTTAAAAATGGTATTCAAAAGTTCCCGATGGGTTCAATCTAAAAAAAAATTAGATACAAACGCGAGTAATAAAAAAATGAGGGGAACCTACACAACCACCACAAACTCGACAGGACTTCTTGAAATTTCTGATAAAGTTACAAATATATTGGTCAACAGGCAATAGGGTAGTTTCCTTCATCAAAGAAAACGAAAGGCATTGATTGCGATTCGTTACCCACCATTACTGTATTCATAATATACAAATTATTTCGTTTCAGAAATACCGGTTTAGACGAATGGCTATGGTCCATTTTTATCCTCATTTGAAAAGGGCCAGATTGGCGCCCATGCGATGCCACTCCACGTGACGTCACAGGGACCTAGTTTCTATACGAGAAGATAGGAGTTATACATCGTCTGAGGTTACCAATGCATGCATGAGGCGCAGAGCTGAGGGAAACATGTCTTAATAATCACTTATTAAAACTGGGTAAGGTCGGAAAGTTTTCTTCATTTGATAAGGTAATAATAATCCTTATTTAAGCCAAGCGCTACCAGATAGCATGGTACACAGCTACCCGCTAGCAGCCTGCGTCGTAGCAGCGCTCAACTCGCCCCAAGGTCACCTCACAGGGCGGCAGCGGGAACCAGAAACACGGCACAAGGAGAGATTTCCCGGCATTCGTACTTACGCGTCGCGTTTTCGCGCACTTGAAAATTTTCACTTTTCATTTAATCGCAAAAAATAGATAACGTCATTTAAAAATCTAAAAGCGTGAAATACGTACTCCAGGAGTAATAATCTTTCCATTTAGGCAATAAAAAAATAACAGGAAACCACCCTATTGATCTCTATTTTAATCACTGAAAAACGTTATTTTCGGTGAAATTGATAGCTTAGATTACATGGAATTTAATCATCAGAGGGAATGATAAATGACGTAACTGAAGTTTGAGTCAAAGAAAGCGACCAACATCTTCTCTAAAGAACGTCTTCATCGGAACAAATCCCTGCTACCCTTAAGATACGTAAGCTGCCATTAAAAAGGAATGATCGGGAGTGAACGGAAATGGTAATGATGAAGGTTTTAATGAAGAAAATAAAGCTCCAGATGCCCGATACGAAAGAAAATCAGATTCAAAAAAGAATTTATGATCCGCAAATGTCGGTCAGCTTTACCTTTGAATAGAATTTGATTGGAAAAGCGCAAAGGGGAGCATTGGACATGACGCTGACGATTTTAAGGGGAATATCTCATTGCCTACGAAGCCTTTCCCTATATGCCTTTCTTATTATTTGCCTTACTTTCAAATGAAAAACATACTCTCAGTATTTAATCTACCACACCAGAGTCATAATTACTTTCCTACTATTTCCACCTTGTTGCCAATACCATGAAATTTCATAACTTTTTAAACGTAAATCACCCCCAAATTCATGAGAATGACAAGTATTTACGGTCGCTTTTTACTTTTATTTAGATCATATTTCATCAAAACAAATTATATTGCTAAGGTTTCTGAATAATAATATATTATGAATAAAATGTAGGCATTTAAAAAAAGGATTTACGACAGTTTTTTGGAGGAAAAAAGTAAGAAGCACACTTAAACTAAAATTAAGTCATTTTGCTCACATTTTTTCCCTTAACTCGCGTTAAACTCGTATTTTCAATTCTTTGCCTAATTCCTTTCCCAGCGGGAATGAACGAATTTCGATCCTTCACGAAACTTGGGTGAAGAAATTCAATCTTTTCATGCGGAATGACAGATTAAGTGTTCATTATTTTCATAAGAACGCCTGAATGTTGCAGCAACTGGACTAAGGATAAGGTCCGATTGACCTAAAGCGGGATCGTAATTAAAGCTGAGGAAAATTGGAAATTGAGGTAAAACATGGAAGGGCCAAAGAAGCGGAGAACAAAATAGACAGAAGAAGACGCTTATATTTTGTGGAGAGTGTGCTATTCCCAAAATTATAATTCTCCTCAGTGTAACTCCTGAATAAAAGAGCAAAAAGAAAGAAATTTCATACTGGAACAAAAATCTAAGTAGGAGGTAAGCAAATTTAATCCAGGCATGAAGTAAGGTAATGAATAACTATTACTTAAACACTTTCCTTTTAAAAACTTTATAAATGAGATAAAAACTTTCAAAATTAGAAATTAAAAAGTAAATATTTTAGTTAGAAATTTAACATTATGTAATAACCAGGACAGTCTTTCGAAGTTTGAGGAATCAACTTAAAGTTTCCCTGTTTCGTACATCGACAACTATGCGTCGCATATTCACGCATCGATAAACCGTTATCTTTGTATATTTTCGATTCAAAAAAATACAGTTTATCTGAAAGATTTAACTTGATGAAATGTTTTGTAACAGTGTTGTATTTAATGTAGATGAAGATATTATATTCATTTGAATTGTAAGCAAGTTTTATTTAATAACCTCATTTAATAGCAGCAGGCCAAAAACGGCACCGACAGCAAAAAAATTGTAGGCAGGCACTTACATGCAGTCATAATTATCTATAACAATGATAAGATAATCCGTGACGCGGTTGAACACCGGGGGGAGCCTAAAATATTTGGACTTTCACAAATATTTTAAAACGAAAATTATCCAAATCGGTGAAGTCATTTTCGAGTCAAAGCCAGACAAATGAACAAAAATTGATTTTTGTGTACATAGACAGATAGTAGAAAGTGATACGAAGTTCACCGAGTCATCTAGCAGTTAATATGTGCGAAAAAGCCACAGAGAAATATCATTCTCCCTCACCAGGATTCAAGCCCGGATCCCCCGATTTCCGGTCGAGTGCTTTAGCTAGTTTAGCCACCGAGGCGACATTGTTCTCTGTGGAAATTTAAGGACTATACCGGACAAGGTGCCATGGACTGCTGAGCATGTGATGCCACAAGCTTTCCACATCCAGAGGACTCTGCCCACATCGTGCGCACAGCGCCACAGCCGGAGAGCAAAGCCCGAACTTCGACTACATAGAGGCGATTGCTCTTGACTAATTGAAGAATATTGGGACTAGCCTCGGTGATTTCTTTGCGGAGACACCCGCAATGCACAAATTGTGCGAAAAATCCACAGGAAAAAAATAATTCGCCTTGACGAGGATTCGAAGCGAAAGATTTTTTTCTCTGCGGATTTTTCGCATAATTTTTGCATTGCGGGTGACTCCGTTAAAGATGGCTAGTCTGTGGCTAGTCCCGGTATTCTTAAATTAGTAGTTAATTATTTACTCCTGATGATGATGATTGTTGAAGGAAACCATGATCACTATATTTGAAAAGGAATTGGCATGAATAATAGATATCCATCCTAGAAACCTTAAAAGGTTAATAACACATAATTAAAGATTTAGTGAATATAGGAATAAATCTAAACGAAGATTTTAGATTTTGAACGTCCAATCTTTGTCACGATTCTCTCCAAAGCCACACCCCGATTAGGTGAAGTTAAACGTTCGTAATCATAGACCACATATTCCAAACTAAAAGTCTTTTGACTCTACTTATGCCGTTGGATTTAGGTCAACTTCACTTGGGATCAGCCGATCTTATTAAAAATTATAAGTTTTGGAAACGCGATTTTTCCACTTGAGAGAGCCCAGCGGTACGGTGAAAAGAATAACCCCTGGATCATTTTAGGTCTCCGTTTTCTTAATATGGGGCAGAGCTCTTATGGTGGGTCTCTATAAGAAAAGGCATTCAATATAATTTTAAATTCAGAGAAGAAATACACGTTCTTTTAAAGGCAAAGGACCTTACTGCGTGGATAAACTGAGTGAATGGTTCCATGCAGTTCAAAGTATTGCTTCGCTTCTACATCTTCTACGCAAAAAGTTGTATCATGGAATCGGACGTGCATAATTACGTGAGCGAAATGAATTATTGCGTTAGCAGGGAACTAAATGTAAAAAAATAACCACCGAATTAATGCACATACTCATGAATTGTGATAACCAAATATGACAAAAGTTGATTTTTGCGATGGTTTCTTCTTGAAACCATTTAGAACTTTGAATTTAGATAACAATAGAAATAAATAAGTTACAATGACATGGTGGCATGAAGGTCATATTTTTCTAGTTTAATATGACCCGGTGTATACGCCAATAATTATTCGTAGCAAAAATGTACCCACATGTAAAAATAAAAATCATTCTTAGTCAATAAAATGATAAGTTAAGTAGAAATGTTGGACCAGAAATGAAAGGTATTACCCTCACTCATTCTGTCATTCAACCCGAAGGTTGGTACGGAGTCTTGGGTAGAGCTAGCCCTAGACTATTAGCTCGTCAATTTCACTCATTCAAGGTAGGGTGACCGTTTTCTTTCCCTAGGCTACCTCGTTCAGAGGGACTTTTCTTGGGTATGCCCAAAAGGTTTACCCGGGCTTTGAACCAAGGGCCCTAAAAGACCAACGCTAAAACCACAAGCCAGCCAGACCCCGTAGGTCTCATTAGTAGAGCGAAATAATCAAAATACATCCCTGAAGCAGCATATTGTCAATATAAAACCGATGCTTAAATCGGAATTCTACGGCGGATAAGAAAAACAAAAATCAGTCACCTTAAAAGCAATTATTAATTTACTTCATATGCAACTTGTTATTGAGAACATGAAAAGTTTTGAAAAAAGTGGAGGTAGAGCCTAGAATTGATTATTTTTAGGAACATATTGAATGTTCTCCCCATAAATCGCACCTTTTTTTCCCTTCCGACTCAAGGATAGAAGGCAAAGACAATTTTTTGGTGTTTTCATCCCAAAAACCTAACTCGAAGATATACCCAGGATATCCAGATTCCCAGAATTCCCAGATATATATGGTGAATACATTCTATTGCCAAGTTAAAAAAAGATAAACGGTGAAAAAATTGCTTGACAGAAAACCGATATTTTTTTTAAAGAAACAAACCTAATTTCCCGAGGATTGAAAGCGTAGGCGAGCATTGGATTTAATCATTTGAGGACAGAATTCATAACGAAACTGAAATCTGAGCTGAAGATAGAGACCAAAATATTTTTAAAAGAACGGTTTTGATTAAATGCTACCCCCTACCCTCATACTCTCATGATCCAAAAGTTACCATTAAATGGCAACGACAGGCAGTGAACGGAAATGGGGAGGTTTTCAATTTGAAAAATGAAAAGCGTCAGACACCAGCAAAGAAAGAAAAATCAGACAAAATAAGAATTCACCCATACTCTGTGGAATTCGTTAAAACTTAACTTAATTGATTGCTAACACACACATGAATACAGACTTTTTGTACAAAACATGGAGTTTTTAAAGGGGAACTTGAGTATTCAGTTTTGATGGTAAAACTGCCGAAGGCGAAAAATAGTCAGGCTCAATAAGAATTCACCTACACTCTTTAAGCTTTACTTAGTTGAAATCGATTTTGTCACAGTAGGAATTTCAATAGACCGAGTTACTACATTAGAATTTGTCACACAATCAAAGCTATCACGGCGTATGAAAGAGTTCATCAAATAAAAACCCTATGCTTTCCAACTTTCCACAGCGCCAAGAATTTCATCGCTGAGTCATATGGTTGAAATACTGGAACTAAGGTAATAATCTAAGGATATGCTACAAGGTGTCGGAATTCTCGTTATAATCTCGTCATTCAGTTGTGATTAATAGAGAATCCGGAACTTCAGCCACGGATTAATCGATGATCAGAAGCCAACAAAAAGATATTTGAAAACCATGATCATGCGGGAAGTTTAAAGGTCGTCTTAAATAAAGGAGCCTATTGAAATATTGATGAATTTTCTCTGCTATTAAGAAATGTGGGCCCCCTATCTTCCCTGTACCACAAACGAGTTGGCTATGCTCTGGCCATAATTATGATTCACTACCGGTAGTTTCTTAGTTGTATACAGCTATTTAAATTACTACGAGGGAAGTTCAATAAGTTATTCAACACTTTTTTTTCTGAAACAGGGGTTGTTTAATTCCGCAATCAAACATGCCATGTTATTCCTTAATCTTTTAGCTACACAACAATATTTTTGAACGCAATCTCCATTCAATGCCACGGCTTGAAGCCGCCTTGAAAGGAGGGCCTGTATGCCTGCACGGTACCATTCCACAGGTCGATGTCGGAGCCAACGTCGAACTGCATCAATAATTTCTTTATCATCCCCGTAGTGGCGATGATGAAACACGCGTTGCCCAACGACTCATCGTGCTTTTTTCCACAGCCACATCACTGTTGACATGCTGCAAGCGCCTGTGAATACCTGAGATACCATGGTTTTCCGTCAAAAGAAACTCAATCACTGCCCGTTATTTGAAACGCACTTCCTTTTACGGACGCCAATTTAACAGGTCCGTTTAGCACGGTCACCGATCGGAAGTCAATGCAACCACACGAGATGAAGCAGAAATGTTTGAGCATGTTCCAAAAGAAATACCATGCTTTTCAACTAAATTTGGCCGCGAAAAAAATGTTGCAGCACTTACCGAGCTCACCTCGTAAAATCATAAAACCAGCAGTAAATATTCTTAGAGGCTTCCTTTTTGCTTTGAGCACGAAATAACTTATAATTACTTGAGAACAGAGAGCAGTGATGGAATAATCTATCGAAAACATAAAATTACGGATAGTAAAAAGGATTCATCCCCTTTCTTTTCAGCGCGGAAAGCTCGAATATGCTGGGAATAATGGTGATCAAAACTATATTCTATATTCACAAATTTAATCCTTCGGAAAGGCAGCGTCATTAACTTCACGAGACACGTCACGGCGATGGTAAAGAGGTGTCAACTAATACTTTTAGATACTCAACTGTAGATAACCACCTTTAAAAGTATTTCATTGCTATAATTGGAAAAATAATATAATTAATTTGCTTTAAATAACTGAGATAGTACTTTAAGTAATCATCTTAAATTTAGTTGTTTATTTCGAAAATGAAATTCCGTCATTAAAGGATACTAATTCATCGCTCGTAAGGGAACATTATACTTGGAGTACATAAAATCACTCACTTTTTCCATATTTAGATGCATATTATGCGTATTTTATTATATCTCCTGCCGTTTATGCCATTTTTCTAAATAATACAACTGAAGTATAAATAACTATATAAGGAGTCAAACGAGTTTAGATATTTTGGTGTTTCCGTACATCACGAACTTGTTTACTCTCGATAATATAGTCCATACATTAAGACTGTGCCGTAGTTCTTGACCACTTATTTCTTTTCAACTCATGGGATTGGTTATGGAAATTCGGTCTTTATAAATATTCGTCAACTTTTCACCAATTTTTCGCTCATTTCTTTGAGCATCAACCGAGCTTTAGGTTTTTGATTCAATAGTTTTGGTAAGAGCTTGCTACTTAGTTAAAACGAAGCTGGAATATAAGAGGAAAGTGTGATAATTGAAACAGCAGTAGTATTTTTCCACACTTTTTTATTCTTCTTCGACCGGTTTTAATGCTTACGCATCATCATCAAGAGCTGTCTCTAACTATCCATGGACTTCCACAAAGTTAACTCGTCATCAATCAGTTTGATAAGAGGAAAACGATGAGAATTTGACGAATACTTCCAGGCGCGGTTTGGCCAAGTCGGCCGGCAATTGCCGAGGGCCCCGAACTTAGGGGACCCCTCACAACGCTCGTGTCTATCTTGAAGCCTATGTGAAAGGTGAAATAAAAAAGACTCGGATTACTTGAACCAACATTTATTTGTAATTGTAAAATTCTACGTTTTCATTAGTTGCTTTACAATGTATGTGTACTCAATGTTAAAAGATTATAAACAAAATAAAATAAAAGTGTCAGAAGATAAAAGAGCCGAATGCTTTTTTTAAAGGGCTGTCGAAAAGGCAACTTTAGAGGTTTTTTTTTTAGATTTCTTCGCAGTTCCAAGGAAAATAATTTACCAAATAATACATAATAGAATCATCATTCATTATAATATTTTATAAGCTGTGAAATTTTCTCTTTTCAGAGAGCTTATCTACGAAATTATTATTTTGAATTACCTTTTCTCTGGTTTTCTAAGAGCCAGAATAGCGTCAAAAATCTATTTCCGGGCATATAACTTCCTAAAATTTTCCGACGGAGGACCCCATCATGAGCCCCAGCCGATGGCCCCCAATCACCCCAGACCGTCCCTGAATACTTCAGAAGAATAAAGCTCAATAATCCATCCCCACCAACGAAACAATATATCAAATAAACTACACTATGCATCGACTAAAACAGTCATTCACACCAGCCAAAATGGGGACTTCAGATAGGGGACTATTGACGGTTTCCTGCTCCTCTGTAACAATTCTGAAGACGCAAAAGATAAATTTCCCTAAAACACGGCAAAACACGACTGCTCCTCATCCTTGGCTTACTTATTCTTCTGCGTTTCTCGACTTCCAGTTTGGTTTCCAAAGTGCTCTTTGATCTCATTTCAAAGGTGCTCAATGAAAGGATTCATCCCACATACTCTGCACTTAGTTCTTCAATCATGAAGATACAACTTGTAACATCTGTTTGAGTCGCCTTTTTTCTCTTTGAAAATGTTTTCTGGGCGGAAAAATATTCCAAATGAAAAGGTGGAATATGGAGATACATTGGATTTAAAGCACACCATTATTTCTCCAGGCTTTACCTAAAAATTCAGCCATCTGTGAGAGAAAAATTTCCGTTTCCGGGTGCAGAGTATGTACGCAAAAGCGGCCTTCTTTCCCTTATCATTGAAGACCCGATTTTTTTTGTGGATACACCCACCTGATCCAACCTTAATTATGGTAAAACGCAGATGCTTACTATTCCGTTAAGAGCGTATGTCTCATTCCTATGAACAATAACACTCCTGATACGCCAATCTATCATTGGAAAGAACTGGAAAGGCTTTGGTTTAAAAGTTTACAGAGGACTATATTTCCAGACGTAAATAATTTGTAAAAAGGATACGAAAACGAAAGAGGCATACTGACATGTAAAATGCCGATAAAAATAATCCATATATGCAGTTAACACCTAATGATAGATATGGAACTCTGAAAATATGAGTTCCCATGAATTCAGAGCACATTAATAGATGGGCCAATACCGATGCAGAAAGACTCTACATGCAAGTTGAGCAATGCGCAAACGTTCATATCACACATGGTTAAGAGTATTATAACTTAAAAATCACATGAAACTATGCTGACAATTCTACAGTCTATCTCACATTAATTTCCGAAACTTAATTCTTGTACATAGCTCTATGGCTTGAGACATGGACCTTCTAGAATACGTCGATCTATGTTTTCTTTCAAATGAACTAGAGGGCAGTTGATGAGATTAAATTTATTAATTAATTAGAAACGATATTGAAGTGAGGAAACAATTTCAGTCGTCAATTGTACTTGGATTCGATTCATATACTTAAAAAGATGCATTTGAGATCTTGATATTAGCAAAAAGCCATTCCAATAAAATAAATGTCAACTTTGAAACCTAATGAGAGAATCAATTATGAAAAATGAATAATTGGCTGTAATACGAGAGATCTGTAACATATAACGACCTTATAAAGCTGAAAGCTGCCGTTTCGTCCATCTTATGTAGCTGTGTCTAACTCATGCTAGGCATTAATTCATATAAATATCATACATTATATAATATTCCAAATTGCAACGAAGTAATTTACACTTAAGAATCCACCACCATTAAGATAATTTCAACGCCGGAAGCTCGCACCATTACTGCCACTTTTTCTTGATGTACGTGATACGCCACACTATGATGAGACATTAGTTATTACGAATCAACTCATGCATTTCATGAAAAAGGAAAAGGTAGATAACATTCCAACCCATAATTTCATTATGTTTCTGACGGCATAAAATATTTAAGTAAGTAAAGGTCGGTACAATTGGCTAAAAACTGAAACTCAGCTGGATTGGGAGATAATTTGTAACTGTTGGAATTAATACCAATGAAATGGCTCCATTTAATGATTTTTTAAGAAATGCGTTCTGGAAGAAACTACATCATTTGATATGAAGGAAAATGTTAGCAAAATAATAATATCTCGTTAAAGAGCAGATGTCAACTTAGCACGATACAACTATTAACCTGAAAAGTAATTCATTAAAAGGAAAAAGTCTTCATGCAAAGAAACACTCACCATTATCTGAACGTAGGATGGACAGTTTCATATGAAACATCGTCTTCAAAATGTTCCTCTATCAGAAGGAGCTGTAAGCGTCAATTAAAGAGAAATAAATAATGATGCAGGGCAAAATAAACCAACAACCCTACATTACTTTTATCCTATGCACAATTACGGATAAATACAAAAGAAGAACATAAAAATTTCAGATATTTTTTAAGATAAAAATTATCTAAAATTTTTATTAACTTCAATTTTTAGGTTTTGATAATAAAATGGATTGACTATTTGGTGCAATTGACTTAACAATGATGAAAACAGTTTCACATCTCTCATTTTAATAAGCATTCAAAATAGAATAATTGCGTGGCAAGAGTAAGTAACTCTTGAAAGAGGGACATTTTTCAAATATAAGGCTACGATGGTAAACCAGAATTGCAAAAATTTAATTAACCATTACAAAAAATATCTCTTGAAATAAATACTCGCCCTATTTTATCAACAAAACAAAACTCAGTCGCAAGATTTTAACCAACGATCATTTAAAATTAATATAAAACATATTTCTCCATTTTACTGACCTAAAAATTCGCAAAACATGTCACGGAAAATCTTATGTCCGTTGATATAGCAATAAAGGCGGAGGAATTATTTTTTATTGTAGCCGTATGCTTCTTCTATATTTAATCAGCGAAAAATTTTACCCTTTGAGCTGATACACTTCAGAAACTTGGTTTGCGTTAGAAAGGAAAATAAATCTTGCGAGGTCATTGAAGCTCAATTAATGGATTTCATCGAACGTAGAATAAATAAATGTCATGATACCTCGAGAAGTACGGTAAGAATGCAAGTTAACCAAGAAAATAATACACCCACAAATCCACTTTACAATAAAAGTCACAAAGTCGACACAACTTAAAGCGGTCGAAAAATATATATAAGTCATTATGAACCGTGAATATTTTGAATTATTATTCTCTCATTCCTCCAAGAAATTTCACAAAATCATTTAAGAAAGGTCATTCATTCCAATAGGCGTAAAACTTACTACAGGAACTATTTCCTAAAAATTGATTTCTTAGCACTCTCGTGTATTTGCTCTGCTTCCAGGAGAATGGAGCTCATTGTACTTGTGAACTTTAGTACTAATTTGAGAGAATAATAGTTGCCGGAGTGACCACGGCCAAGGATAAAAAAGCTATGGTTGCCTTGGAGATGAAGATGACTCGTTGTTAGCTTCAATCATGTAGACTGCAGAGGAACACGCCAATCCAATCAATCCATGCAAATTGACATGGGTTTGTCCGTGGGCGTGATATTGCGGGGCAATGGACGGTGAAGGGCAATCAAGAAATCTCGAAGGGCATACAATCATATCACACCTCGTACCTACACGGCGGCTAACGCAACATGGGGCTTTGCCAGATTTCTTCACGTATAGGAAAAATGCCAGGACACGATGTCATCCGGTAGGAAAAAGAGTTTAAGCGCTGTAAGTTCGAACCGAAATGAAATCGCTTATGACAATATCACGAAGAATCTAAACCTCAAACATTATGGAAAATGTAGGGAAGAATTAATTCCTGCACCAGAGTACTTACCGTATATTTGCATAAATGTCACCAATCTTAGCTGGTATACATTCATATTTTCGGGCAGCATAGGAAATATGTGTTTTTTCGTATACTCTGTTGAAATTTTCTGTGAACCATGAGCACTTTTTTAAGTAACTCAAAACATCTTCCTTCGGTACATTTTCTTCTATTTTTTCACATGGTGATATGATTTCAATTTTTTATCGTTTCAGAGTTAAGTTTTTTTGACTTGCCATCATCACAAAGGTTTACCCTCAATCATGAGAGAGGATCTATATTCTTCACACTTACATTCAAAGCTTTTTTTCTATAATATTTATTTACAGCTTTCTGAAATAGAACCATAAACTCAACGAATAAAGAGCAGCAAAATTCGCCTTTGCTCTTGCAGTTACAGTGAGACCATACGTGAATATTTTTTTCTCCCACGTAGCTACATAGGGAGCTAATTTAAAAATATCCTTAGCCCAGCCTTACAGGCTGTTTCAGTGACTTTCCCGTTTCGCTTGTTTTCAATTTCATCCGAGTATTATCAGCGGCGACACTAACGCGATGGGTATCCAAGTTAAATTCTCCTCTATATACAATTTCTAAATCCGGATGACTAATGAGCTTGAATATATCTCTAGGTACATTAACATAATTTACAATATTTCAACTTCTAACTTAGTAAATTCTTACGACTTATACTTAGTAATTAATACGGACAACGAATTTGTAAGACGAGGCAAAGCAGAAAATTGCATAAATTTTGCTGACTTTGGATCAAACTTCCGAAAATTCAAAACTTGAAAAGCTCGAATTTTCCAATGCATCGACGAGAACGCTGTGAAGTTAACCCAAGGCATATTTCCCGTTCCAAAATTACAGCGAATTTTTATTCTCTATCCACTGACGTAAAGTTATATTTCAACGCCTCGACAATTCTTCCACTTTACAGGAGATTTACACACAGGAGACATAAAATATAGTCACCACGTCGAGCAGTAAAAAAAATAATATTGTTGATTTTTCCATGCCTGGGAGGAAAAGGTCACTTTTAACACCTGAAAGGTCACTCCAATGCACCAAATCCCAAATTAAAATCTAGCATAGCCTCGCTTGGCAAAATGGACCGAGGGCTGGTCAATTTGTAGTGGCAAGGGTCCTGTTACGGTTTGGAATCAATTATCACATATCATAGAAATGGAATTATCTATCACCACATCACAGCGTATATTCCCAATCGAATGAATCAATTGAGAAATACCTTTAGTTTTTTCACCGATTTATATATTATATATTTTATTTAATCCTATTTTTCCACTACATTTTCTTAATTTTGCGAAAAAATACGAATGTATATTAATGAATACAATGAAGTTCGACAAAGTCAAGCCTAATGTGATCAAATAAAAATTAATATAAAAAATACAAAAATAAAAGCGCCGAATCGGGACCAATTAACGTGCCATTCATCGTACGGTGCTACTCTTGCACTGCTTTACAAACAGCACGAAAAAAGTCAAGAGAGGTAATCCAGAATGCTTGCCTGGAAAAAAATCTCCGCTAGGAGATGGATCCATCTTACTAAGTTGAGATCACACCACTCCGTGAACAAGAAATAAATCTCAGTAAATGCATGATAGTAAATTTCTTCCGTAAGACTTCAACTACCCCAAGTATACATTGAGAATGGATTAAAATATAAGCGTCAGGTAATGTTACATACATCGGAGAAAAAATATGAGATATACTGTGAAGTATACTGAGGAAGTGACCTGAAGAAGCCAGGATTCGTCAAGCGTGTTCTGGAAAGGTTTACATGCGAAAAAGCTAAAGAGAGGTGCTTCTTCGCACTTGTCAGGCCGCACGGAGAATATGCGGTTGCACACGGGATCCAGCCGAGAACGGTTCAACGCGCGAAGCACCTAAAATAAAAAAAGGAAAGTTGTTCGATTAGTAAAGAACTGCTAAGAGCGAACAGACATCGTTACAAATGTTTGACATGAATTAGACAGGGAACCACCTGAAAATCCTAGGCTTCGTGTTTGGCTTTGATAGCCCGAGCACTTTAAAACAGATATATTTTCAGAGCGACAGGGAGAACATCAACTTAGAACTTCGCCATATTTATAGGGTCGACAGAAACGATAAAGTAAGATGAATATTTTTCCAAATATTAAAATTTAGCAATTCGTT
The DNA here is from genome assembly GCF_921293095.1 of Ischnura elegans. Classification (NCBI taxonomy): domain Eukaryota; kingdom Metazoa; phylum Arthropoda; class Insecta; order Odonata; family Coenagrionidae; genus Ischnura; species Ischnura elegans. The sequence continues at coordinate 44,792,301 of NC_060253.1, read as the reverse complement.
TTCCTTAATGCCTATCCTTAATCCTAACACCCCCTGCCACGCTCCTGTTGAGGCAACTTTCGGGGTGGTACATATAAATGTAGGGGAACCTCATCCGCCACTTAATTAGAACTCACTAAACAAGCAATTAAATCCGCCACATATTATCAAACATATAAAACTTATTATTTTTAACTAAAGATAATGTCAAAGCAATCTGTGCACAGCATATTAATTCAAGCAGTGGTATCTCACTGAATTACCAAGGTCCACTGCCTTGGAATATTGATTTTCTCCGCAAGCTAAACCTAGCACCAATCCCACTATCTTCAATGTCACGCTTTTAATTAGATCATCAATTGCTACAACAGACTACAGGGGTGTTAACTAGTCAGAGCAGAGAAAAAAAGGGGATTACTTTTTGGATGGCTGACACATTTACATCCAATGCAACACCCACCAACCACGGAGACGGTCTGCGGAAATGGGGTATCAAGGGAAATAAAATTTCAAATAAACCGGATGATGAAAGTTGAAAGCAAGATTGGAAGGCAGCGATAACGACATTCTAATTGCCTTATTCATGTTTGAGGTAAAAAAAGCTTACATGGGTGAAATTATAGATCCTACTCATTGCCATGGGGAATTTCCACAAAATTCAATACATACTCATTCTCGTGCAAAAACCCTGCGCAAAAAACAGCTTTCCTGGTGCTTCAATAAAACAAATTACAGTCACATTCTTTGGATTTGGATTCACAGTCAAGTATTCTTTGGATTTGTGGGCCTATGATCGTCGTTGGATCGTGGAAATACTCATTTATATATTCAAAATTATCTTAGGCAAGCGGTTAAAGCCACACGATCATTTTTTCCATCCTTAATAATATAATCGCAAGTGATTTTTTCAATAACTCCATGCAGTTTAACAAATATGATTTTTTCCTTTCATCTCCGCCCATTTTGCAGTTTGCGAAAAAGGTTTAAAATATTATTAAATTGCATGGAATTCATGATTTACAGCTTCTTTATGGGCTTCTACGAACAAAACGTTTCAAGATTGCGCATTTTAAAATTCAATGTTGCAATTCATGTTATTCATAATTTTCGACGCAAATTATTAAGCGGTTTAAAAAAAAATACCATTTGACCTTGATTTTCGCTTAAAAGTTAAAGCAATATAGCAACCTTTGTAAAGGGTGGAAAAAAATTTAGTGCAATGAAAAAAGCATAATTATGCAATAAAAAATGAAGGTACATCGTGATTAGTATTTAAAACTTTCTTGCATCTTCCTTGAAGACCCCGTGCAAAAAAATTATTACTAATAATAATCATTACTTTTAGGTAAATTTCACATAAATGTCTGTTCCAGGATGTGCTGAACTTGAACATCTAAAATTGTTGTTGAAAAGCTAATGAGGTTTAACTACAAACAATTTGGGAGGATTAAAGCTTTAGACTACCAAGTCAAGCAATTTTTTTCATAGGAGCTAGAATGATTAAGGTATTTTTGAAGAGACAAAAAAATGGTTTCATTTTCTAGAGCACCAACTAAAAAGTTTCACTAATGGCTCTGGGTGAACTTTCTTTGACATTAATCTCCAACCACAACAGGAAAAGCTGAGTGATAAGTTTTTTTTATACCCTTCCAAATCTTTTACATACGAAACAGGCGGAAGACAGATATTTCTTAAGAATTATCCCCCATAAGAAAGGAATTTCCCGAGAGGACTGATTAATCATCATTTGCCAATTTAGCTTCTTACGCAAAGAGAAATATTTAAAGGGCAAGGGGTATGATTTATAAAAATGCAAACAAAAATATCTTTTTATAAATATAACACAAAAAAGAAAAAAAAAACACATAAAGAGTAAAAGATACTGCCTATGCCAACTACTGGTTTTTATCATTACTGGTAGAAGAATACTATACGACCAAAATATTCAAAACAGACAGAAAGGTAACAGAGAAAGCAATGAAAATACTTCGTGACTTCGCGTTTTCATTGCTAGTAATATGCTATTTGCCATTTCACCACGCTCAAGTTTGGATTTAAGTAAAAGAGAAAGCTGTTAACTGCCCTATAACCAGGTGAACGTAATATAAGGACATTTCAGAAATATATTCCTTTCGCATACCAAGGTTTATCTATTTGTGGGCCAAAGTTAAAAAGGCTTAAAGTATAAGGCAAGTTGCACGCTCATCAGAGAAAAAAATCGATGAAAAATTCAATTTCCGCCCCAGCTTGTCGATTTTGATGCTCTACCTCAACAGGAAATCGAAAAGTTAGAAACTTTTTTCCAAAAAATATATCGACGACATAAAGGAAATGAATGAATAGGACGAAAGCGTACTTTTTCTAACTTTCCCTCTTTCTGTGACTCGGGTCAACCGTATTTTTATCCTTTTTAGGTTTCTGAACTTAACCCTCTAGTTTCATCAGATTATTTTTTATTTGGAAAAATTGGTGACAACAGAGATAAGTTTTGTTTCAAGAGCTATCGATAACTACTACCTTGGCCTTCTGAGTATTTTTATGGCCGAAGAGAAGACAGCTGTGACAGTCGACAGAAGCCCGTGAAAAGGGAACCTGTTTTTTGGACGCGTTCACAAATATTTTTGATAAAATAAGAAACTCTATTCCTGGAATCTGGAAAGAAAGCAGAAAAGCCGACCCATTTTTTTATGATTCTCCGAGCGAAAACACCCATTTCGGTTTATACATCAAGCGGTAGAGCATGAATATAATTGCTGGCTATACAGCACGCTCAACAGAAAATTACACTTCAGTAACGCTACAGCGTGTAGGGAGAATACGGACTGCAACGCTAAGAAGAACAAAAATCTAAACAGCCTCAGTTCCGTTTTTATCCCTTCTTAAAAATGAAAAACAGCTATTTTTGTGTTTAAGACACTTAGCTTACCCTTATGGAACTAAATGGTGAAACGCCCATTGAAAACTTTGATAAGAGCAATCACGAATTTTTCATTCTCTATCATTAATATATGAGTAAAAATATACAATGCCATGAAACATTAAGGTAAAAGTAGGAATAAAGCCCAATGTGACCAGGGGAACGAACCGCCCCTCTGCACTGAGTGCGTGAATTTTTCACTACAGTGGCTTCGTATAGACGCGTCTTAAGTGAGCTCTGTAGAAACTTATCCTAACCATATAAAGGATTGAATCACTGAGTGATGAATATAGTAAGTAAATAAGCAGTAAGTATACCCCGCTGCACTAATTTTGTTTAAAATCAGATGATTTAAGTGAGTAGGCTTGGTCAGCAAAATGTAAACTAATCTTCGCTCACATTATCATGAACAGCTTGTATTATCATAAAATTCATTTTGGGAATATTAGGGTTAATTATACATGCCTTTAAGGCAGGTTTCCATGGAGTACTTACGAAGTTTTCTGGCCGGACCCCCTCCTTCATGTACTTCCCTATTCAATACACAAAAAGGGACACTCCCTTTCATTCTATCCAAAAAGTCATGTTCTCTTCCTTCCCCCTCGTTTACCTAACATTATATCCTCTAAATCTGTTCTCAACTTCCCCTCTTCGCTAAGTACACAAAAATATTTCTCTAGATGGTAAAGCACATGCATTATTGTTATTAAATCAAAATTTTTAAGAGGGAAAATACACATGATGCTGTCCGCGCCCACACTTTTATTTTTACGCTCAAATCTAGTGGGATTAGACTTAGAATCTTTGACGTTGGCGTCAATTGAGCAAATGGCTTCGTTTATTTAACTAAAGCGATACGAGACAAGATTGAATACCAGTGTGAAGCCGATTAGAGAAACTTTTTCGCCTCGGGGATGTGTGCTTTCCGTTTAATAGATATTAGACTTCAACAGCAGAAGCGACGCCCAAATAACTTTCATATTTATTTTCGTTTATAAATCATGTTTGGACAGTCATATTTGCCTCCACCATGGTGCTCATACTTCTATGTAAGCGGATACTCCAACTTAATTGACGCAAAAAGTATGATAACATTAAGTCCACATCGAAAAGTAAACGATATCATTAATGGAAGTAGTATAAAAAGAAGTTTCATTTCATTTTTGAGGATTTATTAATATGCGTAGAGTTACGACCGATGGCATCAATCTCTCCCGAGGAGCAATCAATTTAATCACAAGGAAAAGATTTTCATGGAAAATACGCCTGCAAAAATAGAAATAAGCTTCACATTTCATTCATAAAAATTGCCGACCCAAAAATTAATGAAAAACTACACCCACATAGGATATTGAACTGCTACGCAGAAAATTTTCATTGCTACGTAATGAATTACTTTTTAATCATTCACTTAAATTAGAAGTAATTTTCAACATATCAATATGTTTTACAAAATCGTTTCAAAATAATATAATAGTTAATAAAATTCCAAATTTACGCACATATTAAGATATCATGTATAGTTAAAAAAAGGACGAAAACTCCACTCGATAGGGTAAATCAAATAACTTAAACCTGGATCTATGGACAGAACTATTAAAGCTGAGCGGTAAAACCATTGCTTAGTAAACGGTAACGGATATTTTATAGCGAGGTTTACCATTTATTTTAGGTTCCAAAATTATCCTATTATTTAATTCTGAGTTGAACGTCTTTTCATGTTCATTTAATCAATTATCCATGACTCGGTTTCATAGACACAATATGAAAATGGTCATGTCAATTGTAAAGTACAAATGCCATTTTCACCACATTACGTCACCTATTTCTCTTTATTTAAAAATCTGTCCTTTTTGTGAGTTTTAATTTTAAAAATTGTTGTTTTCACTAACGTTTTTTGAAATATCCTTCTGTTATCATTATTTTTCCCTCACGGAAAGACTTCCTTTTGGAAAATTCAAGAAAGGAATATAAAAAGAAAAACCCTAATTGGCAGTGGCCGAAGCCAATAACCTCGCCGAAAATAGCCAGGAAGCCACTTTAAAAGGGGGACCATAAAAAAGCTATTCGGACATCCTTCACTTGATGCCGGAGACATGCGAAACATCTCGAAAATATAAACAAAAAACAGCATCTCAAAGCGATCGAGTCTTTTGTAAACAAACATGGAAGCGGATGGGAAGAGGAGCTTTTCCGGGTCAACAAATCAAGGGAATGAAGCGAGATATTTCCGAAAAATCCATATTCAACGGAGAGATACAGCAAAGAATGAGGTTTGACGAGGGAAACAATAAGAAAACCTCAATATAAACTGAAGATGTGGGACAATAACGATTATAATTTCTAAGAAATGAAGGCTCTTGTTTATAAATTCTGAGAATTCTAAACTCCTCCGAGGGTGATACGTTAAAAATGACTACATCTTTCCCAAATTTTTACGGCGAAAAACTCTTATTTACTCTTAGTCATCCCTTAGATAGTGATGAAGAAGGCTTTTAGCGCTATAAGATCGTAGTAAAAAAAATATGGTACCTATTTTTAAATGGGTACCATTTTTTCTAGTGCAGTGGTTCCCAATTGGAGCTTTGCGACTCCTTCGGGGTACGCGACGAACTAGTCGGGGGTACGCCGTTAATAATCGGTAATGGCGGACGCCTAAACTATGCATCTCTTAATCAGGAAATATGTATTCATATTTCATGGGGTATTTAAAACTAAGTTTCAAACATTACAATTATTTATAACTATAAGTGTCACCTACCCGTAGTGAAATTAAGCAATAAAATGAGCACGTTACATTTTTGGGAGTAAAATATTAGTTACATTCACATAGAGGGGTATGGGAGGAAAAATAGGTTGGGTGCCGTTGTTCTAGTGGATGGAACGATTGGCTACTGATCGAAGAGACCCGGGTTCAAATCGTGCATGAAGCTTTCTAAAACTCTGCTACTCGTCCTATTCTCGATATGTGAAGCAGACCAAGGATGGAAACTATCCACGAAGCCCTAAATCTGTGAATTCCATAGGCCTGCGACTTTGTACAGAGTGAGCTGTAGCTTAAACTATCCAAACCACCCTATTGGTGGAATCACAAAGTTAATTAAGCCATTTCAGATGAGATTTTTTTTATAAGTTCCTCACATTTTTCCAGGAGTTAGACGTGGTTGGATATATATACATATGTATTTGCAATCTCGGCTTGAAGATTGCCTACTAAGAAAATACACTAAGCGTTAAAGAAAAATCCGATTCCTCAACAGATATTCATCAATTAAGAATGAACTGCCAAAAATGCCAATCTTAGAGAGTATTCCCAATTTCAATTCAATTTCTGCTCGGAAGCGCCGACGGGATCTGCTTTTCTTGGCTTATTTAACGTGGATGAAGAGAGCATTTTGAGATCCTTCATCACCATAATTTTTCAACGGCAGGTTATACTTACGCAATGTAATTCCTACTTCCGCAGCACTATCATAAAGCCTGGTTGCACAATGCATTAACGCGTAAAAGTTAATGTCTAAATGTATGAACGCTAGCATTAACACGAAAATGCACCGTATAACCACCCAATTCGGTCGAATGCATGCACAAAAAATAGAACCTGTCCTAATTTGGTTCATAAATTGGAACATGTTCAATCCGGTCCACAAAAATTTTTCATTCGAAAAGACATTATCTCGTAGTGTTCATGCATTGTGTAAGCACACAAGCTTATAATCTTACACGTACTGTGAATGGGTACTTCGCGTATTGTAGTATGACGATTTTCGATTGATTCATTCAGGATTTTAACGCGAAATCCTTCCACCAGCAGCCAATGGGTATGATGAGACCTCCACACCACAAAACAGCAATTAAAGCATAATCGACAAAAAGGTTGAATATATTCAACATTTCAAAATTTTCCATTTTCCACGAGGTAAAACTCAAGCTTAAAAACTCATTTAGTTGAACAAAAATACTTGTATAAACACCTATTTGTGATTTGTTCCTGAAAAGAAATATAACTACCGTAAAAGGATATTTGTCATAAATAAACACCTCCGCATTACACTCGACACGAAACCAGACATTAAGGTATAAATAAAAAAGAATCGCGAGAGAGACCGTTTATATCCGACGTCTTCCTTTTCTACCTCGTGAACCCAGCGGAAGTGGGATCAAATAAAACAAAAACTTCCTCCGGGTAAAAATAATGCGTTCGTTGAGGAGTGAGATAAAGCGGATAGGAGGAGGGAATGGACTTCTCGCAAGTTTGGCAACAAGAGAAAGGAGAAAACATGGGCGCAGGATATTATTTTTCTCTCGGGAAACGGACGGGAACGGTGTAGCAGAGGGAGGAGATGGAGCAGGGTTTTGATAAAGAACAAGGGAAAAGAATCCCGTGGGGATAAGCCGTATCGACCGATCCATATAATACAGGTATTCCCGGCATAGTTTTTCGACGCTGGGGGATGGAATTATTGAAAGTGAACTTCGTATCTAGTGATGGAGACATGTCGGTCGAAATCGACTTTTCGCGCAATCGATTTGTAATAGAAATGAAAAGCTCGATTTTTCAAAAAGACTAAATATGATTGCCGAAAAAATCTACGGTTCTTTTTTTTAAGTTTGTGAATAAACGTGGTCACTGCTCATTCGAAAAACTCAAAATAGACATTTTAGCACCAGAAAAAATCCGCTCTGAATCCATTCACATAAAAGTACTGGAATTACCGCTTGGAACCATTCGGCCTCACAAAAATCATTTTGAAAGATCAACACATTGAGATGCTTTCTTGATAATCGATTCCCAATTTTACTGGCCTTTGAGGAAGGTATTTCATATGGGATGGATGACGTTATCACAGACCGGTCGTGACGTTGCTGAGATCAAACGAAATGTTCAAGATATAAATTGAAGAATGGAATTCGGATTGATACTCGAAGATCTCTTAAAAGGAGGAGATAGAGCAGGACCTAGATAAAGAACAAGGGAAAAGCACCCCGTGTGGATAAGCCGTATCGACCGATATATGCTCGATATCGATGTCCTCGATCTTAGACTATTAAAACTCGATTTTCGATTGCAATGAAAATCGATTTTTCCAACTTTATCATTCAACGTGACACTTGATCGCTATAAGATTGCCTCGATCCCTCACTTATTTCTTGATCAGAGCTTCAACCAGAATGGTTGTATGGACAGGTGAGGGCAGAGCTCACCTCAGACCAAGCTGTGGTCGTGTGAAGGTAACATTCAGTGTAATGGAAGTATGCGTTTTCTTAGGGCGCCCAGCACTTCGCGTATTGTAGTATGACGATTTTCGATTGATTCATTCAGGATTTTAACGCGAAATCCTTCCACCATCAGCCAATGGGTATGATGAGACCTCCACACTACAAACCAGCAATTAAAGCATCATCGACAAAAAGGTTGAATAGATTCAACATTTCAAAATTTTCCATGAATTACAACCTTACACTAAGGAGGATAGCTATCACACACACGGGGTAAAAACGCCAGATAAAAATAATGGTCCACAGGCGAATTTCAGAATAGGAATTGAAATTACTTATTCCAAAGCCTATAATATGGGCTCTAAATTTATCAATAAATCATATCATAGTGATTATTTAAAGTAAAACTTTACCTCGCAGTAAATAAGTTAACAAAATATTACACTGCCACGTGTTGAAATGTCTTTACGTTATCCTTGCACGCCTAGCGTTCAGCAATGCTTTCCAGCCACGAGCTACGAGGTAGTCCATTTTACGGAAATCTGACGTTGGCGTAAGATAAGAATAAGTGACGGTAAAGAGGAAGAAAAGCCAAGAAACGGTTGTAATGGATACGCTTCGTCGAATTTAAGGTATATATTGCGAATACTTCGACCAAAACTGATGACTGGCTAATCGTTCTATATTTCCTTTATAGATAGTGTTCGAAAGTTCGCATTTCAAAACCTCTATTTTTTTTAATCAAAATTTTGATGCTTTGATAATACAAGGAATGCATACGTTTTGACCAAATCACGGATTTTATAATCTTTATACTTTAAAATAATGATAAAATCAAATCCTGGTCTCGACAACGGATTAATTTTTGAGTTAATGACATATAAATGCAGTATTTAAAGTCATGAATTTATAAAGATAACGAGTAATTAAATAAAAGCGAAAAAACTATGTATAAATCCACCAATTTATTTATGTGGCACTACTAGTTTCGACGCAGCGGCGTCATCATCAGGCACCTGATGATGACGCCGCTGCGTCGCAACTAGTAGTACCTACTACATAAATAAATTGGTGGATTTATACATATTTTGTTCGCCTTTATTTATTAGAATGAACCTCCACAAAGTTGAGCCTGTTGCGATAGAGATTATAACGAGTTATTCTTTTACATTTTTTGCGACCTTAGGTCACCGGCTAATCCCAATGCTCGCCGTAAACGATGGATAAAAATTATTTCAATTACGAATGCGAAAAATATTTGTTTTGATTCCTGCATTCATAAACGCACCCCGTTAAAGAAAACGTCTACAGCGCCACCTGTTTTTTCGAGAGGTCTTTGAGTGATGGGCAGTAACAGGTGGCGGGCAGCTTTGTTTTTCCTCCTCGGGCTACGCGCCACACGGATATCGAACGGTCCGTTTCCCTTTGAACGACATTCAAGCGCAAAATCCCACTCAACTAGCAAAGGTCAGCTAGCCGTCATCGCAGCTTGTTCGGATGAGATCTTTTGAGTAGGCCAATCGCTTTCAAGCGGTAGCTTTATGCCCACCCCACTCACCTACTGAAATGGCTGAAAATTAATTTAGAGTTTTTTGATTGAGGAAAAGTATTACACAATCCACATACTTGCCGGCCTCGGTGGTACCGGGGTAAAGCCCCCAACTGCTAACCTAAAGGTCGCGGGTTCGAATCCCGCCTGGGTGATTTGACCAGCATCCAGGGCATGGATGTATATGATTGTTAAAGGTGTTAATTGTATGAGAGGACTAACTAGTCCTAAATTCGCTTGTGAAATAAAGACGACATTATCATTATTTTTTTTTTATGTTTTCACAGCATTTTTGCTGGTTTTAGGCGAGGTACGGGTATCACCAAGTACTCTCGTCTCTTTACTCTGTTTTGAAAAATTTTCTGACAATCCGGCAGGTATTTAAAATTGCTGCTTTTTGTATGGTAATAAACAAGTTTTTCGGCAGTCCAATAGTTTGAAGACCTTGATGGAGTGAATGAGGCACTACTCCTGTGGCGGAGATAATGATGGGTATTATGTGTACTTTATCTGATTTCCACAATCTCTTGATTTCATTTTTAAGTTCTTCATACTTTTCCATTTTGCTGGTGTAGGCTGTAGTGATATTATGCGAATTAGGTACGGTAATGTCTATCAAGTACGTTTCATTGTGAGTTTTATCTTGTACTACTAGATCAGGTCTATTGCTATGGACTGTTTTATCGGTAATAATTGAACGGTTATAATAAATCTTACAGTGGTCGTTTTCAAGGATGGTTTTAGGTGTGTACTTATAATAAGGAACTCCATTTTCCTTCTGTTTCTGGGAAGAGTTACCCATGCCTGAGCCATGCGTGCGATGCATCTTTATCGATTTCAGGGGCCTCCAGGGCATGAGGGTGTCTTCCGTGAAGGGATTTAGCTTTCCATATTGACATTTTACTGTCTATAGTAACAGTGGTTTCACTAACTTGCATACTTACGTCAGATAGGTTTAACGGTGTGTATTTATTGTCTGCGTCACAGATAGTTCTCAGGAGATCCGAGGTAGATTTCTTGCTGAAAAAATATTTCCGTAACTGAGAAAGTTGTGAGTTGTGCTGATTCTTGATGTCTACGATACCCCTTCCACCAAATTTTCTGGGCAACGTGCTCCTCTCTATATTTGAGCTTTTATGGAGCATATTTTTCTCTGTCATTTGGGATCGAATTTTTCTTTGTAGGTCGTCTAGATCTGTTTGTGACCATTTGATTATACCAAAGGAGTATGTCAGGAGAGGGATGACAAAGGTATTAATTGAATTAGTGAGGTTTCTGCTGTTCAATTCCGTGCGAACAAGTTTCTTGATTCTATTTTGGAATTCAGTCGAAAGTTTCTGCTTTATCGTAGAGTGGTCTAGTCGTCTTGCTTGTTGGAATCCTAGGTATTTATAGGTATCTCCCTCATCCATGGCCTCTATTATTTGCCCATCCAGTAGTGGAATATCATTCCTTTGTACTTTACCTCGGAATATTGTGATAGTTCTACATTTATCTATTCCAAATTCCATGTTTATATCCTTAGAAAATATTTCAGTTAAACGGACTAATTGATTTAGATTATTATTAGATCCTGCATATAGCTTGAGATCGTCCATATAGAAGAGATGCGATAGAGTGTGGCATCTTGGTTCTTTTCCTTTTATTTTGACTCCATATTGAGTATTATTCAGGAGGTTTGATAGAGGGTTTAGCGCAAGGCAGAACCATAACGCACTCAAAGAGTCACCTTGAAATATTCCCCGTTTGATTTTGATATTATTCGTCTGCAAAAGACCCTCGTCAGTTTTTATGTGCAAGATGGTGCTCCATTTTTTCATCACAGTATGGAGACATTTAATAACTTCTGGGTGAATTTTATAGATGTTTAGTACTTCAATAAGCCAGGAATGGGGAACAGAGTCAAAAGCTTTTTTGTAATCTATGTAGCAACTGTGTAGGTTCCTATTCTTTTCTTGTATTTGTTTAAGAATAATTGAATCAATTATCAACTGTTCCTTGCAACCTTTGCTTCCTCTGTGACACCCCTTTTGCTCTTCCGTAAAAATGTGGTTCTCATCTATATGGTTGTTGATGACTTCTGTTATGCAAGAGGTGAAAATTTTATAAAATGTTTGTAGACAAGTTATCGGTCTATATTTTGATGGATCGTTACATGCGACTTCTTTTGGCAATAAATATGTTTTACCTTCCATTAAAAAAACTGGAATATTTTCTGGAAACTTCAAAAATTGGTATATATATATCAGTAGATGCTTATGGCAGCTGGTGAATTTTTTGTACCAAAAGTTGTGTATATTATCACTTCCTGGACTTTTCCAGTTATGGGTTCGGCTAAGAATTTTTTCCAGAATTTCCATTGTAATAATGGGGGGAAGCATAGTTTCTATGTTTTCCGCTGCTGTTCTTTCATTTCTCATCCAGGTTGCATTTCCATTATGGGATGTATCATTCGACCATATATTTGACCAAAATTTCTCCACTTCCTGAGAGTTAGAATTACTTAGGTTTTTATTTTCACAAGAAATAGATTTCTTCTGTTTGTTATTGCCCAATGTTCTGTAAAAATTTCGTTGATTATTTTCAAATTGGGAATTCTGTTGTTTTCTTCTTGTGCATTTATTATATCTGTTGAGTCTCATTTTCGTGGCTGCAAGTTTTTGCTTGAGGGTCTCAATAATTTCTTTTATATTTTCATTGGGCTTGTCATATTGAGTGTGGGAACGGTATTTTATGAATGCCTTCTCAACTTTTTTTTTTTAATGATGTACTTGGATTACCAGTCGAAAACTGGATTAAACGTGCAAGGTCTTGTCTTAAGGCATCCACTTTCCGTTCTAATCGGACTTTCCATTTTGGTTTGCGCCAAATGCGTTCTCCCTTGACCATCGGCGGTCTTGGCTCCTCCCCCTTGTTGCCATTACTGCTATTCGGGACAATCCTGCCACCATTGCACAAAACAGCTGTGGCTGCTCCGCAGTATATAAAATCGTGTAGGTCTTGAAATGTTTTTTCATCACTTAAATATACCGGTAATAGTTTTTCATTTATTATACTAATAATTTTTGCAAGCTTGACAGACGATTGTTGTTTGGGTATTCCTGGTTTGCCTGTGGGGTCTAGTCCTCTATACTTGATAAGGCACGTATTGAACTCATCTTCCACACGTTTGTACAGTGCCTCTTCACAAATTGAAGCTTGGTGTTCTGTGACAACCGTGTCGATATTATCCTGTTGTTCGCCGCTGATGTTGGTCTCCCCGACGGCCGCGCCTGTTGTCTCGCATTCAAGGTGATTTCCCATTCCTGTGCTTATGTCATGTGAACTATTATCCGTAGCTAGGGAGTCGTAGACTTCTTGTTTTATTTTACTTAGCATGGGCTTTGAGATGAGGTTATTTCTGAATATTGTTCTAATTTGGTCGGATAATCTTTGAGGTGTTACATTACAGTTGGGGTACATTTCTTTGAATTTTTCATGCAGCTTTCCTCGATATGCCGTCATGTCAGTTTCATTATTTGTTACGAAAAAATACATACGCATGATTGAGCAGTTTATTTCATGGTTCCATTTCATGCGCATACGTTTACGGCCAGCTTCAGTGGTCTCAGGAAAAAGTGGATTCTGGGAAGCACTTTCAGCTGTCGCAGCCTGTGTAGGTGTTGGGGTGCTGCTTATGTGGCGGGCTGTATTTTCTTCGGGTCTCCCGGTCAGCACCCGCCTCCTCAGTGCATGACCACCGTTGGTTCGCATACTGTTACCTCCAGCGACGGCTCCAGAGGCACCCTGGCGATCCCCAGGCAGCGGCAGGCCATCCGAGGCTTCCGATTTAGTCTCCATCATTAAGAATGGGTATTGCCTTTTATACCTACGGCCAGGTACAGAGACAGCCGCCCCTAACATGGGGACAAACGCTGACCAGGACGCCGCCCAATATGGGATCAGACGCGCCTGGATTTCGGTTTCCGTTTTGGTCCGCGGGTGGTATTTTATTTCCCACCTACCCTGCATATCTGCCGAGCATTCCCCGATCCGCCACCTGGGGACGCGCCCGATGGGGGACGGAAAACCCCACACGGGTCATCATTATTTTTATTATTGTTATTATTATTATTTTTATTATTATTATAATGTTCTTTAATTTTCTTCAGTTTTCACTGAGTAGCTTTAGTGTTAAGAGCACGGGTTCTCACCAAGGTAACTCTTTACTGTTGAATTGCGTTGAGGAATTTTCTCGTGATATGACAGGTTGAAATTATTACAGCCTTTTGCAGTTTGATGTATGTATTTGGATGGAGGTTGAGTATTTTGAAACTATTTTGTATATGTTTTGGAATGATACCGGTAGCTGAGATGACAATTGGAGCTATATAAACCTGTTCCATATTCCATATTCTTTTTATTTCTATTGCCAATTCTTGGTACTTGTTAATTTTTCCTGTAATTGTCTTTTCGATGTTATGCGACAGTGGCACGGCAATATCAACTATGTAGCAAGTTCTATATTTCTTGTCAATCAACACTATATCTGGTCTATTATTAACTATAGTTTTAGCTGTTTGAATAGGCAGATCGTAATAGATTTTAAATGCGCCGTTTTCAAGCACTGTTTCAGGGTGGTACACATAATATGGGGTCTTAGTATCTATTAACTTGTGTTGGTAGGCCAGTTTTTGGTGGATAATTTTTGCGACTTGATTATGTCTACTTAAATATTCTGTATTAGCTAGCATCTTACAGCCAGATATAATGTGCTGGATTGTTTCAGGTATTTGAAAACACCTTCTACATTTGTAATCTGTTATGCTTTCATCACCAAGGATTGTACTTTGCATTATTTTTAGTGCGGATAACCTGGTCTTGTATTGCAAGCATGAACCCTTCGGTTTCTCCATAAAGTTCACCCAATGACAACCATTTGTTTGATGAGATTTTATCAACATATGGTTGATTGAGGTCATTGATGTGTCATCCATGTAATTCCTTCTAGGCCCATATATCTACCTTTCTATTTAATAGAACAGCTCCTGTGTTGGTTGCTTCATCAGTCGTGCCATTTTTTAGATTTAATGGTGTTAATTTGTTGTCGGCATATACTATTGATTTGTGAAGCATCGAACTGTTTGATTTATCGTAGAAGAAATGTTTTAGTCCATGAATTTGGTTTTTGAGGAGCTGTTGTATATCTATTAACCCCCTACCTCCCATATAGCGGGGTAGCGTTAGCCTTTCTATTGCAGCCTTTGGGTGATGTAAATTAAATTTTGTAAATGATGTACGTATTGATCTTTCTATGCCTGCTATTTCGGTTTTGGTCCAGTCAATCACTCCAAATGTATACGTCAGCACAGGTACCGCAAACGTATTGATGGCTTTGATTACATTTCGTGCATTTAATTCTGTTTTAAGGATGGATGTTAGTCTTTTATGGAATTCAGTTGTTAATTCCTTCTTGATCTGTTTATGTTGTATTGATTTTGCTTGCAGGAATCCAAGGTATTTGGAGTTCTCATTTGCTTCCATAGATATTATTGACTCGTCATCTGTAACATTGAAGTTACCATGCTTGATTTTCCCTTTTTCTATGTGAAGCAATCTGCATTTATCCAATCCGAATTGCATGTTTATATCAGCGGAGAACCTACCTGTGACATCCAAAAGGTACTTGAGCTGTATTTCATTTGAGGCATAGATTTTAATATCGTCCATATATAGAAGGTGAGACAAAGTAAAACTGGTGTTTGTATTATTTTTTATTTTGTATCCATATTTAGTGCTATTGAGGGCATTTGATAATGGGTTCAACGCCAGGCAAAACCAAAGTGGACTCAATGAGTCTTCTTGGAATAAACCCCGTTGTATGTCAATGGTTGGTGTTATAAAGCCTTTACCCGATATATTGACCATTAGGGCTGTTTTCCACTTTGCCATAGTTGCTTTTAAAAACTTAATGATGGTGCCGTGGATTTTGTATGTAGTCAGAACTTTTAACAGCCAATTATGTGGGACACTGTCAAACGCCTTACGGTAGTCAATGTAAGCAACATGAAGGTTTCTGTTATTTTTGCGTGATTGTTGTAATACTACAGAATCAATTGTCAATTGCTCCTTGCATCCCATATGGAACTTTCGGCATCCTTTTTGCTCTTCTGCAAGTATATTATTCTGGTCAATATGGCTATATATTTTATTTGTAATACAAGACGTGAGTATTTTGTATATAGTAGGTAGACATGTTATGGGTCGATATTGTGTTGGATCTTCCGTATTCATTGTTTTGGGCTTCATGTATGTTATCCCTGTTGTGAAGAAATCAGGGAGGTTTGTTGGGTTATTAATAATATCATTAAAACATTTGGCTATGGCTCCATGTAGAGACGTAAACTGTTTATACCAGAAGTTTTGAATTCCATCAGGACCTGGTGATTTCCAATTATGTGCCTTTCTTAAAACTATTTTGATGTCCTCGGTTGAGATTTTAGTAAACTGCATTTCAATTAAATTGATGTGTAAGTTTTCTTCGTTTCCAATCCAGCTTGCACTCGAATTGCTTTCTGTTGGGGTCGACCATATTGAGGACCAGAAGTTGTATACTCCATCCTGATCTGGCAATTTACCTTCGATGTCAGTTGTTGCAGATGATCTCAGCTTCTTGTAAAATGATTTTTCGGAAGTTTTAAATTCCCGGTTTTGTTCCTTTCTATTGAAAGACTTATTGTATCTTTTAAGGCGCCCAACTTTAACTGCTAGTTTTTGTTTATTAAGTTAGAGCAACTCTTTGACATACCTACTGTGGTTTTCATTAGCTGCATCTGTGTTGAAATTTTTAAAAACACATTTAAGTGATGATACTAACTTTCTTGATCTATTTCCATTTTGATATTGGGTCAATTTACCAATTTGCTGTCTTAGATGTTTTATATCGCTCTCTAAGCGTTTTCTCCATGGTGGAATTGTTTCTTTTCTTACTGGCACTGTTTCAGATCGGGAGTTCGGTTTGATTTTGAAGCCTAAGTGTTTACTAATGGTGATAGAAGCAGCATAAATCAATGTATGGATGTCGGAAATATTGCTTAAATACTGGGTTAGCTGTGGTAGGATATTATTGACCATAGCGATGGTTTGCATAAACTTCGTTGATGTATTTATTTTTGGAATTTTCGGTCGCTGGCTGGGATCTGAACCGTAATATTCTATTACCGTTTTGGTTAGCAATTCTGATATTTCAGTCTCTTCAAGATTTGTCGTTTTGGACTGATTGGTGTCAATATGTTCTTCTTGGCATTGGCTATTGATGATTCCTGAGTTTCCTGTTTTAAAAATTTCGTTCCTAGATTCCTCTGCGGGACGTGGGGTTGTTGACGGTTCAGCTTCGCTAGATGTAGGTCCAACATTTAAACTGATTTCATCCTCATTTATTGGTGGGTCTATAAGGCTACTTCTGGACAATTCTTTGCTTACTTGATGTTTTATTTCTTCAAGTATTGGAACTGGTAAAAGGTTTTTTAATACAATTGCACGTCTCTGGTCAGCTACTCTTTGTTCGGTGACTACACATTCTGGGTAATGCTCTTTAAATTTCTCAAAAATGTATTTTCTATAACTAGTTTTATCTATTTCAAGCCGGGTTATGGTGTAATACGCATGCGTGACACATTTATTCATTTCGGGAGTCCATTTCACACGTACACGATTTTTTCCTGCTTTAGTGGTCCCTCGATTTTCTACAGATGTAGATTGGGAAGCATCTAAGGCAGGTGTTTGCAGGTGTTTGGTGGTATTCATTCTATTATCATCGGCTGTGTTTCTTTCGGGTTCCCCGATGGGTGTCCGCCTGTTCAACCTCCCATCACTGACGGCTTGCATGCTGTCACGTCCAGCGTCAGCTCCAGACGTGCCCTGGGGAACCCCAGGCAGCGACCTTTCTCCGAGGCATCTCATATTCCGAGTCTCCATCTTTGATGGGGGATTTGCATTTTATATCTACTGCCAGGTCTTTAGAACAGCCGCCCCTGACATGGGGACAGACGCTGACCAGGACGCCGCCCAATGTGGGATTATTGTTATTATTATTATTGTTATTATTATTATTATTATCCTGAAAAAAGTATTTTTGCACGAAGTCACACGTACGAGTGCAGCGTAATTACAAAAAAATTAATGTCTTTTTTTTTAGCCAAGATACGAACCCGGAACTCTAGATTTTCGGTCAGAAAGGTTATCATTTCGATAAAATGATATTTAGTATTTTTTATGATTTTTTGAAAGTGCCCCATGCTTTCCTTATGGCACTACGTAAAGAATTTTTTTGACCAACTTGCAATCATCGCAGGACAAATTCCTTAAAACGCAAGATACTAGATTTTTTGGTTGATTTTTTGGCTATCTCGGAATTTTCATATGTCGAAACAATTCCGAGGAATAAACGATTTCGACTTTCCATTGTAGAGGTGGTCGAATTTTCAATCTTGGATTTCGGCGTTGAGACATGTGCCATATGAAAATTTGGAATCTTTAAGAAAAACCGTTAGAGGGTTCTCCGAACCCTCACGTTTGAGCTTACTTTCGCCGTATCCCTCTTGGTTAATTAATAATTAAATTCCGAAAAATGTCCTGCAAGCGAAAAATCATTGTCGCCATTTTTTTGTGGAGCATGCAATCTTGAATATCTTAGCAACCGTTTAAGCTAGAGGAATGAAATTTTCAAAGTAATAATGTTATTAAAATGGTCAACTTTTGCAATGATGACCATTCCGCTCGATGGATTCATGTGCGAGTTATATCGATACGAATCTCCTTGGATACGCTTTAATCGCTAATAACTTTTTTATTAATCAAGTTTTGAACATGAATGTCATACAAAATACGACTGAAAATGTCATTCATCCGACAAAAGTTAAATCAGGCGAATCGATTGATTAGACTCGAAGTTATGATCGATACAAGGTTGTATTCGATTGAGCCATTTTTTGGGCTTATTTACATAGTTACGGAAATAAAAATTTTAACAATATGTAAGGAAAAAAATGAATTATGCGCACACATAAATTATTTAGATGAATTATGTTTCCTACTGAAGATACATCGATTTGAATTTATATCTTTTTGTATTAGGCCCCCGTAAGAAATACACGCATCCCGTCCAATTACGTCACCAATATAAGAACATAGGCTAAATTTTGAAAGCGGGGATATTAGAGAAGGCAGGGATAAGGGAGTGACCATAGAAGGGATATCAATAGGATTGCGGATTTTACAGTACAGATGTCAGCAGTGTCTAAAGTACGATTCGATTAGTATAGCAAATACGCAAATTGGCATAACTTGATAAGTGTGTACGTTGGACCAATGAAACTTGGTAAACAGGTACATCTTGGTATTCCTCACGATACTCTATGGTAGTATGTTTTGTATTCAGTCTCACGTTCGATATATATCGAATCTACTTTTTCTTAAAATGTATCGAAATGCTATAACATGTAGGATTTTACATCCAAGGACATAGTTTACTAGGGATTAAATAGTAGATACCCATTGACTGGATTTTAAACCAATAGCCTTGCGGATTTTACAGTACAGATGTCAGTATGATCGAAAAATCGATTCAATTATTATAGCAAATACACAAATTGGTATAACTTGAAAAGTATACCCGTTGGACCAATGAAATTTGGCAAATGTGCACATCTTGGTATTCTTCACAATGCCCAACATAAATATGTTTTGTATGTTGTCTAACGTGCGATATATATCGAATAAGCTTTTTCCTCAAATATATCGAACTGCTATAACAAATAGGATATTACATCCAAGGGCATAGTTGACCAGGTTTTATATAGTAGATACCCATTGACAGAAAGTTAAACCAATAGCATTTCGAGTTTTACAATACAGATGTCAGTAGGATCGAAAAATCGATTCGATTATTATAGCAAATACGTAAATTGGCATAACTTCAATACTATATCCGCTGGGCCAATGAAATTTCGTGAATGGGTAAATCCTGGTATTTCTCACAATGCCCAATGGAAATATGTTTTGTATGTAGTCTAACGTTCGATATATATCGAATCTACTTTTTCTTAAAAGATATCGAATTGCTATAACCTATAGGATTTTACATGTAGGGACATAGTTGACCAGGAATTTTAAAGAAGTTACCCATACACTGGAAGTTAAACCAATAGTATTGCGGATTTTAAAGTACAGATGTCAGTATAATCGAAAGATCGATACGATAATTATAGCAAATACGCAAATTGGCATAACTTGATTGCTTTATAAGTTGGACCAAAGAAATTTTGGGAATGGGTATATCACGATATTTCTCACAATGCCCAATAGAAATATGTTTTGTATATGGTCTCACATGCGATATATATCGAATCTTCATTATCCAAATTATATCGATTTGCGTTAAAATTTAGGAATTTACATCCACAGGCATTGTTGACCAGGAATTATAGAGTAGATGACTGGAATTATAATCTACAGCGTTGCGGATTTTACAGGGCAGATGGCATTTTAATCGAAAGATCGAATCGATTATTGTAGCAAATATGCAAATTGGCATAATTTAAATAGTATATGCGTTGGACCAATGAAATTTGGTGAATGGGTACACATTGGTATTCCTCACAATGCCCAATGGGAAGATTTTTTGTATGTAGTCTCTCATTCGATATATATCGAATATACTTTTTCTTAAAATATATGGAATTGTTATAACACATCGGAATTTACATCAATGGGCAAAGTTGACCAGGAATAATATGGTGAATGGCTATTGACCGGAATTAAAATCAAACGCATTGCGAATTTTACATTACAGATGCAGTATAATCGAATGATCGAATCGATTATTATAGAAAATACGGAAAATGGCATAACTTGATTCGTATATTCTTTGGACCAATGAAATTTGGTGAATGTGTACATCCTGATATTCTTCACAAAGCCCAATCGAATATGTTTCCATTTACTGTCTCATTAGATGTATATCGATTCAGCGTTTTCTTAAAATATATATTGAATTGCTATAACATGCAGGATTTTACATCCGCGGGCGTATTTGACCATGAAATATAGGGTAGATGACCTAATGGGAAGATAAATCAATAGGATTGCGAATTTATATTTTCACATGTGAGTAAACTTGACAATTCGTTATGATTATGGTAGCAAATATGCTAATTTGCGTATCTTTTTTACTACTGATGTTAGACAAAAGAAATTTTATGAATATGTTTATTAAAGCATTGTTCATGCTGCACCAATGAAATATATTCGTTTGTTATGCTCCCATTCGACACCTATCGAATATACCTTTTGTAAAATATATCGAACTGCTATTACTTACCAAATATAACATCAACGGAGACAGTTGAACATTCTTCGGTTCTTTCTCCAATTTAAGTTTCATAACCGTATTTATATATTTATTGTAATCAATGCGTTTTGTTGTTATAAACCTTCCTTAGATCTAGAAAAATGACAGCATTGAGAGACATACATCGTCAGAGAAATCCGAACATTACTTCATTATTCGAGACATATTTATTCGAAAAATCATTTCATTAGTCACTGTTCATTTATTTTCTAATAATGATGTATTTAATTTCATTAAGTCTGCTGTATTCAAACGCTAAAAATCAAAAATAAAGGTGATATAATCCTAGGTTAAGGGCTAAAATAAGAAAAATCGGCTACATTTCATAAGTTAATCTATCGTACACTATACATTTTTCTACATTGCGCAATTCATTCATATCAAAATGGTTTCCCGAAGCATTGATCACCGTGGTTACTAAGAAGGTCTTAAGTATTGTTGATAGTGAATGAGCGTATTGTCCGCATATTTCACTCATTCAAACGATATTTGGGGTGTTTCTTTCGCTTTTTGAACCACTTATGGGCATATGACTCGGAAACATGTAACACAACTATGTTCCCACCCCCCTAATTACCCGCTTGATGAATTCAAGCGCCCAATCGACTCGTTACATATTTAAAGTGGGAAAGTAATTCATTGATTGTGTGATTGACACAAATTAGTAGCCCAAACTGTGATAGGTGTGGGTATATGAAATATTGGACGTGAAAGTAAAAAAAAATTCATCGGGAGGAAAAATCTGAAAAGTTGAAAAAGTCGATTAGTTTTCGAGATATATCGACTTGAATTAAAATGGGAGCCTTATGGGACTACAACTTTTTCGCTTTTATTTTGTACTTTTAAACTTCCGAGGAACATGATATTCAATGGACATGGACTAGATTTTTTGGTCGATTTTTTGGTGTGGTTGTCATAGCGACGAATTGATATTTAGTATTTTTTATTACTGTTTGAATGCTCTCAATGCTTTTCTTATGGGAAAACTTTAGGAATTTTTTTGACCAACTTGCAATAATCGCACGAGAAATTCCTTTGCCAAAAAGTTAGATAATTCTTTGGTTAATTTTTTGGCTATATTAAAATTTTCGTACGTCGAAACAATTCCGAGGAATAAACGATTTCGATTTAACATTGTCGTGATGGGCGAATTTTCAAACTCGGATTTCAGCCTTGAGACATGTGCCATATGAAAATTTGGAATCTCCAAGAAAAACCGTTAGAGGGTTCTCCGAACCCTCACGTTTGAGCTTACTTTCGCCGTAACCCTCTTGGTTAATTCATAATTAAATTCCGAAAAATGTCCTGCACGCGAAAAATCATTGTCGCCATTTTTTTGTGGAGCATGCAATCTTGAATATCTTAGCAACCGTTTAAGCTAGAGAAATGAAATTTTCAGAGTAATACTTTTATCACAATGGTCGACTTTTGCAATGATGACCATTTCGCTCGATCGATTCATGTGCGAGTTATATCGATACCAATCTCCTTGGTTACGCTTAAATCGCTAATAACTTTTTTCTAAATCAAGGCATGAATGTGAAAGTCATATATAATACTACTGTTAATGTCTTTTCTTCGACAAAAGTTAAATCAAGCGAATCGAGCGATTACAGCCGAAGTTATGATCGATAAATGGTTGCATTCGATTGAGCCATTTTTCAGACCTATTTACATAGTTACAGGGAAAAAAATTATAAAAATATGTAAGGGAAGAAATGAATTATGCGCACACATAAATTATTTAGATGAGTATTGTTTCCTAACGAAGATATATCAATATGAATTTATATCTTTTTGTATTAGGTCCCCGTAAGAAATACACGCGTCGCCCTATATACGTCACCAATATAAGAACATAGGCAACATTTTGAAAGCGGGGATAGTAGAGAAGAGAGAGATAAGGGTATGGCCATCGAATGGAGGGGTTATCAATAGGATGCGAATTTTTCAATACAGGTGGCAGTATAGTCGAATGTACGATTCGAATTTTATAGCAAATACGGAAATTGGCATAAAATGATAAGTGTATACGTTGGACCAATGAAATTTAGTGAATTGGTACATCATGGTATTCCTCACAATGCGCAATGGAAACATGTTTTGTATATAGTCTCACGCTCGATATATATCGAATCTACTTTTTCTTAAAATATATCGAATTGCTATAGCATATAGGATTTTACATCTAAGGACATAATAGACAAGGAAATACATAGTAGATACCCATATCCCAGAAATTAAACCAAAAACATTGCGAATTTCAAAGTACAGATGTCAGTATGATCGAAAAGTCGATTCGATTATTATAGCAAATACGTTAATTGGCATAACTTCAATTGTGTTTCCGTTGGACCAATGAAATTTGGTGAATGGGTACATCTTTGTATTCCTCACAATGCCCAATGGAAATTTGTTTTGTATGTAGTCTCACGCTCGATATATATCGAATATAATTTTTATTAAAATATATCGAATTGCTATAACACATAGGATTTTACATCCAAGGACATATTTTACCAGGAATTATATAGTAGATACCCATAGACTGTAAGTTAAACCAAAAGCAATGCGGATTTTAAAGTACAGATGTCAGTATGATCGAAGAATCGATTCGATTATTCTAGCAAATACGTTAATTGGCATAACTTCAATGGTGTTTCCGTTTCACCAATGAAATATGGTGAATGGGTACATCTTTTTATTCCTCACAATGTCCAATGAAAATATGTTTTGCATGTAGTCTCACATTCGATATATATCGAATCTGCTTTTTCACAATTTATATCGAATAGCTTTAACATATAGGATTTTACACCCATGGGCATTCTTGACCAGGAATTATATAGTAGATGACCATAGACTGGATATTAAAAAAATGTCATTGCGGATTTTACATTACAGATGTCAGTATAATCGAAAGATCGAATCGATTATTGTAGCAAATACGCAAATTGGCATAACTGGATTAGTATATACGTTGGACCAATGAAAATTGGTGAATGGGTACATCTTGGTATTCCTCAAATTGCCCAATGGAAATATGTTTTGCATGTAGTCTCACATTCGATACATATCGAATCTGCTTTTTCACAAATTATATCGAATAGCTATGACATTTAGGATTTTACACCCATGGGCATTCTTGACCA
Source organism: Ischnura elegans (assembly GCF_921293095.1). Taxonomy (NCBI): domain Eukaryota; kingdom Metazoa; phylum Arthropoda; class Insecta; order Odonata; family Coenagrionidae; genus Ischnura; species Ischnura elegans. The sequence goes on along the minus strand of NC_060253.1, from coordinate 44,768,095 downwards.
GGAATTATATAGTAGATGACCATAGACTGGATATAAAAAAATGTCATTGCGGATTTTACATTACAGATGTCAGTATAATCGAAAGATCGAATCGATTTTTGTAGCAAATACGCAAATTGGCATAACTGGATTAGTATATACGTTGGACCAATGAAAATTGGTGAATGGGTACATCTTGGTATTCCTCACATTGCCCAATGGAAATATGTTTTGCATGTAGTCTCACATTCGATACATATCGAATCTGCTTTTTCACAAATTATATCGAATAGCTATTACATTTAGGATTTTACATCAACGGGCATTGTTGACCAGCAATTATATAGAAGATGACCATAGCGTGGAAAAAAAATCAATATCGTTGCGGATTTTACATTGCAGATGTCAGTATAATCGAAAGATCGATTCGATAGTTATAGCAAATGCTGAAATTAGCATATTTTGATTAGTATATACGTTGCACCAATGACATTTTGTGAATGGGTACATCTTGGGATTCCTCACAATGCCCAATTGAAATATTGTTTGCGTTTAGTCTCACGTTCGATATTTATCGAATCTACTTTTTCTTAAAATATGTCGAATTGCTATAACATATAGGATTTTACATCCAAGGACATAGTTGACCAGGAAATATAGAGAAGATTTCTATTAACTGGAATTAAAATCTACGGCATTGCGGATATTACAGTGCAGATAGCAGTTTTATCGAAAGATCGATTCGATAATTGTAGCAAATACGCGAATTGGCATAACATGATTAGTATTTACGTTGGACCAATGAAATTTGGTGAATGGGTACATCTTGGTCTTCCTCACAATGCCCAATGGAAATATGCTTTGCGTGTAGTCTCACGATCTATATATATTGAATATGCTTTTTCTTAAAATATATCGAATCGTTATTACATACAGGATTTTCTATCCACGTACATAGTCGACCAGGAATTTTAGGGTTGATGATCGAAGACTGGAACAGGATTGCAAATTTTAAATACACGTGTCAGTATACTTGATAATTCGATACGATAAAGATAGCAAATATGCCAAAGCTATTTTTTTCAAATTGGAATATCTTGAGAATAACTATTTTTTAGTACCAAAGAAATTTGGGGAATCGTTACAATTTAGTATTTTACACACTGCATTATGGACATATGTTTTGCGAGTGGTACATCTTTATATATTTATCTAAGGAATCTGCGTTTCATTTTCAAGTTTCGCTTATCACAACGCCTTTGGACTTTAAGAGTTGAAAAATAACCACAAAATCATCACTGTCTTGAAATTTTAAAAACCTTATTCCAATTATGTCTCAGTGCTAAACTTAGCCTATTCAAATGATGAACTATCCGTCAAATGAAATCATATTGAAAATAACAAATAATTTTAAAAGTAAACAATTAAGTTCCTTACCCTTTCAAAAACTGGCAGGGAAATTTTTGAATATTTTTAACACTTATGAACACAATGCTCGACAACACGTGACACAACAATGTTCCCACCCTCCTAATTACCCGCTTGAAGAATTCAAGCACCCAATCGACTCGTTAGCATATATAAAGTGGGAAACTAATTAATTGATTGTGTGATTGACACAAATTAGTAGCCCAAACTGTGATAGGTGTGGGTATATGGAATATTGGACGTAAAAGTAAAAAAATATTCATCGGGAGGAAAAATCTGAAAACTTGAAAAAGTCGATTAGTTTTCGAGATATATCGACTTGAATTAACATGGGAGCCTTATGGGACTACAACTTTTTCGCTTTTATTTTGTACTTTTAAACGTCCGAGGAACATGATATTCAATGGACATGGACTAGATTTTTTGGTCGATTTTTTGGTGTGGTTGCCATAGCAACGAATTAATATTTAGTATTTTTTATTACTGTTTGAATGCTCTCAATGCTTTTCTTATGGGAAAACTTTGGGAATTTTTTTGACCTACTTGCAATAATCGTACGACAAATTCCTTTGCCAAAAAGTTAGAGAATTCTTTGGTTAATTTTTTGGCTATCTTAAAATTTTCGTACGTCGAAACAATTCCGAGGAATAAACGATTTCGATTTTACATTGTCGAGATGGGCGAATTTTCAATCTTGGATTTCGGCGTTGAGACATGTGCCATATGAAAATTTGGAATCTCCAAGAAAAACAGTTAGAGGGTTCTCCGAACCCTCACGTTTGAGCTCACTTTCTCCGTATCCCTCTTGGGTTATTCATAATTAAATTCCGAAAAATGTCCTGCACGCGAAAAATCATTGTCGCCATTTTTTTGTGGAGCATGCAATCTTGAATATCTTAGCAACCGTTTAAGCTAGAGAAATGAAATTTTTAGGATAATACTTTTATCACAATGGTCAACTTTTGCAATGACGACCATTCCGCTCGATCGATTCACGTGCGAGTTATATCGATACCAATCTCCTTGGATACGCTTTAATCGCTAATAACTTTTTTATTAATCAAGTTTTGAACATGAATGTCTTACAAAATACGACTGAAAATGTCATTCATCCGACAAAAGTTAAATCAGGCGAATCGATTGATTAGACTCGAAGTTATGATCGATACAAGGTTGTATTCGATTGAGCCATTTTTTGGGCTTATTTACATAGTTACGGAGATAAAAATTTTAACAATATGTAAGGAAAAAAATGAATTATGCGCACACATAAATTATTTAGATGAATTATGTTTCCTAATGAAGATACATCGATTTGAATTTATATCTTTTTGTATTAGGCCCCCCCGTAAGAAATACACGCATCCCGTCTATCTACGTCACCAATATAAGAACATAGGCTAAATTTTGAAAGCGGGGATATTAGAGAAGGCAGGGTTAAGGGAGTGACCATAGAAGGGATATCAATAGGATTGCGGATTTTACAGTACAGATGTCAGCAGTGTCTAAAGTACGATTCGATTAGTATAGCAAATACGCAAATTGGCATAATTTGATAAGTGTGTACGTTGGACCAATGAAACTTGGTAAACAGGTACATCTTGGTATTCCTCACGATACCCTATGGTAGTATGTTTTGTATTCAGTCTCACGTTCGATATATATCGAATCTACTTTTTTCTTAAAATATATCGAATTGCTATAACATGTAGGATTTAACATTCAAGGACATAGTTTACTAGGGATTAAATAGTAGATACCCATAGACTGGATTTAAAACCAATAGCATTGCGGATTTTACAGTACAGATGTCAGTATGATCGAAAAATCGATTCGATTATTATAGCAAATACGTAAATGGGCATAACTTCAATAGATTTACCGTTGGATCAATGAAATTTGGCGAATGGGTACATATTGGTATTCCTCACGATGCCCAATGAAAATTTGTTTTGTACGTAGTCTCACATTCGATATATATCGAATCTACTTTTTCTTAAAATGTATCGAATTGCTATAACATGTAGGATTTTACATCCAAGGACATAGTTTACTAGGGATTAAATAGTAGATATCCATTGACTGGATTTTAAACCAATAGCCTTCCGGATTTTACAGTACAGATGTCAGTATGATCGAAAAATCGATTCGATTATTATAGCAAATACGTAAATGGGCATAACTTCAATAGATTTACCGTTGAATCAATGAAATTTGGTGATTGGGTACATATTGGTATTCCTCACGATGCCCAAGGAAAATTTATTTTGTAATTAGTCTCACATTCGATATATATCGAATCTACTTTTTCTTCAAATGTATCGAATTGCTATAACATGTAGGATTTTACATCCAAGGCCATAGTTTACTAGGGATTAAATAGTAGATACCCATTGACTGGATTTTAAACCAATAGCCTTGCAGATTTTACAGAACAGATGTCAGTATGATCGAAAAATCGATTCGATTATTATAGCAAATACGTAAATGGGCATAACTTCAATAGATTTACCGTTGGATCAATGAATTTTGGTGATTGGGTACATATTGGTATTCCTCACGATGCCCACTGCAAATTTATTTTGTAAGTAGTCTCACATTCGATATATATCGAATCTACTTTTTCTTAAAATATATCGAATTGCTATAACATGTAGGATTTTACATCCAAGGACATAGTTAACTAAGGATTAAATAGTAGATACCCATAGACTGGATTTTAAACCTATAGGATTGCGGACATTACCGTACAGATGTAAGTATGATCGAAAAATCGATTCGATTATTATAGCAAATACGTAAATGGGCATTACTTCAATAGATTTACCGTTGGATCAATGAAATTTGGCGAATGGGTACATATTCGTATTCCTCACAATGCGCAATGAAAATTTGTTCTGTACGTAGTCTCACATTCGATATATATCGAATCTACTTTTTCTTAAAGTATATCGAATTGCTATAACATGTAGGATTTTACATCCACAGGCATAGTTGACCAGGTATTAAATAGTAGATACCCATAGACTGAAAATTAAACCAATGGGATTGCGGAATTTACCGTACAGATGTCAGTATGATCGAAAAATCGATTCGATTATTATAGCATATACACAAATTGGTATAACTTGAAAAGTATACCCGTTGGACCAATGAAATTTGGCGAATGTGCACATCTTGGTAATCCTCACACTGCCCAACAGAAATATGCTTTGTATGTTGTCTAACGTGCGATATATATCGAATATGCTTTTTCTTCAAATATATCGAACCGCTATAACATATAGGATTTTACATCCAAGGGCATAGTTGGCCAGGTATTGTATAGTAGACACACAGACTGAAATATAAACCAATAGCCATGCGGAATTTACAGTACAGATGGCAGTGTAATCGCAAGATCGATTCGATTATTCTATCAAATACGCAAATTTGCAAAACTTGATTAGTTTATACGTTGGTCCAATGAAATTTGGCAAATGGGTACATCTTGGTATTCCTCACAATGCCCAAATGAAACATATTTTGTGTATAGTCTTACGTTCGGTATTAATCGAATCTACTTTTTTCTTAAAATAGATCGTATTGCTATAACATATAGGATTTTACATCCAAGGACATAGTTGACCAATATTATTATGTGGAAGATAGCCATAGACTGTAAGTTAAATCAATAGCATTGCGGATTCAACGATACAAATGCCAGTATAATCGAAGAATGGTTTCGATTATTATAACAAATACATAACATTGGCACAAGTTGAATAGTGTATCCGTTGGACCAATTAAATTTGGTGCTTGGTACATCTTGGTATTCCTCACAATTCCCAAAGGTAATATGTTTTGCATGTAGTCTCACGATTGATGCATATCGAATATGCTGTTTCTTAAAATATATCGAATCGTTATAACATAGGATTTTGCATGCACGTACATAGTCGACCAGGAATTTTATCAAAGATTGGAAGGTAAATCAATCGGATTGCGTATTTTCAATGCACGTGTCAGTATACTTGATAATTCGATACGATTATGATATCATATATGCCAAATCTTTTTTGCAAAATGGAATATCTTGAGAATAACTTTTTTTTAAGACCAAAGAAATTAGAGGAATCGTTACAATTCAGTATTTTACAAACTGCATTATGGACATTCGTTTTGCAAGTGGAATATCTTTATATATTTATCTAAAGAATCTGCGTTGTATTTTCAAGAGTGGCTTATCACAATGCTTATGAACTTTAACAGTGGAAAAATAACCACATAATCAACACTCTCTTGAAATTTTTAAAATCTTATTCCAATTATGTGTCAATGGTTAACTTAATGGATCAAAGAACCAATTATCCGTCAAATAAAATCACATTGAAAATAACAAATATTTCTAACAGTGAAAAATGTAGTTCCTTACCCTTTCAAAAAACGGCGGGGAAATTTTTGAATATTAAACCACTTATGGGCACATGACTCGAAAATATGTGACACAACTATGTTTCCACCCCCCCTAATTACCCGCTTGATGAATTCAAGCGCCCAATCGACTCGTTAACGTCCCTATTAAAGCTGGAAAGTAATTGATTGATTGTGTGATTGACACAAATTAGCAGCCCAAACTGTGATATGTGTGGGTATATGGAATATTGGACGTAAAAGTAAAAAAAAATTCATCGGGAGAAAAAATCTGAAAACTCAAAAAAGTCGATTAGTTTTCGAGATATATCGAATTGAATTAACATGGGAGCCTTATGGGACTAAAACTTTTTCACTTTTTTAATGTATTTCTAAATATGTGAGGAACATGACATTCCCTTGACATAAACTAGATTTTTTGGTTGATTTTTTGGTGTGGTTGTCATTGCGATGATTTGATATTTAGCATTTTTTATGATTTTTTGAAAGTGCCCCATGCTTTTCTTATGGCACTACGTAAAGACCAACCAAAGATTTTTTGACCAACTTGCAATCATTGCAGGACAAATTCCTTGAAACGCAAGGAACTAGATTTTTTGGTTGATTTTTTGGCTATCTTGAAATTTTCATATGTCGAAAGAATTCCGAGGAATAAACGATTTCGACTTTCCATTGTAGAGGTGGTCGAATTTTCAATCTTGGATTTCGGCGTTGAGACATGTGCCATATGAAAATTTGGAATCTCCAAGAAAAACCGTTAGAGGGTTCTCCGAACCCTCACGTTTGAGCTCACTTTCGCCGTATCCCTCTTGGTTAATTAATAATTAAATTCCGAAAAATGTCCTGCAAGCGAAAAATCATTGTCGCCATTTTTTTGTGGAACATACAATCTTGAATATCTTAGCAACCATTTCAGCTAGATGAATGAAATTTTCAGGGTAATACTTTTATCAAAATGGTCAACTTTTGCAATGATGACCATTTCGCTCGATCGATTCATGTGCGAGTTATATCGATACCAATCTCCTTGGTTACGCTTAAATCGCTAATAACTTTTTTCCCGATCAAGTTACGAATATGAAAGTCATATATAATACTACTATTAATGTCTTTTCTCCGACAAAAGTTAAATTAAGCGGATCGAGCGATTAAAGTCGAAGTTATGATCGATACAAGGTTGTATTCGATTGAGCCATTTTTTGGGCTTATTTACATAGTTACGGAAATAAAATTTTTAACAATATGTAGGGAAAAAAATGAATTATGCGCACACATAAATTATTTAGATGAATTATGTTTCCTCATGAAGATACATCGATTTGAATTTATATCTTTCTGTATTAGGCCCCCGTAAGAAATACACGCATCCCGTCCAATTACGTCACCAATATAAGAACATAGGCTAAATTTTGAAAGCGGGGATATTAGAGAAGGCAGGGATAAGGGAGTGACCATAGAAGGGATATCAATAGGATTGCGGATTTTACAGTACAGATGTCAGCAGTGTCTAAAGTACGATTCGATTAGTATAGCAAATACGCAAATTGGCATAACTTGATAAGTGTGTACGTTGGACCAATGAAACTCGGTAAACAGGTACATCTTGGTATTCCTCACGATACTCTATGGTAGTATGTTTTGTATTCAGTCTCACGTTCGATATATATCGAATCTACGTTTTCTTAAAATATATCGAATTGCTATAACATGTAGGATTTAACATTCAAGGACATAGTTTACTAGGGATTAAATAGTAGATACCCATAGACTGGATTTAAAACCAATAGCATTGCGGATTTTACAGTACAGATGTCAGTATGATCGAAAAATCGATTCGATTATTATAGCAAATACGTAAATGGGCATAACTTCCATAGATTTACCGTTGGATCAATGAAATTTGGTGATTGGGTACATATTGGTATTCCTCACGATGCCCAATGAAAATTTGTTTTGTACGTAGTCTCTCATTCGATATATATCGAATCTACTTTTTCTTCAAATGTATCGAATTGCTATAACATGTAGGATTTTACATCCAAGGGCATAGTTTACTAGGGATTAAATAGTAGATACCCATTGACTGGATTTTAAACCAATAGCCTTGCGGATTTTACAGTACAGATGTCAGTAGGATCGAAAAATCGATTCGATTATTATAGCAAATACGTAAATGGGCATAACTTCAATAGATTTACCGTTGGATCAATGAAATTTGGTGATTGGGTACATATTGGTATTCCTCACGATGCCCATTGAAAATTTATTTTGTAAGTAGTCTCACATTCGATATATATCGAATCTACTTTTTCTTAAAATATATCGAATTGCTATAACATGTAGGATTTTACATCCAAAGACATAGTTTACTAGGGATTAAATAGTAGATACCCATTGACTGGATTTTAAACCAATAGCCTTGCGGATTTTACAGTACAGATGTCAGTATGATCGAAAAATCGATTCGATTATTATAGCAAATACGTAAATGGGCATAACTTCAATAGATTTACCGTTGGATCAATGAAATTTGGTGAATGGGTACATATTGGTATTCCTCACAATGCCCAATGAAAATTTGTTTTGTACGTAGTCTCACATTCGATATATATCGAATCTACTTTTTCTTAAAGTATATCGAATTGCTAATACATGTAGGATTTTACATCCACAGGCATAGTTGACCAGGTATTAAATAGTAGATACCCATAGACTGAAAATTAAACCAATGGGATTGCGGACTTTACCGTACAGATGTCAGTATGATCGAAAAATCGATTCGATTATTATAGCATATACACAAATTGGTATAACTTGAAAAGTATACCCGTTGGACCAATGAAATTTGGCGAATGTGCACATCTTGGTAATCCTCACACTGCCCAACAGAAATATGCTTTGTATGTTGTCTAACGTGCGATATATATCGAATATGCTTTTTCTTCAAATATATCGAACCGCTATAACATGTAGGATTTTACATCCAAGGGCATAGTTTGCCAGGTATTGTATAGTAGACACACAGACTGAAAATTAAACCAATAGCCATGCGGATTTTACAGCACAGATGGCAGTGTAATCGCAAGATCGATTCGATTATTCTATCAAATACGCAAATTTGCAAAACTTGATTAGTTTATACGTTGGTCCAATGAAATTTGGCAAATGGGTACATCTTGGTATTCCTCACAATGCCCAAATGAAACATATTTTGTGTATAGTCTCACGTTCGGTATTAATCGAATCTACTTTTTCTTAAAATATATCGTATTGCTATAACATATAGGATTTTACATCCAAGGACATAGTTGACCAATATAATTATGTGGAAGATAGCCATAGACTGTAAGTTAAATCAATAGCATTGCGGATTCAACGATACAAATGCCAGTATAATCGAAGAATGGATTCGATTATTATAACAAATACATAACATTGGCACAAGTTGAATAGTGTATCCGTTGGACCAATGAAATTTGGTGCTTGGTACATCTTGGTATTCCTCACAATTCCCAAAGGTAATATGTTTTGCATGTAGTCTCACGATTGATGCATATCGAATATGCATTTTCTTAAAATATATCGAATCGTTATAACATAGGATTTTGCATGCACGTACATAGTCGACCAGGAATTTTAGTGTTGATGATCAAAGATTGGAAGGTAAATCAATCGGATTGCGTACTTTCAATGCACGTGTCAGTATACTTGATAATTCGATACGATTATGATATCAAATATGCCAAATCTTTTTTGCAAAATGGAATATCTTGAGAATAACTATTTTTTAAGACCAAAGAAATTAGAGGAATCGTTACAATTCAGTATTTTACAAACTGCATTATGGATATTCGTTTTGCAAGTGGAATATCTTTATATATTTATCTAAAGAATCTGCGTTGTATTTTCAAGAGTGGCTTATCACAATGCTTATGAACTTTAACAGTTGAAAAATAACCACATAATCAACACTCCCATGAAATTTTTAAAACCTTTTTCCGATTATGTGTCAATGGTTAACTTAATGGATCAAAGAATCAATTATCCGCCAAATAAAATCATACTGAAAATAACAAATATTTTTAACAGTGAAAAATTTAGTTCCTTACCCTTTCAAAAAACGGCGGGGAAATTTTTGAATATTAAACCACTTATGGGCACATGACTCGAAAATATGTGACACAACTATGTTTCCACTCCCCCTAATTACCCGCTTGATGAATTCAAGCGCCCAATCGACTCGTTAACGTCCCTATTAAAGCTGGAAAGTAATTCATTGATTGGGTGATTGACACAAATTAGTAGCCCAAACTGTGATATTTGTGGGTATATGGAATATTGGACGTAAAAGTAAAAAAATATTCATCGGGAGGAAAAATCTGAAAAGTTGAAAAAGTCGATTAGTTTTCGAGATATATCGACTTGAATTAACATGGGAGCCTTATGGGACTACGACTTTTTCGCTTTTATTTTGTACTTTTAAACGTCCGAGGAACATGATATTCAATGGACATGGACTAGATTTTTTGGTCGATTTTTTGGTGTGGTTGCCATAGCGACGAATTGATATTTAGTATTTTTTATTACTGTTTGAATGCTCTCAATGCTTTTCTTATGGGAAAACTTTAGGAATTTTTTTGACCAACTTGCAATAATCGTACGACAAATTCCTTTGCCAAAAAGTTAGATAATTCTTTGGTTAATTTTTTGGCTATCTTAAAATTTTCGTACGTCGAAACAATTCCGAGGAATAAACGATTTCGATTTAACATTGTCGTGATGGGCGAATTTTCAAACTCGGATTTCAGCCTTGAGACATGTGCCATATGAAAATTTGGAATCTCCAAGAAAAACCGTTAGAGGGTTCTCCGAACCCTCACGTTTGAGCTTACTTTCGCCGTATCCCTCTTGGTTAATTCATAATTAAATTCCGAAAAATGTCCTGCAAGCGAAAAATCATTGTCGCCATTTTTTTGTGGAACATACAATCTTGAATATCTTAGCAACCGTTCCAGCTACATGAATGAAATTTTTAGGGTAATACTTTTATCAAAATGGTCAACTTTTGCAATGATGACCATTTCGCTCGATCGATTCATGTGCGAGTTATATCGATACCAATCTCCTTGGTTACGCTTAAATCGCTAATAACTTTTTTCTAAATCAAGGCATGAATGTGAAAGTCATATATAATACTACTGTTAATGTCTTTTCTTCGACAAAAGTTAAATCAAGCGAATCGAGCGATTACAGTCGAAGTTATGATCGATAAAAGGTTGCATTCGATTGAGCCATTTATCAGACCTATTTACATAGTTACGGGGATAAAAATTATAAAAATATGTAAGGGAAGAAATGAATTATGCGTACACATAAATTATTTAGATGAGTATTGTTTCCTAACGAAGATATATCAATATGAATTTATATCTTTTTGTATTAGGTCCCCGTAAGAAATACACGCATCGCCCTATATACGTCACCAATATAAGAACATAGGCGAAATTTTGAAAGCGGGGATAGTAGAGAAGAGGGATAAGGGTATGGCCATCGCATGGAGAGGTTATCAATAGGATGCGAATTTTTCAATACAGGTGGCAGTATAGTCGAATGTACGATTCGATTTTTAAAGCAAATACGCAAATAGGCATAAAATGATAAGTGTATACGTTGGACCAATGAAATTTAGTGAATTGGTACATCATGGTATTCCTCACAATGCGCAATGGAAACATGTTTTGTACATAGTCTCACGCTCGATATATATCGAATCTACTTTTTCTTAAAATATATCAAATTGCTATAGCATATAGGATTTTACATCTAAGGACATAGTAGACAAGGAAATACATAGTAGATACCCATATCCCAGAAATTAAACCAAAAACATTGCGAATTTCAAAGTACAGATGTCAGTATGATCGAAAAGTCGATTCGATTATTATAGCAAATACGTTAATTGGCATAACTTCAATTGTGTTTCCGTTGGACCAATGAAATTTGGTGAATGGGTACATCTTTGTATTCCTCACAATGCCCAATGGAAATTTGTTTCGTATGTAGTCTCACGCTCGATATATATCGAATATAATTTTTATTAAAATATATCGAATTGCTATAACACATAGGATTTTACATCCAAGGACATATTTGACCAGGAATTACATAGTAGATACCCATAGACTGTAAGTTAAACCAAAAGCAATGCGGATTTTTAAGTACAGATGTCAGTTTGATCGAAGAATCGATTCGATTATTCTAGCAAATACGTTAATTGGCATAACTTCAATAGTGTTTCCGTTTGACCAATGAAATATGTTGAATGGGAACATCTTTTTATTCCTCACAATGCCCAATGAAAATATGTTTTTCATGTAGTCTCACATTCGATATATATCGAATTTGCTTTTTCACAATTTATATCGAATAGCTATAACATATAGGATTTTACACCCACGGGCATTCTTGACCAGGAATTATATAGTAGATGACCATAGACTGGATATAAAAAAAATGTCATTGCGGATTTTACATTACAGATGTCAGTATAATCGAAAGATCGAATCGATTATTGTAGCAAATACGCAAATTGGCATAACTGGATTAGTATATACGTTGGACCAATGAAAATTGGTGAATGGGTACATCTTGGTATTCCTCACATTGCCCAATGGAAATATGTTTTGCATGTAGTCTCACATTCGATACATATCGAATCTGCTTTTTCACAAATTATATCGAATAGCTATGACATTTAGGATTTTACACCCATGGGCATTCTTGACCAGGAATTATATAGTAGATGACCATAGACCTGATATAAAAAAATGTCATTGCGGATTTTACATTACAGATGTCAGTATAATCGAAAGATCGAATCGATTATTGTAGCAAATACGCAAATTGGCATAACTGGATTAGTATATAAGTTGGACCAATGAAAATTGGTGAATGGGTACATCTTGGTATTCCTCACATTGCCCAATGGAAATATGTTTTGCATGTAGTCTCACATTCGATACATATCGAATCTGCTTTTTCACAAATTATATCGAATAGCTATAACATTTAGGATCTAACACCCACGGGCATTGTTGACCAGCAATTATATAGAAGATGACCATAGCGTGGAAATAAAATCAATATCGTTGCGGATTTTACAGTGCAGATGTCAGTATAATCGAAAGATCGATTCGATAGTTATAGCAAATGCTGAAATTAGCATATTTTGATTAGTATATATGTTGCACCAATGACATTTTGTGAATGGGTACATCTTGGGATTCCTCACAATTCCCAATTGAAATATTGTTTGTGTTTAGTCTCACGTTCGATATATATCGAATCTACTTTTTCTTAAAATATGTCGAATTGCTATAACATATAGGATTTTACATCCAAGGACATAGTTGACCAGGAAATATAGAGAAGATTTCTATTAACTGGAATTAAAATCTACGGCATTGCGGATATTACAGTGCACATAGCAGTTTTATCAAAAGATCGATTCGATAATTGTAGCAAATACGCGAATTGGCATAACATGATTAGTATTTACGTTGGACCAATGAAAATTGGTGAATGGGTAAATCTTGGTCTTCCTCACAATGCCCAATGGAAATATGCTTTGCGTGTAGTCTCACGATCTATATATATTGAATATGCTTTTTCTTAAAATATATCGAATCGTTATTACATACAGGATTTTCTATCCACGTACATAGTTGACCAGGAATTTAAGGGTTGATGATCGAAGACTGGAACAGGATTGCGAATTTTCAATACACGTGTCAGTATACTTGATAAATCGATACTATAATGATAGCAAATATGCCAAAGATATTTTTTTCAAATTGGAATATCTTGAGAATAACTATTTTTTAGTACCAAAGAAATTTGGGGAATCGTTACAATTTAGTATTTTACACACTGCATTATGGACATATGTTTTGCGAGTGGTACATCTTTATATATTTATCTAAGGAATCTGCGTTTCATTTTCAAGTTTCGCTTATCACAACGCCTTTGGACTTTAAGAGTTGAAAAATAACCACAAAATCATCACTGTCTTGAAATTTTAAAAACCTTATTCCAATTATGTCTCAGTGCTAAACTTTGCCTATTCAAATAATGAAGTATCCGTCAAATGAAATCATATTGAAAATAACAAATAATTTTAAAAGTAAACAATTAAGTTCCTTACCCTTTCAAAAACCGGCAGGGAAATTTTTGAATATTTTTAACACTTATGGACACAATGCTCGACAACACGTGACACAACAATGTTTCCACCCTCCTAATTACCCGCTTGAAGAATTCAAGCACCCAATCGACTCGTCAATAATTACACCTACAAGCCTTCTGATTACAAGACGAATTTAAGATTGGGTTTACCGACCAAGGTGTTGACGTCTTCAGTCCACACTGTGGCGCAGGACACGGATGTCGAGATAACTAAGGCACAGTCGCAGAGGTAATCCAACTAGCCTAATGTATTTTTATGGCGAATTTCATCCTCGACGGCAGCAACAGAAAATGTCAGCATTCATTCATGATAGCTTTATTGACATTATTTCATTTAGCCACTCATACACCGTCATTTTTCGATAAAACTCCCTACATCTCAAACGGTGATGCGATTGTAGAACTCATGAAGATATGCGTATTGCGTATAGATAAAAGAATATCATGTTCGCTGATGGTATGCGATTTGCATCAGTTATACAAATAAAGATTTTTAAAAATTCATGCTTTCAAAAGTTGTCTACGCTTATAATGACACATGCTTTAGCTCAATAGACATATTTTCACAGAAATCTGTCAGCAAATTTCACAGAGGTGACATCTACCTTGATGATGTCCGGACAATTTATCACCGAGGATTTTATTTCAACTACGAATAAAATCTCTTCCAAAAACGTTGATGTATGAAACGGCATCATATAAGGTGAACATTGGACGGAATTATGCACCATTTTGACCTATCCTAATTATTGTTTTAAAATAGCTCCAAGTTTTTCATGGAGTACTTCGTGTTTTCAAATTAAATATTGGGAAAATGAAAACAGTATAGAAATAACTTTTGCACTTTTTCGAAATTTTTTAGAAACATATATACTGACTTTATCTTTGTAGCTGAGAGCAATCGAATTGTTTGATAAATTACTAGTTCAATATAATGTAATATACTATATCTACACAAAATATGAAACCGAAAGTTTGATGAAATGAAATGATTATTTTGGCCAAATCGAACTGCAAGAATGCACATCAACATTAACAAAAAGCATGATTACTATTTCATAAAATTCGTCCGACTATCAAACTTCCTTGAACTTTTTCACTGAATAAGCTACGTCAAACTAAGTTTGGCTCTTGAATTTTCATGTTCTTCCAACACTGCTCAACTGAATTCCCTGGAAGTACATCTCTCATCTTTTGACGCATAAATGCTTTTAGTAAAAACCCTCAATTAAAAACAGACAGGACGAAGAACAAACATTTCGAGATTTCACTTATGCTTTCCCTACAACCTTAGCGGACGTGATGAAGGGACATCAAAAACGTTAGAGACACAACTCTAACTGAAAGCAAAAGGGAAATGAATTGAACAAATGAGGAGGAAGTAAGTGAAAACTCGTGTCTTGTCCAACATTTGTCACTCTCAGCGGCCCCAAAGCAGGAAAGAAGCAAGGAGTTCCAAAGTTTGTTAGTCGCAACGGATACGAGACTCGGAGGACAGGTAATAGGTTTAGATTGCATGAGTAATAACGCATAGATATCTTTAAGACCGACTCAGTCACTGTAAAGTACCTAACAACCGAACTAAACGATTCGAAAGAAACGATGACATAGAGGCAATATACTTATGGATTTAAATGTACATCTAAAAATACATTTAGTTTTCTTATTAAAGCCAGTGAAAAGGAATGCATACATAGATAAAAAGAGGGGCTAGAGTCAAGAGCTAAAATTATGTTTATATTTAGAGTTGAAAGCAATGTACGTGTATGTCCCTTCTATATGGCATACAGATACATTTCTGTTCACTTTAAAGATACACATTTTTCCAGATTAATTTTTTTATGTTCCTTTTTCACTAAGTTTAATAATAATCACAAGCATACAAAACTCTAATGGCATCGGACTTATGGGAAGAAGGCAGCAAGTTTCGGGCTTTCTTATTTTAAACTTACTAGAGAACGGCTGAGTGATTTTTTTTCATCGTAACATACCTTTTTACTTCCACCAAGCCTTTTGGATAGTCTCATTAGTGTTACTGACCTTTTAGAACAAACCGGATGGGAATCAATGTCAGACCGTAAATTTAAAACTGGACTAAAACTATTATGTAAATTCAAGAGAATTCTATTTTCCGACAAAGTTAGCCATATAGCACGAATGCCAACATACGAGTACAACTCGTACAACGGTAGATCAGATCATGAAAATAAAATACGAGAGATAGACTGCAGAATAGATTTTGATTTTTCTCGATCAATAACAGATTATAATGGCAGCGTTAGGACTTCAAAATAGGTTAGTTTACTGATAGCGTAGCTTACTAACTTATGTATTCCTAAATTCATGTTTCTGAATTTTAGTAGAATTATTATTCTTTTTCATAGGCAGATTGCCTTCATAAATAGGAAATAGATTAATTCTATAGCTCGTGTGTCATATGTAGCGTACAAGTTGCGTAATGAATGCTCGAGGAGATAAATTTTAATCCTATGCCGCAAGTTGAAGTTCACCCTGCTGTCAAACACCCTTGTAGGTGGCTTGCAGGTTTATATCTACATCTACATAATACCCTGCGAGCCACCTCTAGGGTGTTTGGCAGGGGGTGATCAATCACCAGCATGCAGCATGCATTTGGACTCCCACATGCACACCACACCGTCCAAAAAACGTCCCGTATACTAACAAACTATACTACTATATGCTGTATATGTAGATGTAGGATACGCACGTTTTTTCATTGAAGTCCAATGTTCCAATCGAGTCAGCAGTTGACCCAGAATAGCGTCTCTTTGGCAACGATAAGGGGCGGCCTCAGTTGAGTTACGTTTTCCCCAACCTTCATGCACGCTCAGCGCTATCTTGCAGTAAACAAGTCAAGGTCAAACCAGGCTACATCGCAAACAAAGGATCGTGGCCTCCCACAGGGAAGTGAAAGGCGAGGAGTAAGTTTGCAAGATTAGGAACCACTTCCAGGAGGCCAAAATGGGCTTCTAGTTCTATTTCAAAGTACTCCAGGTGGGGTAGGGTTATGAAGGGGTGGAGCGGGAAAACAACATTGCTTAAGGACCCCAAATGTATCCCGGCGGCCTAGTACTTCAGGTTGTGTCCTATTCCTCAATTTTCATCGGATATTGCTCTATCAACCACTACAAATGCGCCAAGAGGAGTTGATTCGATATGCTCATGAATATGGTCGATTGCATAAAACGTTGAGGTCGCTCATGAGCACAAAATGGAAAACAATTACTTTTTCAAGTCGATAAAAAGTATCATTTACAGAGGTTAAAAAAAAACTTAGGGCTATTTAGACCAAGCTTTAGATCACAAAGTGTTTGCGTCCGAATATCCAATCACTCTTCAGGAACATAAACACTTTAATGTGGAATAAGGGCGTGTGCTAAACTCTAAACGCCGCGACGAGTGCTCGCGGGCCACAGACACGGTCCTAAGACCCTCACGGTCTAGTGTCCCCGCCCCTTTTCGAGCTAGAGTCGAGGAAGTAATTTTCCAAAGGAAAAACCGGCAGAGTGAATTATGGCACAAGCATCTCTAATTTAGTAAAGGGTATATTAAGCCTCAATCACACGATCACTTTTTCCATCCCTTCCGACCGATGGCTTCAGCGATCGCTCCAATGATGGCGGAAAAAAATAACCGTTTAACGGGACCATTTTTCGCGATGGCTCGAGGGATGGCGATCACATCCCTTTCTCCATCACTCGGCACGTCCCTTTTTCCGTCTCTAAAACCACCGCTGGCGCTCTCCTTCAGCCAATCATAACGCACGGCCGCTAATAGCGACTATAACGCAACTCTTGTCTTTGAATTGAATGACAGTTATAAATAGGGAAAGTGACGGAATAAGCGATAGAAAATAGGACGGTGGGAATGACCATCGGATTAAGAAAATGATAGGTCGAGAGATTATTTATTTGATCCCTGAAAAGCCTTTGCTGAGGCTATCACTCAGAGGAATGGAAAAAAAATGATCGCGTGATTTAGGATTTAGTGCCCTCTTCTTTTTTAAGTTTTCCCCAGAATACATGCTCAAAATTATATACTTCTACTGGGATAATGCACAAAGTCACCGTTAAAATCACTGAAAATAATTCTTAGCTAAATAGTTCTGGCCTATTTGGCTCTAACAATAAGTAATTTTTTTTACCTCAAAATCATTCCTTCATCGATTTAAAAAAGTTAATTGTTGTCGCATTAGTGCTCTTGAGCAACCTCTAACAAGAGTGTCGGTAAACCGGGTGTTAGATTTTGATCAAAACTCACGTGCAGACAGTGATCCGAATGATTATCACAAATCACCCCTAATATTAGCTTACATATGCAATAGTTTAAACAAAAAGGCCTTTAAAAATTTCTACAGGTGGTAGTAGTCCTTGCTCTTCCCACATTTTAAAGTTGGGAAGGTCTTGTGGCTAAAGCACTGACGTTTTAAATGTTAAAGAATCGACCTGATTTTTTAAGCACATCGATTATCTTCCTACAGCGCATTTTTCGAGATAAAATTTGAAAATCCGAGAAAAAAATAACCCTTACAATACAGTACATTATATCTTTTCCTAAAAACTACGCTAAATGTTCGGACGATTGCAACGCGATTTGGAGAGAAGCCCCCCATGTATCTGAATTTCCATCACTTTTTTCATCAGATTTGAACTCAAAACTAGAATTCGCAGTTACGGTGACAGAGATTATAGAATCGGCATCCTGAATCTGATGTCCTTCTAGTTTGTCTTTATTTAATGGCTGATCTATTCATTTATATTTCCAAACCAGAGGCAACAAATACAACATCTTGCAACAACAGATCAGATTACAAAAAAATGTAATAATGCATGAGAAGTGCAGCACTGGCACTTCTATAAAACATGTTACTCATTCCTATATTATAACTTTGCAGCTATGAAGTATAATGGTAGCACACGATCATTAGAAGCGCAAGAGCGAATGCGTATAGTCTCTTCAGAAAACATAATTACTTAAAATAAAACTCAAAATACCCTGAGTTACATATGAAATTATCAAATACAGTGAAAATATTTAACAAAAAACAAAGAAATATAAGAAGACTAACAATAAGACTAATGATGGATACTTCCTTCGGAATGCCTATATTTATCTTCATTGTTTGAACTTTCAGTAAAAACATTTATTTCTCTGCATGCGATAATATTTTCGGTAAATATGATAAATTTCTGCACATGATAAATAAAAATCAACACTATCTTAAAGGGCGTCTAACATCTCATTTTTTAATTTTTTTCCATATCTAGGGACGATTTGATGTTGACAAGAACATGATATGTACGAACTAAAGCCAAAATAATAGGAAAATAATGCATAACTGGAAGGGTTAATTGTTCTCAATTTTTTACCGTTGCGCATAAATAAATATCGTGATAAGACGGAGAAGGTGAAAAAATATTGCAAAATCTATCTTCATAGTGGATAAAATGTGGATTTAAATTTAAATTATCTTCCAGAGATACAGCTAAAATTAACAAAAAACGAGAAAATGAAATTTCCCCGTCCACTGTTAAGAACACAATACAAGTGGGCAATAACATAACAGAGATTAATTAGTCAAAAGAGCCTATATGAGGATGAGGCAATTTTGTTAATTGCTCCATTAAGCTGGTAAAAAGGAAAAGCGGAATGGAATGGAGACTCAGCTTTTAAGAAAAATAAACACACCTGATGAAAAGTCAACTAAAATTATGCCCGCTATTCGTCATCGATATTGCTCCTCGCGGTTCTAATCAGTGAAGGCTTTTCAGAAAAATGGAAGGAGGAAATCATAGGCTTTACTTCTGAAATAATAAAACTGTTCGTGGTCGATAAGAGACTCATATCGAAAGAAAAAAGGTAATTAAGCAGGAAAGAGGGAACAAGACAAAATGAAAACTATGGCCCTGAAGCTAAACATAAGCCCATTTCATTCTGAAAGATCATCAAAACGGGAGTTAATTACAACATGCAACGTTGAAATTGATTGATATGAGAATTCAACGCTGTGAAGGTGATGTATATTTCTCAGAAAACTTTTACATGGAGACTCAAATAAGCGAAAGAAGGCGATGACAACATTCATGCTACCTAAGCTATTTCGTAGGTAACACGTCTTCCATTTTCCCAAGCTACAAATGCGTGACTTTTCTAATGCAAATTAAAGAGCAAAAAAACACCCCAATTATTACAAGATATCACAAAAATTTTATAGGATACAGTATTATGTTATATTACATTATGATATATTTTATTGGATTATATTACAACAATCTTCATTATCAGATTATTTCTATATATTAGGGTTTTAATTTCATTCATTCCAACAGACAAGATAATGTACACTGTATCAAGACAAATTCAAGTGATCTACCACTTTTGAAATATGGCCGAATTTTTATTACCAATGGATATTAGAAAATAAACAGTAATACGAGCCTACAACTCGTACATACATATTTTTAGCAGAATAAAGCCAACAGGCAACAATTACTGGTTTTTTTTTACTGATAATTCATCTTTTGATCCCTCGTGCAGCGGTCCATCGATTTATTCTAGCCACTGGCCGGCGATTGCAAAAACTGTTCACCAAATAAACCTAGATAAAATCTTCGACCAATGAATATAGCTCCGCGCACAGTGACTCAATGAATGGCGAACTTGACCTCACTCCTGAATTCGTAACCGCAGTGAATTGGAACTTTTCCAACCAGCTACCACGCCATGATGGTTCGTCCCTTTAAGTATTTTGACCTACAAATATAGAAACCATAATGTTTCAATCAATCTTCTAAGCCAGAAAAGAAATGAAACAGATATATAACAAAAGATAAAGAACAAATTCTTTTATTCAAGAAATTATCGTTGATATTGGAAATTAGAGTATTATCATATACTTTAAACTCTGAAAATTTTTATTTTTTACTACTTGAATTTAAGTTCCATCAACTGTACTTCAATAATATCTATCACTTATACAAATTATCTTTCCAACGCTCACATTTGCACGATACGTCTCATTTGTTTTACAAGAACTTGATTCACGAAATTCGTAGCGAAAGAGTTTGTTTAACAGCAGCAAAACTTTCAGACGATGAAGAATAATCCGATCAAATCATAAAAACAATGCCTCAATATATTGTCTTTATAAAATTTAGGACTGAAGTAAGACCTGGTGTAGGGGGTAAACGAATAATTTTAGATCCATAATCATGAATAATTCTCAATCTGATAAAATCAAATTTTCTAAGTACAACACGAACCACGTAGAACGAATCATTGCTACTTAACCTCTAGCATAGCGATTCTCAGTGCACGTTATTGATCAGTGTGCAGTGCACATTGTTCGTAAAAATTCTTGATAATTCTTGATAATTTTATGCTTTGTGTATCACATTCATGTAATCATATTTATGCAGGTACAAAATGTATAAAATCATGAAGGTATAAAATATATCAAAGCGTTGGCCAAAAATATTTGCATTTAGTTCTTGAAGACCTAAACTCCAAGACACTAAACAACGTTAAAAATTGAGGTAACCAGAAAGAGAAAAAAATCGGTGGAGGCTGGGTACAATACTTGCCTGCCAAATCGAAGGACGGGTTCTGGTTCTGCCTGAGTCCCATTAAAGGGCATGGATGGGGGTGACATTCGATTTTTACTCGCTGAACCCCCAGATGAAAAGGCATAACAGAGTTTTCGGGGTGATGCATAGACTTTAAAAAATAAATAATTAATGCAGACACAATTACTTATCTATTGAAATGAAGTTTTATAAACAAGCAATCGATCACGCTTGAAGTATGCCGTTACTATTTAAAAGTCGAAATGCAGAAAAAAACCTTGAATAACTATTATAGTTCCATCCTATTTTGACTTTCATTTTCCTATGCTGAGAAATAATTTTTACTCTTAACAATAAATTACAACCTTCTAAGGAAGAAAGATGCAAATTTCGTAAAAGCCAATGAATATTGAAGACTTATTGATATGAAATATAAAATGACGGACTTTCAGCAGTCATGGCTATCAATATTTACTTAACTACAATTCTAATACTTAACTACTTATCTTGCATATTCATCTTTTAGACTGAAATGTGAACGGCAAAGCACACAATCAGTAATTATATAATCTGAGGAATATGATGAGTTATTTTTTACAATGGGATAGAAATGGTTACACATATCAATTGTTATAATTTACATAAACGTAGTCGAATACAAGAAAAAGCTAATGGTTGATTTCAGTCACCCAATATAAATTAGTAACTCGCACAATAACGAATAGCTGAAAAAAACTGAAGCTTTCGAAAGTTATGTTGAAGCAAGTAGGCTGGTAACCTATGTGAACAGTACGAATTGAGGGCATAAACATATGCTAATGGAAAGCAAGCAGTATATCGCAACGGAAAAAAACGCTATGATTGATATAGACACTTATACCGACAGAATACCTTCACGGAAATGGAAATATGAAGAGAGGGAAAACATGAAATACGCTTAAGGGGTTGCAATGAGAGATAAAATCAAGCATAAAAATTGCCTTGGATGCGCTCTGGAAGTATCTAAATTTGTGTAATAAATTTTAAATGCAAACGATTTGATTGCCAACTTTTACCTCACCACGGATGTCAACTGTTTTTACTTTAAATATTTTGTTCAATAATTCTACACCAAAACGCAAAATTAACACACAGTTCCTCTATACACACATTCACTTTGTAGGACTTCACTTTTTCAGCATTTTTCAGGGTCGGAAACAATAGTACCCAAAACAAACATCACTTCGAATTAATTTAAAATTGGAAAAATCAACAAAGAGTACGCGACATTGGCTTCAAAAGCTAGTTTGACCGAAAACAAGCAAATGATTAACTACACAGGGCACACACAAAGTTTCCGGTTCGGACGGGAAAACACCTACCCTTGCGGAGGACGAATGGTCGCTTTCAACCCCTAGGAGTTAAATTGAATTGCAAGCGCGGACAACTAAGGCCCAACTCAATTACTGAGCAAGGCCGGATCTTCACCACGAATAAATGAATCACAATTTTGACGCTGGCACGAGCTTGCCATTTCGCAACCGGCGGCAAGCCCAACTTTCTCATGACTCTCTTACTTTTGCAAGTTCCAGCCGCCAAATTGGTCTATTACAATATTTTTCCACCAGGAATTCGCGGAATATATTGAGCGAAGCCACATGCGAGTAGCACGCCGAACTTAACGCAAAGATAATGATAATAGTATAAAACATTATAAGGAAATATAGAGATTGAGGAGTTTCTCTAAACGATTATATGAACCAGAACTTTAATGACACTTGTAACTCATGAAAAGTGGCCGGAAACTTTTTAAAGTTTTCATTTCCAAGTTATGAGAAAATTGAATGACTTTGTTTACGTTATAACTTATCTTCCACATCCTTATTACCACGGAATTATTTATTGAATCGTCTATCAGGTCAGATAGACTATCGATAGATAGTATATCTGACCTGACTATAGATATGCGGAGACCTGTTCTACGGAGTAAAAACCTGATTATGGTGCCTAAAGTTTGATTGAAACATAATCAGGAATACAACAATTTTGTGATCGCAGGATCCAACATGTGCAGCTGGGGTGAAACTACGAAAAACAAAAGCTGACATGCCCAGATGGCGCACGAAAACTACAGCATAATCAGATACTTTACAGATAATTCATTGCTTGGAAAATAGGCAATTGTCTGACAATAAACATAGCACCGGCAAACCTTTTATGAATTTCATAATTTCATTTTTACAATCATGGCACTGAAGTTACAAGATATGGCTTCATTATAGGAATTAAAAGTCGAAAATATTCATCTAATAACCTCCAACTACAATATACGACAAACGCACCTCATGCATTTACACATACGACTACATTGCTGATATTAAATAAAACTTGAACGAAACATCCACGGGCAGAGACAGGGAAGCCAAGTGTGTTAGTGTAGTGAAGAGTTTGACTAAAAACCAAAAATTCCGAATTCAGATCGCGAATGAAGAGTTAGGTCATCCGTAAACAAAATATCATCAGGTTCGAAGTCTTATAGGAAAAAAATCTAAACCCCTCACTTAAACGTGTAAAATTTACTAGATCAGCCCGGGTGGAAACATGTAAACTACTACTACTAGTTACTAGGTAAGAAATGAGGGCTACGATATAAACAATGAAACTTAAAAACCCCCAACGAGAAAATGGAAAAAACAGCGACGTTAGACATGGGAAAAACACTGTAAGAATTTATTGGAAAAAAAAGATTTGCTGGCAAAAAAAAAGAAACCCACTAGAAGCCACAAGGATTGAAAACCCATTTGCAAACAAAACAATTGGCACAAAAGTTGCCAAACATGGCTATTTGCTACTTCATCTCCCGCAGCTAAAGGCGAACTTATGCAATTATAAACGTCATAACATAGCGGGCATTAAAAAAATAAAAAAAATCTATAATAGCATCGCGACAAAGTTGCTCAAGCGAAAATCAATCTTTAGCCAGAGGCATGGGCGGTTTCTTTCGTAACATATATTTAAATGACGTATGCAAGAGCATAAGTTCCCCTTGAGTTCTGTTGGATATATTAGTGAATGACCGCATCTTTCCTATGACCTTCGCACGGGCCAAGTATGGTAACTTCGGTGACAAAGTGTTTTGTTAATGGGTAATGCAGGTAACAAGAGACAGAAATACACAAATGCCCATGAACATGAATTTTTTAAAATAAATTACCTAGCTATAAAAATGTTGGCCCTGAATTTACACGATTAGGTTACATATACAGCTACATGGCACCCATAAACGTCGCTTCAATAAGCGTGATGATGAAGAAATAAGGATACGTGCTTCAAGCTGTCAGAGAATTTAAAAAATACGCCGATGTTATAAGAAAGTTGACAGCCTGAGTTCGAGCTATCATTATAGTGTGCATACCGTCAGTTGGCGCACGGGCCCGCGAAGTACCTGAGCCGCGAGCAAAGGAGGGGAAGAAAGGACCGACAAAAAAACTGTATGGGACCGGCACAGGTAGCTGGCGGGTCCGTTCGCCCGTCCCTTTCCCACCCCCGACGAAGGAAACTAGCACCTCTAATAAAATTATTAACTTTTTTTACTTTATCATAATATGTTAATCCAAATAGCATATTTCTAAAGTACTAAAAAAGCTAAGGAGAATGATGTAAACCACGAAGTGCTCCGATCATAAGTAACGAAATTTAAAACAAAAAATACAGTATAACGGCTAAAAAAATAACTTCTGAGAAAAAAGTATTAGAGGTGCTAGTTGCCTTCGTCAGGGGGAGGAAAGGGACGGGCGAACGGACCCTGTGTCGGCCCCATACAGTTTTTTTGTCGGTCCTTTCCTCCCCTCCTTTGCTCGCAGCTCAGGTACTTCGCAGGCCCGTGCGCCATCTTACGGTATACACACAATAATTAAAGTCCTTAAAATTTTAGAGGGAAATTCCTACATCTATCCGTTCGGCAAACCTTTTTCGCTATTTTTGCGATTCTATTTGATTCGGCCTTGAAAATATAGCGGGGTTCAAAGATGGCGCTCCCTGCGTTGGTGTGAAAGATATCTATTCTTAACTGCTCTAACAATCTAAGCCTTACACGTGGCCTCCGAGTTTCCAGCGGCCCCCAACCTCATGAGGGTAAAACACGTGTAATTCGGCTTGGGTTGGGAAAAAAATGCATCTGTTTCCTTTTTTGCCTCTCACGGTTGCAATGAATTTACAAAACTGCATGTTCTTATTCACGAAACAACGCTGTAGTGATTAAAAACGAACTTTTAATAACACCGCCACGGGCTAGGTATGTAGACGGGAGAAGGCTCCGAAAATTTTTACCTAATGGACAATGGCAGCGATTTAGCCGCTTAAAACACGAGTAACCCAGGGGCACATATTCTCCGAGAGAGAACCCGATTCTTGTATCCACAATGCAAAAATATATATACCTGCGGAATACAATTTAGTCTAAATTTAAATAGGTAAACATTTTATTAGAAATATCTTCAGAATTTTCTAGTAGGTGAGGCATTAGGTTTATATATATACGATTAGATTACTAGTGCATTTATTAATCGAAAAATGCATCACATTTTTTTCGACAGTATAAATAAAATGCCATTAGAGGCCAAAATCTTAAAATTTGAAAAAAATAGGCTGGATCAAATTCCAGTGGAGACCAATCAATATTAACTACGGCCATTTTAGTAGAAAAAAAATGATCGCTTTAACTTTCAGCATTAAATAAAGGACATTTAAATCCTATTTTCACGGAATGTATGGATTTAACATGCATGAGATTTGACGGTAAATTGCAACCCGCATACCAATCAAGCTCTCGCGGAGGAAAATTTGTCAATACGTGCCTGCCACGGGCCATGATGAATGTGTCAACGAAAAGGATTGCAACGCGCCAAAGTCAGGCCCCCAAGCTGGAAGGCGGGAAATGCTGGTGAGAAGACTAATTGAGATACGTGAAACCGATTACATAACGAGAAGCTTTGAAAAAAAAACGCTTCGGTGAAATACGATGGTTTGCTGGCGGCAAAAATCAAGAGCGGCAAAACTTACTCTAACGCAGCTGTTCCCAAACTGGGGGTCGCGACCCCCAGGGGGGTCGCGGGCCGTTCGGAAAGGGGTCGCGAGATGTGCGAATAATAAAGTGAACTATGTACTTAAACTTAGACAACCATTTTTAGGGGGTCGCGGCTAAAACGTATGGGCTAAAATGGGTCGCAGAAAGAAAAAGTTTGGGAACCGCTGCGTCTAACGGATCGAAATAAATGTACTCGAATGGATTATTGAATTTTAAATAAATTACCTTACCATAAATATTTTGATCCTGAATTCATACGAATAGCCTATAGAATATAACTGATATTATTTGTTTTGAATTTCTTTTTCACGCAAGGGGTGCATGAAATAAATTCATTTGTATTAAAAAATTTTACATCAATTTTTCTACAAATTTTACTTGAATATTGTCTATTCCCTAATTTTCATTGTATTTTGTATAAGTTTACGAAACCTCTACATATTAGATGAGTCATACCTATAAAGGAGCTGATTTTCTTAAACGCTATTAATGACATAAAATGCACCTACTGAAGATCATTCCGTTTTTTAATGATAATAATAATAATTTGTATTTACTCGATAAATTCTCACATTATTTACGCACAAATAATTCGGAGCCTTAGGCACCCTCAAAGGTACAAGAACCGGTATAAGACTGCCTTCCGTAAAGAAATACATGCAATTGTTGTCACCCAAAAACTAAAATTATCCCATAATATATATGTATACAAATGTAAGGACCATTTATCTACGCCAGTTTGTGAACAAAGGAAGAATACAATCGTCTTTTTCTACAGCAAATCCAGCTATATTACATAAATACTTAATCAATCACTGAATGGCAACCCTGCCATTGGAGAACTTCTGGGATGCCTAATTTCACTTTTTTCTTATGTATTCTAGAGATTTTTTTTGGGAGTGAAATAAATATCTTTCGTCTTTTGACATCACATTAGTTCAGAAAATCAGGTGGCGTAACTTTACGGAGACGGCCGCAAGCACACGCCACGTACAAATATTCTGCTGAAGAAAAATTAAGGAAAGTCATTATCCTGGTTCAGTAGACTTGTTCCAATGTAAATTTTCACTGATTTTAGTTTTAATTCTTGCATAGGCTTCCGCAGTGAGTTTTAGAAGCTACAGGTGTTTCCGGATTTCCAACGCGTTGATATATGCTTGATGACGACAGTTTTTCCGGAAATCCCGCCAGAATCTTCTTACAGCCTTAAATAATTGAATGATTGACTTAAAAGAATTGAATAATCAACCTGAAGATGATGGCGCGATTACCGACGAAACTGCCGTCATCAAACATTAAATGACACCGTGAAAAACCTGAAACCATGAAAACGTGTTACCAGTGACGTCAAGGCAAAGATGCCAGTGCCGGAACGTACTTTCCTTGACTTCTTTAGTAGTGAAATATTAATGTGTGTTTTTTATTGCAAGTTATTTTATTACATTTTTTGTTTTGGTTACGAATGAATATATTAGAATTTTTTTAGCAATAAAATTGATAAAAGTTTTATTTCACTATTACGTCTTTCGTTAATCAGTGCCGGAAAGGCGTCCGGCGCCATGACACCCCTGCGTGATACTCGAAATTTTGGCATGAGTGTCACACGACTCGGCTTGAGAAACAAATTTTCAAAAAGCATATCTCCTCTAATATAGTTTACCTTACACAGCCACAAAGGAGCCCTAAAACTACACTTGCTTGTAGACGCGATTAAGCTACAGAGATTATAAAAAAACCTTTAATGACAGAGCCACGTGCAAAGATGAACGTGTTGAGCTTTGAGCATTGCACCCGACCAAAGTCATCCCCCTTCGCTGGAAGATAGGGCGATACGTCAAAGGTCACCCTTCGACACAGACGGTTTACGTGCCAAGTTAGCGTGCTGGTTTAGATGATCACGGGTGCTCGCCCGGCCTCATTTGAGGAGTGTTTAGTGCGTGACCTCGTTAACGCCCTGGATGAGATAGATCCAATTATTGAAGGAAGTAAATTGCGTCTCACTAATTTTCAGCGTCAGCGGCGGACTCTCTAAGCGCTCAGCCGACACAGCGTAACGCTTAAGCTCCTTCGCTTGCAACAATATTTCGCGGGCATCTCAGAGGTAAGAAGGGGAAATCTGTACCTACAGCATCGCGGTTGAATTCACTTGCAAGGGAGTGCAGCGGTAAAGAGTTCTATGTCATAAAACTCAGACCAAGGCAAGACAAGTATTCCTGAAAGTAAGGTGCCGAGTCATTTCCTCGCCACGTGTAGATTCTAAAAGAAGATTGGTAAAAGTAATGTTCATTTCACCTTAACAAAAGTCAACTACAGGTCGTGCGATTCCCCCAAATTATAAGGAAGAATATGGGTACAACCAGAGGATACCCAGTGTTGGAATACCCATTATGTGATATAAACAGGATCTGGCGCTTGAACATATTATTCTCTCTTTCACTCAGCGATTACAGATCATTTTCATTTATACTTTAGTGTGCACACAAATTACTTAATTGGCCACATTACTCTCTACAAATTAATTCCATTTACATTACATATTTTTAAGGACACAGGTTCGCTAAAGCGCGACTGAAGAAAAATACTTTTATCATATTTTATTTGAAACAATTTTTGCCGTTATAATTGGCATCCATCCAGGTTGAAAATTAAAAATAGAATATACAGAGAATTTGAGTAATTCAAATTATGGCTTGGCAACAAGCAAATACCGATCCAGCAGAGTCCAATAAGCTTAAATACACTTGCTTCCAAAATATCTCAAGAAATGCCGTTAGGCTGTAAGAAAGAATAAAAAAAGAAAAAAGTTTTTTTTTGTTACTATGCCTGTCTTTCATCACCTATCTGAGTAATGTCATAGGTTGTGCAATTTATAATTATTGCAGCTGGTTCGAGAAATCGTGACCCCTTCTCACATATATTAGCACTTTTAACATTAACATTAAAACATCAGGTATTATGGCCGTACCCACAGCCACGGTGCCACTGACCAGTAGCATTATTTTCCTTGGTTCCGAAGCAATTTTCTCGGAAGTCTTTCTGTATGCATTTAGATGTAAACAAATTAATATCATGATGTTGGGCAATGGAGTTAAGCTGGCTATGTTCGGGCTTCATACAACTGTCACTGATGAACTTAATTGTTGAAACTCTTAGTTTCTTTAGTAATTGCTCACCACTGGAAATGCGAAACAGCCAATTGTTATTAAATGACAATGAACTGCCCTGGAATAAATCATTTAGATATTGGACTGCCATACCTAACAGGCCCCCATTATCAACATACTGTAGGAATATTAACCAGACAAAAAGAGCAGTCTCAAGGTGGAAGCTAGTGAAGTCTATAGCTCGTAAATTATGTAGAATTTTTAGATGTCTAAGGAATTTCAATTCAATAACGTCACAGAATATCAGCTCCTAAATTGAATGCATCGTGGAAACAATCTGCGGAAAAAGTACTTGTTTTAATACCTGTTCGCGAACAAACCTACTTATTCGAAACCATCGTCGATGATATTCGATTTTGATAACGCTATGCTACTCCTTGACAATAAAAGCAACGTTTTCTCTTTTCTTTATTCATTCCCATATTTCGTTATTCGATAATGACATTTTAGGTTACTGTAATTTTAAAATATTATATTATATGGGTATTCCATTTTCACAAGGGAGAGCATTTTTCCAGCAATCGAGAGAGATTCTCTGTTTTAAGAGCAATCCGTGCAAGGTGGGAGTTCAAAGCCACACTCCAGTTAATTTTGATATGACGGAAGGAACGGCAGTGGTGGACCAAGGGATAGAGCATTAGGGTATTAATTGAAGGGTCTCAGGTTCAAATCCCAGTCAAAATAATGGATCGTGATTACACTTACAAATATTATTTTCAAAAGGTCAAAGTATGTACGAAATCGTTACAGGCATCGTGGTGGAAATGCGATACATCCACGATAAAATATAACCCGAGAATAAATTATCATTTTTTGTTTATATTTTACCATTGATATATATTCTCATAGGTAAAAGTATCTCAGCTCGAAAATTGACTACAGCGTGGGAATTCTCAGCGAAAAAATTTTCAGCACCGGTAAAAAAAGGCAGGTTCCGGGTTCTGTAGCGTTAAATCTTTCCGTTTTGGGGTAAAATCTTTTCGCACACTGCCGTGGAGACTATTAAGAACTGAAAGCGTCGTACACCGATCCTCACAAGTCAACTCACTGGTTTTACCAGTGGCATCGCGTTACCAGGGGCCCGCTGCTTGCTCCCCCAGAGGATTCAGGGGGGGGGGGGGCCCTTTGAGGGAGGGCAAGTGGATATCGCATGACTCGGCTCGCGTATCAAACCATGGCTCCCGCAAAATTCTCAACACTCCCTTCAGAGTTCGCCGCTCTCGGATCCTCCCTTTCCAAGCTACACGTGAGGGTTGATTGGCCCAATAGGGGAGCAAGGGAATGAGGCTGTGAATCAGGGAGTGGAAGGGGAATCTCTCATGGGAAGACGACAACGCTAATTCTCCAGCCAGATGTTTCAGCATCCTCGTTCAAAAGCCACAGCTGGCAGTGCCTGTTAAATGTACTATCGCTTTCAATAATATGCATACACCCACGAGTACCACTGCCACTTCCCCTGCTTATATCCTCCCACTCAGTGAATGAATCTGCGTAGAAATAAATGTGTGAACGTAGATAGAGTCATTATTTCAATAAATTTAGTCATATGAAAAATCAGTATTAACTTTTCTTTTAGTCATCTATTTCTTTTACCCAGATATTGAGAATGATTCTTTTACAAAATGAAAAAAGTATACATTCTTCATATTCGTACCCAGCCAAAACCACCACAACAACTCCGCAAGGTATAAATATACTTCGATAAGGAGCCAAGTATTCGTGACTCATGAACTGTGACTCAAAATATGAATCTAATATAGAAAAAAGCCTCGCCACGGAGTCCAAAAGAAAACACTCAGACAGCCCAAACTATAAGTGGACGACAGTATCCTAAGTTCATCTCATCCGCTGCGGCTTTGGCCCCTTAACTTTGACTCCCATTTCGCTAGCCCGGCCGCATCCGAGTTCGTCCTCGTTGGCGACCCGAAGGCAAAGGATTCAGCTTGCCTTGAATGCCAACCCAAGTTTTCACCGACCCGACCCCATCCATAAAATGGGACTCGTGAGTGTCTGCATATTAATGAAAGCGATAGTACCCACTAGCGTCCACGGGGAGGTTAAAAACCGCGCTAGATGGATGAGGATTTGGTAATTGGCGAAAGGGGAGGAAAAGAATTGGATATACAGCTAGAGTGAATGGGAATTGGTCTAATTGGAGATTGAGTAAGGAAGTTTCGGGAGGCAGGATGGGCTGGTCTGAAGATCGGAAATATTTTCGAGGGTATTAATACGTTTTCGCCATCTTTGCTAGCTGATGCCCGATAATCACCCTCTTTAAAGGCCTGTTTACACGATACATTAACGAGTAAAAATTAATGTCTGTTTACATGGACTGAAACGGAACATGTAAGAATGCATGAACTAAATTAGAAGAGATTCTATTTTTCGTTCATGTATTCGCACAAGTTGGGTGGTTGAACGGTAAATTTTCGTGTTCACTCACGCGTTCATAGATTTAGACGATTAATCTTACGGGTTAATGTACCATGTAAACAGGCCTTAAGATGTACCTTTGATTGTATCACACGCCCCACCATTCTTGTGTGGGCGTTTTTCTCCAACGGGTGTTTCGCTGGAGGATATCACTGCCTTATCCTCATGTTTTTTACCGCAAGCAGGAATATTTTTCACAAAAACTTCGACATATACAAGTAAAATTTTAACCTTTCATACTTAATATCTTCTTTATGTGGTTTGGCATTTCATAAATAGTGAATGTTTTTATAATATATTTTTCTATTGTAAATTTTTAATTAACTTTACATATATGTTTACCATGACGCTAACGAGGGGTTATGTGGAAGAGGGGTGTTTTTAGTCTCAACCTCGCCCGAATAAAGACATCTATCTATCTATACCTACCAAATGGAGTGCCCAAATACAATTGGAAATGGCTGAGGAATAACTTCAACGGTGATATGTTTCAAATGGAAACGACAATGGTAATGTATGAGTTAATAAATGCATTTATTTGAATATTAGTTCGTAGCATAGGAGAGGATACCAAGATTTAAATAAGAAACCATAGGTTGAAGAAATGAAAGAGTTGTTCCACCTCGGAAGCCTAGTAACCAGCTATGGACGAAGCAAGGAAGAAATCCTCAATTAAATGGCTGAAGTGAAGAGAAAATACCACATAAACATGAATCAACAAACATATTAGAATACAAGCATAGTAGTAAGGAAACCGTTCCTCAGACGCTACTACATCTGAAGCATGTTTCTAAATGGAACTGGGCCATGGACGATGTAAGTAGCTGAGAAGTTAAGCGTGTAAGCATTGGAATGAGAGGATAACGAAGAAAATTGACGTTAAAATGTAATGACCGACCGATCAAGCAATTCAGATGCCTTATAAGAGAAGGGAGAGAAGTGTTCTATATCCCTAGGAACGAGACGGAAAAATTTGATCGGCAGCATCACGAGGCAAAATGGTCTGATGACAATCGTCGACGGAAAATTGGATGTAAAATGATATAATGCTCTGAATGAAATCTATAGGTTTAGATAATATAGATGAAAAGGAATATATGAAAACACTAACTGACGGGAAGGTGGATTGGAGAGCTCCAGCGAAGCACCCGTCATACTGTTGACTAACAATAATGATAGTGATATCTTAGTACTAAAATCACGTTCTCCACCACAGCAATAGAATTACGGTTGGTTAAATTCCACATTTACTCCCAGTATACAATTTCCAAATATGACGCATGACCTCTTTAATAATAAAAGTGCTGCGAACATGCTGTCTATTTTCAAACATGATTAATAAAAAAAAATCTCAACCCATAAAATCATCTCAGTCGGAATAGATAGTACCCTTATGAACTGGGTTTATGATTGTTTTGAAATCCATAAATATTAAACGCACCGCTATTGAGTACTAGCACATTAATAAAAATTCATGGCTTCTTGAAAATACTGTCAAATAAATACTTCCAAACATTTATTCGATACCTCAGAAAGCTCTCAATCAAAGTCAACAAAATCATTTATTTTATTTTCACATAAAAAATGTGTCTAAGCATAAGTATTTGATATTTTACATTTCTTATCCATTTTTATCAATTTTGTCGATATAGAGAGGATTTCTAATTTATTATACATTTATTATGAAATCAATCTCTCAAATGTTCGGCATTTCGATCATTATACGAATTATAGTATTTCATTCCTTAAAAGACTTCGACCAGAAAGAATCGATAAAATATACCTCAAGTAATAGAGGCTCAAAATTAGTTCGATAACGCATAGAACTGATATTTAGAGCACAGTTATTCTGGCTAATGGAATCATTAAACAAATTAAAAAAAATACTTCTTACAATGTCCATAGGATCAATGCTATCCACACAGAAACACTTGCAATGCAAGAGCACCTTCAGATATTAAAAGATGTCATTTCTCATGGTTATTTTGTTAGCCACATTGGCTCGCCCAACATAAGCATATTTTGCGCATTTTACAAGGGTATAACTGCTTTGGGATTCCTTGTTACGTCAATTAACTCATGCGTCAAAGCCTTACAAAACCGCCAATGCCTCGGTCCAAAAATAAGTTTAACGACCGTTTGTGAAACTGAAAATTGCATCGGTTTTCGATCGAGTGGTAAAGCTATACCCGACCGTGAAGGGAAATCTAGTGACACGACTAGAATGCGGTTACAATATTACTGAACACATTCGCTCCTTTCCGGTTTCTAACGAACGTTAATTTTGATAATCGTCCTCTTGGCGATGTTTCCAAAATGCCAATGTGGAAAATGGTTCACACAATGGTAATGCGGATAGGATAGAGCTGCAAATTGAAATACATTTTTATTACGCCTCAATACGAAAACATTGCCGTCTCAAAATCGGTTTTAGATATTGCCATTTCATGAATTACATTCCAAAAATACATGTAAAGAAGAACAGAAATAACGGACCCTGAAAAACATAATTAATTACAGCAATTAATCAAACGTCAAAATGTAACAACCATCAGCGAGGTATATGCTATAATTTTATTGCACTGAATTATTCATAAACTCAATAAAACCACGTACGTTTGTCAGAACCCATATTAATACAAGAGAAGAGAAATCTTAATAATCGCTAGTAATGCTATCTAGATAGATAGTGGGCCGTCTTAATATGACACCTTAATACCGTTCGAACTATTAATTTCAGGAACAGTTCCAACAATTGCTGGTTCGTTTTATATTTTACTCAGTATTTTCTACAATGAAAAAGTTTGAATTTGTCATATGCATAATATTTTACTGTATCTACCTAAATGTACCTAGATAAATCACATAAGTAACGAAACTGAAAACTATAAAAAGAAATTAAAAAATATACAAAGAAATAGGAATAAATTACCCGGTCGATCGAGGGTGATGCGTTCTCCACAGTATTGCTTTAAAAACAGAAACCATTGTGGAAACCGTTTTTTGTACCTTTGTGGGAATGAACGAAGTCCCCTTTTTATTCGTGAGATTCCTATTTAAAATAGGTCACCCTAGCATAACCACACAATCCAATTTTTGCGATGAGTCCAACCTTGCTCAAATGCAAGGAAACCGCTTTGGTTGGTATGGTTTTGTTTCTCCCAAACGATGTGTAACAATCAACTGGTAACCATTAACAAACGTTCGACTGAACTTCCGAGGAGAAATAACTGACCCATTTCAGCGTTTCCGCTTGAATCCCGCATTAGTCGTGCGCATGTAATGGGATGCGTAAGGCTATGAAAGACAACTCCAGCAGCACTTCGACCTATTTTTCAAACCTTTGGTGCTGAACCAAGCAGTTTTTATCACCAACATCCTTGACGAGCTCATTTCATTCAGCCATTTGAAGAAGAGGTCAATTACTGGGAAGCAGGTGCCACTTTCATGTTAACGCCAAAACTGCTTCTCTAAGTCCTCAGGACTCAGGAAGTGGCGTTTTAACGGTAATTGAACGAATCTACGCATGCCACGTGCAACATGCTTCTTTATAATGGGTTCAATCGATTCAGGCATGATTTAGTAAAAGTTTAGCATATTAAAATAAAAAGGTAGCTTCTATTATCCACAATTATTGTAATGCTTATAAGTGAGGGTTCGGCACATAAAGCCATCATCTGATGGCAGGAGATGGCTATTACACCAGATGATAGCCCTGTGAGCCAAAACGTGTCGTGCGCATAAAAATAATTGTGGAAAAGCGCAATTACCTTTAATTTCAATATGGTTATGTTGTTTTGTAAAATTTGAGAGAGCAATTTCTCATATGAACACTGGTAATATGATTTAATTAAGAGGTGTCCTCTATCGGTAGCCGTGTGTAGTTTTGAATTATGGTATGTGTTTAGTTACCGATAGTGTACTCATGTGATGCGAAGGTGTCCACCATTTTGTGCGTTTAAGTGAGTGGAATATAAAAGGTATAAGAAATAGTTTTAACACTTTTTATTTTCAACCTGACCCTTAACAAAAGGTTCTTTATGGCATTAGGGTATGAACGATGAGAGTAGCATAATGCATTTGAACTTAAATGTTACCCAGGAATGATAAAAATGAACTGGATCGAAAATTGAGCGATCAATAAGACCTAAAAATAAAATATTAGCTTATGTAATATCCTAAGAAGAATATAGGAAAATCTTATCGGCCTCATTATAAGACATAATGGTATATTGAAGAAAACCATCATAGGGAAAGCGAGCAAAAAGTATAACAAAGTAATTTCTCAAACGTGTGGACCAGGTGATAAAGAATGCAGAGGAAAAGAATGACATTAGGCTAAAAAAATGCCCGACAGAAGAATAAAGGGGAGGGTTGCATTAAAATGGTGGCATTGCTCAGTATTATGATGGTTGAAAATTAAATATAGGGGTTCAAACATCGCTGAAATAAGACATAATGAGATAATGCAAGTACTATGAATCTAAAATTAGAAAATAGAGCATTTCGCAGTCTTCTACGTATTTAGCGGTATCATAAAAATGGATACAATGGAAACCCATAAGTTGAATAACATCCTCAGACCCATGAGTCTCTCAGCCGTTTTGTTTATGTTTGAGGCTTCTTACATGATCACGGTGTATGGAAAAATTGTACATAAAATGAAATTTGAAAGAAATATTCATCAAAAAATATTTTACAGAATGGTACACACATGTGCGACTTGGGATATTCCGACAATATTTTTACGCACCACGATAAGGATTGAAAGCTATTGGATTTTGTAATGTTAATAATAATCTTTCGTTTGATACAAAACATTGAAAATTGATGGGAAAAGATAGAAATATCAATTTTACCAGAAGTGTTGATTCGACGCACACTCATCTTGCTTGATGTTGCGTCATCCATCTTGTTTTACAAATGCAAAAAAAAAACACATGTGGAATTTAGTGGCAGAATCGTGTACTATAAGGTACAAAGAAGTGCAGCGGTGGGTTTAAACGACAATTTCACTCATCAATAGAGGATTATAAAAAAAATCATTAAGAAATGAATTGTATTCACTGCCAAAGTAGTGCTAAAGTTGAAACAGGGTGGTTTCCTATCATTTTTTTATTGCCTAAATCGAAAGATTATTACTTCACGCTTTTAGATTTTTTAATGACGATACCTATTTTTTGCGATTAAATGAAAAGTAAAAATTTTAAAGCGAGCGTAAACGCGACGGCTAAGTATGAATGCGGCTGTATATAGCTGCGGATGTATATGAGTACGGCTGGGTAAACCCCGTGTGACGTCATTCTGATTCCCGCTGTCGCAGTATGAGGTGACCTTAGGGCGACGCTCTGAGCGCCGATACGATGCAGGCTGCTAGCAGGTAACAGAGTACCCTGATAACAAGTAGCGCTTGGCTTAAATAAGGATTACTAATACCCTATCAAACGAAGAAAACTTTCCGACCATAGGCAGTTTTAATAGGTGATTATTAAGACATGTTTCCCTGAGCTCTGTGCCTCATGCATGCATTGGTAATCTCAGACCATGTAAAACTCCTATCTATTCGTATAGAAACTAGGTCCCTGTGACGTCACGTGGAGTGGCATCGCATGGGCACCAATATGGCTTTTTTCAAATGAGGTTAAAATTGAACATTAACATTCGTCTAAACTGGAATTTCTAAAACAAAATAATTTGTATATTATGAATACACTAATGGTGGGTAACGAATCGCAATCAATGCCTTTCGTTTTCTTTGATGAAGGAAACTACCCTATTCTGTGGCTTCGCAGTTAAATTTGTCACGTTTTTACGCTCCGGGCTACTCAGTTCAACCATATTAACTCCCCCTTCTCTCTTTTGTCAAGGTATGCTCATCTCCTGTGTTACTCAATAGTTACGACAATAAGCTTCTATTTGATCGGGGAGGTCTTGCCTTCTATATCACGTTTTCTACGCGCAAATGAGTATCCGGTATGTTCATTGAACGTAGTTTCATCAATCACCATTATTATGCATCCGAGACTTAGAGTTATGCATCTCCCATTCCGAGATAAGAGGATATTTATCAGTATGTCATTGTATTCTGGAATTTTAGACCCTCAGATTTTTTTTTAAACAGTAACTACTTCAGTTACGTGGTATTGCACAAAAACCTTTTATGCAAACTACGGTCACGCGGGTTGAACGAAAAAGTAGTAAACTGGATGTGTGATTTTATTTCTTAGGAATCTTAAGTAAAAAGTAGTTATTGACGGAATCAGCTTTGATGTACTTAAATTGGCACTTTGTGTCCCATAGGGAAGCGTAAGCAGCTCCCTTTTGTTCATTATATGCATAAATGATCAAATCTACATTATCTTTCCGGACATAAACTCTTTACCATTTAAAAACAGCCTTAGTGAGTTTTTTAAAATAATTTTTGAAAGGGTCATTTCAGCAGGAACAACAGGTTTAATTAAAATTATTTCGTTAGTTGTGGAAGTGAGTAAATTCTTTCACTATGTAAGCATATATTATTTTTCTTAATTCCAAAAAAGCGCTAGATAAGAGACGTGGTAATTTCTACCGGGAGCCGTAAAACGTGTATCTGCGCTGTGAAACCGCTTTTATGTTTCCCGACGGAGCCGTCTAATTTTTCGGGTCACAAATAAGGCTCCGCTTCTCATCTTGGTGTGAAATTAAGGCGTTGCGGTGTCTTAATAAGACGAGCTTGAGCTCAGGACTGTGAAAAATTCCTTCCTCTCTCTCTCTCCGTCAAATACGTATATTGGACGGGATTCACGATGAAATGACACATTTTGATGTTTGCCGAGTGTAATGATAACCTT
Source organism: Ischnura elegans (assembly GCF_921293095.1). Lineage (NCBI taxonomy): Eukaryota > Metazoa > Arthropoda > Insecta > Odonata > Coenagrionidae > Ischnura > Ischnura elegans. The sequence continues at coordinate 44,728,953 of NC_060253.1, read as the reverse complement.
CCACTCCATTGATGTGGGCGGCAAACCTTTTCCTTTGAATGGAGACGAATGTTTGTGTAAACTTGAGGGTAAACATAGGCGGGAATGCCGACGGCAGCGAAAATAACGGAGATAGAATCCGTAGCAGTTGATGAGTTCTCCTCATTTTTTAATGTATATCAACTACGGCATCGTGAGCATTCCTCATAATCAAATTAAAAAGGATTGTGGGAGTAGGCTTAAAAATATTTTGTAGCATGGTAAGCCTTTTACCCATTTTAGAAAAAAGAGTTTTCAAAGGAGCATTCTCTACTACCTCGCAGATTTATCGCACACCATAAGCTCAATTTATTCTGTTGGGAATATTGAAGTTGTATAAGATATTCAAGACGACTGCTGGTGTGATGGAATTAATATATTCGTATAGTTGAGATACCATATATCCTTTTTATCAATCAGAATTGCACGGTCAGCATATTTCATTCCTCCAGAGAACTTAATTCTATCAAAGCATGAACTTCGATTTACAATTGAAGCGTTGGCATGGTAAAGGAAGTAAGTCAGAAAAAAATAGAAATTTCGTTTTTTCATGGAGAAGTTAATACATGCACATGCCAATGGCATGCACAAGGTAGAAAGTTGATTGGTGCAATATATCAGTTGCTACGATTGACGAAGTTTGTACACTAGGGCGGATCGCAAAAATCGATTTTTTTCAAATCCATCTGGCCCAATGAAATAAAGTTGTGGGACCGATCAAAAATAAGGCCTGAAAAATTTGAGACCTGTACGTGAACCCCTGACCCTCGCTCAAACGCAATTTAGGGGGGGAGGGTCAAAATTCGAAAAATACAATATTTTATGGTCATTCCCTATTGATTTTGCCGAGTTACTGCCCTTCTAGGACAAATATTTCGTGCATTTTGACGTATCTGCCACCGTTTAGCCACAAAATGCCTAATTTGAGTCCGCGTCCGCGAAGAAAATATTCCAACGCCCACGCAGCGTCGCGGATACCAGGGCCGCAGGCCGATCCCTTCCCCTCCACGCTCGCTTCTCCCCCTCCCACGCCTCTAACACAGCAAAATTCATCCCGCGCATGCTGCTAGGAGGTCGTTTATCTTTGATAATATAAATCAGAAGATGGTAGAAGGTAAAAAGCGATGCGTAGTGAGACGACTTGTTCCTTATTTGGCGCCTCGTCGGCGTTAAACAAATCGATGTTACCAACTTTTAGAGAAGTTATGAAATAATGTTAGACCTGCGCACGCAGGAAAGGAGACTACGGTCTTGAAGACGCCTCTCGAGTGGCTATGAAGGTTTGGGAACTTAGGTTATGCATTTCTATTCCGGTATTGTCCGACAGCTGTGACTAAATTGATGAATAAGGGTGAAGGCCGCCGGTGTACCCTCCCCGATCTTCTCTCGAGCGCCCCAGATGCAACATAATTCACACCAAGTGCGTCTTTCTTTGTTAGTCTTACTAATATTTGATGTATCAGCATCGTCCAGTGAGGAACAATCACGAAGGAATTACTCAATTACCTGCTTTCCAGTCTGTATTTCTTATGTTAGTGTCATTCCTCGTCTTTTGCTGCTGTCAACAAAGTTTTGGTAAATTCTTTCGTGAATCTCTCGTCCGTATGTATAATAAAAGGAATATAGAAATTTAAATTTGAACTTTCATCAATAGATTTTTAAATTCCACAGCGCTAAGCTCAGATATAGCCGAAGGAACCGGAGTCTCTCTCCAATATATCATCAGCCTTTATGTCGATATTAAAATCCAGCAATTAAAAAAATCTCGGATTGGTCGCCAAACGCATCCTTGCAGAAACGCAAATTAGGTCCCTAGATTACCCTCCTAACGTTCATGTCGCAAATCCAAGTCAACATAGTGCAATTAGCAAAAAGACCACTGTAAGGGATAAAATACGATTTGATGCTTTCCCGGCGAATGATGTGGGTAAACTCTTTTTGGGGTTCAACAAAATTTATCCCTTAGGATGAGCCCCCAGTCGGAGCTTGAAATGTTGACCATTATGGAAAAATTAACCCGGTGGGAATCCCGAGAAGAGTGTACCCACACTGCTAGGGATGTTGGAATTATGCTTATAGCAAAGGGATGATGCCTCCTTTTTGGGCGGTATTCGCCTGGTACCATCATAATCAAATCCTTTTTAATTCTGTGTATCTAATTTTCACTCGGAAAGGAATCGATAATCGCAGATTTTATAACTTTTGCTAATCCTCCGACGGGGGAGGCAAACCTCCAAAAGTGGGACCCTGTTTCTTCAACTAACACCACACATTCCCCTCTAAACTTGTATTGATAAGTCCTCTTGCCTTTTTTCATCAGACAAGAGTATAGTCTTTTATTCCAATTAAATGGAACCCTTTGACGACACCCCTCTTTTCTTATTTACAGGAATTAGCATCTTTTTCTGTATACGTAAGTAATTCTGGTATACTAGCTTTGATGTATCTTACGAAGTTACGACTTTTGCGTTAGCTAAAGTTGCGGGAACGAGCATTGCTGTTTCTTGGTTCTTGCATAATGCATATACCTCTATCACAGTTGGCAGACGCATTTTCCCCGAAGAAGTTCCAATTTGAGGTTATAGTCCTTAATGTTTATTTCATGAGGAAAGTAGAGATACAAATCGGCTAATATCTCGCCAGTTTAATTTTCTTCGGATGTATTGATGAAGAAATTTTTTTATACTATTTTCCCGTACAAGAATTGACGATGTCGACTCAACACTCTCCTTTGATTCCCTTTTTTCCTCAGTTGCCGAGTTTCTTTAGGGTTCAATCCAGCAGCCATCATCTTTCTTTTCGTCAGATTGTCTCTCAAAATACTTCTCATTGGGGGAACCTTATGCTCCTCCATGCACTTACACGCAAAAATATCGCATAATTTAAAATGTTCCTTTAAAATTGTTTGAGTCTTATACTTCAATAAAACCCACTTTTGGCCTATTACGATTTTCCGTAAGTTTTAGTACTTCCTGTGGTACCGCTAAATCCATTTAGTCACATTCATAATGGAAGAGAAGCGCGTCACCATAGTTCGCACACCTTCATAGCCACTCGAGAGGCGTCTTCATAGACCGTAGTCTCCTTTCTAAAAGTCAGGTCTAAAATTATTTCATCACATGTCTAAAAGTTGGTAACATCGATTTGTTTAACGCCGACGAGGTGCCAAATAAGGGACAAGTCGTCTCACTACGCATCGCTTTTTACCTTCTAGAGCGGGGAGGGTACGCCGGCGGCCTTCACCCTTATTCATCAATTTAGTCACAGCTGTCGGACAATACCGGAATAGAAATGCATAACCTAAGTTCCCAAACCTTCATAGCCACTCGAGAGGCGTCTTCAAGACCGTAGTCTCCTTTCCTGCGTGCGCAGGTCTAACATTATTTCATAACTTCTCTAAAGCCCTGGTTACACGGTACATGAGAATGTACAAGAAAATGTGAGAATGTCTGAATCTCAGAATGAACGCGAAAATGCACCGTGTAACCACGCAAAATGTAAGAATGTATGAATTTCTGAACGCCTGCTCTAATTTCATTCAGACAATCATACAATTTGAACTCAGATTCACCTGGTGGCAGACTACGAAAACTACACATTCATTTCATCTGACTCGTATAGGCGACTTCTTTGTTTACGCACGGCCCCGATAGTTATTTCGATTTGATATGATCTTGCTTGACTTGGATATCTCACTGATTGGATATGGGTAGCGAAAGAATGGAACACAAGAAAAGCGGATGGGTAAAAGGATGGATCAGATGGAAAGGCGCTGAATGTATGAACCGCGAGATTTGTCCAAGATTGAGATCCAAATGATCGTTAAAAGGTCATAAAAAAGCATGTGATAGGCAAAGAAATAAGATTCAAGTACTATTTACGCTGTATTTACTCAAGTTCCTGTTTTTGCATCGAGACCGACTGCAAAACGAGTCGAAATTTTAGGTGTTGCGTTGACATGCAGCAAACGTTATGGGCATCGCAGTAATAAATATTGAATTTACCTTGCCAAAAGCCTCATATTTCTCGTATATTCCTGTAGCGTGCGCCGATTCACAGGAGAAGGATGGAGAGAAATCACGACACACTCGCTTTCAAGTCTAAAATTCAACTGCCTTTATTATGTCCTGTTTATTGTATGACAAGGCTTAAGGGCACGAGACATTTTGAAAATGTGTTTTTATTATGGAACACTACTATCCAACAAAATTTTAACGATATCGGCGAAAGACACTTCGTGAATATTCCTTGTTAGGGGCTCCTTGTGACGAGAGGCTGGCCGCCCATTACATTCCTTATTTTTCACCGTGGTTTAATCGTAATCAGTATTTATTTTCGTAAACAGCCACTTTCCTTATAATTTGATCCTACAATGGGTAGAATGATAGGTACATTTATAGAGTTGTTTACAAAGTGAAATAAGTAACTTGATAAAATCCTGCGGTAACCCTGATTTAAGAGTGTACTTACGTTGAGGATATCCCGTTGACAATATAGATAATGTATTTGACTCCATTCTGTGGATCATCAACCACTTATTCCTCTTATTTTTGTCCCTTCGGACACAAGCAAAAAACTTCTCCGGCGAGTAAATAGAGGTACTAGACGTCGGAGCACTTTTATATGGTTTCATGGGATACACGATTTACCTATATGATTTTCACACGTTTTTCTATTGAATGTCCTTGCTGCAATATACTTACTGCATTGAGCAAACGATGTAGGTGTGTAACGTAGATCACTATCTGCAATCTACTTATTTTAATTTAATCTTTCCAAAGCCCCCCAAACAATCGCCTTTATTTATTTAAACAACGCCTTGGCAACCCAATATATTCGCAATCCGAAGTTTGACATTAAAGCAGCAATTATATTCGCCAAATTTGCGTTTGAGTCCCTACATAGACAGTTTTTCTATCCACTTCCTCAGTCTGCCATCAGTGGATTCCAGGCCGTGATGTAACGCGCGCACGCTCCGTCACGTGTTTTTAAACAGTCGATGAAGATTATTTTTAAAGACTCATATCTCAGCTATAAAACATTATTCATCCGCGAAATTTTCGGCAAGTACATTTGAGGTAAGGATCTTATTATTCTAGTACTTTTAAAAAAGTTTGCATGTTTTCCAATGGTTTATATTTGAAGTTGAAATAATTTGTTGCGCATTTAAAAATGTACGAAAAAATGTCCGAAAAAATGTACCGTGTAACCACCTACTCGTGGATCTTGTCCATGAGAATGTACAAGAATCTGTTCAGAAAACCATTCAGAAAAATGTACAGATTCTTGTACATTCTAATGTACCGTGTAACCAGGCCTTTAAAGTTGGTAACATCGATTTGTTTAACGCCGACGAGGCGCCAAATAAGGAACAAGTCGTCTCACTACGCATCGCTTTTTACCTTCTACCATCTTCTGATTTATATTATCAAAGATAAACGACCTCCTAGCAGCATGCGCGGGATGAATTTTGCTGTATAAAGGCCTGGTTACACGGTACATTAGAATGTACAAGAATCTGTACATTTTTCTGAATGGTTTTCTGAACAGATTCTTGTACATTCTCATGGACAAGATCCACGAGTAGGTGGTTACATGGTACATTTTTTCGGACATTTTTTCGTACATTTTTAAATGCGCAACAAATTATTTCAACTTCAAATATAAACCAATGGGGAACATGCAAACTTTTTTAAAAGTACTAGAATAATAAGATCCTTACCTCAAATGTATTTGCCGAAAATTTCGCGAATTAATAATGTTTTATAGCTGAGATATGAGTCTTTAAAAATAATCTTCATCGACTGTTTGAAAACACGTGACGGAGCGTGCGCGCGTTACATCACGGCCTGGAATCCACTGATGATAGACTGAGGAAGTGGATGGAAAAACTGTCTATGTAGGGACTTTAACGCAAATTTAGCGAATATAATTGCTGCTTTAACGTCAAACTTCGGATTGTGAATATATTGGGTTGCCAAGGCGTTGTTGAAATAAATAAAGGCGATTGTTTGGGGGCTTTGGAAAGACTAAATTAACATAAGTTGATTGCAGATTGTGATCTACGTTACACACCTACATCATTTGCTTAATGTAGTGAGTATATTGCAGCATGGACCTTCAATAGAAAAACGTGTGAAAACCATATAAATCGTGTATCCCATAAAACCATATAAAGTGCCCCGACGTCTAGTGCCTCTATTTACTCGCCGGAGAAGTTTTTTGCTTTCGTTCGAAGGGACAAAAATAAGAGGAATAAGTGGTTGATGATTCACAGAATGAAGTCAAATACATTATCTATATTGTCAACGGGATATCCTCAACGTAAGTACACTCTTAAATCAGGGTTACCGCAGGATTTTATCAAGTTACTTATTTAACTTTATAAACAACTCTATAAATGTACCTATCATTCTACCCATTGTAGGATCAAATTATAAGGAAAGAGAATACGTATTCTCGTAATACTGTTTACGAGAATAAATACTGATTACGATTAAACCACGATGAAAAATAAGGAATGTAATGGGCGGGCGGCCTCTCGTCACAAGGAGCCCCTAACAAGGAATATTCACGAAGTGTCTTTCGCCGATATCGTTAAAATTTTGTTGGATAGTAGTGTTCCATAATAAAAGCACATTTTCAAAATTTCTCTTGCCCTTTAGCCTTGTGATATAATAAACAGGACATAATAAAGGCAGTTGAATTTTAGACTTGAAAGCGAGTGTGTCGTGATTTCTCTCCATCCTTCTCCTGTGAATCGGCGCACGCTATAGGAATATACGAGAAATATGAGGCTTTTGGCAAGGTAAATTCAATATTTATTACTGCGATGCCCATATCGTTCGCTGCATGTCAACGCAACACCTAAAATTTCGACTCGTTTTGCAATCGGTCTCGATTCAAAAACAGGAACTAGAGTAAATGCAGCGTAAATAGCACTTGAAACTTATTTCTTTGCCTATCACATGCTTTTTTATGACCTTTTAATGATCATTTGGATCTCATTCTTGGACAATTCTCGCGGTTCAAACATTCAGCGCCTTTCCATCTGATCCTTCCTTTTACCCATCCCCTTTTCTTGTGTTCCATTCTTTCGCTACCCATATCCAATCAGTGAGATATCCAAGTCAAGCAAGATCATATCAAATCGAAATAACTATCGGGGCCGTACGTAAACAAAGAAGTCGCCTATACAAGCCAGATGAAATGAATGTGTCGTTTTCGTAGTCTGCCACCAAGTGACTCTGAGGTCAAATTGTATGATTGTCTGAACGAAATTAGAGCAGGCGTTCAGAAATTCATACATTCTTACATTTTGCGTGGTTACACGGTGCATTTTCGCGTTCATTCTGAGATTCAGACATTCTCACATTTTCTTGCACATTCTCATGTACCGTGTAACCAGGCCTTTAGAGGCGTGGGAGGGGGAGAAGCGAGCGTGGAGGGGAAGGGATCGGCCTGCGGCACTGGTATCCGCGACGCTGCGTGGGCGTTGGAATATTTTCTTCGCGGACGCGGACTCAAATTAGGCATTTTGTGGCTAAACAGTGGCAGATACGTCAAAATGCACGAAATATTTGCCCTAGAAGGGCAGTAACTCGGCAAAGTCAATAGGGAATGACCATAAAATATTGTATTTTTCGAATTTTGACCCTCCCCCCCTAAATTGCATTTGAGCGAGGGTCAGGGGTTCACGTACAGGTCTCAAATTTTTCAGGCCTTATTTTTGATCGGTCCCACAACTTTATTTCATTGGGCCAGATGGATTTGAAAAAAATCGATTTTTGCGATCCGCCCTATTGTACACTAATACAAGCCTCACAATTTTGGCAAACCTCTTTCTTTCGTCTCCAGTAAAATTAACATTTAATAACTAACTCACTCTATTTGCTAACCTTTCGCATGTCAACGCTTCAATTTACGACGCATGAAATGACATGAAATTTTATAGAACAGATTTCCCATCAATTACGCTGTATTGATACGCTGACACTGGCGAGAGTTATCGTTTTCCAAACCTAACTCTTTCTTCGAAAGGTAGTTACTAACCTATTTTGTTTATACGACGCGTTTGGAGCAATAATTTAATATTTAAAGTATAGACTTCTGTCCCTTTTTGTGTAAAAATGTTGCAGTAACCAGTCTTTGAAGGAAATTAGAACTATAAGATTAGTTATGGTGAAGAATATACGCTTTTAATGAATTGATCTAAGCCACCATTTTAAAGAAGTATAGAGTTACATTTACTGCCTATAATTGTATTCATACATTGGTCTATCTTCCTACCCGTTAAAAGTGCTTTCCTCATGATACTCGTTCCATCATGGTTACCTTGACTAGGTACATTATAATAAAATAAACAGCTTTCAGATAGGCATGGTAAGGCTACTTTTGGGCTAAGGGGCTTATTTAACCTAATTTATGTAAGGGCGGCGTCTACTAATTTAAGGAAATGGCAGCCTGCGGCCAGAACGTAATCGAGTGATGTGAATTTATCCAGTCTGTTTAGGCAGGCGATAAAGACCTTTCTTCCGTAGCTTGAATCTCATCGTATTAATTAGATTTTCATCTTCAAACATTTTTTTGAGATTGGAGCATTATTTTTTCTGGCATAACTGATGCATTACAGCTTAAGGGTATGCGAATCTTTCTTTTGATTGGTCTTTTCATAATATTATTAGCATAATTCAAATGTACGTGAATTTGATCCTTATATATTTAATATACTCTAAAGGTTACCAATTAACTGGTCTGGCTCGTCATGTTGCATGAAGCCCGTAAAGAGCATTTTCTTTCTTCCAGTGAGTAATTAGTAGTAATGTGAAGGTGAATATGTCTTACTCAACAGAAAGTGAAGCTTATAATTATTGTGTGTAGACCGCAAGAGTATTTTTTAAGGCCCATCAGGTTGAACTTAGGGGCAAATTATGACAATTAACAGCATTAGTTTTCAGTTTCTCATATTTTCTCATAACTATACATAATAAAAGTTGGGAATGCTATGTTGTATGCGGCGCAGTCTAAGGTGCTCTTTTCCTGCTATAAGGATTTTTTTGGCTTACCTATTGACCACCGTTTATATTTAAGCTTTTATTGGTAATATCCATGCTGGGTTTCCTTCTTTGTACCGCAGTTGTACCCAACCTCGTTAGAGCACTTCATTTTTTTTTTGCTGTAAACGGCTGGTGTCCTAACACCCCCTGCTACACGCCTTTTAGGCAGCTTGCGGGGTATTATGTAGATGTAGTTGGCTGTGACAGCTAATTTTGTCAATTTCGAAATAGTAGATATTCGAATTTTGATTTTTTTTCGAATAATAACCCTTCTTGGCTTTACAATCATTTCCCTTTCAACCAACTGTATATTTCATCATTTTCCAGTACATTGGGATTCCCGTTTCAAATGACAAATCGTGTTAATCTCCTGTGGTAGCCAGAGCTAAGTGTTACGATTTAATTGCCTGAGTACGTGGAAGGTCAATAAAGCAAATTTCCTTGGAAACGTGAGACTCGAATACAATACGCAAATTAATGTTGCCAAATCATCAAGCTTAAAACGTTGCAATTTCAGGTAGACAAACTCAGTGAGTTTACATTTTCCATCAGAGACCTAAATAATCCTTCTGGAAAGAATATTTTGAGAGTGAAAATATGTTCCCGATTTTGCAATTCGGGATAAGACCGACTTATTAAGTAATAAGTCCATGCGAAGCAAGCGGCTGCATAAAATGGAGTTGCATAATATGGAGGAAATTGTGTGCGATGAGAACATTAGATTACAATGCTAACTCTTGCTTGGCTTTAAAAGGACGATGAAATTAATGCTTCCGATATCATGAATATTATTAACACAAACTCATTACTGCCATGGATGAAGTAGTTGCCATTCTTTCGACCTTAAATCACGTGATTCCATTCTTTTCACACTGTTACCAAGAAATCGATACCAGATGAGCTGTGCCGAATCTAATAGATCTAATATAGAACAGCTCTGGGGCTGAGTAAAAATTATTGACCCGGTCATAGCATATTATGAACCTTAGAGTAGATGGAATGTTAATACGAACGTTTCGACATTAAAGTAAGTTGAATTTTTCATCGATGTACACATTAACGTCTCCAAGTGCCCGTGAAATGTGCACACCTCCTTGAAACAGGTCGTGGAACTCATCCGTTTGAGTCCTACAATGAAATTCCAAATTTACAAACTCAAGTGGACTTTCAGCATCCATGTCCATTACCGTTAGCATTTATTATAGGTATGTGGTTTTTCTTAAAACGAGCATAGATTTATAAGTTCAAAGGCCGCCTATCGCCTATCTAACGTAATTATGAATAGAATAAAATTATTTATACGCCTTAAAAGAAAATGTGCTAAAAATTTTCAGCGTAAGTATAGCGGAAAAAAACAGGGAAAAATGAAGGTAATCTCATGCATTTCTGAAGGTACGTAATTTTACATATATTTCACGTGGTTGCCCTCATAAGGGACTAATCACCGGCCATTTTGAATCAGAGAATCCTCCGAGAGAATAATTAGGCAGAAGACCTTTCGGATATCCCATTATGGGTTTACCCTTCCTGGAAGCAAACTCCGCGAGTAACGACTTCAGCGTTGGAAAACAAACAAAAACGCAGTATCCGCCGTCCATGTCCTGCGGCGAAATCGACGAAGAGAGCGGGGATGTTAAGCTTTCTACTTAATAGCACGGATGAACTCATGCGAATACCACACATAACCACACAAAAACAGCGAATGTAAAGCGGCGGATCTATAGCTATCAGAAGTATGCATTTTTCAAGGTTATTATTGCATAAAAACTGATGTGGGGATAACAAGGACGTGAACTCACACAAAGCGAGTTAAGTCAAATATTCAAACACACCATATATATCATCTACGTATTAGTCCGCCTCAATATACGTTTGGCGGAGGGTGTTAGGACACTAGGCGTTGATAGAAATAGGAAATGCTGCAACGAAATCAGGCGAAGCATTTATTTAAGTGTTTTATTTTTCGGAGGAAAAGTGTACTCTCATACTTACCCGTTCGAAAAAATGTTTCCCTAAATTTCTAGTTTCAGTTGGACCAGGAAATATACAGTGGTTCAAATGTGATGTTATCCATGTCGCACTGAAAGATATCTATTCTCAATTGCTTCAGCAGGTTAAAAAACTACAATGGTACAACAGTTAAGTCTCGATGGACACATCTAATGCATCATAAACATATAATATAAAAGAGAATCTATTTCTACGTAATGGTAATGCGAATTTCAAACCAGAACCGAATTATGCCACGTACAGCAAATACTGAGCATTTTCCGGGCATGGCAGGTCCTGTAATTTATTCCATTATAGAAAACAAAAAAACGTCCTTCGATAAAAATGAATGATCTAAAAGCACAGACGACTGTCCAGTAGCGGGAAAAAAGAGAGCGAGAATCGTTATAGATGTGTAGCTGAAATGCAGATTCAAAAGAAATAAAAATGTGACGCGACTACAACTACAGGGGGCGAACATCCAGGTTGCCAAGGTTACAGGGATATTAGCTAGATGAGTCAGATGGGATTATTCAGCCGGGAGCCAGTCCTACTTTAATCGAATCCGAAAAAAATTACGGCCGACAATCAACAGCAGAAGCAGCAAATCCTTCATAGGGTAGGATTAATAACTAGTGCCATTGAGTATATTGTTGTAACAAGGAAACTCGTCGTGCTAAAATGAATTCAGAGGATATATTGCAATGTTTTATTTAACTAACCTTCCTGATTTTATTGCATCTACATCTTATCTTATATTTTAAAGGAATATTTCCGCCCTCATACTACGTTAACTACGATAGACTACCGTGATTCAGTTGCAATACTATTGTAGTTATCGTCAAAAGCCAGCTATCCGAAGATAGGATTGACACAGCTCTCCACCCAACAATCACAACTGCTAGCTTTTTAATTTCTTCTTTTTTGAATCCTAATAGGGAAGTATCCTTCATCAAAGAAAACGAAATGCATTGATTTCTATTCGTTACCCACCATTAGAGTTTTCATAATATACAAATTATTTGGTTTTAGAAATCCAAGTTTAAACGAATGGCAATGGTCAATTTTAACCTCATTTGAAAAAGGCCAGATTGGCGCCCATGCGAGTCTACTCCACGTGACGTCACTGAGACATAGTTTCTACACGAGAGGATAGGAGTTTTACATCGTCTGAGATTACCAATGCATGCATAAGTCACAGAGCTCAGGGAAACATCTCTTAGTAATCACTTATGAAGAGATGTTAAAGTAAAGTTTCCTTCGTTTGATAAGGTAGTAGTAATCCATACTTAAGCCAAGCGCTACCTGCTAGCAGGGTACTCTGCCACCTGCTAGCAGCTTGCGTCTTAACAGCGCTCAAGCCTCGCCTCAAGGTCACCTCACAGGGCGGCAGCGGGAACCAGAAATACGTCAGACGGCGTTTTCCCAGCATTCATACTTAGCCGTCGCGTTTTCGCGCGCTTGAAAATTTTCACTTTTCGTTTAATCGCGAAAAATAGATATCACCATTCGAAATTCTAAGAGCGCGAAATGCGTACTCCAGGAGTAATAATCTTTCGATTTAGGCAATAAAAAATAATAGGAAACCACCCCATTACCTGTCCTATGTAAGGGCCACCCTCCGCCTTCCTTGCCATATACAGTACCTTCGAAGATTGTTTTCATCGGTCCAGTCTCATCATGTGAGCGATCAAGTGGTTCCTCCTTCATTTTAGGGTTTAAAAGGACTTCTCTTTTCTCCCACTCTTCTCAGCACTTCCTCATTAGTTCACATTACTTAGAACTTCCCTACACGGTCGATCCATTCTTTTCTTCACCATTTATAAAATACCTGCATAATGACTAATGTTTATTTCAACTCGTCTAGCGTAATGCATATTTTCTAAAACTAACATGATTCGGCTTAGAATCGGGAATTCATTTGCAATTAACTCTAAAAGTACCAGGGTTTCACTCATTGAAACCGCACAATAGTATTTTTCACGAAAAATTCATATTTTACAGGTGAAAAAAAGCTATCTGTACTTTTGATCAACTCAATGTCACCGTATAAGCTAAATACATATACAACCAAGTTAAACCTTAGTGTCTGTTCAAGCCGCGGAATGATAACGAAATATAAACGAGAAAAAATAATGAAAACGAAAAGAATCGCATTCGTTCCATTTTATAAATTATTATATATATTATGCAATATACAGTTATAATATTAATAAAAGTAAGTAGCTGTAATGATCCCAGACCTTCTTAGTAAAACTTCCGTAAGTCAAGGATATTTTCCTGAAATGTAGCTAGAAAAACCCCAATATTCCATTACTAAGCGGTTAAGGAAAATAACACGGAAGTGTTTTGAATGTAATAGCATTTCCGCAGAGTGCTTTCGGATACGATTTAACACGGCGATTCTTGTTCGTCCAACGTTATTTTGGAGTCAATGGAGAAATACGAAGTTCCTTTACTCTAGCCAGACTGAGAGGCGTTGTGCACAGGCGCGTGAGGGCAACAAAGCATTTCATAGAGCTAACAAGTTGACTAAGAACCCTCTCATATAATCCTTTGAAGAATTGAGACTGGAAAGATTCTAAGTGAAAAAAACTTACAATGTCAAAGCCTGCAAACAATGGAAAGCTTCCATTTGTCTCACACTTTTAAGCCCTTGATATTTACTCCGCGAACAATGGCCTCGTCTGGGATGTGAAGAACTGAGGGAATGAACTCCAGAGGGGGAGATAGAGAAATTGTATCGTAGATTTTAAGGAGGGAATTAAAAACGAGGGAGAATATCCGAACAATTAAAAAGTGCGTACAGGCCCTGGGAAGCGGTGGCTTTTAATAAGGCAGACAAAAAAGGATTTAAAAACAAATATTATTTATAAACAATAATTATGTATACATATAATAATACAGCGAATGGGACCAGTTGATTCTTTTCCTGTCCGATTAAACCAAGGTATGATGAAGTTATTCAATTATTTCTTTTTTTATTTCTGTGAATTACCTCCGAAAACAGCACACTGTGGCCTTTACATCGGGGGTTTAAACAATCAACAACAGACGATCAGACCCACCCATGTCCTGGAAGGGTCAACCTTTCCAGGCGGGACTCGAACCCGTGACCTTCGGTATAGTAGGCGAGGACTTATCCCCACCGCCACCGAGGCCGACAACCGACGAATTATTGTATCATAACCCTTTTAACTATTTCGACCACCCAGTGAAATATAATCCTCTTGTACGTGCTGACTTATTCGCGAAAGTGAAATCAGAAGAAATAAGCGTGATGGAGTGGAATTGTAATATATTCGAAATGGATTGATAACCATTTTTTACCTTGAAGATGATGTAGAAACATCGAAACCTTGGTCAGGAATAAAATTTTATAATCGTGGAAAATCGCAAGCGTTTCTTTCAATATTTGCGAGAAGATTAGTTCTGTGCATTCTAAATTGAACACGCTCTTAACTATAAAAATATTCATGGCCTCATATGATTATCCAGAGTTACATAACGGACTTAACCATTCTCACAACAAAACCATACCATTTTTAAACACTAATTCATATATTCGATGAACCTTCCAGCAAACTTTTGCCCCACAGCGATGACGGATATTTCCTTGCCCGCCTTGCCTTGATAAAAATCTCTCTTCCTCTAGCTATTTCTTTCACACACACCATATTTTTCTTCTTTTGAAGTTCTCTCAATGCTTTAATTTATCATAACCTTAATTTTACGCTACGAATTATAAAACCAGCCCAAACCACTTCTTGAAACTTAATTGGAATCAAAAAGAAAATATGATACATTTAGAAATGAAATGCCCTCTTAAAAAGCTGCGTCCAGTCATACTAGGCCTTAAATATAACACTGATACGGCGAGATACTTTCACTAGTTTATACATGCCCTAGAAAGTGAATAACTTCTTTTCATATTTCTCTTTTACATTCTCATTTCATTTTCACTGTAATGTATCCGCCTGTCTTCATTTACTCATTATAAATTTTGTTATTTACCTATTATAAGCTCATTTGTATGAAAATAACCCCAATATATTCTTAATAGGCAACGTCCAAGAGCAATAAACCATATTATTATTATTTTATCCATGAATGCCTATTGACATTAATACCTAATATTCGTATTTTTACAGGAAGCAGAAAATGCAAGCGATTCCAGTACTAGCCGTCGATAGAATACATACATAAATAAATAACCAATAGGTCACAACTTTAAGGAAAAAGACTTTCAGGGAGCTATTTGGGGTTTGGTATGGGGATAGGATCGGGTAGGATAGGGGATTACTGAATAATTGAGCGGTCTCTTTTACCGCAGCACACATACCCACACGATTACGCCAAAAAGAGAAAGAGAGAGAACAGGGGCTCACAAAGAGTGGGTGAGTTGTTCCTTTTGTGGACCTTAACCGCTAAAACGGGCTCTGAGCGTGCTCAACAAAAGGCAAAATTTACACGAAAAAAAATATATATTCGCGTCGCCCACACAACTGATTTCACGAGCACAATCGAGAACAGACGAAAATAAAAACTGAAAAATTATAAAGGCGATGAAAAAGTACAATATAAATGGCCACACAATAGCGTGAGATTGAAGAAATAAGAAAGGAAGGTTCATTAAACATAAACGCCTCATTTGAAAGTCAAATGGGTTGATCAGGGAGCCAATACCGTTTGATCGAAAGGCTGTTTTGTTTTATTTTTTTCCGCAGAAAGTCCATCAAACATACACGACGTATTAAAGTGATCGCCATAGAGCTTTACACATTGTTAGGCTTTGGAAATAAAGGTAATTAAATTTCTATAAAGGGAAAGCGGAATCTGGTTTGTGTTTTACGTCAGAGCTTCAAACAATTTTACAGACATTAGAAAACGACCGTGGATTACAGGGTGCTGAACTAGTAAAGAACGTATCACTCCAACTCGACCGGTCGTATTGTTTTTTTTCTGACGAAAATGAGTTGTTTTAGAAACGCCTCAATTACCTTGAAATTTTCAGAGCATATACAATAGACTTTCGCTGGGTCGGTTCTTTTGATTGATTGGCTGAAATATGTACCTAATAATTTCCAAGATATTAGTGAACTTAAGATAGTTTACCTCCTCTGTAGCTCACCTAGCGATAGTTACGAGATAATTTTGATAAAAGTAAACGTGCTTTATTAAAGTACAAAATGGGCATGAACCAAATAATTGTATTTAAACACAAGGAAAAATCATCATAAAAAATAATCATCTTATAAACATAATAAAATGTACCATTCCATAATTTTCTCGAAGTAACTTTTAGTGGTAAGCTATTTAGCGAGAATCTTATTTAATTACATTATGCATTGATCATAAAATAATTTTATTACATATATAAAATTGTTTTCATATTCATTTCAAAAGCATGCATTAACTTGGAGTGAATAGTGATAGATTTGAGTTTCAACACATTTAAAACTTGAAGTAAAATCTGATGCTTTCCCGGCGAATATATTCAAAAAATGCTATTCGGGCTTCCAGCCGGGTGGTCTCCCTCCATTTTGCCGACGTTTCGGAATACGAGTCGGGTTCCATCTTCAGGGCTAATGGTGAGTGGATGAAGTTTGCCAGCTTATATACTCTTCAATTGGTTGTGAGGTCTAACGTGCTTGGCCGGGAGGCAGCCAATCTTATTTTCCTAAGTGCCGGTCTCCATACATTACTCAGTGAATACCCAGTGTCACGGTTGAGGGTGTTAGTTGTCAGCCGGATCTCGATGGATTCCTTTACCAGTCTTTTCCAGAAATCAGTCTCGCGGCATAGAATTTTCACGTGGTCCCACTTCACCCTATGATCAGATTCAATGGCGTGTTCCACAACCGCGGATTTTTCCAAGGTGTCTCTTATGTTCTTTGATCCTGGTATTAATGGTTCTTCCCGTTTCCCCAACGTACACCTGCCCACACACGCAAGGAATTTGGTAGACCCCTGGAGTTTCAAAACCACAAGGATCCTTTGCTTTAACAAGTAGATCTCTTAGTTTGGAGCATAGTTGGAAAACGGTGTCAATACTGTGTTTTTGGAGGATCCTTGAAATTTTCCCGGACACCGTAGACACATAGGGAATTTTGGCTATAGCGATGAGCTTCGGTCTTTCTTCCTCCTTTAAAGAGTCTTGGTTTTTAATGCTCCTCTCCTCCTCCTTACTCCTCATTACTGTAGCCATTTTGCCTGAAGGTGGTCTTCAGATGTCTTATCTCTTTTGGCAGGCTTTCTTGGTCCACTATGGCTTTGGCTCGATAGAAAAGGGTGGACAAAACTGCTCTCCGTTGGGCGGGGTTTGAGATTGACTTGATGTGAAATCGCTCCCGTTTAAAACACCTTGTGTGTCCCAGCTGTGAATGTTTTCATTCGATTTAGTCACCGTATAAATGAAACTGTAATTGGATTTGGAAATAATGGCCTGCCTCCCCATTCTCATCTTAAAGCGCTATCTCCCTTCCACAGTTCTCGGGTGGATTCTTATTCCGAGAGAGCCTAATGCTCAGAGTTTTCACGGTTTTAGGGAGAACAAAATAGAGTATATATTCGTCAACCTTGAATTATAATTACTCAGTCACGCTACCACAGGAATCAGGCTCAAGAACGCAGCACGCATCTTGGGTAGTAAAAAAAAACCCTCATGTTACAAGGAGCTATAAACATTAAAAAGGCATACTTCATTTGACAACAACGTGTAGGCTGTGTGCTGCAATATTTCGAAAGGTTTATTTGCCACGACCCTGGTTCATCCGTATTATACGAGAATTATGTGATAACGCTGTCATCATACCTTTAGAGTAAAGCGGTTTAAATTCTAAAATTGGTTTCAACGATCGCTTTTATACAGGACGCTGATCTCATCTATATATACATCCACATAATAACCAGAGAGCCACCTCTATGCTTTGTGATTGGCAGGGGGTGATCAATCACTAGCAGGAAGCATCCATTAGGTCCCCCAAATGTACACCGCACGGTCATAAAAATATTACGCTTAATAACACAACATACGCGCATATTCATGCAAAATCAAAACAGGCTAACGGTTAGCAATTCCTAGAGCACATTAATCAAGGTTAAAACAATGGAAAAATATAAACACATCCAATGACTCGTATTGGCGAGTAACGCCATTCATTTTATTAATGGAGACACCGTCGCTATGCTTAATAGTAGGAGGAAATAATGACATTTGAAATCGCTCCATTTTACAATGTAGGGGAGACCGGGGCACGTTGGCCATAGGGGCAGGATGGCCCAGTCGAGCTAATTCATACAATAGACACTGAATCGTGCTAGGAATCTATCAGAAGGTTGGTAGCACACTTTCCCTTTCTCCACAACACCATTATGACTGACGGAGTAGTTTTTGACAAGTTGTAGCGATTAATTGTATTTGCGCGTGTTTCAGTAAAATTCTACACCCAGGTTAAATGTGTGTCATTTAAGTTTTGATCAATTTGGGCCCAATAGTTGAGTACTATAATTAAAGATCATATTTTTAATGATAACTTCTGTGTGGCATACAATCTAAATTGCTTCAGTGAGTTTTGTAACTAATAGAATTTATTGTAAAAGTGGCAATGGGGCAGGTTGGCCCAGCGACGACGGGGCACGTTGGCCACGCAGGCCAACATACCCCGCCCTATGCATTCCTTCGTTAAAAATGGCCTAATTTTGAATAGACGGTCACTTCCATCATCAAATGAGCTGTCATTCAGGTGTAAATGACTTAACATTGTTTCAAAGCGGTTACAATGCATGTTTGCCGACAAGAGTGTGGGGATATACCTTTTGTTAAGTTTTGTTACCTTTTTGGACCAACACTTTCGTTTATTTGGGTATTTATCGTAGCACGACATTAGAATTATATGTCATATTACCTGATTTTATCATGTCATACGTTCCTCCTTCTCCAAAGCTAGATTTACATTTTTCTGGTCAGCATATATGTCACTGTTTATGCAAATGTGCTTAAGCAGCTCATCCGAGAAAAATGAAAAAAAGTCGAGTGGACTTACGCATTTGATTGCCTCTTCAGTGGGAAGAATTGGATTACAATTAAAATTGAGCTCGAAAGCTGGATTACCCCTTCCTCACTTACATGAATTATTTTCTGTTACATTTGAGGGTAAGCTTGCATCAATAGTCAACTCGAGAGGTTCCGCTGGGTCTGGGATTAGTCGTCTTTGGGAGCGCTGGGTTGCGTCTGAACTGCTTATACACAAAGACTCAATTAAATTCACAGAGGCTACTAAAATATAAGCGCAGTGGTGAAGACAGACTTCTATTTGAACGTAACATAGTATCACAATGTAACGGATGTCAACTGGAGCTAAAAAAAAAATAAAATACGCGCGTCCGATATAGGAAAATGAAGATTCACTGTGCCTAAAGTGTGCCTTTTTCGACGGTCAGCCTGGAGCACAATGTATTTAGTGCACAAATTGCAAGCATTGGGCTCATTAGACATGTGTGAACAATGAAATCCGCGTACTATTTCACAAGAGCAATAATTGTGCTGATCCTTTGTATCTAGGCAGTCACGAAAGTTAACTGGTTTGTATTAGTACGCCAGAAATCCTAATAATTTAAAGCTTTCCCGTTGTTTTGGTAAAATGATTACATGTATTGAAATATAGTTCGTGATAACTATTAGTTTTATTTTGATTTCCTAAAACCATACTATCTCAGCTTAACAAAAAATACATGGGCCAACGTGCCCCAGCCGCTGGGCCAACTTACCCCAATGTAGGGGCAGATTGGCCCACCTGTCATATGCCCAGTATTTATTTATTTTTTTAAATTTATAACTCATATATTCATGTTTAATTATTGCCATCTAGATTTAGAATGACTGTTCTATAATTTAGCAATAATTTCATAAAGTTAACAATGCATAAATAAAAAATATTTTAAAATGTAAAAAAATCGGGCCAACGTGCCCCGGTCTCCCCTACATATTTTACTTCATTTTCGTCTTGCGATCGCTTTTACCATAGCACGACGGTAAACGAAGTATAATTCTTACACTCTCCGAGAAAAATACTTTTGCCAAGTTTCGTTCAGCAAGATATACATATTTTAAAGCACATTGTTATGACACACTGTTTACATTCTCAGGAAAGTGATATTCCAAAATGCTACGCACATGCACTTCCAGAAAATTAAGACGACGTCTTTAACGCTATACAAAAAAGGCTAAAAACGTCTTGGCACCACGAATAACAGATAAATAAGAAATCGGGGAAAAATGCAACACCAAAAGACGTCCACGGCAATGCGACCAAACCTAAGAATATTATCACGGATTTATACCGAAGAATACTTACATATTACTTTTTATTTGAACACTGAGGGATAGGATTCTTATCGCCACGGTACCATAGTTTCACATGCATACTTATTCCTACTTGAGAACCGAGTGGATAGAATTTGAGGCGCTAATCACACCTTTGCAGTTCTCATTAGAGAAATCCAATATCAACATACAATTTCTCTTATCTTCCTACATCTCAGACAGGATGAATAAAATGGTACATATTTAATTACAATAATTTCGTTCCTGAAGCCCACATCCTACGAACTATTCTAAAAAGTATTTACCTAGACCATTGAAACAAAAGTAAACTAATTTGAATGTAAAGCACTGCATGAAACAAGTGGCTTTGTATGCAGTCACGCGCGCGGATGCAAATTTGTACACACCAAGGTTGAAATTCCCCACGAAAAAATATTTCACTTGGCCAGAAGTCGAACCCGGATCTCCCTATTGCTCCCGAAAATGGATAAGCAAGGCTCCTTGAACACATACCGATTTCGGGTATAGTTGGCCGATATTTAACGGTGGAGCGCTGCTTGCACATACACCGGATGTTAACCGATCAAACGATCACTTGCTTGGTTGTCGTGATCAACCGAATTTTTATCGGTCCGGGTCGTGATCTGTCAGTGTCCCATTCCCTCCAATGATTCACTATTGGAATTTGGAGGGACGATTTTTTACCGACCATCGATATTCGGTGTGTGTGTAAGGAGCCTAAGCTCGACCTCCACGTGCCGCAGTGTTTGTTCGGTAAAACCCATCCTGATAATGGAAGATAGCTTGGTGGTATAGTTGGCTAACATGCCTTACCGACAATCGGGATATCCAGGTTCGATTTCTGTCTGAGACAAATAATTTTTCTCGGAAATATTTCATCTTTGGTGTAGGAATAAAACATTTGAACGCGCTTAAAACTACTATTTAAAAAATGGTTTTTAAAGAAAAATTAAATCGCAAAAGACATACACGCTGAACAATAATATAAAACAATCGAAAAGAGATAAAGAAGATCTACTAATCTGATAGCGTAAATTTCCGCATAAAATTGCTGCCTCGGTGGAAGCTTACGCCTTGATTCCGACGTTGATGACATGGAAGATTCCTCAACTTTTGCCTGCCAATCCTTCAGCAGACTATTTGGATGTGCCTTTTTTTGGATTTGCTACACTGCCATGGGGACTAACCCCTCCTAATGCTCCTCTGACAAAAAAAATTGCGAGCCAATGATTCTCTCTTAGGCTCCTCATAATGTCGCCGAAAATCCCCATCACCCTCCCTCGTCCTGGCTCTTGTTTTATTACCGCTTACGCAGCGTTCCACCCTCTGCCGCCATATCCAGAAATGCCAGAGCCCTCAATAATTCCTCGAACTAATTTCTCTGCCTCCTCTGAATCTCTTTATTTCTCCTTACTCAGCTCGCGTAATCCTGATTCATTTTCCTTTCTTCCCGGTACATAGCCATCCGAGGTCTCCACAAACGCATACAGCCGTCCGTTACATTGCGAAACTCGTATTTACTAGCGGTGGAGCGAAGAAACCACTAAACACACGCCTCGAAATTAAAGGTTAACTCTTTTTATTTTGCTCTTCCGCACATGACAAGATGTCACTTCCTTTATCTCTTCTGACTCGTAAGTTTAAGAGAGGCACATCAGCCACTAACTTTTTAACATTTTGAATTAAAATATTACATCAACTCCCAATTTACATAAAGCATCACAGTAATTTCAATTGAGAGTACCAAAATAATGTTTTTAAATATTAACGTGAATTACTTCAATGCTTCTTTTCGACAACTCCGCTAAGACATGCTACTTTAATTTCCCTCCTCTTTTAGCAGCCAACAACATCAGCAATAGTGTCCTTGATGTTCCTCTTCGTATCTTGGATCCTGCGTATTTAAATTGCTTGATTTAAGAGCGTTAGAGCTAATACTTGAAAGAAGAATGACTGTGTGAAACTGTATTTTTATGACCGAGAGATATTTATACTGAACTCACCACCTATGTGGTAAAGTTTTAGATAAATGAATAGCTCAATTTTTGATCAAATAAGTAAAAAAAGGCCGATTTAAACACTCCATCCCTGAAAAAGTTTCAACAGCATGAAACCACTGTATTTGAAAGTACTTTCACTCAATTCTCTTTTCTTCCACTACTAGATGTCGAAACTAGTTTTTTTTATAAGCAACTAGCTTATCGAGGTTCACCAAATATTTATTGATATCCAATAAAAGTATCAAATTTTTGGTAAGTCCTACTCTTCTGTCATAAAGCATTAATTATTAACTAGGAATTAATTAGTACGCATGAGTGAGTTTAAAATTGATTACCATTTTTATTTCGAGTTGACTTTAATGACTGGCGTTCCAATTAATAACATTAACGCCCTGTTTAAAGGCAAAAATTAATGCATTCTCCTGTGTTTAGTAGGGGGAGTACATATATTCTGCAACAAAGTATTAATTACAGGAGTCTGATTTAAGTAGGTGAGTGAATTTAAAAACATTACCATTCCTTACACGAATTGACATTAGAAAAAATTCCCTTGAACAGGGGATTGAATCGCAAACTTTTACCTTTCCGAGCTACTGCGCAGATCACTACGCAATCCAAGTGTTTTAACTACCGTGGCGATTTTGGACTAGGATCATGGTACCTAATGTTAGGCCCTGGCGGTCAATCAAGGATAGCAACGCGAGGGAGAATGGACTCCAATGAAGCCACAACCGGCTTAGAGTCTCAAAACTAGGCTTAAGTCTAAGAATAGATTTGAACGATTGACAAAGTGGCGGATTAAGGAGGGAAAGGGGTCATGACCTCCCCAAAATTTTATCAAAATTTTAACATTTTCTTTAGTTTAATAGTTAATGCATCCTTTTAAAGGAGTAAAGGTAAAGTGAATGAAAATGCATGGCTACAAGTGCTACAAGACCCAAGTGAGAAAAAATTGAGTTATATTTATCGTTTAGCGAAAAAATTATCTAATACATAAATAGTAATAATTTAATAATAAGAAATAATCACCCCAAGGTTCAGTTTGCAGAATTTTACGATCATTGAGGAGCCTTTATAATGTAAACAGTGGACTCGTTGTAATCGAATACTTAGAGTTAAATAGATTAATTTATAAATTGATTTTTTTCTCCATTCAAGTCAGCGCTAGGTCGTGTTGCGGTGAACTACAAGAATTTCACTCTCTAATGTATAAACACCCATCTCTGCCGGGTAAGAGGTCACGGCACCACATTTGAATTTGAAGCTTAATCCACCCCTGGTACTGACGTTTATATTAATAACAATTCATCTCCTGTTCGAAGAGAAAAACATACCATTCTCCTTTGTTTTGTTGGGGTAATATTCGATTTCCGGTTCAAGGATATTTTGTTCTCATGGATTTTCATGCAAATTTCATCACTGTTCACGCGTCAGGCTTCGAAAAGTTACGCATTACCATTCATATTGTAATTGTGTTGAGTGCTCAGTTTACATGAATAACTATTTCTCCACCATTTAGCATTATTTACACACACACACACACACACATACACAGTAAAGAACTGCAAATACGCAGCAGTACGTCCTCCAGGTTTTGCCAGTTTGAATACATTAAAATATTTCCGTTTTTCTGTGTATCGCGAGGTCGAAATTTCACTTCAAATGTATGTGTTAAGGGTGCCCCTAAGAATAATATGACAGCAGAGAAAATTTGAACTGTAAAACAATCGATCGTGGCGCCAATCAATTTTTGTGAAATCGTTTTGACCCATAGTACTTTATTTCTGAAACACTCTCCTTGTCTATTGACGATATTTGGATCCCATGAGGAAATACAAGCATCAGCACTTGAGGCCAATCGTAAAATGGCGAAACTCTATACTACGTGATGGATCCCAAGGGTCTGAGTGGCCGACTACGCCATCAGTATTTCTTTTCTTGTTATTTCGATTGGAAATCGACTTTCAATTAATTTAAAACCCACGCCATGGTTCTATTGGCGCCTTTCTTAAAGAGTAGGCCAATGTAGACCCCGGGTTTCCCTGTTTTCGAGCGTCTGGGAGCGCACATATTAAAATGTATTAATTACTAGCACGCCACTCGGCGTTTGTCGGGAAGGATAGTACCCATAGAAGTGGGGAACTTGTAACTAGGAATTCATGGTCACATGGCAGGATTTTTAGGGAAAGGAACGAATCAGGTACATAATATGATGATGGTATATATAAATGTGTAACAGGAACAATGAAAAAATCGATTTACGTACATTGCACACGGAATCAGCTGATACCTCGCTCCAAAAGTTGGGTCATTGTGCTTGTCCGCAAGTATGTAGACTTAAACGTCGGATGTACGCATACCCCAGCAAAAAGGTTTGCAGCGAGAGGATTAATATTTAAGTTTATATACCCCTTTGAGTTTTGTTTTCCCTTTGATCATGTCAAGTGGTGTACCTACCCGGCAGGACGTCCAACCGCAGAAGTTTTATGACGAGTCGTAACAAACAGTAATGAGAAAACGACGCAACTAACGCGTCGGACGCAACCGAAACTAGCTTTACGGGGTTTGGAAGCATGGAATGCACATGCGTACTAACTTTGGTCGCAAATCGTGCAGCCGTATGGAAACGCATACCGCACAGTCAGATAGACATATGTACTTTTTTATTTATGTGGAGGTAAAAAATCTGTTCGAGAACTAAACAAATAAAAAACAACTGTAAGTAATTCTGTTTCCATTTACACCATGTTCAAAACAGCTCCTTTCTTTAATGATAACACTGCATTTCCTCAGAGCTTCGGATTCCGTAATCCTTATATTGTTACCATGAGTTCGATAGCACGGCAATGAAATTCAAGGGGAACTCCACGCCACCGCGTCGTGGCGATCACCGTATTTCTGCGGAGGCTTGGGCGCGCTGATGTAATTCGCTAGGACAGGCCTCTGCTAGCCTCAGCTAGGGACCTGCTACGGCTGATTCCTCCGCTACGCAGGCTTGGGAACTCGGGGCTCGATAGCTGAGGGTCAAAAGGTCAGTTAATATTTGAATTTAGATGAGGATTTCATGCTTAAAGAAACAGTAATTACCTGTTTCTTCATCTGATCATGTGTATTCTAAGCAAGGTAGACATTTCAAGAAATAAGTACTTTGGGAAAAATTACATAGCACCTATATACAAGGTATTGGCGAAAATAACCTTTTACTGAGGTGTTTTTTTTGACAAATCTTGCATGGAGAATAGATGTTCTGCACTCTAAAGATTTGGAATTTGAAAGAAGTATCCGGCATTATTTAATAAAAATATCCAATTTCAGTAATAATAAATTTCAGTTTCTATTTCAATTAAAGTAAATCCTCTTCCCGGTGGTATTTAATTTTTTTTAGCTTGAAAACGATTGTAACTTTTATTCAGCTTAGTAATAAAATAACACAATTCATTCCGCAGGAATAGCAACAGAGGAGATATATATGCATTCACTAGATAGGAGATGCATTCACTAGATATATGACTTACGTCAATATCTAGTGAATGCATCACATTCACGAAATTTTTTATTTTTCCGTGTTATAATATCATTTTAATTCAAAGATAATTTATATATACATGCAAACGCCACGAGAGGGCCTTATTCATCAACTAATGCACATTATTTTTATCCCCGAAAATGCTATCTCGTTCCATCAACTCACCACGAGTCGAGTCCGAATCCGGCCACGAGTTCAGCAAAATTAACGTAACTTAACGGCGTCGAAAGAGGATTTTTAATTTTACTTTATTTGTGTCTTGAAAACATTTCAATGAATCCCGGAAATGAATATGTCGACATACTTTTTTAACGCTACTTTTGTTCCATTTTATGTCAAAATTTGCGTAAAATTAGCGTACTAAATTTTGTAAGGACACCCAAACTCACTTAAAATATCCATAACTTAGTTGAAATAGAGATAAAGTATCACATTGATAGATGGAACCATTTTTTATCCATTCAAATATTGAAATAGTTAAAGGTTGGCACTGAGTTTTTGACATTTTCCAAGAAAAGTGAAACCCCGTTCCTTACAAGGTTTCGTCATTTTCGCATGATTGCAGCTAGATAACGGAAAATTTCACTGACAATTGACATCCCGTTTATTTAATGCCAAACAGTTTTAAATACCGTCACAAAGTTTCTTGTAATTCTCTCGAAAAACCTTATATCATCATTAATTAACTCAATAAAATGCACAGGAAAGCCGCGATATTCGTTGAAACTGCTACGAGCGTACAGAATGCATTAAATAGATGCTAAAAAAATTGGGCTGGAATCAGCTAGAAACTGGGAGAATGGGAGACTGTGCGCTAGGCTTGGATTGCTTGAACAATTGAGAATGGATATCTTTAAGAGTGACACAAAAAACACCACATTGGAATATAGCGGAGAACTCCATATTTATATCACCAATTAATATTTATCCCATACACAATATAGCGGAGAACTCCATATTTATATCACCACTTCATATTTATCCCATACATTTAGGCTTTAAATCTGAGTCCTTCTCTGCCTCTTCCTCCAGAATTTTAGTAAGTATTACTACACCCTCCATAAACGTTACACAGATGTTAAACGAATTAGGGTGGGAACCTCAAGAGACTCGGAAGCTGCGCGCTAGGCTTAGATAACTTGAGCAAGTGAGAGTATGTACTTTTAGAGTGATATGGAGAATATCATTTTAGAACCCAATATATTTCCAGGAGCTACAGATACGATAATTTAGATAGATATTTTGCCGAAGGGATTGGTACGGGAATTCGTTTTTCAGCCGAACAATATATCCCTATTTTTGATGTATCCTATTTTAAATGTGATGTATACTAACACCCCTACCACACGCCTATCCAAGTGGCTTTCGGAATAGTAGGTATGTAGACGTAGATTTCATAATGTAGTCAGCTCTTTTTCGATTTCAGCCCTCTGCGCGTCGGCACACCACTACACCCTTGTTTGGGGATCACTCGCTTGGGCTTACCGCAGTCGATGCAGTACACAAGGCGCTCTCTTAAATTCACAAACTGGCGAGCGGTTAGAAGAGGCCGTCTGGATCGCCGATTTACCCGGATTCCAAGGCTTTGAACGCGCGGGAGGGGGCTTTGCAAGGCAAGCTTAGGCTGCAATACGACTCCGCCGTCGGTTGGAGAGAGAGAGAGCTATTTTGTGGGCGTCGCGGGAACTCCCTCGACTGCGAGGGCGGAATGGGATCGTGAAGTGGAAGAGGAAGAAAAAAATATAAATATATAAATTAGGGGTCAGAAGAGACTGCGGAAAGGGAAACTTTCACCCGCGCGGGTCAGGTTTTAATGGACTTGTAAAGAAGGTAGAAAAAGGACACCATTGACGCTAGTTTTAAATAAACTTCTAGAACGTAAAGGGGAAAAGAGTGATAGGGGAGAGAATCGAAACGGAATGTGTGAGATGAAACGACTGCGAAAAGATGAAAAACAAATAATAATAATGCTTATTACTCCATATTAATTACAAGCAAAGGCATATACAAAATTTAAGGAGCTCAAGGTAATCTACAAGGCGGACTGTCAGTTATGGTCATCATCATTACATAAAAATTTCCGTGCAATAGCTTAAAAATGATGGAAAAAAGAACATGTATAAATATAAGCAAATAGGGTATATAATATAAGTATAATAATATACCAAGTCAAATTTGACTAGGTATATTATTATACTTAAAAAATTTGATTAAAAAGCAATTTTTGAGAAATTATTACGCCTGGTTCTGATAACTGTTGACAAGTTTTCGGGATGGGAAGAAAAACTAACTCACGATAATGTAAATGCAATGTTAGAATGTACGGAAAAGTTACATGCGACAGATAACTGTAGGACATCAAAGATATTAATAATCAACTCTTCCACTCAATGAGGCTGGCCGAAGATTGGTTTGAATTGGTGAGGGTAGAGCTCATTCCAGGCTAAGCCACAGAAGACGAGTGAATTTCATAAAATCAGGGTAGAAGGGTCAGTTAGGTACTTTCCCTAAACCATCTCCCATTTCGAAGATTTTTATTTAGGGTGTCCCTCGGCTTACCCCGGGATAATAACATTAAATTTACTAAAACAAATACATAGCCAAATATAATTACATCTCTTGATGTACATAAAAATTTGAAGAAATATATATACCAAAAGTTTATTTCAGACAATCACGTTTACCATGAAGATATTCAGTAATTGCGCTCCTCATTAAATAAAATGGTTAAAGCAACCTTTTTATTGGCAAAAGAAACAATCTCTAGATATAGGAGCGAAATATTTGAGAATAATTCAGGAGAAAATTTGTTAATTAGTTAAAAAAGGCTCATTGGGAACAATAGGAACTAATCGGGTGCAAATGGATTGGGAATCAGAAAGAAAATGACAAGAAGACAAAGCAAAGATTACTTGTAGGCGTAATGTTGCTAAAAAAATAGGCGTTTTGATGATGTGAAAGGTCAAGGGAGAGGTAAATGCTTTTGCCACTCTAATACACCACATGGGGATCTTAATTAAGCCAAAGAACTTAATCAAATTGAAAACAGCTAAAGGTCATGACTATGCGTCAAAATTTCGCGTCGAATTAAGAGTCATTTTATATGGCATTATTTTGTTTGAATTCACGATCATATATTAGGCTTGTATACAATGCCCTTTTACATATGCTACAAAAAATAAAGGTATCATAATAAGGCAGTTTCAATATTGTATGCGGTAAGAAATATACCTCTAAATATCAATACAAAACCACATTTGTAGTTATAATGCCAAAAATAACTTTTTCCTCTCGCCAAAATGTTATGCTTTTCAGAAAAGATTTTCTTAGCCAAATGCTCAAAAAACCACTAAGAAAGAGGTATACCCAATTTTGATAGTTAAATCTTCCTAATAATGTAAGAATATTGAAAACATCGATTAGTCTTTTAAACTTACCTAATTAAATAGCTTTTTGAAATTTATTTAAAATAACAACTGTATTTTGAAAAATGGTTGCATTAATACTGTTATTGGCTAAATATAATAGCGAATAGTACAAAAACGATATATTTAATACATTTAAAAAAAATTGGTACATCACCTTTTGGACAACATGATTCAACGCATCGCCACACTCTCCATCACATAACAGATTTATAACATAGTTTTTCAATGCAATAGGAGTATTGATTAGGAAATTCTAAAAGAAAAAATAGTCATCCCTGAAACGGGCTTACAAGTTTATCAATGGATTTTCACTCGAAGCTATCATGCTTCAAAATCAAACACTTTTAAATTATCCAAATATTTTTTATACCAGTAATTATAATGCTCCTTGTCCCCCAAAATGTCCTTAAAATGGCTAGTATGAGTAGACACTGGCCGAATAAATAAAAATGATAATGTGATATATTTTGCAGTCTGCAGAATATACCATCGAGCAGGCGCCGGAACAGAAATTTCAAAGATCATATAAGGGGCCTGAGAATGTTTTTGCGACTACATTACGAGGGATAGGAAAAGAATCAACCTATGGCAAAATATATAAATAAATTAAATGAGAATTCTTAAAAGAAGAATTTTCCAGCGAAAATAGGAGTTGTCCCGGTGAAAGATTACACATTAACGAGTTGTAAGGTATTCTGCAAGGGGCTGATGGAGCAAATATCAT
Source organism: Ischnura elegans (assembly GCF_921293095.1). Lineage (NCBI taxonomy): Eukaryota > Metazoa > Arthropoda > Insecta > Odonata > Coenagrionidae > Ischnura > Ischnura elegans. The sequence goes on along the minus strand of NC_060253.1, from coordinate 44,698,866 downwards.
CAAAACGTCAGGCTAAAACGTTTTTTGCCGTATGTAACCATTTGTCATCAGGGATCTGCCACTGTTACACAGGAATGACAGCACTTGGCCGAGCAACGAAAAGACACTTCTTTCGGACAAGAAGGGGGCCCAAAGGTACTCAAACTTGATAGGATCAATGTTTACATTGAAGCAGGTGAGCATTTACGCAAACTCAGGAGATGGAACTCAGAGGAAATCAGGCCGACTAAACGACCTTCATATATTTACTTTCCTCCCTTTTCTGCTTTTGGTTTATCTGGAGTTGATGCGATGAGGGTATTTTAATTCTTTCGGGTTTTTTAACCTCATTTTGCTGCCTTTATCTCACCATAGTTTTAATTATTGTATTGATATAAAATTATTTTTAAATTTTGTCAACATAAGGGATGAAAATACGGCTCTTGGACGCTCACTGGTGGCCGAAGGTAGTTTTTGTTAAAATCCTGAGAGGACTTCGCAATTCTGTGAGCTAAGAAACTTACCAACATTGAAGATGTTTCTCTTGCTATCCAACAAGTATATAATCAGAAAACTTAAAATGCGAAGCCATAAGTAATGAACAAGACCACATAAAGAGGCACTTATAAATTCAACAACCACACCATTTATTGAGACATCACCAATAAAATGTGAGACTTCGAGGCATAGTGTTGAATGTTTACGAGCATTTTCCATTGCCGCAGTTGGTTCAAAGTAAAACTTCCGGATAACTTTTAATATAGGGTAATTTTCAACTCAGTATCTATGGAGATCCAAACCCAGGCTCAAGATGGTAAAAACATTATCACTGTGACGGATTAGCCATTATTGCTGTCGACGGAATGACAAACAGATTGTCTAAGTCCCACATTCTTAATCGACCACATATCCGTCCCTTCGTAACAAGAGACTCCTACTTGCGTTTCTCAATAGACACAAGTGGTGAGGTCGTAGCGGTACATTAATTATAGCTACAAATACTCTTATATTGAGCCAAAAGTAGTACCATATTGCCTTTAAATTACTTCAAAAGAAGTCATTACAAGATAATGATAAGCACGGGGCAAATATGATCAAATTACGTTGCATCGTCAAGGTTCGTCATACGCTTTTACCTTCCCTAGATAAATTTATTAACCCTCCAGCGGGCGCGCCTGATATTTTTACACGACCAGGCGCCTGGCGTACTTAGTCAACGATACATGTATTTATATGATAACTCTCGATTTTTGTTAAAATTTATCTTCATTTTTAGAAATTAGTTCAAGCTTGTACATTTATAGGCGATACAGATACAAAGGTACAAAGGTGGCACAGCTGGTACACGGCCAGTCGCGCGGCGTAAATTTTACACCACGGTTGTCGGATTCCTTTTGTCGATCTAAAAAAAATTGCCACTATACTTTGTGCTTTAAAAACTCACACTACAGAGAGTGAAAATGACACTGTAAGAATACATGAGGCCATTCAAGAAAAGCGAAGCACGAGGTACACGGCTTGTTCGCCACGGGTGTCGGTTCCTCTTGCCGATCTAAAGGTAAATTAGCTACAATTCTTAGAGCTATGAAAACTGGCACTATGGACAGTCAATGTACATTGTAAGAATAAACGAGGCCATTCTTGACCAGAATGTACGTACAATGTTGAAATCCTTGGTTTTCGAAGAATGGCGTACTTTATAGGTCAGTGCGCTCGCTCGAGGGTTAAGTGGCAAATAGCGGAGTGAAAATCCGTTTTTTATGGTCATACATAAACGAAGTATTGGTTTCTAAAAACCATAGCAGGAGTCAGACGTGAAAAATATTAACATATTGTGACGGAACGCTCCCGTGAGCCATGCACCGTCGAACTGAGATTATTATCCGAGTTCTTAATTTTTCGTAGGTTCTGGGGCTCGCGGTCAAGATGGGAACTCGCGGCATTAAACACAATGGCACAGCAAGGGGATGAATGACCTCGTACACAGCGAATGACTGTCATACAAAAATTTATTAGAGAAAAATAAACGAACACTTCTGTCCTTAAACGCTAATGAGGGATGGAATAGTGATGCTGAATTGGGCGAGACATCAATGATACACTTGCAAAAATAAAAATGAAGGAAATATGCCATACACAAAAAGAAAGAGAAATCTTATATCTAATAAATGAGGGATGAGATGATTGTTGGGGTAAATGAACAAAAATGGACAAAAATAACACTGTATACTCTCAGAGATTGCTATGACACGGGCACTCGAAATCTTGCTGCACTTCAAAGGCAATTATTAGTAATGTTCGTCGTTCTACTTTCAAATGTTACATGCTCCACGTTCTGTTCAATCAAAAATGAGTCTGACGTCAACCAGAAGGGATGACGAGAACGGGAGAATCGTGATACAATTAAAAATGGTCTTTAGACCGAGAAAGAGAGACGTGAGTTAGGGTCAGAAGCCACATGAGTATTAGGATGACACACGTGCACACTGGGGGACTTTCTTCGTACAGGGCGCGTGGGCTGGCTGGAGCGGGGGAGGGATCGGGATTATTTCCCCGTCCCGGGAGAGGGTTTAGAGTACTTAAGTGTCAAAGACGGCGGGTCCGAATCCTGGCCGCCGGGTCACGATGCGTCGATCGCGGGGAACCACCTCCCGCAAATCCTTGGACGATGTCGTGATGTCCTGACGAAAAAGCAAGGACACTTTTCTCGTGTCTCGCTGTACTCCACGCTTCTCTCTCCGCACGCCCTTCCCCTGGTCGCGTTGCCCGACCTCCGAAATTGCCGTAGCCCTCGTCTGCCGCAGCCCCGTCTTGTCGCCCCACCTTGGCACTGTCACAGCTGACCTCCGTCTCCTCTAGCGGAACAACTGCCGCTTTCTCAGGAATCCAACCCCACATCCCACAATACCGGGCCTTATATACCCTTTACAAAACAAGAGACATGCTAAATTCTAGCAGACAACATAGGAAAAAGAAAAGAAGGTCGCTCATCACTCGCTGTTGCCGCGCGCCAATATGAATCGGGGAGAAGAGATGGACGCAGAATGCGCCGTGACGAGGCTTTTCGTCACATCGCCCCCCTGCATGGATGCATCTCTTTCCTAAGGGGTGAATGAAAATGATGTGTCCAAACGAAAGAGATGAATCCATGCATATCGCGGAAAGAATAAGCCAGATGAACGAGCAACAAACTAAAACTAAACTTGAGATTCTAAATAGACCCGAGAGCAAATGAAAAAACTTATGAAACAACCCAAGCTGGGTATCAGACACCTTAGGTGTCCTTAACAAGACTAAATCCCTGACATGAAAATTTGAATGGGTCTTGTTTTGATTACGCTTTCTTTTGAGCCCAGCCTTTTTTAACTGGCGGGTGGCAAACAAAATTAAATTTTCCCTCCCGATTTCCGAATCTTCAGGAAAAATCATTTTTGATTTCATCGTTTCCGGAACGGTAATCATCGAGAGACAATTTTCCACTTCTTTTAAAAACGCTATCGGGTGATCGGCGTCTCGAGCGGAGAACACGGGCTTCGTCAATGACTCACTTGATAACGTCGCCGTTGCTACTGGCGTGCCGCTATCCTTCAATGCCTCAAATTCCGCTTCGAGCGATTTTACCCTGCGTTCGTCTATTTCGACGGCATTTTCTTCGTGCTTTTTAAGATTTGCAATGTCATTATAAGAGCGTTCTAGAGCGTCTGTGCGCACCTCTAGGTTTTCAACTTGTGAATCAACCACCCTTAGACATTCATCGCGATCATTTTTCGCGATCTCATTCACCTTTTCTAGGCAATGAGTTTCACCATTGTTTAGTTTATCTTTAATTACGGACTTTTCCTGCCGTAGAATATCATGACAACTCCTAACTTCCTGTCGTAGATTATGATTAATTTCCCGACACAATGCTTCATTATTTGTACTCATCTCAGAGCGCATGCTCTGTATGGCTTCATAATTAGCGTTAAGCTGAGCGCTCAGGCTCTCGTTACGAGCGTTAATCTGAGCGCTTATACTCTCGTGACGAGCGTTAATTTGAGCGCTTATCTTTTGTATCATCAATAAGATTGTTTTATTAGACACATAATCATCATTAGAATCGTGACTCGATTCGGTTCGGCTGGCTTCGCCCCCCTCGTCACCTTCACGCTGTGTTTTACGTTGCCCATTCATGCCGGAACCCGGCGTATCTAACAGCATTCCCCGGAATGTGTCAGTTAAATCATCGGTTTCTGAATTCGTGCTCTTGTCGTCGGAGTCGTCTACTTCGTTCGCGACCTCCCGATACACGGTAAATGCGGGTGCCTTATCGTCGGACGTATTCATAATTGGATCCCCTTAAACAAAAGGAATAAAACAAAGGGATACCCCAACGACCCGTAGACCACCATTCATCGGCCACAACCACCAAAAAAAATAGAAAAGAAAACCGACAACGCAATGGTACAAGAAAAACACACAATCGGATTCAAACTTGAGAATGGATTGCCAATAGCGTGACACTATAACTAACAAATGGTCGACTAACCTGAACCCAATTACATAATAATCACGAGTTCGCTCGTGGTCACGCGCATTCATATGGGTGAAATGCACTAATAGCTGACGCGAGCGCCGAATGATCAAAATGTGCCAATACAGTGGCATCGAAAACGAACATTAAAATTTAAATGCAAATCCCCTCGTGATCGCGCCCCGCGTTGTTGGGCGCCAGATGTGACGGTACGCGCCCAACACGCCGTTTGATCAAAACGTGCCAACCTCGTGGCATCAAAAACGAACATTAAAATTAAATGGCAAGTTCTCCCCTGATCGAGCCCCGCGTTGTCGGGCGCCAGATGTGACGGTACGCTCCCGTGAGCCATGCACCGTCGAACTGAGATTATTATCCGAGTTCTTAATTTTTCGTAGGTTCTGGGGCTCGCGGTCAAGATGGGAACTCGCGGCATTAAACACAATGGCACAGCAAGGGGATGAATGACCTCGTACACAGCGAATGACTGTCATACAAAAATTTATTAGAGAAAAATAAACGAACACTTCTGTCCTTAAACGCTAATGAGGGATGGAATAGTGATGCTGAATTGGGCGAGACATCAATGATACACTTGCAAAAATAAAAATGAAGGAAATATGCCATACACAAAAAGAAAGAGAAATCTTATATCTAATAAATGAGGGATGAGATGATTGTTGGGGTAAATGAACAAAAATGGACAAAAATAACACTGTATACTCTCAGAGATTGCTATGACACGGGCACTCGAAATCTTGCTGCACTTCAAAGGCAATTATTAGTAATGTTCGTCGTTCTACTTTCAAATGTTACATGCTCCACGTTCTGTTCAATCAAAAATGAGTCTGACGTCAACCAGAAGGGATGACGAGAACGGGAGAATCGTGATACAATTAAAAATGGTCTTTAGACCGAGAAAGAGAGACGTGAGTTAGGGTCAGAAGCCACATGAGTATTAGGATGACACACGTGCACACTGGGGGACTTTCTTCGTACAGGGCGCGTGGGCTGGCTGGAGCGGGGGAGGGATCGGGATTATTTCCCCGTCCCGGGAGAGGGTTTAGAGTACTTAAGTGTCAAAGACGGCGGGTCCGAATCCTGGCCGCCGGGTCACGATGCGTCGATCGCGGGGAACCACCTCCCGCAAATCCTTGGACGATGTCGTGATGTCCTGACGAAAAAGCAAGGACACTTTTCTCGTGTCTCGCTGTACTCCACGCTTCTCTCTCCGCACGCCCTTCCCCTGGTCGCGTTGCCCGACCTCCGAAATTGCCGTAGCCCTCGTCTGCCGCAGCCCCGTCTTGTCGCCCCACCTTGGCACTGTCACAGCTGACCTCCGTCTCCTCCAGCGGAACAACTGCCGCTTTCTCAGGAATCCAACCCCACATCCCACAATACCGGGCCTTATATACCCTTTACAAAACAAGAGACATGCTAAATTCTAGCAGACAACATAGGAAAAAGAAAAGAAGGTCGCTCATCACTCGCTGTTGCCGCGCGCCAATATGAATCGGGGAGAAGAGATGGACGCAGAATGCGCCGTGACGAGGCTTTTCGTCACATCATATTCGCAGAAACAGAAACAGTATACCACAATATTTTACTTATTATACTTCAGCCAATTTCATTATTTATTTCACTTGATGGGTATAATGTAGAAGCATTACTACCTTCTATGCTTCTGTACAGTATAACATGGTTCGTGTGAGCTCGTCTCCCTTAATGTGCATCAAGTAGGGTCCGTTTAGTTCCAAAAAGCGGCCATATGTAGAGGTTGATGTGGCGTGTGTAGGGCGAGATCGTTATATGTAGGGGGTAATGACGTATCAAGGGTAAGTTGGCCCGACAGAATCGACTGAAAATACGGCTCTAAGACGCATAATTCGCGCAAACGCAGAGCAATCTAAGAATACCACAAATATATAAAAGGGTAAAATTAAAGATCTCGGTACTCCCTCAAAAATTTACGCGGTAGGAGGGAAAACAAACTTGCTCGTATCTTTCATTTTAAATGTTTTGCTTCTTTGTCCAAACACTCCCATGTTCCCATTCTCCCATTACTCCCATATTGCTTGACGGCAAAATCAAAACTTGAGTAAATATGATGGGAGCAGCTTGGAACGCGTAGGAAGAAGGAATGAGGATTGATACAGAGCTCTCACTCGCACAGAAATTGGAAAAAATGGCAAGGCACGCTTCCGACGGAGAAATTGTGGTGGAGTGCACAGGAAATTGGGAAGCGGCAGCACAGCCTTTGTTCCGAAAGTAATGAGTTTCAAAAAGCGATATTTGGTTAATTGTCTCATATTCCACGATTTTTCCACATTGTGTGCCATTGCTCAAAACAAATCATTATCAGATAGTTTTATGAACAACCACCAATTTCAGTTGTTCGCTCTTTATATGAGCCAGAATTCACATTTTTAAAAGTCTCTCTGTAGTAAAATATAAAATGAACTCCATTTTATATTTTACAACAACAATCCAGATGTAAAAACATATGTGCGGTCGCATATGATGAAAAAGGAAACTGAAGTACGTTACTTTAAAAAGTAAATACATTCCATTTCGATGAAAGTGAAATGTAACAATGGCACTCATGTTTAAAGTGTGTTAAAACTACGGGTTGTGAATTTAAAAAATCTTGGTGACCTTCACAAGCAGTAACAAAAATCATGATCCTTTATCATCTTCAATTAAACGGTAAAGCGCTCTTTCTTGACCAGAAAATGAACCACAAAAAACTTCAATTGTACTAGTAATTATCTAGTTACTAGGGGTGGGCAAATAATTATATTTTGTTGTTTCACAGATATTCATTAGATCACTCGACCGGTTTCAACCTTACCTACCAGGTCATTATAAAAAGATCATTCCATCTGGATAATGACTTGGAAGGTTGACACCGGTCGAGCGTTTTAATACATCTGTATGGAATACAGCAAAGTTTAATTTTTATCTATCGTGTCAGGATTTCACCAAGTAACCACGCCAACTGTTGATTGCGTGGGCAAAGAAAGCGGAGATGGGGAATGAATCGTGTGAATAAGTTTAAGAGGAATAGCGGTTCACCGTCCTATGGTGAAGATGTGGGTAGGCCAACATAAGTTAGTGGTTATGGATACCATATCAATCAGAAGAATATTTCGGTGGATCTCAAAAATAAGATTTAGTCATATGTGATTCCACCCACTTTGAACTTCTTCAATCAATCTCCAATAATTTGATAACCATATACATATGTATTTGACCAAGTGGTTTCAATGCAAAAATTACCCCATTCTTCCGGCTGCCGCTCAATCACCCAATTAAAATTCACAAACTAATGACCCAGGTCTCTTCACAGTGAATCCAAAAATATTTCGTCGAAGTTCCGAAGTAATCAGTCAAGTGGCTACTCACATGTGAAGTGAAAACATGTTATATGGCGGGAGTATGCACGTATGAGGCTTATTCATAAAGTAATGACCAATAAAACGTTATTGTACTTTTCCACACGATTTAATTAATACGACCGGTTTCGTCGCAGAGGCGACATCATCAGGTACAGAATCCGTTATAATAACAGTTATTTTGTTCTTGTTTATCTGGTTGCTATTACCTGATGATGTCGCCTCTGCGACGAAACCGGTCGTATTAATTAAATCGTGTGGAAAAGTACAATAACGTTTTATTATTAAGAATGGATTTTCACAAAGTAAAGCCAGAAACAATCAAGTAATGACCATTTGGTCACAGGCAGTGGCGTAGCCAGGGAGGGGGTTCGGTGGGTCCGGACCCCCCCGAAATAAAAAAACGAAATTATTTTCCTTCATAAAAGAAAACTCTTCGATACTACGCAAGGCGATCTTTATTTGGTCTTGATTGTGAGAGCTCTGCAATGAGTTGCAACACTTAATTTTGAGTTGTATTGGATTGGATGTGACGATTGATGGGAGGAGGACAATGCAGCGGACAACAATGAGCAGCAGAGGTGGAGTGGGACGATTGTTGTTGACGCCGCGGGTTGGAGTGTATGGGGAATTGGATTGCTTTAGTTGTGGCGTGTGGATGTGTTTTTGCTCCCGAGTTTGTTTATAAAGTGTAATAAGAATATTTGTGAATCATTGAAGAGGAAATAAAAAACGCTACAGAGTGGAGCCACCATGACCTCCCCTCCACCCCGTCTCCGCGAAGCAACTCGGCAAGCGGTCGGCCAACTCTCCCGCTCTTCCTTGTTTGCCGGCCATCAACGCTTCCCTTCGCGGTGACATGCATGGGCAACGGCTGCTCACGACTGTCATCGCTGGTCCTTCGGAGCTGCATTAAATATTGTTTAATTATCATTTTCATTGTATTAAATTCTATTATGTTTGAAAATGTGGTTTTATTTCCGCCACAAAAACAAAATACTGAAAAATCATGAATTTAAATTATACATTTCTTTAACAAATGAAGTTATTTTGATTATGAAAAGTGTTAAAATTAGTTTAAAACCTTCTACTTAGTACCCTGTTTATTTTAAATTTTGACCCCTGGTTTTGGACCCCCCCCCCGAACGAGATTCCTGGCTACGCCACTGGTAAATAGGAAATAATATACTCATATGAAAAACATTTTGTTGTCACTTTTAGTAAGCTACAAACTTACTTCACTTCTCTACATAATCGCCGTTCACTTCTAAGCTTTATTCGTACCGCTTAACCAGCTTCTTTAACCCCTCTACGTAGAAGCTTGACGCCTGAGAGTTGAACTAACAACGCCGTTCTTGAGATCCCCTCCGGTTCCTAAAGGCCATTTTACACGGGGCACGGAATTGCGCCGGTTAGAGCTGCATTAATTTCTAAAATGGCGTGGAATTGCGCGAATGCATGAACGCAATTAGAACAGGGGCTATTTTGCTGTCTCGCATCCATGCATTCTCGCATGTGTTCTAGCAATTCACCGCTTTACACGACGCAATTTTGATTGCGCCTTCGCACGTACGTCACATTGCGCAATTCCGTGTACCGTGTAAAACGACCTTAAACGTTGGCCACTGAGCCACTGTTTCAAGTGTAAGAAGTGGAAGGAGTCGCTAGGGGCAAGGTCAGGACCAGGGTCAGGACTGTACGGTGGGTGGTCAAAGAGTTCCCAACGAAAATCCTTTTGAATACAAGAATCGTTTGACTGAACGCACTTCACAGCTAGCGGGATTAACGATTATTGCGGATATTGCTATTTGCATGAACGGATAAACAAACAACTTCTGAAACAAAACAAATGCTGCTATAGCCTCTCAAGGAATCAGTAGATGGCGCTGCAGGGGTAAAACTGTGTTCTGAAGTGCAAATATTTAAGTGTAAGCAAACGGCCGGCATATTGTAAGCAAAGGGCCGCTTCATGAATAAGCCTCATTTCACCAACTTTTTGCATAAAATACCCCACCGGCTTCAATGTTTACACATCATCGATAAGGTGAGGTGAGGGATATTACCTATGTTCCATTACGGTACTCCTTCCAAGGTCTAGAAGAAGACATAAGAGCTAGGGGAGTAATGATCCAACAAGATATGCCTTGGTGAACTACTGCGAAAGTTAATTGGTGTATTACTGAGATGTATTACTGTATTACTGTCCACGAGCTCACTGTGGAAATTCAGCGGTGGTAATAATACAAACAGCTGTAGTAATTTTCCGCACTTTTTAATTTTCTTAACCGGTCTCAATGTTTTCACATCAAGAGCTGTATGGTCTTGATAATGGTGTATTACAGCGAAGTTAGAAAAAATTCAAATTTTACTGAAACAATATTCTTATTAAGATAAATCCGGGTTATAAAATGAGAATTTTATCCACCCATTGCGACGATATGCTATTCAAGATAGATCGGTAAACCTCTTTCCCAAAATATAAGTAGAAATTATCACACCCTTTAATTGAATGCTAATTAGCGACCAATAAACATACGGGGAGATATTGAGTGTGACCTATTTTCCAGAATTACTCCATATTGGTTTGATACAAACTGGCCCACTTTACCTCACAACTTCCAAGCCAGACATAATAGCATAACCAAACCATGTGAAATGGAAATTATATCGCAACAACTCAGAATCGCTCGGTAATTAACTTATCCAGAACGCGCGTACGGAAATACCAATAATCTTTGATTTAGATGCGGTCGAAGAAACTTACTAGATTCACCAATCGGGCAATTTGTAATAGCGCAAGTGCATTTCACGATTAGTTTCTGCAGCAAAACGGCCTTAAAAAGCGATTAAACACCAAGAGATAAACTACAGCTGAGGTAAATTTGCATATAAATATTATTTGCAATGAAGCAAACCAGATATCGACGTTATAAAATACTTTATTTAAATTTAAATGGACATAAAATGAATGGCACCAAATCTTCTTTACTTTCTCATCTAAAAATTTCAGACGCAGCTGCGCAAAGTTTTGAATTATTTATGGTAATTGCGTACTTTGATAAGAAAAAACCGCCTATCACAAGGAAACGTCGCAGTAACGTAGCACGTAAATGCCAGGGTAATTGGTATAAACATTTGATGAGTCAAAGATTACAGGCAAATAAATGTTTGTATCATAACGGCATCTTGACAGGAAAATAAAGGGAGGAAGTAAGGTTGCGAATGTTAATCACAGATGCTTTGAGAAGTCCAATTATCACTAGGAAAATAACTCGCTCACGACAAAGAATGCGCAAAAGGAATAAAATATCAGGTTCACAACGCTAATGAATATGCATGAAGATAAGTTGGATAAATAGAATCACTGTGAAACAACACACGAACTCAAGAAAACTCACTCACTGTGAAACAACACACGAACTCGTTTGTAGGAAATCAAATAAGATGTCATCTTTACAGTATTTCATGCCACAGCAACCTTTTCAAACCACAAGAAAGCTGAGAGTGAATGTAAAACAAGAAGAGGCCGTAAAAAATTAATGCAGGGGAAATAAATGATAAATATGAATTCTGAGCCTAGTCTTTGCATTTTAAAGTAACGCTTAAAGAAACATCGTTGAAGTCAACTTTGTGGTGCAAAATCATTAAAATGGTGTACAAAAATGCAATGTTCTCCATTGTGAGCTAATGTCACTCACACGCTAAAAATGTATGGAGGGATAAACCAAATTTTATATTCCCAAATAATAAAAACGGAACCATCTAGAAAATAAAATAGAATTCGCTTAGAAAATTGCATCATTTCAAGACATGAGTAATATAAGATGACGCTTAGGAAGGTGAATCGTAGAAATATCACTTTTACGTGTACAACATTAATATTATCAGCTTACTATGAGAAAAGAGCGAAGACTGTACGAATAAGCGCCAAAGATAATATCAATAGCGCAAATACGACAACATTTTTCTTCCAGCCACTCGTAAACGAAGTCCAACAAAGAAACGTCCTAAAAAGATTACGAAACATGAATGAGTCATTTGTATAGATTCAAGTACATTCTGGATAAGCTCGCAGTGACATTCCTCAGCATTTGCGAGGGTAATCAGTCAAGAATGAGGAATACTTCATCACGAGTCAGCCTCGGTGTACCCACTTTCTCAACTACGGAGGCAAAAATCCATAATTCCTCCAGCGGAAGATACGATATAGCATCAAGGGAAATAATAGATACGTACACGGCCACCAGCACAATGTCGCACCCTAGATGACTGAAGGTCGTCGCACACAGAGGCCACGCAACGCTGCAATAAACACGCACATCCTACAGCGACTGACTGAAAGACACATCACGATGCGACACGCGGCAAGGGTCAAAAATGCAAGTTAGTCCAAATTTACGGCATTTGTCTTTTTTATTCGCCTAATATAGCCCATTTAACATTATAAATTTATCCCTAATTTGCACTTAAGATTTTCTTTACCTAACGACGTTTATTCAATGCTTTTTAATATTGAAAAATTCAAAAGCATTGAATAATATATTTGACGGAAAAAGGGACAAAAAAACTAAAACGGCAGTTTCTCAGTTATTTGTAGGTATCCCAAACTAACAAGTGGAATCGCAACTTTATCCAACTAAAGCCAACAAATTCGGAATGTATTATTTAAAGTAAAATACGTTGTCACAAACGCTTTCTCGCATGACTTAAAACATTGCTTCCTGCAAAAATTATATCTTTGTTTAATTTATGCTAAAAACAATTGACAACAATTCAATTTTGAGCTCGGAAGACGGTATTTTCAGCGTGTTGGCAAGTCTCGTACTTTAAGAGATAAAAGATAGGTACTACCCGTAAGTGAAATTTTCCTTGATATGAATAGAAGTTTTTATCAAAGTTCTAGCTTCTAATGACCAATACTTTTTGGGTAACTGGCTAAAGTTAGGAAGAAGGGCCTGCATAAGTCAAACGCGAGTCATGCGCCTCGCCTACTCCAAATAGACTCTGCGGAAACTTTCGTCTTTTTGGCTCTTACGACAAAACTATATTCTCTTCTTTTCACTATTGACCCTTATATGGATTCATTAAGTATGATTAGGTTTTAGCATATTCGTATTAAATCGTGTTAAAATATATATAAATAGATGCTATTTCTTATTGGGCAATTTTTGACCTGCTATCCGGAGCGTGTCGCCACGACCCCCGCAAGGTCCGTTCAGTACAGTGATGAAAAAATCGATTTCCATTATCATCAATTATGGAGTTTAAGTAGTTAAAGATTGAGGATATGAAGAGCGATATATATATATATATATATGATATGAGCCATGATCTTCCAGTTATGATTTAAACTCAACTCAATTTTTCAACATCGATCTCGACCATTTCGTTTGATCTTAGAAGCGTCACTAATAGCCTATGATAACTTTATCCGTTCCACATGAAAAACATTTAAGGCCGGTTAAAATGGAAAGGTACGCGCTCGTTCATTAAGAATGCAACCGATCCGGAATGCATTTATAAATTTTGACTATTAATAGTTCTAGTATGTTGTGCAAGAAGCTTTTATTGGAATTTTTGCGACTGTTTAAACGTATCTTTGGAGTTATTTCTATAATGAACAATAAACACTTTTTTGTATTAACTGAATGTTCTTCGAAAAAAGAACATCTATTTGGTCTGTTAACCGATAGTTTGGTTCCAAATACGATTTTTGATAAAAAGTCGTGCTTTTAATTTCGATTAAAACTCGTCTCCTCGAAAATAAGATTTTGAACGACATTTTTTCCATCACTAGTTCAATGGTATCGCATTCAGTGTGTGAGGTATATTGCAATTTGAATTGTCCGTAACGGTCTTTCGGAGGAAACCGATCCAGAGACACACGTGTGGAGATGTGGTATAGCGTGGCGTATCTTTCGGTGTCCGGGGGACATAATTTCCAAGAGTACAACAACTACGACCAACAAACGCGGATGATTGTGCTAAAATTGATTCAAGCACGAAAGAACGAGTTTCTCGTTGATGAATGAGAAGATATATCCCAAAGCCTCTCTTTGCGTGTTGTCTTACTTCAGGCTTCGAAAGAAATACAGAGAAAACCATGGGAAAGAACACGAAGTAGCAATTTTTCATTCAAATTCATGGAAAAAGCTAAATTTGTAAAATTCCTTTAAGGAACAGTAGCTATCAGTAATGGCGGCCGTCAAATTATAGCAGCAGGTTTCGTAAATATTCAATGTTAACATCTGGAAAAAAACAGAAAAAAACATTTACAGCTACAGCCGTAAATATATCATATTTGAATTAATTTAATGTTGAGGTGCCATCGATTCTTCAGTCAGCGTTTTTTGGTAAATTTAATTATTTTTTGGTTAAATTCTTGGTTAATTTGGTATTTTAAGACTGGCCGGGTTGGCTTTACTAGATAAAGACTGAAAACATAACCCAACCTCAAAGTCTGCCCTACAAATAGAATACTTCGGTATCGATAAAATCATTTCAATTTTTAGTGAGCACAGCATAAGCGTATTTTATCCCAAATTCACCACCGGGAAATTAATTTTAACTTAATAAAAATTAAAACATTTAAATTATGAGTGAATTTGAAAATTTTTAAAGTTGCACTTTGCGGTACAAGATTTTTACTTTTTCTACCAAAGTAAAAATCTTGTACCGCAAATAGTACCATTAGTACCACATTCATAACACTAAATTAAATTAAGAACAACATTAAATCATGATGCAAGATATATCTTGCATCTAAATATAAATCATCTTCTTGCATATATATAAATAGACTATATTCCTTATTGGGTAATTTTCGACAACCGAACAAATTGATTATTTTTTATACAGTTCTGTTATAACCTAATAATAAGGATAAGAGCATAAAATCAAACGATTGTTTTGATATTAACTCCTAGGAACATGTATTGGAGGAAAAAGTAGGATAATCATTGCATTTCATACAATTATTAGCCATAGGTCCAATTTCGTAGCGTAACTAGACAAAAGATATAACGATTAAAGCGGTTTACCTCACACGAAACAGAACCCTGAAATCAGAAAGCAGTCTCGGGCGAATCCTTTCACAAACGGGAGATCACAAGAAATTATCCGGTCGGCAGGCAAAGGTCAAGGCAAGGCGTGTGACAAGGGGATGACAAATGACGCAGATTCACCCACAAGAGGGGTCATATTAAACACACGTCGCAGAGGTTTCAAGGGACTCTGTCCTTAAAACGCCAACGATATTCCCGTAAACAACAGAACCTGTCGCTATAAATTACCAGAGAAATTCAGAATGGGATACGAACGTCCACGTGCAAAAAGTGACACACGGCTATATCTTGCAAATTTCTCGAAAACCGGTCGAAATACTCGTGCTGAATAAGGATATTTGGATATATATAGAGAGAAGAAGAAACTCCAGGCCAGTGAATCCATGAAATGGGTTAGGCATTTGATATGAGTGAGACCTGTAATCACTACTGATCTTGAAAATTAGCTACAAAAGGGATTGGACCAAATGAGGAAAGCCTTAAAGAAACAGGGGAAAAGAAGGTATATAAGAAAATGAATGTCGTTACTAAAAAGTTCGAGGCCAGTCCTGATGGAATTAGATGATTATGTTAACCTTAAAAATCACATCTTCTTTTATCATTGGTTACTCACCAATACTATAAGATACAGCATTTAGAAGTATGCTCCAATAATCCTACTTAAATTATTCACGTAACGTATCTCAAGTACGGGCCAGTCAATTTATTTCAGCCTCGTTTCGACATATATTTCTTGACGCCAATCGCAACATCGGGAATCCGGCAAATGCGTAATATTTAATAAAAGTGAATGGGGATATAGCTGACAAACGATTATTTATTAAGTATGGTGCTGTAGGCCAAATACATCCCAAAATACGGTATGACCTAATACACCAATATACAGGGTTTGTCCGGAAAGTAATAGGACTGTGTCGATTTAAAAAAAAATATTGAGCCAATTGTAACAATTCTTTAAAAACTTTCAAAATAGGCTCCTTCTGCGTTGATGCATTGCTGCCAGCGCAATTTCCAAGCATTCTCTGGAACAGCCTTGAGAGCCGAGGTTCATACTGCTTGGATCCCCTCTTACGTCTCAAAATGCTTGGCTTTCATCGGCCATTTCAGGCAAGGAAACAAAAAAATGTCCGGGGGGCATCTGGGCTGTAGGGCAGTTGCAGAAGCATTGGGATGCCGGCCTTGGTTAGGTAGCTGTTCACAAGAAAGGCGATGTGAGCCGCAATTTCTGGTCGTCAGTGAGCACTTTTGGGACCATCTTCGCGCACACCTTGCGCATGTTCAAATGCTCTGTTACAATGTCATGAACCACAGATTTAGATAAATTTAACATCTGGGCAAGTAAACGAATACTTAGTCGACGGTCAGAGTTCAAAAATTTGCGCACACGAGTCACATTGTCGGTGTTTGTCGAAGTCGCAGGTCTTCCAGCACGGTCTTCATCAGCGACCTCTTCCCGGCCCTCCAAAAAGGCCTGGTGCCACCGAAACACACCACTTCATGCTAAAGCAACATCGGGTAAGCCTGCTTGATCATATCAAACGTCTCTGTCGCAGATTTACCGAGTTTCACACAGAATTTAATCGCATACCTCTGCTCTAACGAACGCTGCATTTTCGGCTTGCACCACTCACAGAAACACGTCGGGCAAAAATGCCTGTCCTGACTCTCCAGGTGCTCGGAGACAACTGACCAGCCGCTCGTTCGTTAGCTATGAACATCCTCTACCGAATCCAGTCGGTGCGCGTACGCTCCGAAGTACAGTCACGGCGGAAGAAAATTAGTCCTATTACTTTCCGGACAAACCCTGTACATTGGACAAAAGGAGAAGTTCCAATAACGCAACGAGCTCGAAAGAAATGTTCACGACAAGTTATAGTGAATTACCCAAAAAAAGGTCACTCTAATAAAAAATTATTAGTTCCATTTTGGCGTTTCCGCTTAAATTTTTAGGAAAAAATTTTCCTTAGTTAACAAAACAGTTAATAATTAAATCATAAATTCGACGTCACCTCTTGACACTTGCTAACAGAATTTATGCTAGGTTCGAAGATTTTCGCGGCGTTGGTTTGATGATATTTCCATTCTATTCGGGTTTCTTCACCGCGTTTGTTGTATTTTAAAGACAACAGTTTCGCCGGCGTTACAGTCGGCGTCTTCAGGTCAAAGGTAAAATTTTTGGAAAATTTTTTCGCCTTTTATAGGCATAAAATTTTCCGCCTTATATAGGCGGCGGCGGCTGCTGATCCGCTGCTGCTCTCTCATTGGCCGGTTGTCCATCTCTCATTGTTGGTGGTCGGAGAATCCTCTTCCATGCAGTATGCAAGCTGTAGCCTTAGCTGGTAAGGAATGGCTACAGCAGTAGCATGTTGAATAGAAGATTTGTGGAGCAGGAGAACAAAGACGCAGCCCCAAAAAGGACCTCTGAGGCAGAGAGCCGGCC